>NW_026521977.1:28492500-29773439 GCF_021234435.1 Artibeus jamaicensis | reverse complement strand
TCACCCACGAGTGCGGGAGCTAGAATCCGCTCCCTCTTACTCCGACGCCATCTTCCCTCTAATCCCGAAAGCAAAACTAATTGAAATGAAGGGAAATGCACAGGAAAGCAATAGTGATGGAAAGGAAACTGGAACGTAAATCAAGGGAGCGAACCAAAAGGAAGAAAAAAATGACCAAACACAAAAATATGAAGAAACAAGAATTCAAAAATATGAGGAGAGGCTAAGTAAGTCAAAAAAAAATGAGGAGAGGCTAAGGAACCTCCAGGACACCTTTATATGTTCCGATATCTGAATTATAGGGGTACAAGAAGGAGAAGAGCAGGAGCAACAAGTGGAATACTTATTTAAACAAATAATAAAGGAGAACTTCCCCAATCTGACAAAGGAAATAGACTTCCAGGAAATCCAGGAAGCACAGAGAGTCCCAAAGAATTTGGACCCAAGAAGGAACACACCAAGACACATCATAACTACATTAGCCAAGATTAAAATGAAGGAGAGAATTCTAGAAACAGCAGGAAACAAGGGGACAGTCACCTACAAAGGAGTTCACATCAGACTGTCAGCTGATTTCACAAAAGAGACCTTACAGACAAGAAGGGGCTGGAAAGAAGTATTCCAAGTCATGAAATCCAAAGACCTACACCCAAGATTGCTCTATCCAGCAAAGCTTTCATTTAGAATAAAGGGGCAGATAAAGTGCTCTCAGATAAGGTCAAGTTTAAAGAGTTCATCATCACCAAGCCCTTATTATATGAAATGCTAAAGGGATTTATCTAAGAAAAAGAAGATTAAAAAGATGAACAGTGACAGGACAGCAAACTCACAGTTATTAAGAACCACACCTAAAAACAAAAGCAAACTAAGAGGACAGCTAGATTAGGAGTGGAACCATAGAAATGAAGATCACATAAAGGGTCAGCAACAGGGGAGTGGGAGAAGGAGAAGGGGGGAGAAGGTACAGAAAATAAGTAGCATAGACTGTAGATAGAAAATAGATAGGGGGAGGGTAAGAATAGTAGGGGAAATATAGAATCTAAAGAACTTGAGACACATGGTCATAAACTCAATGGGGGGATGGTGGGGGAGGGGTGTGCAGGGTGGAAGGGAATGAAGGAGAAGAAATATAACTGTAATGACATAATCAATAAAATATATTTTAAAAAAGATCTGGAAAAAATACAATATTCAACATTGGAATTACCTGTGGAAAGAGAAAGAGAAATGGGATAAACAGGTAATTTCAATATTGATTGTATTCTGTGTATAAATTGCATATATTAATGGTATGCATAAAAAATACATAATAAAATTTAAAATAAGAAATGTTCTTTTTTTTATTGAAGTAAAAACTTACAAAACACAGATGATGTTTCTACAATACAGTGAAAGCAATTCCATCTTTTTTCCAGTTTGTGATGCTCTGGAGGAATTAAACAGTGAGGGAAATTTTTGTTTTAAAATACGATTTAAAACCAAAATTATGTTTATATAAAAAAATATTTTGATTCCCAGTGAACCAGAAGACCGTGGTTCGATTCCCAGTCAGAGCATATTCCTAGGTTGCAGACCAGTTCCCTGCAGGCCAGGTCCCAGCAGGGGATACATGAAAGGCAACCATACATTGATGTTTCTCTCCCTCTCTCCTTAAAAAAATTATATTATTATTCAGTCTATAATTTAAAGTACTGAAGTTGAATGCAACTTTAGGGAACACATTGCTGTGTAAAATAATACATTTTTACCCAATCTTCAGTGTCATGAAGACAAAATAAGATTCATTTTTCAAGATGAAGAATGGCAAAAAGGTACATAATAACTAGTAAGATAAAGCATGGAAATATGTTTACACCTTGGATTAGTACAGTATTCTATACTCTAATCAAGAGCTAGAATCTGTTTTCATTTTCGACCATCCCAATCCGGTTCATCCCAATCTGTGAGTATATCCAACAACACATCTAACAGAACTGGTTCATGATTGTGCATTTAACCAATATTTTGTCATCTCCCATCTTTGGTACCTGTGCATTTGAACACTGTACTTCAAATGCACAGGCCTCAAAATGAGGAACAGAAGTAATCTGGCACTTACGGCCAAGATGGAGGTGTAGGTGGAAACACCGTGCCTCCTCCCAGAACCAAGTTTAAAGACAACAAGGTATTAGCAACAAAAATGCAACCAAAACACAGGAGATTAAACTGTATGGAAGTCCAACAACAACAATGTACCATTCAGCCAGACCAGTAAAAAGGCCAGAGTCAGTGGCTCGCAGAGCAGGGTGGGGCAAGAAAAAGCAGCCATCTGACCCAGCAGTGCAGGTGGCAGTTGGAAGATCCCAGGTGTAGGGTGGCAACAAGCAGACCCAGTGAAGGTGCAAGGTGGCTGGCTGACCAGTCACACATTCACATGCAGATAAGCCGAGCTAAGGAGCAAGCAGTGACACACACCACGCAGGCTAGGGCCCCAGTGATAGAAATTAAAGTCTAAAAGCACCAATTGGAAAAATTTTCAGTTTCAAGGTTCCTGGAGAAGCTCCCAAGCTCACAAAGAAATTGTTGGAGAGACCCAAAGGGTCTTGGAGGGTCCACAGGCCCACACACCTGGGAGCCAGCACCACGGGGGTACGGTTTGCTTGTGGGAAGCAGCAGAAGGGACTGAAATCCAAAAGAGCAGAACAAACTCCATTGCCCCTCTCTGACCCCGCCTCCACATACAGTGTCACAACTCAGCAACTAGGTTGCCCCACCCTGGTAAACACCTAAGGCTCTGCCCCTCATAGGTAAAAGGTGTGAACAGACCAAAACATTGTGTCTCAAGAAGAAAGCTCAAAGCCCCAAAAACCAATACTTCTAAGTGACCAAGAGATAGCCAACCTATCAGATGCACAGCTAAAAACACTGGTGATCATGATTCTCACAGAACTGATTGACTTTAGTGACAAATTAGAGAAACAAATGAAGCCTAAACTAACTGAAATGAAGGGAAATGAAAAAGAAATCAATAGTGATGAAAAGGAAACTGGGACTCAAATCAAAGCAGTGGACCAAAAGGAAAAAAATTACCAAGTAGAATATAATCAAGAAACAAGAATTCAAAAAAATGAGGAGAGGCTTAGGAACCTCCAGGACATCTTTAAATGTTCCAACATCTGAATTATAGGGGTACCAGAAGGGGAAGAGCAGGAGAAACAAGTGGAACACTTATTTGAACAAATAATAAAGGAGAACTTCCCCAATCTGACAAAGGAAATAGATTTCCAGGAAATACAGGAAGCTCAGAAAGCCCCAAAGAAGCTGGACTCAAGGAGGAACACACCACAACACATCATCATTACACTAGCCAAGATTAAAATGAAGGAGAGAATTCTAGAAACAGCAGGAAACAAGGGGACAGTCACCTACAAAGGAGTACCCATCAGACTGTCAGCTGATTTTACAAAAGAGACCTTACAGGCAAAAAGGGGCTGGAGAGAAGTATTCCAAGTCATGAAATCCAAACACCTACATCCAAGATTGCTCTATTCAGCAAAGCTTCCACTTAGAATGGAAGGGCAGATAAAGTGTTTCTAAGATAAGGTCAAGTTCAAAGAGTTCATCATCACCAAGCCCTTATTATATGAAATGTTAAAGGGGCTTATCTCAGAAAAAGAAGATTAAAAAGATGAACAGTGACAGGACAGCAAACTCAGTTATTAAGAACCACACCTGAAACAAAAGCAAACTAAGCAGATAGCTAGATCAGAAGTGGAACCATAGAAATGGAGATCACATGGAGGGTTAGCAACAGGGGAATGGGAGAAGGAGAAGGGGGGAGAAGGTACAGAGAATAAGTAGCATAGACAGTAGGTAGAAAATAGACAGGGGGAGGGAAAGAATAGTATACAAAATATAGAATCTAAAGAACTTGTGACACATGTACATAAACTAAAGGAGGGCGAATGTTGGGGGAGGGGTGTGCAGGGTGGAGGGGAATGAAGGGGGGAAATGGAACCACTGTACTGGCATCCTCAATTAAATATATTAAAAAGAAAAAAAAGAAGTAATCTGGAAGACAAAATGCTTAAGGAAACTGCTAAAACCTGTTGTATGCATACAATAACAAACATCAACATTTTGAAATAAATACAAACTGATAGTAACCAGAAGGGACAGGGAAGAGGGATGCTGAGGGGAAATAGGGGAAGGAACATCAAAGAACATGTATGAAGGACACATGCATAAATTCAAAGGGTGTAGTTTTAAGGTTGGGAGGTGAAAATGGGTGGGGGAGGGAAGCATGGTGGGGTGAAAATGAAGGCAACTATAGTTGAACACCAATAAAGAATAAATAAATAACACTCTCTTAACCTTAGAAATTTCTTCTAAACATTAGCATAATTGCTTTGTCATTATTTTGTATAAAACAAATTTTCAAAAATAGCTTGTTTTTCACTTTTCAAAGGAAAAATTAAACTTCTAAACCCCATTTCAATATAAACAATAGAGAACAAACTAACGATGATCAGAGGGGAGAATGTTGGGGTTTAATGAGATAAGGGGTAGGGGCTAGCCCAGAAATCCAAATGAGGAATTCATGGGCATGGACAGTGTGGAAGGCATTGACTGCAGGAGGTAGGGGCTGTCAGTAAGGGGCAGAGGAGAGCAATGCAGAAAATCTCAGGACAACTGTAACTGAACAATGAAGAAAAGTTACAAGGTGAACTTAGTTTATTTTTCCTAATACTAGGGAAAATACCCGTGCCTTTTATTCATCCTTCAGAATTTCTGTATTAGACTGATTCTAACCTCAAAGGATAATTTGTTCTACTTTTTCATATTTTTGTATGAATAAAGAAAAGCATCCCAAGAGAACTCATTGGGTTGACTAAGTCATCCATTGTTAGAATGCCCTGCCTGTTTGTTGCTTCTGAATTACTAACAAGTATACATAGAACGACACATTCTCATGCTCAATATGATGACACATTCTCATCTGTCCATAGTTAACTTCTTAAACCAAAGTTTTTTCATAGCATTTGTCATTTCTGAATTTCTCAAAGTGTATATTAGAGGATTCAACATGGGAGTGATAACAGTATAAGCCACGCTTATGAATTTATCAACAGGGAAGTTAGAAACAGGTCTAACATACATAAAAATGCAGGGAACAAAAAAGAGAACCACCACCATGATGTGGGAACTACAGGTAGACAGGGCTTTGCGCCTCCCTTCCTGACTGTGACTTTTAAGGGAACTTAGGATGACTCCATAGGATGTTAGCAGACAAACAAAGATGACCATGCAGATTGCTCCACCATTGGCAACCACAGTGAGGCCTAAGAAGTAGGTGTCAGTGCAGGCAAGTTCTAATAGTGGGTACATGTCACAGCCGAAGTGGTCAATGACATTGGGGCCACAGAAGGGGAGGTTGTACACAAAGACAAGTTGGACCACAGAATGACCAAATCCTCCAGCCCAGGCCCCCAACAACAACAGGATGCAAACCTGTCTATTCATGATGGTTATGTAGTGCAGTGGCTTACAGATGGCCACATAGCGATCATAGGCCATGGCCACCAGAAGGAAGACCTCAGCACCTCCAAAAAGGTGTTCCAGAAAGAGCTGTCCCATGCAAGCTGAGAAGGAAATTGTCTTTTGACCACAGAGTAGGTCTCTGATCAATTTGGGTGAAATGGCTGTGGAATATGCTGCATCCATGAGTGACAAATAGACAAGGAAGAGGTACATGGGGGAGCCCAGAGAGGGGCTGGCAAGGACAGTCACCACAATGAGCAGGTTGCCCACCATTGTCACAATGTAAATTAGTAAAAATATGATAAATAATGCTTTTTGGCCCCCAGGATCCTGAGTGAGGCCCAGGAGGACAAATTCTGTCACATTGTTGCTATGTCCCATTTCGTCTTCTCTAAAGCCTGTTTCCAGAATGAGAGGTCAAGAGAAGGGTCCTGTAATGAAATCGTGAACACACTATGAATACATCCATTATATCTTGGAGCATGAATTCATTATTTTATCTTTTAAAGGGGTTTACACACAATAAATGTCTGCTGAACATTTATGAGTTCTTCTTCCTAATATGCTATTGCACCTTTCCTTGACAATTCTGCTTCTCCTCAGATGATTTTGTGTTGTCTACAAGTAAGAGGTTTACCAGCCAAATCTTAGTGGATTGTCGACAGAGAAAGTATCAAAGGCCCCACAGCCAGTCGTATCTTTAATAAAGCCTTATTTAAACTGTCAGTCTTGTGCACACAGGTCAGCAATCACTTACTCTCTGGTGGTGGCAAAACAAAACCTCTCTAAATAAATTGGCATGATATCAGGCCTCTGAGTTGGTAGTATTCATGGTGAGAACATTTATACTATAATTAATGAAGCACCAAAAATAATGTCTCTTTTGGAATAACTCACTTAATAAGTTGCTACTAGGTACTCAGTCCTACTAGGACTGAGTTGCTAGGACTCAGTTGCTACTAGGTACTTACTTCTCAAGAATGTTCAGTCTTCATGGATTCTCAATAAGTTTCCACAGACAGGACTGTATCCAACCATAATATAATTAGCACATTGTTCTCTAATACAATTACTAAGTTAGACTCTGTGACTCTCAGCAATGTTTCTGCTTCTTTTATTTTATTTTTATTAGTTTTTTAACAAGTTGTAATTATCTCCATGTATTTTGACTATCCCACAACCCTTAACATGGAGACACTATTTATATTTTCACCAAATATTTTTGAAATTCACTCACTGGTGACTATTATGAACTCTTATGTTACCAGCAGGTATTATTTTTTTCAAAACTCTTGGGGTGACCTAGGTATTAAGGAAAGGAAACACAGGCACTGAAAAAAGAGGTAGAAGACAATGAGACATGGTTATATTTATCATTTCTCCAAGGTACTGAGAGTGCTCAGAAATGGAGCATTGGTGCCCAGGTTCAAAAAATCAGCATACTCAAGGGAAGAGCCCAACATTAGTGTAAAAAGGCATGGGGTTGAATCATTTCTAAATGTAATTGCATTTCTGTCTCAGTTTGCTCTTTGGAAGATAAAGGGCTAGAACTATACAATCTCAGAAACCTTGTCCACTCTGCCTTCCATGACACTCTTTGTGCAACCCCATCTTACATTCTATTATAATGAGTTTTCATATTTTTATAATAGAAATGTCCAAGCCTATAACTGTTCCTTAAAAAAGGCTACCCAGTGGTAAGTGGCACTTTATCATTACAGAAACCAAATACTGATTACGAGTTACTCTATTCAGCTCATACTTATTTAATACCCAAAACACCCTTTCAGGGAGAGTGTAGCACAGTAATGAATCACAAAGACTCTGGAGACACATTGCCTTGTGTGAAATCCTAGCCTCACCACTTACTACTATGTGACCTTGGGCAACCTAATAAACCTTTCTGTACCTCAGTTTCATCCTTTTGGGGCACACAATGGGAATACCAATAGAGCCTACTGCTTGAGTTACTGTTTTATTACAAGTAAATACCTAGAATACTGGCTGGTCCCCAGTAAAGGTTCAATAAACAATAGGTCACATTAATGTTCTTGAATACTTCACTATCAACATGTATCACAAGGAATCATCTGGATCTTTGTCAATGTGGTAAGAATTGTAGATATAGGCCAAGGATAAAAAATATAATACTTTATGAACCCCTATTTAGGCATAGGTTAAGATTGTATGTCTCAGGAATTATCTATTTGATTACACATGAGTAGTAATATTCACCTGTGATGGAATGTATTTAGACTAGAAACAAGCAGAATAACAGGGGGAAAAGTTGGAGCCATACATCATAGGAAGAACTGAATAGTATAAAATGAATGAAAAAAGGATCAAATTAAGAAGGAGAAATTATATTTAAGAAATAAGTACCAACAATAATAAGAATATTAATGTGATAATTAGGTGAGATCAGTAGTCTTTAAAAAGTCTTCTTCAAAAAAATTTTTTTCTTGAGGAAGTGTTAGGAGCCTTCCACTAGGAATTCCCCCTTAAGACTTCCAGGGTTTACTCTGCAGGAATCCTAAGATACAATAAGAAATGAACACAGAGGACAGCTTCATTTTTAAAAAAGCAAAGACAATTATTTAAGAACTGATTGATGCCTCAGATTCCGCTACAACTGATAGTAAAGGACAAAATTAATCAGAGAGAAGAATTGTACAACTATACACACAGACCTAAATGTTTTCTTATTCTTGCTGAGGAAAATTACACAATCACTTAAGTTCAAAGACAGACAACCTGATACCATTCCCACAGATTTGGAGGGCAAGGAAGGAGGCAGATGTGCTGAAAGGTAGACCTTTCCTTAGAAGCCACCTGTGAGAACCACTCTACATGCCTCATTCACATTGCTGCTTCCGGTTTCTTCAGGAGCTCTACCATTCTCGAAGCTGCAGGCTGATAAAGGCACACCTATTGAAGAACATGAGGATATAAGGTAGTCCATATCCAATTCTCTTTTTTATCACTCCTTCCTTTATGCAGAATCTATCTAGTGCCCTTATTCTTATTAATCATCAATATTAGATTTCTCCAGAATAAATCTTCTACTAGCCAGTTAAATTATTTAGATGCAGAAACTCAGTATATAATCTATGCTCTGTATTTTAAGTCATCAAAGATCCAATACTATAAAAACTGCCAGAGTGTATTATTAGACTTTCTATTTAAACTCAGAAGTTAACACTTCTCTATTTAAAAAAGAAAAAAAAACACATTATTTAACATAGTTTCTTAAGAGCCTGGCTTTTTAAAAAGTTAAAATTCCATAGTAACAAAAATACCCTTGAAAGTACTTTAAAATTACAGTTTTATGACTCTATAAGTAATAATAAACACAGCACTTTTCTGAACACAGGTTTCTTTCAAATATGTACTAATATGCATTGCTATACTGATTTTTCACTAAATTTATTGGGATGGTATTAGTTAGTAAGCTCATATAGGTTTCAGTTGTACATTTCTATAATACATAATCTGTATATTGCACTGTGTGCTCACTACTTAAAGTCAAATCATCTTCCATCGCCATACATTTCACCCCCTCTATCCTTCATTACTAACACTTACATTCCCTCTGGTTACCACTGACTCTTTTGTGTCTATAAATTTAGGTTTTGAAAATGTTCACAGATATTGAGCTTCCATATCAGAAACAAAAATCCCACAAAGAAAACGTGGTCAGTAATATTGTAATAACTATGTATGGGGCAGGGTGGGTACTTTAAATATCAAGGGGAAAACACTGTGGAATATATGATTCTGTGGCCACTATGCTGTAGCCCTGAAACTAGTACAGAATAATATTGAATGTAAAGTATAATTTTTTAATTTCAAAATAAGAAAATCACAATCTTACTTCCAGCTTTTGAAATACAATAAGAATTTATTTCTCCCTACTTGAATACTTTGCTATATTACAATTTTAAATTCTCTCATTATTTTTATACTAAGTTTGGGGAACGACGTAAGGTATATGCACCACTATGTTCATTGCAGCCTTATTCATGGTGACCAATACATGAAAACAACCAAAGTGTTCCTCAGTAGGTGACTGGATAAAAAAGATGAGGCACATACACACAAATTACTCCTCATGAGAAAAGTTGAAACCCTGCCATTGCAACAATGTGGATGGACCACAAGATTCTACCAAGTGAAATAAGTCAGATAGGAAAAGTCAAGGACCATATGATTTCACTCATATCTGGGAAAGAAAATTGAAAGCAACACATTAACAAAGAAGAAAAACAAAAACTCATAGAGAGAGACAACAGTATGGTGGTTACCCCAGAGGCCAGCCACAAAGGTAGTAAAGGGTAAAGGAGGTCAAATATATGGTGACAGAAAGAAATTTGACTTTGGGTGGTAAACACACAATGCAATACACAGACGATGTATATTGTCTGTGTCATAAATTCTCTCATTTAAAGGTCTTAAAATAAATAGAAATGGTAATTTACCATGTAAAATATAATACCTCATGGACCAAGACTAGGAACCCAGCAGTATATTTGGATTGCTTTGAAAGTTTCTCTTTGTTATTTAACAAAACAAAAAATATCTATCGGACTATAGTGCTAGAAACCAAACACATTTTGTATATTCTGGTTCATTTTCTTATTTTGCTAGCTTAATTTTCTTAACTCAGATTTCTTCCAGTGATAATGCATATATTTTGGACATTAGCAATATTTAAATATGTTGTATAAATTTTGGTTGTTCTAAGAACTCACCTCAGGTCTTTCCCTTAGTCTTTAAAATCAGTGCTTCTTTCATTGGCAGTGACTGTGGGTACCTCATGTATCTATGTGTGACCATGGAACACTGAGTAGTGTATAGAGATCAGTAGATGTGCAAATAGTTTCATGTAGCCACACTACCCATGTGTCCACACAGATTCCCCATCACCTCAGTCTTTCACACAAGGGTTGCAGTATCCAACACAGATATCTAGGATATAAAGACACTTAAATAAAACACAAATATGTACTTGTAAAATACTTGAACACTCTCACCTGCTGAGAAAATCCCTTCACAGAAAAATAACGATGCTGTGTTCTCATGGCTAAGTAAAAACTGGCTGAATTTGTGGAAATTAACTTGGTCAAATCCATTATGAGCCAATACAAAAACCCCAGAAATTTTAAAACACTAAAAGTAGTTACTTCAATGTACTTCTCCTCAGCCGATTGTGGTAAGGTAAACAAAAAGTACTTTCCTATGGTGACTTAGGACAGCATTTGTGTCTCTGACAATTAATCTCTGTAGCTAACAAGACAACTGCTGGGATTTATTTTCTTCAAATAGCCAGTGTCTGGGCGTTCTCTGAGGAAATAGAACTCTTTAGCCTTTCAGTCACTCAAGCAGCACATCCCTAAAGATCCCTTTTTCCTAATTAAAAGTATGTCTCTTCCTCTCCCCAACTTCATCCCAGAAAATTGGGACTTTACACATGTTTCTACAAGCAGTGAGAGATATCTATGCTGAGGAAAATATACAAGGAAACATCTGAAGAATCAGAGATCACTTGAAGATAGACTCCAGCTTAGGCACAAAGTTGAGTTTCCAGAAATCTCTCAGGTATTTCTATCAGAAAAAAATAATTCTTCCACATTTATGGGCAGACCCAGCCTCTCTGGCTTTTTATGTTACCCCACACCATTTGTTTTCCTTTAGCACACTACCCAAAGCTCTATACCCCCGACACAGATCACATAGAGTTTGCTATATGATTGCTACTCTAATATTAGCATAAATAATAGCTGTTCTATACAACTGTAAATACTTCACAACCCATCTCCCAAATCTTACCCATTGAACAGGTCCCTGAATTCTATTACTGTAGTGATTAACTCTATTTCCTCACACACTACACCAATTTACTGTTTCTTACACTCACCTTACCTCAAAATCGCACCGCCTACAGCTTCATTGCTTTCTAGTTCCAACTAACAAGACTTCCCTCCCCAACAAGAGGCTTATCTTTTGTCCATGCTCTCTTAAAAGTGGCAAGTTGGGTTGAAGATTACGCTTAACACTATATATAGTCTAAAGATTGCCTATCTCCTCTCTACTGGCTGTGACTGGAAATATCACAAAATACTCTTATGCTATCATAAACCATTTTGCCTCCCCCTCCAACTGATTACACATACAGGATAAAAGGACTACGTGGCAATGGAGAACATCAAGATACCTGAAGGAGTCTGCACCACTGAAATTCACAGGTATTATATGACAGAAGTTCACACCATAAACCCAGGGAGACAGAACAGATGAATATTAGAAGCTGAGGCTAACAAGAAGAGTCTCACAAACAATGGGAAGACAAAGAAACAATTCCCAAATGAAAGAAAAAGCAGAAACTTCAGAAAGAATGTTAGATGAAATAGAGGCTAATCAACTATCATATAGTGAATTCAAAGCACTGGTTATCACGAAGTTCAAAGAGCTCACAATGAGCTACCTGAAACTACAGGGGAGCTACAATGATCTCACCGCAAACTATATCAAAATGAAAAAGGAAATAGAAACTATCAGCAAGGGAAAGAGGAAATGTAGAATACAATTTCCAAATTCAAGAACACAGTAGAAAGTTTCAAAAGTAGAACTGATGAGGCGGTAGTTCAGATTAGCGAGTCAGAAGACAAAGTAAAAAGCATCTCACAGAAAGAGCAAGAAAATAAAAAGAGGCTTAGAAAGAATGAAGAGAGATTAAGAGAAATGCAAGATAATATGAAACATAACAATATCTGAAGAATAGGAATACCAGAAGGAGAAGAAGAAGAACAAGGGATACAAAACATATGTGAAAGAGTAATGAGAGAAAATTTCCCTAATTTGATGAGAGGAAAAGTCACACAAATCGAGGAATCACACAGAGTCCCAATCAAGAGGAAACCAAAGAGGCCCATTTCAAGACATGCAATCATTAAAATGGCAAAACTCCAAGACAAAGAGAGAATCTTAAAGGCAGCAAAAGATAAAAAAGAAGTAACATACAAGGGAGCCCAAATAAGCATAGCTACTGACTTCTCAATGGAAATACTCCAAGCAAGAAGAAAATGGCAAGAAATATTCCAAGTAATGAGAACCAGAGGCCTACAACCAAAAGTACTTTACCCAGCAAGGCTCTCAATCAAGATAGAAGGCCAATTAAAGAGCTTCTAAGACAAAAGAAGTCTAAAAAAAATATGCCTCCACCAAATCAGTCCTACAAGAAATAATAAAAGAACTGCTTTAAGGAACGAAAAGAAAAGTGAGACAGAGAGGAACACAGGTACAAAAATGGAAATGAATAACTACCTATCAATAATAATCTTAAATGTAAATGGATTAAATGCTCCAATCAAAAGAAACAGAATAGCTGCATGGATAAGAAAGCATAATCCTCGCATATGCTACCTACAACAGACCCACCTCAGGACAAAATACCATCAAATACTAAAAGCGAAAGGATGGAAACAAATTTTCCAAGCAAATGAACGAGCAACAAAAGCTGGGGTAGCAATTCTCATATCAGACAAAATACACTTCAAAAAAAGGGTCATGAAGAGAGACTCAGAAGCTCACTTCATAATACTCAAGGGAAGAATCCACCAAGAACATATAGACATCATAAATATATATGTACCCAACATAGGAGAACCCAAATATATAAAGAAAATCTTAGAGGACTTCAAGAAAGATATTGACAGCAGCACAATTATAGTAGGGGATTTTAACAGCCCACTATCAAAAATGAACATATCTTCCAAACAAAATATCAACAAAGATATTGTGGCATTAAACAACACTCTAGACGAAATGGACTTAACTGATATATAGAGAGCCCTTCATCCCAAAGAAGCTAAATACACTTTCTTTTCAAATGCACATGGAACATTTTCAAATTTTTCCCATGGAAAAAGGGGTCCTTAGGTCACTGTTGATGGGATTGCAGACTGGTACAACCATTATGAAAAACAGTATGGAATTTTCTCAGAAAAATAAAAATCGACCTGCCTTTTCTCCTAGCAACTCCACTGCTAGGATTATATCCTAAAAATCCTAAAACATCAATATCAAAGAACCTATGCACCATAATATTCATAGCAGCACAATTTACAATAGCCAAGAAATGGAAGCAACCTAGGTGCCAATCAGTAAATGAATGGATCAAAAAATTGTGGTACATATACACAATGGAATTCTATGCAGCAGAGAGAAAGAAGGAGCTACTACCTTTTGCAACAACATGGATGGAACTGGAAAGCATTATGCTGAGTGAAATAGGCCAGGTGCTGAAAGACAAATACCATATGATCTCACCTTTAACAGGAAGCTAAATAACAAAACAAACAAGCAAGCAGAAAAAAAAAAACTAAGACACTGAAATAGAGAACAAGGGGACAGTGACCAGAGGGGAGAGGGAAGGGAATTTAAGGGGAAAAAGGGGAGGGATTTGGAGGAAGAAATAGGAAGGAAACAGGGACGAGAACAAAGGGGGGTGGAAATGGGAGGGAGGTGGGGAGCACGGGGTGGGGTGGGCTGGGATGGGAGAAATAGACAAAAAATGAACTTGAAAAAAATTTAAAAAAAGAAAAATAACTAAATAAAATTTTTAAAAAGGAAAAATAACTAAATAAAATTTTTAAAAAAGAAACCTCCATGTTATAAAAACAGGGGTATAATTCAAGACATGAGCCTTAAATACAGTGTGATTTACCCTAGAAAAGGACCCACTGCCTCCTCATCTTAGCTCCTTATATAAATCTAGACTAAATACTCAGGCAGAATCATGAGGTTCTTTGACTATTTATTTCCTATTCTCTCAGAGACAAACAATATTTTGTTTTCAGCCTGGTTCATACAGAGGATGTTATGATTGAGGTCTCTGTCATATAAAAAAATATATTCTGGTCTCTTTATTACCTAATAATCTATATTCCATAACTAAAAGGGTAGGAATAACACATATTGTCAGCATCTTTCCTAATAATGGTATCACCCAAGATAATATGATCAAGTTCTGTATTGCATATTTGAAGCTCATGGATTAAGAATTATTCTAATTATATATTGTATATAAGGAAGAATCTGGGTCCCTATAGAAGGCTATGAAATACTATAAGCAAAAAGGAGATTAAATATTGAAAAATGCAGGGGAGTTATCAAATATTCTAAATTATCTGGAAAAAATTAATGGATCCTCTTCATGAAAATATAATCCACATGAGTAGATAATAAAATTTTTCAATCAGGAAAATATGTAAGATTTAGTTATGTTTCTACATAAGTGCCTTGTTCATTCAGATTATTTTTATTTATAGGGCCTAGCACAAATAATGCTCCTTTTTTATTACAAAATCTTCTTTTTACAAAATCACAAACATGTCATTCTGTAACATAACAATATCACACTCAAGCACACCATATGACATTGTAGGTGAAATGTTCAACTTAAAACTATAAATTATTACTTTCATATTATTATCCTACCAACCACACTCAGGCAGATGTTACTTCTGCCAGACACTGTATAATACTTAGCCCCATATTAATGTTAGAACTCTGAAGCATCATTCTTCTTCAACTTTCACATGCTAAGCAATATAAATATATATATATTTAAAATTTTTTGTAGATACAAAAATAATATTCAAATTTCAAATGTTAATATGGGCTATCTTTGTATGGGGAGAAGTGAACCAAGTTCTTATGTCTTATTTCTTATCTTATTTTCTTAAATCTGTAATGAGCAGTATTAATTCTGAAAAAAGATTACATTATTTAAGACAAAACATCGAAAAAAAAAGAGAAAACATCGAAAAGTCTTCCATTTAACTAAAATGAATTTAACAGTATTAATTCCAACAAACTCATCACATAGAGCATAAATCTATAGTCTTAACAGAGATATTTTATACATAAAAATTGAACATATACTTTAATAAGAAATTATAAAAATCTTAAAAATATTTTTGACCATGGAAAATATTCACCTAATAAATGTTTTTCATCATGTCCAAGTTACTAAACCTGAGGAATAATTTACTATAGTTAAATAACCACACATGGTTTTCCTGGAAGGATCAATTCTTCACTAAAAATCGGTGACACATTAATCTGCTTCCTCATTTTCTCTTTCTGGTCCAGAGTTTTTTCATGGCACTTTTCATTTCTGAATTTCTCAAAGTATAGATTAAGGGGTTTAACATAGGGGTGATAATAGTGTAGAATACAGTCAGGGATTTATCAATGGGTAAGGTAGAAGAAGGTCTCACATATATAAAAATACAGGGGACAAAGAAGAGGACCACCACAGTAATGTGGGAGCCACAGGTAGATAAGGCTTTGCGCCTCCCTTCCTGATTACGATTCCTCAGGGAGTACAGAATGGCCCCATAGGAGATGAGTAACAGCACAAAGATGACCACACAGATGCCCCCATCATTGGCAACCATAGTGAGGCCAAGAAAGTAAGTGTCAGTGCAGGCAAGTTTTAATAAGGGGAACATGTCACACATGAAGTGGTCAATGACATTGGGACCACAGAAGGGAAGGTTGTAAACAAAGAGAAGTTGGACTATAGCATGTAAGAAACCTCCAAGCCAGGCCAACAGCAGCAGCAGAACACATAGTCGTTGATTCATGGTGGTCAAATAATGCAAGGGTTTGCAGATGGCCACATAGCGATCATAGGCCATGACCACCAAGACTAAAATCTCAGCACCACCAAATAAGTGCTCCAGGAAAAGCTGGCTCAGGCAAGCTTTGAAGGAAATGGTTTTCTTCTCATGGAGGAAGTCTACAATCATATTTGGGGTAACTATTGTAGAGTAAATAGCATCTATAAATGACAAGTAGCCAAGAAAGAAGTACATTGGGGCACCCAGGGTTGAGCTGACCATGACAGTCACAACAATGAGTAGGTTGCCCATCATTGTCACAATGTAGATGAACAAAAACACAACAAACAATATTTTCTGACCCTGAAGGCTCTGAGTGAGCCCCAAGAAGACAAATTCAGTCACATTGTTCCTTGATTCCATAGGTCTTTCTGTATGTCGTATTGCAAAGTTCAGGACAAAATTACCTGTAAATATAATTATTCTTCATGACTTTCTGAAATCTTAACATAATTTGTCTATTTATTCAACAAAAAGGCATTATGACTTATTATGTTTCAGTAATTTCTGAGATTATCAGAATTTAAAGTTGATTAAAACATGGTCCCTAACCTCAACAATCTTATGGACTAGTGGAGAGGCAAGTATTAGGAATGTGTGTGGGAAAAGAAGCCATTATAAAATAAGTGGGTTTCCATCTGAAAACTAATGAAAGTATACATATAGTTTATACTTTATAGAAAAATAGAAACTGATTACAGATTTAATGAAAAACTAAAGCAAGATTTACTTTATGTTTACTTTCTAGTAATAAAAGAGATGACTTTCTACACTCAAGAGGTGGGAGAATATTTTTATCATTGGAATCCCAAGTAGACAATATCAAATTTTGTAAAGATTCAGGAATAGATACCATAAAGTCAATACAAAAGTAGCTTGGGAAACATTGATATTTTAGACAACATACAGAGTTAATATCTAAAATATACGAAAAGCACTAACTAATTAACAAATGAAAGAAGAACAAACCAATAGCAAATTGGGTAAGTCACATAAACAGGCAAACAAAGGAAGAATTAATAGAAGTGGCAAAGAAAATGTATAAGATGCTGAAACTCATCTGCGAACAGAAAAATACAAATTGAAGATCTTTCTTATTGCAGTATTACCTTGAATTTTTGAAAGTCAATCAAATTCTATAGATGTTACTACAGTCTCCTCTCATTTTTAATAGATTAACAAACAATGCTTAGCAAACATATAAATTCAATCTGTTGTGAGACTTAGAAATATCTGTCTATTACAATATCCCCATGTATTTATACTTAAAATTAGTTTCCAAGAATACTGAAGTGCATGATTTTCTAACCACTTTGCTGTACATCTAAAACTAATACAGAATAATACTGAATGTAAACTGTAATTGAAAAATTAAAATTAAAAAAAAAGGATGTTAAAATGGTAAGTTTATCATACTAAAATACCCATAAGACTACTACAGGATTGAATTAAGCCCCACACATTTTAGTAATCAAAAGGACATGGCTGAGTATTAGAATTATATAGGAGAACTTTTAAAAGACTTTTAAAAGGTAACTTCCTGAGTTACCTTTTTAATGAGAGAGCTATTCAATTCATGCTCTGGGCTATGGAGCCTCTCCCTGTCCTCTGTGCACTGATGCCATCTCTGCAGACACAGAGAGCAGGTAACACACGCAGCATCACTGGACATCAGACTTCCCACGTGACTGACTCTGGCTGTGCATAAAGGAAATCTGATTCATCTGTCTTTCATAAAAATATTACCTTTAAAATTGTCAGGAATTTCAAAATGAATATGAATGTCCTGTAACATAAAGAATTCTGGATCTTTTTTTAATTGTTGTTCAATTACACTTGTCTCCATTTCCCCCCCATTAATTTCCACTTCCTTACCCACCCCCACCTTCCACATTCCATTGTCTTTGTCCATGGGTCCTTTATACATGTTCCTTGACAACCTTCCCCTTCTTTCTGTCATTATCCCCTCCTCCCTCCCCTCTGGTTACCTTAATTGTGAACAGAGACCCAAAATACTCATTGCCAGAAGAATTTGTCCTATTAACAAACAAATGGGAAATCAACATCTTGATGAAAGAGAAAATTGTACATGAATTTTTTAGATTAATATTTTCCAGTTTGTGTTTCACAGCAATGAAAGTGAAATGGCCTATACAACCTCATGATTCCTAGTCAGTTATGCTGGCCTGTCTTCACACAGCATTGTTAAACTTCAGGTTACCAGAGGGATGGAGAACAATTTCATGCATACAGTTTATGTTTTGAGTGCATCATTTCAATTCCTGAAAAAGCTGGTCATGTGAGTGGACAAACTCACAAAATATGGACAAACTCTCTCTGAGGTGTTCGACAAAGTAGGAATGTTGAGACCTACCAGTTTCATGATTAATTTATTATTTTTATGTCTATATCCACATCTATTATACAGATAACAATATAGGTGCTATTCATTTTGTTCTTTATCATTTCTAGTGTGTTTTTAATTTTTCTATAACAAAATATATAACTTTTAAAGTAAGAACAGAAAAATACTATTCCTCAAATTTTTAAAATATATTTTATTAATTATGTTATTACAGTTCCAACAAACTGATCATTTAGAATGTAAGGGCAGATAAAATGCTTCCCAGATAAGGTCAAGTTAAAGGAGTTCATCATCACCAAGCCCTTATTATATAAGATGTTAAAGGGACTTACTTAAGGAAAAGAAGATCAAAAACTATGCCTCAAATTTTAAGAGCCAGTCAATGATGGACACATATGTGGCACATTCACAAATACCCAAAGATTCATGTATTTTACTCCAAAATTGCTGGATATACTTACCATTGAAAAATGCAGTTGGTTCTATTAATCTAAGTCATATGAAAAGCCTCAAAGACACATAAATATCCTCACATGAGCCACCTTCTCCCCTGCTTTGCCCATCTGGAAGCATCTGTGCTTCCTCAAGACCAAAAAATGGCATTGCTACCTCCTTCCAATCTCAGAGATTGTGGTGACGGTCCATTACAGCACTCAACACCTTGTCCCACACTCATCTCATCTTATTCATTTGTGTATCTTCAGTGCTGGCTAAAATAACAACAATAATAATAATAATAACAGTCACTCGTCACACATTTAGTGAGAGAAAAAGAAGGAAAAAGGAGGCAAAAGAGAATAAACTGTGGAAGAGAATATAAAAGAGAAATGGAAAAGTAGAAATGCATTAAAGAACAAAGAAAGAGAAACTGACTTAAAATCCAAAGACTTCCTTTGGGAGTCTGGGATCTACCCCTTATTAACCATAACATTAACTTATCTCTTTGTGTGTCAGTTTTTCACCTATTAAAAGGAGGGATAAATATTCCACATTTAGGACTCCGTGAAAATTAAATCATTTTAAACTTAACTCTATTGTTGTTGTTACGTGATTTTACTGTTCTCATGCAAGTGTCATTAAGAAAAGTTTCAAAACTTCCTCTTAAGGCAAAGATTCTGAAAAATGACTCTAACCAAGTGAAGAGAAAAAGAGGATATGGGAAACAAGAATAAGTGTCAAAAAGGCTGTCAGATTTTAAAAAATTAAGCAAGCTATTAAAAAATATTAAACATAAAGATTGAATTATTTAGTGTGTTTGTTTTGTGGGATTTATTGTCTATACATTTTATTAACTCATTTGCTAAAGACATATTTCAATGCATGAGAAATTTACTCTTTCCAAATTTGACTCCATGACCAAGGGTAGAGTTCTCCAGGAAACAGGAAACTTAATTTAAACCCAGTTCATTATTCAAATCAATGCTTTGCAGAATGTTGTGCTTCACTACTTTTATGATTTATTTATTTTTATATCCACAATGATAGCCAGTATTAGATATTATAAAGCAATTGTTAAGAGTGAGAAAGGGGATGTGAAAAGAAAGAAGAAAAGGAGAGGAGGGGAAAGAGAGAAAGAAAGGGGAAAGAGAAAAATGACTCCATCATCTAAGAAAAAATTTTTAAGTGTGTCATAATATTTCCCACAAGTGTTGCACTTGAAATTCAAACTTTCTATCAAACTCATTGTTGATTATGGCTTGTAGGATAAATAACAGAGAAAAATACAAACAAATAAATAACTCACAGGTTGTTTTTACAAATTGGTCTGGAAAAAAGTTATTCTACCCCAACTCAATACTGCAGATTATAAACTACTGTCTTAGGAGTTGATTCTTTGCCGAGTCAATAATACTTAAAATTCACTGGGATTTTCTTTAGTCCAGAGTCATGGTTATATAAATTTACTGCAAAAAAAAATCAAAAAGTTTGATTTCTGTTTCCAGAAATGAAGATGCTGAAGCAAAATCAAAAAGAAGAAAATTGTGCTTCTTTTATATATCAATGCTAACCACATTCTGTTTGTCTAGGACTTCTACTCCTGGCCTGATTGCTCAACTTATACGAATCCCAGATAGTAGACACTTGCATGTCTTATTTAAAAGAAACCTGGTTTTGGAGAAATGGGGAAGATTTCAGTAGCTCTAGCACATTTCTGTTTCTATAGAACTCACAGAAATCTATGTATTTTAAATATTTATGTAGAAATCGGTCTGATAGCCTTGGTACAGCTAAGATCTAAGCTAAGAAGACGATCACCATTTTTAAAGTTAGAAAAGCAAATCCAATTACCAAATGATCAGCAGTTGATTAAAGTCCCTTGGATAAGAAACTTCCTGAAGCCAATTCTTCAAGCCTTTTTTCAGAGCAGAGCCTTAGACTTTGGTCCCTGGGGCTCTCCCTGCCTTCTCCTGACCTTTCTGTAGAAGCTCACATCTAGCTACAGAAGAGGTCAGGGAGAGATGTTGCCTTTGTGGTTCGCTCTGCCAAGAAATTCTCGGTCCCACTCCTCAACTCCTTTAATTCTCACAACATAAAGACATGAGTATTAGTCATGTGGGCAACTCACCTCTGTGCTGTTTCCTCCAGGGAAGAGCAATTAATTTAAAAAGTCTGCCAAGACGGCAACCAACCACCTCTCCCTTCACATTTTGACCAGGGTTAGAATTCATCTATAAGACTGGAATAATCATCAGACTACAGCCATAACCTGGATTCTTCATTTCTTTTTTTTTCTAATAAATGTTAATTGAACATCTAAGAGTACCAGGCAGTGTTATTCAATGATAAAAATAAAAATAACTATTGAGTGACATGCCAGGCCCATTGTTAAACACATGATATAATAATAGCACCCTTTGTGATGGGTACTATTATAATTTCCATTTTACAAATAAGTAAACTGAGGCTCTATGAGTTTAGGTAAATTACCCAGGATCAGGAGTGTGTAATGGCAGGACTGAAATTTAAACATAAATCTGCCTCCACAGCCCAGATAATGTCCCTGCTCAAGTGTTACAAGCATTCAATTATTTACAAAAGAGAATGTGGCAAGCACTATAAAAAAATAAAGAGCTATATGTCTTTGTGATATAAACAGGGGTAGAGATAGAATGCCCAGGGAAGGTATTCTTAAGGAAGTAATGAAGCTAAAGCCAAAAAATATATATTATCCAAGGTTTACAGTAGATAAGTAAGAGAGGGTCTAGGAAGATTAACAAATTTAGGAATTGAGCTGCACTACATCTGTTGGTGAACAGTGCACAAGCTACCTATGTGAGCCCATCTGGTGCATTTGTGATTCCACCCTGTTAGGAGGTAACCCCAATCCATTGTGCTTTTCCAAACATATACTCAAGTACACTACACATTTTCATTGTCACTAGCAACTACCTAGAAATTACTTGAGCAGAAGAGTGATGATGCATCAAACTGAGAAACCCGTTATAACTGAGTTACTAACATGAGTAACAGCTTGGTTAAAGGACATAGACATTAGATATACACAAATCCATTCTAATTTAGGCTGCGCCATGTATATGCTTTCTTACCTTGAAATAAGTTACTTAATCTTTCTCAGCATCACTTTTTCTCATCTTCAGAAGGGGGCCAATAACACATGTCATTGTTTTGAGGATTAAATAAACAGTTAAAACAATATTCAGTAAAAAACAGTCATATTTTTACTAACTTAAAAATAAACACGGCACCCCAGCTTTGAGATGAAATTTCCACTAAGACTTTGAAAATCTGTTGTTTTGTTTTGTTTTGTTTTATTGATTATGCCATTACAGTTGTTCTATTCACTCCCTTCATTCCCCTCCACCCTGCACCCCCCTCCACCCCCACCATTCCCTCCCTTTAGTTTATGACCATGAGTCTCAAGTTCTTTAGATTCTGTATTTCCCCTATTGTTCTTGCCCTCCCCCTATCTATTCTCTACCTACCATTTATGCTACTTATTTTCTGTACCTTCTACCCCCTTCTCCTCCTCCCACTCCCCTGTTGCTAACCCTCCATGAGATCTTCATTTCTATGATTCCCTTCTGATCTAGCTGTCCTTTAGTTTCCTTTTGTTTCAGGTGTGGTTGTTAATAACTGTGAGTTTGCTGTCCTTTCACTGTTCATATTTATCTTCTTTTTCTTAGATAAGTCCCTTTAATATTTCATATAATAAGGGCTTGGTGACGATGAACTCCTTGAATTTGATCTGATCTGAGAAACACTTTATCTGTCCTTCCATTCTAAATGAAAGCTTTGCTGGATAGAGCAATCTTGGTTGTAGGTCTTTGGATTTCATGACTTGGAATACCTCTTTCCAGCCCCTTCCTGCCTGTAAGGTCTCTTTAGAGAAGTCCGCTGACACTCTGATGAGAACTCCTTTGTAGGTGACTATCCCTTTATCTCTTGCTGCTTCTAGGATTCTCTCCTTCATTTTAATTTTGGCTAATGTAATTATATGTGCCTTGGTGTGTTCCTTCTTGGGTCCAACTTCTTTGGGACTCTCAGCTTTCTGGACTTCCTGGAAGTCTATTTCTTTTGCCAGATTGGGGAAATTCTCCTTTATTATTTGTTCAAATAAGTTTTCCACTGGTGGCTGTTCCTCTTCCCCTTCTGGTACCCCTATAATTCAGATGTTGGAGCGTTTAAAGATGTCCTGGAGGTTCCTAAGTCTCTCCTCATTTTTTTTGAATTCTTGTTTCTTCATATTTTTCTGTTTGGTCATTTTTTTCTTCCTTCTGGTCTACTCCCTTGATTTGAGTCCCAGTTTCCTTTCCATCACTATTGGTTTCCTGTGCAATTCCCTTCATTTCAATTAGTTTAGCCTTCACATGTTCCTCTAATTTGTGACTAAAATCAACCAGTTCTGTGGGCATCCTGATCACCAATGTTTTGAACTGTACATCTGAAAGTTTTGCTATTTCTTTGTCACTTAGAGTTATGGGCTCTGGGGATTTGAGATCTCCTTGAGCCATTTTTGGTCTGTTTGCGCCTGTTAAGTATGAAGAGTGGAGCCTTAAGTGTTCACCAGGGTGGGGACACCCAGGTCACTAGGTTGTGATGCTGTATGTGGGGGCCGGGTCAGAGTGGGGCAATAGCGGCCCCCTCTGGTGCTTCCCGCTGCTGGGGCCTGCTCGGTCCATCTCACTGCTCACTCCTTCGAGAATCTATCTGCACACAAATGTGTGACCGCATTCAGCCTGCTGCCCTGCGCCCTCGCTGGGTCCACCCGTAGCCCACTGGGTCTGCCCGTTGCAACCCCACGCCTGGGATCCATCTGACCGTTTTCTTGTGCAACCCCACTCTGCCAGCTGCTGGCTTTGCCCCTCTTATCGGTCTGGCTGAAGAATTCATTGTTATCAGACTTCCAAAAAGTTCAATTTTCTGTGTTTTGGCTGTGTTTTCTGTTGCTAAAATTTTGTTCTCTAAACTTGGTTGTGTGAGAAGGCACAGCGTCTCCACCTATGCCTCCATCTTGGCAGAAGTCTGAAAATCTGTTTTCAAGTGACAGAAAAAATTTACTTTCTCAGGCACTCATGAATTATTACCCATCACAGAATAAACAGTCCCCCTCTCTCCCTGGAGCTGCTTCCTCTGCAGGGCTCCAGTGCAGAAGCCTGCAGCTGTGCCTTGGGTGCATTCTTTTGGGCTCAGGTACCCTTCCTGGTGGTGCTTCACAGCTGATGTTGGTGTTTCTGGTTTACAACATTTTCTTTCCTATATAATTTAAAGATTAAATGCAAACAGTAACTAGGGAAATGGAGTGGCTATTATCAGACCAAAAAAGGCTATGTTATTATCAGACAAAAAATTTTTGTACAAAAATTGTTACAAGAGAAAAAGCAAGACCACATATAATGATAAAAGTATTGATCCATAAAAGAGAGATATAATTATAAACACATTGAAAAAAAATGACAAATTAAAGGAAGAATAGACAGTTCTACAATAACAGTTAGAAATCTCAATATCCAACTTTCAATAATGTATAGAATAACTAGAAATAAGACCAGTAAGGAAATAGGGGATCTAAACAACACCATAAACCAACTAGACCTTAAATATGTATGACCCATACACTCTGGAATACACGTTCTTCTCAACTGACCACGAGAAATTATTCAGGCTCAGCTACAGATTAGGTCACTAAACAAAGTTCAATAAATTTTAAATGATTGAATCATCCAAGGTATCTTTTCCCACCACAAAGGAATGAAATTAGAAAGTAATAGCAGAAAGAAAACTGAAAAATTTAAAATATATAGAAATTAAGCAACACACTCTTAAACAACAAATGTTTTGTTATCAAAGAAAAAACACAAAGGAAATTAGAAAATATCTCACAACAAATGGAAATAACAATACAACATACCAAAACTAAGAGAATGGAAAAAATAGTGCTCAGGAGGAAATTTATATCTGTGAATGCCTACATTGTAAAAGAAAAAGATCTCACCTTAATAAATAAGAAAAAGAAGAAAATATTAAACTAAAAACAAGTGGAAGGAAGAAGATAACTATTAGAGTAGAAAATGTACTTGAGAATAGAAATAAATAGAACCAACCAAACCAAAAGCTTGGTGGTTTGAAAAACTTGACAAATACTAGGAAAAGTAATCAAGAAACAACACAAATGACCCAATTTATTAAAATTGGGAATGAAAATAAGAACACTGCCAGCAAATTTACAGAGATTTTTAAAGAAAATACTATGACAATTTCAAACCAACAGATAGATAAGCTAGATAAGATGAACAATTTTCTGGAGACATATAAACTATCAAATCAACATGAAAAAAAAGTAGAAAATGTGACCAAACCTATAACAAGCACAAAAATTGAATAATTAAAAAAATACTTTCAACAAAAAACAGCCCAGGACAAGATAAATTTTACTTGTAAATTCTACCAAATATTTAAAGAGGAAGTCATAGCAATCCTTCTAAAACTCTTTTTTTAAATGGTGGCTGGATTGTGGGGGGAATAGTGGGGGGAAAATTGAGACAACTGCACCTGAACAACAATAAACAAACATTTTTTAAATAAAAAAATAAAATGGAAGCAGAGGGAACACTTTCTAACTCAATCTATGTAGCCATTATTACCCTGATTACAAAGCCAGACAAAAGACATATATGTATAATATTTTAAACCCTATTTTTAAAATGCACAAAGGCCATGAACAGAAATATCACAAAATAAGGTATACAAATGATCAATAAGAACATGAAAAACAAAATGTCCCACATCATTGGCATCAGCAAAGTAAAAATTAAAATCACAATAATTTATCAGAACATCTTCCTAGAATGACTCAAAGGAAAACAGCTAACAATTTCAAGTGACAAGGAGATAAACTAACTGGAACTTTTTTCTTGTGTTTCTTTATTATCTACCCACATTTTTAATGCTACCTGATATTATTCCATTCTGACCAGCCCATAAGTGCCAGAAATAACCATAGTCTAGAACCTTCTACCATCTCTGGCTACTTCATAACCCTCTGAGAAAAGTGAACAACAGCTTTTGTATAAAAATTCATATGAAACAAAAGGATTTGAATAGCCAAAGCCATTTGGAAAATTATCTCTTTTAGATGTAACATTAAAATCAAAAGTAAACAAGTGGAATTGCTTCAAATTAAATATCTTCTGGACAGCAAAGAAAACCACCAAGAGTAAAAAGGCTACCAACAAATGTGAAAAATATTTACAAACCATGTATCTGATAATGGGATTGATTAATACTAAAATATATAAGGAACTTGTACAACTCAATAGCCTGATTAAAAAATGGACACTTCTTAAATCAAGACGTAAAAATGGCCAACATTATATAATAAGGGGTTCACCATCACTAATCATTAGGGAAATGCAAATCAAAACCATAAAGAAGTATCAACTCACATTTGTAATAAAAGTAAGTACTAAAAAAATAACAAGCAGGAGTTGGAAGATGGTGACAGAGTAGGAGGGAGCAGATTCCATTTCCCCTTACACCTGGGAGAAAAACCTGGCCAATCTACGGAGGAACAGAGCAAACAGCCAACAGAACTCCAGCATATATGAAAATAAGAGACCATAAATTGTAGCGGACACTGAAAAACCAGAAGGTAAGGAGACTACTGCAGGACAATAAGGTCCCAGGGACCAGCACGGAGACACAGCTGTAGCCCCCACCCGCTCTTGGCGCCCAGCGCTGAGTCTACCACAGACTCTTTGGGAGCCAGAGCCTGCCACAGAGTCCTTGGGAGAGAACCAGGTCAACCACTCCCTCCCTCCCTGGCCAAGCAGGGTTTGAGCAGCATAGGAGAGACCTTGTTGCTTGAAGTTGCAGAGAGGCGAATAAGGACAAAGAGGCAAACACACAAGGGCCATAATCACCCATGGAGTCTGTGGTCACTAGCTTGGGAGAGTTAAGAGCCCTGCAGTGACAAGCACTGATCCAGATAGTCACCAGTCTGGCTGGAGAATTGGGCTGTACTGAGTGGTAGACTTGAGTAGGAGAAATGTCTCAAAAAGTAAAACTATTTGGGGGATTCTCCTGTGACAGCTGCTTGACTTACTCCCCACCCAGTTGGGCAGCAATCCTGAAGTTGTGCGGAAGTCCCTGCATTTCCCCAAAGCACTGGAAAGGGTCCAAGCCCAAGCCCATGGAACCCAGGCAGCCTGGCCGGCTCACCCGCCCACTGGCACCCCAGGCCATGGCAATGATCCCTGGGGAAAGAGCACTGTAAAGTAGACCTAGATCCCCCACCTGGGCGCTGGAGAGTGGTGCCAGACTAGCTCTTGGGAGAGTGCTTGCAATACTGGCTGAGTACACAAGAAAAGCCACAACAATTGCCCCTCAGCCTGCTGCAGACAGCAAGACCAGGAAAACAGGGTTGGCCAGTTTGAAACCAACAAGAGGTAGGGTTTTTTGTTTGTTTGTTTTTTACTTTTTAAAAATTTTTATTATTGTTTATCTTTCAATAAATTTTTCCTCTCTTTCATTATTTCTTGTTTTATTCCTCCTTTCTTTCCAATTTTATCTCTTCTTTCTCACTTCTCCTGCCTTTTTTTCTCTTTTTCTTTAATGCCCACAAGTGAGACAAAAAATGTAGAACTGTGAAAGGACCAGAGTTGGACCCAAAGAGGAGGCATCCCAACAGTTGAGACAGTGAAACAAATTTCACTTTGCTTTTGCAAAGAAACTATAAGCTATTGCATATTTGTATTATTATTTTTTCATTATTCTTACATCTTTTATTTTAATAGTATTTTTGTACTCCTTTCTGTATAGTCTTCTTTGCTTGGTTGCTTATATTGTATCATTTGACAAGTTTTCTGTTCTCTCTTCCACAGTGTATTGCTAATTTACTATACTTCACATCACTTGTGTTCCTTTAGTACAATATTCAAAGTTTTATACCCCCTATTTATGGTATCCAGATCACATAGATTCTGTCACATGATTGTTGCTCTAATACTATTGTAAATAATAGCTATTCCATACAATTGTAAATACTTCACATTACCCTTCCAGAATCTTAGCCCACTTCACAGTTTCCTAAACTCTATTACTGTAGTGGTTAATTCTATTCTCTCACACACTACACCTATTTACTATCCTTTATTCTCACCTTACAACAGATAACAACAGAAGAAGGTGAAGGAGAGAGTGGAAACCATTCAAATCTCAACCCTGGACCTATCTGGAAATACAACTAAATAATGGGGAAACTACCCAGTACAAACAACTGAACAAGAGCAAAAAAGAGTCCTCAAAACCTGTACACACAGAAAAACTAGTTTCAACACAACCTGCCCTCACCAGCACAACAAACTACAAGAGGTGATAGACAGAGTGACCAACAGTTAACCAGCTGATGGGAAGAACTGACAAAAGAAAGACACAAAATGATCAAAACACAAACACAAACACAGAGCCAACGTAAAGGACAGCCCAAGACCAGTGAGCTTGGGAGACCAAGGAGACCACACCACTAAATCTCAAAGGTATTCTACCACAGAAGTTCACACCATAAACCCAGGGAGCCAGAACAAATCGATTTAAGAAGCTGAAGCTAACAGGAAGCGTCTCGCAAACAATACAAAGACAAAGAACCAACCCCAAATGAAAGGAAAGGAAGAAGCCTCAGAAAGAATGGTAGATAAACTAGAGGAAAGTCAGCTATCAGATATTGAATTCAAAGCACTGGTTATCAGAAAGTTCAAAGAGCTCACAATGAGCTACCAGAATCTAAGAACTACAATTAACTCACTGCAAACTATATCAACATAAAAAAATGAAATAGAAACTATCAACAAGAGCTAAGAGGAAATGAAGAATACAATTTCTGAACTAAAGAACACAGTGGAATGAATCGAAAGCAGGGATTGATGAAACAAAGATCGGATCAGTGACTTGGAGCACAAAGTAGGAAAAAAAAACAGAAAGAGCAAGAAAAGAAAAAAAGGCTGAGAAAGAAGAGGGATTAAGAGAAATACAAGACAATATGAAATACAATAATATCTGAATAATAGGGATACCAGAAGGAGGAGAAAAAGAAGAGCAAAAGATAGAAAACCTACTTGAAAAAGTAATGATGGAAAACTTTCCTAATTTGATGAGAGAAAAGGTCACAATAATCCAGGACACAGAGTCCCGAGCAAGAGGAACCCAAAGAATCCCACTTCAAGACACATCATCATTAAAATGGCAAAATTCCAAGACAAAGAGAGAACCTTAAAGGCAGTAAAAGAGAAACAGGAAGTCACATACAAGGGAGCCCCAATAAGGTTAGCTGCTGACTTGTCAATGGAAACGCTCCAAATAAGAAGAGAATGGCAAGAAATATTCCAAGTAATGAGAACCAGAGGCCTGCAACCAAAACTACTTTATGCAGCAAGGCTTTCAATCAAGATAGAAGGCCAAATAAAGAGCTACCAAGACAAAAGAAGTCTAAAAAAATATGCCTCCACCAAATCAGCTCTGCAAGACGTGCTAAAAGGACTGCTTTAAGGAACAGAAGGAAAAGAGAGAGAGAGAGGAACACAGGTACAAAAATGGCACTGAATAACTACCTATCAATAATAACCTTAAATGTAAATGGATTAAATGCTCCAATCAAACGACACAGAATAGCTGAATGGATAAGAAAGCATGACCCTCACATATGCTGCCTACAAGAGAACCACCTCAGGACAAAAGACCATCACAGACTAAAAGGGAAGGGCTGGAAAGAAATTTTCTAAGCAAATAGACAAGAAAAAAAACCCTGAGGCACCAATACTCATATCAGACAAAATACACTTCAAAAAAAGGGTCATGAAGAGAGACTCAGAAGCTCACTTCATAATACTCAAGGGAAGAATCCACCAAGAACATATAGACATCATAAATATATATGTACCCAACATAGGAGAACCCAAATATATAAAGAAAATCTTAGAGGACTTCAATAAACGTATTGACAGCAACACAATAATAGTAGGAGATTTTTTAACACCCCACTGTCAACAATGGACAGGTCTTCCAAACAAAATATCAACAAAGATATTGTGGCATTGAACACACCCTAAATGAAATGGACTTAAATAATATATAGAGAGAGCCCTTCATCCCAAAGAAGCTAAATACACATTCTTTTCAAATGCACATGGAACATTTTCAAAGATAGACCCCATGATAGAACACAAAACAAGCCTCAACTAATTCAAGAAAATTGAAATCATAGCAAGCATCTTCTCTGACCACAAGGGACTGATATTGGAAACCAACCCCAAAGGAAAAAACCCAAAGCACCCAAAATCATGGAGATTGAATAGCATGTTATTAAACAAATGGGTCAAGAATGAAATTAGGGAAGAAATCAAAAACTTTCTGGAAACAAATGAAAATGAACTCACAACAACCCAAAACTTATGGGACACAGTGAAGGCCGTCTTGAGAGGGAAGTTCATAGCAATACAGGGCTACCTAAAAGAACACAGAAGCATTTCAAACAAACAACCTAACCCTACACCTACAAGAACTTGAGGAACAACAACAAAGAGAGCGAGAGCATGTAGAAGGAAGAAAATAATGAGCATCAGAGCAGAATTAAATGACATAGAGATTAAAAGCACAATTCTAAAAATTAATAAATCCAGGAGCTGGTTTTTGGAAAATATAAATAAAATTGACAAGCCTTTAAGCAGGCTCATCAAGAAAAAAAGAGAACCCAAATAAACACAATCAGAAATGAAAGAGGAGAGAATACAAGTGACACCACAGAAATACAAAGTGTTGTAAGAAAGTACTAGAGAAACAAGTATAAAGGCCACATGGACAAAAACTAAGGGGGGTGGAAATGGGAGGGAGGTGGGGTGCATGGGGCGAGGTGGGCTGGGATGGGAGAAATAAACAGAAAACTGTACTTGAAAACTAACTAAATAAAAAAAAATTTTAAAGCATGCATTGAATATCTTTTTTAAAAAAAAGAAAAGAAAGTACTATGAAAAACTGTATGTCAACAATCTTGAAAACCTAGAAGAAATTAACACATTTCTAGAAAAAATATCATCTTTCAAAACTCAATAAAGAAGCAGAAAGCCTGAACAGACCAATTACAGCAAATGAAATTGAAGCAGTAGTCAAAAAACTCCCAACACTCAAAAGCCCTGGACCTGATGGTTTCACAGGAGAATTCTAAAAAGCATTTAAGGAAGAGCTAAACCCTATTCTTCACAGACTATTCCAAAAAATCCAAAATGATGGAAGACTCCCAAACTCTTTTTATGAAGCCAGCATCATCCTAATCCCAAAACCACATAAAGACACAACAAAGAAAGGAAAATTCAGGCTAATATCGCTGATGAACATGGACACTAAAATCCTCAACAAAATACTGGCAAACCATATCCAACAATACATTAAAAAGGTCATACACCATGACCAAGTGGGATTCATTCCAGGGATGCAAGGATGGTTCAATATTCACAAATCAGTAAATGTAATACATCACATAAACAAAAGCAAAGACAAAAATCACATGATCATATCAATAGATGCAGAAAAAGCTTTCGATAAGGTACAACACCCATTTATAATAAAAGCACTCAGCAAAGTGGGAATACAGGGAGCATTTCTCAAAATAATAAAGGCCATATATGAGAGACCTACAGCTAACATCATACTCAATGGGCAAAAACTATAAGTTTTTCCACTAAAATCAGGAACAAGACAAGGTTGTCCACTTCTATTCAATTATAGTATTGGAAGTTTTAGCCACAGTGATCAGACAAGAAAAGGAAATAAAAGGCATCCAAATCAGAAAGGAGGAAACAAAACTGTCACTGTTTGTAGATGACATGATAGTGTACTTGGAAAATCCTATAGACTCCACCCAAAAACTGCTCAACCTAATAAATAAATTTGGCAAAACAGCAAGATACAATGTCAATATCCAGAAATCAAAGGCAATTTTGTATACAAACAATGAAAGAGCTGAAGCAGAAATAAAGAAAAAAAATTCCATTTGATATAGTAAAAAATAAATAAATAAAATACCTAGGAATAAGCCTAACCAAGGAGGTAAAAGACCTGTATGCAAAAAAAAAAGCAAAAAACCTACACAACACTTAAGAAAGAAATCAAGGAAGAAACAAACAAATGGAAACATATACCATGTTCATGGATTGGGTGAATTAACATCATCAAAATGTCCATATTACCCAAAGTAGTTTACAGATTCAATGCAATACCTATTAAAGTACCAATGGCATATTTCACAGACATAGAACAAACACTTCAAAAATTTATATGGAACCATAAACAACCCCAAAGAGCAGCTGCTATTTTTAGAAAAGAGAACAAAGTCGGAGAAATCACAATAGCTGGTACCAAACTGTATTACAAGGCCACTGTAATCAAAACAGCCTGGTACTGCCATAAAACAGGTACATACACCGATGGGACAGAACAGAGAGGTCAGAAATAAACCCAAGTCTCTATGGTGAATTAATATTTGACAAAGAAGGCAGCAACATAAAATGAAGTAAAGATAGCCTCTTCAACAAATGGTGTTGGGAGAACTGGACAGCTACATGCAAAAAAATGAAATTCAAGCACCAATTTACATCATACACCAATGCGGGGGTGACTCTCCTTGCAAGTCCCCATGGAGGAGAGTAAATATGACCTAGACATGACATGATCTGCCTGGGGAGGAGAAGTGAGCAGTGGCCAGTTTCTCAAGGGAAAAAGGCCAGCAGTGGCCAGTTTCTCTGAGGAGAAAAAGGCCTCAAGCCCCCTCCTCCAGGGCCCTTTATTGGGTTGTAATACACAGGAATAGAGGGTGGCAAGGATCAAACAGTAGATAACATTTCAAAGAAATCAGAGGGCTTACTATGAGTAAGAGTCTGTCAAGAACAGAGTTTTAGGGTTTCCTGCTTAAACCCTTAACCTATGAATGAAAGCACTCTTAGCAAAGCAGATTTCACAGGTTTATCAGCAAGTCTTTGTGATGCCAGATTTTTCCCCAGGACACACTCTAGCAAGGCAAGGAGCTGCATCTCTCCCCAACAGGTATTCAGGTTTAAGAGGATTAGAACCAGGAAGCACTTCTCCCAGAGAACATGGGGACTTGGGCTATGTCAAAGCCGGGGGGTAGGGGGGCTGCGAGAGTCCATTGCTCTTTGTTGCAGCCCCCTGAGTCCTTCCATTATGGCCTCCCAAGTGATTGAGTCTGGCTTAGGTTGCCCCCCACTGTGAGGGGTCTTACCTGTCATTGACTTCCAACCAAGCTTTGGGGGCAGGGAGAGGAAACTGAGGCAGCATTTGCTACCAGAGACAAGCTTTGTATCCTGTGGCTCACATTCCAGAGGTCATCCCTCACTCTTAGCCACAAGGGGTAGACACACAATTCCTAAAACCAGGCAGAGCAGTCTTCAACACACCAAAATAAATTCAAGGTGGATAAAAGACTTAAATATAAGTTATGACATCATTAAAGTCCTAGAGAGGAACTTTGGCAAGAAAAATCTCAGATATTTCACGCAGCAACTTTTTTACTGATATGTCCCCTAGACTAAGGGGCATAAAGGAAAGAATAAAAAAATGGGATCTCATCAAAATTAGAAGCTTTTGCATGGCTAAAAAAAACAGTATTAAAGTAAAAAGACAACCAACGGTATGGGAAAACATATTTGCCAATGATAGTTCAGACAATGGTTTTATCTTCAAAATATACAAAGAACTTACATGACTCCACTCCAAGAAGACAAGCAACCCTATTAAAAAGTGGGCAAAAGACTTGAACAGACCTTTCTCCAAGGAGGACATACAGAAGATTCAGAGATACATGAAAAGATGCTCAATATCATTAGCTATCAGAGAGATGCAAATTAAAACCACAATGAAATACCACTTTACGCCAGTCAGAATGGCTATCATAAACAAAGCAACCAACAACAAATGTTGGAGAGGTTGTGGGGAAAAGGGGTCCTTAGGTCACTGTTGATGGGACTGCAGACTGGTACAACCATTATGGAAAACAGTATGGAATTTTCTCATAAAAATAAAAATTGACCTGCCTTTTGACCTAGCAACTCCACTGCTAGGATTATATCCTAAAAATCCTAAAACATCAATTTCAAAGAACCTATGCACCACAATGTTCATAGCAGCACAATTTACAATAGCCAAGAGTTGGAAGCAACCTAAGTGCCCGTCAGTAAATGAATGGATCACAAAATTGTGGTACATATACACAATGGAATTCTATGCAGCAGATAGAAAGAAGGAGCTCCTACCCTTTGCAACAACATGGATGGAACTGGAAAGCATTATGCTGAGTGAAATAAGCCAGGTGTTGAAAGACAAATGCCATATGATCTCACCTTTAACAGGAAGCTAAACAACAAAACAAACAAGCAAGCAGAAAAAAAAAAAGACACTGAAATAAAGAACAAGGGGACAGTGACCAGAGGGGAGAGGGGAGGGAATTTAAGAGGAAAAAGGGAGAAGGATTTGGAGGAACAAATAGGAAGTACACAGGGACGAGAACTAAGGGGGGTGGAAATGGGAGGGAGGTGGGGAGCATGGGGTGGGGGAGGCTGGGATGGGAGAAATAGACAAAAAACTGTACTTGAAAAATAACTAAAGAAAATTTTTAAAAAATAAAATAAACACTTAAGAGAAAAAAAAAACCACAATGAGATACCACTTTACACCGGTCAGAATGGCCATCATAAACAAAGCAACAAACAAGTGTTGGAGAGGTTGCGGAGAAGAGGGGACCCTAATCCATTGTTGGTGGGATTGCAGACTGGTACAACCACTGTGGAAAACAGTATGAAATTTTCTGAGAAAACTAAAAATAGACCTGCCTTTTGACCCAGAAATTCCACTGCTGAGATTGTATCCTAAGAACCCTAAAACCCCAATCCAAAAGAACCTATGCACCCCAATGTTCAATAGCAGCACAATAGCCAAGAACTGGAAGCAACCTAGGTGCCCATCAGTAAATGAATGGATCAAAAAAGTATGGTACATATACACAGTAGAAGTCTATGCAGCAGAAAGAAAAAAGATCCTACCCTTTGCAACAGTGTGGATGGGTCTGGAGAGCATTATGCTAAGTGAAATAAGCCAGGCAGTGAAAGACAAATATCATATGATCTCACCTATAAGTGCAACCTAATCAATAAAATAAACAAGCAAGCAAAATATAACCAGAGACATTGAAATAAAGAACTAACTGACATTAACCAGAGGGGAGGAGGGAGAGTGGTAATGGGGAAACATAGGGGAAGGGCCATCAAGGAACATGTATAAAGGACACATGGACAAAGCCAAAGGGTAGTTTCAAGGGTGGGAGGTGGGGATGGGTGGGGTGGGGGCAGGTGGTTTCTTTTTTTTTAATTGTTGTTCAAGTACAGTTGTCTCCATTTTTACCCCATTTTTACCCCATGGTGGGATAAAAATGGAGACAACTGTACTTGAACAACAATTTTTTAAAAAGAAAAAAGAAAGCCAATCAGAGAAAGACAAATACTATATGACATCACTTCATATGTGGAATCTAATAAACAAACTGAACTAATAAGCAAAATAGAGATAGACTTATAGACAGCAGGATGACCACTAGGGTGGGGAGGAGAAGACAGGGAGGGATGAGCAAAAAAGGAAAAAGGACTCATGAGCATGGACAACAGTGTGTGGTGATTGCTGGGGGAAGGGGATATAAGGGGACTAAATGGTAAAGGAAAAAATACTATAAAAATGTTTTTAAAAAGAAAATAGTAAGTTTTCTATGGTATAAGTCAACAGGGGCACTTCATTTGAGGACCACACACTGGAGTTCTGCCAGCCACTTACGTGGCATTTAGCTTTCTTAACAACATAGGTTCAGATAGAGGAGAGTCCCATTCATGCTTAGCATCCAAGTGCAGAGAATACAATTTTCCACTGAAGAATGAGTGTTTTCAGCATGTCTCTCCAGAATACCTGCTTTTAAGACAAAGGCTTTCCATCAAAGAAGATAATTAATTCCTGGGAGAGAAAGAAGTAGCTACAAGACAAAGTGCCTGGAGTTTGTGGAAACCTCTTTAAATATCTATACAAGGCAAGGAGAAAATGTTTGTGTCGTTTGCTTCCCTCCGCACCCCCCCGGACCCCCCCCATCCCCGCAGCAAGATTCACCAGGGACAGGGTGAACCATCTGTGCTTCCTCCGCAGTCTCTTTGCCTTCAGGGCCAAAGCCATTTGTTTAAGGTTATTTTTCCATAGTATTTCAAGTGAACCCATTCTAAATTCAAAACCAGAAAACAGGGTTTGAACAGGTTTTCTGTTAGAAAGTTTTTATGCTTTCATCTAGGTGGAAAAAATTTAGACTTCTTTTTTTTTATGAGGTTTATTGAGGTATAATTGATACACCCAAAAAATTTTTCACAGGATCAATATATACAGTTTCTTAACAAAGATTAATTGGATAGTGAATTATCTTGATAAGCTTTCCCCACATGTGACATATATTCATAATGAAAGTGACATTACAAGAGGCTGTCAGTTTGAATCTGGGATTGTTTCTAAACAGCCTCAAACATCCTTAATATCATCTAAAACAGCTGAGGTAAGTTTTTCAATAATACTAATGCTTATTAAAGATTATTACCTTCCATACACAGTTTTTCAACCCTTTTCAGATATAGTAATATTCCATGCACACCCCAATTCAATCTCAGGTAATTCTCAGAACAACCTGTCAGGTGGACATTAGTGTTCTCACTTTATAGATGAGGAAGCAGGGATGTAAGGTGCCAAAGTAATGTACCTCAGATAAAAGAAACTGCAACATGATTCTAATATGGTCTTTCTGGTTCTCAAACCACTACACATAACCACTGGGGCCATGATTTTTGATATTTTGAAGAAGAGTCTGGGGACCCATATTTTGGAAGGGGTTAGAGGTGCAAATATTTGGGGCTAAGAGAGAGGCCAAGATAAAAGAGCTGTTCAGTGAAAGCAGTACCACATTTTTCTTAACATTTGGAAATTCCAATTGTCATTGTGTGGCGTGTGTGTGTATGTTTGTGCTGATGAATTTGCTCCACATGAACTTACCTCTGAAGTCGCATTAAGGTCATTATAATTATTATGGTCATATCAAAAAGATATTACTAATTTAACATTGTTTATTATAACATAAGGATAAAGGGTATGAGCTAAGAATTTAATGGGGCCCTGGCTAGTGTGGTTCAGTGGACTGAGCACTGGATTGAGCACTGGACTGCAAAGCAAAGGGTCACCACTTTGATTCCTAGTCAGGGCACATGCCTGAATTTTGGGCCAGGTCCCCAGTAGAGGATGAGTGAGGGGCAACCACACATTAATGTCTCTCTCCCTCGCTTGCTCTCTCCCTTCCCCTCTCTCTAAAAATAAATAAATAAAATCTTTTTTAAAACATTTAACAAGTATTTTTAAAGAATTTAACTGGAAAAAAATTAACAAGTATAATCTGACCTAATCTTCACTCTGCTCTTTATTACCTGCTTGTTCTTGACAGAATCCTTAACTTCTCTATGCTCATGTCCTAACGTGTAAAATAAATATAACATAGTAGTAACCATTTTCTAGGTTTATAGTGAGATTTAATCAAATGCCTGAAAAAAATACAGATCACAGTAAGTGCTCAATTTGTATTAGTTAGTATTATCATCATGGTAATTCTTAGACCTTAGTCTCTGGGATTGTTTCATTTGCAAAATGAATGCTATTATACCAACCATACAGGTTGTTATTATATTAAAGAGGATCTTGTGTACAAGCAATCTGCTACTATATTATGCACATAGCAATCCATCACTTAAAAGTATTATATTATTACTCTTACATATAATATATATAATATACATAAAACTATATATTATTAGCTCTTAAAAAGTCATTGAATTTAGGAAACATGTTTTATAACTACTTTTAACTAGTTCCACTCTTTACATTCCCATCACCAATGCCCTGTTATTCCTTATTCAACTACTATATTATGCTACTGAGATTCCTGAGTCTACTTTCAACACCCTTACTGAACCTCGGCCCATTGCATCCAAAACACACACAGATCTTTTCCTTAAATAACATCTAAGATTCTTCCTTCTTCACATTCCCCTTCATTCTTCCATTCACATTCCATTTAATCACTAGTTCCCCATTTCTGAGAGATTAAGGAAAAATTCTGAAGCTCTGCATTTATAAACTTTACATCCATTGACTACCTCCTTTTCAGGCTCAGCTGCCCCTGTGTGTGCAATCTACTATTTCTAGTCAGACTCTTGCTTATCAGGGATGATTGAGTATGTACAGCTGGCCTCTTGCCTGTATCTTTACAAAAGTTCCTTGTGTCTGTAATTTTAACAAAGACTGCACCTAGGAGGCAATTTGGTTATTCTTCAAGAACTCAAAAACTCTCTTTCCAAGACACACATACACACCCTTGAGAAGAACTCACAACTTAATAGAAACCAAGAATTTATTCTATATTAGAATAAAAAGTTAAATTAATTAAAGTTTTCATTAATAAAAATAATTTTCTTTTCAGGTAATGTAATTAACTGTCACATGAAATACATGAGGACTTCCAGCCAAGATGGAAGCATAGGTGGAAACACTGTACCTCCTCACACATCCATATTTAAGGAAAACAAAGATTTAGAAACAAAATCACAACCAAAACAGACAGAAAATTGAACTGTACCGAAGTCTGACAATGAACCATTCATCCAGACCGGTAAGAGGGGTAGAGTCAGCAGCCGGCGGAGAGGGGTCCTGGAAGGAAAAGGCAGTGGTTAGAGGACCCGGGCATCGGGAGCAAACTAGCAAACACAGTAAGGCTTGCAACATGGCTGGTTGACCTCAGACATACATTCATGCACAGATGAACCAGGCAGGTTTAAAAACGGTCAGTGAGACAGACCGCGCAACCCAGGGCCCCAGAGATGGGAAATAAAGCCTAAAAGCACCAACTGGAAAAACTTTCAAAGGTTGAGGTGCCAGGAAAGGCTCCCAGCCCCACAGGAGAGTTTGTTGGGGAGACTCACAGGGTCCTAGAACGTACACAAGCCCACACACCCAGGAAACAGCACCAGAAGGGCCCAATCTGCTTGTGGGAAACAGAAGAGAAGACCGAAATTCAAGAGAGAGCCCAATAAATGCCATTGCTACCTCTATGACTTCCCCCTTAGTCACAACACAGCCACTGGGTTGACCTGCCCTGGTGAACACATAAGCCTCTGCTCTTCATATGAAACAGGCACAAACATACCAAAACATTATGGCTCAAGCAGAAGAACAGTTCAAAGCCCCAGACCCAATACTTCTAGGAAACAAATATCCAACCTATCAGATGCACAGTTCAAAACACTGGTGATCAGGATGCTCACAGAACTGCTTGATTTTAGCCACATACAGATGAAAAAATGAAGGCTACACTAACTGAAATGAAGCAAAATGCACTGGGAACCAATAGTAATGGAAAGGAAACTGGGACTCAGATCAAGGGAGTGGACCAGAAGGAAGGAAGAAACAACCAACAGAAAATAATGAAAAGACAAGAATTTAAAAAATTGAGGAGAGGCTTAGGAACCTCCAGGATATCTTTAAATGTTTCAACATCTGAATAATAGGGGTACTAGTAAGGAAAGAGAAAAAACAACAAGTGGAAAACTTATTTGAACAAATAACAAAGAAGAACTTCCCAATCTGGCAAAGAAAATAGACTTCCAGGAAATCCAGGAAGCTCAGAGATCCCAAAGAAGGTGGACCCAAGAAGGAACACACCAAGGCACATCATCATTATGTTAGCCAAGATTAAAATGAAGGAGAGAATCCTAGAAGCAGCAAAAGATAAGGGGACAGTCACCTACAAAGGAGTTCCCATCAGACTGTCAGCTGATTTCTCAAAAGAGACCTTACAGGCAATAAGAGGCTGGAAAGTAGTATTTCAAGTCATGAAATCCAAAGACTTACATCCAAGATTGCTCTATCCAGCAAAGCTTCCACTTAGAATGCAAGGGCAGATAAAGTGCTTTTCAGATAAGGTCAAGTTCAAGGAGTTCACCATCACCAAGCCCTTGTTATATAAAATGTTAAAGAGACTTATCTAAGAAAAAGAAGATAAAAAATATGAGCAGTGAAAGGACAGGAAACTCACAGTTACTAACAACCACACCTAAAACAAAAGCAAACTAAGCGGACAGCTAGACCAGCAGCAGAGCCACAGAAATAGAGATCACATGGAGGGATAGCAACAGGGGAGTGGGAGAAGGAGGAAGAGGGAGGACATACAGAGAATAAGTAGCACAGACAGTAGGTAGAAAATAGACGGGGCGGGCAAAAATAGTACGGGAAGTGTAGAAGCTAAAGAACTTGTGACACATGGACATGAACTAAAGGAGGGGAATATTGGGGTAGAGAAATGAAATAGGGGAAATGGGACAACTGTAAGGCATAATCAATAAAATATATTTTTAAAACTACATGGAGAACAGGAGGAATGTCACTGAGTTTGTTTTACTGGGGCTCACAGAGAATCCAAAGATGCAGAAAGTTGTATTTGTTGTGTTATTTTTATATATGTCATCAGTGTGGTAGGAAATGTGCTCATCGTGATCACCATCAATGCCAGCCCAACACTGGGATCTCCCACGTACTTTTTCCTTGCCTATCTCTCCTTTATTGATGCCTGCCATTCTTCTGTCAATACCCCCAAACTTATTGTAGATTCACTTCATGACCTACTTATTGTAGTTCTTCACTTCAAGAACACCACCCTGTTCAATAGATGCATGACTCAAATCTTTGGGGAACAATTTTTTGGAGGTGCTGAGGGCATCCTGCTGACTGTGATGGTTCATGATCATTATGTGGCCTTCTGCAAGCCCCTGCATTATACAACCATCATGAACTGGCGGGTGTGTGGCCTGCTGCTGGGAGTAGTGTGGGTGGGAGGCTTTCTTCATGCAACCATACAGATTTTGTTCATCTTCAGATGACCCTTCTGTGGCTCTAATGTCATACATCACATTATGAGTGATTGAACCCTTTGCTGAATCTTGCCTGCACTGATACCCATACTCTAAGGCTCCTTGTTGCTTCCAACAGTGGGTTCATCTGTCTGTTAAACTTCCTATTACTCAAGCTGAGTACTTGAGATGTACCCTCTGTGTGGGCTGTGTACTCCTTCCTCTTGTAGTTGAGTCCTGATTGCTGGCAGCAGGTCAGTGAGATGGACTTATCCAGGCCAGTCATCTTTAGGACTGGCTGTGACCACTGGCCACCAATCACCTCCCTCCATGTCTTTTGGAAGTGGTTGAGTACTGGTGCTCTGATGTGGTCTGTAATTGTTCACTGGGTTCACAGGCTCTGGGGTTTCCTAGGCCAAGGTCAGTCACCACCTGTGTTCCGTCTGGTGCCTCTTGGCATAAACTGTAAAGTGATCTGCAGGTGGCTTCTACTAGAGCCAGGCCTGGGAGCAAGAGGCACAGGGGCTGGACTCAGCTGTTGCTAGTTTGATCAGATTCAGGAAGCTCTGAAGCCTACACCAAGTCAAACCACTCCTATGGAAAAGCCACTGTAAACACCTTGGGTGAGCCCCTAAGTTGGATGAGACAGAACCTTAAGTAATCACCTGGGTAGGGAAAACTGTATGAACTAGGTTGATGGAGTCTTGGATATAGTGCCACCACACTGTGGCTCTGGGCCAGGGGAGTGGGTGGGCTCAGAAATAGAACAATGGTCACTCCTACAGTTCTGTCTGGGAGAAAGCTGTCCCCCAGCTCTTGCCCTGATGCTTCAGTTCCTCCTTGTATGCTAATAGTGCCCTCAAGCTGCTGCCCTCATGCTGGAGCCCATAGGGAATGAGTCTGAGTAAGTCTGTGTGTGGGTCTCTTTAAAAGGAGATTGCTAAGAATCCCACAGTTTCTTCCACCAACTCAACCCCCACTAATTTTTACACACAAAAGTTATGGGGGCTTATCTTCCTGACACCTGAACACTGGGCCTGGTGGTCCAGTGTAGGGGTGGGATCCTTCATTCCCTGGATATCTCTCCCAATTTTTATCCACCACACATTAATGTGGGACCAGCCCATTCCATGACTCCACATCTCTACAACTCCACCCTTTTACTCCTCCTACCTCTCTGGATGAATGTGACATTTTTAATTCTTTAGTTGTCAGATTCCATAAAACTTGATTTTCTGATGGTTTTGAGTGATAGTTGTTCTGTAGTTTAGTTATAATTTTGCTGTGGTTGTGCAAGGAGTCAACTTGTGTTTACATATGTCTCCATCTTGATCAAAAGTCCTTTTTTATTGTTGACATTGTTACAGATATCCCGTATTTCTCCCCTTTGCCCCCCACCACCGAGCTCCCACCCAATTTTCACAACATTGTTTTCTGTGTCCATGGGTTATGCACACATGCTTATATGTTCTTTGACTAATTTCTTCCAGCTCCCCCCAATCTCTCCCCTCTGAAATCTGTAGTCCTTTCCTACTATCCATGCCTCTGGTTTTATTTTGTTTATCAGTTTATTTTGTTCATTAGATTCCACATATGAGTGAAATTATACAGTATTTGTTTTTCTCTAACTGGCTTATTTCACTTTGCATAATCATCACCAAGTCCATCCATGCTGTTGCAAAGGGTAATATTTTCTTCTTTTTTATGTCTGAGTAGTAGTATTCCATTGTGTAAATGTACCACAGCTTTTTAATCTACCCATGGGGACTTCGGCTCTTTCCAGATCTTGACTATTGTAGATGACGCTGTTACAAACATAGAGGTGCATATATTCTTTCTGATTGGTGTTTCTGATTTCTTAGGATGTATTCCCAGAAGTGGAATCCCTCGGTCAAACAGCAGTTCCATTTTTAGTTTTTTGAGGCAATTCCATACTGTTTTCCACATTGAGTGATATAGATAGATTTTAGTTTTAGGACAATAACTCTAGTTACAGTATGGGAAGTGGATTGAAGAGAACAAGGCAGCCAACAGGAGCACAGTTAGGAGGTTACTGTAGTGATATGAATGGGAGAGAATGGAGGCTTGAGTTCTGGTGGCAACAATGAGGAAGCAGAGTTCAGTGAACACTGCTGTGTCCAGCTCCAGGCCCTTTCACTGGGCCAGTGCTCCCTTGTGACCTGCTGCTGTGATCTTGGGCTGCCAGCAGCTCACAGCCTTACCATCCCAGGACTCAGCAGCAGACAATGAATGACTAGAGCATTGGTCCACCTGTACCCCAAAGGGTTGTGTGGGGACAGCTTTCCTCGTAAGTTCCCCCCAGCCACCATGAATGAGAGTAATCATGACAGATATGATGTGATCTGCTTATGGAAGAGAAGTGGCCAATTTCCCAGAGAAAAACGGCCATGGACAGTGGCCAGTTTCTCAGGGGAAAAAGGCCAGCAGTGGCCAGTTTCTCTAAGGAGAAAAAGGCCACAAGCCCCCTCCTCTAGGGCCTTTTTTGGGGTTGTAATACACAGAAATACAGGGCAGCAAGGACCAAACAGTAGATAACATTTCAAAGAAATCAGAGGGCTTACTATGAGTAAGAGTCTGTCAGGAACAGAGTTTTAGGCCTTCTTGCTCAAACCCTTAACATATGAATGAAAGCACTCTTAGCAGAGCAGATTTCACAGGTTTATCAGCAAGTCTTTGTGATGCCAGATTCTTCCCCAGGACACACTCTAGCAAGGCAAGGAGCTGCATCTCTCCCCAACAGGTATTCAGGTTTAAGGGGATTAGAACCAGGAAGCACTTCTCCCAGAGAACATGGGGACTTGGGCTATGTCAAAGCCGGCGGGGGGGGGGGGGGCAGGGGTGGTGCGAGAGTCCATTGCTCTTTGTTGCAGCCCCCCCCCACCCGAGTCCTTCCATGATGGCCTCCCAAGTGACTGAGTCTGGCTTAGGTTGCCCCCCACTGTGAGGGGTCTTACCTGTCATTGACTTCCAGCCAAGCTTTGGGGGCAGGGAGAGGAAACTGAGGCAGCATTTGCTACCAGAGACAAGCTTTATCTCCTGTGGCTGGCACTCCAAAAGTCGTCCCTCGCAATTAGCCACAAGGGGTAGACACACAAGTCCTAGAACCAGGCAGAGCGGTCTACAACAGGATTGTTTTCTGCTTGCCAGTCCAGAACACAGTTCCTTGTTCACCAGCCTCAGCCAACCAGCACCAGAGTGAGCCACTCCCAGTTTGCCAGGCCCTTTCTTGACTATCAGTCTCTGTCTAGCAACCATAAACTAGTTCTGGCCCAAGGAAATCCATTGAATTTCCCCACCCACTGGGAAACAACTTCACCTTTCCCAAACATTGGAATCCCAGTGGGAACCAACATCTCTATGTTACATAACAAGATTATTTTAACACCAATCCAATACTCTAGATCCATAACTTTTAGCTTCTAAAGATACTTCAAATTTCCAGGTAATATACCATTATTTATTTGTTAAGAAGCAGTAAATTATGCTGATAAGAGACTCTTGGGAAACAGTATATCTGGATTCCAGTCTAACTTTTGACTCTGTGCTTAAATGGCTATCAGCAAGTACTACCCAACTTCTTCTTACAGTCAATGGTTTCGTCTACAGATCTAACAGGCTTGAACTGAATTCTCTCTATTACTTCTATCTGTAATGCTCAATGATTCTATTTAATTTTTTTCTATAGTAACTTTTGTCCTCCAGAGCTTCCTCATAGCATTTTTTACCTCAGTATTTCTGAGGGTGTAGATTAAGGGATTTAACATAGGGCCCACCATCGTGTAAAAGACAGCAACAGCTTTATCCATGGGCAGCGTGGTTACTGGACGCAGGTACACAAATATGCAGGGCACAAAAAATAAGATGACTATGATGATGTGAGAGACACAGGTGGAGAGGGCTTTGCGCCTCCCCTGTAAGCTATGGTTCTTTAGGGAGTGCAAGATGACCACATAGGAGACCATCAAAAGGAGAAAGTTTAATAAGCAAATGAACCCACTGTTGGCAGCAACAAAGAGACCAAGAGAGTGAGTGTCCATGCAGACCAGTTTCAACAAAGGGTACAAGTCACACATGAAGTGATCAATCATATTGGGGCCACAGAAGGGCAGCCATACTATGAAGAGGATCTGAATAGTTGCATGGAGAAATCCTCCAGCCCAGGACACTCCCAGAAGGAAAGTGCACAGCCTGTGGCTCATGGTGGTGGTATAGTGCAGAGGTTTGCAAATGGCAACATAGCGGTCATAGGCCATCACTGTCAGCAGAATGATCTCAGTAGCACCAAAAATGTGTTCTGCATAGACTTGAGCCATACAACCATTGAAAGAGATTACCTTCTTCTCATGAAGGGAGTCCATGATCATCTTAGGAGCTGAAGAAGAAGAATAGATTATGTCTATCCAGGAAAGGTGGGTCAGAAAAAAGTACATGGGGGAGTTCAGAGCCTGGCTGGTAGTAATGGTAACCACAATGAGCAGGTTGCCTGAGAGTGTTACCAGGTACAGAACCAAAAATAACAGAAACACTACTTTCTGCATTTGGGGGTTCTGTGTAAGACCTGTTAAAATGAATTCAGTCACATTCCTTTTATTCTCCATCTTCATAGTATGTGTGATTAAAAACTCCAGGAAGAAATGCTTTACCTCTAAAAAGAAAGAAGAAAAAGGAACTTAAACCATTGATGCTGATATTCAATATGCCAACTTCAAATAATCAACCAGATAAGGTTAATGCAAAGTCTATTAACATTTACTTGATGAAGAATACACATATCATTTAATTCAACTTCCAAATAGCATTTAAAACTTGATTTTGCCATTATTCATACTCACTTTCTGCTGGACCTCAGATTCGTTTCTTCTCTATATCTTAATGTATTCCCGAAGCAAACACTAAAGGGTGAGATGACCTGTCCGTGTTACAAATGGACAAGGAACATAATGAGTTACATGGGAAGGAAACCTTTTTAAGATGATTCCACAAGTGCTTCATTGAGAAGCTAGCCTGAGAGTCCCAGCCTCAGTATAGCAGCCTCCCTTCTGGATATCCCACTGCATCAAAGAATCCTTCCAGGGACTGGAACCCTACAGAAGAAAGTTGAGTGCACTGCTAATTGCCACCTCTTCTCTAGAGAGCCCTTGAGAGAACCAATAACTGACTACTAAAATGTTTCCACAAATTCTGTAAGATCTGTGCCAAAGGTTAGATTTCATAATCGAAATCAGACACAAACTTGACCTATTCATCATCATTAATTCTTTTATTACTTCAGTTTCTTGCAAACCTTGAAGTACTTAGGACATATTGTAAAACACTTCCCTTCTACAGCTTCCATCTGCTCCTTTTGTCCCACATCACAGAAAAACAGCTTGGTCTCATGTCAAAATTGATGTCTTTGATGCCTTCTGTTAATTGAGAGGCTCAAGCACAGAATCAGTTCTTTTTCTGCCCTGGTTCAAAGAACATCAGTGTGCCTATTACCACTCAAACTTTCTAATACCCATATTTTCAAAGAAATGAGCAGCAGAGAAAATGTTGATCTACCTGAGGATTTTGGTCTTTCATAACAAGGCCCACAAATTGAAAAGGCAAAGACCTAAGCAGACAAACTTCCAAGCATAGAAACCTCCATTAGTGTTTAAATTTCACGTGTCCAGATACTTTGAAATGTAAAGTTTCATTATAACTCTGCTTTCACCCTTCTTCATAGCATGCAGAGATTTATTTTTACACAATGTGATAGTTTTTGTGGAGTGTTTCCTCTGTACTAAACACTATACTAAGTACTTTACATGAATTGTTTTACTTAATCTTCACGACAGTGCTTTATGATTGGTACACTGTTATCTATATTTTAAAGAAAAGCAAACTGTGAGTAGGAGAAGATAAACAACTTGCCCAAAGTCATAATGATAAAAGGAAATAGAGGAACCTGTACTCAAATCCACAATGTCTGTCTCTAGGTCTTTAACATTAGGACATCTCCAGTATAGAGCCTGTCTGCCTCTAGGAATCAGCCATCTCAGAGTTTGGACAAGTCACTTGATACCTAACACCATCTCTGTGACCAACATGAAATTCATGGCAGTGCTTTTGCTAACCTGTCAAATGCTAATGAGTTTGAGGACCCACCAGACAAGACCCTAGAGTTGTTGTACCTTAGAAATCCTTTGGAACCTCACATTTTCATCAACTCTTTAAATACACTCTTTAAAGATAAGGAGACCAAGGCCCAGAGAAGTAAAGTCCAAGGAAATGCAGCTAATTGATTATATCAGATCACAGCAAGGATACAAATCTTCTAATGTTCAACACACTAATTTTTTCCCACCACCACACCTTGCCTTTCTTATGATGCCTTAAGACAAGCTGTATACAAGAAAAAAATCACCCTATGGTGGCAAATTGAATTGACTTTCATCTCTTATCTTTAGCAATACTTGTCTTGACTCTCTAAAAGGGGGCTCAATTCATGGATGCAGAAATTCAGCTATATTGTTGGGACTACAATCTATGTAGCAGAAATAAGGTCTTACTGTTTAGAACAGATCCAAGAAAGTTTGAGTACAGTCAGAATGAAAAGCGTCCCTGGGCCTGAAGATTAATACACATTCACAACCATAGCAGAAGGTACTTCATTTCCTCACATATCTCATATTTTAATACATTCTTCTTACAGATCTCAGTTCTAGAGCCAAAAATTTCCTTTGAGAAACAGAATGCAAATGTTGTCCTTCTCCTCTGTCCCTTGCTAACATGTCTTTTTTATCAGTTCTTTTTTTAATCCCTTTTTTTCACATTTTTTATGGTTATTCAAATACATTTGTCTCCATTCCCACCTCCCAGCCATGCTCACTTCTCACATTTGATCGTACCCTCCTTTGGTTTTGTCCATGTATCCTTTATAGATATTCTCAGAAACCTTTCCCCTTTTACCTCCATTATCCCCTTCCACCTCCCCTCAGGTTACTGTCAATTTGTTCTTAATTTCAATGTGCCTGGTTATATTTTGCTTGCTTGTTTGTTTTGTTGATTATGTTCCACTTATAGGTGAGATTATATGGTATTTACCTTTCACCTCCTGGCTTATTTTACTTAGCACAATGCTCTCCAGATTCATCTATGCTGTTGCAAAGGGTAGGGGCTCCTTCTTTTTTTCTGCTGTTTAGTATTCCATCATGTAAGAACAAACCCATAGACTAATGGAACAGAATAAAAAGCCCAGAGATAAATCCAAGTCTCTATGGTCAATTAATATTTGACCTGGGGCAGACATATGAAATAGAGTAAGAGTTGCCACTTCAGCAAATAATGTTGGGAGATCTGGACAGCTACATACAAAAAAAATGAAACTACATCATCAACTTACACCATGAGCAAAAATAAATTCATGATAGACAAAAGACTTAAATATAAGTCATGACACCATAAAAGCCCTAGAGGAGAACATAGGCAGGGAAATCTCAGATATTCCACATGGCAATATTTTCACTGATATGTCACCTAGAGCAACGGACATAAAGAAAAGAATAAACAACTAGGACTTCATCAAAATGACAAGCTTCTGCATGACTAAAGAAAATAGCATTAAAATGAAAGGAGAACCAACCGTATGGGAAAACGTATTTGCCAATGATACATCAGACAAGGGTTTATCTCCAAAATGTATAAAGAACTCATGTAACTCAACATCATGAAGACAAACAATCCAATTAAAAAATAGGCAAAGGACCTAAATATACACTTCTCTAAGACGGTCATACAGAGGGTCCACATACAAATGAAAAGATGCTCAGCATCACTAGCCATCAGAGAGATACAAATTAAAACCATAATGAGATACCACTTTACACTGGTGAGAATGCTATCATAAACAAAGCAACAAGCAACAAGTGTTGGAGAGGTTGTGGAGAAAAGGAACCCTAGTGCACTATTGGTGGGAATGCAGACTGCTGTGGCCACTTTGGAAAACAGTATGGAATTTCCTCAGAAAACTACAAATGGAACTATCTTTTGACCCAGCTGTTCCACTGCTAGGATTATACCCAAAGAACCTTGAAACACCAATTCAGAGGAACTTATACACCCCAGTGTTCAGAGCACCACAATTTATAATGACCAAGTACTAGAAGCAGCCTAAGTGCCCATCAGTAAATGATTGGATCAAAAAACTATGGTACATTTACGTGATAGAATACCATACTAACATGTCTTGACCACAGTGAAGGTCACACTCCCTGTCTCAGCTTCACCTCAAATTTTTCTTCTTTCTTCTCCTATTGTTTCCCACATTTCTTCATTGGTTTCTCATATTTCTTTCTATCAGTACAAGACGGGTTCCCCCCTTTCATGCCTATAAATTATCAAAGGCAGAGCCCTGTTTCAAGGACATGAGTGATCAGTCCCGGACTATACAAACCATCACATCACATCTCCTACCCCTGGAGGAAACCTTTGGTGACCCGTCAAGCTCTACTCTGCTGCACTACTACAGTGTCTCATACTCCCAAGCCTGGAAATTCATTCAGGGATCCACACACTGTAAATCTGTCCCTGATTATATAGATATAGTCATGTACAGTGAGAATAGCAAATATTTCTGCAAAATATCCTAGAACATCTCAAAGCGATCCCCATCAAATGTCAGAAAGTCATGCATCAATGATCTTAATTATAAACCTCTTGGCAGGAAATAGAAATGTGAAACCTGGATTGAAAATAAGCAATTCTGGTTAACTTACCATGGTTGCCTCTGTAGTTAAAGAGAATGCCCAGTGTATTTATAAGTAAGAAATAACTATATATGTAGCTGTCTAAACATAATGCTGTGTAATGGATATTTTTCAAGCCCCTACTGACTGGATGCAAATATTACAGGAAGCAAATAATACCAAAATGACACAAATTTGTCCAAATGGAATCATCAAGCATTTTTAAAGCACTAATGCCTTAAAAATTCAAGTCAAAGGAAAAAACGAGATGTTGAATTTGAAACCCTAAGACCTCAGGTACTAAGGGGAACTTCAGATCTTCAGCAGCTAGCTCTAGTTATAGAACAAGTGGCACAAACATTTCTATCACCTAATAACCAACCCCTCTTATTCTGCTCTTGAAATAAGAAAGCACCTTCTTTTTTAGCATACCGAGGGGATGCTGACAGCATTAAAGGACCTATCTATGTACCTAAGGCTATGCCCTCCCAGGAATTAATTATCTCTGTTTTTTAAAGATCTTGCCTTAGTGAAGAGTCAAGTCAAGCAACATGTAAAAATGAGCCAAGAAAAAAGGCAAGGGTGGGCACTGTGGGACGGGGGAGGGATTGAATGTGGGGTGGTGGGTGGGTAGGGCAGGGAAGAGTAACAGGGCAGGGGGGAAATGGGGACAACTGTTACTGAACAACATTAAAAAAAATCTTGGCTTAGAAACAGGTATTTAGGAGGATTCCTCTATGAACAACACACCTTCACCCAACTGGTGCTTTTTCCTGCATTTAAACTTATGTAGTAATAGCCGATATTCCTGGTCTGGAAGATTACTTGATAAAGCACCCTTCTTATAAGCCTTTGTGTGTCATGGACAGGGGCAAGAATGACTCTCCATACTATGTAAACAACAACAACATATTATTTCATTAAGGCTGCATATCCCTGAGGAAATTTCCTCACTGGCTGAGGTCAACAGAGGAGATTGAAGTACTGAGTCAGTCTCTCAACTGTACTGTACACATTCCAGGCTATACTCTGTAGGAATATTGCAACTTGACATATTTTCAGACAGAATGATATCTAGAGTTGTAGGCCAATTGAAGGCTAGAATCCCAGTGCCAACTTGCATGGTATGAAAATATAAAAATAATTGTTATCTCTTTTGTTGACTTTTGTGGGGAGTCTAGGAGTTCTACTGGCCATCCAGTAAAAGAACTTACCTAACTGAGAAGATTTCCTCAGATTGTCTTCATACATAATATCCTAGGACAAAGGAGATTTGAATAGCCATGTATGTTCTTCTATCTCGCAAACACATACAAAGCAAGTACTCTACAGCCTTAGGAGAGGCTGTGGTTTAAATAACATATCATAAGAGCTAAAGCAGCTGTTTCTTTTTCAATGTGTGGCTAGGCAGTGGATAGAGCACTGGGAAAAATAGTAATAATAGTATCTACCATCACTGAGCATTATATCATTTAACCTACTAATATGGTGTATTACACTGATTAATTTTTATATATTAAACCAACCTTGAATTCCTAGAATAAATCCCACTTGGTGTATAATCTTTTTTATAGCCTTTTGGACTCAGTTTGCTAGTATTTTATTAAGTATTTTTGTATCTAAATTAATAAGAGTTTCTTGCGGTTTTCTCCTCTTGTGATGTCTTTGTCTAATTTTGATATCAAGACAATATTGGTCTTATACAATGATTTAGAAAGTGTTCCTTTCCTTTGTATTTTTTGGAAGAGTTTATGAAGGATCAGTAGTAATTCTTTCTTAGAAGTATGGTAAAATTCACTTCCAAGTGAAGCCATCTGGGCCTAGTTGCTTTTTGTGTGTGTGGGAAGTTGTTTTGTTAATTGACACTACTAATTCAATCTCTTAACTCATTATAAGTATATTCATACTATCTATTTCATTTGTATCAATTTTTGTTGGGAACCTCCCTGCCTGGTTTCAGAAGCTGTAATCCCCCATGGCTAAGGCTGAGTAAAGGACTTTGGGACCATAAGCCACTTAGGAGACAAAGCTTATATTCCTTGCAGGGGCACTGCCTCTGCCCCCTTTCTCTATACCCTGCTTGGCCCCAGGCAGATGACTGGTTAGATAATGAAGGGCAAGATTCCTCAAAAGAGAAACAATCTAAGATAAACATGGCCATGACTAGAGGCCCTAGGGAAGAACTTGAGGGAGGGGCTATAGAAAAAGAGGGTGATGGATCCTCACCCTCAGCTCTGATGTAGCCTCAGTCCTCATTCTGCCTGAAAGAAGTCTCCTAAACTCTTGGCTGCCTTACTTCCGCTGCCTGACTTAAGCCTGAAACAATGCTGAAAGTGGTTGCAGCCCTGTTCTGGAAAAGGAAGGTTCCCTAGGGGATCAGGCTTAAGAAAAAATTCATAAAATCCCATGAAACCTATTTGCTAATACCCTCAATTTAAATGATAAGGGTCCAAGCTGGAAGTGAGTTTCTTCCTCAAAGTTTTACGGCCCTTTAACTATCTGACCCTGACTCAGAATAAGCTCTCAGAGTTCTTTGAGTGTTACCTGTTGCTTAATCACTTCTGCCTGACAATGCTTGATGGGCTTTACATATACATCCTGTATTCCTGTGCAAATTGAACCCAATAAAAGCTTGTCAAGGCAAGGGTCAAGGTGCTCTCCTCTTAAGAGGGTGGCTGAGATACTCAGAGGTGCTCTCCCCTTGAGAGAAAAGCTGCACTGCCCCTTCTCCTCCACAGGATTTGGTAGTCCGTGTGAATTTCTTATCTCATCCATAATGCCACGGACTCCAGAAGCCAGGAGCCATGTCAAGTTTCAGTAGTTTGTGTATTACTAAGAACTTGTCTATTTTATCTATGTTAAGTAAATCATTGTTGTACAACTATTCATAGTATACCTTTGTAATCTTTTTTATTTCTGTAAGGTGGTAGTAATGTCCCCACTTTCATTACTAAGTTTAATAGTTGGAATCTTCCATCTCTCTTTTTAGTTGATCTAGCAAAGGTCTTGTCATTTTGGTGACCTTTTAAAAATACCATTATTGGGGTTTTTAATTCTTTAATTTTTATATTACTGTCTGAATCATGGTTACTTTCTTTCTTCTGTTTGCCTTGGTTTTATCTTTCTCTTTTCCCACCAGTATCTTAATAATAAAGGTGGTTAGGTTGTTCATTTGAGATCTTTCTTCTTTTATTGACATAGGTATTTATAGTGATAAAAATCACACAAAGCACTGATTTGTATGTACCCCATAGGCTATGGTATGTCGTGTTTCGAAATTATGCACAGCCAGTCTGAATCAGCATCTCCTCCCCCACCACCCACAGTGTGTGGGGCAATCATGGAATAAGTGTCTAAGGCACATATGGCAACACAGGGCCCTTGGTCTGAATCTAGCCCTTGACCTTGTTTTATCCAGGGCCAGCACCTTGTTTCTACATGGCAGCAGCTCCAAGCTCTTGCTTAACTGTTAACAAATAGTTACATTTATACAGTCCTAAAATTACATTCGGCCCTTTGAAGACAACTGCAAGGCTGATGTGGCCCCTGGTGAAAATGAGTGTGACACCCCTGGTGTCAAAAGGGTCTACAATAATGTAATTGTTAGATCTCTGGCTTAGAAAGTAGATCAGTTGGCATTTAAATCAGAACTCTACCAAATATCAGCTCTTTTGACCTTGACTAAATGATGCTCACTGTGAGCATCAATCTCCTTAAACATAAAACAGAATTATTAATTTCTCCCTCATGTGGATTATGTGAGCATTAGATAAAATACCACACTTGGCAGAGTGACATTATTTGTTAGTTCTCATTGCATTCCCATTTCCTTTATCTCTTACAACTTTTCGAGGATTTTCAACTTCACTGTCAGAGTTTTTTAGTAAAAAGAAGATCAGAACTCAGAGAAAGATTTCAGAATTACAATGACTTATGAATCAATATTCACTACTTTAAAACTTGGTCTTTCTTCTATCCTAATTTCTGGATTTGCCCTGATTCTACCAACTATAAAAGTAAAGAAGATAAGATAAATGGGTGGATGGATATGTAGATAAATGATAGATAGAAGAATTGAGACAATTCTTGCCAAAATCCGGAACTGTTCCCATCATGAGCTCTGATTTCCTATAACAGAAAATTACAACAGACAGTGAGCCTTTCCCCTATGCCAAACACTAATCTAAGCACCTTATATGCTTTATCTCATAGAACCCCCACAGCAGTCCTGTGATAGGTACCATTATCACCCCCGTTCTGTAGATGTGGGAATTCAGGTGCAAAGAGGCTGAGGAATTTGCCCAACATCATATACACATAGAAGAGCTAACAAAACTCTTACTCTTCAGCTTCATTCAGATTTTTATTGTGAAAGAGCAGTTCCTCTAGCCTCCATGTGTCTATCCTCAGGGCATTACCAGTAGAATATCAGTTTTGCACTGACTTAGGGGTTTTCACGTGTTAAGTGCACAATCTTCCCTATAACTGTGAGACAGGTATTACTGAGACTGTTTGATAGACGCTGTCTGCCTCATGCACCCAACCTCCCATGATTAGAACTCAGTGCTTTAGGTGCCAGACTCTAGGATCCCTTCCTAAACAGTCACAGAGAGCTGCTAACCTGGCCCAGCTGGCTCTCCCTCCTGCCCTTGCTCACGCCTAATGTCTTCTAGATGTTTAATGTTTTGCCTTACACTTCTTTATATTACTTTCCCCTATTTTAATAATGGGGTGAGTAGACTGTTTTTGTAAAACCTATTTCTATAACAATGGCAATCTGTTGTACTTGTTGCAAGTATTTTCCAGTGTATCTCATATTTTTCTGTGGCTGAACCTATTAGTTTTGTCCTGTGTTTATATTATTGCACTTCACTTAAAATGCTCTTTCCCACCCAGAGTTCAGATGTATATTTCCTTCTTTGTTCTTCTGTTTGTGAATAGATCTATGTTTTATTGGAAGACTTTAATACATACTGCTTGGGTATTTTTTTGGTTTCTCTCTTTTTTCTTTTTCTTTTCTTTTTTTAAACTGGTGATGGCATTAGAAAACACTTTATTTGAAAATTGCCTATCCAGCTATTGAAAAATATCTTATGAACTATGCATAATGTTCTTTTAAATATCATTTTTAAATAATGACCTTCTGCAATTTGAGTATATTCGCTTCTTCTTAAGTTTATCTGTGCTCATCAATTTTATTTGTATTTTTTAAATACTAAGGAACTTTTAAATTTATTTATCAAGTTCATTATTTTTCTATTGCTTGATGTACTGACATCTTCATTCAACCTTTTTTCTTAACATAATTGGTCGTTTTTCGAACCTCGTAGATTGAATAATTAGTTGATTTATTCCCCCTTTGTTTCTCTTCTTTCTTAATATTATAACAATCAAATATTTTGAGAATAATAATATGTGAGTTTTTTTATTTCTATTCTTTCAGCAAGAATTTGGCGTGTGGGGGAAGCTACATGTTTTTCCTTTAGGGTAAAACTTTGGCCTGTGTGATAATTATGTTCTTTAGATCTTCTGCACCATTTGTCATTTTTCCTATCTCATAGGTGAGAAAGTCTGGGCACAGTAGACTAAGATCGGTACACAATATCATATGGTTAGTACTCAGTGGAAAAAAAAAAAGTAGCCTTTCTGACTATAAAGAAGACACTCTGTCCAACAAATTGCTTCTTCCTTGCCTTCAATGTAGCTATTTGATAAAGAGATCCCAAGCATTTTTCTAATCTCACTTAGACTGAGTTTTGATTTGCAAAATGACCCTGAGACCTAAACAAACATGACACAAGTTCTCCAAGTAGTGAATTCTAGTGTTTCAAATAAATCTGGGGATTCCGCTCTGCCTCGGGCTGTCTGCTTCATCTCCTGCAGGAAGTTCTTCTTCCTTCCTGTGTGAAGCTCCCCTTAGACAACAGTGTTTCAATGTAGTACAAGCTCACAGTCTAACTGCCAGGCATACCTCACTGAACCCTGAAACATCCACTCAGTTCAGTTTTTCTGGAATGTGACTACATCACTCCTAATTTCCAAACTGAACTCAGCTGATGTTTTATATTCACCCTGAAACAAATTAAAAATAGCAGGAATGATGAACTCTGAGGTTTAGCCTCCTCAGCACAAGTGACTAGGTGAGAGGCATGTGAGAATACACTTGCATCCAAGCCTCTGCTCCTCTGTGGGTTCTCTCTTTATCCCTATTGTTCTTTGGGGTAAAATACTGTGGCAATTAATGGGAGAATATTCATTCATACACAATTCCAGGACAGGCATCTGGAATGTCAAATCACAAAACTGTGTTATGTATACTCTTGTATGAATGAGTATGGAGAGGAGGTAGGGGAGGGGTGGGCTGATAGAAAAAGAGTGTTATTTATTCATTATGTAACTAACAATAAGACCCAAATTTAACCTGGGCTTATCTGCCTGGGGTTTCCATCAGTCTTACAGGAAACAACCCTAACAGAAATTCTTTACTTGATCAAAATTTATCTGCCACAGTTGGAACCCCTGTGCTATTCACAGATAAATCAAGTGTCCAAATGCTAAAGTGTATTCATGGAGGGAAGGAACAATGAGACAGAATTCACCCTGCTTGGCCTGACCCAGAACCTGCATATGAAAAACTATTGTTGGCTGTGTTCTCAATCATCACTTTCTCTCTGCATCCAGCAACCTACCCATTGTAGTGACAGTCACCACCAGCCTAGCCTTGGACTCCCCTATGTATTTTTTCTTTCTTTCTTGTCTTTCATAGATGGCTGCTAGTTTTCTATCGTGGCCCCCAAAATGGTATTTGACTTACTCACTGAAAAGTAAACTATCTCCCTCAGTGGGTGTGTGACTCAGCTCTTTGCTGAACATTTCTGTGGAGGAGTTGAGATCATCCCCCTCCTGGTGATGGCCCATGAGTGCTACATGGCCATCTGGAAGCCCCTGCACTACCCATCACAATGAACAGGCACATGTGTGGCCTCCTGGTGGCTGTGGACTGGGCCAGGGGATTTCTACATGCTCTGATTCAAATTCTTTTTATCATCTGGCTGCCTTTCTGTGGCCCCAATGTCACTGACCATTTCATCTGTGATCTTTCCCCTCTGCTAAACCTCTCCTGCTCTGACACTCACATCTTTGGACTTTTTGTTACTGCCAACAGTGGACTGAGCTGTATGTTCACTTTTTCTGTTCTCGTCACCTCTTATGTCCTCATCCTTTTCTCCCTAAGAATACACAGCAGGGAAGGACAATGGAAGGACAACAAAAGGCTCTCTCCACGTGCACCTCCCATGTTACTGTAGTTGTCTTATTCTTTTTACCCTGTATATGTATGTACCTTTGCCCCATAATCATTTTTCCCATTGATAAAGAACTGGCTGTGTTTTATACTATGGTGACACCCGTGTTGAACCCTTTAATCTCCACCCTCAGACACTCAGTGGCGAAAACTGTCATGAGGAAGCTCTAGAGCCAAAAAGTAATCTTGGGTAACACTTCATGTGAACAGAGAAGTAACAACAAAATCTACTCATATTTTAAGAACACATGTGACCAATAGGAGAAGATCAGGGTCTTAAAGTCCAAATAATGTGAGTTTAAGTAGATTTCCCCCCCTTGTTTTCTAAAATCTTCAATAGTCTCTCTTTAACAAAATATTGTTATTTGATTAAATGATGACTAAGGTTTCTTGCAATAGAAACTTCTCCCATTTACAAAGTATTCATCAAAGGGGCACTGACAACCAACATAAAATTGTTACATGTATGGACCACCACTGAATTTATGTATTCAGTAGAACAATAATTTAAATTAAAAAAAAAACAGTCGGCTGAAACATAGCAAAAATTGCTCAGATACTACTACAGCCTTGGTGGATCCTGCCCAGGGCTGGTAAGAAGGAGCCCAGGGCCAGAAGCCAGAAGAACTACCTCTAGACAGAGTTTGTGCTTCCTGGGGAACAGCCTGGAAACTTGTTTTCAGGAGAGTTCTCACCCAGGGGACAAATATTTTGTGATGCTGGCACGCCCCACATTCTCAGGACTTTATATCGAGTCAGCTTTCACTCTATGTGAAGGCCTTTGAAAAACATGTTTTTCCAAAGTTTCCTATGAGCGAACATCTTGTAAATATATATGAGCCATGGTATGTTTAAAATCAAATTTTTCTTTTAAAGATCTAATTGTATTTCCCAAGAAAAATGGAATAAAACAGGGTAATGTGGAAATAAGATGATGGTGGCTGTAAAGTTCACTGAGCACCTTCTGTGAATGGAGCCATGACCTAAGCACTTGTTTTGTATGTTTTGAGGCAGCAAAGTTCTGAGTGGAATTTCTTTCTGTCCTGCATTCATTTATATGTTGGTTGGGCCATTGCTAATCATGATTCTGACAACAAAACCAAGGGCATAATAGGATCAGTCCTTTAGAGTAGTTGATGCTTTAACTGTACTGAAATGACAGGTGCTTTTCAAATCTCAGCTAAAGTGAGGATGCTTTTCTGGAAAGTCTCATGATAAATGTGTAGCAAGCTGGCAAACAGAGAAACTGTTTTCAAGTAAGCCTCACCATGATTTCACATTTCTCAGTTGATTTGAAAATTAGCTCAGTTATTACCTAACTGCAGACATGATAGGTATAGAACCGAAGGTCTCAGTTATATGTAGCTACCATTAGACTTCAAAATGTGGCGAAGTGAAATAAGACAATGTTTATTTTGCACAAGAACTCAGCAAAAACTTGTTTTTGTTAGATACAGAATTTGGGGGTAAAACCATTATTTCCCACAGATCTGAATTTATTGGTTACTGAAAACTAATTTTGAGGACTTACAGTAGAGAAATTAGTATTTTTCATACTAATGTCATTTGCTTTTTTCATCATATAAAAAGTGGATATGATGGTGACTTACAGATTATCTGTGAAACAAAGGATAAGTTTATTACAAATTATGGGAACCTGCAATATTAAAGAGATAAGCCCCAGGAGGGATATGATAAGAGTTGGTAAAACCAGAAAAGGAACAGGATGAACATGGATGGATGTTTCAGATTCCAGGACACCAGAACCTTGGAGTCTGAAATAGAATGAGGAAGAATGAAAGTCCACTTTGCATCATTGGCCCAAAAAGAAACCACTCTGTTCTAAGCACTTCATATTTTAAACTTAGAAGAGATACAAAAGCAAACAAAAGCAATCTCCTTATAAAAGGTTAGGAAAAGGTTGAGGTACAAATAATAATATCAGGTACAACATGTTAGGGATATATGTGCCAGAAATCTGACTAAGAACTTTCATAGATTATGTAACTTAATTCTTACAGAAACACTGTAGGTATTGTTATCTTCATTTATTTTAAATGTGAGCATTAGAGGCTTATAAAAGTTTGGTCACTTACTCAAGGTCATGCCATGAGTGAGCATGTGAAGTAAGAACCAAACTCAAGTTGATGTTGCTCCAGAGTCAAGTACCGTACCCTCTCTGCTCCAGTGTAGCAGCCATACTGCTGATGTCACAAAGGGTGAGAAAAAGAAATAGAGGCCAAGCTTAGATGCACACAAACTCCTATATATAGCTAAGCATGAAGTACTTTACCTTATGCTATATTATGCCTCACATTATACAACTCAATTACCACACAGACTCAAATGATATTAACATGGATTGCTATTTAAAGATTTGGATGATGAATCACAAATAAATGATTTTGAGTTTTCATTTAGGCACATCAAAGCTAGATACATGGTTAATTGCTGAAGCACATCAGTGGATATTTTTATCATTTCTAAAACCTTTAAGTGGAACCTAATCAACAAAACAAACAAATAAGCAAAATACAACCAGAAACATTAAAATTAAGGACAACCTGACAGAATCAGAGGGGAGGTAGAAGAGTATAATGGGGGGAAGTGAGAGGGGTTTTCAGGAACAACTATAAAGGACATATGGACAAAACCAAGAGGGGATGAAATCAGGGCAGGAAGGTGGGGATGGCTGGGGTGGGGGGCAACTAATGGGGGGTAAATGCAGACAGCTGTACTTGAGAAACAATAAAATAATTTTTAAAAAGTAAAAACAAGGATAACATTCATTCATGCCATATACATTTCATATAGTTGTTTTATGATCAAATTATGCAATTCAAGTGAAAAGACTAAGTAAACCGTAAAAGTCTTTGATGATAAATGGATAGAAAAGATTAAATAAGATGCTATTTGATAACAGAAAAGAAGTTTACATTTGTTCCTCTTAACAGCAATACAGTCATTTTCAGTCTCTCCTTTACCAGTCATTTTCCACCTGCAGTACTTACTGTGTGAAGAGATTTTCCATGGCATTTTTTAACTCTTCATTTCTCAGGGTTTAAATGAATGCATTCAGCATAGGTGTCAGAATACCATAAAACACTGCCATGGTTTTGTCTATAAATAAAGTACATGAAGGACCCATATAAGTAAACACACAGGGCACAAAGAACAGGGTGACAATTGTGAAGTGGGCCCCACAGGTGGAGAGGGCTTTGTGTCTCCCCTCTTCACTGTGGGGCCTCACGGAGGTCCTTTTGACCCAGCACTTTCACTGCTAGGACTATACCCTAAGAACCCTGAAACACCAATCCAAAAGAACCTATGTCCCCCAATGTTTATAGCAGCACAATTTACAATAGCCAAATACTGGAAGCAACCTAGGTGCCCATCAGTAAATGAATGGGTACATTTACACAATGGAATTCGATGCAGCAGAAAGAAAGAAGGAGCTCCTACCCTTTGCAACAGCATGGATGGAATTGGAAAGCATTATGCTGAGTGAAATAAGCCAGGCAGTAAAAGACGAATACCATATGATCTCACCATTAAAAGGAACATAATCAACAAAGTAAACAAGCAAGCAAAATATCACCAAAGACACTGAAATAGAGAAAAGGCTGACAGGGACCAGAGGGGAGAGAGGAGGGAATTTCAGGGGAAAAGGGGAAGGGTTTGCAAGAACAAGTATAAGGGACACATGAACAAAAACTAAGGGGGGTGGAAATGGGAGGGAGATGGGGAGGGTGGGGGGGTTGGCTGGGATGGGGTAAAAGGCAGAAAACTGTACTTGAACAACATTAAAATATAATTTTAAAAAAGAAAAAAAAGCTATACAGGTTTAGAATAATAGCAGAAGTCTGCTGTTAAGTCCCACTCCCTCTAAAAACATCCAAAAACACATAGTCCTGCCTCCCTTTGCCACACCAGACCAGTTTCAGAATATGCCACTCAAAGGTACCATCTTTCAGAAAGGCAGAAGTCTGCAGCTTAGCATTTCCAGTCACAGTTCAGCTTCAAGCATTTCTCACAAGTGTGGGTGGCTGGGCGGGTCCCACAACACCATCAGCTCTGCCACCATCCTCTCCAGGCAGACTTCCAGGCAGCTCTCCCAACCTCGTGGCTTTTTCTCTGACCTTAGGCTGCCCTAATTTACATGCTTTGCTTTAAACTTCCTGTGTAATCTCTTATCTGGCCCTTCCTATGGTGCACTAGTGTTCACCATTTTTGTCAGTTTCCCAGTGTCTTTCGCCCCCTTTCAGCTGCCATCTTTAGTCAGGGCAAAACTTCCCAGTGACACACAGGCACCTGGGGTGAGTATCCACTTCCCTGGCTATACCACAAATCACTGCACAATCTCACAGTCAGTGCACAATTCTGCAGCTTCCAAAAATCTTCCCTTCAGGAAAGCATGGCTATTAACTTTCTTTTGCTGCACAGTGTGTCTTAAACACAGTACTATCCACCCTCCCTGCATCCGATCCTGTGGCAGGATTGCAGGGGTGTTGCTCTATTATCAGGAAACCCATGCTCTGACCCCATTACACACACATTTCAAATGTCAGTTGCAAGCCCAGGTTATCACCTGTGTACTTCTGACCCAGTTGCTACAGATTGGAAGCTCCAGTGGCTCCCTCCATGGGCTCCATTAATTTGCTAATCCCTTTTCCCTGTTGCAATAGTCTGCTCCTACCTCCTTCCCTTGTGATTTTTTTTTTTTTGCTACACCCTCCTACTATCTCTAGACTCCCATTACTGAAAAACTTCCCAGAGATTAACATTGGACTTGAAAATGCCCAAACACGCAGCATGTCACCACAAAAGCATTGGTTTGGAAACCAAAGATTTGCATTTGGGCCCCAACTTGGTCACTGGTAACTAAGTGACTCCAAACAACATCCTCTCTCTGTGAGGTGCTCTATTTCCCCATCTCCACAAAATGACAGCTGGACTAAGTGCTGGATTCTAGGCTGGAAAAGTGGAAATATAAAAGTTAATTTCGGTGATAATGATAATCAATATTTGAAGAATTTTTAAGTAATAAGAAAGCAGGTGAGTACTTTTACATCATTACTAATCCCCCTCTCCCACTTTGCCTGGGGACTGGGGGCACTGAGGTTTATATTACCTTTATCTTTTCTTACCCTGAATGTGTTCTCTCGCCAGTCTTCAGATATATTCTCTGTCTTGAGAGTGAAAGGAAATTTGCAATGCAACTTGGGAACATTTCTACCTTAAAAGATTAAAATGTAAATAAGTCTTTCAAGAGTCTTTCAAGCTGCCTATATCAGGGGATTCATGTATATGCAATAATGCCTTGCCAGGGGGGACCTGGGCTGTAGGGAAAGGGTACCATGGCCATACCTTACTGACATACACTCTGGAACTGCTAATTTCCAAAAAGTTAATGTGCTGTCAATGCCCACACAAGGATGGTCCAGCGGAAAAGCTGGGGAACTCTGCAGCCCCCAGCCATGATCTGGGCATTCATATACAAGCCTCTAAATGATAAAATGTGTAGAAACTCTCTCTGAGCTTGAACAGCATCACAAGTAGAAGGAAGAGTAACCACAGTACAGCATTTGCTCCCCTTCATTAAGTAATGCCATATGCCAGGCCCTGCAGAGAGCACTTTAAATGCATCATCTCACTTCACCCACCAAACAGCACTCTGAAGGTGCTCACATGACTGTTCTATTTTTCAGTTGAGAAAGAAAATGAGGATTAGAACAAAATGAATGACGTGGCCAAGTTCTCACACCAGTAAGGGTTAGAACAAGAAACACCACCCAGTGTACTTATCTTCCAAGCTGGAAAACTTATTTGAATAAATAAAGGGGAACTTCCCAAATCTGGCAAAGGACATAGATTTCCAGGAAATCCAGGAAACTCAGAGACTCCCAGAAAAGTTGGACCCAAGAAGGAACACACCAAGACACATCATCATTACATTAGCCAAGATTAAAATGAAGGAGAGAATTCTAGAAGCAGCAAGAGATAAGGGGACAGTCACCTACAAAGGAATTTCCATCAGACTGTCAGCTGATTTCTCAAAAGAGACCTTACAGGCAATAAGAGGCTGGAAAGAAGTATTCCAAGTCATGAAAGGCAAGGACCTACAACCAAGATTGATCTATCCAGCAAAGTTTTCATTTAGAATGGAAGGGCCGATAAAGCGCTTCTCAGATAAGGTCAAGTTCAAAGAATTCATCATCACCAAGCCCTTATTATATAAAATATTAAAGGGACTTTTCTAAGAAAAAGAAGATAAAAAATATGAACAGTAAAATGACAGCAAACTCACAATTATTTACAACTATACCTAAAACAAAACAAACTAATCAAACAACTACAACAGGAACACAACCACAGAAATGGAGATCACATGGAGGGTTAGCAACAGGGAAGTGGGAAAAGGAGGGGGGAGAAGGTACAGAGAATAAGTAGCATAGACAGTAGGTAGAAAATAGACAGGGAACCTGGCTGGTGTAGCTCAGTGGATTGAGCGCGAGCCTGTGAACCAGACAATCGCGGTTCGATTCCCAGTCAGGGCACATGCCTTGGTTGCAGACCAGTTCCCTGCAGGCCAGTTCCCAGCAGGGGACGCACGAAAGGCAACCATACATTGATGTTTCTCTCCCTCTCTCCTTCCCTTCCCCTCTAAAGATAAATAAATAAAATTAAAAAAAGAAAATAGGGAGAGGGCAAGAATTGTATGGGAAATGTAGAAGCTAAAGAACTTGTGACACATGGACATGAACTAAAGGAGGGGAATATTGGGGTAGGGGAATGAAATGGGGGAAATGGGACAGCTGTACGGCATAATCAATAAAATATATTTTTAAAAACTACATGGAGAACAGGAGGAATGTCACTGAGTTTGTTTTACTGGGGCTCACAGAGAATCCAAAGATGCAGAAAGTTGTATTTGTTGTGTTATTTTTATCTATGTCATCAGTGTGGTAGGAAATGTGCTCATGGTGGTCACCATCAATGCCAGCCCAACACTGGGATCTCCCACGTACTTTTTCCTTGCCTATCTCTCCTTTATTGATGCCTGCCATTCTTCTGTCAATACCCCCAAACTTATTGTAGATTCACTTCATGACCTACTTATTGTAGTTCTTCACTTCAAGAACACCACCCTGTTCAATAGATGCATGACTCAAATCTTTGGGGAACAATTTTTGGGGAACAATCTTTGGGGAACAATTTTTTGGAGGTGCTGAGGGCATCCTGCTGACTGTGATGGTTCATGATCATTATGTGGCCTTCTGCAAGCCCCTGCACTATACAACCATCATGAACTGGCGGGTGTGTGGCCTGCTGCTGGGAGTAGTATGGGTGGGAGGCTTTCTTCATGCAACCATACAGATTTTGTTCATCTTCAGATGACCCTTCTGTGGCTCTAATGTCATACATCACATTATGAGTGATTGAACCCTTTGCTGAATCTTGCCTGCACTGATACCCACACTCTAGGGCTCCTTGTTGCTGCAAACAGTGGGTTCATCTGTCTGTTAAACTTCCTCCCATTGACGGTCTCCTATGTGGTCATTCTAAGCTCCCTAAGGAACCACAGCTTAGAGGCAAGACCCAAAGCCCTCTCTACCTGTGTCTCCCACATCACAGTGGTCATCTTATTTTTTTGTGCCCTGCATATTTGTGTATATGAGACCCACAGCTACATTATCAATTGATAAAGCAGTTGCTGTATTCTACACTATCATAACACCCATGTGAAATTCTTTAATCTATACTTTGAGAAATTCCCAGATGAAGGATGCCAGTAGGAAATTATTTCAGGTGACAAATAGGTGTGCAGGAGCCCAACAGTGATTCAAGTGAGGTAAATATCAAAGGATATTTTGGATTATCTCAGCAATAAATACTTATGGGATAAAAAAAATTAATTGTTATAAATCATAGATTCCACAGAGAGAAGTAGAAATGAATGCAAGAGAGAAAGACATAACCTAGGACCATTCTTTGCATATTTAAAAATACTTCCACATTAGGGATTAATTTTGCTAGCTTCAACTATGTGTATGGTTCACAGGCCTTTCTTCTAACAACAAATTAGAGAAATAATGAAATTTTATTGTTATTGACCAGTAATCTCTGTAACAATTCAAGAAGGTAGGCACTGCTGTTATCATCACTTTCCAGGTGAGGAAATTGACAGAAAAGCCAAAAGGTATCAAAACAGGTATATCAAAAAGCCAGTAAGCAAAACTGACCAGTTTCCCAGATCATGTCCTTAACTGCTATTAACTGCCAGGCAATAATGATAGGAATTCTATTGAGTCGGGGACTGTGCTAGACACAATGTATTCACTAGTTTTTTTTTTATCTATAACTAAAAATCTAATAATTTTTCATTAATAACTGTCCTTATTTTTATATATCACAATCGATTGTCATATGTTGCCTGTTATACTGTAATATAAAACTTCCTTAGGGCTATAACAGCATTAGCCGTTTAACCTCTGATAGGTAGGAAGTGAAGATTACATCATGTTTCCAAATCCCCTTGGAAGTTTTAAAACAATTTTCTATTGCTCTGGCCACTCATCTTATGCTGCTAGTCCATATGAAAAAGTAATGATTCCAATAAAAGAACATTTTTTATTTATTGTTGTTCAGTAACAGTTGTCCTGCCACTTTCCCCCATTGTTCAGCCCTGCCCTACCCCCCAACTTCCACACTCAATCCCCACCATGGTTCGTGCCCACGAGTCCTCTGTTCATGTTCCTTTGCTGAACACTTTGATATAATACAGGAATTTCGACTAATTATACAGTCATACCCTATTAAGTGTTTGTCTGCTATATAATAATAGTTTCTACAAGGTAGCACAGTGTCTGGTACATGATAAATATTAAATGAATGAAAGTATAAAGGAAGATAAATGAATTCAATAACATGAAGAGCAAAAAGGTAACATTGGAGGCTAGGGAATTCTTTCCTACACTTGTGTGTTGTAAGTCTAAGGAGAATTCTGGTGAGAACTCTTAGGGGAACTACAATTTGTTTTTGCTCCTGCTTTCACTGAGGCTGAGAAAAATTTGAAACTACAGCTCTCAGCATATAAGCAATTGGTTTACCTTGATATTCTCCCTGTTGTCAACCAGATTTTATTATCTTATGGATGTGAGCAGCTTATGTTATAGTTCTCTGTAAATCAGTGTACTTTGGGGTTACATTTTATTATTAAAAGCTATTTTTTAAAAACAGGTGACTCCATCTACACACAAGCATTTTTTGAATAAATCTATTGCTTTCATTTCTTCTTTCATTCATTAATCAACAAATATTTCCAAGCCCCAGGAAGTATCAGGCATGTTGATAGTTGTGGTGGCTTCAGTGATGAATAAAAAGAGACCCAATTCCTGTCTTCATAGACTTTAGGAACACTTACAGTATCCCAGGAAGGAGCAGAAAATTATTACACAGTGTTACCAATAATGAAATCATGGAGGCACAGGGTACTATGAAACTACATTGGAGGGACACACTACAAAGACCTGCTGGATCAGGAAAAGGTTTATAATGAAAAAGCATCAAAAACAGAACTTAATAAATGCAACGAAGTGTTAAGCAGAGTGAACAGACATGAGGTTGGAGGACTGTCCTAGGGAGTGGAATATATAACAAAGGCCAGGAAGTGAAAAAGAATGTGTGGGGAAACCTAACCAAATCAGCATAGCTGTGGTAATTAATTCATCCTCTCATTAAACAATTATTGACTGAGCCTCCTGTTGGGTGCTGGGCACCATGCTGGATATTGAGTTTGTAAAAGAGAAAATGGCAAGACATGAAGCTGGAGAGATAATAATAGAGATCAAAAAGAGTTCCATGATCATGTTAAACCTCCATGCTAAGTACTATGGAGAAAGCATTGAAAGTCAGTTTAATGTTTTTTATTATATTGTATTGATTAAGCTGTTATAGTTGTTCCAAGTTTTACCTCTACTCAGCGCCCAACACTCCATTCGGCTACTCCCCCCAACTTTGTCCTTGTCCATGGGTCATTCATATAAGTTCTTTGGCAACTCCATTGCCAACACTTGCTCTTAACATTCCCCTCCCTGTTCTATAACTACCAATTTGTACTTCTTAATCCCTTCACCTTTTCTCCCATTTCCCCAAACCTCCCTCTCAACTGGCCTCTGTATCTGATTCTGTTTTTGTTTGGTTTGTTTGCTTAGTTTATATTTTAGATTCAATCATTGATTAATATGTGTTTTTGCCATTTTATTGTTCATAGTTTTTATCTTTTTCTTAAATAAGTCTATGTAACATTTCATATAATAATGGTTTGGTGATAATGAACTCCTTTAGCTTTATCTGGGAAGCACTTTATCTGCCCTTCTATTCTAAAAGATAGATTTGGTGGGTAGAGAAATCTTGGTTGACAGTTCTTGCATTTCGTCACTTTAAATACTTCTTACTAATCCCTCCTAGCCTGCAAAGTTTCATTTGAGAAATCATCTGACAGTCTTCTGGGAATGCCTTTGTAGGTAACTATCTCTTTTTCTCTTGCTGCATTTGAAATTTTCTCTTTATCTTTAATCTTTGGCATTTTAATTATGATGTGTCTTGGTGTGGTCCTCTTTGTGTCCATCTTGTTTGGGACTATCTGTGCTTCCTGGACTTGCATGTTTATTTCCTTCACCAAATTAGGGAAGTTTTCTTTTTTTTTAAAATAAGTTTACATTTCTTGCTCTTTCTCTTCTCCTTCTGGCACACCTATGATGTGAAAGCTGGAATGCTTGTAGTTGTCCCAGAGGCTTCTGACACTATCCTTGCGTTTTTAGATTCTCTTTTTTTCTTGCTATTCTGATTAGATATCTTTTGCTTCCTTATGTTCCAAAAAATTTATTTGACTCTGGGCTTCTCTACTCTACTGTTGATTCCCTGTAAATTGTTCTTTATTTCAGTTAATGCATCCTTCATTTCTGATTGGATCATTTTTATGCTTCTGAAACGCCCACTGAGTTCCTTAAGCATCCTTATAACCAGTGTTTTGAACCCTGCATCTGATATATTGCTTATCCCCATTTTATTTAATTCTTTTTCTGGAATTTTGATCTGTTCTTTTACTTGGGCCATATTTCTTTGTCTCCTCATTTTGGCAGCTCCCCTGTGTTTGTTTCTATGTATTAGGTAGAGCTGTATTGTTTCCCTGTCTTGGTAGTGTGGCCTAACATAATAGGTATCCTTTAAGGTACAATGGCACAGACTTGTCCTGTCACCCAAGCTGGGTACTTGAGGCATACCCTCTGTGTGGGCTATGTACTCCTTCCTCTTGTAGTTGAGTCCTGATTGCTGGCAGCAGGTCAGTGAGATGGACTTATCCAGGCCAGTCATCTTTAGGACTGGCTGTGACCACTGGCCACCAATCACCTCCCTCCATGTCTTTTGGAGGTGGTTGAGTAGTGGTGCTCTGATGTGGTCTGTAATTGTCCACTGGGTTCACAGGCTCTGGGGTTTCCTAGGTGGTGCAGGCCAAGGTCAGTCACCACCTGTGTTTTGTCTGGGGCCTCTTGGCCTAAGCAATAAAGTGATCTGCAGGTGGCTTCTACTAGAGCCAGGCCTGGGGCCACTTAGCAAGAGGCACAGGGGCTGGACTCAGCTGTTGCTAATTTGATCAGATTCAGGAAGCTCTGAAGCCTACACCAAGTCAAACCACTCCTATGGAAAAGCCACTGTAAACACCTTGGGTGAGCCCCTAAGTTGGATGAGACAGAACCTTAAGTAATCACCTGGGTAGGGAAAACTGTATGAACTAGGTTGATGGAGTCTTGGATATAGTGCCACCACACTGTGGCTCTGGGCCAGGGGAGTGAAAGGGCTCAGTAATAAAACAATGGTCACTCCTACAGTTCTGTCTGGGAGAAAGCTGTCCCCCAGCTCTTGCCCTGATGCTTCAGTCCCTCCTTGTATGCTAATAGTGCCCTCAAGCTGTTGCCCTCATGCTGGAGCCCATAGGGAATGAGTCTGAGTAAGTCTGTGTGTGGGTCTCTTTAAAAGGAGATTGCTAAGAATCCCACAGTTTCTTCCGCCAACCCAATCCCCACTAATTTTTACACACAGAAGTTATGGGGGCTTATCTTCCTGACACCTGAACACTGGGCCTGGTGGTCCAGTGTAGGGGTGGGATCCTTCATTCCCTGGATATCTCTCCCAATTTTTATCCACCACACATGGATGTGGGACCAGCCCATTCCATGACTCCACATCTCTACCTCTGTGCCTTTTACTCCTCCTACCTCTCTGGATGAATGTGACATTTTTAATTCTTTAGTTATCAGATTTCCATAAAACTTGATTTTGTGATGGTTCTGAGTGATAGTTGTTCTGTAGTTTAGTTATAATTTTGCTGTGGTTGTGCAAGGAGTCAACTTGTGTTTACATATGTCTCCATCTTGATCAAAAGTCCTTTTTTATTGTTGACACTGTTACAGATATCCTGTATTTCTCCCCTTTGCCCCCCACCACCGACCTCCCACCCAGTCTTCACAACATTGTTTTCTGTGTCCATGGGTTATGCATATATGCATATATGTTCTTTGAATAATTTCTTCCAGCTCCTCCCAATCTCTCCCTTCTGAAATCTGTAGTCCTTGCCATCTATCTCTGTAAGGAACTGGCTTGTTTTGGCCTGGCAGATGTGACTCACCTCTGTATGAAAAACTTACAGAAGCAAGGTGGTAGACTGGAGCCAGACCTTCAAACCGACTATTCCTCTGGGAATCAGGCCTAGAAAATGTATACAGACTTTTATGGCTTACTCTTGCTAAAATTCCATCACCCTGGTCTAAAACAATAAATGTGTATTTTCTATGTTCAAGGTAATTTTCAAAGACTGTGTGACTTTTCCCAAGAACAGAGTTAATCAGCTCGCCACCTTTCCCTTCTGCATATGATATTTTCATTTTCTTAATTGTACCTAAAATGTAGACAATAATATTCTCTGTAATAGATAATAAATACTTCTTTGATGCAACTTTACTAAAACAATAAAAGCCTATCTAGGCAAGAGAGCGGCTGTGCCGTCCCCGTTTCCTCCACAGGATTGCTGTAGCCTGTGCATTTATTCTTGTCTTCAGTCACAACAGGCAGACTCTGCTGGTCGGAGTCCACCACATATCTATGCCTCTAGTTTTATTTTGCTCATTAGATTCCACATATGAGTGCAATTATACAGTATATATCTTCCTCTGACTGGCTTGTTTCACTTAGCACAATGATCTCCAGGTCCATCCATCCTGTTGCAAGGGGAAATAAATATTTCATTCTTTTCTATGGCTGAGTAGTAGTATCCCATTGTGTAAATGTACCACAGCTTTTTAATCCACCCATCTACCGATGGGCACTTAGGCTCCTTCCAAATCTTGACTATTGTAGATAATGCTGTTACAAACATACAGGTGCATATATTCTTTCTGATTGGTGTTTCTGATTTCTTAGGATGTATTCCCAGAAGTGGAATCCCTCAGTCAAACAGCAGTTCCATTTTTAGTTTTTTGAGGCAACTCCATACTGTTTTTCACAGTGAGTGATATAGATAGATTTTAGTTTTAGGACAATAACTCTAGTTACAGTATGGGAAGTGGATTGAAGAGGACAAGACAACCAACAGGAGCACAGTTAGGAGGTTACTGTAGTGATCTGGATGGGAGAGAATGGAGGCTTGAGCTCTGGTGGCAACAGTGAGGAAGCAGAGTTTGGTGAACACTGCTGTGTCCAGCTCCAGGCCCTTTCACTGGGCCAGTGCTCCCTTGTGACCTGCTGCTGTGATCTTGGGCTGCCAGCAGCTCACAGCCTTACCATCCTAGGACTCAGCAGCAGACAATGAATGACTAGAGCATTGGTCCACCTGTACCCCAAAGGGTTCTTTCCTGCTTGCCAGTCCAGTCCACAGTTTCTTATTCACCAGCCTCAACCCACCAGCACTCCAGTGAGTCTCTCCCAGCTTGCCAGTCCCTTTCTAGACTATCAGTCTTTGTCTAGGTACCATAAACTAGTTCTGGCTTAAGGCAACCCATTGAACTTCCCCACCCACTGAGAAACAACTACACCTTTCCCAAAAGATTGGAATCCCACTGGGAACCCACATCTCAATATTATATAATAAGATTATTTTAACACCAATCCAATACTCTAGATCCATACCTTTTAGCTTCTAAAGATACTTCAAATTTCCAGGTAATATACCATTATTTATCTGTTAAGAAGCAGTAAATTATGCTGATAAAAGACAGTTGGGAGACAGTAAGTCTGGATTCCAGTCTAACTTTTGACTCTGTGCTTAAATGGCTATCGGCAAGTACTACCCAACTTCTTCTTACAGTCAATGGTTTCGTCTACAGATCTAACAGGCTTGAACTGGATTCTCTCTATTACTTCTATCTATAATGCTCAATGATTCTATTTAATCTTTTTCTATAGTCACTTTTGTCCTCCAGAGCTTCCTCATAGCATTTTTCACCTCAGCATTTCTGAGGGTGTAGATTAAGGGATTTAACATAGGGCCCACCATCGTGTAAAAGACAGCAACAGCTTTATCCATGGGCAGCGTGGTTACTGGACGCAGGTACACAAATATGCAGGGCACAAAAAGTAAGATGACTACAGTGATGTGAGAGACACAGGTGGAGAGGGCTTTGCGCCTCCCCTGTAAGCTATGGTTCTTTAGGGAGTGCAAGATGACCACATAGGAGACCATCAAAAGGAGAAAGTTTAATAAGCAAATGAACCCACTGTTGGCAGCAACAAAGAGACCAAGAGAGTGAGTGTCCATGCAGACCAGTTTCAACAAAGGGTACAAGTCACACATGAAGTGATCAATCCTATTGGGGCCACAGAAGGGTAGCCATACTATGAAGAGGATCTGAATAGTTGCATGGAGAAATCCTCCAGCCCAGGACACTCCCAGAAGGAAAGCACATTGCCTGTGGCTCATGATGGTGGTATAGTGCAGAGGTTTGCAAATGGCAACATAGCGGTCATAGGCCATCACTGTCAGCAGAATGACCTCAGTACCACCAAAAATGTGTTCTGCATAGACTTGAGCCATGCAACCATTGAAAGAGATTACCTTCTTCTCATGAAGGGAGTCCATGATCATCTTAGGAGCTGAAGAAGAAGAATAGATTATGTCTATCCAGGAAAGGTGGGTCAGAAAAAAGTACATGGGGGAGTTCAGAGCCTGGCTGGTAGTAATGGTAACCACAATGAGCAGGTTGCCTGAGAGTGTTACCAAGTATAGAACCAAAAATAACAGAAACACTACTTTCTGCATTTGGGGGTTCTGTGTAAGACCTGTTAAAATGAATTCAGTCACATTCCTTTTATTCTCCATCTTCATAGTATGTGTGATTAAAAACTCCAGGAAGAAATGCTTTACCTCTAAAAAGAAAGAAGAAAAAAGGAACTTAAACCATTGATGCTGATATTCAATATGCCAACTCCAAATAATCAACCAGATAAGGTTAATGCAAAGTCTATTAACATTTACTTGATGAAGAATACACATATCATTTAATTCCACTTCCAAGTAGTATTTAAAACTAGATTCTGTCATCATTCATTCTCACTTTTTGCTGGACATCAGGTTCTTTTATTTTCTATATCTTAATGTATTCCAAAAGCACACAGTAAAGGGTAAGATGAACTGTCCATGTTACACATGGACAAGGAACATAATGAGTTACATGGGAAGGAAACCTTTTTAAGATGATTCCACAAGTGCTTCATTGAGAAGCTAGCCTGAGAGTCCCAGCCTCAGTATAGCAGCCTCCCTTCTGGATATCCCACTGCATCAAAGAATCCTTCCAGGGGCTGGAACCCTACAGAAGAAAGTTGAGTGCACTGCTAATTGCCACCTCTTCTCTAGAGAGCCCTTGAGAGAACCAATAACTGACTACTAAAATGTTTCTACAAATTCTGTAAGATCTGTGCCAAAGGTTAGATTTCATAATCGAAATCAGACACAAACTTGACCTACTCATCATCATTAATTCTTTTATTACTTCAGTTTCTTGCAAACCTTGAAGTACTTAGGACATATTGTAAAACACTTCCCTTCTACAGCTTCCATCTGCCTCCTTTTGTCCCACATCACAGAAAAACAGCTTGGTCTCATGTCAAAATTGATGTCTTTGATGCCTTCTGTTAATTGAGAGGCTCAAGCACAGAATCAGTTCTTTTTCTGCCCTGGTTCAAAGACCATCAGTGTGCCTATTACCACTCAAACTTTCTAATACTCGTATTTTCAAAGAAATGAGCAGCAGAGAAAATGTTAATTTACCTGAAGGACCTTGGTCTTTCATAACAAGGCCCACAAATTGAAAAGGCAAAGACCTAAGCAGACAAACTTCCAAGCATAGAAACCTCCATTAGTGCTTAAATTTCACGTGTTCAGATACTTTGAAATGTAAAGTTTCATTATAACTCTGCTTTCACCCTTCTTCATAGCATGCAGAAATTTATTTTTACACAATGTGATAGTTTTTGTGGAGTGTTTCCTCTTTACTAAACACTATACTAAGTACTTTACATGCATTATTTCACTTAATCTTCATGACAGTGCTTTATGATTGGTACACTGTTATCTATATTTTAAAGAAAAGCAAACTGTGAGTAGGAGAAAATAAACAACTTGCCCAAAGTCATAATGATAAAAGGAAATAGAGGAACCTGTACTCAAATCCAGAATGTCTGTCTCTAGGTCTTTAACATTAGGACATCTCCAGTATAGAGCCTGTCTGCCTCTAGGAATCAGCCATCTCAGAGTTTGGACAAGTCACTTGATACCTAACACCATGTCTGTGACCAACATGAAATTCATGGCAGTGCTTTTGCTAACCTGTCACATACTAATGAGTTTGAGGACCCACCAGACAAGACCCTAGAGTTGTTGTACCTTAGAAATCCTTTGGAACCTCACATTTTCATCAACTCTTTAAATACACTCTTTAAAGATAAGGAGACCAAGGCCCAGAGAAGTAAAGTCCAAGGAAATGCAGCTAATTGATTATATCAGATCACAGCAAGGATACAAATCTTCTAATGTTCAACACACTAATTTTTTTCCCACCACCACACCTTGCCTTTCTTATGATGCCTTAAGACAAGCTGTATACAAGAAAAAAATCACCCTATGGTGGCAAATTGAATTGACTTTCATCTCTTATCTTTAGCAATAATTTTCTTGATTCTCTAAAAGGGGGCTCAATTCATGGATGCAGAAATTCAGCTATATTGTTGGGACTACAATCTATGTAGCAGAAATAAGGTCTTACTGTTTAGAACAGATCCAAGAAAGTTTGAGTACAGTCAGAATGAAAAGCGTCCCTGGGCCTGAAGTTTAATACACATTCACAACCATAGCAGAAGGTACTGCATTTCCTCACAGATCTCGTATTTTAATACATTCTTCTTACAGATCTCAGTTCTAGAGCCAAAAATTTCCTTTGAAAAATAAAATGCAAATGTCCTTTTCCTCTGTCCCATGCTAACATGTCTTTTTTATTATTTCTTTTTTAATTCCTTTTTTTCACATTTTTTATGGTTATTCAAATACAGTTGTTTCAATTCCCACCCCCAAGCCATGCTCACTTCCCACCCTTGATCCTTTGGTTTCATCCAAAGATGAAACCCACCTTCTTTGGTTTCATCCATGTATCCTTTATAGATATTCTCAGAAACCTTTCCCCCTTTACCTCCATTATCCCCTTCCACCTCCCCTCAGGTTACTGTCAATTTGTTCTTAATTTCAATGTGCCTGGTTATATTTTGCTTGCTTGTTTGTTTTGTTGATTATGTTCCACTTATGGGTGAGATCATATGATATTTACCTTTTACCTTCTAGCTTATCTCACTTAGCATAATGCTCTCTAGATCTATCTATGCTGTTGCAAAGGGTAGGAGCTCATTCTTTCTTTTTGCTGTGTAGTATTTCACCATTTAAGAACAAACAATTTAAGAACAAACACACAGACCAATGGAACAGAATAGAAAGCCCAAAACTTAATCCAGGTCTCTATGGTCATTTAATATTCAACCCGAGGCAGAAACATAAAATGGAGTAAAAATAGCCTTTTCAACAAATGGTGTTGGGACATCTGGACAGCTACATGTAAGTTGATCACCAACTTACACCATGAGCAAAAATAAATTCAACATGAATAAAAGACAAATATAAGTCATGAAACCATAAAAGTCCTAGAGGATAACATAGGCAGGAAAATCTCAGATATTCCATGTGGCAATATTTTCACTGATATGTCGCCATTCCATACCGTTTCCAGTAAGGAAAACAGTATGGAATTTCCTCAGAAAACTACAAATGGAACTATCTTTTGACCCAGCTGTTCCACTGCTAGGATTATACCCAAAGAACCTTGAAACACCAATTCAAAGGAACTTATACACCCCAGTGTTCAGAGCACCACAATTTATAATGACCAAGTACTAGAAGCAGCTTAAGTGCCCATCAGTAAATGATTGGATCAAAAAACCATGGCACATTTACATGATAGAATACCATACTAACATGTCTTGACCACAGTGAAGGTCACACTCCCTGTCTCAGCTTCACCTCAAATTTTTCTTCTTTCTTCTCATATTGTTTCCCACATTTCTTCATTGGTTTCTCATATTTCTTCCTATCAGTACAAGACGGGTCCCCCCCTTTCATGCCTATAAATTATCAAAGTCAGAGCCCTGTTTCAAGGACATGAGTGATCAGTCCCGGACTATACAAACCATCACATCACATCTCCTACCCCTGGAGGAAACCTTTGGTGACCTGTCAAGCTCTACCCTGCTGCACTACTACAGTGTCTCATACTCCCAAGCCTGGAAATTCATTCAGGGATCCACACACTGTAAATCTGTCCCTGAGTATATAGATATAGTCATGTACAGTGAGAATAGCAAATATTTCTGCAAAATATCCTAAAACATCTCAAAGTGATCCCCATCAAATGTCAGAAAGTCATGCATCAATTATCTTAATTATAAACCTCTTGGCAGGAAATAGAAATGTGAAACCTGGATTGAAAATAAGCAATTCTGGTTAACTTACCATGGTTGCCTCTGTAGTTAAAGAGAATGCCCAGTGTATTTATAAGTAAGAAATAACTATATATGTAGCTGTCTAAACATAATGCTGTGTAATGGATATTTTTCAAGCCCCTACTGACTGGACGCAAATATTACAGGAAGCAAATAATACCAAAATGACACAAATTTGTCCAAATGGATTCATCAAGCATTTTTAAAGCACTAATGCCTTAAAAATTCAAGTCAAAGGAAAAAACGAGATGTTGAATTTGAAACCCTAAGACCTCAGGTACTAAGGGGAACTTCAGATCTTCAGCAGCTAGCTCTAGTTATAGAACAAGTGGCACAAACATTTCTATCACCTAATAACCAACCCCTCTTATTCTGCTCTTGAAATAAGAAAGCACCTTCTTTTTTAGCATACCGAGGGGATGCTGACAGCATTAAAGGACCTATCTATGTACCTAAGGCTATGCCCTCCCAGGAATTAATTATCTCTGTTTTTTAAAGATCTTGCCTTAGGGAAGGGTCAAGTCAAGGAACATGTGAAAATGACCCAAGGACAAAGACAAGGGTGTCTTTGGGAGGCAGATGGGAGGAACTAAATGTGGGATGCTGGGTGGGTTGGGCAGGGAAGCGTAACAGGGCAGGGGGGAAATGGGGACAACTGTTACTGAACAACATTAAAAAAAAATCTTGCCTTAGAAACAGGTATTTGGGAGGATTCCTCTATGAACAACACACCTTCACCCAACTGGTGCTTTTTCCTGCATTTAAACTTATGTAGTAATAGCCCATATTCCTAGTCTAGAAGATTACGTGATAAAGCACCCTTCTTATAAGCCCTTGGATGTAGTGAACTGGGGCAAGAAAGACTCTTCATGCTATGTAAACAACAACAACATATTATTTCATTCAGGCTGCATGTCCCTGAGGAAATTTCCTCACTGGCTGAGGTCAACAGAGGAGATTGAAGTACTGAGTCAGTCTCTCAACTGTACTGTACACATTCCAGGCTATACTCTGTAGGAATATTGCAACTTGACATATTTTCAGGCAGAATGATATCTAGAGTTGTAGGCCAGTTGAAGGCTAGAATCCTAGTCCCAACTTGCATGGTATGAAAATATAAAAATAATTGTTATCTCTTCTGTTGACTTTTGTGGGGAGTCTAGGAGTTCTACTGGCCATCCAGTAAAAGAACTTACCTAACTGAGATATCCTAGGACAAAGGAGATTTGAATAGCCATGTATGTTCTTCCATCTCGCAAACACATACAAAGCGAGTACTCTACAGCCTTAGGAGAGGCTGTGGCTTAAATAACATATCATAAGAGCTAAAGCAGCTGTTTCTATTTCAATGTGTGGCTAGGCAGTGGATAGAGTACTGGGAAAAATAGTAATAATAGTATCTACCATCACTGAGCATTATATCATTTAACCTACTAATATGGTGTATTACACTGATTAATTTTTATATATTAAACCAACCTTGAATTCCTAGAATAAATCCCACTTGGTGTATAATCTTTTTTATAGCCTTTTGGACTCAGTTTGCTAGTATTTTATTAAGTATTTTTGTATCTAAATTAATAAGAGTTTCTTGTGGTTTTCTCCTCTTGTGATGTCTTTGTCTAATTTTGATATCAGGATAATATTGGTCTTATACAATGATTTAGAAAGTGTTCCTTTCTTTTGTATATTTTGGAAGAGTTTATGAAGGATTGGTAGTAATTCTTTCTTAGAAGTATGGTAAAATTCACTTCCAAGTGAAGCCATCTGGGCCTAGTTGCTTTTGTGTGTGGGGGAGAGTTTTTTTTCTAATTGACAATACTAATTTAATCTCTTAACTCATTATAAGTATATTCATACTATCCATTTCATTTGTATTAGTGTATGTTGGGAACTGCCCTACCTGGTTTCAGAAGCTGTAATCCCCCATGGCCAAGGCTGAGTAAAGGACTTTGGGACCATAAGCCACTTAGAACATAAAATTTATCTTCCTTGTAGGGGCACTACCTCTGGCCCCTTTCTCTTCTCCCTGCTTGGCCCTGTGTAGATGACGGGTTAGGCAATGACAGGTAAGAATCTTCAAAATAGGGACAACCTAAGACAAGTATGGTCATGAAGAGGCCCTCGGGGAAGGAATTGAGGGGCTATAGCAATAGGGGATGCTGGACCTTACCCCGCAGCTTTGACATAGCCTCAGTCCTCATTCTGTCTGCAAGAAGTCTCCTAATCTCTTGGCTGCCTTACTTCCGCTGCCTGACTTAAGCCTGAAACAATGCTGGAGGTGGTTGCAGCCCTGTTCTGGAAAGGGCAGGTTCCCTAGGGCATCAGGCCTAAGAAAGAATGAACAAAATCCTATGAAACCTACTTTGCTAATACCCTCAATTTAAATGATAAGGGTCCAATCTGGAAGTGAGTTTCTTCCTCAAAGTTTTACGGCCCTTTAACTATCTGACCCTGACTTAGAATAAGCTCTCAGAGTTTCTTTCAGTGTTACCTGTTGTTTAATCACTTCTGCCTGACAATGCTTGATGAGCTTTACATATACATCTTGTATTCCTGTGCAAATTGAACCCAATAAAAGTTTGTCAAGGCAAAGGTCAAGGTGCTCTCCTCTTGAGAGGGTGGCTGAGATACTCAGAGGTGCTCTCCCCTTGAGAGAAAAGCTGCACTGCCCCTTCTCCTCCACAGGATTTGGTAGTCCGTGTGAATTTCTCATCTCATCCATAATGCCACGGACTCCAGGAGCCAGGAGCCATGTCAAGTTTCAGTAGTTTGTGTATTACTAAGAACTTGTCTATTTTATCTATGTTAAGTAAATCATTGGTGTACAACTATTCATAGTATACCTTTGTAATCTTTTTTATTTCTGTAAGGTGGTAGTAATGTCCCCACTTTCATTACTAAGTTTAATAGTTGGAATCTTCCATCTCTCTTTTTAGTCAATCTAGCAAAGGTCTTTCACTTTGGTGACCTTTTAAAAAAATTCATTTTTTGGTTTTTTAGTTTTCTATCCTTTATTCTTTAATTTTTTTAAGTATATAACATGGTTAAAAACCATTGTTTTTCCTTTTTTTTCTTTTTTTTAAATTTATTTAGTTATTTTTCAAGTACGGTTTTTTTTTTGTCAATTTCTCCCATCCTGTCCCCCCCTCCACCCCATCTCCCCACCTTCCTCCCATTCCCCCCCCCCACAGTCCTCATCCCTGTGTCTTTCATACTTGTTCTTCAAAATCCCTCCCCGTTTTTCCCCTTAAATTCCCTTCCCTCTCCCCTCTGGTCGCTGCCCACTTGTTCTCTATTTTAGTGTCTTTGTTTTTATTCTATTTGCTTGTTTATTTTGTTATTTAGCTTCCTGTTAAAGGTGAGATCATATGGTATTTGTTCTTCAATGCCTGGCCTATTTCACTCAGCATAATGCTTTCCAGTTCCATCCATGTTGTTGCAAATGGTAGTAGCACCTTCTTTCTCTCTGCTGCATAGAATTCCATTGTGTATATGTACCACAATTTTTTGATCCATTCATTTATTCTTTAATTCTTATATTAGTGTCTGAATCATTATTACTTTCTTTCTTCTGTTTGCCTTGGTTTTATTTTGGTTTTTTCCTCCAGTATCTTAATAATAAAGGTGGTTTGATTATTGATTTGAGATCTTCCTTCTTTCATTGACATAGGTATTTATAGTGATAAAAATCACACAAAGCACTGATTTATATGTACCCCATAGGCTATGGTATGTTGTGTTTTCATTTTTAGTCATTTCAAAGTATTTTCTAATTTTCCTCATGCTTTCCTTTTTGACTATTAAAATGGCCCTCCCACATGGTCACTTCTGCATGGTATCTGGCTGAGGGGTGTGTCCTGCCTGCCACTGTTAGTAGAACCAAACCCTCGAAATTATACACAGCCAGTCTGAATCAGCATCTCCTCCCCACCACCCACAGTGCGTGGGGCACATCATGGAATCAGTGTCTAAGGCACATATGGCAACACAGGGCCCTTGGTCCGAATCCAGCCCTTGACCTTGTTTTATCCAGGTCCAGCACCTCGTTTCTACATGGCAGCAGCTCCGAGCTCTTGCTTAACTGTTAAGGAGTAGTTACATTTATACAGTCCTAAAGTTACATTCGGCCCTTTGAAGACAACTGCAAAGCTGATGTGGCCCCTGGTGAAAATGAGTGTGACACCCCTGGTGTCAAAAGGGTCTACAATAATGTAATTGTTAGATCTCTGGCTTAGAAAGTAGATCAGTTGGCATTTAAATCAGAACTCTACCAAATATCAGCTCTTTTGACCTTGACTAAATGATGCTCACTGTGAGCATCAATCTCCTTAAATATAAAACGGAATTATTAATTCCTCTCTCATGTGGATTCTGTGAGAATTAGATAAAATACCACACTTGGCAGAGTGACATTATTTGTTAGTTCTCATTGCATTCTCATTTCCTTTATCTCTTACAACTTTTCAAGGATTTTCAACTTCACTGTCAGAGTTTTTTAGTAAAAAGATCAGAACTCAGAGAAAGATTTCAGAATTACAATGACTTATGAATCAATATTCACTACTTTAAAACTTGGTCTTTCTTCTATCCTAATTTCTGGATTTGCCCTGATTCTACCAACTATAAAAGTAAAGAAGATAAGATAAATGGGTGGATGGATACATAGATAAATGATAGATAGAAGAATTGAGACAATTCTTGCCAAAATCCGGAACTGTTCCCATCATGAGCTCTGATTTCCTATAACAGAAAATTACAACAGACAGTGAGCCTTTCCCCTATGCCAAGCACTAATCTAAGCACCTTATATGCTTTATCTCATAGAACCCCCATAGCAGTCCTGTGATAGGTACCATTATCACCCCCTTTCTGTAGATGTGGGAATTCAGGTGCAAAGAGGCTGAGGAATTTGCCCAACATCATATACACATAGAAGAGCCAACAAAACTCTTACTCTTCAGCTTCATTCAGATTTTTATTGTGAAAGAGCAGTTCCTCTAGCCTCCATGTGTCTATCCTCAGGGCATTACCAGTAGAATATCAGTTTTGCACTGACTTAGGGGTTTTCACGTGTTAAGTGCACAATCTTCCCTATAACTGTGAGACAGGTATTACTGAGACTGTTTGATAGACACTGTCTGCCTCATGCACCCAACCTCCCATGATTAGAACTCAGTGCTTTAGGTGCCAGACTCTAGGATCCCTTCCTAAACAGTCACAGAGACCTGCTAACCTGGCCCAGCTGGCTCTCCCTCCTGCCCTTGCTCACGCCTAATGTCTTCTAGATGTTTAATGTTTTGCCTTACACTTCTTTATATTACTTTCCCCTATTTTAATAATGGGGTGAGGAGACTGTTTTTGTAAAAACTATTTCTATAACAATGGCAATCTGTTGCACTTGTTGCAAGTATTTTCCAGTGTATCCCATATTTTTCTGTGGCTGAACCTATTAGTTTTGTCCTGTGTTTATACCATTGCACTTCACTTAAAATGCTCTTTCCCAACCCAGAGTTCAGATGTATATTTCCTTCTTTGTTTTTCTGTTTGTGAATAGATCTATGTTTTATTGGAAGACTTTAATACATACTGCTTGGGTATTGTTTTGGTTTCTCTCTTTTTTCTTTTTCTTTTCTTTTTTTAAACTGGTGATGGCATTAGAAAACACTTTATTTGAAAATTACCTACCCAACTATTGAAAAATATCTTATGAACTATATATAATGTTCTTTTAAATAATGACGTTCTGCAATTTGAGTATATTCTCTTCTTCTTGACTTTATCTGTGCTCATCAATTTTATTTGTATTTTTAAAATACTAAGGAACTTTTAAATTTATTTATCAAGTTCAATATTTTTCCATTGCCTGATGTACTGACGTCTACATTCAACCTTTTCTCTTTATATAATTGGTTGTTTTTCTAACGTCTTAGATTAAATAATTAGTTGATTTATTTCCCCTTTGTTTCTCTTCTTTCTTAATATTATAACAATCAAGTATTTTGAGAATAATAATATGTGAGTTTTTTTATTTCTATTCTTTCAGCAAGAATTTGGAGTGTGGGGGAAGCTACATGTTTTTCCTTTAGGGTAAAACTTTGGCCTGTGTGATAATTATGTTCTTTAGATCTTCTGCACCACTTGTCATTTTTCCTATCTCATAGGTGAGAAAGTTTGGGCACAGTAGACTAAGATCAGTACACAATATCATATGGCTAGTACTCAGTGGAAAAAAAAAGAAAAAAAGTAGCCTTTCTGACTATAAAGAAGACACTCTGTCCAACAAATTGCTTCTTCCTTGCCTTCAATGTAGCTCTTTGATAAAGAGATCCCAAGCATTTTTCTAATCTCCCTTAGACTGAGTTTTGATTTGCAAAATGACCCTGAGACCTAAACAAACATGACACAAGTTCTCCAAGTAGTGAATTCTAGTGTTTCAAATAAATCTGGGGATTCCGCACTGCCTCGGGCTGTCTGCTTCATCTCCTGCAGGAAGTTCTTCTTCCTTCCTGTGTGAAGCTCCCCTTAGACAACAGTGTTTCCATGTAGTACAAGCTCACAGTCTTACTGCCAGGCATACCTCACTGAACCCTGAAACATCCACTCAGTTCAGTTTTTCTGGAATGTGACTATATCACTCCTAATTTCCAAACTGAACTCAGCTAATGTTTTATATTCACCCTGAAACAAATTAAAAATAGCAGGAATGATGAACTCTGAGGTTTAGCCTCCTCAGCACAAGTGACTAGGTGAGAGGCATGTGAGAATACACTTGCATCCAAGCCTCTGCTCCTCTGTGGGTTCTCTCTTTATCCCTATTGTTCTTTGGGGTAAAATACTGTGGCAATTAATGGGAGAATATTCATTCATACACAATTCCAGGACAGGCATCTGGAATGTCAAATCACAAAACTGTGTTATGTATACTCTTGTATGAATGAGTATGGAGAGGAGGTAGGGGAGGGGTGGGCTGATAGAAAAAGAGTGTTATGTAAGCCCAAATTTAACCCAAATTTAACTTGGGCTTATCTGCCCAAATTTAACATGGGCTTATCTGCCTGGGGTTTCCATCAGTCTTTCAGGAAACAACCCTAACAGAAATTCTTTACTTGATCAAAATTTATCTGCCACAGTTGGAACCCCTGTGCTATTCACAGATAAATCAAGTGTCCAAATGCTAAAGTGTATTCATGGAGGGAAGGAACAATGAGACAGAATTCACCCTGCTTGGCCTGACCCAGAACCTGCATATGAAAAACTATTGTTGGCTGTGTTCTCAATCATCTACTTTCTCTCTGCATCCAGCAACCTACCCATTGTAGTGACAGTCACCACCAGCCTAGCCTTGGACTCCCCTATGTATTTTTTCTTTCTTTCTTGTCTTTCATAGATGGCTGCTAGTTTTCTATCGTGGCCCCCAAAATGGTATTTGACTTACTCACTGAAAAGTAAACTATCTCCCTCAGTGGGTGTGTGAATCAGCTCTTTGCTGAACATTTCTGTGGAGGAGTTGAGATCATCCCCCTCCTGGTGATGGCCCATGAGTGCTACATGGCCATCTGGAAGCCCCTGCACTACCCATCACAATGAACAGGCACATGTGTGGCCTCCTGGTGGTGGTGGACTGGGCCAGGGGATTTCTACATGCTCTGGTTCAATTTCTTTTTATCATCTGGCTGCCTTTCTGTGGCCCCAATGTCACTGACCATTTCATCTGTGATCTTTCCCCTCTGCTAAAACTCTCCTGCTCTGACACTCACATCTTTGGACTTTTTGTTACTGCCAACAGTGGACTGAGCTGTATGTTCACTTTTTCTGTTCTCGTCACCTCTTATATCCTCATTCTTTGCTCCCTAAGAATACACAGCAGGGAAGGACAATGGAAGGACAACAAAAGGCTCTCTCCATGTGCACCTCCCATGTTACTGTAGTTGTCTTATTCTTTTTACCCTGTATATGTATGTACCTTTGCCCCATAATCATTTTTCCCATTGATAAAGAACTGGCTGTGTTTTATACTATGGTAACACCCGTGTTGAACCCTTTAATCTCCACCCTTAGACACTCAGTGGCGAAAAATGTCATGAGGAAGCTCTAAAGCCAAAAAGTAATCTTGGGTAACACTTCATGTGAACAGAGAAGTAACAACAAAATCTATTCATATTTTAAGAACAAATGTGACCAGTAGGGGAAGATCAGGGTCTTAAAGTCCAAATAATGTGAGTTTAAGTAGATTTTCCCCCCTTGTTTTTTAAAATCTTCAACAGTTTCTCTTGGGACTTCCACCCAGATGGAGATGTAGGTGGAAACACCTTGCATCCGTGCACAACCCAAATCTAAAAACAAAGTTTTAACAAGAATAAACACAACCAAACCACACAGAAAATCGACAATACGGAGTCCAAAGACAATGAAATGCTCAGCTAAACCGGCAAGAGGAACGAAGCCAGCAGCAGAGCAGGTTGGCAAAAAGATCCCCGAACGGGTGGTGTGCAAGCAGCCGAAGGTGCAGATCCCAGTTGCGGGCTAGCTATGGGCAGACACAGGGAAGAGGCGTGACTGGCTGTCTGTGGTCGGTAGAGCATTTGCGTGCAGATAAACCAGTGAAGAGGCGAGCATTGAAACCGCACATGCAGGGCGGCGGGCTTGCACATTTCTGCTCGGATAAACAGGCCGGGGCTGTGGGACGGATTGGCGAGCAGAGAGGACCGCCATTGCTCCCTCTTCGACCCCGCCCCCACATACAGCATCACAAACCAGCGACCTAAATTGCCCCATCCTGGTAAACAACTAAGGCTCTGCTTTTCATACTTAATGGGCATGAACAGACCAAAAATGGCTCAAGAACAACTCAGAGCCCCAGAGCCGATAAATCGAAGTGGTGAAGAAATAGCCAAACTTTCAGATGCAAAGTTCGAAACACTGGTGATCAGGATGCTCACAGAACTGGTTGATTATAGTCACAAATTAGAGAAACATATGAAAGCTAAACTAATTGAAATGAATGGTAATGCACAGGAAACCAACAGTAATGGAAAGGAAATTGGGACTCACATCAAGGGAACAGACCAGAAGAAAGGAAAATATGACCAAACAGAAAAGAATGAAGAAACAAGAATTCAAAAAAATGAGGAGAGGCTTAGGAACCTCCAGGACATCTTTAAACCTTCCAACATTCGAATTATAGGGATACCAGAAGGGGAAGAGGAACCGTCACGAGTGGAAACCCTATTTGAACAAATAATAAAAGAGAACTTCCCCATTCTGGCAAAGGAAGTAGACTTCCAGGAAATCCAGGAAGCTCAGAGAGTCTCAAAGAAGTTGGACCCAAGAAGAAACACACCAAGGCACATCATCATTACATTAGCCAAGATTAAAATGAAGGAGAGAATCCTAGAAGCAGCAAGAGCTAAGGGGACTGTCACCTACAAAGGAGTTCCCATCAGACTGTCAGCTGATTTCTCAAAAGAGACCTTACAGGCAAGAAGGGGCTGGAAAGAGGTATTCCAAGTCATGAAAACCAAAGACCTACAACCAAGATTGCTGTATCCAGCAAAGTTTTCATTTTGAATGGAAGGACAAATAAAGTGCTTCTCAGATAAGAACAAACTCAAGGAGTTCATCATCACCAAGCCCTTATTATATGAAATGTTAAAGGGACTTACCTAAGAAAAAGAAGATAAAAAAAAAGATGAACAGTGAAAGGACAGCAAAGTCACAGTTATTAATAACCACACCTAAAACAAAAGCAAATTAAGAGGACAGCTAGATCAGGAGTGAACCATAGAAATGAAGATCACATGGAGGATTAGCAACAGGGGAGTGGGAGAAGGAGAAGGGGGGAGAAGGTACAGAAAATAAGTAGCACAGACAGTAGATAGAAAATAGATAGGGGGGAGGGTAAGAATAGTAGGGAAAATACAGAATGTAAAGAACTTGAGACACGTGTTCATGAACTAAAGAGGGGGAATGGGGGGAGAGGTGTGTGCAGGGTGGAGGGGAAAAGAGGGGGAGAATAGAACAAATGTAATGGCATAATCAATAAAAAATGTTTTAAAAAATAAAAATAAATAAATCTCTAAAAAAATAGTTTCTCTTTAACAAAATATTATTATTTGATTAAATGATGACTAAGGTTTCTTACAATAGAAACTTCCCATTTACAAAGTATTCATCAAAGGGACACTGACAATCAACATAAAATTGTCACATGTATGGACCACCACTGAATTTATGTATTCAGTAGAACAATAATTTAACAACAATATGTTTCAGTCAGCCGAAACATAGCAAAAAATTGCTCAGATACTACTACAGCCTGCAGAGATACCACCAGAGCTCAAGGTATGCTGGGAACTGTAGTTTCTGACAGAGAAGCCCAAGGTCACTGCTACTGTCATTCACTAACCAAGATCACAGGAGAGTCAAACATCTGCCTCAGCCTCACTTCACTTCAAAATATGTCCTAAATGCCATTCATTTATAAGCAGGGCCAGCAGAACAATGAGTTACTATCTCAGCAAGGATTCATAATGTGGACAGTGAGAAGGTACTTGGACATTAAGAGCTAGCATATCATCAACTCCTTATTATGTGATAAGAATTTCCTTAAATACCTCTGCAGTTACACATGGGGAGCTGGTTAGAGTGATTTGAGATCTGAGCACAACTTGTTTCAGAAGCTCTCACAAATGGTGGATCCTGCCCAGTGCTGGTAAGAAGGAGCCCAGGGCCAGAAGCCAGAAGAACTACCTCTGGACAGAGTTTGTGCTTCCTGGGGAAGAGCCTGGAAACTCGTTTTCAGGAGAGTTCTCACCCAGGGGACAAATATTTTGTGATGCTGGCACGCCCCACATTCTCAGGACTTTATATCGAGTCAGCTTTCACTCCATATGAAGGCCTTTGAAAAACATGTTTTTCCAAAGTTTCCTATGAGTGAACATCTTGTAAATATATATGAGCCATGGTATGTTTAAAATCAATTTTTTCTTTTAAAGATCTAATTGTAATTCCCAAGAAAGATGGAATAAAACAGGGTAATGTGGAAATAAGATGATGGTGGCTGTAAAGTTCACTGAGCACCTTCTGTGAATGGAGCCATGACCTAAGCACTTGTTCTGTATGTTTTGAGGCAGTGAAGTTCTGAGTGGAATTTCTTTCTGTCCTGCATTCATTTATACGTTGGTTGGGTCATTGCCAATCATGATTCCAACAACAGAACCAAGGACACAATAGAAATGGTTATTTAGGCCAGTTGATGCTTTAACTGTACTGAAAAGGCAGGCGTTTTTCAAATCTCAGCTAAAGTGAGGATGCTTTTCTGGAAAGTCTTGTGATAAATTTGTAGCAAGCTGGCAAACAGAGGAACTGTTTTTAAGTAAGCCTCACCATGATTTCACATTTCTTAGTTGATTTGAAAATTAGCTCAGTTATTACCTAACTGCAGACATGATAGGTATAGAACCGAAGGTCTCAGTTATATGTAGCTACCATTAATTAGACTTCAAAATGTGGTGAAGTGAAATAAGACAATGTTTATTTTGCACAAGAACTCAGCAAAAACTTGTTTCTGTTAGATACAGAATTGGGGGATAAAACCATTAATTCCCTCAGATCTAAATTTATTCATTATTGAAGACTAATTTTGAGTACTTACAGTAGAGAAATTGCTTTTCATATTAATGTCATTTGCTTTTTTCATCGTGTAAAAAGTGGATATGATGGTGACTTACAGATTATCTGTGAAACAAAGGGTAAGTTTATTGCAAATTATGAAAACCTGCAATCTTAAAGAGATAAGCCCCAGGAAGGATATGATAAGAGTTGGTAGAACCAGAAAAGGAACAGGATGAGCATGGATGGATGTTTCAGGTTCCAGGACACCAGAATCTCTTTTCAAACTCCAGGAGTCTGAAATAGAATGAGGAAGAATGAAAGTCCACTTTGCATCATTGGCCCCAAAATAAATCACTCTGTTCTAAGCACAGCATATTTCAAACTTAGTAGAGATACAAAAGCAAACAAAAGCAATCTCCTTATAAAAGGTTAGGAAAAGGTTGAGGTACAAATAATAATATCAGGTACAATGTGTTAGGGATGTATTTGCCAGAAATCTGACTAAGAACTTTCATAGATTATGTAACTTAATTCTTACAGAAACACTGTAGGTATTGTTATCTTCATTTATTTTAAATGTGAGCATTAGAGGCTTATAAAAGTTTGGTCACTTACTCAAGGTCATGCCATGAGTGAGCATGTGAAGTAAGAACCAAACTCAAGTTGATGTTGCTCCAGAGTCAAGAACCGTACCCTCTCTGCTCCAGGGTAGCAGCCATACTGCTGATGTCACAAAGGGTGAGAAAAAGAAATAGAGGCCAAGCTTAGATGCACACAAACTCCTATATATAGCTAAGCATGAAGTACTTTACCTTATGCTATATTATGCCTCACATTATACAACTCAATTATCACACAGACTCAAATGATATTAACATGGATTGCTATTTAAAGATTTGGGTGATGAATCACAAATAAATGATTTTGAGTTTTCATTTAGGCACATCAAAGCTAGATACATGGTTAATTGGCTGAACACATCAGTGGATATTTTTATCATTTCTAAAACTTTTAAGTGGAACCTAATCAATAAAACAAACAAGCAAGCAAAATATAACCAGAGACATTAAAATTGAGAACAATCTGACAGAAATCAGAGAGGAGGTGGGAGGGAATAATGGGGGGTAAGAGAGAGTGGTTTTCAGGAACAACTATAAAAACCATATGGACAAAACCAAGAGGGGATGAAATCAGGGGAGGGAGGTGGGGATGGCTGAGGTTGGGGGGGACTAGTGGGGGAGTAAACACACACAACTGTACTTGAGCAACAATAAAATAATTCTTAAAAAATAAAGCTAAAATGGGGATAATATTTATTCATTCGATATACATTTCATATAGTTGTTTTATGATCAAATTATGCAATTCAAGTGAAAAGACTAAGTAAACTGTAAAAGTCTTTGATGATGAATTGATAGAAAAGATGAAATAAGATGCTATTTGATAACAGAAAAGAAGTTTTCATTTGTTCCACTTAATAGCAGTTCAGTCATTTTTCAGTCTCAGCTTTACCAGTCAGTACCCACCTGCAATGTCTTACCGGGTGAAGAGCTTTTTCATGGCATTTTTTACCTCTTCATTTCTCAGGGTATAAATGAGTGGATTCAGCATAGGTGTCAGAATACCATAAAACACTGCCATGTTTTTGTCTATAGGTAAAGGAGATGAAGGACGCATATAAGTAAACACACAGGGCACAAAGAACAGGGCAACAACCATGAAGTGGGCCCCACAGGTGGAGAGTGCTTTGCGTCTCCCCTCTTCACTGTGGGACCTCAAGGAGCACAGGATGACAATGTACGAGGCAGCCAGAATGAGGAAGTTCAACAGGCAGATCACACCACTATTGGCAACCACCAGCAGGCCAGTGACATATGTGTTGGTGCAAGCAAGTTCCAGCAAAGGATACAAGTCACAGACAAAGTGATTAATTATGTTAGGCCCACAGAAGGGCAACTGAAGGACCAAGAGGAGCTGAACAAATGAATGCAGGAAGCCCCCCAACCAAGTCACCCCCACCAGCAGGACACAGAGATGCCTGGTCATGACAGTTGTGTAGTGCAGGGGCTTGCAGATGGCCACGTAGCGGTCGTAGGCCATCACTGTGAGCAAGATGATCTCAACACCTCCCAGAAAATGGGCTCCAAAAAGCTGAGCCATGCAACCCTCATAAGAGATGGTTCTCCCCTCATACAGGGAGTCAGCAATGAGCTTAGGGGCCATAGAGGAAGAATAACAGGTGTCAATAAAGGAGAGGTTGGCCAGGAAAAAATACATGGGAGAAGCCAGGGTGGAACTGGAAGTGATGGTGACCACAATGAGCACATTGCCACAAACGGTGACCACATAGATGATCAAAAAGACCACAAAAAGAACTCTCTGTATTTCTGGGTTCTGTGACAGTCCCAGCATGAAAAATTCTGTTATATTGCGTGACGTTTCCATAGTCCAAGGACACTGAGACAGCAGGTGCAGAATTGCCTATAAAGTCAAGAGAGAAACATAATCATAGCAGAATTCCCACAGGAAAATGGTGCAAGGTTTCTTTTATCTACACCCACTCTCCTTTGCTCCTCTTCACTCCTGTTCCAAAGTTCTTGTGCCAATTTATTGTATTAATCACAAAAAGTCCGCATATCTACTCACTTGAGCATCACTGGGCACTACCTCTCAAAGTTAGGCACTACATGAAAATAATAACTTAATTATCTAAAGTTTAATTTATTTTGTTACTACTGAAATTGAACATTTGGCAGACATTGGTTTTCTAATTCAACTGGAGTCCCTCTCTGACAATTTTCATTATGGTTCTACATGGACACAATGGCCCTTAAGAAAGTCAGGAATATTTCGGGTCTCCTGAAAGCTCTGTGTGTACAGTCTATACATTAAATCTTTCTTCTCGGACTGTGCGGTGAGGCGTGCTACACTTTCTGTTGCAGGTGTTTCTGATAGTAACACAAACTGATAGTAAACCAAGACAAGCAGGATTGGAAGAAACTGGCTAAGTTGTAGCTGGAGACTTCCCAACATCTCCATTTCTTTCTATTTACTCCCCCTCCATGCCCAGGCCATGGGCAAGCTCATGTCTTGGAAGCCAACTTCATTTACTCCTGCCCCTTGCTTTATATATTTTACTATTTGTGTTTTACTTTCATTGGATTTGGTACAATTCTTCTGGTTAAAGCCACTGGTCATCCCTCTGCACTCTAGAGAGAGGCAGCAAAGAAAGTTTGGCGAGCATCAGTGAAAGATTCTATCAAATGATTATCTGTGTATTCACTACATAAAGGAAGCTACAGGGGCAGGGAGAACAGGTGCCCTGTCTTAACCTGCTGTATATTAGAATCTCATACTGCAGAATATTCCTATTCATCCTTTCTTCTAATAACATTAAGGAAATGCCTATGGCAATCTTTGTGTTGATTAAACAAAAAACTGTCATCTCTCCCACACCAACCTATTATTTTCCTGAAAACACAGACCTTAAGGTAGCTAAGTCTCTCAACTTGCTGAGATCAGACGTTCAGTCTGATGAGAACTAAAGGAAAAGCATTAAGAGTCAGAGGAAGAAAGAGACACCCAGGTATAAGAAACACTGCCGGAAGATTTCTGTATAATCAGGAAGCTGTTCCCTTTTCTTTCACCATGCTTTGCTGCAAGAAAGCAAATACAGCTTCTGCAAGTGGCAAGTCTGATGGGGACCTTTTCAGAGCACAACTTTATGGCTGACAGCAAAAAGAGCAAACGTCTGTGCAGAACTTCGTCTTTGCCAAGCACTGCCATGACTGTCTTACACATAACAGTTAGTTCAACCCTCACCTCACCCCCACGAGGCGGATTACTGTCTTTATCTTCATGGCACAGAAGAATAAAGTCAGGCACACATTTAGCAACTTACAGAAGCCTATTCAGCTAATAAGGGACTGAGCTAGCAGTCATGCTAGCTAGAGTATGTGGGTTTTGCTGTACTATTCTGTCGCTTAAACTCACCTGGGTTTGACTCTGTTCCCTGTCATTTATTGACAATCATGGATAACTATTCAAAGACTCAACCTTATTATCTATAAAATGAAGCTGAGAACACTGCTCTACCCTGAGGTTGCAGAGAAAAGTCAATGAAAACAGTGCGTGTTAAGTGTTAGTGCCTAGCCTGGGTGTGAGAAACATTTCTTCAGTGGCATCTCTGATATTATCATCAGCAACACCATGGGCAACAAATTCTTCATGTGGCTTAAGTAACCAAGGACCTAAGTGTATGCCCTCAAGACTAAGCAGATATTGATATGGGTATAATTTTATTATAAATATGAAAAATGCCTTCATGCTGTTCCCCGTGCAGTATACAAGAGTAGAAATCATAGTAAACAGTTTAGACAAATAATAAATTTATATGCCCCCCAGAAAAATGTTAAGCTGGTTCCTTGCTGTGATTTAAATTTGTAAGAGTACAAAATAATGTGTTAAAAACTAGCAAAGAATAAAGTTTCCTGTGTGAGTTATCCATGAGAAACAAAATTATTTCATGGAAAGTAATGAGAATATTAGTAAAATTATTCCACTGCATTTTTGAGTTGCATTTCTCTTTTATTTAATTTTTAAAATAGTTTATAGAAAACTTACATTGGCTGGATCTGAGGACATCAACGGGTCTCCTGATCTGGGGTTTTGTTGTTGTTGTTGTTGTTGTTATTGTTTTACATCCTAACATCATAAAATGGTGAGGCTGAGAAACTTCCTAACTGATCATCTAGGCAAGCTCCTAGCATAGCATCCTAAATTTTACTGTTTCACACAACCACAGTCCTCAGTGAAGTTCAAATTGTGTTTTACATGAGACAAACTGCTTAGGCAATTGCTATCAATTACAGAAACTCATCTGAGCTGAAAGTTTCTTAGAACAGTAAGTGAAAACTCAAAAGAGTCATTCATTTACAAGCAACTGGGAATTTGTTTCATCATCCATTTCCCTCTTATTTGCTGAAGAACCCTACGACATTTAAGATCATCTTTTCCAACTGTCTCCATTTGGAAGATGGTGGATTAAAGACTTGGAGAGTTTAGATGCCGCTGGTCCAAAGACACTTGGGTGATACATGGCGGAGGCACAGCAGGAACTCTGGTCACTCGCAGCTCCAGGTCACTCAGGCGCCCTTTCCAATATAGTCCCCACCTTCTCTTCTCTACTCTGTCTTTGACTATTCAGAAACATACTGCTGCTACCATCAGGGAGGAAGGTCTCTCAGAGGGAGTAGCTGGCTTCTCAGCTCTGCTTTTGCCTAAGACTGACCAGCACAGTCTCAGAGAAATCTTTCTCCTGCCCCTGAAGAAGGTTATTTATAAGGTGAAAGGGATGACATTGGGATCTCAGGTGTACATGCTTCCTGCCTCTCCAAGGGAGACCAACTCTCCCCTCCCCAGATCGCTGGCTGAAGTGGTATTAGAACTAGCTTGCATCTCCTTCACAGGCTGGAACCATGCAGATGGCACTATTTAATTAGTCCCTTTGAATACAATTTTGGTCTCACAAGGAGTGACCTCTATATTCTGCCTCCTAGAAGTGCCCATGGTCCTTCCAGTGTCTAGAGAGATAGTCACCCACAAACTAGCAGAAGAAAAAGGGAATTATGATATTTCAGAAACTGATATGACAGGGTCAACATCTTTAGGCAAATTGCTCACCGGACAAAGATAAAAATCAACAGCATTTATGGAGCATCTTCAGTGTTCTAAGCATGGGTCCTAGGTCTTTTCATGTACATCATCTCTTTCATCTCCCCCATAAAGCTGTGAGAAAAGAATGGCTCCCCTTTATCCACACCTCTGTGTGTGGTATGGTGAGAGATCAGGGAGGCTAGAGTCAGAAAGACCACAACCGCAGTTGTAATTCCACCACTTCAATCATTCAATGAGTACTTTTTCAGGCACTTCGCTAAATGCCAGGAATATCACAGCGACTGAGACAGACAGGATCCCTGGCAGCCTGCAGCCGATATTCCAAAAGGGGCAGAGCTGCCTCCAAAACAAAGAAGGGGCATAAGAAAAATAATTACAAAGGCAAAAATATGGAACATAAGAATATATTTTCATGCTAAGTACTGACAGAGATATATGTGTTTAATACTTTTCACAAATACAGCAAATTTTTCTCCATAACATGAGTAACCATTTACATTTTCACTGTGCTTGCCTGTTCAGCACATATGTACAGTAATTCTCCAATACTGATGCCTCCTATTCTAAGCCTTCTCCAAACCTGTTCCCTGAAACTTCCAGGAAAAGCCACACAAGAGGGAGGACTCGGACTGCTATCAATTTGTTTCACCAACATCAAAAGGCTCATCAACATTGTCCATCAATCTTGCTGTATTTCTTTGATTAACAAATTTTTCCAATTCTTTTTTTTAATATTTTATTTATTTATCTTTAGAGGGGAAGGGAAGGAGAGAAACATCAATGTATGGTTGCCTTTCGTGTGTCCCCTGCTGGGAACTGGCCTTCAGGGAACTGGTCTGCAACCCAGGCATGTGCCCTGACTGGGTATCGAACCTCGATTGTCTGGTCCGCAGGCCCACGCTCAATCCACTGAGCTACACCAGCCAGGGCAATTTTTCCAATTCTTAAGGACCATTTAAAAGGTTCTTTACTGAAGAGGCTATTTTTACTCCATTTAATATTGCTGCCCACTTTGTCAAATATTAATTGACTATAGAGAGTTGGGTTGATTTCTGGGCTCTCTGTTCTGTTCCATTGGTCTTTGTGCCTGTTTTTATGCCAGTACCAGATTGTTTTGATTACAGTGGCCTTGTAATACAGTTTGATATCAGGTATTATGATCCCTCCTACTTTGTTCTTCTTTCTTAGAATTGCAGCTGCTATTGGGGGTCGTTTATGGTTCCATATAAATTTTTGAAGTGTTTGTTCTATGTCTGTGAAATATGCCATTGGTACTTTAATAGGTATTGCATTGAATCTGTAAATTACTTTGGGTAGTATAGACATTTTGATGATATTAATTATATCCTAAGAACCCTGAAACGCCAATCCAAAAGAACTTATGCACCCCAATATTCATAGCAGCACAATTTACAATAGCCAAGATCTGGAAGCAACCTAGATGCCCATCAGTAAATGAATGGGTAAAAAAACTAGGGTACATTTACACAATGGAATTCTATGCAGCAGAAAGAAAGGAGCTCCTACTCTTTGCAACAGCATGGATGAAACTGGGAAGCATTATGCTGAGTGAAATAAGCCAGGCGGTGAAAGACAAATAGCATATGATCTCACCTTTAACAGGAAGCTAAACAACAAAGCAAACAAGCAAGCAAAATATCACCAAAGACACTGAAATAGAGAACAGGCTGACAGGGACCAGAGGGGAAAGGGAAGGGAATTTCAGGGGAAGAAGGGAAGTAGGGTTTACAGGAACAAGTATAAAAGACACATGGACAAAAACTAAAGGGGGTGGAAATGGGAGGGAGGTGGGGAGCACTGGGGGTGGTGAGCTAGGATGCGAGTAAAAGACAGAAAACTGTACTTGAACAATTAAAATAAATAAATTTTAAAAATTTATCACTTCTCGGCCTTTTGGCTAAGATCAAGTGTAGTATCTGTTCTTATCAGTTTAAAAATTAAAAGTAAAAATAAAAATAAATGTTTTACCACAAAAAATTTAAGAATTTTAAAAAATTAAGAAAATAAATAAAATAAAATGTTCTTTACTTTCTTCAAAACTCTATTCCCCAACCTTCAATTTCTACCTGTCGGTTGTTTTTATTTTGTTTCAATTATAGTTTGTGTTTGATATTATTTTGTAGCAGATATAGAGCATACCGGTTAGACAACCATATACTTTACGAAGTGGTTCTTCCAATACTTCAAGTACCCACCTGGCACTATACGTTGTTATTACAATACAATTGACTGTGTTCCCTGTGCTGTACTTTATAGCCCCATAACTATTCTATAACTCTCAATCCCTTCACCTTTTTCACCCCGTCCACCAACACCTCTTCCCCCTGGCAGCCATCAAAAAATTAAAGTCTGTCCTCTGTATCTCTGAGTCTGTTTCTGTTTTGTTTGTTTATTTTACTCTTTAGACTCCATATATAAGTGAAGTCATATGGTATTTGTCTTTATCCATCTGACTTACTTTACTTAGCATAATACCCTCTACATCCATCCATGCTGTCACAAATGGTAAGATTTCATTCTTTTTTTATGGCCAACTAATATACCATTGTATATACCATATTTTGCCTTGTACAGTGTGCACTTTTTTGCCCAAATCTTTGAGGGAAAAATAGGATACACGTTATATGTGGGTGGTACTAATTCCATATGTGTATCAATGTTTTTAATTTTTGTTTATGCTTATGCATTAGAAGTGTAACTCTAGAAAGCAGTAACAATATCTGTATGCAGAATATCACCTTGCAATACTATAGTCAGTTTTGTTTCTAAATATAAATAAATAAATAATTGAATTAAAAATTAAAACAAAAGATTTTTTTTCTGAAAGTTTGGGTCCAAAATGTGGATGCACATTATACATGGAAAAATATGGAATGTTCCACCACTTTTATATCCATTTGTATATTGATGGATTTTAACTCAAAAGTTAAACAAGTCTTGAACAAGCTGTCTCAGAACTACATTGCACTCTACAACCTTCCTTTTCTCCCTCTCTCACTCACAGGAGTCAGACCTGCATCATTCCCTGTGGCTCTTTCTACCTTCCCTCACCCCATCTTCCTGATAAATCACTTACACATCTACTCTACTTTAGCTTCTGCTTCTCAGAAAACTAGGACTGAGATAGAATGTTTAAAGGCCTCTTACTGAGATAGAATGTTTAAAGGCCTCTTAGTGAGAGGCTGTCTGTCCTCTCACTAAGACAAGGACAGACAGCCACATGAGATTTGACCAGCACTTCAGCAAAGAAGCTACCCAGTGGCCAGGGTGGACAGACTCACCTTTTTAATCATCTGGGAAACATGGTTAGAACCACTAATAAACTTATAAATAAAATAAAACACTAATGCGGCGCTCCCCCTGCATGGCTGAAATTGAAAGGACTGCCTGTACCTGGTGTTTGTTGTCAATCCAGAGGAACACTATCTTTCATGTGCTGCTGATGTAAATATGTAATTGTTTTCTAAGTATATATTGGAAAACCACTGGAGGTTATTGCCTAATGTCAAATACTCACGTAACTGTTGACCCAGAAACTCTACTCCTCAGTATAAATCTAAAAAATACATAACTGAGAGTGTTAATAGAGCTATTTGTAATAGCACAAAACTAGTAATGACCTAAATACCCATCATCAATAGAACAAATAAAGCATTATGGTAAATGCATACAACAGACTAACACAGCAATAAAAATAAGTGAACTACAGGTACAACACAACATGAATGAATCTCACACAGTGTTGAGCCAAAGAACTATGTAATATAGTATGTATTCAGTATGTACTATAGTATATATTTAAAATTTTTAAATAGACCAATGTAGGAATATGTACTTTCATGGTAAATGTGTAAGAGTATAAAGAAAAGCAAAGTTCTATCATGAGTCCTATAGTCTTGATGCTGGAAGAGAGAGATTTGACTAGGAAAGATATAAAGGGTCCCGGAAGGGCTACAAACCTTTGCTTCTTGTTATAATAATGCATCTGGGTTGGATATCTGTAAGTTCATGCAGTTTAAGATTTGCTGAGCTTCTCTTTTTTAATATATTTTATATTGTATTGATTATGCCATTACATTTGTTCTATTCTCCCCTCCATTCCCCTCCACCCTGCACACCCCTCCCCCACCATTCCCCCCTTTAGTTCATGAACACGTGTCTCAAGTTCTTTAGATTCTATATTTCCCCTACTATTCTTACCCTCCCCCCTATCTATTTTCTATCTACCATCTTTGTTACTTATTTTCTGTACCTTCTACCCCCTTCTCCTCCTCCCACTCCCCTGTTGCTAACCCTCCATGTGATCTTCATTTCTATGGTTCACTCCTGATCTAGCTGTCCTCTTAATTTGCTTTTGTTTTAGGTGTGGTTATTAATAACTATGACTTTGCTGTCCTTTCACGGTTCATCTTTTTTATCTTCTTTTTCTTAGGTAAGTCCCTTTAACATTTCATATAATAAGGGCTTGGTGATGATGAACTCCTTGAATTTGGTCTTATCTGAGAAGCACTTTATCTGCCCTTCCATTCTAAATGAAAACTTTGCTGGATAGATCAATCTTGGTTGTAGGTCTTTGGATTTCATGACTTGGAATACTTCTTTCCAGCCCCTTCCTGCCTGTAAGGTCTCTTTTGAGAAATCTGCTGACAGTCTGATGGGAACTCCTTTGTAGGTGACTAGTCCCTTTATCTCTTGCTGCTTCTAGGATTCTCTCCTTCATTTTAATCTTGGCTAATGTAATTATATGTGCCTTGGTGTGTTCCTTCTTGGGTCCAACTTCTTTGGGAGTCTCTGAGCTTCCTGGATTTCCTGGAAGTCTACTTCCTTTGCCAGAATGGGGAAGTTCTCTTTTATTATTTGTTCAAATAAGGTTTCCACTTGTGACTGTTTCTCTTCCCCTTCTGGTACCCCTATAATTCAGATGTTGGAACGTTTAAAGATGTCCTGGAGGTTCCTAAGCCTCTCCTCTTTTTTTGAATTCTTGTTTCTTCCTATTTTTCTGTTTGGTCATATTTTCCTTCCTTCTGGTCTGTTCCCTTGATTTGAGTCCCAGTTTCCTTTCCATTACTATTGGTTTCCTGTGCATTTCTATTCATTTCAATTAGTTTAGCCTTCATATGTTCCTCTAATTTGTGACTAAAATCAACCAGTTCTGTGAGCATCCTGATCATCAATGTTTTGACCTTTGCATCTGAAAGTTTGGCTATTTCTTCATTGCTTAGATTTATTGGCTCTGGGGCGCTGAGTTGTTCTTGAGCCATGTTTTGATCTGTTTGTGCCTGTTACATATGAGGAGAGGCACCTTAAGTGTTCACCAGGGTGGGGTCACCCAGTCACTGGTTTGTGACACTCTATGTGGGGGCGGGGTCAGAGAGGGAGCAATGGCGGTCCTCTCCGCTTGCCCAGTCTGCCTCACTGCTCGCCCCCGCCTGTTTATCTGAGTGCAAATGTGTGAGCCTGCCACCCTGCACCGCTGGGGCCTGCAAGATACGTCTCATTGCTCGCCTCTTCACTGGTTTATCTGCGCACAAATGCACGACCAACTACAGACAGCCAGCTGCACCCCGTCTCCGACCTGGGGGATCTTTTTTGCCCAACCCGCTCCGCTGCTGGCTTTGCCCCTCTCACCGGTTTAGCTGAGCAGTTTATTGTTTTCAGACTCCATATTGTTCTATTTTCTGTGTGGTTTGGTTGCATTTATTATTGTTAAAACTTTATTGTTTTTAGATTTAGTTGTGCGAGGAAGCAAAGCGTTTCCACCTATGCCTCCATCTTGGCAGAAGTCCTCTTTGCTGAGCTTCTTAAACAAGCAAGTTTATCTTTCACCAATTTTAGAAGCTTTTAGCCCCTTTTAAGTATTATGTTATGATACTCTGAGCTTTTTTTAATTAAGAAGAATTCTGAATTTTTAATTCTGGCTGGCAATTGATCTTGTTGGTTTCAGATTGCAATTTCCAACCCACCTTCTGTGGGCTGTGATTCCAATGTGAGTTCAATTGTCAAATCCAGTGCTATTCATATCTGTCCCACATGTGTGCCACCCAGCAGCCAGTGGGAGATTTGAGTGGTAGCTCAACTTGTAATGCCATTCTCAAAAACTTGGAGATACTGTTTAAGTTCAGATCCACACATGTGCAGCTCAGAGGCAAGCCCTGGAATTCACACACAACTTTATGGGGTGACTCTCTTGAGTGCCCTCCTATTCTTTATCTCCCTGAGGCTTTCTGCCTCTAGAAGCTTGGCTTTTGTTGTCTCACTGTGCTGCAGACTTCCCACACTGAGTCCATGTCAGCAGCCAAGATTCAGGGGTACACAAAGAAAATAAAAAAACTGGGATTTCTCCCATGCTCTTGAGATCATGGGTCCTCTGGTCAAATAGAAAGGTGCCCCTGCCTGAGAGTGTGAGGCACCTGCCCAGCCACCATTGTCATCACTGTGACAGGATTGTCTGGGATAGGAGAGAACAGAGAGGGGAAATAAAAAGGAAGAGAGCCACACCCTGACCCACTTGTCTGACCAGCAAGACAGGGGATCTCTTCTGCACATACCTAGTGTGCACTTCCACTTCAGCACAGCATCTGAGTCCAGACCAAGTGACACAGAGGGGAAAAGCCAGACTCTTCAGATATGATCTCCTCCCCCAATATGCCCCCTATGGTTTACTTTTCAAAGTCCTCGGCTGGTTTCTCCATGCATTCTGTCTAGGCTTTATAGCTGCATCTCTGTGGGAGAGAGAGGGTGGCTTATACTCATTCCACCTTGTCTGGAACAAAGACTCTTCTGGATGGGGTCTACTTTGAAGTTCAGCTAAGATTTGTGCATAGATTAGCTGTTTATAGGGGGAGGTGAATAGAGTCAAGTGTTGGGACTGGGCCAAAAGAAAAGCAAATGGAAAACTGCACTGGAGAATCCTTGCTAGGCAAGGAATAGGCATATAACTAAGTTGCCTCAACTCACTGACACCACAGAACATGGTAGAAGCTGTGTGGACACCTCCCGTCTCTCACACTGCTCGGTGGAACACTGTATGTGGTTTGTGCTGAGGAATGGGTGCAATGAGTTGCATCTAGAGCAAAGAGCTAGACTGTAACCAAAGGAGGCAAGGAGCAGGTGCACCCTTCTCATCGACCACAGACAGCAGGATACATAAGCCTCCGAGAATATAAAATGACCCTTTAGAAAAAAGGCTTGGTGACACAAAGAATGTATTTCCACCATGGATAAAACTGTTTTAAAAATGGAAGTTACTGGGTTGGGGAAATCCAGATTTAACTAAATCAAGCTCTCTGTGCTCAGGTGAAAATGAGGGTTCATAGTAAAGTGGTATGTTTCTGCACAGCTGGTTTCATGTTCATTATAAAACACACACACCTAAAGTGTTAGACCTTTCCAAAACTTCTAAATACATTCATTGTGTATCTCTGTCTAGTTCAGTAGTAACACATAATGCACTCCAATTGGTACTATTAAAATTGAGTGCTGCACAAGCTATCTCCCTCAGGCTGAGATGGAGCGATTGCCTTCCTACCAGAGATGCCCAGATAGCAAATGAAGTGGAAAAGCTTTCCTGGGACTCCCACATGCTGACATTGAGAGGGAGGGAAAAGCACCACATAAACTTGAATCTCTGAGTGCCACCATCTTTTCACACACCACGGCATGCCAGCACCAAGAGGTGAAATGAGTGAACCCGAGGTGCCACAGGTAGAAGATGACTGGGTGAGTTTCCGGTCCAGGTGATCCCACCCTGGAGTCTGCACTCTGTGCTAGGAAGCACTGAAGAAAAGAGGGGAAGTAGCTCGATTTTCAACATTCTCCAAATTACAGATGGCTATAGAAGGACTTGTCTAAAATACAACAAATAATATGAATAGGTTAACTTTTGCACTATTTCTTCTACTTGACCAAAATTAGAATGCACATTTGGTAAAGCTGTTCTTGCTAATTTTTTTCCATGTTTTCATTTGTATTCCACCCCCAAATTCACTTTCTTGCCCCACAAGCTCCTCCTGGTGATTTTTAACTCCATTCCTAAGTGTGCAGGTGAAGGGGTTTAGCACTGAGGTGACAACTGTGTGAAATACACCACTGTTTGTCCTTGAGGAAGGTAGAGGAGAGTCACATGTAGAGGAAGGAGGCATGTCCAGAGAACAAGAGGACCACTATGATGTGAGAGGCACAGGTGGAGAGAGCTTTGTGCCTCCTCTCTGCAGAGTGGTTCCCCAAGTGGACCAAGATGATGATATAGGAGGGCACCAAGAGGAGGAAGGAGAAGGCAGAGATTAATAAACTCTTAGCCAACACAATAACCCCCTCCACAGAGGTGTCAGTGCAGGCAAGCCTGAATAAAGGATGGAGGCCACAGAAGAGTGGCAATCACACTGGCACCACAGAAGGGCAACTGGACAGTGACAAGGATCTGGGCCATGGAGAGAATTATGCCTCTTAGCCCAGAACCAGCCACTGAAAGATGACACACAGGTCAGGTCGTTCCCAAGGGTCATATAGTGAAGGGGTTTGCAGATGGCCACTTAGTGGACATAGGCCATTAAAATCAGCAGGAAGATCTCAGCAACTCCAAAAAAGTGGAAGAAAGTCTAACCCAAAGAGCCCTCCAAGGAGAGAGTTTTAATCTTGGCATCTTGTCTGTGATGAAGTTAGGGACAACAGTAGAGGAATAACTAATCTCCAACGAAGACAGGCAGCTAAGGAAGAGGTGCGCAGGGGAACACAGACCCTAACTCATGTTGACTGTCACAACGAGGCCATTTCCAACAACTGTGGCCAGGCACTTGGGAAGAAACACCACAAAGCACCTCTGGATCCTGGAAAAGACCTGTGATAATTCAGTCACACTACTTGTGCCCAGCATAAAAGCCATTCAGGTGTGCTGGACCTCAGCTACTGAGAGACCTGCAGTAAACAAACACTGACGTAACACCAATTCAACACATTTCTAGCAGACTGGACAGTGTAAACCACTTCACAATACATTTACCATTATATAATTTAGCCAATATATATACTCATTCACTGTTAAATACTAGCAACCTCACAACAGTTTGTATAATATACAATCAAGGCCCAGAGAAATGGTCAGTGTCCCAGGATCACATAGAAAGGAGTGAATTCTGGGTCTCAGAACCAGGCTTTCTGACTTCGGGCAGTATTCTTTCTACATGACAACATATCGAGTTTGAAGAGCCATTGAAGTTCATAGGCCATATTTTTATTATCAATGCACTTGATAGTTCTCTCTTATTCAGGAATCCTCTTGAGACACTTCAGCTGCTAAATTCTTTGTATCCTTCATTTCTGCATCAGGGAATCACCTTCCTGCTGGTCATTCTTCCCTTTCAAAAGGTTCTCTGTACTGTTTTCTTCCCTCCATAATACCAGTCTTCAATCCACTCAGACCAGATTCTCTCGCAAGTCTTGCAGCTTCCATAATGCGTTTATGTGGCAAATGTCCAAATACTCTGGAGCGAATTTAACTTCATAGCTTGTTTCCATAATTTCACTATAACTTTCACACATCTTGTCCCACTGCTCAAACTGCTGAGAGATCCTGAATTCAAACAGTAGCCCAGCAAGAGCACTATCACAGCTGGCCCAGGGAAATGGTAAGAAATACCTCCTCTCCCAGAGATCACAGGAAGAAGCATGGAAAAGGCTAAGGCAGCATTTGAGTGTGTGGACTCTACATCAGCTAACCTGCTGACTCTGCACCAGAGAATAATGACAGAACGCAGACAGTGGCCAGAGAAAGTATAAGAGAGAGCTTTGTTTGCCAATGTGACTGATCGCAGAATGAAGTAATGGAACCTCCATTGCAATTACAGGCTCCCACTTGGTCATTTCCAATGGTACTTCACAGAACAACAAAATTGTAAAGGACTTCAAAATCACAAATTGTATGTTACATACACTTTGCAATTTCTTTAATGAATAAATGTATTTCATTGCCCCATCCTCCTTTCCAAAAAACAATCCCCAAACCCAGCTACCTTGTTTACAAATGAATGGTAAGGCCCAAAGAGAGCAACTGACTTGCCCAACATCCTAAGTCTGCATAGAAACTTTGCATGCTACTTCCAGTCACATGATCTATCATTAGACCAGAAAATCTGGTGTGGCTTCATTCTGCCTTAGAACAAAGAATTAGATCAGAAGGCCCTCACATGCACTCTAGTGCCTCCCATGAAGCATGAAGTTAGCCACTCCACTGGAATAGACCATTACTCAAGAAGATGTGCCACATAGGAAAAGCAGCATGGGATGGAGTGTTGGGAACTGCCCTGCCTGGTTTCAGAACCCCCCATGGCAAAGGCTGAGTGAGTGACCTTTGGACCATAAGCCACTTATCTCCCTGGCAGGATCACCGCTTCTGCTCCTTTTTTCATAACTGGCCCCCAATGCTTGATCAGCTAGCCAATGATGGGTAAGATTCCCCAAGTGGGGAATGACCTAAGACTGGCATAATCACATGGAGGATCCAGGGAAGGACTAGGGAGGCTATGGAGCAAGGGGTAGATTGACCCTCGCCCCTCAGCTTTGACAAAGCCTGAGTCTTCACTTCTCCTAATTCATTGGCTATCTTGCCTCCTCTGCCTGACTTAAGCCTGAAACAACAACAAAGGGTTGTGCAGCCCTGTGCTGGAAAGGGTGGGCTCCCTGGGTGATCAAGCCTAAGAAAGGATATGTAAAATCCTGGGAAGGCTGCTTTGCTAAGAATGCTCTTAGTTAACTGATAAAGGCCCAAGCAGGAAATGTGTTTGTTTCCCAAAGTTTTGTAGCCTTTTAGCTGATTGACCCTGACTCAGAAGAAGCCCTAATAGTTCTTCGTACTCGATCTACTGTTTGATCCTTACTGCCTGACAACGATTAATGAGCTGTACCTGTATTCCTGCACAAATTAAACCAAATAAAAGCCTGTCTAGGCAAGGGTCAGCTCGCTCTCCCCTTGAGAGGGTGGCCAAGCCTCTCTGAGGCACTCCCCCCTTGAGGGAGTAGCCATCCCTTTTCCTCTACAGGACTTAGCAGTCCATGTGAATTTGTCTCATGTCTCATCCATGACACCGCAGGCACTGCGAGCCAGTGCCTGAGGTAATAGAGCACAGGGTTCTTCTCTAGGAATTCTGGTCCCTAGACAAGCAAGGTGCCTTGGCTAATGTTATCCACCTGGCTGATTTTCCATCCGTGGCCCCAAAGAGAGACATCTAAGTCCCACTTATCTAAGCCACTCTGATAGAGGAGCTGAAAAAGTTTCAAGACCTTTAACTCTAACCTTCTCTGTTACACATGAGGTTGGAAAAGGTTGAACAGTTAACTGGAAGAACATCATCACTTTAGTTTAAAATGCTGTGTGAAGGCTGTAGTAGGAAGAGCACTAAACTAGCAATTGTCATCCTTGTATGTGATTTTATGCAAGTAATTTAGCCTGTCTCTACTCATGTTTATCTTCAAACCTGAATAACCCACAGTCTTACAAGAACTTCTGAAAGATTATTTATTCAATACAAATTAATTAAGCTGGTGTACAAAAACTACTGAGAATATTTTTTCAAGATGTCAATGGCCATTTTATTGCTATTATTCCCATAGTCAAGATCAACATTTGCATTTGTGATTGTTAGGCATCAGATAAAACAAGAAGTTTTTTCAACACTATCATCCTCACTCAACCCTAAGCACACTTACCCTAATAATTATGCTTATTTCATGGGGTGATCAGTAAACATGAGAAGTGAACAATCAAGCCAGTAGTTACAAGAGTTTTAGGAGAAAGGGCAGGGTCCGAATTGGCAACAGGAAAAGGCAAGAGAATAGAAGACATTATGAGGACACCGAGGTAACAGCCACCTCCAAAAACACTGATACAGAACTATACAAAGTTCTGTGAGTCCTTCTGCAACCTTCTGAAGCTGGTATTGTTACTGTCTATTGGGACCAAATCAGATGAAATGGCCCATGAATGAATTATTAGGAAGGGCATCTCATCCTGCTCTTCTAAATTCATCTTACACAAAGGGGCTCCCTCTAGATAAAAAGAGTAAAGCAAAGAGGACGAATGGGGTGGCAGGCCCTGCTCAGCAGCAGAAGGGATCAGTACTGCCTGGTGCAGTGTCAAAGCTTGTTCTCCGTGGCTCCACTCTTCATCATCCTGAGCCACCACCAATCCTTGACCTTCAAGAAGTCCTCATCTGTACTACTCGGAGTCCATTCATTCAATCCTTGTCAACAAGTCTTGAAGGGGAAGAGCCCTGAAGGCAAATTTAGGGAACCTGAATTCCAGTCCCTATCCTGTTCTGGACTTATTGTATGACTTTAAGTAAATCCTTTAACCTCTCCACCTTTATTAATTCATCTGCCTACTGAGAGAGCAGGAAGTGAAGGAATGAAGGTTAAGTGCTTTGAATATCATAAAAGAGACAGTTAATTTCATCAAGCACTGTGGTAACCACCATAAAGCAGCTAGCTAGTGCCTGTCTCCATTGTATGGGTAAGCTACTTGAGTACTCCATCATTCATAGGCTCTCACATGTTTCCTGAAAGAGCCCTTAATTATCATACTATAAGCCTCCTGCACTGTGACCCCCTTGAGGGTAAATTACATCTTATTTTTATTTGTCTCCCACTACCTCGTTTATTGCAAATGGTCAATAAATATTTAATGAATGAAGGATTGAAGAAACCTATGGGAGTACTATTATGAAAAGAGCTAGGAGGCAGACAAAAACTCATAGACACAGGCAACAGTATGGCAGTTACCAGAGAGAAGGGGGTGGGAGTAGCAAAGTTTTACAGAGGAGGTCAAATACACAGTGATAGAAAAAGATTTGACTTTGGATGGTGGGCACACAATGCAATATACCGATGAAGTATCATAGAAATGTACACTTAAAACCTATATCAACGGCCCTGGCTGGCATAGCTCAGTGGATTGAGTGCAGGCTGCAAACCAAAGGGTCACAGGTTCAATTCCCAGTCAGGGCACATGCCCGGGTTGCAGCCAGGTCCCCAGTGGGGGCCACATGGGAGGCAACCACACACTGATGTTTCCCCCTCTCTCTCTTTCTCCCTCCTTTCCCCTCTCTAAAAATAAATAATAATCTTTTCTTAAAAACCCTATATCAACGTATTAACCAATGTCACCCCAATAAATTTAATTTGTAAAACAGAGCTAAGAAGAGAGCCATCATTACAACCATCAAACTGCAGATGCAAAGCCTATGTTAGATGCTACGGAATGGGAAGTCTCCCATGCTCCAGGCTGAGTGAGATTCCCTGGGGTATCACTTCTCTCCCAAATTCCCTTTGACCCTGAACAGTTTCCTCATGGCATTTTTTTACATCATTGTTCCTCAGGGTGTAGATCAGAGAGTTCAGCAAAGGTGGCATGACAATGTTAAAGAGGATGACAAGTTTATCAACAGCCAGGGTGGTAAAGGGATAAATGTACATGAACATGGGAGGCACAAGGACCAAAAAGACAGTAGTGATGTGTGATCCACATGTGGACAGAGCTTTGCGGTGGCCCTCAGATGACCAGCTTCTAATGTTCAGTAAGATGACCACATAGGACACAATGAGGATAATGAAGGACACTAAAGAGATCATGCCATCATTGGCCACCACGATGAGCCCCACAACAAAGGTGTCTTCAGCTTCAGCAGGGGATGAACATCACAGAAAAAGTTGTCAATCTCATTGGGCCCACAAAAGGACAGCTGCACTGTGAGGAGGGTCTGCAGGATGAAATGAAGGAAGCCAGCCACCCCCAAGGCTCCTGCCATTAGGCCACACTTCTGTTGATCCATGATGGCTGTATAGTGCAGGGACCTAAAGATAGCCACATAGCAGTCATAGGCCATGGCTATGAGGAGGAAGATCTCAGTGCCACCAAAGAAGTGGGAAGAAAATAGCTGAGTCATTCAGCCATTGAAGGAGATGGTCTTGTGCTCCACAAAAGTGTCAGCAATCACCATGGGTGTGGTAGCAGGTGGATAGCACATGTCAGCGAAAAACAAATACCTGAGGAAGAAGTACATAGGAGCACACAGGGTCTGACACTGATGGTGATGATGACCATGAGATTGCCCAGGAGAGTGAACATGTGAAAGAAGGAGAAGACCACAAAGCACACATGCTGTAAGTCTCTGCTCTGGAAAAGGCTGAACAACACAAATTCAGTCACGTTGTTCTTGGTACCCATGGATTCTCTGCCCTGAGCACCAACAAAGTGGTTAGCTCTGCAAGCACAAAAAATTATGTGATATAAGAAAATATCCCAAAACCAGGAATTCAGAAAACTGTACTCAGGTCTAATAATGATTCTAATACCCAATTTCAATTGGGGAGAAGGGTTCCCCTGTACCTACAAGCAATTCTCAGATACAAGCTGCGAGTCCTAAATTCAATTTACTTTCTGACACTACCACCACACACACTTTAGAGAACCCTGCCAATGGTGTTCTAGAAAAGCCATGGGGTTCGATTGCCCACCACCAGGAAGCATAACTCCCAAGGCAAGAGTTTGGTGAAAAAAGTAAAGGGGTTATTTATTTAAAAAGCTATACATCATAAACAAAGCAACAAACAACAAGTGTTGGAGAGGTTGTGGAGAAAAGGAAACCCTAGTGCACTATTTGTGGATTGCAGAATGGTACAACCACTATGGAAAATAATATGGAATTTTCTCAGAAAACTAAAAATGGATCTGCCTTTTGACTCAGCACTTCCACTGCTAGAATTATATTCTAAGAACTCTGAAACACCAATCCAAAAGAACCTATGCACCCCAATGTCATAGCAGCACAATTTACAATAGCCAAGAGTTGGAAGCAACCTAGATGCCCATCAGTAAATGCATGGGTAAAAAAATGTAGGTTACATTTACACAATGGAATTCTATGCAGCAGAAAGAAAGAAGGAGCTCCTACCCTTTGCAACAGCATGGATGGAACTGGAAAGCACTATGCTGAGTGAAATAAGCCAGGCGGTGAAAGACAAATACCATATGATCTCACCTTTAAAAGGAACCTAATCAGCAAAACAAACAAGCAAGCAAAATATTACCAAAGACACTGAAATAGAGAACAGGCTGACAGGGACCAGAGGGGAGAAGGGAGGGAATTTCAGGGGAAAAGGGGAAAGGTTTGCAGGAACAAGTATAAGGAACACATGAACAAAAACTAAGGGTGGTGGAAATGGGAGGGAGGTGGGAAGGGTTGGGGGGGTTGGCTGGGATGGGGGTAAAAGGCAGAAAACTGTACTTGAACAACAATTAAAATAAAAATTTTTAAAAGCTATACAGGTTTAGAATAATAGCAGAAGTCTGCTGTTAAGTCCCACTCCCTTTAAAAACATCCAAAAACACATAGTCCTGCCTCCCTTTGCCACACCAGACCAGTTTCAGAATATGCCACTCAAAGGTACCATCTTTCAGAAAAGCAGAAGTCTGCAGCTTAGCATTTCCAGTCACAGTTCAGCTTCAAGCATTTCTCACAAGTGTGGGTGGCTGGGCAGGTCCCACAACACCATCAGCTCTGCCACCATCCTCTCCAGGCAGACTTCCAGGCACCTCTCCCAACCTCGTGGCTGTTTCTCTGACCTTAGGCTGCCCTAATTTACATGCTTTGCTTTAAACTTCCTGTGTAATCTCTTATCTGGCCCTTCCTATGGTGCATTAGTGTTCACCATTTTTGTCAGTTTCCCAGTGTCTTTCACCCCCTTTCAGCTGCCATCTTTAGTCAGGGCAAAACTTCCCAGTGACACACAGGCACCTGGGGTGGGTATCCACTTCCCTGGCTATACCACAAGTCACTTCACATTCTCACAGTCAGTGCACAATTCTGCAGCTTCCAAAAATCTTCCCTTCAGGAAAGCATGGCTATTAACTTTCTTTTGCTGCACAGTGTGTCTTAAACACAGTACTATCCACCCTCCCTGCATCCAATCCTGTGGCAGGATTGTGGGGGTGTTGCTCTATTATCAGGAAACCCATGCTCTGACCCCATTACACACACACATTTCAAATGTCAGTTGCAAGCCCAGGTTATCACCTGTGTAGTTCTGACCCAATTGCTACAGATTGGAAGCTCCAGTGGCTCCCTCCATGGGCTCCATTAATTTGCTAATCCCTTTTCCCTGTTGCAATAGTCTGCTCCTACCTCCTTCCCTTATGATGTTTGTTTGCTACACCCTCCTACTATCTGTAGACTCCCATTACTGAAAAACTTCCCAGAGATTAACATTGGACTTGAAAATGCCCAAACACACAGCATGTCACCACAAAAGCATTGGTCTGGAAACCAAAGATTTGCATTTTAGCCCCAACTTGGTCACTGGTAACTAAGTGACTCCAAACAACACCCTCTCTCTGTGCGGTGCTCTATTTCCCCATCTCCACAAAATGACAGCTGGACTAAGTGCTGGATTCTAGGCTGGAAAAGTGGAAATACAAAAGTTAATTTCAGTGATAATAATAATCAATATTTGAAGAACTTTTAAGTAACAAGAAAGCAGGTGAGTAGTTTTACATCATTACTAATCCCCCTCTCCCACTTTGCCTGGGGACTGGGGGCACTGAGGTTTATATTACCTTTATCTTTTCTTGCCCTGAATGTGTTCTCTCGCCAGTCTTCAGATATATTCTCTGTCTTGAGAGTGAAAGGAAATTTGCAATGCAACTTGGGAACATTTCTACCTTAAAAGATTAAAATGTAAATAAGTCTTTCAAGAGTCTTTCAAGCTGCCTATATCAGGGGATTCATGTATATGCAATAATGCCTTGCCAGGGGGACCTGGGCTGTAGGGAAAGGGTACCATGGCCATACCTTACTGACATACACTCTGGAACTGCTAATTTCCAAAAAGTTAATGTGCTGTCAATGCCCACACAAGGATGGTCCAGGGGAAAAGCTGGGGAACTCTGCAGCCCCCAGCCATGATCTGGGCATTCATATATAAGCCTCTAAATGATAAAGTGTGTAGAAACTCTCTCTGAGCTTGAACAGCATCACAAGTAGAAGGAAGAGTAACCACAGTACAACATTTGCTCCCCTTCATTAAGCAATGCCATATGCCAGGCCCTGCAGAGAGCACTTTAAATGCATCATCTCACTTCACCCACCAAACAGCACTCTGAAGGTGCTCACATGACTATTCCTATTTTTCAGTTGGAAAAAAAATGAGGATTAGAACAAAATGAATGACGTGGCCAAGTTCTCACACCAGTAAGGGTTAGAACAAGAAACACCACCCAGTGTACTTATCTTCCAAGCGGCCTTCTTAGTCACTAAACGACACTCCTGACTAGGGAAGTGTGAGTATCTGATCACCCAGGAGGACATGGTCTCAGCAGCTAAACTGTGAGCAAGACAATGACTGAAGGAGGATTGTAGTGATGCCATGGGAACCTGAAAAAAAATTACATATACAGACTGGGCAAAAGGAGGTTTACAGTTGTTTGTATGAAAAATAATGCAATAATTAATAAATAATAATATAAGAATGAATTCTGTTTCACATACTCACAACTGTAACCCTATGTTATCAACTCACACTTGAGGCCTTTGAAGGCAGGAACCTGAGAATACTCAGATACCGTCCAGCAGGACTTTCATCTGGCCACCGAGCACAGAACGGAGAAAGCAAGCAAGGACATCTGTTTTCCATAAGGTCCCCGATTACTACAGGCTTATTCTCCAGGCTCCCCAGCTGAGCAGCGGAACTCAGGGAGACTGTCCAGGGAACAGAAGGATCGCAGTCAACTTTTAAGCACAGAGGGTTCGGGGGAGCTCATGTGGATTTGCCCCAGCCAAAGTCATTGCCAAACGTGAAAACCATAGCACGTTGGAAGCCATAACACATTCATAGTTCACAAAAGATCCATCAGTGTGGCTAATTAGACCCCAGAGGCATCACATCCCAATTAAAGGAATGGGCCATCGAGACAGCCATACCCTCTTGTCGCATTAATTTAGTGCTTCAGATAAACTTTAGAGGACAAAGAAGCTGCTATGTTTATCCCGGCTTTGGATTTCTATACTGAATCATCCCAAACTCATTCAGTCAACAATAGTTACTAAGCAGCTACTATATACAAGGCATAGTTTTATGCCATCTATTTTGGGGAAATAAGCTGGTGTCAAATATGTTACTTTTTTAAGTAGCAGAGACAAGTTTGAACTAAACTAGCACTTCAACTACCACCCTATGTTAACACAGTACTTCAAAAAGTGTTTCCACCTGTGAGGACAGAACGCAAAAGGGCAGCAGGTATAGCACAGAGCTCAAAAACACAGGTGAAGAAGTCATGCTGGCTTGGATAGAGCCTAACTTTGCCACCTGGAGGATACACCACTATTACCAAATGGCTTAACACCTTGGGATACCATTTTCTCATCTGCAATTTTTTTCTTTCTCAGGTTTAAAGAAATCAGTGTGAAATTCCACAATAATGGTTGGAAATGTTACCTCCACCACCACCCCCAGCAAGTGAGGGTGTGATCAGGTTTTAAAAATCAGTAAAAACAGATCTGAACAACATGTGAATCCCCTTAACCTAATGAATATTTATAAAGTACGGCACTGTAAAACTGAAGAACATTCCTTCAAGTGTACATGCTACATTCACCAAGATAGACCTTATGTTTCGATAAATGTGAAAAGAATGACATCATCCATAATGGAATTAAATTAGATTATCAATAATAATAGGCAAAACCCAAAATATTTGAAAAATAAACAACACACTTGTAAATAAGGCATTGGTCAAAGAGAAAAAATCATTTTTACACATCAGAGCACATTTTAACTAAATAATAATAAAAATACATGTGAGATTTTATGTGATGCTGTGTAAGCATTGCTTAAAGAAAGTACAGTTTTAAATTCTCATACTGGAAATCAAGAAAGTTCTAAAAGCTAGAAACTAAGTTTTCACCTTACGAGATTAAAAAAAAGAGCAAATTTAAGTAGAAAGAAGGACACAAGAAAAATAACAGAAATTAATCAATCCCATGGAAAACAAAAACAGAAAAACTGGGACTAAAGCCAGACTTTTATGAGACAACCTTAAATTTTAATATCAATGTCAGTTGTGGATCTAAAATTATCAAATTCTACAACTTAGGTGAAAAATGTAAAGTCCTAGAAAAAAATACAACTTACATAACTGACCCAAAATGAAGCAGAAAATCTGAACAGCCCTGTATTTGTTAAATAAATAGAATGTATAGTTTACAAATATTACACACACGAAGCACTCAAGCCAAGATGATTTTGTTGGTTCCATTGAACGTGTATAAGAGAAATAACACCACATTTGCACATTTTCAAAAATGGAAGACAGAACTTCCCGACTTATTTATAAGACCAAAACAACTGCCACCACACCCTGACCAAAAAAATCTTTAAAGAAAACCACAAACACTCTTCATGAACACAGATGCAGAAATCTTTAATAAAATATCCAACTCAAATGCAGCAATATGTACAAAGGATAATGTATATGACCGAGCAGGCCTATCCCGGCAATGCAACGTGGTTTCAACATTGAAAAAACAGATGATTCAGGATGGCGGGCGGAGAGCCAGCCTGAGCTCCCTCCTCCCACGGACGCACAGAACTGACAGCTGCACGTGGAACACTCTCCTCTGAAAAAGACCTGAAAACTAACGGAGCAGCTCCTTCACATCGGGCGAACGAGAAGGCCACGTGGAAACATACAGAAAAGAGACACGATCACGACATACACCCCACTCCAGTGTGTGGACCTACACAAATGGTGGGGAACTCACACACCTAGAGCTTCTCCAAAGAGGAGAGGGCTTGCACCCCGCATGGGGCACCCCAACGTTGAAGACCTGCACCTGAGAGACGATCCCCCAAAACACCTGCTTTGAAAACCAACGGAACTCGCACCCCCAAGACCCAAAGTGCTGAGCAAATTGAGAAAGAGCTCTTCCGGAGCTGGCGCACACTCACCACCTCAGGGGCCCGCGTTAGAGAGGAACACAGGCTTGACCTGAAAGACATTCATTTACTAACATCCAAGCACCTGCGGAGGGGGCGGGGCCTCCTGGGAGCCACTGCAGGTACCCAGGCTGCTGGGGGACATTCTTACACTCTCCCTCTGTCCCACTCCGCAACGCAGGGATCAGGGTCCGTGTTTCCTGTTCTGTGGCTACCAGTCGGAGGACACTGACTAATCAGATTTTATATAGAATAAAAGATGAATTATCAAGTGACTTTCAGGCTCATCTAAAGATTTTTAAAGAGCAGTCTATGCTAAAGGAAGATGTGAGTTAGATTGCCTGATGAAGCAAGCGCTGGGGGAGAAAAAGAGCCTGCCTTCCAGAGTTCATGGTGAGATCAGATCCCCTCTCTATCTACCTGCTGTTTGATTTTAGCCAAAACTATCTGAGTCCTAGCTGCGACCCACATAAAATAGGGGTCATCATAACATCCTCAGTGACCATATGACATTAATGCCCTGTCTATGACAGCTATGACTGTGCCAGGTCTACCACCGTGAACAATTCACCAGAGCATATTTTCACACACAAGGAGGCCTTCGTTTCCAGAAGATGCACCACGATAACCACTTATATTAGTCATTCCATTGCAACACCTGACTTCTCACACTTTTCCAAGAGAAACCATGTCTCTATCTGATGTCTCTGCTTCCCAGAAATGCTGTTGTGTATGGTTTCAGAGCAAAGACAAGAAGTAATGGACCCATGAAGAAGTCTCTGGACATGGATTCTCAGACTGGTAAAAAGCCTCAATATCTAGAATCCTCAGAATAATTTGGAAATAATGTAACGTTCACCCAATTCTCTTGGCATTAACCACACATGTGAATGATCAAAGCACAGAACTTCTAATTCTATGCAAGCCACACATTTTTTTAAATTATGAAGAAGATTGGATGCTCCAAGTATCTTGGCACATTCTGCAGTTGCAATAGAAATATGTTATAGTTGCATCATCTAAGAAGTGAGGCAATTTCGGACAGGGCTGAGTCCACATTGCATGTTCAAGGGAGTTCACCCCAATTAGACCTGCCACTTTTTTTTTGAAGTCTTTCCTCTCATTAAAGAAGTTCTTGCCCTGACTCTCTGGACTTAAACTTTAGAAGAAGGCTTGGCTCTGCTTCTCCTTCTCAGAATGGAGGTCATTTCTGGAGGTCTGACACTTCATAACAAGCCACACCTGTATATAACCAATCAAGAAGGAAGTGTAAGCATAGAATGTTGTAGTGGCTTTTAAACATGTTTTCCAGGATTTAAATACCTCTTATCAATGTAAATCTATGTAAAGAAGATTTTCAAAGAGAGATAATCAGTTGTTTTGATTGAAGTCCTGCACGTGCCTGATTGGCTGCCTCTTATCCTCTCCTGCTCCCCCTGCTCCACTCCCTGAGATACCTGAAGAATTCTGAACCACTGATATAGAAAACACATCAAGGACCTTGGAACAGCCTTTGATCTGCAGTTTTCTCAGCTGCAAAGTGAGCATTATCCCATCTACAGGGTAGCACTGTCCTGAGATTTAATTTTAGGAAATTTACTGGCAGATGCTTCATTCATATTAGTCTTCTGCCTCCTACTTCCCATTTTCTGGTCTGAATGATATTCTCAAGAATGCTGCCATTTTCCATGTTATGTCACTAGAAAAAAAAATCTCCTCTTGCCCAACACATTGAGTTTGGATTCCATGCATTAGGCATCCCTTGCAGTTAATGCCCAGGTTTACCTATGTCAGAGAAGCCCGAGCTCACAGAAACAGCATACCTTCCTGCTTTCCCGTCCTCCAGTTGCAGATCTGGCATCTCGGGCCCTAGTTTTCTGTGGACCTGGGAACACCTGTAAACACCCATGAGGAATTCATACTATATATTTTTTATACTTTTTATTCACTTTGAAATAATTTCAGAGGAAATACCTGACAATAGGGAAATTACCAAGCCTCAGATTTAGAATTCAGAGACTTAGATGTGTTTATGTTCTTGGTGATCTTTATGGAGAAGCAGAGGAAAGTACAGAAAGAGCAGAGGTTTAGAAATCAGGCAGACTCAGATTTGAACTCAGGCTCCGTAAGTTACTAGGAGACCACGACCAAGACACTGACCTTCCAAAGATTTGGTCTCTTCATCTGTTAAACGGAGTCCTTATACCCACTTCACCAGACTGTTTTAGGACCAAATTATATAAAATATATGAAATCTCTTGGTTAATAGTAAAATAATCACACACATACATATTCCTTATTTATTTATAGATATTATTCTCAGAGACAATATCAAGAATGATTACTAGTTTGTATTCAGTAGTGAAACATTGGTATATTACCTAATAGTTGAGGTGAAAATAGAGACATAACAACATTTTATATGAAGCAATTATTGCTTCTAGACTTCTAGAAATTGAATTGACCCAGTATTTATTGTTTTACTAATTGTCAATTAGTGCCAGATACAAAGAAAAGTCTGATTCAGGCCATAATCTCAAAAGATTGACAGTATAATGGGGGGAGGGGGAACACTACAATATAGATAGTATAGGCCTTAAAGGATTCCTGCTGAGTCGTTGGAGTTCAGAAAAGGAAAGGGACATATCCAACCAAAATAATCATGGAAGCTTCTTAAGGTCCAGAATTTCAGATGAGCGTTAGAAAGTAGATGGAATGGATCAAAAAATATGGTTCATATACACAATGGAATTTTATTCAGCAGAAAGAAAGAAGGAGCTCCTACCCTTTGCAACAGCATGGATGGAACTGGAAAGCATTATGCTAAGTGAAATAAGCCAGGTGACAGACAAATACCATATGATCTCACCATTAACAGGAACCTAATGAACAAAATGAATAAGCAAGCAAATTATAGCTAAAGACATTGAAATTGAGAACATGTTGACAGTGATTGGAGGGGAGAAGGAAGGGGATAATGGGAGAAAATGGTGAAGGGTTTACAGGAACAATTATAAAGGACATATGGACAACAACAAGGGGGGGTGGAAATGGGGGAGGTAGGTGGGGAGGGCTGGGGTGCCTGGGAGGGGTGGGGGGAAAAGGCAGAAAACTGTACTTGAAAAACAATAAAAATTTGTAAAAAAATAATAAAATAAAATGAGAAAAACAACTAAACAAAGAAAGTAGATGGGATCATAACAGGTAGAGATGGGCATAATGTTTTAGGTGGGAGACACAAGGAGATATTCCAGAAAGACTGTGCTCTACAAGAGTATCATGGAAAATACAAATAAGACATAAAAGGAAGACCATACCTTGAGGGTGTTGTGTGTCAAGTAGGAGTTTGTGGTAGACTCAGAGGGAAACAGAGAATCATGAAAGATTTTTTTGAGAAGGCGAATAGTAAAAATCAGAAAAGTGCTTTCAGGTGATTAATCTGGAAATGTGGGGTAGGAGAGGAATCATCTCCTGAGAGTGAGGGTTAGTGTTGGGGTTAGGGATGGGGATTACATTATTATGGCATGTGATGGTAGCTACATAAAGTAGGATTCAAAAAAATGATGATTAAAATACGATAGGACAAGCAGTGAGGCCCCAAGAGCAGTTGAACCCACACTGGAATCAAATGTAGCTCCAGAACGAAGAATGGGAAGGGGTAGAGTGCTGGTGGATGGAGAGCAAGAATTCAATACGGCAGCATCGAAAAGCGGGTTTTTGGTTATCGGGTATTTTCTTGGAATGGCTGAGAATCACAAAGCACTAAGAGGCTGACCACAGAGAAAACCAATGTGCAAAACAACCAGAGGTATAGGGGGGAAAAATAGGGGGAAAAGAATGACAGACAGGTATGAAAGAAGAGAGTGATAGACATCAAAATATTCATATTACATGGAAAATAAAACTTGTGCCTACAAAGTATCATTGGCCAGTACTTTCAAATCACTTAAAATCTTAAAAGCATGAGTCGAATGCAAGCATGAACTAATGTGACTCTCTTCAAAAGTCAAAACGCCTTCTATTCTGAAGACTAATTCCTTCTAGGTCCACTCAGCCTGCACAGAACCCGCCAGGCACATTCTCAGGGAGTCAATAGAATTTCTAAGCATTTGAGTGACTTCCCAGACTCCAAAAGTTCAAGCTTTTCAAACACAAAGGCATATGGCCATTCTTCCTCTTTGTTCTACCTCACTCTTCATCATTATTCCCTGAGAGGCCCTGGTGTCTGGAAGAGTTCACTGTCTCAAACCAGCCAACCTGCCTCAAGGTCACTGTCAAATGTTGGAAGTGCAGCATTAGAAGACCACTCCAACACTTTGTCCTAGAAATCCCTTCAATCTTGTCTAATCCCATAAAGATGAAGAGACTGAAACTTAAAGAAAGGAAGTGACTAGCCTGGGGCCACTCCCTCAGTTAAAAGTAGAAGCAAACTGGGAATCTTGTACCCCAATTTCCCATCCTTTGAGTCTCCCATTTGCCCTACCTAAGTTATCTATTTCTCTTCCCAAATCACTTTCTGTCCACCAGTCTCCTCATGGCGTTCTTCACTTCCGCATTCCTAAAGGAATAGATGATGGGGTTTAAGAGAGGTGTGACCACTGTGTAAAATACAGCCACTATCTTGTCTGCAGAGAAGGTCACGCAGGGCCTCATATAGACAAAGGAACAGGGAATGAAGAACAGGCTTACAACCGCCACGTGAGAGGCACACGTAGACAGGGCCTTGTACCGGCCTTCTGAGGTCTGGCTCCTCAGGGAGCACAGGATGACCACGTAGGACGCGAGCAGGACTGTGAAGCTGATCACTGAAATGGAGCCACCATTGGTGATGATCAGCACTCCAATGAGGAAGGTGTTGGAGCAGGCCAGCTTCAGCACGGGGTGCACATCACAGAAGTAGTGGTCAAGGGCATTGGGGCCACAGAAGGGCAGCTGGAAAATGAGGAAGGTTTGCCCAACAGAATGCAGCAAGCCCCCGCCCCATGCTGCTCCTACCAGGAGGCCGCACACACGCCGGTTCATGATGCTTGTGTAGTGCAGGGGCTTGCAGATGGCCACATAGCGGTCGTAGGCCATCACTGTCAGGAGGAAGATCTCGGTGCCACCAAAGAAATGGAGGAAAAATATCTGTGTGATGCATCCCTTGAGAGAAATGACCGTCCTCTCAATAAAAGAGTCAAGGATGAGCTTAGGGGCTGTGACGGAACAGTAACAGATTTCCACAAAGGACAAGTAGCCGAGGAAGAAATACATGGGGGAGGTGAGCCCTTTGCTGACCACGATGGTCACCACGATGAGGCCATTGCCCAGCACAATGGCCAAGTACATGAGGAGAAAAATCGCAGAAATGACCTTCTGTGTGCCCCGGTTCTGGGAAAATCCCAAGAAAGTGATTTCAGTCACATTGCTCGTAGGGACCATGTTTTATAAGTACAGAGGCTGATGGCCTGGAATGACAGAAATCAAAGAACTGTCCTTCAATAATCAGAAACATCCTTCTCAGACCTTGATGACAATTGTCATGCTGCTCCCTCTTGAGTCTCACCCTGCCTCGGGCGTCTCCAATACATATTCTCCACAAGACAAGGGACAATATGACAATTATTGGCCTCAATATTCTTCCTAAAAGATTTGAGTTTATAATAAAACTACCTTAAAGTATTTTTTCTGATCTAGGCATGTTTAATCCTCACTACAAAAATGTGAGGCATCCTGGCCGGGTGCTCAGTTGATTGGATATTGTCCTGTGCCCCAAAAGTTGCAGCCAGAGCCCCAGTCGGGACAAGCGTGCCAGGCAACTGACCAGTGTTTTTTTTTTTTTTTCTCTCTCTCTCTCTCCCCACCCCACCTTTCTCTCTCTCAAATCAATAAATATATCCTCTCTGGGGATTAAAGAAAAATGTGTGGCTATTTCATATTTGAGAAAATTGAGACTCGGAAAGATTTGGTCACTAACTCAAAGCCACAGAGCTCATATCTGAACTGAGGTCTATATCTTTTAAAATGCAGATGCTTCTGCTTCATCTTCTGCTCCTGAACGGTGCCTTAGCTTGGTTGCACAGCAAGTTTCAACCCATCCTGCCGTACACCACAATATGGAACCAATTGTCTTTACTGTGACTGCCAGAGTTTCTCAACCTCAGTTATTCTGCAACCTGCGACACTAACCTGGCTCTCTAGCAGGCATAAAGAAGAAGCTGAAAAGTGGAAGGACAGTCACCAAGCTTCAACCACTGTTCTTGCAGGTGCAGATGGGGAAGAGAAAATGCGGGTTCGTAGCAGGCTGCCTCTACAGTCCCGGGACCAATGGCTAAGAAATAATTCAAAAGTCATTTACGTTTCCATTTTATAAAAGACTATTATTGTTCCTTGGGGATGTCACACATACTCACTGCAGAGCTGCAGGGCAACCGTCCACACCAGAAGAAGCCCTGTGGGGACGGGGGCGGGGTCAGGACTGCCTCCCAAAGCAAAAATATGTTAAAGGGTCCCCCACATGCACTGCAGAGAGAGGGCTCTGAGCACAGACGAGGTGAGCAGACAAGGAAACTCCATAGTCACACCCTCTGAGCAGTCATTCCCTCAGGGTGAAACATGCCTGCCAGAAAATCAGCTTGCAGCCCTCTCCACAGCAGCGGCAGCACTGTGACCAGGGGACAGGAACACAGGCATCCAGGTCCGGAGCCCTGGGTTCAATCTTCACTCTGCCACTGGGTAGCTAGCTGTGTGACATTAAACAAGCACAGAAACTCCTCCAAGCCTAGAGTTTTCATTTAAAAAAAAAAAAGAAAGAAAAAGAAATAAAATACCTTTTCTATGGTGCTACTGTGAAATTGTTTCAAAACAGGGATTGTATAAAGCAGTAACTGGTAAGAGCATTGGAGTATAATTGAATGTGCTTTTGCCCTGCCTGTGTCCCAACAGGGCAGTGTGACAGGGACTCACGGGGTGCTCCTGCTTCCGGAGCAGGCCTGACACCCCCTCTGTGTGGACTTGCGGCACCCCAGGGTCCCCATCTGAACCTCTCACTGCAAGCCTATGGACTAGTGGGCTCTGTGAAATAACAGGACTGAACACACTAAGTGACTTGCTAAGCCAGTCACATAAAGAAAAACACTGAGCCCACGACATCTGTACAGCAGTCAAATTTATCGGGGACAAAGTAGAATGCAGTTGCCAGGGTCTGGGGAGGGAACACGTGGAGTGAGTACGTGGGAGAACAGTTTCCGTTTGAGACAAGGCTGGTGACGGTTGCACAACCACCAGACACACTTTAATACCCCTGAACTGTTCATACGAAAATGGTTGAGGGGGTCAATTTGATGTTATGTGTATTTTATCACAATTAAACAAACAAACAAACCCAAATGATTCCTGTTTCCCCTTCTCTAGACCCTCCTCCGAGGAAAATGTCAGATTTGTCTCCCTGCTTCCCCCTCCCCCCCATTTAGTTTCTTTCTTAGGCCCATTAGGGGGCTTGGTTAGCTTCAAAAGATGCAGAATAATTGAGGGTGAGAAACTCTGGCCCGTGCTATAGAAAATCAATTTGATGTTAATATTCGAGGCAGGTCAGATATGACACCCTTATTATGCAACCAACACAAGGCAACTTCAGAGGTAAGAGATAATGAAAGCATTTGGAAAATACAGGCCTCAGTTCAGATACAAGCTGTGTGGCCTTTGGGAAGTGACTCAACCTCTCTGAGCACAGAACCGTCCTCTCATTTTTGTGTCCTTCCCTCACCTCCCCATCAGGCTTCACTGTGTTCCCAGCTGATTTGTGTCATGTCCGGTGTTTCCACTCAGGATGTTTTTTATACAGAAAGCAGGAATCTTCGGTGGACATGTCTCACCCTCATGGCAAAAATGGCTCTATTACCAGGCAAGTCACCCCTGGGGAACTAAGCTTTGAAAGTGAACACTCGCTGCTTCTAGAATTGCTTCTGATTTGCGGTGTCAGTGACAGTCCCTCTCAGAGGCTTCATAAGGGCCACTTTAGGTTTCAGACAAAAATGTAAAATTAAGTTTTTTCTTTCCAAAGTTGTTGAAGGTAGCAGAGTAAGATGCACACACAGTGTAATCATCAAATCTCCTCTAAAACGTTAAAATTTTTAAGTCTACGGAATGGAAGAAAGAAAAAGAAATTGACATTTATTGAAACTCTGAGCAGATGGGGAAAACATTTTAGAGACAATTTCACTCAGAGGGCATCAGACCCCTAAGCCATCGATGGTGGGTGACTTACTTGTAGAATAACTTTAATCCTGACTTTTTGACTTAATGGGAAGAGACTCTGAAAGACAAGCACTTCAAGATCTTACGCCTTTTTCCAGGGCTTGTAGTACAGAAAACTTAAACAGGATAACCTATAATAGAAGCTTAAGACAGATTGGCTCCAATATGCAACTTCTGTGAAAATTTTTCAGTCTTTACCATAAATCTGCCTTATGTTTGGTTCCTCTGGATATCTTCCCTATCACAGGATTCCATGGTTTCTGACAAGTGAGATTGGTCTGCCTGGCTTTGGGCAGCATTCCTTTTCTCCCGTTTTTTCCCCAAAGATATCCCGTCACCAGGGGAGTAGCACAGGGCCTGTCTTTGCTAGTGTCCCTGACCAAAGAACTGGAAATTTAAATCGGGAAGAAGAGGAACCTGGGCCCAGGATCCGACAGCTCGTTGGGGTGGAGCCCGGACTAGGATCCGCCCACGGCCTCCAGCCCAATAACGCTCATCTTCCCTGCTCCTATCCGCGGACTCCTCCCCCTGGCTCTCAGCTGGAGCAGGATTCTATAATGGAGGCAGGGTGAGCAGAGAGAAGGTATACGTGTTTCTAATAAAAAGCAAAGCAACCCTGTAGAGTTAAGATCTAAAAGAAAATCGACACTGAGAAAATGATCCATAATGTGGGCCGACTTCTGTTTTCCATCCCACCACCCCCCCCCCCAGCTGCTTAGAGGCCGGGGAAGGACAGTTTAGTTGGCCAGACTGGGCTGCCGATGAAAGAAGCCCTTGCAAGACATGCTTGGTGGCAAGATCTGAGCTCCTGCACTCGGTCAGCCGGGCTTAGATTATTTTTGGCTGATTCACGTGCATTTCTCAGGGCCCTTCAACGAAGAGCATGTAACCTCCTGGGGGCTCATATCCACTGCCACTCCTTTCAGCTAGGGGGAACTCAGTAGATGTTCATGAGCGTTAGGGCTTATCCCTGATTCCTCCGTCTGCTACTGTATCTATCTCAAAACCAAGGTATCACTGCAAGGGGCCTATAAATATAAGGATTTCACATTTATATATAAGTAGAAATAAAAATAAAGAGAATCATGTATATGGGGGCTATCTAGTATAAAAATAGCTCTTCAACAAAACAAACAAGCAAGCAAAATATAACCAGAGACATTGAAATTAAGGACAAACTGGCAGTAACCAGAGAGGAGGTGGAGTTAACGGGAGGGGGGGAGGGGAAACAGTTTTCGGGAACATCTATAAAGGACACATGGGCAAAGCCAAGGGCGGGTAAGATTAAGGGTAGGAAGTGGAGATGGCTGATGGGGGGGTGGAGATGGGGGTGCAAGGAATGGAGACAAATGTAGTTGAACAACAATAAAAAATGTGGAAAAAAAGAATGGGGGGAAGAAAAGCTCTTCTTTTTTAAAATAATTCCAAAGCATACCCCTATAGAACTTCAGTGAATGAACCTACCTTGAATACTATTTTGTTGCCTTGATTCTTAACTTTCTCTTCCGGATATTTTGTAGTCAAAAAGCTGATTCACTTGCACAAGTCATCCCAGGAAAAGAAAGATTTGCTTCACTAACATGTAAAGATAAAGTAATCAAAGAAATATAAAGAATACAAGGGGGGAATCCCAGAAAATGGAATTCACTTCTGGAGGGCTGCCTCTTAATACAGGCTTCCCTGGCTAGATGAGTGTTGTAGAAACCCATCTGTATCAGCACACCAGCTGGCATGGTTGTAAAGCCTTAATGAATGTTTTTGAAGACTCAACATGTCTGCCCGTTTCATGATGGATGATTTGCAAGCACACCTGCTCACACCACATTGAGTGTTCTGCAGTTTTTGAACAAAAACGGCATGAGTCCCATGCCCCATCCTCCCTATTCACCCAATCTTACCCCAGGCAACTTTTTTAGGTCTCCCCAGGTGAAAAAAGTCCTCAGAGAGAAACACTTTGCCGATGTGGGAGAGAGGAAACAAAAATCAGCAGAAGCACTAAAAGGCATCAAAATCAATGAGTTCAAAAACTGCTTTGAGCCGTGGGAAAAAAGTCTCGATCTGAATTGCAGCAAATGTAGAGTACTTTGAAGGTGACTGAGGTTTAAACGTGTAAGAACAAGTACACGATTTTTTGTAAATAAATTCCAGGTTTTTGGGGTACCCCCTCATCTGTTAGTGTGCACTGATCTAAGACTTGGACATCTTGCTGCAAGGTAGGTCCTCAGTGAAACTTAGGTTTCTGTACAACCAACTCTCCATTCAGACTCCAGTGAAGCCAACACCTTCATTTCTACCAGAGAAGGTCAGATGTGAGACTGTCTTAGCCAGTCCCCTTAAACTTTTCAAAAGAATATTTCTGAAGATGCATGACTCTGCAGCTGATTGAAAACTAGCTTTGCAAGGGACTCCACATGGAGCATGTTACAAGTGGCTCTGGTAAAAATGACTGTAACAGCTGCTCTAAGCCAAGCTAAAGAGTAACTACAGCGTGGAGAGCACTATGCTAAGTGAAATAAGCCAAGCAGCAAAAGACAAATATCATATGATCTTACCTCAGAGTGGAACCTAATGAACAAAACAAACAAATGAGCAAAATAGAGCCAGAGACATGGAAATAAGGAACAAATTGGCCCTGGCCAGTGTGGCTCAGTGGTTGAGTGCCAGCCTGCAAATCGAAGGATCACCAGTTTGATTCCCAGTCAGGGCACATACCTGGGTTGCAGGCCAGGTCCCCGGTAAGGGGCATGGAACACACACTGACATTTCTCTCCCTATCTTTTTCCCTCCCTTCCCCTCTCTAAAATAAATAAATAAATAAATAAATAAATAAATAAATAAATAAATAAATAATATCTTTAAAAAAAAAAGAAGAAGAAAGAACAAACTGTCAAAAAGCAGGAACTGCCAGCGACCAGAGGGGGACAAGAGAGGAAAGAAGAGGAAGGGTTTAGTCAAGGAACATGTATGAAGGATCCATGAACAACAGGGCGGGGATTGATTGGGGGAGCAGGAGTTGGATAAGGCGGGAGGAAGCAATAGGGGAAAAATTGGGACAACTGTAACTGAGCAACAAAAAAAAAAAAAGAAAGAAAAAGAGTTACCTTCTGACCCTATTGTTAAAGTAAGCAGGAGAGAGTTGTCTCGGTCTGCCCCATCAGCTGAACAAGTAAGCAAAGCCTAGGAAAGGCTCCCCATTTATGGAAGTATTTGGAAGCCAGAGTAACATCAGTAAAAGGTGCCAATGTGCGTGAAAGGTCCTGCCTCGGGGTCTGCTCATCCATAGTAAAGGCTCAGTGCATGAACTGACTCAGAATCTGTTCCACACCTGAAGTTACCACTGAATTCCCATCTTCCCCTGTGGACTCACCAGCCGCCATCCATGCCTCCACCTCCATCTGCCAACTCCAGAACTTAATCACCTTCTTGCCAAGACAGTTACAGGGAAATAGAACAGTCGACCCTAAAATCTGCTACAGTGAGGACTGAAGGAAATATTTGCTGGACTGTGGAGCTGGAAGCACCTCAGGTGCATGAGGTGGAAAATTGAGATCAGAGAATTGAATTCCCTGAGCTTTTCCAGCTCTCCCATCTGGGGAGTTTCTGAGAAGAGCAAAAGTCAACCTCCCAGTTGTCTCTTACAGAGGTTAAGGAACCTATCTCTAATTAATCCAATTAGAAAGTCAGGACTTCTACTTGTCCAGGCCCCTGGAGGTTTACTCCTCATTCTCAAGCAGATGACAGAGAACCCAACTCATATGAACCCTGCGTCCACACCACGGACTCGCACAGGAGGCTCTCTGTAGCCTGCATTGACCTCGTCCCTCCTGGGGAGTTTCATGGGGACTTTAACCAATGGGCCTGGACCACTTCATACACACACTCTGACATGTCACCTGATCAGAGTGTTAGATATGGCAGGGCCTTCGAGATCATCACATCTGACTCATTCACTTCAAAGGTGGGAAAACAGCCAAAGAGAAAAATTACTGTGCAAAGTTGCCCCATATGCTAATGACTAACCCCACTCTTTCCTGCTTCCTGTAAGGGGCATCTTTCAACTGGTTGTCCCTAACGTTCTAGGCACTTCACCACAAACTTCTGACACACACATTCATGTGCCAGGGCTTCGGAAAGACTGGCTTCCCCTCCCTGTTAGGCACAGTCTCCTGAGTAGCGTCACGTCACCTGTGTGTCAGGCAGCACCCGCCCTCGACTTCTCCAACCTTGCACATACAGTCAAAGTGACACTCCACCGCAGCCACTGCTGTTGCCATTTAACAGCCTGGGTCACTGGGGCTCAGAAAGATGAGAGAGGGGTTCACATCTACACAACCGATCAGTTGTCCAGCCAGGCCAAACGTAGAAGGGCAACACTTCCTGCCCAGACAGAATATGTCACCAGCCACTGCTGCCCCGTCAGGAAACGAAGAGGCCAACAGTAAAACTAACGGGGCTCTGCCCGCCATCTTCCTCCGCTCTGTGCAGTAATGCCGCTCTGTGCAGTAATTTTCCTCAAGGAAAATTCTGTTCCTTGAGGCCAAATGAACTATGAAACAATGGCATGAGCATGACCTCCTGACCGTAGTTCTTCTGAAACACCACAAGAACTCCAACTCCACTTTTAAAGCTCCAGGAATTCTCACTACTTAAAGAATCCTATGTTAAATCCTTCTAGATATACATCAATAGCTCCCAAATTTATTAGTTTCTAACTAAATGGCCCTGCCTACTGTTATAAGCACAGCATTTCTCAACTTCTCACTAACATAGCTCTGGAGAAGGGAAAAAGGAAGACATTGAGCTTCCACTATATCACTAACAGCTGGCTTATAGGGAGAACCTGAGAAGGACTTCTAGGAGTAAGGAAGGCTGAAGGAATAGAATGAAGGAATGCAATGGCCTGTGCATGTATTTCCCCTCACCTGAAGGAATACAGGAAGAGAGCACCTCCATTCTGCCTCACATCACACCCCCCTGCCTCACATACACACACACACGTGTATGCGCCCCCCATGCATACACATACATGCACACACACACACCATTTGCTTAGCATGGTAATGAGAATAACTAATAGTAGGTTTATTTTTAATATTTCTAGCTTTATTGAAGTTTGACTGACAAGTAAAAATACTATATAGTTAAGGCATACATCACATTGTATACATAATAAAATGATTACCACAACCGACATAATCAGACAGAAACTTTGCAGCTGAGGACCACAATGAATGGAAATAAAAATTCAATAGAGAAATTCAGCATCAGAACTGATCGATCAGAAAAAAGAATCTGTGAATAGAAGAAAGGACCTTTGAAATTGTCCAGTCAGACGAGAACTTAGAAAGAATAAAAATGAGTATAGGAAGCCTATGTGAACATTGGGATGTCACACAAAGAAATCATCTGTGAGTTATTGCAGCCCCAGAAGAAGCAGAGAGGGGAGGGGACAGAAAGCATGTTTTAAAAAATAATGGCTGCATGTTTTCCAAGTCCGGGGAGATATTTAGACGTCCAAGTCCATGAATTTAATAGATCGCCCCCACAATGCCCATGCAAATATATCCTCTCCAAAACCATTATAATACAATTGTTCAAAAACAAAGAGAGAAATTTAACAGCAGCAAGGAAAAACAAGTTCCCTCATACAAGGGACCTCCGTAAGGCTGTCAGCAGGTTTCTCCGGAGAAACCTCCCAGGTGGGATGATCTATTCAAAGTGCTAAAGAAAAAAAAATGGCTCCAAAAATACTTTACCCAGCAAAGTTGTTCTTTGAAATGAAGCCAAGATAAAGACTTTCCCCCAATGAACAAGCCACCAGTGTTTGTCACCACTGGACTGGCCTTACAGGGGTGCCAAACTCATTTTCACCAGGGGCCACAGCAGCCCTGCAGTCGCCTTCAAGGGACCGAATGTGATTTTAGGACTGTATAACTGTAACCACTCCTTATGTAGGGGCAAGGAGCTTGGGGCTGCCAACGGGTAGAAACAAGGTGCTGGGCTGGATAAAACAACGTGGAGGGCCGGATTCAGCCTGCGGGCCTTGTGTTTGCCACCTGTGCCTTAGAAGAAATCCTGGAAGAAGTTCTTCATGCTGAAATAAAAGGATACTAATCAGCAATATAAAGACATGTGATAATAGAATGGTGGTTGCCAGAAGCTAAGGGCTGGGGAAGGTGGGGACATGTTTATCAAAGAGTGTGAACTAAGTTGCGAACAAATCAGTTGTGGGTGGTTGTTATAGTTACTACAACTGCCTTACGGACCCGAAAGCTGCTTAGAGAATAAATCTCTGCTGAAGGACGCAAAAGACGACATCAGCAAATGGAAAGACAAACCCTAGTTTTGCAATGGGAAGGCACACCATTAAGATGTTGATTCTTTCTAAATACACTTATAAATGTAACGTGGTATCAATCAAAGAGTTCTTGCAGGGTGGGGGCACTACAGAGCAGGAGGAAAAATAGAAGTAAATCAAAGTTTCTGTGAGGAACACCCAGGAGACCTTCGAAAAAGAAGAGCGCTGTGAAGGGACCTGCCCATATGGAAGTTTCAAAACACCCCACCTCACTCCATAAAAAGTAAATTAAATGAGATCTCCATCTAATTTGCAAAATATATTAACTTTACATTTTGAAATAATTTTTGACTTATAAAGAAAATAATTTTTTCTTATAAAGAAAGTTGCAATAACACAGAGAAATCCTATAAATCCCTAATTCAAATTGGTGAAATATTAATGTTTTTCTACATTTTCTTTATCATTCATTCTCCCAATACATAGACAGACACAATTTTTTTTCTGAAATGTTTAAATTTAATGACATAATGCCCATTTACTTTTAGAAACCTTAGTAAATAATTTCTCACTTCAAGGACATTCTCTGACATAAACATACTATAATTGTCAAAATCAGAAGGTGAACTTTGACACAAATCTATTATTCTCATCTACAGCTCTACTGCCCACTGATGACCTTTACCTAGTACAGGATTCAGTCAAGGACAACAGGTAGCTTTTAGTTATCATCAATCTGGATAACACAAAAATTCTTCTATTTCTCTGCATTGATACTTTTGAAAAGGCTACTAGCAATTTTGTACAATGTTCTCCCTTTCAGTTTGCCTGACACTCTCTCACAAACAGTCTCAGGTTAGGCATCTTCAGTGGGAAGGACACATTAGTGATTGATTCCATGCGCCTCTCCCGTCTCAATACTGATGATGTTAAGTTTGAGCAGTTACTGAAGAAAGTGCCTTCCAGGTTTCACCTGTGAGCTACATGTTGCCTGTTGCAATTAATAAGTATCTTGCAAGGAGATACTTTGAGACCATGTAAAATCTTACTTCACATCCGGAAAAAGCTGGATAACATTGTTCACTCCATCAAGAGCACTTTCACATAGAAGGTTAGTTATTGCAATCTCTCCAAGAATCAATTCAACACTATGCATCAAAAGTTGCTATACCTTATAACACAGTGAATTTACTATAGCAAATGAGTCTAAGAAAATACCAGAAGTATGAAGATTTCTGTTCAAGAATACTTACTGAAATATTATTTATGCTAGTAAAAATATAGAAATGATCTAACAGGAACTGGCTAATTGAAATATAGTACATAAATGCCTAAGAGGGAATATTTTACAAGTGATCACAATAAAGTTTTTGAAGATGAGGACCAGTTAGAATAACTCTAGAACTAACAAGTCCTGTGACTTCCCTTCATCCCTTCTAAGCCCCAGGACGCGTGCCAACACACAGCTTCTACTTCCGCTCCAGTTTCATGGTCTCCACCCACAGCTTTTTCATGGCCTTCTTCACTTCAGCATTTCTCAGGGAGTAGATGAGAGGGTTGAGGAGGGGCGTGATCACTGTGTAGAACACGGCCACCACCTTGTCCATAGGCAGGGTGGCAGAAGGCCTCAGGTAGATGAAGATGCAAGGGCCCGAAGAACAAGAGCACCACAGTGATATGGGACGCACAGGTGGAGAGGGCCTTGCGCCTCCCCTCAGAGCTCCGGGTCCTCAGGTGGAGCAGGATGACCACATAGGAGCCTAACAGGACCACAAAGCAGAACACAGCGACGGTCCCCCCATTGGTGACAATCAGCAGGCCAATGAGGAAGGTGTCAGAGCAGGCAAGTTTGAGCAACGGAAGCAGGTCACAGAAATAGTGGTCCATCACGTTGGGGCCACAGAAAGGCAAGCGGAAGGTGAGCAGGATTTGGGCGAAGGAATGCACGAAGCCCCCCAGCCACGCCATCCCCACCAGGACAGCACACGCCTGCCGGTTCATGATGGTGGTGTAGTGGAGGGGCTTGCAGATGGCCACGTAGCGGTCATAGGCCATCACGGTGAGCAGGAAACTCTCGGTGCCACCAAAGAAGTGGGTGAAGAAAAGCTGCGCCATGCAGCCCCACAGAGATATGGCTTTCCTTTCAGCCAGCAGATCTGAGATGAGTTTGGGGGCTGTGGTGGAGGCATAGCAGATCTCCACAAAGGACAGGTAGCTGAGGAAGAAGTACATGGGGGAACGGAGGCTTCTGCTCACAAAGACAAGGAGCACAATGAGGAAGTTCCCCAGCACGATCGCCATGTACAAGGGCAGAAATATCACAAAGCAAACTTTCTGCACCTCCCGACTGGGAGAAAGTCCCAGGAAAATGAATTCAGTCACATTGTGTGTGTTAGCCATGAAGTCTCCACCAGGAAGCAGTGATTGGGATGGGTGATCTGAAATGATAGGAAACAACAGACTCTTTTGTGAAGTGAGTGAATTATAAAATAATCCCTTGTGTACCAGAAAGCTTGTGAGCTGATACTGAAAGATGAGTAGGAGTTCATTTTCTGTAGAAGAAGGGGAAAAGCACTCTACAAAGACAGAAAATCATAAAAAGCTATGAAATGCATCGTGCTTGGTTGGAGTAAAGGGAAGAATAACAAAGACAAAGCTGGAAACAGTCTCATACCTGTTCACAGAGGACTGTTACAAACTTTGGGGTTTATTTTGCAGACGCAGGGGAGCCATCAGGAATGTTAGCAACTGGAGAGTAGAATCAGCTCAGAATGCAGAGGCTGGACTGGCAGAAAGAGACCAGAGGAGGGGAGAAAGGCTAGGATGCGAAAGCCTTGCCAGATGATGTGTGGCAGCCAGGAGAGGGCTGCTGTCTCCTGTTAGCCGTCCCCCACCCCTTCTGATAGCTTTGTCCCTCACCTGCAACTGACCTGCATCCCACCTCCCTTGCTCCCTTTTCACTCTCAGTTTGCAGAACAGCTTTCTGGCCACTCAACTTCCTTTCAGAGTCTTCAGGAGAGCTGTCCCCCACACTCAGTACCCCCTCTTATTTTTGCTTTCTCCTCCTAATTCTCTCATTCCACAGCTGGTCACTGGTGATCTTGCCCCTTCCCAAAGATCCAACTCAATGCATGCACAATTCTTCTCCTTACTGATGCCCACATTTCCTTCAGTCAAGCCCACCCTCCCCCCGTGGCAGCAGAAATACAAACCACCCCTCAGTGACCCTCCACGCTCTGCAGTCCAGCCTCCAACACCTCAGGGCATCACCAGGAATGTGCGCTGACTGGTCTGCAGACCTTCCTCGTTTGTGCCCGTGCCTATCAAACAGCCTCTTGTACAGGGAGACTCCAGAACCCCTGAGACTAAGAGATGCGTGACGTCCCCTCGTGCCACAGAGCTTCCCCCCATCAACAGTGGGGACAGGCTCAGGTCACTAAGGACTGCCAGGAGCCAGAAGGAAATGAATCCCTGATAGTTTGCAACCACGGAGACAAAGGGAGGGCAGAGACCAGCCCTCAATGGTCAGATCTGCTGGCGAACTTCACCTAGAAGCTGTGCGTGAAAGAAAGCACCTGCCAGCATTTTGGCTCCTGGGTTCGCATTCAGGTCTCTTTAGGTGGAATTTTCATGATGTCTAGAACATTCTTTAGCTGAGCAGAGACTCCAGTCCAAACCCTAGCACAGAGATGATACCCACACCACAGGTAGAGGCCATAAACTGCACTCCGAGCCCATCCCAGGAGAACTGCAGTTTCCATCCTCTGGGCTGCCTTGGGCTCCTCTCAGACACACAAGCCCCATCTCCACAATGCACACTGCCCCACCCTCTCTCAGGACAGTTTGGGATCACAGCGATTTTCACACTGAACTCTAATTGTTTCATGTGTCCATCTATCCCCACTAAACTCTGAACTTCCTGAGGGCAGAGCTTATATCTTGCCACAGTTCCATCCCCAGGACTTACTTAAATGCCTCCACAAAATGGCGTTCAGTGGCTGTACTTAGAATCAACGAAGAGGGTGCAGATGTTCCCTAGCCTTCTTAGCATGGTATTTGGGACATTGTAGGTGTTCGGTATAAACCAAAGGAACAAAGGTCCCAGAAGACTGAGACCACAGTCTCTCCATCCCCCGATTCCCATTTGTAGCACCACAGCTGCCTCCTCCCGCCCCCACCCCCACCCCGTCAAAGACCAGATGTCAGGAGAGCAGTTTGGAAAACGTCATGTGCTTCAAAGTGCAGTTGTAATCATCATGAAAAAAAGGAAAAGAAAACAAAGTCCATGCTCCTGAAACAAAATGCCCCAGTGCTTCCCTGGCTTTGCTGTTCTCAGCCACAGAGATACCAATAACGTCCCAGAACAGTGCTCAACCTGAGCAGCTTCCCCATTAGTGGGGCAGAAAGCACTACCTCCAACAGGAGCTGCCTGGTGAAGTCGGCTCCACCTGCAGCCCCAGGCTTGGGAATGCTGAGACTGAGCCACTGGCCTGTCCCTTCCACCTGGTTTAAAAACAAGAACAAAGTAGACTTGCCTCCCAAGTGTTCCACAGAGAATAAGAATTCCGGCCGTTCGGCCTTGAGTTCACACTGCCTGACACAGGCCAGGGGGAGGGCACGGCCATAAAGAGACTGTCCCCAGAGAGCCACCCCTTTCCTGTCCCAACCAGGCAGTCACCCTCATGGGAAGCAAGCCCTGCTTACAGAAACCCAAGCTTCCTTATAGGCAATACAACTTCAGAAAGCAATGGGGAACGTGGAAAAGTTAACCCCGCCCAGTATTTCCAGGGCACGGACTCTGGTTGGGACTCTGTGCTGTTCAGAGGTTGCTGAGATAAGGCACCTGCTTATGGACTCAGTCATGGGGCTTCGCATGAAATGACACATTCAGAGTGTGGGTCCGAGGGCCCGGGGCCTTGAGTGTCCCCAAGGGTAGAGGGCAGTGGTTCTCCACAGTGAACCCCGAGAAGTGAATGTGGTCCCCAAGAACACAGTCAGCAATATCTGCAGACATTTGTCATGGTCACAACCTGGCTGGGGCAAGGGTGCTTCTGGTGTGCCATGGATAGGAGGTAAGGATGCTAGGAGATGAGCCACAGCACACAGGACAGGCCCCACAGCAAAGGCTTATCTGACCCAGGATCGATACTGGTGCTATCGAAATACACGCTATCAATGGAAGAAATTTGACCCCGAATTGATTATTATTGAAACTGAGTGTGAGTTATGTGGGCATTTGTGTCCATGCTCTGACCACAACTGTGTATGTATTCGAATTTTGGATAATAAAAGGTTCACAGCCCTGGCTGCTGTGGCTCAGTGGACTGAGTACCGGCCTGCAAAACAAGTGGTCACCTGTTCGATTCCCACTCAGGGCACATGCCTGGGTTGAGGGCCAAGTCCCCAGTAGGGGGTGTGTGAGAGGCAACCACACACTGATGTTTCCCTCTCTTGCTCCCACCCTTCCCTTCTCTAAAAATAAGTAAATAAGTGAATAATTTTCAGAGGCGTCCGAACGCTGTAACACCACGTTGTAAGACATGTGCTCCACACCTGTGTCACGCACCAATGCCATTAACTCAGCCTTGATTAAAGTCAGCCTTGACTTCCACCAAGATGGAGGCATAGGTGGAAACACTTTGCCTTCTCTCACAACCAAGTTTGAAAACAACAAAGTTTTAGCAACAAAAATACAGCCAAATCACAGAAAATTGAACTATACAGAAGTCTGACAACAATAAACCCTTCAGCCAAACCAGTAAAAGGGGCAGAGCCAGCAGCAGAGTGGGGTTGTGCAGAAAAAAATCCACCGGACTGACCAGGCCACGTGACCCAGGTGCGCAAAGAGCTATGGCAGATCCCAGGTGTGGAGTAGCGGTCAGACCCACTGATGGCTGACAGCGGTCACACATTCGAGCGCAAATAACCAGCAAAGGAGTGAGCAGTGAGTCTGAGACAGACAGAGCAGGCCCCAGCGCCTGGAAGCAGCAGAGAGGACTGCCACTGTCCCTCTCTGACCCTGCCCCCACATACAGCATCACAAACCAGCAACCTGGGTAGCCCCAACCTGGTGAACACCTAAGACTCCACTCCTCATACCTAACAGGCGCAAACAGAGCAAAACATTATGGCTCAAGAACAGCTCAAAGCCCCAGAGCCAACAATTCTAAGCAATGAAGAAAAAGCCAAACTTTCAGATGCAAAATTCAAAACACTGGTGATCAGGATGCTCACAGAACTGGTTGACTTTAGTCACAAATTAGAGGAACATATGAAGGCTAAACTAATTGAAATGAAGGGAAACGCACAGGAAACCAATAGTAATGGAAAGGAAACTGGGACTCAAATCAAGGAAGTGGACCAGAAGGAAGAAAAAAATTGACTAAACACAAACGGATGAAGAAACAAGAATTCAAAAAAATGAGGACAGGCTTAGGAACCTCCAGGATGTATTTAAACGTTCCAACATCCAAATTATAGGGATGCCAGAAGGGGAAGAGGAACAGCCACGAGTGGAAAACTTATTTGAACAAATAATAAAGAAGAACTTCTTTATTTTCCACTCTGGGCAAAGGAAATAGACCTCCAGGAAATCCAGGAAGCTCAGAGACTCCCAAAGAAGTTGGACCCAAGAAGGAACACACCAAGACACATCATCATTACATTAGCCAAGATTAAAATGAAAGAGAGAATCCTAGAAGCAGCAAGAGATAAGGGGACAGTCACCTACAAAGGAGTTCCCATCAGACTGTCAGCTGATTTCTCAAAAGAGACCTTACAGGCAAGGAGGGGCTGGAAAGAGGTATTCCAAGTCATGAAATCCAAAGACCTACAACCAAGATTGATCTATCCAGCAAAGCATTCATTTAGAATGAAAGGGCAGATAAAGTGCTTCTCAGATAAGATCAAATTCAAGAAGTTCATCATCACCAAGCCCTTATTATACGAAATGTTAAAGGGACTTATCTAAGAAAAAGAAGATAAAAAAGATGAACCATGAAAGGACAGCAAACTCACAGTTATTAATAACCACACCTAAAACAAAAGCAAATTAAGAGGACAGCTAGATCAGAAGGGAACCATAGAAATGAAGACCACATGGAGGATTAGCAACAGGGAAGTGGGAGGAGGAGAAGCGGGGAGAAGGTACAGAAAATAAGTAGCATAGATGGTAGGTATAAAATAGATAGGGGGGAGGGCAAGAATAGTATGGGAAATATAGAATCTAAAGAACTTGAGACACATGCTCATAAACTAAAGGGGGGAATGGTGGGGGAGGGGGTATGCAGGGTGGAGGGGAATGAAGGGGAGGAAATAGAACACCTGTAATGGCATAATCAATAAAATATATTTTTAAAAAATAAAAATAAGGTCAGAGTGGAAACAGGACACCAAGTTTCAACTAACAGTTAACAAGAAAATTTAATGGAACACTATAATATTTAAAAGGTTTTAATATAATTGCTTTTGAGACTACAAACCCTGAATTAACCGTTAATCTTCACCTAGAAAGAAACACCACAAGATTAGCAAATAGTTGCATAAAAGCTCCAAATGTTTAAGTCAAAAATATATATTTATTCTGTAACATGCCACACATTTTTATTTATTTTTTATGTAAGCTTTATTATATTTTTCCCATTAGCATCAGTCCCCTTATCCCCACCTCCAGCCATCACCACACTGCTGACAATGTCCACAAGTCCTCTTTCCTCCTTGCTCAGTCCCTTCACCCCCCCAATCTCCCCTCCCCCACTAGCTGTCATCCTGCTCTTCCTCTGAGTCTATTCCCATTTTCCTCCTTAGTTTCTTTTGTTCATTAAATTCCACATATGAGTGAAATCTATTTGTCTTTCTCTGATTGGCTTATTTCACTTAGCATAATGTTCTCCAGGTCTATCCATACTATGGCAGAGGGTAAAATTTTCTTCTTTTTTTAATAGCTGAGTATTATTCCACTGCGTAAATGTCACATTGTTCCTTTATTCCTCATCCACTGATGGACACTTGGGCTGCTTCCATATATTGGTGACCGTAAACAACACTGCAGTGAGCAGAGGAGTTCTTATGTTCTTTTGAATTAGTGTTTCGGGTTCCTTCAGACATATTCCCAGAAGTGGGATCACTGGGTCAGAAGCAAATGTATTTTTAATTTTTTGAGGTATCTCCATAGTGTTTTCCATAGTGGCTGCACCAATTGCATTCCTACCAACAGTGCAAAAGGGCTTCCCTTTCTTTTTTTTTTTCACTTTATTTTATTAACTTTAGTTATTTTTCAAGTACAGTTTTTGGTCTATTTCTCCCATCCCAGCCCACACTGCCCCGTGCTCCCCACCTCCCTCCCATTTTCACCCCTGTTAGTTCTTGTCCCTGTGCTCTTTATACTTGTTCCTCTAAATCCCTCCCCCTTTTTTGCCCCTTAAATACCCTCTTCTCACCCTTCTGGTCACTGTCCCCTTGTTCTCTATTTCAGTGTCTTTGTTTTTATTCTGCTTGCTTGTTTGTTTTGTTGTTTAGCTTCCTGTAAAGGTGAGATCATGTGGTATTTGTCTTTCAACACCTGGCCTATTTCACCCAGCATAATGCTTTCCAGTTCCATCCATGTTGTTCCAAAGGGTAGGAGCTCCTTCTTTCTTTCTGCTGCATAGAATTCCATTGTGTATATGTACCACAATTTTGTGATCCATTCATTTACCGACGGGCACCTAGGTTGCTTCCAACTCTTGGCTATTGTAAATTGTGCTGCTATGAACATTGTGGTGCATAGGTTCTTTGAAATTGATGTTTTAGGCTTCTTAGGATATAATCCTAGCAGTGGAATTGCTGGGTCAACGGGCAGGTTGCCTTTTATTTTTCTGAGAAAATTCCATACTGTTTTCCATAATGGTTGTACCAGACTGCAATCCCACCAATAGTGAAATAAAGGTCCCCTTTTCCCCACAACCTCTCCAACATTTGTTGTTTGTTGCTTTGTTTATGATAGCCATCCTGACCGGTGTAAAGTGGTATCACATTGTAGTTTTAATTTGCATCTCTCTGATAGCTAACAATATTGAGCATCTCTTCATGTGTCTCTGAATGTTCTGTATGTCCTCTTTGGAGAAGTGTCTGTTCAAGTCCTTTCCCATTTTTTAATTGGGTTAGTTGTCTTCTTAGAGTGGAGTTGTGTAAGTTCTTTGTATATTTTGGAGATGAAACCTTTGTCTGAGGTATCATTGGCAAATATGTTTTCCCATACAGTTGGTTGTCTTTTTAATTTAATACTCTTTTCTTTAGCTGTGCAGAGCTTTTTATTTTGATGAGATCCCATTTGTTTATTCTTTCCTTTATATTCCTTGCTCTAGGGGACATATCAGTAAAAATGTTGCTGCCAATGTTCTCCTCTAGGACTTTAATGGTTTCAAGGCTTTTATTTAATTATTTTATCCATCTTGAATTTATTTTGGTGTATGGTGTAAGTCTGTGCTCAAGTTTCATTTTTTGGTGCGTAGCTGTCCAGTTCTCCCAACACCATTTGTTGAAGAGGCTATCTTTACTCCATTTTATGTTACTGGCTCCTTTGTCAAATATTAATTCACTGTAGAGAGTTGGGTTGATTTCTGGGTTCTCTGTTCTGTTCCATTGGTCTATGTGCCTGTTTTTATGCCAGTACCAGGCTGTTTTGATTACAGTGGCCTTGTCATACAGTTTGATATCAGGTATTATGATCCCTCCTACTTTGTTCTTCTTTCTTAAAATTGCAGCTGCTATTGGGGGTTGTTTATGGTTCCATATAAATTTTTGAAGTGTTTGTTCTATGTCTGTGAAATATGCCATTGGTACTTTAATAGGTATTGCATTGAATGTGTATATTGCTTTGGGTAGTATGAACATTTTGATGATGTTAATTCTTCCAATACATGAACAAGGTATATGTTTCCATTTGTTTGTGTCTTCCTTGATTTCTTTCTTCAGTGCTGTGTAGTTTTCTGCATACAAGTCTTTTACCTCCTTAGTTAGGTTTATTCGCAAATATTTTATTTTTGTTTTTGCTATATCAAATGGGATATTTTCCTTGATTTCTGCTTCTGCTGATTCATTGTTGGTATACAAAAATGCCTTCAATTTCTGGATATTGACTTTGTAACCCGCTGTTTTGCCAAATTCATTAATTTGTTCAAGCAGTTTTTTGGTAGAGCCTATAGGATTTTCCATGTACACTATCATGTCATCTGCACACAGTGACAGTTTTTGTCTCCTCCTTTCCTATTTGGATGCCTTTTATTTCCTTTTCTTGCCTGATCGCTGTGGCTAAAACTTCCAATATTATATTGAATAGAAGTGGTGAAAGTGGACATCCTTGTCTTGTTCCTGATCTTAGTGGAAAAGCTCTTAGTTTTTGCTCATTGATTATGATGTTGGCTTAGGACTCTCATATATGGCCTTTATTATATTGAGGAATACTCTCTCTATTCCCACTTTGCTGAGTGTTTTTTATCATAAATGGGTGTGGTACCTTATCAAACGTTTTTTTCGCATCTATTGATATGATCATGTGGTTTTTGTCTTTGGTCTTGTTTATGTGATGTATTACACTTACCGATTTGCGAATATTGAATGATCCTTGCATCCCTGGGATGAATCCCACTGGGTCATGGTGTATGATCTTTTTGATATATTGTTGGATGCGATTTGCCAATATTTTGTTGAGGAGTTTAGCGTCTATGTTCATCAGCGATATTGGCCTGAAGTTTTCTTTTTTTGATGTGTCCCTATCTGGTTTTGGAATTAGGATGATGCTGGCTTCATAAAAAGAATTTGGGAGTTTTCCCTCCTTCTGGATTTTTTGGAATAGTCTGTGACGAATAGGGGTTAGCTCTATTTAAATGCTTTGTAGAATTCTCCTGTGAAACCATCTGGTCCAGGGCTTTTCTGTGATGGGAGTGCTTTATTACTGCTTCAATTTCTTTTTTTTAAATATTTATTTATTTATGTTTAGAGGGGAAGGATAAAGGGAGAGAAACATCAATGTATGGTTGCCTCTAGTGCATCCCCTGCTGGGAACTGGCCTGCAGGGAACTGACTTGCAACCAAGGCATGTGCCCTGACTGGGAATTGAACCACTGTCCTCTGGTTCGCAGACCTGCACTCAATCCACTGAGCTACACCAGCCAGGTGCTTCAATATCTTTTGCCGTTATTGGTGTGTTCAGATTTTCTGCTTCTTTTTCATTGAGTTTTGGAAGATTATATTTTTCTAGAAATGTGTCCATTTCCCCTAGGTTTTCAAATTTATTGGCATACAGTTCTTCATAATAATTTCTTACAATCCTTTCTATTTCTGTGGTATCAGTTGTAATCTGTTTCATTTCTGATTGTGTTTCTTTGTGTCCTCTCTCTTCTTTTCTTGATGAACCTGCTTAAAGGCTTGTCTATTTTGTTTATCTTTTCAAAGAAGCAACTCCTGGATACATTGATCCTTAGAATGGTGCTTTTAGTCTCTATGTCATTTAGTTCTGCTCTGATCTTGGTTATTTCCTTCCTTCTGCTTGCTCTGGACTGTCTTTGTTGTTGTTCCTCAAGTTCTTGCAGGCATAGGGTAATTGTTTGTTTGAAATGTTTCTATCTTCTTTAGGTAGGCCTGTATTCCTATAAACTTCCCTCTCAGAACTGCCTTCACTGGGTCCCATAAGTTTTGGTTTGTTGTGAGTTCATTTTCATTTGTTTCCAGGAACTTTTTGATTTCTTCCCTAATTTCATTCTTGACCCATTTGTTGTTTAATAGCATACCATTCAGTTTCCATGAATTTGGGTGCTTTGGGTTTTTCCCTTCGGGGTTGGTTTCCAATTTCAGTCCCTTGTAGTCAGAGAAAATGTTTGGTATGATTTCAATTTTCTTGAATTTGTTCAGGCTTGTTTTGTATCCTATCATGGGGTCTATCTTTGAAAATGTTCCATGTGCATTTGAAAGGAATGTGTATTTAGCTTCTCTGGGATGAAGGGCTCTATATAGATCAGTTAAGTCCATTTCATCTAGGGTGTTGTTTAATGCCACAATAACCTTGTTGATATTTTGTTTGGAAGATCTGTCCATTTTTGACAGTGGGGTGTTAAAATTCCTGACTATAATTGTGTTGCTGTCAATATCTTTCTTGAAGTCCTCTAAGATTTTCTTCATATATTTGGGTGCTCCTATGTTGGGTGCATATATATTTACCATGTTAATGTCTTCTTGGTGGATTCTTCCCTTGAGTATTTTGAAGTGACCTTATGGGTCTCTCTTTATGGCCCTTTTTTTGAAGTCTATTTTGTCTGATATGAGAATTGCTGCCCCAGCTCTTTTTCTTGTCCGTTTGCTTGGAAAAGTTGTTTCCAGCCTTTCACTTTTAGTCTGTGATGGTCTTTTGTCCTGAGGCAGGTCTCTTGTAGGCAGCATATGTGAGGGTCATGCTTTCTTATCCATTCAACTAATCTGTGTCTTTTGATTGGAGCATTTAATCCATTTACATTTAAGATTATTATTGATAGGTAATTATTCATTGCCATTTTTGTACCTGTGTTCCTCTCTGTCTCTCTCTTTTCCTTCCTTTCCTTAAAGCAGTCCTTGTAGTATTTCTTGTAGGACTGGTTTGGTGGAGGCATATTCTTTTAGACTTCTTTTGTCTTGGAAGCTCTTCATTTGGCCTTCTATGTTGATTGAAAGCCTTGCTGGGTAAAGTAGCCTTAATTGTAGGCCTCTGGTTCTTATCACTTGGAATATTTCTTGCCATTCTCTTCTTGCTTGGAATGTTTCCATTGAGAATTCAGTAGCTATCCTTATTGGGGCTCCCTTGTGTGTTACTTCTTTTTTCTCTCTTGCTGCCTTTAAGATTCTCTCTTTGTCTTGGAATTTTGCCATCTTAATGATGATATGTCCTGGAGTGGGCCTCTTAGGGTTCCTCTTGATTGGGACTCTCTGCGATTCCTGGATTTCTGTGACTTTTTTTATCATCAAATTAGGGAAATTTTTTCTCACTACTCTTTCAAATACGTTTTCTATCCATTGTTCTTCTTCTTCTCCTTCTGGTATTCCTATTATTCGGATATTATTACATTTCATATTGTCTTGCATTTCTCTTAATGCCTCTTCAATCTTCTGAGCCTCTTTTCCTTTTCCTGCTCTTTCTGTGAGATGCTTTCTACTTTGTCCTCCAACTCACTAATCCGATCTTCTGTCTCATCAACTCTACTTTTAATACTTTCTACTATATTCTTAAATTCTGAAATTGTATTCTTCATTTTCTCTTGTCCCTTGCTAATAGTTTCCATTTCCTTTTTCATGTTGATATAGTTTGCAGTGAGATCATTGTAACTCCCTTGTAGTTTCTGGTAGTTCATTGTGAGCTCTTTGAACTTCCTGATAACCAGTACTTTGAATTCAATATCTGATAGTTGACTTGCCTCTATTTCAACTAACATTCTTTCTGAGGGTTCCTCCTTTCCTTTCATTTGGGGATTGTTTCTTTGTCTTCCCATTGTTTGTGAGACTCTTCTTGTTAGCCTCAGCTCCTGAAATTGATCTGTTCTCACTCCCTGGGTTTATGGTGTGAACTTCTGTGGTAGAATACCTGTGAATTTCAGTGGTGCAGACTCCTTCAGGGATCTTGATGTTCTCCACTTCCACCTACTCCTTTTTTCATCAGTTGGAGGGGGAGGCAAATTGGTTTATGATGGCATAAGAGTATTTTATGATATTTACAGTCACAGCCAGTAGAGAGGAGATAGGCAATCTTTAGGCTATATATAGTATTAATTGTATTCTTCAACCAAACTTGCCACTTTTATGAAAGGAAGGACAAAAGATAAGCCTCTTGTTGGGGAGGAAAGGCTTGTGAGTTGGAACTAGAAAGCAGTGAAGTTGCAGACAGTCAGATTTTGAGGTAAGGTGAGAGTAAGGAACAATAAATAGGGGTAGTGTGTGAGCAAATAGAGTTAATCACTACAGTAATAGAATTCAGGGACCTGTATAATGGGCTAAGATCCGGGGGATGGGTTGTGAAGTATTTACAGTTGTATAGAACAGCTATTATTTACACTAATATTAGAGCAGCAATCATATAACAAACTCTATGTGATCTGTCTGAGTAGGGGGTATAGAGCTTTAGGTAGTGTGCTAAAGGAAAACAAGTGGTGTGGAGTGTAGAGGATTAGCAAAGCACTGTGGAGGAAAGAACAGGGGAAACCTGTCTAATAATACAATATAACCACCCAAGACTAAGAAGCCTATACAGAAAGAGGAGGAATACAGAGATACTATTAAAATATAAAAGAAATGAGAATAATGAAAAAATATGCAGCAACTCCTGGCTTCTCTGCTATAGCAAAGTGAAACTTGTCTCTCTGTCTCTACTGTTGAGACGCCCCCTCTTTGGGTCCCACTCTGGTCTTATTGCAGTTCCCAGTTGTTTGTGTCTCTTGTGGGTAAAAGAAAACAAAGCAAATAACAAACAAACAAACAAAAAGGCAGGAGAAGGGAGGCAAAAGCAATAAGTTGAGAGGAAAGGAAGAAGGACTAAAACAGGGAAAAAGAAAGGAGAGGAATAAAGTATAGAAAGATAAAGCAATAATAAAATTAAAAATAGATAAGATTACTAAAAAAAGAGAAAAAAAAAACAATAATAAAAAAAAAACCTTTCCTTGTTGGTTTCAAACTGCCCAGACCGGTTTTTCTGGTTGCAGCAGGATCTCTCTGTGGGCTGGGATGCCGGTGCAAGCTCGTGCACCAGCCAGGCTACCAGACTGGGGTGTGGGCGCCCGCCCACACTCCAGGCTGCTTGGGTCCCACGGGTTCTGGCAGGATCTTCCCACTCCTGTGGCAGGACTCAACTGCTTCTGCATCTGTGGGCACCTGCCAGGCTGCCTGTGGCGTGTGAACCCGGCAAGGTGCTTCCCAGTCCTGGGGCGGGACTCAAATGCCTCTGCTTTCCCCCTGGATCACCACAAGCCTGGGTGGCAAGCAAGCCAAGCTGCCGTGGCAGGAGAACACCTCAGTCCACTTTAAAAAAAAAAAAAAAAACCTCTCTCCAGACAGCCTGCCTCTCAGCCCAACCCAATCCACAGTCAGACCAGTGAGGACAATGCGCCTCTCAATTCTCCCAGGCTGGCGACCACAGAGTCTGCAGTTGAACACGGCCCTCTGTCTTTGTATCCCTCCCTGTTAACACAAGCAGGCAAGCAGACAGGTCTCTGCTTGGTGTTGGCCAGCCCTGCATAGATGGGGAGCAAGAGAGCTGCTGGCCTGTGCTGGTCGCCCACTGGGGCTGCTGGGTGCCCAGGTTCCTTGGCAGACACCTCTGGTGCTGGTCTCAGACTGATGCCTCTGGGCCCTGACTGCAGAGGCAGCACCAGGGCCGCATGGCCAGGGGCGCCAGCCCCCGCCTCTGCTTTGTCTTTACTCTGGTCCCCGAGACCCCACTGAAGTGCCACTGTCTGGTGTTTCAGCATCCATCACAATCTCTGGTCTTTTAATTTCATAAATGCTGGGTAATCAATGGTTTATGGAGCTGTTTCTTTGTAGATCTGCCATGATTTTCACCCACGAGTACGGGAGCTAGAATCTGCTCCATCCTACTCTATCGCCATCTTCCAAGGGCTTCCCTTTCACTATATCCTCACCAGCACTTGTTGTTTGTTGATTTATTGACTGTAGCCATTCTGGCAGGTGTAACACAGTAGCTCATTGTGGTTTTAATATGGATTTCTCTGACTATTAGTAAATGTTGAACATCTGCCATAAATTTTTTAAATGCTTGAATCTATACTCTGAAAGAATTCATTATGTACCAGGGAAAACTGACCCAGAACAATCAATCCTGAGCTATATTCTAGAACAACTATTAGACATTCAAGATGGGCCCCCCAAACCCTGAACTCTGAAAGCCAACACACTTTGAATCCATGAGATGCCCAAGACTACGGGAAAATAAGAAACAGTCCTCAATGGGCTTATAAGGACCCACTGTGGCTCTCCCCACAAGGCTTGAGCAGAGACAGCAGACAGAAATGCCCACTCAGATCTCTCCCTGAGAGAGGCCGATTTGCATAGCCATGGATCAAGCTTCTAATTCAGCAGTTCTAAGGGCTGACTGCAATCCCCTCTGGAGACTGGGGAGGCCAGTGGGCAGCATCTCCATACTCTCCCTCTGGCTCCAGGTTACCCATGAATCTCTGGCAGGAGCTTGTACCCACATCTGGTACCTCAGCTGTTGTGTCTGCTTCCCAGAGGACCATCCCCAATCACCTGTGGCTCTACTGACCAGCAAGGCTTGCATGCACTGGTCCCACAAAACCATAGGAAACAAGGAGCCCATCTTAACCATTCCCTCCTCCCAGGCTCAGCACAAACAGAGCAGCCAGACATACCCATCTCCCAGTTTTTCGCCGAAAGAGGCCAATTTCCATATTTTACTAACTGCTTCCTGAGGGCCCAGCTTCCAATCATGGATTCAAGCCCTGATCTCCAACACAATGATGACCTCCACCCAGAATCCCACGCTGGTGCCAGCAGGGCAGGCCCACCTTAGAACCAAGGTCAGCGTTTTGGGGACCACTTCACACTGGATGGAGGCTACCAGGGCCGGATCCGCAACGCAAGCACAGCTCCACATGATACTCTGGGGCTTCCGCCTTTCCCAACACAGACACTTGGGGAGGAGTAGAATCCCGGCCCATCCATGCTGAGGAGGCAAGCGTGTAGTGAGGCAGAAGAGGCAGAGGATGACCTTGAATCGGGTATTGCTAAACCATGTGACCTTGGATCCCGCAAGTAACTGCTCTGAGCCTCAGCTGCAGAGCAAGGCTGTCAATCTCCAAGCTGGAAGGGAACAGAACTCCGTGAGAGGTGGCTCTGTCATAACAGTGCAGTGATAGCAGCTCCTTCACCTGCAGCATCTTATTTAGGGGTGAACCAGATGAGGCTCCCAGAGGTTAAGTATTGGGTTGGCCAAAAAGTGTGTTTGTTTGTTTCTGTAAGATGGCTCTAGTAGTGCTCCGTCATCTTTAAGTTCATTCAGGACAATTTTGCTAGACTGTACTGTGACAGCTGTCCTATCAGCATGCATTTGAAGAAACAAGCATCAAAATTGGTGAATTTTTGTGTAGCCATTTTAATACTGAAGATGGGAGAAAATATACATTTTTGGCATATTATAATTGCTTTTATTATTTCAAGAAAGGTAAAACCACACTGAAACGCAAAAAAGATTTGTGCAGTATGTGGAGAAGGTACTGTGACTGATCAAATGTGTCAAAAGTGGTTTGTGAAGTTTCATGCTGGAGTTTTCTCACTGGACGATGCTCCACAGTCAGGTAGACCCGCTGAAGTTGACAGCGATCAAACTGAGACACTGAGAACAATCAATGTTATACCACACAGAGATGGCCGACATACTCAAAACACCCAAATCAAAAACTACATATTAATGTCCTGGGGGAGAATATCCTCAAAGCTTTCATGCTGCAGTGCTTTTTAAAGGTGGAGGGCAAGTCACCTAGTGCTACCCCCTCACCCTCCACCTGAGGCCGGGCAAGGCAACCTGCCCAGCGCACACCTGTTCCCACAGCCCCTGTTCTGTCCACCTCAGTCCCAAACCCTCACAGAAACTTTTCTCCTGGTTTGGGGCTGCAATAATTATAGCTAAGTCAGAAATGGAAGCCACCCAAATGCTAATAACCAGAGTCTAGACCAGGTGAGATGGACCCCAAGTCAGGAAAGGTGACTCAAGGCTGCAGGGATTTCTTTCACTATTCCATGTGAAAGGTCAGAGGTCATGCAGATGCAAGCTCCTACATTTTCAGGGAGGCTGATCCAATGAGTGTCCCGCCTTGCAAATCAGCCTGAACACACCTGAATGGCTTGATCTAAGGAATGGAAGGTGTGGGTGCAAAGAGAGTGGAGAATAAAGTGGTCCCTGGGCCACAGTCAGAGCTGTGAAGTCCTCGTAACCATCTGCAAAACAGTCTCTGGGCTACTCTCTGGAAGCTCCCTCTGCTGACCACAGGGCTCCCCTTCTCTCTACCACACCTTTTGCAGTGAGAGATAAGGACCAAGAAAGGTGAGAAGCTGAGCATCCATTTTAACAACTTCCTTTGCATCTGCTTCGTGGAAAAGCCAAACTATACCTTACAGTCTAGACATCATCCATGTCCCAGCCCTTCCCTCTGGGGCTGGACTGTTAAACTCGTTTTCACTGGAGGCCACATCAGCCTCAGTTGCCTTGAAAGGGCGAATGTAATTTCAACTCCTTAACAGTTAAGAAGCAGTTACATTTATACAGTCCTAAAATTATTTCAGCCCTTTGAAAACAACCGTGAGGCTGATGTGGCCCCCAATGAAAGTGAGATTGACGCCCCTGCTCTGGGCCTCGCCACCCACCCCTCGCCCTCTTGCTCCTGTGGACGCATTCCTGCCCCCCTGGCCTCCCACTCCTCCTTCAGCACTGCAGGCACCCGCCAGCCTCAGAGCCTTTGCACTGGCTGCTGCTCTGCCTGTAAAGCTCTGTGCTCTGAAGTCACACAGCTGGCCTTCTACTTCCTTCAGATCTTTGCTCAAAAGTCACCTTTTCCCTGAAGCCTTCCCTGGGCACCCTCAACAAACATTTACTCTCTTCCTTGGTTTTTCCCCTCTCCATGGCAGTAATCATCAAGCTACTAACTAATTTATCTTGTTTATTATGTCTTCCCCTCTAGAATAAAAGTTCCAGGAAGGCTGGGACTTATCTGAGTCATTTTAAAGTGCCTGGCATACAGTCCGTGCTCAGTAAATATTTGTGGAATGAATAAATGATGAAGGCAACAAGACAGTACTAAGAAGCTAACAGGATGTCTCTGACACTTCAGTGTCTATTGTGGCAAACCACACAAAAGCTGACAAACCAAAGTCTGGGGCAGACCTCCCTGCAAGGCCCCCACCAGAAGAAGTCCCAGAAGCATCTGGGGCTACTCACCTGTACAGAATGACTGCCAGCCAGGTTCCAGTGACCCGGTGCCTTCCCCCGCCTGGGCGAAGATCTGTATGGTGTACCCTGAGCCAGGTATTAAATCGGGAACTGTAGCACTGGTGACGCCAATGCCTGTGACTACCTCAGTGGCATTGCTGGAATTGCCTTCCCTCTCGACAAGAAGGCGGTAGGTATAGTTGGGAGAGGCCTCGTCAGAGTTCTGCCAGTGGATGGCTGCTGTGGTGGTGTTGGTGCTGATCTCAACATCGAACATGGTGCTGGGCATTCAGTGGAAAAAGAATTAAAATTTTTTTAAAAAGCACAGGTTAGACTTCTGCCAAGATGGACGCATAGATGGAGACACTGTGCTTCCTCACACAACCAAGTTTAGAGACAACTAAATAATAGCAACAGAAAACACAGCCAGAACACAGAAAAATGAATTTTTTGGAAGTCTGATAACAACAAATTCTTCAGACTGACCAGTAAGAGGGGTGAAACCAGCAGCTGGCAGAGAGGGGTTGCACAGGAAAACTCCGTCAGATGACTCCGGTGCGCAGAATCCAGGCACAGGGTTGGACCTGGTGGGCAACTCAGCAAGCAATCCCGGGGAAACAGCGAGGGAGCAGGGCTGCGAGTTGACTGTGGTCGCGCATTCGTGTGTGGATAGACAAGGGAGTGGGTGATTGGACGAGAGCCAGCAGCCCCAGCAGCAAGCAGTGGCAGAGGACACCGCCATTTCCCCGCTCTAACCCCGCCTCCACATACAGCATCATAATCCAGTGACCTAAGTGGCCCTGCCCTGGTGAACAACCTAAGGCTCTGCTATTCACCCAGCTGCGAGAAACAGCAGAGGGGGCCTCCATTTCCCTGCCCTGACCCTGCCTCCACATACAGAGTCACAACCCAGCGACCTGGGAGTCCCAGGCTCCGCTCCTCAGACTTAACTGGCGCAAACAGACCAAAAATGGCTCAAGAAGATCTCAAAGCCCCAGAGTCTATAAATCTAAGTGATGAAGAAATAGCAAAACTCTCAGACGCACAGTTTAAAACACTGGTGATCAGGATGCTCACAGAACTGGTTGATTATAGCCACAAATTAGAGAAACATATGATGGCGAAACTAATTGAAATGAATGGAATTGCACAGGACACCAATAGCAATGAAAAGGAAAATGGGACTCAAATCAATGGAGTGGACCAGAAGAAAGCAAATAATGGCCAAACAGAAAAGAGTCAAGAAGCAAGAATTCAAAGAAATGAGGAGAGTCTTAGGAACCTCCAGGACATCTTTAAAAGCTCCAACATCTGAATTATAGGGGTACCAGAAGGGGAAGGGGAACAGCCACGAGTGGAAAACTTATTTGAACAAATAATAAAGGAGAATTTCCCCAATCTGGTAAAGGAAATAGACTTCCAGGAAATCCAGGAAGCTCAGAGAGTCTCAAAGAAGTTGGACCCAAGAAGAAGCACACAAAGGCACATCATAATTACATTAGCCAAAATTAAAATGAAGGAGAGAATCCTAGAAGCAGCAAGAGCTAAGGGGACAGTCACCTACAAAGGAGTCCCCATCAGACTGTCAGCAGATTTCTCAAAAGAGACCTTACAGGCAAGGAGGGGCTGGAAAGAGGTATTACAAGTCATGAAATCCAAAGACCTACAACCAAGATTGATCTATCCAGCAAAGCATTCATTTAGAATGGAAGGGCATATAAAGTGCTTCTCAGAGAAGATCAAATTCAAGGAGTTCATCATCACCAAGCCCTTATTATACGAAACGTTAAAGGGACTTATCTAAGAAAAAGAAGTTAAAAAAACATGAACAGTGAAAGGACAACAAACTCACAGTTATTAACAACCACACCTAAAACAAAAGCAAACTAAAAGGACAGCTAGATCAGGAGTGGAAACATAGAAATGAAGATCTCAAGAAGGGTTAGCAACAGGGGAGTGGGAGGAGGAGAAGGAGGGAGAAGGTACAGAAAATAAATGGCATAGACAGCTGATAGAAAATAGATGGGAGGGCAAGAATAGTATGGGAAATATAGAATCTAAAGAACTTGAGACACATGGTCATAAACTAAAAGGGGGTAATGGTGGGGACGGGGGTAGGGTGGAGGGGAACGAAGGGGGGAATAGAACAACTGTAACAGCATAATCAATAAAAAATAAATTTAAAAAAAAGCACACGTTAGCCCGAATGCCAAGGGTTAGCCTGAATGCCTTTTATGGGCTGCATCTACAAATAGCCTGGCTATTTGTAGAAAGAATGAATAAATCTAATATTTCCTGACTCAACCAATGGAAGGTGTCTCAAAAAGGCATTCAGAAAATTACTGTACAGATTAAATTCTCAGAATAATAAAGTTTGTTGTGCTGCTTTTAATACTTCAAAGGTATCTGCAAGTTTCAAGATATAATTTCTTATCTGTTTCTGAAGTCTAAGTAATGAAAGAGAAAACGTATACTGAAAAGACAATATAAACTACCATCTCTACCACACGTTTACTGGGACTGACTGATGGCAAAGGCCCTCCCTCACTGCCACATACAAAGCTCATCCTAAGCAGAATCTCCTCACACCAACAGGACCCAAAGGAGACTCTGCTTCTGTCTGGGTCCCCAAGGAATGACTGAGACAGTGTATGTTTCCCATGCTTATGGGACCACTTCCTGCTTCTCAGGACAAGTCCAAGTCCACAAGGCTCAGCACCAGTGCCCGGTGAGAAGAGCAGACCCCCTGCCGAGGCCGGTATTTTCAGCATAAGTCGTTTCACATTTGACCTGGAGCCCAGAAACAAGGGCCCCTGAGCCAATGCCTCCTTCCCACCCTCCAAGTGAAAGTCAAGGAGAACATTCCCTTAAGAGGGCCTCCTACGACACTCACGTGTGTACTGTGCGATGGAGCTGGGGCGCCCTGGGACGCCTTGCACTTCTGGAACAATTGTGATGTTATACAAGGTGCCCGGGACCAGGCCCCTGAGAGTGAAGGCTCTGTGAGAACTGTTGGTCTGCTCAGCACTGTGCTCAGACCTCAGGTCGAGGTGGTAGATGTAGTCGGAGGCGTTGTCTACACTCTGCCACTCCAGCTATATCTCGGCTGTGGTGACGTGGGTCACACGGATGTCACACACTCCACTGGGGCCTGGTCAGAGGAGAGGAAGGAAGACGGAAGTCTGTTAATGCCCATCGTGACCTCCAGCTTTACTTCACAGTGTCTGTCAACAGGACTTGCTCTTTGGTCATCAAAGTCTCAAATGAGCTCATGAAGGGCAAACTCCAAAACTTGGGTGAGAAGCATGAGCGCTCGATTCTTTCAAGAATTGTGGCTCCCTCCTAACACAGAGAAACTTACTGGTTCCCCCACTCAGCTCTTTGGGCCTTTGCTTTGTCATAAAAATGTCCCCCATGGGGGTCTTCCAGAGCACAAATCACATTGGGTTCACTTTGTGAAAATTCTTCAAACTATGCACTTCGGATATATGTGTTTTTCAGGTGTATGTTAGTCTCAACAAACTGTTTGTCTTCAATCATTTCCTCAAAAGAAAATGTCTTCCTGAAACATGGCCATAGCTACCAAAGAGAAAAACTGACCTGGAGAGTGGATATTTACTAAGCGGAAACCTTTGAGGACAGGGCGGGGAGGGGGACAGAGGCACACGCCTGCCACTGTCAGAGCTAGGGGGCCAGAAGTGGGGGCACCCACTTGGGGACCGTCCATACTCTGAGCTCACCTCCACACACTAAACCAGCTACAGTGTGAATGCAGAGATCGGGGCCTAGAAATAACTAAACACAACTCGGTGGCATTCAGCACGTTCAGAGTATTGTGTAAATACACCACAAAGTATTTACACCCAAAACAGCTCACCATCCCCAACACAAACCCTGTCCCCATTAGACAACTACTCCCCACACCTCCCTCCCCCAGCACCTGGCAACCCCTGCTCTACTCTTTGTCTGTGAACTTGCCTATTCCAGGCACCTCATATAAGTGGGATCACACACCATGTGTCCATCTGCGTCTGGCTTATTTCACCTACCGCCATCATGTGAACGTTTTTAATGCTCACCACGCTGTAGCATGGGTCAGAATTTCATTCGGTTTCAGGGATGAGTGCTATGATATCGTACGGATAGGCCACATTTTATCTATCCATTCACCTGCTGATGGACACTTGGTTGCTCCCACCTTCTGGCCACTGTCAGTCATGCTACTATAAACACTGGTATACAGAGAACGGTTCAAGTCCCTGCTTTCAATTCTGAAATAGAATTGAAATTGCGGGGTTCATATGGTATATTTCCCTATTTTGAAATTGCCTTTAATGCTGTTACACTTATTTTCCCCAATAATAAAGAGAAAAGTTTTCAACAGAAAATTAGAATGGTCATCCCCTAGGAGTCCACTGCATTCTTCCAACTCATTCATTTTCGTTCAGTGAGACCCAGTTACAGGCAATAGTACAAGAGATGCTTCTTCTCACAAATAGTCCTTAATTCTCTGCATCTGCACCAGATCAAAGTGTCAGTCCACACCAAGGTTCAGACTCAGTTCCCAAAGCCAGACAGAGGCCCGTTCACTGCCCCGTCACTCTGGGCTCGTTACTTAGGTTTGCAGAGCCCTCACTTCCTACTCTAGAAAGTAGAGATGATGACAGCATCCACCTCATGAAGTTGTGTTAAGAAGTTTTTACATACAGGATGAAAACCCAGCATTTTGTACATCCCTAATATATTGTATTATTACATTAAGTTCTACGCATTGGCAAGTCCCACAATCTCTTATTACCATTATCAACATTCTAAAGAGAAAGAAGCAGCATACCAGGTCTGTCTGGGAAAAGTCCAGCCATTGTTAATATAATGAGAAGCTGGCACAACATTGATGTAACCTGGCAGCCAAGGAGAGCAGACTGGAATGCGCATGCGTGGACAGTGACAACTTCACTGTACTAGTCAGTGGGAGCAGTAGATGTCATTGAGTGAGTGGGTGTGTGTACTGTGTGGCCACCACATTCCAAATGACTGAGTGAATAAGGCAAAGAATTTGCATCAAATTTTGCATTAAGCTTGAACATTCCTCTGCAGAAACTATTTGGTTGACTCAGAAGGCCCCAGCTATTGGGCAACTGGTGATTGGCAGTTACATCATGACAATGCACCCACTCATGCATCATGTCTCCTGCACAGTATTTTGGCCAAACATCAAATCACCCAGGTGACTCAGCCCTGCTACAGCCCAGATTTGGCACCTTGCCACTTCTGGCTTTTCCCCAAACTAAAACCACCTTTGAAAGGGAAGAGGTTTCAGACCATCAGTGAGATTCAGGAAAATATGACAGGGCAGCAGGTGGTGACTGGAAGATCTACGTGAGGTCCCAAAGTGCCTGCTTTGAAGGGGACTGATACATTATTGTCCTATGTACAATGTTTCTTGTATCTTGCATCTTCTTCAGTGAATGTCTGTTTTTCACAGTGCGTAGCTTGAGACTTTCTGGACAGACTGTCACATGTTACTGTTAAGACTCCATCTCAACAAGTCTAATCTAAAATTACAGGGAGCTACTGCATTTCACCTGAGGGATGCAGTTAAGCAGTTCCCCTCTTCTGGGAGCAGATCTTCCAACTGACTATCAGCCCTCAACCCAACCAATAGCATTGAAGGGACCTGCACACAGAGAATCTGAGGAGCCCCACTGGTTCCACGTGTGGCTCAAGGACTGAGTCTCCTGTCTGTGTGCTTCCTCTCTGTATGAAAAGTTCCAGCCCTCTCACAGTCAAAGATCAAGGAATCCGGTGTGTTTTCCAAACTTTCCAACATGTCCAACTTCAAATTTTGAAAACAGTGATGAACCATTAAATTGTTTTCATAAAATGCCCTTATCAATATCAATTTGCTTTCTAGAACTAACAATACTACTGCATCTCAACACTGTCTATGAAAAACCATCAGTAACCCATCTGCCCAACGGTGAAAGAGCAGTTAAATAACTTACAGCACATGCAGGCCAGTGGTTCTTAAAAATCTGGGTCTCAGACTTGAACTTCCTAAACATTAGTAAGGGTCTCAGAGAAATTTGGGTCAAGGAAGGTATATTTATATTTATTGTGTTAGAAATTAAAAATGAGGAAATTTTTTGCCCTGGCTGGTGTAGCTCAGTGGAGTGAGCACAGACCTGTGAATCAAAGGTTCGCTGGTTTGATTCCCAGTCAGGGCACATGCCTGAGTTGTGGGCCAGGTCCACCAGTAGGGGGTGCGTGAGAGGCAACCACATATTGATGTCTCTCTCTCTTTCTCCTTCCCTACCCCTCTAAAAGTAAATAAATAAAATCTTTAAAAGTAAAACAAAATATATAAAAATGAGGACATTTTTAAAACATAAGACTGTACAAACTGTCAGAGCGATGGGGTCATCCTGTGTCATGGGGCATCTGGAAAACTCCACTGAACCCTCATCATGAGAGGGTGGGAGTGACAAGGGCAAACAACACCTGTGTTGTGATAATAATACCCCCAAACTCTCTGACTGAATCTAGGAGACTCCCGGGATCACACTTTGAAAACCACTGATCTGGCCCAGGGTCAACAAATCTTCTCCATAAGGCCACAGAATACATATTTTAGGCTTTGTGGGACATATATATTCATATTCTCTATTGCAATTACACATTTATAGCACAAAGGAAGCCATAGACAGTCTATAAATAAATAAACATGGTGTGTTTCCATAAACTATCTACAGCAACAGGCAGTTGGCCTGGTCTGGCCTGTGGGCCATTATTATCTGTGGACGCCGGATCTAGACCATGGAATGCCAGGAAGGTATGATAACGATCCTGTAGAAATACAGAGTATTCGTTTTGCCTGACACTTTCTCACAACCAGTCTCAGGTTAGGCATCTTCAGTGGGAAGGACGCATTAGTGATTGATTCCATGCGCCTCTCCCGTCTCAATACTGATGATGTTAAGTTTGAGCAGTTACTGAAGGAAGTGCCTTCCAGGTTTCACCTGTGAGCTACATTCTGCCTGTTGCAATTAATAAGTATCTTGCAGGGATATACTTTGAGACCATGTAAAATCTTACTTCACATCCGCAAAAAGCTGAATGACATTGTTCAATTCCATCAAGAGCACTTTCAAACAGAAGGTAAGTTATTACAATCTCTCTAAGAATCAATTTAACACTATGCATCAAAAGTTGCTATACCTTATAACACAGTGAGTTTACTATAGCAAATGAGTCTAACAAATAATCAGAAGTGTGAAGATTTCTATTCAAGAATACTTACTGAAATATTATTTATGCTAGTAAAAAAAATAGAAATGATCTAACAGGAACTGGCTAATTGAAATATAGTACATAAATGCCTAAGAGGGAATATTTTACAAGTGATCACAATAAAGTTTTTGAAGATGAGGACCAGTTAGAATAACTCTAGAACTAACAAGTTCTGTGACTTCCCTTCATCCCTTCTAAGCCCCAGGACGTGTGCCAACACACAGCTTCTACTTCCAGTCCAGTTTCATGGTCTTCACCCACAGCTTTTTCATGGCCTTCTTCACTTCAGCATTTCTCAGGGAGTAGATGAGAGGGTTGAGGAGGGGCGTGATCACTGTGTAGAACACGGCCACCACCTTGTCCATAGGCAGGGTGGCAGAAGGCCTCAGGTAGATGAAGATGCAGGGCCCGAAGAACAAGAGCACCACAGTGATATGGGACGCACAGGTGGAGAGGGCCTTGCGCCTCCCCTCAGAGCTCCGGGTCCTCAGGTGGAGCAGGATGACCACATAGGAGCCTAACAGGACCACAAAGCAGAACACAGACAGCGTTCCCCCATTGGCGACAATCAGCAGGCCAATGAGGAAGGTGTCACAGCAGGCGAGTTTGAGCAACGGAAGCAGGTCACAGAAATAGTGGTCCATCACGTTGGGGCCACAGAAAGGCAAGCGGAAGGTGAGCAGGATTTGGGCAAAGGAATGCACGAAGCCACCCAGCCACGCCATCCCCACCAGGACAGCACACGCCTGCCGGTTCATGATGGTGGTGTAGTGGAGGGGCTTGCAGATGGCCACGTAGCGGTCATAGGCCATCACAGTGAGCAGGAGAATCTCAGTGCCACCAAAGAAGTGGATGAAGAAAAGCTGTGTCATGCAGCCCCACAGAGATATGGCTTTCCTTTCAGCCAGCAGATCTGAGATGAGTTTGGGGGCTGTGGTGGAGGCGTAGCAGATCTCCACAAAGGACAGGTAGCTGAGGAAGAAGTACATGGGGGAACGGAGGCTTCTGCTCACAAAGACAAGGAGCACAATGAGGAAGTTCCCCAGCACGATCGCCATGTACAAGGGCAGAAATATCACAAAGCAAACTTTCTGCACCTCCCGACTGGGAGAAAGTCCCAGGAAAATGAATTCAGTCACATTGTGTGTGTTAGCCATGAAGTCTCCACCAGGAAGCAGTGATTGGGATGGGTGATCTGAAATGATAGGAAACAACAGACTCTTTTGTGAAGTGAGTGAATTATAAAATAATCCCTTGTGTACCGGAAAGCTTGTGAGCTGATACTGAAAGATGAGTAGGAGTTCATTTTGTGTAGAAGAAGGGGAAAAGCACTCTACAAAGACAGAAAATCATAAAAAGCTATGAAATGCATCGTGCTTGGTTGGAGTAAAGGGAAGAATAACAAAGACAAAGCTGGAAACAGTCTCATACCTGTTCACAGAGGACTGTTACGAACTTTGGGGTTTATTTTGCAGACTCAGGGGAGCCATCAGGAATGTTAGCAACTGGAGAGTAGAATCAGCTCGGAATGCAGAGGCTGGACTGGCAGAAAGAGACCAGAGGAGGAGAGAAAGGCTAGGATGCGAAAGCCTTGCCAGATGATGTGTGGCAGCCAGGAGAGGGCTGCTGTCTCCTGTTAGCCGTCCCCCACCCCCTCTGATAGCTTTGTCCCTCACCTGCAGCTGACCTGCATCCCACCTCCCTTTGCTCCCTTTTCACTCTCAGTTTGCAGAACAGCTTTCTGGCCACTCAACTTCCTTTCAGAGTCTTCAGGAGAGCTGTCCCCCACACTCAGTACCCCCTCTTATTTTTGCTTTCTCCTCCTAATTCTCCCATTCCACAGCTGGTCACTGGTGATCTTGCCCCTTCCCAAAGATCCAACTCAATGCATGCACAATTCTTCTCCTTACTGATGCCCACATTTCCTTCAGTCAAGCCCACCCTCCCCCCGTGGCAGCAGAAATACAAACCACCCCTCAGTGACCCTCCACGCTCTGCAGTCCAGCCTCCAACACCTCAGGGCATCACCAGGAATGTGTGCTGACTGGTCTGCAGACCTTCCTCCTTTGTGCCTGTGCCTATCAAACAGCCTCTTGTACAGGGAGACTCCAGAACCCCTGAGACTAAGAGATGCGTGACGTCCCCTCGTGCCACAGAGCTTCCTCCCATCAACAGTGGGGACAGGCTCAGGTCACTAAGGACTGCCAGGAGCCAGAAGGAAATGAATCCCTGATAGTTTGCAACCATGGAGACAAAGGGAGGGCAGAGACCAGCTCTCAATGCTCAGATCTGCTGGTGAACTTCACCTAGAAGCTGTGTGTGAAAGAAAGTACCTGCCAGCATTTTGGCTCCTGGGTTCACATTCAGGTCTCTTTAGGTCGGATCCGCATGATGTCTAGAACATTCTTTAGCTGAGCAGAGACTCCAGTCCAAACCCTAGCACAGAGATGATACCCACACCACAGGTAGAGGCCATAAACTGCACTCCGAGCCCATCCCAGGAGAACTTCAGTTTCCATCCTCTGGGCTGCCTTGGGCTCCTCTCAGACACACAAGCCCCATCTCCACAATGCACACTGCCCACCCTCTCTCAGCACAGTTTGGGATCACAGCGATTTTCACACTGAACTCTAATTGTTTCATGTGTCCATCTATCCCCACTAAACTCTGAACTTCCTGAGGGCAGAGCTTACATCTTGCCACAGTTCCATCCCCAGGACTTACTTAAATGCCTCCACAAAATGGCATTCAGTGGCTGTACTTAGAATCAATGAAGAGGGTGCAGATGTTCCCTAGCCTTCTTAGCATGGTATTTGGGACATTGTAGGTGTTCGGTATAAACCAAAGGAACAAAGGTCCCAGAAGACTGAGACCACAGCCTCTCCATCCCCCGATTCCCATTCCCAGCACCACAGCTGCCTCCTCCCGCCCCCCCATCAAAGACCAGATGTCAGGAGAGCAGTTTGGAAAACGTCATGTACTTCAAAGTGCAGTTGTAATCATCATGAAAAAAAGAAAAGAAAACAAAGTCCATGCTCCTGAAACAAAATGCCCCAGTGCTACCCTGGCTTTGCTGTTCTCAGCCACAGAGATACCAATAACGTCCCAGAACAGTGCTCAGCCTGAGCAGCTTCCCCGTTAGTGGGGCAGAAAGCACTACCTCCAACAGGAGCTGCCTGGTGAAGTCGGCTCCACCTGCAGCCCCAGGCTTGGGAACGCTGAGACTGAGCCACTGGCCTGTCCCTTCCACCTGGTTTAAAAACAAGAACAAAGTAGACTTGCCTCCCAAGTGTTCCACAGAGAATAAGAATTCTGGCCACTCAGCCTTGAGTTCACACGGCCTGCCACAGGCCAGGGGGAGGGCACAGCCATAAAGAGACTGTCCCCAGAGAGCCACCCCTTTCCTGTCCCAACCAGGCAGTCACCCTCATGGGAAGCAAGCCCTGCTTACAGAAACACCAAACTTCCTTATAGGCAATACAACTTCAGAAAGCAATGGGGAACGTCGAAAAATTAACCCTGCCCAGTATTTCCAGGGCAAGGATTCTGGTTGGGACTCTGTGCTGTTCAGAGGTCAATGAGACGGCTCCTGCTTATGGGCTCAGTCACGTGGCTTCACATGACATGACACATTCAGAGGGCAGGTCTGAGGGCCCAGGGCCTCGAGTGTCCCCAAGGGTAGAGGGCAGTGGTTCTCCACAGTGAACCCCGAGAAGTGAATGTGGTCCCCAAGAACACAGTCAGCAATATCTGCAGACATTTGTCATGGTCACAACCTGGGTGGGGCAAGGGTGCTTCTGGTGTGTCGTGGGTAGGAGGTAAGGATGCTAGGAGACGAGCCACAGCACACAGGACAGGCCCCACAGCAAAGGCTTATCTGACCCCGAATTGATACTGCTGCTGTTGAAATACACGGTATCAATGGAAGAAATTTCAGCCCGAATTGATTATTATTGAAACTGAGTGTGAGTTATGTGGGCATTTGTGTCCATGCTCTAACCACAACTGTGTATGTATTCGAATTGTGAATAATGAAAGGTTCACAGCCCTGGCTGCTGTGGCTCAGTGGACTGAGTACCGGCCTGCAAACCAAGTGGTCGTTGGTTCGATTCCCAGTCAGGGCACATGTTTGAGGCCCTCTCTTGCTCCCTCCCTTCCCTTCTCTAAAAATAAGTAGATAAGTGAATAATTTTCAGAGGTGTCCAAATGCTGTAATACCACATTGTAAGACACGTGCTCCACACCTGTGTTGCTCACCAATGCCATTAACTCAGCCTTGATTGAAGTCCTAGTGGAAACAGGACACCAAGTTTCAACTAACAGTTAACAAGAAAATTTAATGGGACACTGTAATATTTAAAAGGTTTTAATATAATTGCTTTTGAGAATACAAACCATGAATTAACCGTTATTCTTCACCTAGAAAGAAACACCAGAAGATTAGCAAATAGTTACATAAAATCTCCAAATGTTTAAGTCAAAAATATATATTTATTCTGTAACATGCCACACATTTTTATTTATTTTTTATGTAAGCTTTATTATATTTTTCCCATTAGCATCAGTCCCCTTATCCCCACCTCCAGCCATCACCACACTGCTGACAATGTCCACAAGTCCTCTTTCCTCCTTGCTCAGTCCCTCCACCCCCCAACCTCCCCTCCCCCACTAGCTGTCATCCTGCTCTTCCTCTGAGTCTGTTCCCATTTTCCTCCTTAGTTTCTTTTGTTCATTAACTTCCACATATGAGTGAAATCTATTTGTCTTTCTCTGATTGGCTTATTTCACTTAGCATAATGTTCTCCAGGTCCATCCATACTATGACAGAGGGTAAAATTTTCTTCTTTTTTTAACACCTGAGTATTATTCCACTGTGTAAATGTCACATTGTTCCTTTATTCCTCACCCACTGATGGACACGTGGGCTGCTTCCCTATATTGGTGACTGTAAATAACACTGCAGTGAGCAGAGCGGTGCTTATGTTCTTTTGAATTAGTGTTTCAGAAGCAAATCTATTTTTACTTTTTTGAGGTATCTCTATACTGATTTCCATAGTGGCTGCACCAATCTGCATTCCTACCAACAGTGAACAAGGGCTCCCCTTTCCCTGTATCCTCGCCAGCACTTGTTGTTTGTTGGAGAATTGACGGTCACCATTCTGGCAGGTGTGACAGAGTAGCTCATTGTGGTTTTAATTTGCATTTCTCTGACTATTAGTAAATGTTGAGCATCTGACATAAATTTTTTAAATGCTTGAATCTATACTCTGAAAGGATCCATTATGTACCAGGGAAAACTGACCCACAACAATCAATCCCGAGCTCTATTCTAGAACAACTATTAGACATTCAAGATGGGCCCCCCAAACCCTGAACTCTGAAAGCCAACACACCTTGAGTCCATGACATGCCCAAGACTATGGGAAAATAAGAAACAGTCCTCAATGGGCTTATAAGGACCCACTGTGGCTCTCCCCACAAGTCTTGAGCAGAGACAGCAGACAGAAATGCCCACTCAGATCTCTCCCTGAGAGAGGCCGATTTGCATAGCCATGGATCGAGTTTCTAATTCAGTAGCTCTAAGGGCTGACTGCAATCCCCTCTGGAGACTGGGGAGGCCAGTGGGCAGCATCTCCATACTCTCCCTCTGGCTCCAGGTCACCCATGAATCTCTGGCAGGAGCTTGTACCCACATCTGGTACCTCAGCTGTTGTGTCTGCTTCCCAGAGGACCATCCCCAATCACCTGTGGCTCTACTGACCAGCAAGGCTTCCATGCACTGGTCCCACAAAACCATAGGGAACAAGGAGCCCATCTTAACCATCCCCTCCCCCCAGGCTCAGCACAGTCAGAGCAGCCAGACATACCCATCTCCCAGCCTTTCCCAGAAAGAGTCCTATTTCCATATTTTACTAACTGCTTCCTGAGGGCCCAGCTTCCAATCACGAGTTCAAGTCCTGATCTCCAACTCGATGGTATCGGGAGCCAGCGCCTTTGAGATCCCGTCAGGGTTAGGTGGATTCTTGAGGGCTGGATCTGTGTAATGGCATTAACAGCTGTGTTAGAAGAGCTTTCTTACTCTGTCTCTCTCCCTCCCACCCCCCAAAAACATATTTTATCTGAATCCACGTCCTGCTATCACTACAACAAAGACCAAATTTGTGAGACAGGTACTGATGAAAAAGGAAGTGATTTATTCCAGTGCCGGCACCTCCCAGGGAAATGGGAGACTCCTGTCCCCAAAAACCCATCTTTGCCACTCAGTGGGAAGAGGTTTGTATAAGGAGGGAGAAGGGAACAGAACAAAGGGATGGAGGGTGGGGGCCTGACAAGTTCTCCACATGCAGACAAGCACAGCCCACTCAGATAAGGACCTCAGAACTGGTCAAGTAACAGTGTGGTGTGTCCTCCTGGTTTTACAGTCGAACAGCAGCAAACCTCCCAGAGTCCAGATGACTAAAGGGTGGAGTCTGTAATTTATTTTATTTTATTTATTCAGTTTAGAGAGAGGAGAGGGGAGGAAGAAAGAGAGGGAGAGAAACACTGATAGGTTGCCTCTTGCATGCCCCTAACTCAGGCACATGCCCTGACCGGGCCTCAAACCAGCAACCTTCTGCTTTGCAGGATGATGCCCAACCCAATGAGATACACTGGTCAGGGACAGAGTCTGCAACTTTTGAAGTTGGTCCCTAGAATTCTGATACAAACATGCTGTTTATCTACAAGCTACGTATTGGAGTCAGCATTTACAAAAACTCTGTCAGAAGAAGGGTGGGGCGAGGTACAAGTCCCCACTGTCAGAATGTGGCCATGTGAGGGCAGGTCTAGAAGGCAGCCTCTGCAGGCCAAGAAAAGAATGCTCACCGGGCAACCGAATACACCAGCACCTTGATCTTGGAAATCTAGCTCCCAGAACCATGAGGAATAAACTCCTGGTGTGTAAGCTGCCTGGTCGGCGCCATCTTGCTGCGGCAGCCTGAGCTGACTGATACAAATGGGTACGCCGACGTCTGCTGCTATTGCGAGAGATCCAGAATACACCAAGTTCAAAGAGCAAGTTGAAAAACAGCATGCATCACAGAATACTGTAGCTGTGAGGAAAAAAACAACAGTAACTTGTTCATAGAATCCATGTATTCTCCAATTTTTTTTTTTTCACTAACCCTTCCCAACTCAGATAATAGCCTCTTCGTGTTTAGTAGAAAAAGTTCTCCAATGCTACAAGGATCATCAGGGGAGGGAGAGAGCCAATTAGCAGTTCTCTGTGCTGGGAGTTCAATGATCAGTCAGTCTTCCCCTTTCTGTGGCCAGCATCCAAGCTTCATGGCACAGTGTCAACCTTTGGCAACTAATTATACTCTACGGAGTTGAGACAAAGAGTTAGGAAAAGTTTACAAAGGAGCAAATTAGCACCATCCCTTGGGCATTCTTCAGAGGTAAAGGAAGATTTCTCTCACCTCCTTCAGATCCCAAGGAGCTTCAGATAATTAAAGTCACGATTGGAGCCTACAAGAACTCATGCCCACTAAATGTGCAAGTAAGCCACCAAGGAACAAGAGCTTGCAGTACCAGACTCCTCCTGCGACCACACGGTGGAGCCAGACCCAGATGGAGCACCTTCCCTCACTCCCAGCAGATCCCTGAGACAAGACATTTAGAACTAGCTGGGTTGCATGTCAATGCAAGAAAATAGAGGCCAATTCCCTCCCCTCTACCCCTGCCCTGGGCAGGTGGCTCTGGAAGGGAGGAGGATACCACCACTTATAGAATCCCTACTGTGTGCCAGGCACTGTGTTAAGCACTTTATCCATCAGCCTGACCCATGTGGCCAGGAATACCAGTGCTCACCCACATCCACAGCTCCCCTCTTCTTCCTGGGCACACGGTGAAATGTGATTTTCTTATTGACAAAATGTGGAGGATGTCATTTCCCAACCTGGCCCACAGAAACCTCCCACACATTGTCTGTCACTCTCCCCTCCTCACCTGCTACCCGGATGGTGACACTCTGGATGACCTTGAGAGGTCTGGGTTAAAGGTGGTGGAACCTATACCAGCCTAGGTCCTAGAAGGGTGACAGCCACATTAAGCTGTGACATAGGTAGAAGCCACTGAGATCTGGGGGTTGTTTGTTGCTACAGCAATTAGTTTACCCAACTCGTACAATCTACTCCACCGTCTGGAAAATACGAATTAAATCATATCCTTTATCTACCCAGTGAATGGCCTGAGGCCTCACTTTTCTCCATAGAGAAGTTCATTATGTTTCACACAGCGCCAGGTCCTATCTCCACACCATATTCTCCAAGAACATCTGGGGAACACTCAGCGCAAAAAAACGTGGTCTTCCCAAGGCCATGTAGGAAGAGAAGAATTAAGAATCTCCGCGGCCTCATCTTTGGTCGTGGTCATGTGATCGGTCCTGTGTTGATTGTGGGCGTGGCTCTGCTGCCCACTGGCAGAGGTTGGACTTCCTCCATGAGCTCCAAGGTCATAGTTCCCTGAGTTCACCTTCACATGCACAGCTATTGCTCCCCGAAACACAATGGTTGTCCTGGGCAGCTAGATCCAGAGGGGCTTTGCAGACACGTGTTGCAACAAGTCAAAATTCCCACACATGCACCGCAGTGCTGAAGCTTTCTCACCAACGCTTACCCCTCTCCCCTCAGGTGGGCTCCCTCTGGGGGCTTTTCATATTCTTTTATGCTGATGGATCATGGTCAATGTCACCTTGACCCACCAAAACAGGTTTCCTTAATAGCAAATCTCCAAGATCAAAATTTAGGGGCCTCAGCCCTTTCCTCCCCCAGAAAGCCCCCCTGCTCTGTGTGAAAATCCTGCATACCCAGGGGAGAGGCAGGTCTGGCTCTGCCACAGGAAGATATAATTACAGGCACCTACACTCACTACACCTGCATTACTAAGCAGGGCACGCCGTTAACTTCTCTGGTCAAAGACATTTACTCCAAGGAAACTTTTTGCCTCTACCTACACAAAGCAGCAGCTAACAATTAGTCTCCAATGTTGCACACGTTATCTCATTTAAAGCTGGGGGATGGGGGGCGGGGGAGTCATCTGCAGTGAGAAGACTGCCTGGGGTCAAAGACCCTGCTTCCAGGACCACGTGGCTGTTGGCAGAAAGTTCAGTGCCTCGCCACGTGGGTCTCTGCTAAGAGAAAAACCAAGAGAGAATCTGCAGAGGCCTTTAGACCCCCATCTCGGAAGTGCCGCACCAGGACTTCAGCTGCACTCAGTTGGCCACGGAGACCAACACCCGTGTTTGGGGTGGGGGAGGGGGCTACTGCTGTGGGCCCTCTTGCTGCTTGGAAACCACATAGATTTTTATTTTTTTTCCTTCTGTTATGTACACTTCCTAATTATTTTTTTAACATGAACATATGACATAATGATCCCTAAGGGAAAAAAGCTACTGACTGCTGGCAAGGACCCTTCCATCTCCCTGTTGCTGGTTTTTACGCATTCCCCCGTCAACTTCCTGATTCTGTGTCAGGTCCTTTTTCCCCAGGTGCCGGCCGATTTCTAAGCAGGGACTGCGTCCTCAGCCTGGTCTCTGGCGCCATCTAGGGTCCGTATTCAAAACTGCTGCCCCGGGCCGGCGCTGCTCCACTCAGGTCTGAAGGCCTCACCTGGAAACTGATTTGGATGGGATGTAACTGGTAAAGCCTAGGGTCTCGGCTTTTTCCTCAGAGGTCCCCGGGACCGTCCGCAGCCATCTCCAAAGGATGGGAGGGCTGTCAGAGCTTTGGGGAGCAGGACCTAAACTTCTATTCTCCCTGCCTCTTCCTTCCACTCCCCTTATACCAACAAGCATCCCCCTGCCACCCACACTCAGTGGGAGGAAGAAGGCCCCTTGTTCCCTTCAGCTCAAGGTGCAGAATCCAAGGTCCAAAAACCTACCTTTCATGTTTCACAAACTGCCAGCAACCGCTTTGCGTTCGCACTCATTTTAAAGAACTCTGTAAAACATGATGAAGATATTTTTTAAATGCTGAGTCAGGGGGGAAATGTCAAACTTTTAATTGACCATCGTTAATGGCCACTGCATATTCATTGGGAGAAATCAGAACATCTGGGCAAGCAACAAACAAGACGGAAGTTACTCGCCATCCCACCAGTACATGAGTCTGGAGTTCTTCTTGTCTTCTACGCATTTATCCGATTTTTAATAGGATTATTCTCTGCCTATAGTTTAATGAACCCCTCTTCTCGCTCAAGCTCTACCGTGTTATAAGAGCACAGGGGATCGTCTGACTTTTATTTTCCCGTGATACCTCAGTTTCTAGACCCCACCTGGGAATCTTCACCAGACTACATGCTAGGAGCACAAGATGTTTGCATGCTGGGCCATGTTGCAGCTTCTCCTTCCCTCCCCTCCCCCCCCCAACAACTAACACCAGGTCAGCAGCAGAATGTGAAGGTTGTTTGTGCCCTCTGCCTCCCCCAAACCAGTCGCGTGTGTGGAAGAGCTGGGGACATGCAGAGTGTGGACACTGCCGATGCCCAGGTGCCGTTTCTGAGCAGGACCCAGAGAGCTAACTGAAACGTAGCGTCCAGTGAAGGCCTGCAGCAGAGGAAAATGCTCATCCTGACTGTGTTCTCTTAGGTTCTGTTCTAATTGCCTGTGTTAAAAAAAATTGGCTCTTGCAAACAAAATTATCTCCTGTTGAAAGAGATGACAAAACACCAAGGGCTCACAAAGTACAAGCTTCCTCTGATAAAATAAACCAGGTGCGGGGATGTGAGGTACAGACAAAAGGACAAGGGACGTGAGGTGCAATGTGATGTCTACGGACACACTGCTGTGCGACATGCAAGGAAGTCGTTGAGAGTAGACCCTGAGTTCCCAACACAAGGACACGTGTTTCTCTTCTCTTTACTGCTTCCCTGTGAGATGACGGGTGAAAACTAAACCCACTGTGCTCACCACTGCACAGCGTACGTAAATCCTTAAACTTACACGGTAAGGTATGTCAATTATTTCGGTCACCTGGGCATGAAAGAACTAGAGCTCAGACTTCCAGACTTTGGACCTGCATCATTCTTCATGCCCACACACATCCAGAAGCATCTTCTTCTAAGCAAACGACTTCTGTGCCCTCATCCAGGGTAGTGACTACATCTGGAGTAATTCGGCGGGACACGGCGCAGATCTGTGCTTTTTGCCTCACCAGCACACTAACCGTGACAGACCCAGGCAGACCTGGACATACTCAGGGACACCGTGCCTGGACAAGTGACCACATTTCACCCTCTATGTCCCAGGAAACAACTGGGGAGTGTGCTGGGATCATTACCGGTTACTTGGTCCTTGGCAGGATAGACAGCATTTAGCCTTAGTCTCTCCCCCCCAAAAATGAAAGGGAGTGTAGGGGTGGGGACGGAGAAATTGGCAAGGCAAGCCTGATGTGCCAATGTGACATCAGTGGCTGCTGAGAACCTGGTGAGACCTGCTGGCCCAGGAAGCATGTCTCCCACTGAGCATGCTCAGTCGGCCCTGACTGTGGCCAGTTACATCCTTTACCCCACTGCCCAGCAGAGTGTCTGGTGGTGACCTTCTCCACATCCTCTCGTGGTCACCCACCAGGCAGGCTCCATCCAAAGACAATAGTGAAGGTAAAAGTGTGTGTATGTACACATGAGTTTACACATGTATGTGTTTGTACACACACACACACTCCTGGTGCAGTGTTTCCAAGGGGAGACAGTTTTATCTCCCACACACACAATCCCAGAGCCCTTACCTTTCAAGGTCGTCTGCCACCACCTGCCCTTCCCCCCCTGCACACCGTATTTGGGTCTCCAGGAGGCCCAAGCGAAGCACGCCTGCCTGTGCCCTGTGTCTCCGCATCCCCTTATCATCTCGCTGAAATTCTGCATTAGAGTTGGCTCAAAGGCCACCCACTCTTAATTCTTCTGGGATCCCTGTTACCTGCTTCTTTACCCCCCTTCTGGCATTTCATGGGGATGGTCATTTGCCATTTGCACCCCACCTGCACGAGGCCCCTCCCTCTGGACTGTCCATTCTCAAGGGCAGAACTTCCGCTGCGTCCATCTCTGTCCCCCCTGAGAAGTGTGACCACACTGTCCAAGCATCTCTCTTTCCTTTTCCCCCAGGCAGGGCTGGTGTGGAGAGCATGGGGAGGACGTGCAGAGAGCTTTTCTCCGTGTCATGTGACAGTGACGAGTTGGTGCATCAGGGAGTGGCCTGTTCTGCCTGTACTTTCATCGTCTAACACACTGAAGGTCTGAGGTTCCTGCTGTTTGTCTGCCTCCTCCGGTCAGAACATAAGCCCCATGAGGACCACGCTTTTGCCCATTGTATTCACCATGGGACCCTCAGCCACTGAGGCACACCGGCTGGTGCACAGGAAGCATTCAGTGTATCACTGTTGAATGGACTAATGTGGCAAAAGGAACAAGATCTCAAAACAAAATCATCTTAGTCTGCTTAGTGTTTGCACCAAGCATACCAGAAAGACATGAACTAAGACGCCCCAGTATCCCAGCATCCCCGGGATTCCCCAAATCCATCAACAACAAATCCCCTGCAAACCCTGGGCACTGGCCTGAGGCATGTATGCCGCCACCAAGCGGGGGTGTCTGTCCCTCCAAGAGCACACTGGGCCACCTCTCTAGTGCACACTCCGTCTGCCAAGTCTCCTTGCCATTCATTCACCGTGGATGGTGTTTGGCACTGAACTGCGTGCCCACCAAAATTCACAGGTTACAGCTCCAGATCCCTGTACCTCTGAATGTGACTGTATGTGGAGACGGGGACTTTCAAGAGACAATGGAGGTGAGATTAGGTCACGAGGGTGGGCTCTAACCCAAGAGCCCTGATGTCCATATAATCAGGGGAGATCCGGACTCAGAGGGAAGACCATGTGATGACTGAGAGAGAAACGCACCCCCGACCCCTCCCCTTGCACGTCTCACCCCCGAATTGTGAAAAAAGAACTGTTTTGCCTACGCCCCACAGCCCACCTGTGGAACCTCGGTATGGCCGTCCAAGCAAGCCAACGCAGGGAGGGAAATACAAAGGGGGAACACGAGTGTTTGTGTTTAAAGGGTGCCCCGGTGGAAGGCAGGCCCACGCGCCGAGTGAGCTGTGAAATGGTGTGGACACCGAGTGAGGAGGAGGGGAATAAAGTAACAAAGCCAGGTATAATGTATCGACATTTTTTTATATTTGGTATTTGTAAGTCTTTAAAAAAATTTTTTTTCAGGCCATATTTTTCTTACAAAACAAAGAAAAGCAATCAACAGCAATACTCTGTACAAGTGTAACAAACATTAGAAATATGCATCATTCCAAAATAGTTACAAGAAAATTACAGTTTTAAAGTCTACATCAACACATCCTACCACCTGGGCCCCACAGCCTGGCAGGGACGGGGAAGCTACAGTGTGCAGAACACTCAACGGCTCTGGGGAGTGAAAGCTCAGAGCTTGGGACCGCTGACGCCAATCACATCCGCCACCGAGTCCTGTGGAGCTCTGTGCGCAGGATCCAGCATTCCGGAAGAAACCAGAGCTTTTCCATCCCCGACGCAGAGCAGACTGGAATCAGCGGCCAGCCCCCACCTCCCAGGAGCCCCTGACAAGGAGAAGCCCGAATCCAGTGGAGTCTGTGCTTCCAAGTCCAGCTGGAGGTCACTGCCTGGGCACAGAGAGCGGACCCCAAATGTCATTTCCTCCTGGCGCCAGTCGTCGCTACATTTAACTTTGGAGGCAAAACATCTTTGCTCTGGGAAGAGATCCCATGACCCGAATCCCCCAAGCCACTGCCCATCAATCTTTGGCTCTTTGACTGCTGGCTGCCCCACCCTGGCTGCTCTCCTGCGGGCAACCCCAGTGCTAGCATGGCAGAGGATTCCACCAGCCCCACGATGGCACTCGACCCCTCAAATCTGAGTTCGCCACTCCTGGGCTTGGGGCAGGAGCTCAAACACATCTTCCTCTTTCCTGTGACCACTAACCCGCACCCCCAGCCCCTATGTCTGTTATATTTTTTACATATTAATCTTCCCTTTTCCATCACTGCTATAAATACGGTCGCCACCCCCACGGGCTGCAGCCCCAGCCACCCTTGGGGCTCAGAGAGGCATTGTGACCTCTGGGTGACCTGCCATTTGGAATCCGGACCTCGGGGCACAAGCCTTCCCCAGGGATTCAGAGTGAGGCCAGGCAGTGGCTTGCGGGCTGCGGCCGGGCTCCCAGGCCCACACCAGGCAGAAGGGAGGAGGGCTTCTGGTTTTTGACTTTTCACACAACATGGTTATAATTATTGTTTTCATTAGTTTCAAAGGAATTCGGAGGGCCCAGCCCTTCCCCCGCCCCGTGTCTCCGTGGCAGTGGTGTGGGCAGAGGGGGCAGGGCGGGCATCTCCACGGGATTTCACACCGGCCACACAGGCTTCCTGACAAACCGCAGCAGGGCGGGGTGGCCCCAGAACTGCCGCCCGCACAGGAACCTCCCAGTGGCACCACAGGGCGAGCGCACCAGGATCCACGCGCCCGGGCGGGGGGCCCGGTCAGTGCCAGGGTGTGGAAGCAACACACCCGAACCCAGGTGCCCTCAGCACCTCGGACCGTGGCTTCCCTGAAACCCACGCCTCCGAAGCTGAGTCCAGAGGGGCCTGACCTGGCCGGCCCGCCCGCCCATTCCTTCAGGAGTCGGATACAGAAGGAACTGCTCACTAGAAAGAGAGCAAAGGGTTCAGCAAAAAGTGCAATTTCCACTTGGGCAGCAAGCTTCTCCCAAAACCTGACACCACCGCCGCCTCTCCTTTCAGTTTTTTCGGGACCTCTCCGGGAAAGGGGGACAAAAGACGCCTGAACTGAATCGAGGGCTCTCAGGACCTTGTGGTTCATCCTTCGCAACCCCAAAATACCCAGTCACATGTTCAGTCTGGCATCAAAGTGCGGGCACACCGAGGGGAGAGGCGGGGTCAGGAGACCGGCTGCAGGCGGGCACTCGGCCCGGGCCTGGGGAAGAGACCTGCCCCGTCTTCAACGGGACACGTGTGTCCCCAGTTTACAGCAGGTTCATGGCTGTGGCACACGGCCACGGGCTCTCAGGGACCGGGACATTCCTTCATAAGACCTTGTATACTTCATTGCCTGTTGAAGGACACACTCAGCATCTCTCCACAATATAACCTGAGCCACAATATAAAATAAAAAGAAACAATCCTTTCATGTTAATGCCTTGAGAAGTTTACAGATTATGTACCAATAAAATAAATCCACATAAATTCTGAAATTCTTGGTGGATACACATCTGAAGCAAAAAAAAAAAAAGTTAATCTACACTTTTTAAAAAATCAAAGTAATTACAGCAGCAGTATAGTGAAAGAGGTTTTAAAAATAATAATTACATCTTTGATACAAATTCAAACTTTGTACACCTCAGTTCAAAGGAATGACTTTTTGAAGAGTTCAGTATACACATGTATATACAGTAGGTACCGATATTGTCCACTGCAGACAGACTAAAGCCAGTGGCCTTTGAAAGAGGAGGAATTAATTTGACACTTGCCACACTGAAGTGTTCACAGACTGCCACGCTTTTAAACACACACATATACACAGACACACACAAAACGCCAACCTGAGTAAAACGTTACTAAAAACCTAGAGCCATCGTGAATCACTAAGCCACATATTGCACCTTTAAATAATCCTTCTTACCAAATACAGAAACGAGAAAAAGCAAAAAACGGGGACCAGTGCTGGAGAGTCCAGCGCTGGGGGGGGGGCTCTTTTGCTTCCCCAGCCTCAAAATCCTCAAGGTGACACGTGGTCTCCACTCTCAGCCCCGGGGCTGAGAGTGTGCCTGGCAGGCACGTCTTTGGGAGAAATGGGGGGGGGACAGAATAGAACACAAAAGGGGGTGGGGGCGTCTCCTCTGATCAGACAGGAGCAGGAATGTCACTGAGAAGGCCGAACTTCTGATCCTAAACTACTGTTTAAATATTCCACATATTCCAATTATGAGATTCAATACAAAAATAGAGAAATCTACTGAGTGTTGCCTGTGGAAGCATAATTCAGAAAAGGCACGTGTTCAAATAGAAAACCCCGGTGGGGGGGAGGGGCCACGGACGACCCCTGCCCCCCACAGGGTCACCATCCACAGTTAGGCAGGTTCCCTCAGCAAGATTCCAAGACACAGTAGGTAAAAATAGACCTCTGATACTTAAAATATATTCAACCCAATACAGTCCTGGCTTTAGCATGTGGATCATAGAAAATAGTCTTTAAAAACAAATCTTGTTTCGACAAAAAAAGTCATAGCTCACTTGTCCTAATTTTCCATAATTCCCAAGGACAAAAGACGTGAACTCATCCATTGGTGGCCAGGAATGTCACTGATGGACACGCCCCTCCCACCACCCCCAACAGCCCCAGCTTCTCACTCATCAGGTGTCACGTGTGTGGCTTCACACCCCCCATTAGTTCCAACCAAACAGAACACAGAATGAAGACACCAGACATAAAAGAACTTGTCCACACGAGGGCGTTTCCCTGTGCCCTGGGTGTGATGGGCTAGTCGACTCCAGCAAGGGCGGCCCTTGGGCCTAGGCGATGTGACCATTGATGTGTCCCAGCGTGGCCACTGGCGCGAGGTTTTCGTAGATTGTCATTGCGGTCGTGTTCTGGTAGATGAGATCTACCTTTGAGTCCCTCTGGGATCTGACAATGTCCAAGACACACTGATTGAGGAAAACATACTGGTCCTGTCGGAAAAGGGAAAAGAAGGAAGTGAATGAGCTGCACTCCGGCGATGGGCACCCAACGTTACTTTCAAACAGACTCCCCCGCGCCCACCCCACCTGCCCCACAGCAAACGGCACTTCGAGGTACCACGTGTCAAGGGCTAATCGCATTCTGGCGAAGTCTGAACGCACGGGGAACGAGAATGTCACCGTCAGTGACTGTCAGCCAGAGGGACACATTCCCCACCATGCCTGTCCAAGACGCAGCAGGTAAAGAGAGACCTCTGGCACTTAAACTACATTCAACCCGACACTCTTCTGGCTTTAGCAGCTGGATCTTGTGAAACACCCCCTTAAAAAATCTGTCTTGGAAAAAAAAAAAAAAAGAGTCATTGCCCATTTTTCCTGGTTTTCCATAATTCTCAAGGAAAAATGAAGCGAACTCATCCCGCTGGTGACCAGGAATGAAACTGACAGGCTCACCCCCACCCATGGTCCCCAACAGCCCCAGCTTCACTCCTGTCATGTGTCACGTGTCATATGTGCGGCGTCACACCCAGGAAGAGATACCAGACTCTCGGGAAAGGGCAGAGAAGGGACCTGGGGGTGATGATGCAGAGCAACGAGCGTGTGCAGAACAGGGGGCAAACTGATTCTCAGCAGAGGAGGCAGGTTAGGGGGGCTGATCACGGCAGAGTTGCATGGGGACCACCTGCAGGCAAACCTATCAGAATCTGCAGGCGTCTGTTACGAAGAGGAAGAAGGGTGTATGCCACACAGAAGAATATCCACGACGCTATGAAAGGAAGAAACCACAGGGCAGCATTACTTATAAAATAGGGTCTGAGACCTACTCTGTGTGTGTCTGCATGCACACACACACACATGTCCGTGTGTGTATGTGTGTTCCTCTACAGCTGCACAGAAACTACCATGTGGAAATACGCACAGACTGGCGACTTCTGGGGAGTGCAGTTGGGGGAGAAGAAGGAAAAGGCAAAAACATATTGTGTATAATCCTGTACTGTCGTATTTTTTCATGTCGACGGTTAATATTATGTTCAAAACATTTTATGGAAAAGGGACATGAAACGAATTTGTAGGCAGGTGTAAGATTTTCCTGTTTCCCAAACGAGGAAAAAAGATTGAGAGCCGCTACTCTACAGAATTAGGGAGAAAACAGGAAACGCCTGCTCTGACCAGCGCTGGAGGGGGATCCCACGCCTCACACAGGACCAGGCCACTCAGCCCCCGGCACGCGGTGTCCCCAGGCCTCAGTAGCAGAGCGCACATTCACTGACTTCTCAATGGCTGCACGGTGACCGCCTGAGGCAAAATGAATATTCTGCTCTCCCCCTGGCGGGGGCCCACTCAACCCCACAGCTTTGAGAAAGGCCATTTCCCAGTGTACTGGTTGAGAACGTGCCACAAAAACAATGTTTGTCGGGAACATTTCAGGGAAAGCCAAATCTGACGATCTTACACAAGCGACACTGTCAGTATTGAGCGTCCACTGCCTCCCGCAGCTGCGTGACTGGTGCTCTGAACAGCCCCAAGGCCAGTGCGGCTACCCTGCTCCGGATGCTCACGCAGCACGATGCAGCCTCACACTATTGGCTTTGATAAGCCTGCTCACGGGCTCAGTTTCAGGACGATCAGAGCTTCTCAGAAACAAAGGGAGCAGATGCCAGTTTTTGGAGAGTGACATCCGGAAGCCAAAGCTCAGAGATTGGCATAGGTTTGCCACAGGCGGCTGAGTGAGGACCCTGGTAGGTCTGGGTATGTGGTGCCATTGCCGCCACCCTGTATCCCAGGTAGTTCAAGCCCATGTCGGTTTTGGATCTTAAAGAAACCAGTGTCACATCATGGCCAAGAGCCAGAACAATCTGGAAGGGTGAAAGAGTTGGACACACGTATGTGTCCTGACACAACCTTTCACAAACAAACAGGAAGGGGGACGGTCAGACAGACGCAGGCCTCACCTCGGTCTGCACCATCAAAGGCCTGTGCATTCGAAGGTCATACACAATCCCGTACACGTCCACTGCGTTCTCGTTCTCCATCTGGTAGATGAGACGGTCGATGGCGATGAACGTGCCCGTCCGCCCAACGCCCGCACTGGAAGGGAAGAGAAACGAGCGTGGCGCTGGGGGTTCCCTGGCTGCACGGCTCCCACGTTCCCCGTGCGTGTGTTTTGCTCTCCGCCACCATCAGACCCTGAGGACACAGCCCAGGGCCACTCAGCACTCGCTCAGGTGAAGCCTCAGCAAGTCACACTGCACCGGCTTGGACTTCCTTTGGAGTCCAATGCACTTCAAATGCACAATGAAGCACTTTGCTAGAGATTCTTAAACCTCAGAGCTGTTCAAGTTACCACCATAAAGTAGGACGGCAAGGGCCATCAATTTAGTCCCCACAGGGCAACGAGGCCTCTCCTTTCTGCTGTCTTAAAATCAATTTCTCCAGCTTTAAAGCTACTGTCATTGTTCGGGAGAAGGGCTGGCAAACTTCTGCTGTTATGGGCCAGACTGTAAATACCTTCAGCTGGCAACCGAAAGGCCCCTTCCTGCCACCGAGGCACGAAAGTAACTGCAGACCCTGTGCCAACTAATGAGAATGGCTACGTTCTGATGAAACTCTACAAAAACAGGCAGCAAAGAAAGATGCTGGTGATAGTTTCCGGGGGGTATACTTATCCCCAAACTCAAGTTATATATAGTATGTACAATATTTGTGTGTCAAAAAACATTTTTAAATGGAAAAATAAAACAAATGAGAATGATGTGCCTTGGCTGGTGTGACTCAGTGGACTGAGTACTGGCCTGTGAACAAAAGAGTCACCGGTTCAATTCTCAGTCAAGGCGCCTGCCTGGGTTGTGGGCCAGGTCCCCAGTAGGGGGCACGCAAGAGGCAACCACACACTGATGGTTCTCTCCCTCTCTCCCTTCTTTCTCCTCTCTCTAAAAGATAAATTTTTTTTAAAGTACGTGTTTCAACATTATCAAATAACAAACATGCTGAATGAACACAGCAGGTTGCAGAATGATGTGTGTATGAAAAAATCCGGTGCAAGTGTAAAGCTAGATGAAATCGCAGAGGTATATACACACACAATGAAATTATAAAAGCACAGGACGAAGATGAACTTTAGAGCCACGTTCACCTGTGTGAGGAGAAGGCAACAAGAGGCCAGTAAGTGGAGACTTTACATCTATAATGCATTAGTAACCAAAAAAACCATGTGTGGCCTCATGGTATACTTTATTAAATTGTTATTATTGTCTACATTTTTGTAACATTAAAATATTTTACAATAAACATTATAAATATGAAAGACATTATGGTTTAAAAAATACATAGGCAACGGACCAGATCCGGCCCAGGAGCCACAGTTTGCCAGTCCCGGCCCCAGAGTTTCGGGAGTAAGTCGTGGTCCCCCATCCACGCCCTTCCCGGATTTGTAACTGCCTGCCGCACGCATCTCACACCCCGCCTTCCCGAAGCGGCCGTCCTCACAACTGCCTTTGAAATCTGTCCCACGGGAGCGCATCTGCCTACCTGCAATGCACCAGAACCGGCGATTCAGGGGGACTCTGCTTCATGTAGTCGCGAACCAGATACCGGAAGTTGATGAGGAGGTCGGTGGTGTCCGGCACCCCGTGGTCAGGCCAGGAGGTGAAGTGGAACTGTCGCAGAGGGTGACTGTCACTTGTCATGTTCTGAAAGCCAAGGAAAGGGGTTAGATCTGGAGAGAAAGACTGCCTAGCAAGAGCAGAAAGGCTAGTGAAATCAAGCCTTCCTGAATGCTGAACCGCAGCGGGGGGCAGCTGAAAGGCAGCTAAACAGGGGTGGTTACAACCAGAAATTGGAAGTTTACACTGGTGCAACAGCTAATAAAGTGCCTGCACAAACTTTTAAAAATATTTTTTATTTATTTATTTTTAGAGAGAGGGGAAGGAAAGGAGAGAGAGAGAAACATCCATGTGTGGTTGCCTCTCATGTGCTCCCCACTGCGAACCTGGCCTGCAACCCAGGCTTGTGCCCTGACTGGGAATCGAACCAGTGACCATTTGATTCACAGGCCCACCCTCAGTCCACTGAGCTACACTAGCCAGGGCCTGCATGAACTTTGATGTGTTCACCCAATCTCCTCTAAAGACAAGAGAGCAAAGGTTCCGAGAGGGAAAGTAACGTCCCCAACACTCAGCCCAGATGCAGAGTCCACCATCCTCTGTCGTGGGGTTCAGGCCCCTTCCCTTCCCCAGCACAGTTTTCTGCCAACCACGTGCTCACTTTCTCACACCTACAACTCCGTAGCGCTTCACCAACCCCGGCCCTGAGCCCACCTGGGAATATCACTGAGCTGAAATAAATATGTACAAATACAACTAGCATAGTCGGTGCTTCAGGGCAGGAACTGCCTCCTAATTCCTGTGTCTCCCAGAGAACCTAAAACCATGAGGGGCACATAGCAAGCACCAATACTTAGAATCGCAGGCACTTGAGAAAGGGCCTTCCCCCAAAAACATGCATTTCAACATCAGGAAGAAAGCAGAAAGTGAACCTTGTTATAACAGAGTAACACAGTTATTATCTTGATTATCAGAACCCCACCCAGGCTGGGCCCTTCCTGCCCCGCACTGAACGCTCCTCCTGATGCCCACAGCCAGGCCCTGCCCTCGCTCACCTACACTGGACTGCAGGCCCTGCCCTCGGAATCTCCTTCCAGCCTCTGCTGTGATGCACTCTTCACGATATGCATGAAACGCTGCCTCCCAGCATGTTCTCTTACTACACTCACGATAACGATCCAGTCCACACAGCTCTCACTGCTCACAGTGAATCGTGATACAGAGACTACAAAGCCCATAGCTTAGCTATCCAGTCTCCAAAGGCTAGACACGCACATGGTGTCCAAATCACGTCCCCCACCACGACAAAGAAGGCTGGGCTTCATTTTTATGAACAGTAAGCCTTCTCCTGCACTTCAGCTTGTCTCTTTGGGGAAGATTCTCAAACTTGGGACCACCAGATCAAAGGGAAATGGATATTTTTATGCCTTTGATATAAACTGCCAAGGGTTATGCCAATTTATACAATTTCTGCCCATCAGGAGACATCAGTGTTACTTCCTGACACTGCTTTTTTTTTTCTTTAACACTCTTAAGAAAAGAAAAAGACACATAAGCTGACTTTCTAAAATGCCTACAGAATTTACTGGATTTGTTTTCATAGTTTGGGGCAGTAAGGGAAGCCAGGTGCCCTGGAATCCTATTAATGAAACTGTTACCATAAACTGCTCCCACAGGAAATGGCATTCCTGACGCCGTATTTCCAACCAGCTAATCTGAAAGGACCCTGCTTTGTAACCCCAGCTGTGCGTGCAAGTCACCTGGAAGTGCAAGGAAAAGAGCGATGGGCGCTGAGCCAGCCCTTAAGGTCCATTTTAGTCAAGAGGAACAGGAAATGCCCCTTAAGAAAGTAGAGCTAAAGGACTGCCTTAGCGTTTGTAAAGACATGAATTGTTTTACTCTGTAAAGGAAAAAGCAAAAATATTTTTTAGATGCATAGAAAAAAAATACTGGTTAAGACTGCCCTACAAAGCATCGGCCCTAAAATTAACACAGGGGAGTACACAGGAGACCCAAGCACCTGGAGGTCCTACTTACGTTTTTCACCGTGAAGTCTCTGATGGTCCATTCTGGAAGAACGATTTCTGAGGTCATTGCCACAGTGAGGCTCCCATAGTCCTTGGCCTGCTTGGAAGGCCAGTACTCCTCACATTTGGTCTAGAATGAAAATGCATTTTAATGCAAAGACGCAGGTCACGCCATCTGCTATCACTGAAGCCTAACGAGGGAGACCAGATATTGACAACTGGCATGAGGGGCTGATTAAGTCCCTTAGATGGGTTCGGCTTGACCCTTAAAATTGTGGTTTTTTTCATTTACAACTGTTGCCAACTCTTAAAATTGGAAGGTTTTTTCATAAAAATCCAGACTTCTGGCTTCTGTTGAAAGAAGCAGACAATGTGGCCGACGCTGAACCCCCATTTCTGCATGAAAACTGACCGAGAGCCCAGCAGCAGCTGTAACTTCCCAGGGGACACAGTCCCACCAGCGCCCAGTGGCCCAACAGCAACCCCCTCCCCCCACCCCCGCCTCTGCAAACTAAATGTCTTCAATCGACCCACAACCACGCCCAGCTGGAAGAAATGAGGCCTTTCCCACAACCGTCAGGGACACACTAACTGTAACACAAACACAGACACCAGTGAAGAGCACCAGATGAAATCATTTTAGGATCTTGGCTCCTATAAGGTGGGCAAGCAAATGGGAACAGAAGTAAAAATCGAGAAACCACCACTGAGAATATCTGCAGCCACATGTAGCAAACAATTTAAAAGACACACACACACACTCCACTTTCCGAAGGGTGCTCTGCCGCAAGTGGGTGGTTTCCAAATCTGGCAGTTCCCAAACCTGGCTTGTTATTTGTTTGACCACGGAGGTCTGTTTCACTTTAAAAGCGGATGCCCGGGTCCCACCTCCAGAGAGTCTGACCCAGGCAGGGGATCTACACTTTTTCAAAGACCCCAGTTTCTGGTCTGCTGCTCCACGGAAGAACACAGGATTTGAACACATGCTGACATGGAGCTCATTTCCAGCTCAGCCTCGTTACCAGCTGGGTTTTCGTTGCCACCTTGTGGACAAGGCCTTAAACTCTCTGGGCCCCTGTGTCTCCATCAATAAAATGATGATACCACCTCACAGGGTTGTTTGGGAAAGAAAGAACATGCATGGAGTTCTCTTGTGCAGAAAATGTGCTGGCTCCCTTCCTGTTTTGCTCAGAACAAGTATCACCCACTTCACCTCTGACTTAAGATGAGCAAGGGACCATCTAACTTCATCTTCATGGTCTTTGCTCATTTCACTACCCCATTTTTGTTTGTCCAACAGATATTTATAATCATGTTCCATGTGTGAGCCATTGGGCTAAACAGCGCCATGCAGTGGCCTTGCATTCATAAACAATGTTCCTTTGTTTGCATTAACGGCCTGTTCTCCTGACACAAGAAGGGGGTGCAGAGCCCTCCTTCTGTTTCACAAGAAATGTGGAGACGGAAACCCTGTCTTACTGTTCTTTGTTACCTGTCATCCCTCCACGCCCAGCCCCTGACCCAGGACCTCACACACACTCGGGCTGGAAACACATCTGCTATATGAAAGGGAAGTGAAGAACATTAGAAGCAATGACGCCTGACGGGTCCTCGCTGTCGTGCACCTGCAGCAGCGGGAGCGGCTGCTCCTAGGACTATCTCCATGCAGCTGTTGGGTCCCCCACCGGTCTTCTGAGTGAGAAATTCTAAAGGTGTTTCTGATGCATGTTAAAGTTTGAAAGCCACTGGCTTAGGGACTCAAGTCCTATCCTGTTCCTCAAATAACAGACCTACGTGAAAAAAAATTCAGAGCAACATTAGGTCCTATTGCTCAGGTACAGGCTTTCTGAATCTAGCATGTTTTCCAGTCCTCCTCAGGTCCCCATGGAGATATGGGGCTTTATTACTAGAAGAAATTGTATCTTTAATGGAAGCGGCCAGGGCACTGAAGGCCACCACAAAGGAGCGAGGACTCCTGAGACTTATCTGGGGATAAGTCTGAGATTGTTCAGGAAGAAAAGTTTCCAGGGCTAAAAACTAAGTTTGAGCATCGCCAGGTTGGTCAGGTATCACCTCTCACAGATGAAGAAGCGGGTTGCTTAGAGACACAATGAGCCTGCAGCCAATCAGAGCCAGAGAAGGGCGGAGCTGCGCCCTGTGGGGTACATCTTGCCCCAGGCCCAGGAGGCTTCCCACACACTAACCCAATTCCTTCTATTAACCAACTCCAGCAGCAGCAACTCAGTGAATAGAGAATATTATTATTCCACAAATGAAGTTAGTAGCAACATAGATTTTTTAAAGAATTTTTTTTTACTCTGTAGTTATTTTAGTTGATTTTAAATAAAATTGTCCTTTAAACTTTTTACTTGGAAAAGAAAAAGACAGAAAACAAGTTTCTAAGAATAGAGGTGCTCATGTCTGGAGAAGTGTTTTTTTTTAAGGCAAGTGGGAAAAAATTAAAAGGACAAATGGTTTTAAGACACCCTTCCACCACAGTAAAAAAAATAATAATAATAATAATGAATGAATGAACTTAATCAGATGTACTTTTGAAAGGTGCTTACCCTCCCCTGTTCGACGCACTTGGTCAGCATGACAATGGCATACACGTTTTTCTCCCAAACCATTCGCCAAAAATCTTTCAAAGTGTTGGGTAAAGGTCCTTGTGTGGCGATGAATTCTTTCTTGGAATGGTAGCCCTACAAATGGAAAGTGGCATGCACTCAATGTCAAAGAAGCAGAAGGAGGAGCTCTGGAGCCCCCCACCCCAGCCAGCGGGGGCTGGCAGGCCGGCTCCCACTTACAGGCATGTAGTTGGCATTGACGTAGTCGTCAGCAGAGTGGGTGTGGACGGAAAGCCTGACACGCGAGATATCATCTGCGACATGAAGAGAGAAAGGTCCTCGTGAGAAGCGAGTGTGTGAGGGCAGTGAGTTACAAGACAGAAAAGAGAAGCCCACAGCGGCAACACGGGGGCTCTGTCACACCTTGAAGGGACACGGGTTGGCACTGCACATGTGTGGCCACGTTTAATCCTCACCGGCGCCCTGTGTCATGTGGCCCAGAAGAGGTATGTGGTGTCAGTGGCAGAATCGAGGATGGAATCCAGGCTGCCTGCCATGGGCCATGCCCTGAGCAATGGTGCTTTTTCCTCAAAACCATCCCACAAGCTTTTGTGGGGTGATTTTACAGATTCACCTTACAGATAAGGAACCAGAGTCAGAGAAATTAAGTGACTCCTCCAGACACTTCTTTCTTGTGAACGGCAGCTGGAATTCAAAGCTAGCGCCTTGTCCACTAGGATTAAACAAATTGCCCCACTGGGTACAAACTCAGGTTAACCTTCCCACCCTTTTCACGCTTTCTCTAGTCTCCTAAAAAAAAACTGTTATGAAAAGTACCAAATTCAAGTATAAACTGAATGTACAAGACTACTATGGGTGGGAGGATCTAAAATACAAAAGTCTCGTGTTTTCCAAGTAGGGTCATCTCAAAAACACACAAACTTGCCTGCTGGAAAAATAAAATGATAGCCGTAGATTCGAATGTCAGACCAAGTTATCAGCAACACCACTGATGTTTCCCGTCTTTGCCTAACCACTTTCTCACCCTCCCCTGGACAAAATAACAATGCCAAACTCTTACAAAATTGAGTTCCAGCCTACAATCTCCCAATAAAAACAATACCCAAACTCTGGATCTGAAAATCTCCACGGACGGCCACCAAGAGCAGGCCAACAACCCCAGGTGAGTCCTGGAAGGGCGGGGCTGGGCGGGTGCTACCCACCCAGTTTTAAAAGCATTTCTCTCATAATATGGACCTGTGTCCACTGCCAATGCGGGGAAATGAAGAGAAAGAATCGGGAGCTGGGAAATCCTGAATCTAGACAGAAGTTAACATTTCAGGCCGGGAAAGAAAAACCAGCTTCACGTAAAAGAGGCAACGTCTCCACACGTCCTGCCGTGCAAGTCACCAGAAAAGCCAGTCACTTTCAGCTACATCGGAACACAGCTGTCATTCTCTTTGTGCCCGAATTCCCACCCGAAAGAGAAAGCACAAAGGACGTTCTAGCGGAAAGGGTTTACTTGTTGTCTAAATGAACGATGTGATAAACAGTTACATTTTAAACTCAATTTGCTGCTATCCCTGCCAGTGTGGCTGCAGACATTGTTAAGTCTCAAAAACAGGAGCGAACCCAAATGTAGTTCATGCTCAGCTGTGAAATGTGCCCAGCCCACCAGAGACACACCTGGACAAGCAGAGAGTGCCTGTCACTCCCTGACTATCCTCCTCTTCTTTCTAGAACCACATTAACGGAAATAAAGGAGCTGAGAGACAGAGCGGTTAACAGCACAGGCTCTGGAGGGAGCTAGGGTTAGGGGCTGGGTGAAGGGATTGGTGGTTACAGGATAGCCACGGGGGTGTAAAGTACAGTGCAGGAAATACAACCAATAACATGGTAATGACTGTGTGTGGTACCAGGTGGGTACTGGAAATATCAGGGGGACCACTTTGTAAAGTACATGATTGTCTAACCACTATGCTGTACACCTGAAATTAATACAAAGTAGCACAGTCGAAGGTCAACTGTAACTGGAAAATATTTTTAAATTAAGAAAAATAACAATTAAAATGCACAGGCTTTGGCCTTGTCCCTGAATGAAAGTGGCAAATTTTGGCCGAGCCTGGTCCTGCCAATGATGTCTGTGTGAATTTGGACAAATCCCTTAGCCACTCTGTGCCCGATACTCCTCATCTGCAAAGTGAATATTCCACCACCCATTCCCTGAGGTTGCCATGAGGACAGAATTCAATAGAATATGCCCAAATACAGTGCTCAGCACACAGCAGGTGACAAATGAATGGCTGTGGAAGTGGCCAGCTGGTGTCTTGATTCCCCTCCCCTCTACCATTCGAGGGAAGACTGTGTGTGAAAATCAACTCACAAGGCAGAACATTATTATAGCGATTCTTTCCTCTGTTCTCAGCCAGTTCCGCTGCATATTTGGGCTGATTAATTCCAACAAGCTTCAGATCCTGCAGGGAAAACAAATGAGTTGTTCACTTAGTTAGTGTTCAAATATTGTTGATACTGAGCACGGAGTGTGGCAGAATTCAATGGGACTGCAGCATGACGACAGCCAACCCTGCCGTGTTCAGTAGCACGTGTTTCCTATGCCGCAGTGTGGGCACCTGTGGAGGGTGGTGGGCGTGGCCATCTGGGGGTGGGGTCCAGCGGGCCTGGGGGTGAGGCATCCAGGGGACAGAAGACACAAGCCCTTTGCCTGTGACTTCACGGAACCCTCTGGAATCCACCTCCACCACGCAGCCTCGGCCCCAGCCCCCGCACACCCCATCTGGTGTCTTTCCTGCTCACAGTGTCCTAATTACTTTAGTTAACAGCCCGCTGGCTTGGGTGCCCAGGTTCTGTATCTCTACATAATCTTCAGGGGTCAGCAAGAATCCAAGGTCCATCGAGGTCCAGGCGCTTACAGCCAAAACAGCCACAGCACAACCCCAAGGGGCACATGAGAGCTTCTCTGTTCTCCGGGAGGGTCGAGTCGCCTCACACCCAGAGCCCCACCATGAAACAAAAATGGGCCATTTTACAACCTTCGGGAAAAACAACGCAAAGAAAACACGACGTTTACGACCACGTACTTCATATTCTTCTGCGAACCCGCAGTTGGAGTCAGCCTGCTGCTTCTTAAAGTAGGCCTCAAAATTCTCCACTCTGACTAACTTGGACCTAAGAAAACAAGACAATGTATTGGAACGTTTACATTCAATACGGCGGAAATAGAAAAATACAAGTTGTTTTTGTTTTTTGTTTTTTTAAAGCAAAGAGCTTACTCACTTTTTAGGTCTTCATCATAGAAAGAGAGAGAAAAAAATATGCAGTTAGAAAAAATGACTCAACCATGCCTCTGGAAATAAACATCTTCCCAAAACAAGAAACTATATGGTGTAATATTGTATAGGGAAGGGAAGTTGGGGGAGGGGTCAGTATAATATTATTTACAAAACTGGGCATCAGGAAATTCAACTTCTAGACCCTGTGATGTAACTGACTGGCTTTGTAACTTTGAGCAAGGTCGCTGCTCCTAGGTCTGGATAACCTGTTCTGTAATCACAACATATGTACATATGAGTAGGATTGGTGGTAGAACAGGGTCGGTATGGCTCTCCTTGCCAAAGCAGCACATGGCAAGGAGCCGGCTGCCGCACACTGATAAACACGCATTCCTCGCAGACAGCAAAGCTAGCAAGAACTCCTGGACGATTGCGGCCAAGTGTGTCTGTCAGGAAAAATGACAGCAAGTCCCACCAAAGATTCTCTAGATAGTTACCAAACAGATGGGGGATTGAAGCACTTAAAATAAAGCTCATAACTTTAGAGACTTACTTAATTTGAGAAAAGGGCAAGTCATTGTGCTTTGCATCTTTCCTGTTGCAAAAGAAAAGAAGCATTAGACAAAAACCATTAATTCTGTGCTGTGCCCCTTTCGTGGGCCCACAGAACGCCTTCCCTGGAGTTAGTTCCCACGCAGCACTCACCTTGTGTGCTGGTACCAACCTTAGCGGTCTAAGCAATAAGTGCCCATTGGAAAACTGTGAAGTTCCTCTCTGTTATACCATCCAAAAGCATGGAAGAATCTCACTCAAGCAGCTTTTAGGAAATTCCTGGTATAAATATCTATCAGCAGCATTACCTTATTGTAAAGTGAGGCTCATTTATTTCACACTCTGCTTTTTAGAAAGGCTTTCTGATAAGTTAATGGAATAAACTAGAAAATATATCCAGCATAGGGAAGGTAGTGAGGCACCTGGCACTCTCCTGCACCCTTGGCTAAACCCCATACTGGTGTTTAAAAAAAAACTTTCCAAAAGATAATTTGGCATCAGTATCAAAATTGAAAGCAGGTATACCCACTGACTCAGCCACTGAGCACCTTGGCATTTATGAAAATAACTGTGAATGTGCCCACATCTTTGGGTACAAGGATAGGTAACTATGGCAAAAGGGAAAAAAGGAAATTGGCTATAAAATACATACAGTGGAATATCCTGTATTCACTTAAAGACAAAATGAAGCTGTCCCCATGTCTTAAGTGAATAAAGCAAACTAGAAAATAACATGTATAATATGATTCCACTTGTGTGTGTGTGTGTCTATATGTGTTTGTGTGTGACTTCAGTAATAACATCAATGTCAAGGGCAGTTCCATATGGGTGCTGCAATTATGGATTTTCTTTGCTCTCCTTTGCTTCTTTTATTATACACAGCAGTACCACTTCTATTTTAACAAGATACAATAACAATGTTTTTGACCCCTCCCTTGAAAAAAACAAGTATCAGCATCTAATGCAAAAAGCTGGACACCCGGCACGGCCTATTAACTGAGTCGGTGGCAGAAGAACCGGGCGTGGCCGCTTTAGAAACCCTGGCCCGGGTGAAAACTCCCTGGCCGGCTGTGCATAATGACAGCGCTGCATCGCAGGAGACACACAGGCTGCACACACCACACAGTCGGGCGAGAGGGTGTGGGACCAAGAGCAGAGACCAGTTTCGAGTCCATTTCCACACTCAGCTTCCTCCCCACCGTGGGGCCAATAAGACCTGCCTCCCAGGGCCTCGTGCGTGAGAGGTTTCGTAGAAAGCACAAATCCAGGCACACAGTAAGCGTTCAAAACAGAGTTGTTGTCTTTACAATTTAACTGCCTCAAGTGGTAGTTGGACAGATGAACTAGTCATATCATCACAGCCTACAAGGCACAAACACTATGCAAAGCACTTTTATTTGTTCAGTGCTCTGCAGGGTCAGGAGTTTTATCGCCATCACACATGAGGACACTTAACGCCAACCTCCCTAACGACTGACTAGTCAGAGACAGGGTGTGGGTTCAAAGTCCCCTAACTCTAAACCGAACTCTCTTAACACCAGGAAAGTGGTTTCTTTGGGTTTGGTTTCTTTTTATTGAATTTATTGAGGTGACATTAGGTAATAAAATTATATAGGTCTCAGGTGCACAGTTCTATAATACATCATCTGTATATTGTATGTTCACCACCGCAAGTCAAGCCTCCTTCCATCACCACTTACCCCCCTACACTGTCCACTCTCCCCAACCTCTCTTTCCCTCTGGTAATCACCATACTGTTCTCTGTGTCTATGAGTTCGTGTGTTTATTTGTGTATTTTTGCTTAATCCCTCCGCCTTTTTCACCCGGCCTCAGGAAACGGATTTGTGCACCAGAACACACTGTTTGCAAGCAGTGACCACACTGCAGGGCCTGCCCATGGCCTGACGTCAGGGCTGGGATCTGCCTGGAAACCCTCCAGCTGGGGGTGGGGGTGCAATGCGACCATGCCTGCCGTCAGGACCCTGCATAATGGGGACATGGGGGCTCGTGATGCTGTTCCTTCCAACTGCGTAAAAGTCTGAAATTTTCCATGATAAAAAGCTTCCTTTCAAAAAGGAGGGTAGTATTATTATTATTAATATAAGCAAGAGTCACCTTTTCTTTCTCCAGAAGATGAAGCCTCCGACGGCCACGATGACCAGGGCACCGAAGATGCATCCAAACACCGCTCCACAGATGACTCCTGGGAAAAGCCCACACGGGAGCCGCCTTGTAGAGGCCGACCCCCAGGAGAGCCCTCGAACCACAGAGAGCGCCCGACATACACTGAGTTAAACGGCTTCGGACCTAACACGAGTCCAAGCGTTTGGGCGACTTGTCCCCAGGCCCCACTAACTGGAGGTCCCGAAACAGTCACGGCTCCTCTCCCTGTCTCAGTCCCCCCTCAACGGCAAATTTAGGGAACGGGGTTAGATCAGTGATTTTCAGGTTCTCACCCACGGATTTCTTACTTCCAATGAAACTGCATGCAGGGCCCATTGTACAAAAGAGAAAGCCAGGCAGGACCGCTCATGTTGAGGTGGGGGTGGGAGTGGGGGGCGTCTCGGGGCTCGGCCCTGTGATGTGAAGCACCTTCCGAGGCTACTCGGTGCGTGTGAGTGGAAGTATCTACAGCTCCGCGCTCGGGTGACATGAAACCCACTTCTGTGTTGGGGAAGGAAGTGGAGACTCCCTGCACTTCACTTCTGGGGCAGGAGTTCTTTCCTGTCGTGAGCAACTACCCAGTGTGAAGACCAGGCAAACGGATGAGCCAGTTGGTCAGCATGACTCTGGCCTGAGAGGTGGGGGATGTATCCTGCTGGGGTCCCTGAAGCTCCTAAATCACCTTGTTCTGTGTGGTAAAGGACAGGAGTGCTTGGTGAGCAATCTGAGACCAGAATGTCAGGCCTGTCTCTAAGCCACAGGGAAACCTGCGGCAAGTCAAACCCTCTCGGGGCTTCAACGCCTGCATTTCTAAAATGGGTTGGACAAGACATTCCTGTGCCTCCTTCAAGGATTCTACGCACCAAGTCTCACTGAGGGTCTGGCACGCGGGCACCCCAATCCCTGTACCAGGAAAAAGGACTGAAGTGTGGCAGGCATTCACAGGAGGGCGGGGCCTTTGGGGACAGGTGACATCTCAGCTTCTGAGAGAAGAAACCAAGCACTCCAACGCCTCTGGAGCCCAAGGGAGGCCGAGACACCAGCCTTCTGTGGACACTGGCTGCAAACACCCACTGCATTGCTCACAGCACACGGTTCTTCCCCTACCTGGGTCCTGGGGCAGGAAAACGGCGTCTGAGTAGCGACTGAAGGACACGTAGCTCCTGTTCCCATCTATGAGAAGACCGTCAGTGCCAAAGGTAATATTGGTGAAGCCGGCCACACACGCCCTGCAGGACAACGGGGGGGAAAGAGGAGGCTGAGACGTGTCCAACACCAGGCACACGAGCTGCGCTCCCAGGAGGCTCGGCTCCCGAAGAGGAAGAACCGGGAGGCCTCACCGATAGGAGCCCAGGGGCTCCAGCTTCCCGTTGTAATAGCCGTGCGTGTTCGACTCATTCCCCACGTTGATTTCATATTTCAAGACTTCAGACAAGCCCTCGGAACTTGCGTTTTCTCCTGTGGTTATGAAGTACGTCACGTAAGTAGCCGAGGCCCCCTTTTTGAAATCTTCATACGTATGGCTCAAAACCTCTGCCGACGGGTTAGCTGAGAAAGGCATGAGAGGGGGAATCATAAGACAGTGACTGCACAAAGAGTTCAGTCTCCCACCGTCTCGACCATGACCCTGAGGGTGGGTGACAGCGATGAGAGCCGCCGCCCCTGAAGGACACTTCCCATTGCCAGGCTTTACTAGAATTAAGTTCTAAGCGCTTTACTTACATCAATTCATTGAACCCCCACAACAACCTCTTCACACGGGTTCACTATCCCCACCTGACAGATGGGAAAGTGAAGGCACGGAAAGCAAAAAGGGCCCGAGGCCACACTGCCCGCGTGGGGGGCTGCGTTTCTAACCCACACGGTCTGACGCGATCTCGACCACCCCAGGCTGGGACCGTTCAGTCCAACCACTGCCCCCCACATTCAGCAATGGTCTGAGTGTGGAAGTCGCTGAAAACCTTCAGAGCAAAATGATGAGGTATTTGAATCAGACCCAAATGAAAAGGCAGAGAGAGATCTCAGCGTCACTTCCTGAAGTTTTGCTGCAGGTTTGCAAAACCAGCAAATTCCTTGTCTTTCAGGATCCCCACGCCTGGTGGTGTGTTTGAGCCCCACCTTCCCTGAGGACATGAGGACAGTCATAGGCTGAACAATGCAGAAGGAGCCGTTCCTCAGTATTCGCAAGTAAAGAACCACCAAAAACAACACAACTTGGCTTTCCCTATCCAGGCCTTGTACAAAGCACCCACACGGCCAGCAAAGACACCCTCGAATCGTTCCTTTCCTCCTCCCAGAGGATGCGCCGGAGCCCTTTAGGGAAAGGCGGCCTTTCATCCGCCTCCTCTCTCAGCTATGAGGATGCTGTGTGCAAGTTCCCACTACAAATGCAAATCATTCCGTCTGCTTTCAAGAGAAAGTCACGCTTTGCCGATGATTTGTGTGTGTGCATTTGCATGTGTGTGTGTGTGTGTGTGTGTGTGTGTGAGAGAGAGACATTCTGCCCCCTAAAGGATAATACCCCGTGGTGCAAAAGAGACAAAAAACCTAGATCTGAGGTCAGCGAGTCAGGGCCCATGGACCAAATCCAGCTGGCCACCCACCCGTGCTGGTGAATGACATTTTGTTGGAACAGCTGCACTCACTGTCCCCGCGAGCCCCGGAGAGGGAGGGCACTCTGTCCGTGTCACCCACGACTTTCCGGAGCCACACCCCCGTGTCACCCACGACCGCTGTCACACTGCCCCGGAGAGGAGAAGAGCTGAGTCAGGCCAGAGACAGGAAGGCCTCCAAAGTTGCAAGTGTTTGCCATCTGGCCCCTTTCCAGAAAGTTGGTCGACCCCTGACCTAGACCATCAGGCAAACAGCAGACGCCTCCCACCCCCATCTGTGTGCCAAGCGTGGGCTACGGTGTAGACACAGACGTGTGTTTGTACCTCTAATGTGCCTTGGTGGGTACAGAAACGGGGCCTGGCCAGGGTGTCACTCCCTGGCTGTTTAACCCATAATGACCCCCGCCCTTACCTTCCCCAGTGGTGAGAATGAGAGCGTAGGCTTTGATGGGCCCGTGGCTGGCTTCAAACCCACTGAACTTGACCTTTACCGAATTGTGACTGATAGATGTAATATTAGGAGATCCATCTGGAGGAGGTGGGTCTGAAACAGAGCAAATCAAAGAGGATCATGCAACCTCTGAAACCAAAAAAGGAACAAAATCATTAAGGAGAGAATTTGCAGTGCCCGCCCGTGCTCTGGAAGCTGTGTGCTGGGCTCACACAAAGCAAATCCAGGAGCAAGGGGCAGGGAAGGGACGGGTGGGAGCCTGCCTGCTTCACAGGGACCTCCTCAGGGGCCCGGCCACATCGCCAGGGCGGCCTCCCACACACAGCCTTGTTGGCGGAAGGCGACCTGCCTTTCTTCTGCCCCCGGCCCCTCCTGACCCAGAAGGGCCAGGTTCCCCATCCTGAGAACTGGGGCAGGAGAAGGAGGTGAGTGACTGTGTGGAAGGAACTCTGAGGTGGGGACCCGGGAGCCATACACAGACATCTGCTTGCTGCACAGACTAGGCCATGGGAGGAATCAGCCTGCTGAGAACAGGCGGAGTGGAGGGAGGCAGAGATGGCGTGGAGACAATGCAGGTTCTCCTGAGACCTGGCCACACTCGTGCGCCGCGTCCTTGCGCACATCAAGTCCTCACTTTGCGGGAGTAGGTTTAAATGCTCTCTAGAGAAATCCAACCACAGAACGCCCCCTGGGGGTGCCTCACCTTTCCAAGCAAAGCTCATGAAGCTCCTCTAGGAATTAACACAATGGGAAGGGCGTGCTGAATTAAAGATGACCCTTCTCCACACACCTGCTCTACCTAAACTTGTCCCCACATACAGTGTGTTTCCACTGCTATGTTCAAGACTTAGGGAGACCTGGAAAAGGGGGCTCCAAAACACCCACAATGCAATTCTCCAAACCTGCCCTGTGCAATGGGGCAACCACAGCCTCACCCAGCTGTGGGGCACTTGGAACGTGACTAGTCCAAGTTCAAAGGTGCTACATGTGTAAGGTATAGAACAGACATCAAGGACTTAGTGCCAAAAAAGAATGCAAATATCTCATTAATGACTTACTTTATACAGACTACATGTTGAAATGAGAACACTTTTAATATACTGAGTTAAAAAAAATGTGATCAAAGTTGATTTCCATTGTTCTTTTTTATGTTTTCTTCATATGGCTTCTAAAAGATTTTCAACTGTGTTATTAAATCATAACAATATATTACATGAGGAGCACATTAGTTTCTATTGGGCAGCGCAGCCCTGACCTCACTTAGCAACCCTTCAGCCCCCGTGGGGACACTGGCGGTGGCATCCTATGCCTACGTGTCCACTGTCTCAGCAGAGACTTCTGACCAAGGCCAGCTGCTCATGGGGAAACCACAATGCCACCAAGCCACCCTGCCGCCCCAAAGCCCACCTGTGATGCTCGTGACGCAGGAGTTTAGGGTAGGGGTTGCCATCTTGTTACAGGACAAGGTGGTGACGTTGATGTCATACGAGGTAGAGAAATTCAAATGTGTGACTTCCGTCCAGTACTCAGTGCCAGCCTCCTCCAGGGGGCAGCCCTCCAGGTGTGTCTCGTTCCTCCAGTCTCCTCTGCTGACCTCCACCTGGAAGCCCATACTGGTGCCAGCAGGGCAGGCCCACCTTAGAACCAAGGTCGGCGTTTTGGGGACCACTTCACACTGGACTGAGGCTACTGGGGCCGGATCTGCAAAGCAAGCACAGCTCCACGTGAGACTCTGGGGCTTCCGCCTTTGCCAACACAGACACTTGGGGAGCAGTAGAATCCCGGCCCATCCATGCTGAGGGGGCAAGCATGTAGTGAGGCAGAAGAGGCAGAGGATGACCTTGAATCGGGCATTACTAAACCAAGTGACCTTGGATCCCGCAAGTAACTGCTCTGAGCCTCGGCTGCAGAACTCTGAGGATTACATGGAACGAAGGCTGTCAGTCTCCAAGCCGGAAGGGAACAGGGCTTCGTGAGAGGTGGCTCTGTCATAACAGTGCAGTGATGGAAGCCACCCAAATACTAATAACCAGAGTCTAGACCAGGTGGGATGGAGCCCAAGTCACCAAAGGTGACTCAAGGCTGCAGGAATTTCTTTCACTACTCCATGTGAAAGGTCAGAGGTCACGGAGGTGCCAGCTCCTACACTCTCAGGGAGGCTGATCCAATGAGTCTCCCGCCTTCCAAATCAGCCTGAACACACCTGAATGGCTTGGTCTAAAGAATGGAAGGTGTGGGTGCAAAAAGAGTGGAGAATAAGAGGGTCTCTGGGCCACAGTCAGAGCTGTGAAGTCCTCGTAACCATCTGCAAAACAGTCTCTGGGCTACTCTCTGGAAGCTCCCTCTGCTGACCACAGGGCTCCCCTTCTCTCCACCACACCTTTTGCAGTGAGAGATAAGGACCAAGAAAGGTGAGAAGCTGAGCATCCATTTTAACAACTTCCTTTGCATCTGCTTTGTGGAAAAGCCAAACTATACCTTACAGTCTAGACATCATCCATATCCCAGCCCTTCCCTCTGGGGCTGGACTGTCAAACTTGTTTTCACCGGGGGCCACATTAGCCTCAGTTGCTTTGAAAGGGCCGAATGTAATTTCAACTCCTTAACAGTTAAGAAGCAGTTACATTTACACAGTCCTAAAATTATTTCAGCCCTTTGAAAACAACCGTGAGGCTGATGTGGCCCCCAATGAAAATGAGATTGACGACCCTGCTCTGGGTCCTCACCACCCACCCCTCACCCTCTTGCTCCTGTGGACCCATTCCTGCCCCCCTGGCCTCCCACTCCTCCTTCAGCACTGCAGGCACCCGCCAGCCTCAGGGCCTTTGCACTGGCTGCTGCTCTGCCTGTAAAGCTCTGTGCTCTGAAGTCACACAGCTGGCTTTCTACTTCCTTCAGATCTTTGCTCAAAAGTCACCTTTTCCCTGAAGCCTTCCCTGGGCACCCTCAACAAACAGCTACTCTCTTCCTTGGTTTTTTCCCCTCTCCATGGCAGTAATCATCAAGCTACTAACTATTTATCTTGTTTATTATGTCTTCCCCTGCAGAATAAAAGTTCCAGGAAGGCTGGGACTTATCTGAGTCATTTTAAAGTGCCTGGCATACAGTCAGTGCTCAGTAAATATTTGTGGGATGAGTAAATGATGAAGGCAACAGGACAGCACTAAGAAGCTAACAGGATGTCTGACAGTTCAGTGTCTATTGTGGCAAACCACACAAAAGCTGACAAACCAAAGTCTGGGGCAGACCTCCCTGCAAGGCCCCCACCAGAAGAAGTCCCAGAAGCATCTGGGGCTACTCACCTGTACAGAATGACTGCCAGCCAGGTTCCAGTGACTCGGTGCCTTCCCCCACCTGGGCGAAGATCTGTATGGTGTACCCTGAGCCAGGTATTAAATCGGGGACTGTAGCACCAGTGACGCCAATGCCTGTGACTACCTCAGTGGCATTGCTGGAATTGCCTTCCCTCTCGACGAGAAGGCGGTAGGTGTAGTTGGGAGAGGCCTTGTCGGAGTTCTGCCAGCGGATGGCTGCTGCGGTGGTGTTGGTGCTGATCTCAACACGGAACACGGTGCTGGGCCCTTAGTGGAAAAAAAATTAATATAAAAAATAAAAGCACAGGTAAGCCCGAATGCCAAGAGTTAGCCTGAATGCCTTTTATGGACTGCATCTACAAATAGCCTGACTATTTGTACAAAGAACAAATAAATCTAATATTTGCTGACTCGACTGATGAAAGGTGTCTCAAAAAGGCATTCAGAAAATTACTGTACAGATTAAATTCTCAGAATAATAAAGTTCGTTGTACTTTTTTAATTTTTATTTATTTATTTCAGTTTCTCTTTTTTCTTTTTTTTTAAATTTTATTTAGTTATTTTTTCAAGTAGAGTTTTTTTGTCTATTTCTCCCATCACAGCCCCCGCCGCCCCGTGCTCTCCACCTCCCTCCCATTCCCACCCCCCTTAGTTCTCGTCCCTGCGTCCTTCCTATTCAATTTACAATAGCCAAGAGTTGGAAGCAACCTAGGTGCCCATCAGTAAATGAATGGATCAAAAAATTGTGGTACATATACACAGTGGAATTCTATTCTATGTTGTGCTTCTTTTAACACTTCAAAGGTATCTTCAAGTTTCAAGATATACTTTCTTATCTGTTTCTGAAGTCTGAGTAATGAAAGAGAAAACGTGTACTGAAAAGACAGTATAAGCTACCATCTCTACCATACGTTTACTGGGACTGACTGAGGGCAAAGGCCCTCCCTCACTGCCACATACAAAGCTCATCCTAAGCAGAATCTCCCCACACCAACAGGACCCAAAGGAGACTCTGCTTCTGTCTGGGTCCCCAAGGAATGACTGAGACAGTGTATGTTTCCCATGCTTATGGGACCACTTCCTGCTTCTCAGGACAAGTCCAAGTCCACAAGGCTCAGCACCAGTGCCCGGTGAGAAGAGCAGAACCTCTGCCGAGGCCGGTATTTTCAGCATAAGTCGTTTCACATTTGACCTGGAGCCCAGAAACAAGGGCCCCTGAGCCAATGCCTCCTTCCCACCCTCCAAGTGAAAGTCAAGGAGAACATTCCCTTAAGAGGGCCTCCTACGACACTCACGTGTGTACTGTGCAATGGAGCTGGGGCGCCCCGGGACGCCTTGCACTTCTGGAACAATTGTGATGTTATACAAGGTGCCCGGGACCAGGCCCCTGAAAGTGAAGGCTCTGTGAGAACTGTTGGTCTGCTCAGCACTGTGCTCAGACCTCAGGTCGAGGTGGTAGATGTAGTCGGAGGCGTTGTCTACACTCTGCCACTCCAGCTGTATCTCGGCTGTGGTGACGTGGGTCACACGGATGTCACACACTCCACTGGAGCCTGGTCGGAGAAGAGGAAGGAGGATGGAAGTCTGTTAATGACCATCGTGACCTCCAGCTTTACTTCACAGTGTCTGTCAACAGGACTTGCTCTTTGGTCATCAAAGTCTCAAATGAGCTCATGAAGGGCAAACTCCAAAACCTAGTTGAGACGCATGCGCTCTCGATTCTTTCAAGAATTGTGGCTCCCTCCTAACACAGAGAAACTTGTGACTCAGAAGGCTGCGGCTATTGGGCAACTGGTGATTGGCAGCTTCATCACGACAATGCACCCATTCACTCGTCATGTCTCCTGCATAGTTTTTCGGCCAAACATCAAATCACCCAGGTGACTCAGGCTTGCTACAGCCCAGATTTGGCACCTTGCCACTTCTGCCTTTTCCCCAAACTAAAACCACCTTTGAAAGGGAAGAGGTTTCAGATCATTGATGATTTTCAGGAAAATACAACAGGGCAGCAGGTGGTGACTGAGAGAACTACGTGAGGTCCCAAGGTGCCTGCTCTGATGGGGACTGAGACATTATTGTCCTATGTACAATGTTTCTTGTATCTTGTATCTTCTTCAGTGAATGTCTATTTTTCACAGTGCGTGGCTTGAGACTTTCTGGACAGACTGTCACATGTTACTGTTAAGACTCCATCTCAACAAGTCTAATCTAAAATTCGGATTTAAAACAGGGAGCTACTGCACTTCACCTGAGGGATGCATTTAAGCAGTTCCCCTCTTCTGGGAGCAGATCTTCCAACTGACTGTCAGCCCTCAACCCAACCAATAGCATTGAAGGGACCTGCACACAGAGAATCTGAGAAGCCCCACTGGTTCCACGTGTGGCTCAAGGACTGAGTCTCCTGTCTGCATGCTTCCTCTCTGTATGAAAAGTTCCAGCTCTCTCACAGTCAAAGATCAAGAAATCCGGTGTGTTTTCCAAACTTTCCAACATGTCCGACTTCAAATTTTGAAAATAGTGATGAACCATTAAATTGTTTTCATAAAATGCCCTTATCAATATCAATTCGCTTTCTAGAACTAACAGTACTACTGCATCCCAACACTGTCTACGAAAAACCATCAGTAACCCATCTGCCCAATGGTGAAAGAGCAGTTAAATAACTTACAGCACATGCAGGCCAGTGGTTCTTAAAAATCTGGATCTCGGACTTAACCTACCTAAACATTAGTAAGGCTCTCAGAGAAATTTGGGTCAAGGAAGGTATATTTATATTTATTGTGTTAAAAATTAAAAATGAGGAAATTTTTTGCCCTGGCTGGTGTAGCTCAGTGGAGTGAGCATAGACCTGTGAATCAAAGGGTCGCTGGTTTGATTCCCAGTCAGGGCACATGCCTGAGTTGTGGGCCAGGTCCCCAGTAGGGGGTGTGTGAGAGGCAACCACATATTGATGTTTCTCTCTCTCTTTCTCCTTTCCTTCCCCTCTAAGAGTAAATAAATAAAATCTTTAAAAATATATAAAAATGAGGAAATTTTTAAAACATAAGACTGTACAAACTGTCGGAGCGATGGGGTCATCCTGTGTCATGGGGCATCTGGAAAATTCCACTGAACCCTCTTCATGAGAGGGTGGGAGTGACAAGGGCAAACAACACCTGTGTTGTGATAATAATACCCCCAAACTCTCTGACTGAATCTAGGAGACTCCAGAGATCACACTGAAAACCACTGATCTGGCCCAGGGTCAACAAATCTTCTCCATAAGGCCACGGAATACATATTTTAGGCTTCGTGGGACATATACATTCATATTCTCTATTGCAATTACACATTTATAGCACAAAGAAAGCCATAGACAGTATATAAATAAATAAGCATGGTTGTGTTTCCATAAACTATCTACAGCAACAGGCAGTTGGCCGGGTCTGGCCTGTGGGCCGTTATTATCTGTGGACGCCAGATCTAGACCATGGAATGCCAGGAAGGTATGAAAACTATCCTGTAGAAATCCAGAGTATTCATACTGACAGAGGGGAACGCTTACAGCAAGATGGTATGTGGGGGCGGGGGGAAGCCGATTATACAACCTCAGGTATACATTTTGTCCAAGAAAAAACACATAGGTGTGGACGTGTGTGTGGATGTGTGCCTACGTGTATCATTAGATTATAAATCATCCTACATCAAAAGTTACCAGTGACTACCTCTGATCAATGGTTTATATGTGATTTTCTTGTTTTTCTTGCCTGTATTTTATAGAACTGATATGCATTACTGTTGTTGTAAGGTGTTTTTTGTTTTTAAGACTTTTTAGATAATTAAAAGAAAAGCAATATTTGGAAAACCTGACATTTATAAATTATCCTGATTTCCTTTGAGAAACATCACTGTCTCGCAGAAAACGCAGCCTCTTCACTTACCAGTTGTACTGCAAATGTTTTGGGAATCCCCTTCAGTCCCATTTCGTCCTAGTGGGACTATTTCAAAACAGTACTTGGTGCCGGGGTATAAGTCACCAATGAAAATGCTGCTTTGGTTGGTTGTTTGCGTCTGAAGTTTTGCAGCTCCGTCCTGCCTGGTCAGTATCTTAAAGGAATCCGAGTCTTTGCTGCTCCAAGCTAAGCCAATACTCCTGGTGTTGACGGCCGTGACTCGGAAGTCGGACACTGGAGCAGGACCTGCGGGAAAAGGTGAAGACCTAGACAAGAATCTCCCTCCAGGCGACAAGGGGGACTGAACCTCGCCAAATGTCTACACCAAGATTCAGTGACACCTGACCTCCTCTCTTTTCCTCTTCCTTGTCCTGTCACCTACAACACAGACCTGCTCAGAAAGCGGTACTTTGGCCACTGCGAGAACACTTGGCTACAAGAGTGCAGAAACTGTTAGCTCGGGTTATTCAAAGCCATTCACAGGAAATGGGAGGCGGTGTGAACCCCGAGGTAAGGGTTCAGGGCCCGGAGTAGGACCTTGGGGTGGCCAGTGTGCTTCCAGGGAAGGAGCAGACATTCGGGTAAAGCACTCTTGTGGGAGCAGCCCTGGGTCCAGAGCCAGGCACCCGGGGTTCAGGTCCCCCCTCCAGCACTGGCTAGCTCTGGGCACACCGTTCGGGCATGCTGAGGCATGGTTTTCTCACCTGTGACACAGGCATCCCAGTGCCGACCCCAGGAACCACTGTCCACTAGTATAGTGGACAGTACTATTACTAGTCCACTACTGGTGCACCATTACTGGTTTAAGTTATTGGACCTTCTTCAGAACAAACAGCTTGTAATAGGCTGCCTCCCATCTTTAAGGGACAGTTAAGCAAACAAGGGATGAGACACAGCTGTGCCCTGCCTCGTTATAATGTCAGCATCTTAAGCACAAAAAAAGCATGAATATCCAGGTTCTTTATGTCTCCTTGTGGCAAATCACTCCAGGCCCCTCCCACACTAGAACAGTCTTTAGAAGCACAGGCTGGCGCTGACACACCCCCAGCTGCTTGATTCCACCTCTGTCACTCACCAGGTGTGACACCTGCCTACAACACCTCTCTCAGCCTTGGCCCCCTAGTCCATAAAGCAGCTAATGCCAACCAGGTGACAGGGCTGTGAAGAGACAGATCAGAGAAAGGCCGTCACACCACTCTGGGCGTGAGCCAGGGTCAGTCTGTGATGGCCGTTACTGCATCCAGATCCTGAAGGAGTGAAGCCCAGTGACTCACACACTCAGACGGGCTTCCCTGGAGGGTGAGGACAGAGCCTTGTATCTGGGCCTGGCCCGGGGCAGGCAGGCAGGAAGGAAAGGCTAGCAAGCAATGCGTGAACTCACGGGTGTACACTTGGAGGAAGCCCGGTATGCACTCAGAACCATCCTGGAAGGAAGGACACACTGTGATGTTGTAGAAAGTATTCGGGCTGAGTTCAGTGAGGACAGTCTGAGTCTCATTGACGGTGAGGTTGAAGAGCTCGGTGTCCCCGACAACTTTTACATTGTAGGTGTAGAGCAAGCACGACCCATTATCATTCATTTTCCATGTCAGGGTCATGCTTGTGGCACTGATGTTGGCAGCTTCGAGGTCCAAAACCTGAAAGGAATCTGTGAAGACACAAAAGGAGTTCACAACAACCAGAATGGCCAAGCCAGAGAGAGAGAGAGAGAGAGAGAGAGAAGCTGTCATCAGGGCATGTTGTCTAGTCTAAGAAACACTCTCGGTGATGGTTCCTTCCTATCTCATTTAACCACAACTCGCACAAATGTATGGGGGTCCCAGCAAAAGCCAGGCATCTTCTTCTATGAAGAAACAACCTGGCCAATTGCAGCTGCATAGTTGCTCTTTGTTCTTCTTGTGACATGGTGGACTCCTCAGTGGGCAGCTGACCATGCATTACCTGTGCAGCACCCAACCCCCTCTTCTGAATGGCACCCCACAGCCCCTTGGTGGGAGGAAGTACCTGCCACCCACGTAGAAGCTGGGGGGACAGTGTCTCCTATGCCCAGCACAGAAATCCAGAAAGCAGGTTTGTGACACCCTCTCCATTTCAGGACTTTGAATCCTGAGAGAGAGCCAGATCCAGTGTGGTGCAGCACCGCCCCCCGCCCCCCGAGTTTCCTGGATGCTAATCTGTTTTCTGTCCTTGGTCTTCCAGCCCCCACCCCATGCCCCCTCTTCTGGGGGCCTATGACCACCATTCAGAATAGACGTACTTTGGGATAATATAACCAGAGTCAGGTCAGGCTGCCTGCAGCCAAGCCCCCAGGAAGTACAAGCAGTGTTTGCCCCTGACCCCACAGAGCCTGCCGTGTGCCTTTCCAAGGACGTGTGTGTCCGTTCCCCGTCTATATGGGAATTCCCTGAGGGCGGGGGCTGTGTAGTTCTTTGCTCCCTCATCAGCATCAGTCCAAACAGCCTTTAAGTACTGGTCAACTTACGGAGGGGGCGTGCTGCTAAAAAATAGAGGTAGAGACCAGCCACTCGCACATGCAATAAGCTTCAATGGTAAGATCAGTGTGCTTTCCAAGGTCAGGACAAAGGACGAAACTCATCCTCTTATCTCAGGGGCAAAATACTTAACCAACATTGACAAAATGAATATCGGTTTATAAGAGAAGAGCGTGACACCAGCTTGTCTCATCGGTTCACAGGCAGAGACAGGACAGAAAAGCAGGAGGCAGTGCCCTGGGTCTGCACCCGGGGGCTGCTTGCTCCCTGTGCTTTATCGAACTCAGTGAAAGAAGAGTCTTGGCCACAGAGTTAAGAACCTCAGTGGGTCTGCTCTGTCCAAAATCTCTTCCAGAAAACTCCATCTGACAATAAAGCTACTTGTGAAGCAAGAGCTAACTCAGAAGCAGAATCACAGAGGACATAACTTTGAGCTAGAAATCCTGGCTGACGCCATTCTATGAAGTCCAACATACCTGTCCTGAATTCTGTGACCATGGGCTGTCCCTCTGTGCCATCCTCTGCTTGAGAATAAACAGTGGCCTTGTACCATGTGCCAGACTTTAACCCAAGAAGCAGGACTTCCGTTTTATTGGCCGGAAAAGTAGAGGGTTGTCTGCTAGGATCGAGTTGGCATTTGCTCCCAGGGGCAGTCCCAGCCATGCCCCCTGTGCCGGTGGCATCTGTTTCAAACACAAAAGGCAAAGACATTAACTGCAACAGAAGCACAACCCTGTCTTCTCTCAGTCCACACAGTTGGTATTCCAGAAGCATCTGTTGCCCTCCTCCCCCAGACCAGCCTGAAAAGGCCCCGATCCAGGGCAGGTATTTTACTCTGCACTGCTGTCCCAAGAAGCACCACAGATATTTGCGCTTCCCTTTCAAACTCATCTATTTGCATCTCTCTCCCTTCATTCAGGAAATCATCCAAGACCAGCTGTGGGCTTCCAGGGACAGCCACAAGATTCAAACGTGGCTCAACAGACCCCGTTTGAAGACTTGTTCCCCTGGACCGACCCCTGTTCATAGGGAGTGAACCCGCTGCTGGCCGTCTCCCCTTGAGTTGGGTGGAGGGAGCCACTCTGAGAACAACGCTGACAAAAAGGAAGAAGACGTGAGCGTCACCCTGTCCCCTTCTCTAAGCCCTGGCTGCCCGTGGCAGGGAAATATTATGAGCCAGTCAGTTGCTCTTCTAGTCTCAGCTTCGGAAAGTCTGGTTTCTGTCACCTGCAATCAGGGATCCCAGCACCCACGTTGTAGCTCTGTTTTCTTACGTGTAAAATGGGGATGAAACACTTGTTCTTCTCGAGTCACAGAGTTCCCCAGAAAATGCTGAAATCTGCAATGACTACTCCACTGTCACTGCGAGAGACGCCTGCTAGAGCTGCCTAACGCGTCCCTTTATTCGGGGCGTGTGGAATGTTCTGCCGATGGCCCTACTTGGGTTAACACATCTGTTATTTGTTCACCTGAAAGTCTGTAAAGCTACCCAGGCCAGCTACTTTTCTGAATGCCAGATTCCCAGAAGTTTCAACCCCCCTCCCCTTGCCCCGCTGAGCCCCAATATGCCAACCCGTAAAATAAAAACATTTTTTCCTCCTTCCTCATACAGGGGTGGGGTCAAACTAAAACGTGTAGGAGGAGTCCTCTACAAAAATCTAAAACTCCATACAAATATAAGAACAATATTTTTAAGAAGCATGCAGTTACCGAAAGGCAAAACCAGCAAGCAGATGAGAAGCACACTCTTGTAACTCACCTGAGCCACGTCCTCCAGCCACGGAGTCTGTCTGCATCTTCTCTGATTCTGAAACACATCGGGCCTCATAGATAGACCCTGACTTGATTGTAGTATTGACTATTAAGTTTGGATCCAACTCCTTGTGGCTTCCCTGGTCTTCAAGGAGAATCCGGCAGGTGGTGTTGCCAACACCAGTCTCCCAGGTGAGAGCAACTTTCACCACCCCCTTGAAGGCGACGCAGAGACGAGAAACTGGAAGCGGCTCTGTTTGAAAAAACAGACAATGGGCACCGATGGATGAGATACGTGTAACCGCTTTTCATTCAGGATGACTGGGGACATTGGCGTCTCAATATCGCCCACTAAAAATACTTCCTTCATATCAGCGTCTGGTACACTTCGATCACGTCACAGAAGGAAAAAACATATGTCATATGCAGAAAAGAGGAAAAGAAAAACTCTTAAAGCCAAAACTTTTCAGGGTCGGTGCTGTCCTCCGAGACAGCGAAGCGACAGCGATGTGACCCTCTTCTAAACAGCAGCCCTTCATCACACCTGCTGTGGACATCGGGAACGGAGCTTCAAGCCAAGTGACTGCTTGCTGTGCCTAAAGGTCTCGAGTCGAGACAATACAGGTAATTGTACCTGTACTGGGGCTCCTGCCTTAAGCAGGTTGCAGACAGACAGAGCGGAAACTGCCTGACGTCTGCAGGTGACGGGACTTGAAGACAGCAGTCTAGACGACAGCCAGGCTCCACCCAGCTCTGTGGTGAGCTGGTCCGCTCTGTGGTCCTATTCTTCATATCGAATGTTTCTGAGGCAAGAGTTTCTAAATGAGGTCACTCGTATGCTTTTGGTTTGTTTTTTTTTAATAGAACACCAATCCAGTAGATGGCTCAGTGAGCCTGGTGACCTGGTTATGAACGACACTGTACCACAGGGGTTCCCACCACTTGTAACTCTGGGGACCTCACAAGAAACAACTTCTCAGCTTTCTAGTCTCTTCCACTATAGTTCTCAGGGTTACTGTGAGGACAAAATTAAGGTTATGGCTGCTGTGGCTCAGTGGGCTGAGCATTGGCCTGCGAACCAAGAGGTCACCAACCAGTTCAATTCCCAGTCACGGCACATGCCTGGGTTACAGGCCTGGTCCCCAGTTCAGGGTGCATGAGAGGCAAGTAATCAATGTTTCTCTCCCTCCCTTCCCACTCTCTAAAAATAAATAAAATCTTCCAAACCAAAATTAAGGACAGCTAAGCACACAATACGTGTCCAGTAAGCAGTAACAGATGAGCACAGCCTTGTCCTCAGGGGCCGTGAGGTAGAGGTGAGGGCCCTCAGCTCCTGGCCAGATGCCTCCTGCCACCTCGAGGCCTCGCCCTTCCCATCGTCACCCATCCTCCAGCCCCTTGTCCCCATCGCCATCTCTAAATTCTGTCTTCTTTTCCCCACTTAATTCTTCTCTATCTCCTTTTCCTCTCTTTCACAACAGAACACGGCAAAGCCTTATTGAGTGCAGGGTCTTCCCTCTAAAACTGTGCCCAGAGGAGCTCCAGATTGTTTTGGGGAGGTCCCCGAGACACCGCACCCCTCAGCTCTTCTCCCTCCAGTTCTTTTTATTCACTGAGCTTCTGGGAAAGATTTTGCTTGAAGAAGTTGTTTCCTGGCTGGGAAAAAAAGTTGAAGATGCCCGGTCTAGTGTTTGCCAGCTCCGTGTGCAGAGGACACTGGCCCCTGTAGGCGGTCACTCCAAGCCGTGGGCTCCAAGCGGCGAGGCTCATGGCCTTCACCAGGCGAGGAGATCCCGCCCCAGTCGAAACAACAGTGGGCCTCGTTCTTGAACGTTTGTTTTTTCTCAGCTTAAAAAGGGCTCCTCATCTTTTCTATATATATTTTTTTTGGGGGTTCTTTTCAGCTTTAAAAAGAAAAGAGCTAAATTTGCAGCTGTAACAGGGGACCCAGGATATTGACATCTAAGCTAAATAAAAATCAAACTTAATACAAAGCTAAGCTTAGTCAAACGTCACTGGGCTCCTTGATTTGAAACATGCTTTCCTCTATAAAATATACCAAAACCTCAACCCCAAGGAAATCTCCTGGAGATATAAACTCAATATAAAGTCAGCATCAGCTTTCCTGGGGAGCTGGGAAGGAGCCTTGTAATTACTGACACATCAGAACACATGTCTGATGGGGTCTCTGCCCCCAGGGCTTAGCATAAAAGTGTTAACCAATAGTAACAAAAGATTTTTACAACTAAACAGATGGAATTAGTTAAAACATCCCCAAACACCAAGGGCCTTAATGCTGAAGCATCAGGCCACCTGAATGCCTGGACCTGAAACAATACAGAACCTCTTCTCCTCTTCGCAGTGAATGAAAACTTCTCTCTTTTCAACAGGCAACTTGAATGGACGAAGCCCTAGGCTACGGGGCAAGAAGGAGTGGTCCAGGGTCATCCCCGGGAGCTGGTCCGCTCACCTGTAGTGAAAGTTACGACTGCGGTGTCTCTCTCAGTCCCGTCTGTTCCTGAAGTGATGGAGAAGTTATACAAAGTTGCTGGACTTAAGTGTGTGATGTTGATGCCGCTTTCACTTGGCACATAACTCAGCTGCCCGTTCTCACTCTGTACTTTATACTCAGAAGCATTTCGGCCGCCGTTTTTCCATTTCAGACTCACACTGGTTGGACTTTTGGAAGCAACTTCAATGCCATACACAGGATGGGGTTTTATTTTAACATTGTTTCCGAAGAAAAAGAAAAGAAAAAATTACATTAGCAGAAGAAATGTAAGAGCCAAGCCTGACCTGCACATCTACTTTCCAGAAGTGAATTCTGCAGCACAGGACTTCACTTCTCTTTACATCGTCTCCTGCAATTCCCTCCGCCAAGACATTTAGCTACCTACACATGTGTGTTTGTGAACCAAAAGGCTTTAAAACAGAGACGAAAGTGGTAGAGGTTGGCCACGCTGGCTGTGACCTGAACAAGGGGACATCTCTACAGAAGCAGGGACAAACCGAGACCAAAGATGCAAAGGGAGCGTGACTCCCAACTCTCAGAAAACAGCCACGTTCAGAGAGGCACCCCACAGTGCAGAAGCATCTGACCACTTGTTTGTCAAACCCTGGGATCAGGAGGAAGCTCCATAATTTCCAGGCATGAAGATGACAAGGGACAGAATAACGTATTAGGGGAAAGAACTGGCCTTGGAGTGCAGACCCAGACATAGCTGGGTGGCCTGGAGTGGGTCCCGTCACACCTCTCAGCCTCAGGTTCCTGTGGAGACGGCTCCAATATACTGCCTTAACCGTAAAGGGCGATTATTATGGTGCCCTGACGTGGTAAACACAGCCCCTGGACTAGGACGTTTTAAAATCTGGGTCTGGAGTCTAATCTTGCTAGTCACCAGTCATGTGATCTTCTTCAAAGTCTTCTCCCCTCACTGAACCTCACATTCACCGTCTGTCCACTTGTGGATTAAAACCATGCACGCGATTGTGGCTATTAACAGTGACTGAGACTGCAGAGTGGATGCCCTCTCACCGCAGTCACGGCCAAGGAGGGCCGACCGGCAACAGAAGAGAAAGCACAGCAATGAGGCCCTTCTTCTCAAGAACCTGGGGACTGACCCCAGAAGAGAAAGAGATGGTACTGTGAACACCACCTGGGCATGCACATGACCTCCAAATGCCAGATTGGAGAGTGTGCCTAACCAGGTACTGGACTGGTACACGAGATGCAATCATTTGAGTCCATGGAAAGAGGCAGGAGAGGAAACGAGAAAGAAAAAAGGAACAATCAGGGAAGAGTCTCGTGGCTCACAGTGCAAGAGACTTCATGCCAGGAAACCCCTGAGACTTGAGCTTCCTGCTGATAGAGTGACAGGGTCATAGCAGCACGGGTGGCAGGTTATCGCTGGAGTGACAATGACGATCGATGCTGCTGACGGGGAGGGGCTGACACAACAAGAACCGCAGTCACGGTGGGGGAGGCGGCGAGGAGAGCAGGCCTCTTTGGGACCATGTTCCAGGCTCTGCACCAGGTGCCGTGCACGCGTGCGTTTGCTCATTGCTGCCTCACGACAAGTGCACAGAGAAGGCTATCACACTATTTTCACAAAGGAGAAACGTGTTGAGAACTCAGTTTTACCGCGTCGTGCAGGGATTCTGAGAAGGTTTCAGAAAAGCAGGTGCTTAAGTTTCAATATTTCAGAAAATAAAGCATGTTTTAAAATACGTTTTTATGGGGATGGCTGGGGTAGGGGGGAGTGGTGGAGGAAAATGGAGACAACTATACTGGAACAACAGTAAAAAATGTGAAGAAAAATAAAAATAAAAATAAAAAATGTTTAGTTGCTGTTGTTGTTTTTAATGCAGATGCAGACACTGAGGTCTATGAGGACTAGTGACTTGCCCAGGGTCACAGAGCTAGAAACCAACAGGGCCAGGAAGCCAGCCAGGGGCTCTGACCCTACACCTGTGCTCCTAGCTGCTCGGCACAGTAGGCAGAGCCTCGGTCACCCACCAGGCAGAGCGAGGGCTAGGGCAGCTCGCGGAGCAGCCAGGGTGCCTTCAGCCAGGCACCGGGGCCTGGGGTGGGGAGAAGAGTGATGAGAGAAACTGCTTTTCACTGTGGGAGCTCAAACACGCTGCCGAAAGGAAGACATTTACATTCTCTAAACCCCACAAATGGTCCCAAAAGAAGAGTCCTGCTCACTTGTCCACACTGGGTCGAGGCTCTTCTCATTCACTGAGAGGTTCCCGTGACTCTGGCTGCCCCAGTCAGTCGGAGTGCGTGCTGAATAGTTTCCCGGCAGCTCACTAGGAAGAGTCTCATTGGTTGTAGACAGGACCATCACCGGGCTGCAGGACAGGTCTAGAATTTAGGAAAGAAACACAAAACGCAAACTAAGAAAACGGCACCTCCACCATATATTCGCTACACAACGCATTTTTATCATAATTTGTAAAATGTAAAATAGTTTCCTCATCTCCCCATCTCTCGCTTTAAAATATCGCCTCTACGGGCAGACATTTTCTTCTTTCGCACGTAGTATCGGCTTGTTGACCAAACTGATTAACGAGGCAGAAAAGGCAGCTGCAGGACTCTCCCCGTCGCGTGCACGAACCGTGCGAGGACTGTCATTAACAGATTCCTTCAGGAGAACCTTTCAGCAAGATCCGCCCCCTTCCCGTGGCACTCGGAGAGCACGCTAATCATTGCAGCTCTACGGTTCATGGACTTTGGGATTTTACCAATCTTGGGGGAAAAAAGTCCCCAAATTTTGAGGGCAGACAAAAAAGCTACCAATTTTTTCCATTTTTAAAAAAAACTGCCAACTCCTATTCTCTTTATTTCTTACTGAAACATTTCATCGCTCAAAAGAAATGATTAAGTGCATAATCCCAGACTAGGTAGCACTTGCAACTGGATATATTTAGCTTCATTAAAAACTTACTCTCCTATCCTTATTTTTCTCACTTGACTGTAGACTGGGAGGACTGCTGTGGACCAGCTCTAGTTGCCAAGTGGGATGCAGCCCTCCACATGGAAGGAAAACATACGAGCAGCTGTCTGGTTCTCTACAGGTTCTTCAAGCCTTGTGCACCATTTAAAAACTGCAGGGCAATGTAGCAACCCAAGAAAATACTTACGGGATCACAGCACATAATGTAAGTGTAAGTCATACTGCAACATCATTTCAACTAGGTTTTTTTTTTTAAACACCCATGGATGTAGGTTGGGAAATAAAGAATCACAGGAAATATTTTCTTTGTCCAGGTTGTACGCTTGATTGAATCCTATTTTTTTTCCACTAGCTGTTTTCTCCCCCACCCTACACCTAAAGCACAATTGGGGAAACTAAGCGAGTGCTCCCAAATTAGCACGTTCTGTGATTTTCACATTGCTGTTAATGTTGCTGTGTCCATCAGGGGGCAGTAGGGAACAAGAGTGGAGAGGGAAGTGGTACTCACCGTCACAGGCACTGTGGCACAAAATCTGTAACAGAAAAAGAAAACGGAAGTCAGCAGATTCACTCAGCCATGGAAAATGCAAATCAGAAATAAAGCAGCAGAGAATTTAATAATGGGGAGGGGCACTGAGAAACCCATTAAGCAAAGGCCTGCAGCCCGAGGCCGCGGTGTGGGGACACAGTGTGGGAACTCGGTGTTGGTTACAAACAATGGCTTCCCTGGGCTGTATGGAGGCTGCCTGGCGGTTGGCTTGCCAGAGTGTGTCCTCGCAGATACTTCCAACACTCCTTCCTGCCGCTGCATCTCGAATTGAGACAGAAGGAGCCAGAAACAAAGTCCCAATTCTCTGGCCAGAAAGAAGGGAAGGCAGGACCATGGCGGCCTTCCCCAGAGCCATATCCAGGTCTTGAGTGCAGAGGGGAAAGCCAGGTGAGGGGCAGAGGAAACCCACCGGCTTGGGATTTTCATTGTACAAAAATTCACCTTCTCCCTTCTACCAGTAGGTGGCAATAATCCTTCAAAAAAAAAAAACAAAAACCTATTGCATGCAGCTTTGGGAAGAATGAATGTTTGAAACAGAAGGACCTTAAAGATTGTTTAGTTGATAGCATCTCCATCTGCCATCTTTTGGCCCCTGGGGGCCCTCGGATATTCATCAGGATCCATAAATTATTTCCCCATGCTTAAAAGCCTAAGTTGTGGGCATTCTACTGTTTTGTAAGTATGCCTTTTAACGGTTAACAGGATTTTTCAAAGCTTCATCCTTGTGAACAGAAAAATAACCGAAAGGGACATTAGTGGGGGTGGGGTGGGGGGAGGAATGTCCTCCAGCCTCTCGTCACACTTAGAATAAAACTCAAACTCTGAGCCACAGCCTGTGGCCCTCGGACCTCCTCGCCCCATCATGCCCTCAGCTGTAGGAACTGGCTTCCCCCTCAGAGGCCTCACGGAGTTACTGCCTTCTCCGAAACACTCCACCCCGACCTTCCCGTGGCCTAAAGTGCCACCTCGTCGGAGAGTTCTTTTCCCACCAACCCGTGGAAATCGGGGCCGCTGCCTCCCCCATCCCATCGCTGGTGTGCTTGCTCCTCCGTTGCTGTCAGACTCCTCCGACACCAGAACAGAAACCTCGTCTGTGCCCTGTGCCAAGCACGGTGCACACAGTAGGCATTCAATCAATGCCACTGAAGGAAAGAATGGGCCTCTCGTTTTGCAGGGGAGGCAATCCCTAAGGTCCAAAGATGGGAAAAGACTAGAGCCCCAAGGTTCCACGGCAAGGCCAAGGCCGGCTGGGTCCAGGAGCCTGATTCTCCGGCCCAGCATCCCCTCCCCTTTGCATCCCCAGCCTTTGCACCTACTGAGCGGAGAAGACAGGACAACACCCATTCTCACCCTGAGGGTTAGGGAGACAGAAAGAAGGGCCTGCTCCCTGCCCCATACCTCAGAAGCCCAGGTACCAGCCCTTAAAGGAACCCATGACTCCTCCTCTCTCCCCTCACTGCCCACAGTGGGGGCCGAATCCTGCTGATTCTCCTATCCTACCTGCCCCCCACCCTGGAACTTCCATCCCCAGCACCCTCCACGCTCACACCCTCATTATCTCAGCCCTAACCTTTCTCAGCTCATCTTCCAGCCTCCAGCCCCTGCCCCGAGGTCCAAGCTGTGCCTCAGTCCACACAGTTCAGCATGGGTCGCAGGACAGAGGGACAAAAACAGTGAGTTGGTGACTAGACTAGCGGCTCAGGGCAGCAATTTGGGGGGTGGGGAGCAAAACTTGGAAAACATTAAACCTTTGTGGCCCAAATCCCACAAGATACCCAACATGGCAGACACTTGATAACACTGTTGGAAAGAACACAATCAGCGGAAAGCTCATCTGTCTAAAATGACTGACTCTAGGATGGCACATCCCAGGCCTGTGCAATGTTTCCATCTGCACACACATCTATGCACGGGAGTCCACCCCAATATTGCCGAAAGACACTCAAGTGCTGGGCCTCCCCTCCAACTGTTTACAAAAAAGTAAGGGAAATAAGATATGGGAATAAGTAATTCAGGGTAGGAAGCCCTAACAAGCCACTGAACAAGTACTCTTGGCCTGGAGCTAAAGCAGGAGCTCCAGGTAGAGGGAGCGAGGGGCAGGTGACCCAAACCGCAGCAGGACAGCCAGAGGGAGCCCCTGGGGTGGGTGCCGTGCACCAAGGGAAGTCAAAGCAGGGTGCACGTGAGGTCGAAGAGCGGCTGCACATTGCCATCTGTGTTCTCTACTGTCCTGGACTACGTCAAGGAGCTCTGTGTCCTCAAGATGCAAGTGTAAGAATCACCACCAGAGCAAGAGGCAAGTTTCCAGAGACGAAAATCACAGCTTGGACTCTATCTTCTCCATCCATGCACTACACGCAACACTATATGCTGATGCTGCCGGGCACTGCTCCAAGTAGTACACTTACAGATATTAACTCACTCAACCCCCCAAAGGGCCCTAAAAGGTAGGCACAGGTCACTGGTGGCCCGTGGGCTGCTGGGCCTGAACTCGAATCCAGTCTGTCTGTCTCTAGCGTCTGGGTCCTTAATCACTAGCTACAATGCCTCCTACTGCAGCATGGCTAGAGCAATTTACTGGGATTTGGAGAAGGTTTAAAAAGTAATTTTGAACAATATGATCAATGTGCTCCTTTCTTTTTTTTTTTTAATATTTTATTTATTTATTTTTTGAGAGAGGGGAAGGGAAGGAGAAAGAGTGGGAGAGAAATATCAATGAATGGTTGCCTCTCATGCGTCCCCTGCTGGGAACTGGCCTTCCCAGGCATGTGCCCTGACTGGGAATCGAACCGCAATACTCTGGTTCACAGGCCCGCGCTCAATCCACTGAGCTACGCCAGCCAGGGCCAATGTGCTCCTTTCTTTTCTCTACCCTCCAGAAAGTCCAGAAAGCAAAGCCAGGACGGTTTTGGGGGGGGGTTGGTTTTTGGTAGGGTTTTTGTTTTGTTTTGTTTTGTTTTTTACAAATTCGAGCATGGTTTCTCCTGGCAACACCCACCAACCAAGGCCCTCAGTGCCACGCGAACACACGCGCCTGTGGCTCTCTGAGGCTCATGGTGAAACAATGGCCAGTAGGATAACACTGCACCACATAGCTCCCCATCTTTCCTGGCCTCACTCTCCCTTGTTTTCCCTCATCTTGACCTCAGCGGGCCTGATTTCCCAAATAATAAAGCATCAGTACTTTAATCCTGGCCTCAGACTAAGACATGGGACAAGGGGACCTAAGAGAAGTGTGCAAGGGGGCTCCTGGGGAAGAGCTTCCTCACTAATAAAAAGGAACAACATGGAAGGACATACCATCCTGCTTTGCTGGACTCATCAGATCTGCCCGTGATGCCTGGAGCAGCTGCAGCTATTGTGTGACAAAGAGGAGAGAAATCACCTACCTGCTGAGGATGGCAGATGAGGAGAAAAAGGAAAAACACCTAGCTCCTTGAGCTGCTAACTCAACCAATCCTAGACTCTTTCTACCTCCAGACTTCTCAGCTAGGGGCATGCAACCCCCTTATCATTTAATGACTCCTGTTTGGGTTGTCTGATACTTGCAACCAAAAGATCACTCGCTAGTTGACACAGTAACAACAGCAAAGCAAGGCAACTAATTTTCACAATATTCCCAATTTTTACATAAGAAGAAAGCAAAAGGCCAGTGATCTGCCATCCAGGGTCAAGGAGCTGGTCAGTAAGAGGTAAAACCAACATGCAAGTCCATATCGGCCAGGCCCCAAACTCTTCCAATAAACACAGAGAAAGGCCCTTGAAAACAACACCCCTCAAGACGCCTCGCACGGTGGACACGTCACAAATGCCTTTTCCAAGAATACAATCGACACAAAGCTCATCTTTCTAAAACTAGCTCAAAGCCTTGTTGTGCCTGGGGATGAAGTGGAAAGAACCCCATTTCCACAGATTCATACACTGAGCACCAAAGTTCACTGCAAAAAAAGGAAGTTGGGGACAAGTTTCCAGAAGTGACAGCTAAACATGATGACCAAAATAAGCTCAGCTCTATGACCAAAATGAGAAGCTCAAAACTATGAACAGTAAAATGGCAACAAATTCACAACTAACAACTGGATCTAAAAAAAAACAAAGTAAGCAAACAAACAGAACAGGAACAGAATCATGGGTATGGAAAACATTTGGAGGGTCATCAGTGGGAAGGGGGGAGGGAGAGAATGGGGGGAAAGGTGCAGGGGTTAATAAGCATAATTGGGAGATACAGAATAGACAGGGGGGACGGGGCTGGTGTGGCTCCGTGGATTGAGTACTGGCCTGCAAACCAAAGGGTCGCCATTTCGATCCCCAGTCAGAGCACTGACTGGGGCTAGGTCCCCTGTTTGGGGCATGTGAGAGGCAACCACACATTGATGTTTCTCTCCCTCTCTTTCCCCTCTCTTTAAAAATAAATAAAACCTTAAAAAAATAGACAGGGGTAGGTTAATAACAATACAGGAAATGGAGAGGCCGCAGAACCTACATGCATGACCCATGGACATGAACTAAGGGGGGGGTTGTTGGAGGGTAGGCGGGTACCAGGTGGAGGGGTGCAAAGGGGGAAAATTGGGACAACTGTAATGGCATAATCAATAAAATTATTTTTTTAAAGATTCCACCCCAACCATTCCAGGTGCAGCGGTCCTGCACCCTCCCCTAACGGTCCCTCACCTGGCAGCTCTGAATCCTGGTCATGGAAAAAGCAAGCCTCGCTCAGGCTCCATGGCATTGAATCCCCATAGCATCTCGGTAAAATGGGACTTATTGTCCCCTTTCACAGATGAGGACACTGAGGCTCAGATGATACAACCTGTGGCCACAGAGTTCCTGGGCTCTATAAACCTGCCCCGGGCCCAGAAGGCCTCTGCAGCTCTGAACAGAGCTGCTGCGAGAGCTGCTTCGCACCAAGCACTTCCCGCTCTCTCCGTCCTTCTATTCTGCGCAGGAATTGAACCAGATAAAGTGTGCAGAGCCAAGACCAGGCCAGGGCACATCGGCTCCGGGGTCCCTGCCCTTCTCCACCTGAGGCTCCAAGCCCCCTCCCCAGGTGGTCAGCAGACCCACGGATGAGAGGGTTGCAAAGGAGCCCTCCTGGAGCTGGGACTCGGGAACGCCCAAAGGCACAGCCCTGGGACCCAAACCGAGTCAGTGGGCCCTCCTTACGTGAAAGACCGCGGGGGTCAGGGCAGCGCTGTTCTCAACAATCAAGGGTGGAAACAGCCTCATGGTGCATCGAGGGATGAACAGAAAGACAGACCGTGGCAGACTCATGCAACGGAATACTACGCAGTCAGAAGGAGGAATGCAGTTCTGACATGTGCGATAACACATGTAGATGCGTGTAGATGAACCTTAAACACATCACTCCAAATGAAAGAGGCCAAACACAGAGGCCCCCGTTTTGTGATTCTGTTCATAGGAAGTGTCCAGAACTGGGAAACCCCTAGGATCAGAAAGCAGACTAGTAGTTACCAGGGGCCTAGGAGAAGGAGGAAGAGGGAGTGATTGCAATGGATGCTGGGCTTCCTTTGCGGTAATGAAAATGCTTGCAACTAGGTGGAAGTGGTGTTAGCGTGTAACCTTGTGAATGTCCTAAACGCCACTGAATCATACACTTTAAAATGTTAACATTATAGTATGTGAATTTCGCCTCAGTTTTTCAGACAAAGACAGCAGGTGGGTGACTGTGGAGAATCGAGCTCAGCCACTGGGAGGGGAGAGGGAAAGGAAGCTTCCTGGAGGAGGCGGCGGAAGGAGCAGAGAGAGGAAAGGCCAGTGATAAACAGGGAGGTTTTAAAAGATGGGTTTAGACGGTCAGGGAAGGGGGCCGCAGCACCCTGCACTGGGAGTCAGCGCACATGGACTGGGCAGAACAGCCTGGCCAGAGCACTGCGGGACCTCCACTTCCACGCGCACTCTGAGACTAAAGAGGAAGGGCGTCTAGTTGACTAAGCACCTCCTGGGTGCCAGGCATGGAGCAAGGCTTCCTACATCCCTGGCCTGAGCACAGGGTCCCAGAATCATGATTAGGAGCACGGGATCTGGAACCAGACCACCTGGAGGAAATCACTCGGTGCCACCATTTACTGGCTGTGTGACTTTGGTGAGGTAGTTTAACCTGTCTGTTCCTCAGTATCTTCATCTATAAACAGGGATGACGATCGCAGCTACATTGTTGCAGTGAGGATGCCATAAAACGATCTATGAAGCTGGTATTGCCATCATCATCACCCTTCCATCTTTGCAGCAACTCTACAAGGTGCTTTCACCCCCCTGTACCACTGACAACACCCAGGCTCAGACCCTCATGACAAAACCAGTGAGCAATCTGAGATTCATACTCACGAAAGTATTTAAATAATTGAGCAGCAACTCAGGCACAGAGGTGGGCACTGAGGCCCAGAGACAGCAGGTGACTTACCCAGGGACACACAGCTGGTAAAGCAACACCAAAACTGGAACCCAGGTCTTGACCTCTGCATGCCTGGACCTCAGCCACTCTAGCCAAGCTTCCCCAACCCCTTCTCTCCCGAGACGCCTCCCCAACCTGAATGGAGTGATCACAGTTCATCTCCCTTCTCACCGCTCCTCTGCAAAGTCACCAGCACCGATGACCCCGGGCTGGCGCAGTCCCCCATAGCTGGGTAGAGGGAGCAAACACTGAGGTAAGAGAGAGAGGGTAAGTCCCTGACTGCACAGGAAGACATGGACCTACGAGAAAAGAGTATGAAACTGTTTCTCGGTTCTGCCAAGGACGTCCGGTGACCTACACACCCCAGGTACGGGAGAAACCCACTGGTCAAGCAGATGGCCGGGCATTGACCATGCCCAGGAATGGCCAGCACTCCACAGTAGAGTCTTCCCCTCCTCCCTTCTCAGGAGCTGACCGGTGCTGGTGAGTCTTCCGGCCTGTTCCCGACTCCCCTCCCCGTAGACATGTTCTGGTTTCACAGCCTACTTCGGTTGTGCTGATGAGCCAAAGCTCTCTCTCCCCTTTCTTGGGAACCACCACCAGTTCCTAAAACCAGGCCCCAGAGAAAGCAAAACTACTAACACTGCCCTCAGTGCCATCCCAGCTGGGCCAAGGCCACAATAGCTGTCCCATTAGCAGTCCACCCTGAACACTGGACTCTCCCTAGGCAACCCCTGGTTACAGGGCTCTCGCTGGCTGCATTTACCTAAAACTTCTAACTCCTCTCAATTCCTATGCATAGAAACACTGTTCCTACACACACACCGAACGGACCCTCACATAATCCCCTTCCCTCTCCCCGAGTCCCTGTGTGAGCATCAGAACAACCTCTGACTCCTCCCTGCTCCTTCTTCCTTCCTGGGCACACTCAGTGGCTGTGTCCTAAACACGCTTCCTGGGCCAACACACCTGGACTTCCCACTTCTGGACTATGGCTACGTTACCTTAAACCAGCTCCCCATAACCTGCAGCCCTAAATAACAGAATCAGCCTCATCCTGGGGCTGATACAGACTCAGGCCATTTCCATTTTTATTTTTCGAAGTTCCCAGTTCACACATGTACACACACAAAGCGAAGAAGTGCCAGAGGAGAGCTCTACCTGCTGCACTACATTTTTGTTCCAATCCTGGCAGAGCCTCACTGGGACTCCATGTGTAATCCCTCACTTGGAATCTAAAGGGCCAAAACCTCAATTAAGGTCCTTACTGAGCAGCCAAGGTGAGAGCTGGGCCTACTCCTTCCTCCACACACCTGGCTGCCTCTCTCCCAGCCTCTCCCTGCAATGAAAGGGCTAAACCAGACTCTCTAAAACCTGCCAGTGTTTGTCAGGATCCTGGCAGTAGTGGTGACAGACACACTCAACTAGAATGAGTGGGGAGAGTTTAAAAGGGTCTGTGCACAAGGCAGGGGAGGCGTAAGGGAATCTGGTAGGAAACAGCAAGGATCCTGAGGTAGCAGCAGTGAGGAAGGACAAGGACACAGGCTAATGAGCTGTTTCTACCCCATCTCCAGCTGGGGACTCCAGCTGGGCTGCCACAAAGGGAAGCTGGAGGCCAAGGGCAGCCACTGGTGCAGAAAAGGCCAGGCTCCTCCCTTGCACACCACAGGTGGAGATGGGTAGGCGGGGCCACAGGGGAGATGCAGGGCCCAGAGCTCCCGTCAGTCAGGCCGGCCGCGGCGGAGGGCCTGTGCATCTGGGAGGCACAGCCCAACACGGGGATCAAGAGCTTTAGGTTCGACCTCCCCTGACACCTGTGGGCCCTGGGACTTGAGGGCCTCACCAAGCCATCGTCCTGTCAATTATAAAATAGCCGAAGGAAGCACGCAAATACAGATCCCACGTTGAGTTCTCCTGAGGCTCAAACAAGACAAGGTCCCCATGTTCCCAGCCTAAGAGCCCTCTTCCTGCTTGTCAAACCTTCAATGCTGTCATCTGACGACCTGCAGCCTCTCCAGCGGGCCCAGCAGTTCTCCCAGCTCTGAGCCCCTTGCCGCCCATGCTCCTTGTGCCTTCCCCGCAGGCCTGCACTGCCCCAGACCCTGGGGTAGGTGTCAAAGGCACCGAGAGCACTCACAGTGTCTCTGACTCGCCAAGAGCTCACGGCCAAGAGGCTGACCATGCAATGTGGACAGACAGCCAGGAGCCGCCCAGCTGCATAGGGAGGGGTGCCCAAGGAGCTGGTGAGCTTGGGGGGCAGGGAGCAAGGGACTTGGGGGGCTTGAAGGTAACATACAGGAGAAGAGTGGTAGGTAGAAAACGCCACCTGAAGAGTGACCCTGTGTGGGAATCTAATGATGGTTGGTTCTACCTGTTATCCTATTAAGCCCTAACTACTGGCCGATCACCACACTACAGACGTCATTATCACATTTCAGCCCAACAATCCCAGGAGGCAGGAACTGTGTTTAGCCCCATTTCCCAGATGAAGAAACTAAGCCCTGGAAAAGTTAAGTTCCTGCTCAGTTAGTTGTTAAGTTCCTTTACAACTAGTAAAGTCTAACGTTCCAGCCCAGCTCTGCCCAACTCTGAAGCTCCTGACCTTGAACACTAACCTGGTTCGTCCCTGGACAGATCTCAACCCAGACCACAGCACCCAAAGGCAATTTCAAGGCTACCTGTCACAAACCCTCACCAGGCACGGGCCTTGGGGACAGGTTCTGCCAACCCATTTAAACTGACCGAATTAAAAAGGCTTCCGTACTGCTCTCAAACAGAGCAGTGTGAGGCTGAATTCACAGATTTCGGCAAGCGACAAACTTTGGGAGTTCTGTCATCCATGTTCCGTTTTTAGGGAAAGAGATGGGTAATAAGTGACTGAATAACACAATGGGTAACAATAGATGCTTTATCCTTCTAAAACCAAGCCCACACACCATATGACAATAGTTATTTTTACCCACTGACGTAATTAACCAAAATGTGAACCGCTTCGAGCAATTTTTAAAATCAAGTAGCACTTTATGGGATTTGGAACACGCACAGATTTCAATTCTGAAAGGCCATCATTCTTCCTCGCTCTCATTTATCTCCCTTGTAAAATTACCCAGCAGCCCCTATGAAACCGGCCCCTGGGAGGTACACCACTGACCATGAAAACGGCAGATCGGGTGGGCTCCCCCACTGACCCCGAAAGCCTGAGAATAAACGCCATGGTGGGAAACTTCCCGGAAGGCAGCTGTGCAATCGTGTGGTGGCCGGAGCACCTGGCACCCATTTGCACCCTAGGATCCAAAAGCCAGAGGATGGGAAGGCCAGCGGGCAGCATGGCAAGCTACCCACAGCACAAGACACTGGGCAAAGCAGTGGGGAAATGGGCTGGCTTACTCTGCCTCGTTGACAAATAAAGGACTCTCCCAACAGGAGGCTGCCAACCATCGAAAGGAATTGTGGGAGCAGGGCGGGCACGATCTCATCCTGCAAACCCATAATTCCCAGGTCGATCGAAGCGATGAGCACCAACCACCCTGCAAACCCCCAGCTGGCTCATCTCTTCCCTCTTGGGGTGTTTGGAGGCAAGATGAACTCTTCCAAACACACAGAGAAAAAAGTAACCAGAGAGGCTATTTTGGGGAGGCTATGTATGTGAACTTGAGACACAGAGCTGCAGATGACCTTGGGATCCCAGGCCAGAAGTTTCCATGGGTATTTTTAGCAGTAGAACTATTTTTTTTTTTTCAAAACGAATCTCGGGAAGAACTGTATCTATAGACTTCCATACGTCATGCATGTTTATACATGTATAAATGTGTATGTGTGCATCTGTGTACTTGGATAAAAGCAAGTTTTTTTGTTATGTATTTTAGATTTCAAGTAACTTTAGTCTTATTTTGAATATAATCGATAATATAACCATTAAGACACCGGTGCCCTCCAATGTATTAAGAGTTGGTACAACACACTTGGGCCAGCATTTCATTACAATCTCGATACTGCTTTAAACACAGCCAAACTGAAAGGGAGAGGCATGCTTTTAATGAAAATCCAAGCGAACATCTATGGAACCCCCAATATACCTAAGGAACAAAATCTGAAAACGGTTCGACATTCCGAAGGAAAAAAAAAGTCCCAAAATGGGTCAGACCCTCCAGCACTGAGTCCACACCAGCTTCCCCAATCCACCGGGTCTGTCACCTCAGCTCAAGGTCAGAGTTAGCAGCCCAGGCCCCAGCCTGAACCCTCTCTCCACCTTGTATAATAAATCAGAGGGGTCCAACATTGGAGCTCCATTGTCCAAATTTAGCCTACTGACATGTTTTATTTTACCCAGTGTTTTTTAAGTTCACCTCCATTAGAACAGTACCCTGTTTTTCCCCATTGTGGCTTTTTCTGACTTTTCTGAAGTAAAATTGGCAAATAAAAATTTTATATAATTAAGGTGCAAAATGTGGTGTTTTGTCACAGTATTTTCTAAAATCTTGAGCAAGTACCTAAAAACTAGGAGACTGGAGCATTCCAAAACTCCTGACTTTTAGCTTTTCAAGAAAAAAAAAGATGAAGAGCTCTGGCTTTCTCATCCAGCCACATTCAAGCACTTAATTGGGTCTGTGGGTTGGCTCCCCCTGGTGGTCGGGTAAGTGCCTGGAGTCCTCCACCCCTCCTGGTATTGTCACATCAATGACGAGACCATGTGTCAGCTGACAACAGGGCACCCTCGATGTTCACGTTCTCTCTCAAAACTGTGAGTGTGTGCAAGGCTCAGAGGCGGCTCTTCACTATTTGGCCCATTTATTTATTCCATTTATTTATGCTGCCTCGTCCTCCTAAGACATTCGAGCTGCTGCCCTCTGGCTGAAGTACCTAGCGATCAAAGTCTGTGGGTTGCAATTATTAACAAATTGTTTACTTTCTAACTTTCTCTCTGGCCAATGTCAACTGTGAACAGTGTACGTGATGTGACTGTGGAATGCATCATTCTGCCTGTCCTAAATTCTCTGCTCATCCCCTGACCATACCACCCCCAGCACCCCAAAAAGAGTGAAAAATAGGGTAGAGAGTTCTGATGCTCCAGTGGAAGAATTTCCACTTGAACTTGAATAACAAAACCATAAGTCCCACCAATTCCCTCCTACATTGCCCATCCTCCTCAGAGTATGATAAAAAATGGCTAATAACCAGCACTTACTCCTGTATTTTGCTGAGCAGAATGCGCACTTTTTTGCCCAAGTTTTTCAATGGAAAAACAAGGACACCTATAATACATGGGTAGTGCTGAACCATGGGTACACATTATTCACAGCAAGCTCCAGTGAGCACTCGCTGAGCTCAAGGTTGCTCCATGTGGCCTCCATGGAACCCTCCCCGACCCCACCCTGCCCAGCAGGAGGATGGATGATCCATGCCCTTCTGACCCCCAGGTCTCCCACAGCCCTCCCCGACTTCCTCCCAGAGGAAGACAGCACATCAGGGCTCCAGGTCCCAGCTTTTCGAGCTCTGCCTCCAACTACCCACAAAAAGCTGAGGAGTCTCTATCTACCGACTCTGGCCAAAAAGCCAAGGGCGGATCCTGTCTCAGAGGCCACAAGGGCCGGCAGCGATTTCGACAGACCCAGAAGCTCTGCATGCCCACACAGAACCATCCCGAAGTGACCCTGTGCTCTTGCAAGGCTTTGGAGACAAAGATGGGCACAGTCCCCACAGCACTGCAGACTCAAGAGGGGCAGGGAGCACGGTGGGGCAGAGCGTCAGCAGGACTTGAGTCAGGTCTGGCTTTGAATCCTGGCCTCACCACTTATTAGGAAAGGGTCAAGGCTGGTGACCTCACTTCTTGAGACCTACCACCTATAAGTTACCATCTACTCTGAAGGCTTGATGGGGGGATTAAGTGGCACATAGTAGGTGCTCTATAAACAGGAGCAAACATCCGTCATCAAGGCAGGAGAGCACAGGCATTAGGACACGCTCTGGAGTCCGGCCCTACCAGCTGTGAATCTGACGGCTCCTCGCCCACCTTCAGCGGCAGTAACAACAGCACCTATGGGATGGGGGGAGGGAGGGCGGAGGCTACGGATAAGTATTAATAAGTAAGATGAGTGGGGGGGGTTGTGTTTGAGAATTTTCATAACAAAAAAAGGTATAAACAGTATTCACTCCTAGGATTGTTGTGACAAGTCTTCAGAGATATAATCCATGCGAAGCACTTAACGTACACTGAGTGAACCACAACCGATAGCTATTATTACAATTATTACCACCAGCAGGAGCTGGGATAAGAGGCTCTGAGAGGCGAAGCACAGGGAGGCAGCAGCTGTCTTGCAACAAGACTGAGAAAAAGCAGAACCAGAAGGTGTTTCTGCTGACACAGAAGCAAGGACTTGGGCTCAAATTCTCAGACGCTGCCTTCTTGCCTCCTGCTGCCCGCCCATCGGGGCCAGAGCCTCGCCGAGGCCGCCAGGCACGAGCCTGAGGCCAGCGACGCCCTCCGAAGACCTGCCCTCGACCCCACTCCCCACACTGCCGGCGGGTCTGCCCAGTGCAGCCGGAGCTCAGGACCGGGACCCTGCTCCTTCCCGGGTGACAGAAATCACAAGTGGTGAGAGGCCAGTTCTGGAATTTTCTGCCCACAATATTCCCTCCCAGTGAAAAAGAGCAGCCCTGAAATAGCCAGACAACACAAGAAACTTCCATTGTTCTCCACTCAACTTTTAACAATCACCTAAATACAACCACCACCAGAAAAAAAGTTCCAAGGAAAAGCTCTACCATCCTCCTCACCAAGAGGCTGATCGTTGACAAAATGTCACCTTGGCAAATCACACTTTTATTTTATATCCAAGCAATGAAAAGAGGACTCGGAGCCATAAAACACTGGAGTAATGGAGAGCTGGTTCAGCAGAGCCTGGACGAAGACAGAGCCAGGAGACGACAGGTGATTTTCAACATCTCGTAAAGCCCAAAGAACGCTCTAAATCAGATGCTGGCAAATCATTTCCGTAAAAGGCCAGACAGCATATATTTTAGGTTTGGCAGGTCATACAGCTCTGCTGATGGAATGTGAAATCAGCCACGGAAAACACGTAAACTAATGACCGTGGCTGTGTTCCGATAAAACTTTATTTATAAGCATTAAAGGTGTATTCATTTTCATCTGTCATAAAATATATTCTTCTCTTGCTTTTTTTCCAAGCACTTAAAAATGTAAACAATTGAAAATAAAAATACTCTTAGTTCACAGGCCACCCAAAAACAAGCAGCGGCTGGATGTGGCCCACAGGACGGTAGTTGGCTGACCACGGCCCTGCATCGCACACTCACAGGGGACGGGGCCGTGGGCACCGACCAACGGCAGGTCAGAGCCTGAGCCTGTGCTTCCGAATCCGGGTTCTGACCATCATTAGCCTGAGCACTAAGCTGCAGTTCAACCTTCTCACCTGAAAACGGGTTATGGCAGCTGCCTCCGTGAGCACATGAGCAAATTAAATGAAATCACATCTGGTACAGAAGCACACGTTTAAGAGCAGAGGACTATCATTATGGCCGCTGTTTATCTGCTTTTGGCTAGATCTCCACCAGCTCAGTTTAAAATCACAGCGTCTCTGACGCTAGCCAGCGTTTCCAAATGGAAGTCTTCGGCTAGTAAGACGTGGGAAGAAACAAAATTTTTCTTAATGAATGCAGGGTATGTGAGCGATAAAATAACTTGCACTCTGGGTCCACTGGTGACAGAGGATGGTGCCCAGTGGTCAAAACACACCGGCCTCAGAGCTGGACTCTCGGAGCAGCCCCCTCTGGGGCCCTGCACACCTGCAGCCCGACCGTCTCTTGCAGATGAAGAGGGATCACACACTTCACATTCACCTTGGCCCAGCACACGGCCTCCCCTGGCACATGCTCACTCAGCACCGAGTGATGGGTGGGTCCGAACTGGATCTCCAGGCCTGAGAACAGAGCGGGCCTGGCCGTTACTGGGTAAAGGTGAATAGGTGTGTGTGAACTTCAGGGCCTCGAGGCCAAGCAATGGGGATAGATGCGGTCAGTCACAAAGGAGGATAAAGATCTTAGGGCTCCTGGCTGGTGTAGCTCAGTGGATTGAGCCTCAGCCTACGAACCAGGGTTCAATTCCCAGTCAGGGCACATGCCTGGGTTGCAGGCCAGTTCCCAGCTGGGGACACATGAGAGGCAACCATACCTTGATATTTCTCTCCCTATCTCCTTTCCTTCCCCTCTAAAACTAAATAAATAAAATCTTAAAAAAAAAAAAAAAGAAAAGGATCTTAGGGCTCATCAACTTAGAGTTGAGGAAACAGGCCCACACAGGTAAAGCAGTTTGTCCCGAGCATCTGGGTCTGACACCCCCTCGCTGACCTGGGTTTTCAGGGACGGCATCTACACGACCAGCCCCGGGACCGGGAGGTGGCCGAACGACTGGCAAGGAGGACAAAGAAGTAAACAAGCGAAGTTATTCTCTCCTTTTAGGAGCCGCTTAGTCTGGTGAGGTTCTCAACATGTGACCATCACAACTTTGCGTCTCCTTCTGAACTTTTCAACATGCACGCTTTTTTTTTTTTTAACAACAGATGTAATCAATGCTGCTACAAAGGAAAGTGTGAGTCATAAAAGGGGAACTCACATTTCAGGCACGTTTTTCCATATACCAACATCCCTCAGATTCCCTGAATAACCTGTGTTCTCCTCTCCCACACGGGCGCCTGCTGGTCCTACCACATGGAAAGCCAGAGCTATTCCCCTCCCGCCTCTGCCCAGCAGCTTCGCCAAACTCCATTCTCCCACCTGAGCCTCCCCGTGTGCTGTGCTCAGCACCCAGTCCCTCCTCCTACCGCTTGTTTCTGTCCCTGTGTCTCTCCACTGGCTGCAAACTTTTTGAAGGTGGGGACTGTATAACTCACGCCCAGCACAGCACCTGAGCTGGCTGACAGCTGGAAGGCTAGATCTCGCACAGCGTGGTGGACTAAGAGGATGATTTTGGGGACAAGGTCTAGACAGGAGAATTGGGGTTGACTTGGACATCAGGGAAGAACAAAGGAAAACATGCAAGTCAAAAGAGTGTGAGACAAAAAGTACAATGGCAAGAACGCCCACGGAAGTGGTCTCCTACTTGGTAGCTATCAGAGCCATCTGCGAAACATGTTAAAAATACAAAGGCCCAGCCCTGTCCTACTTCAACCAGATTGGGCCACTTGATCAGCCCTGTAGGTGACTCAGACACCCCTCCAAAGTCGGAGAACTGCTGCCTTAAGATATTTTCAAGGGTCAGCAAGAAAAGATGATGCAGCCCCGGAAGTCCCTCCGGTCTGAAGTAGCCACAACCCGCAGGCTCCCAGGACAGCTCTGGACAACTCCGGGGGGTGAGCCGGGAGCCGGTCTGGTTTGAGGAAGACTCAGCCCAGAATAAACTGAAGACATGCTTTAATGGTCTTTCAACAGGGCAGGCCCTGGCCTTCTGGATTCCAGGTTAAGTCTGCCCGGTGGGTTCCAGCTGGGCTAAAACCGGACTATCTGGGGGGGAAGGTGGGCCAGAGGGAGTATTTCCCTCAGATGCACTGGAAATTTCTGGCAGTTTCTTCCACTTCTCCCTTCCACAAATCCAGCAGTCCAGCAAATCTTAGAAAGTAATCCCATCGGCCTCTGCAGGAATCTGGGCTGCGAGTGATTTTCCTCACTCACCAAAGAACTGTTTTCATATCGAGGTCAGAAGACCCATGCTCTGTCACTCCACACCATCTGCTCGAAGAACACGTTACTTTTCCTCATGGGCTTTCGGGAAATGAAATGCAACACGTAAGAGACATGAGGGTTATAAACACATTCTGTAAACAGCAACGAGCTGCTCTGGGTTCCAGCCAGATCCACAGCAAATGAGTCAGCATTTTGCAGGAGAATGGATGCAGATGCCAGGCCTGGGTTTGAATCTCCCCTCCACCACTAGGTGTAAGACACTGGGTGAGTCACCAAGTCTCTGGAAGCGTTAGTGTCTACAAATTCTACCTGACTCCCCATGGTCATGGCAAGCAAGAACCTCTGTAAGGTCTTGTACCAAATAGACGCTTAACGTTTGGGAGTGGGCTGCATCCGTAAGGGACACTGATCTTCAGAAGTAGCAATTATGTAGCTTTGAACAAAAGATATACAACACACACAGGCATTTTACCCAGTTGAAGATAATTATTAACTATTAACAATAATTACCGCATTGTACAAATAAATCGCATTATATAAGCAGTCGCCCTCTTCCAAACTTTGCATCAACAAAGAAAAAGTTAAAATGCTCCCAGTCTCATAGGTCCAGTCCATCTTTCTTTGCCATCTAATAAAACACTTTTTATTTCCTTTCATGGGCTTAAACTCCACTGCGAGGCGAATTGTCCGAGGGCATGCCTCTGAAACAAGAGGACTCTGTGTGTGCTCAAATGATCCCCTGTTCCCGCTGCCTGTTTTCTGTTTCTCTGAATAGACGCTGCACAGAACCGGGATCAGAAACAGTCCTGTGATCTCCCTAATTGCTTCCACAGACAAGTCCAAATGGGTAAATTTTTTTCAAAGACACAACTGACTCAAACCCCAAAGGCTCCTCAAGTAGCTCTCAGCCTTCTCTCCCACAGCGGCGGGGACCCCCCTCAGCCAGCCCTCACCCCCCGCTGGGCAAGAGCCCAGGCGGCAGGAAGGGCTTTCCCTCCAGACAAGACCCATCTCCGCCCAGCAGCACTCAGAAGAGGAAGGCCAGGGAGTCAAAGACAACATGTTCTTGGGCATCTGTCCCCTTCTTACCCTGAAGTTGACCCCAAGTCTGATCCAGAATCTACCAGCTGGGGAGTCAGTGTGCCACCAAGAATTCCTGTCTCCAAACACATTCTGAAAAGCCACACACATCCGCCACAGCAGACACCATGGACCGGGCCACACAGTCTCAGATTTGACGGATCTCAACAGAAACTGGGGTCTCCCAGGATTTACGGGCATCCTCTGAATTCCTTTTAGTAGCTATGCAAGGGGACAGGCAGGTCCTCTCAACTAAAAGGAGGGACTCGAGGAGATGCTGAAGTCTTGGCAGTAAAGAGTGTAAGGTCCACCCTGGACAAGTGCCTCAGTTGTTCAGAGGAGTGTCATCCCAGACACCAAAAGGTTGCAGGTGTGGTCCCCAACCAGGGTGGATACCCAAGTTGCAGGTTCGATCTCTAGTTGGGACACGTACAAGAGTCAACCGACCAATGTTTCTCTCTTGCACCAATGCTTCTCTCTCTCCCCTCCCCAATCTCTCCCTTCCTTCCTCCCTCCCCCTTCCTCTCTCTCTAAACTCAATAAAAACAAATCCTCAAATGAGGATTAAAAAACAAAAAAGTGTGAAGTCCAAATTCTCAACAGGTCCGAATTCAAACAGACAACACTTGACTGCAGACATCCAACTCTGTCCACAGTATTTCCGCATCCCCTAAACTTAATATGCCAGGACTACCTTATTATATAATTAGTTCTTGATAACTTTACTGCCATCTTTTAAAAATAAAGATAAGAGTTCCAGAAAGTTCATTTTTGACAACATTTTTCAGCGGCAGTCTATTTGGGATCTAAGAGGGAATATTACAGTCTCACATGTTTTAACAAATTAAATACCAGGAAAACAATTTTACTAGGTCCTCGCTGTTCAAAGGAACATTTCCCTGCTTGCATTGTGGCTTCTGACATCCTGCCAAGTTTCAGGCACTGAAATATGAATGGGACAAAAAAGGATGAAGGCAGAGTAAATGCCATTAACAGCACTTCCAGTGTAGGCACCTCTCTTCCTCAGGAGCCGACGGTCCCCCAGGGAAAAAGAAGGACTGAGAGGGAGCTGGGCTCCGAGACACCTGCTCACTCGGGGTGGGCGGGTCGGCGGCGACTGCGGGCTCTCTCCAGCCGCGGTCCCGCGCCTGTCGAAGGTCTGCCCCATTCATCTTGACACCTAATCAAAGAGCACTTCATCACGGAGCGCCAGAGCCTTGGGAGCCATTAGCCATCAGTGTGTTCCCTTTTTACAATAGTCTCTGAGAACAGCAAAATCCTCCTGACAAATTAAATCTTATGTGAGACCCAAACAAAACCAGATACGACGGCCAACACGATGATCAGCCTTCATTTTAAAAGTCCAATGGATAACATTTACTCATTATGGAGCATCGATCTTTTTTTTTTTTTTTAAACAGCAACCTGGGCAAACATAAACGTCTGAAATCACGTGACACGTCTCATGCATTTCTGGGTTTCATTTGTCTGCACAAAATCAATAAAAAACTGATTCGGTGAGATGTGTAGCCACAAATGGTGGAAGTTTAATAATTCATCTCAATTAAATGGAGATCAGAGGTTTTATTCCTAAGGGCACCATTTAAAAACAAAAAAACCTTAAGCAGGTGGTACCAAGGAGCAATATGGGTATCTTCCAGCATCAAGAGTTGTTTATTACTGATGTATGATTGACATACAACAGTGTATATGTTTAAGCTGTGCATGTACATATTGCAAAATGCTGACCACAGTGAGGTGATAATTAGCCTCCATCACTTCACATAGTTAGTACACGTGTGTGTGTGTGTGGTAAGAACATTTGAGATCTACCGTCTAAGCAACTTCCATGTATACAATACAGTATTGTGTTAAAAAACTTCAATAATAAAGAAATAAATTTAGAAAAACACAAATTTGAACCAAACATTTAATGGAACTCCTGAAACATTTCACAAAAATGTTTCCTTGGAAGACTTTGAAACTACCCATCTATACTCTTAATTGTATACAAACTCCACTAAAGGATTAAAAAAGGAGGAGGGGGGAACATTCCCTGATTCTATGAAGCCAATATAATCTTGATATGAAGGCAGACAAGGGCAAAATGAGAAAGGAAAATTACAAACCAAACGTACACATAATCACAGATGTGAAAGTCACACACAAAATATTAGTTAGGACGCAGGCAGCAATGTGTGAAAAATACAATAATGGCAAAGTTGCTTTATTCCAGGTATGCAAGAATGGCTTGCAAAGGAAAAACATGTCATTTATTACAGTATCAGATTAAAAGGAAAAAACCACAAGGTCATCTCAATGGATGCATAAAAAGCATTTGATAATATTCAACACTCACCTATGAAAAATTCTTAGCAAATTCAGACTAGAAAGGAACTTCCTTAACCCAATAATGGTGATCTACCAAACAGTTACAGCAGGTGTCATTCTAAATCCAGGGGAACTGAGGAGAATTCCTTTTAAAATCAAGACTAAGACATTAGTTGTCAACTATATCTCAGTGAAGCTGGGAAGGGAAGGGTAGGGAGCAGGGAGGAAGGTCAAGACCAAGACAAGGATGCTTGCTCAGTGTCGCCACTTCTGTTCATATAAAAGACAAGAAAAAAGAAAGGAAATAACAGATAAGAATTAGAAAGGGTCAACTCTCAGTCAGAGCACATGGCTAGGTTGCAGGGCATGTCCCCAGTAGGGGATGCGCAAGAGGCAACAACACACTGATATTTCTATTCCTCTCTTTCTCCTTCCCTTCCCCTCTCTAAAAATAAATAAATAAAATCTTTTTTTTTTAAGAGATGTCAATTCTCACCCAGTTGATTACAGACTCAATGCAGTCAGTCCCTACCAAAATCTAGAGGTGGTGGGTTTTTTCAGAAAGTGGATCCTAAAACCTAAATGGAAGCGCAAACAGCCAGGAACTGCCAAGACCTCCTGAAGAATTCAGTGGAGGGATTTCTCTCGTCACCTTACAAAGCAAACAGTAATCCAGAGTGTGGTGCAGGTACAGACAAACCGCCCAATGAAACAATAAAGAGCCCAGAGGGACACCCACCCACCTCCGGAAGCTTGCTGTGATGCTCACGTGGCGTTGAAGGTCACTGGCAGGAGGGAAGAGTTCACTCAGGGGTGCTGGATGAATTCTTGGAAAACTGAGAGACTGGACTCGACCATCATTCCAAAGGCCGAAAGCACTTGGACACACCAGGCTGGTGTTCTGAAGTGAGGCCCTGCGCACGGTAGAAAGAGCGCCGGCCAGGAGTGGGGAGGGCTGGGTTACCTCCTGGTCCTCGTCTCCCACCTGGCAGTGCTGCCTTGGGCCAGCCACCCAACCTCCCTGTCCTTCATGGGCTGCAGTCGGTCGTCACGGGTGATGACGACGGTAGTGGAATGTGTCGGTCAGTGGGTGGTGGTACTGGCATGACGGTGTAAGTGAAGGAACACACCTTACCAGTTCCTTTCTTCTCCTCCGTGTGCCTAGCACCCCATAGGTGCCCGCTAAATACCTGCAGGCTGGGTGCATAAGTGAAGTCCACCAGGGCCTGCACAGCAACTGCTCTGTCCTTTAATGCAGATCATCATAAACTGGCTTGTGCACATCCATGGGCCCTTCAGAGTCAATGGCTTTATTGGATTATCAACCAATCACTTGCTTCTAGATAAGTGGTTCTTGGTTGACAGAGTGGCAACAGAAAGGTGGGCTGTCGTCATGAGGAATGCCGCCCAAAATTTGTTACTAAAAGCTTATAAATGGTTATCTTGTAGAAGCAGAGCGCATCCAAAGCTCTCTCCAAATAGCCGTCTACTGCACAGTTCAACAGTCCTTACCTATGAGGGAAAAGGGTTACAGCCCGGCCGTGGGCCTGTGTACAGAGCCGGGGTAAGGAGTACCGAGGACCACCACTGGCCTTGAAGGGAAAAAGAGGGAGTGGGGAAGAGAGAGGATTAGGAACAGTCAGGGGCCGGTTGGAGGTGGCTGGCTGGCTGGGTGATGGGCTGGTCACTGGGAGCAGGCAATTGGTCGGTTGCCTGCTGAGGGGCAGTGGGACAGTGCAGGAGGCTGCTGGTAACAGGTCATAGGAGAGGCCACTGCCCCACTCCAGAACTGACCTAAGGGAAAAGGGAAATGATCCCTGAGGGTCTGGAGATGTGTGTCTGGTCCAGGACCGACAACCTGTTCCATCCCTGGAGTGGAGGAGACACCTCGCCTCCACGGGGCCTCTGTCCTCTGGCCCATAACATGGGATGTGTCGCCCCTGCCTTCTCATTGCACAGAATTGTGCAAAGAGCCGATGCAACGGCATGCACTAGCTCCGGGCAGGCAACACTTTGCAAATACGACACATTCAAAATTTCAAACAGCTTTCCGGAAGCAGGCGGCCACCCTCCTCAGCCTGACGACTACATCCCCACCCCACAGCAGTGGCTAGAGGCACCTGCACTTCTGAACGGCACCCAGGGAATCAGAAATGGCGACCTTGCCGCGAAGACTGCACGCTCCACCCTCCACAGGGGAGACCCGGCTCCACCACACAGACCAGCAAGGCTTCCGCCCCACTCCCAGCCTCAGCGGCCTCTGCCACCAGGGGCCCACGAGGGCAAGGGAGATGGGGCAGGGGTCCGGGCATGTTCCCTAAAATGATGGATGTCCCAAGGGAGACGCACCAGCAGGATGAAGACCAGGCCTGAATGACTCCAAATACAGAGCCACACAGAGCAGAGGGGGCAGGATTGGCTGCTCCAGGGCAGGGGTACCCAAGGAACCCCAACAGGGAAAGCTAGGCCCCCAGACTCCACCCACATAGACCCCACACCCTTTTCAGGACAGAAAGGTGCATTCCTGGCCCCAAGGATCAGATGCCCAGGACACTGGTGCAGGGGTTAGAATTGCAGCACAGTGTGGCAAAGCTCAGGGAGACACCTGCAAGGCCAAGGCGGGTCTGGGCATGGGTTTAGGGGCCAGTGGGCACCCCCCATGGCTGTGAGGTCCATGGAGGTGCAGAGGGCCCCCCGATGGTACGGACCTGTCTCTGAGGAAAGGAGCTGTGCTCGGCTCTGGTCAGGGACACGACACCAAAGCCGGCTCCTTAGGGTGACTTGAAGGGACAAGGCAGAAATGAAAGCCAGCCAGCCAGCCTCTGACTAGGTGCTAGGAGCTTCAGGAAGGGCAGCCAGGGTGGCCTGGGGGTCTGGGAAGGAAAGACCACCCTCACTTCCTCCCAGAAGTGCCAGGAAGAAACAGAGGCACAGGGCATCCGAGGCTGAGAGACGTCGTTCCTTAAAGATGGGCCAGGTGGCAGGCGCTATGGGGCATGGGACACAAGGACAGTGACGCGTTGTGTCTGCCCTTGAGGGCTGCGTCCGGATGACACCGAGCCATTCAACAATGTTGTAATTAAAGAGAATTTTCTTGACACGCGAAGACAAAGGGAGTGAGTGGCAGGGAGGTCTGAACACCTGCTTTGCTCAAAAATGTGTTTTCCCACATTTCTCTTGAGCAGCAGCAGCCAGTGTTGACTGTGAGCCGCCAGAAGGCAGCTCGCAAGGATCTTCTCTGTGACACCCGGGGCACATGAAAATTAGCCCATTCTACAGAGGGAGAAGTGGAGGCACTCACTGCGCATCTGTGGCTGGTTCAAGGCTCTAGAGCCAGGATGTGATGGAGCCGGGCCCCAAGCCGCCTCTGCTCTATGTCCTCCATGAAAATTCCTTTCATTTACCAAACATCACTGCGTGCCAGCATGGTGCCAGGAATTTCCCAACAGCCCTTTCCATTAAATGCCTCATCTCCACAGAAGAATTTCTGTATGTGCAGTATGACATCGACTAAATGACCATAAGTCATTAAAACAATCCCGAAAAGACACAGACCAAATCATTAGTAGTAGTCTCCTCATGTACTAGGTTATAGGCAACATTAAAAAAAAAAGATGTTTCCATAGTTCACCATAATTTGTTTCCACATGGGGCATGACTTTCTTTTACAATTTAAAAAAAAGAGAAAAAAGGGGGGGCCTCTGTGTAATTCCACGTCACATGACGCATCTGGGAATGAACAAGCTCAGAAACAGAAGTGTTCGCCGTGGCTGTCAAAGACAGCAGACACCCCTCCCGGCTGCACAACGCTCTGACCAGGGATGACAAATGGTGCTCCGAAGAAATTAAGAGATACAGTGTGTTACCTGAATAAATAATAGATGATACACTCTTGGCAGAGTTACTAAAGCAAAGCATGTTGGCTGACTTGGCTTCGGCCGATGTAACATAAATTCTCTTAATATGACACGCCAGGCTGGAAACTGCATTTGCTGAGACAGCCCAAGCCCAGCACAACAAGCCTGAGTATAGAAGCCACATGTGACTCCTGCCCTCATGCACAGACGGGCCCGGCTCGGGCATCCGATTCGGCCGTCCTGCAGGACACAGAGACTTTGGACGACGATGCTCAAACACCATGTGGTGGGAAGACCTCAGGACTGTCTACAGTTGGGGGTCCCGGCAGGGTGGGCCACCACCTCTTGAAGACCCAAGAGGGAAGGTAAGCGTTTCTGCAAACATTACTTTACCCAGGTCTCTAGGTCAAGCCTGTGGCAGCAGGCCAGCGGCGTTTAGGGCCATTTGCCAAGTGACCACGCTTCCTTCATCTGTGAGCATATGGAGTCCCTAAACTGTCACTAGGAGAGTGTGGTATGCCACAGCTGAGGCCAGGGCCGTTCCATTCCCACTGACAATTCATGTCGGTTATTACAAGGCTTCGAGAAGGATCAGGAGACATTCTCTGGTGTTTAAATCTGACAGGGTGTCACGAGAGTTTCTACACGCTTGCAAGAAGATGCTTGTCAATCACCCTGGGTCTCCGAGAATGAGGCGGGTCCCCTGAAGATAGGGAAGAGTGTGCAAGCTGTGTGCACAGCACGGGACCCTGGACAAGCCCCTTTACCCCATCCTCCCAGGACCTGTGCCCAGGTCTGGGGACAAGGAGGCTTGAATTAGATTTCCAAAATTGTTCAACAGTTGAAGAGAAAGATCAGTGAAAGAGGGCTGAGAAATCAACACAAGTAACAGCTGATATTACTTAGAATCACAAGCGACCGTGCAGGGACCATGCTAAAAACAAAACCATCTGACTGATGTCACTCACTGTCATATCATAAGAACCTACTCGTGAATTGGGGGGAAGGGAGGTAAAGAGAAGAAGGTTTCCCTTCCTCTTGAGCCAAAATCTCTCCTAAACCAAATCATCTCATCAAATCATGTTAACTCCTTGGGTAAGGAGTACCCCAATTTCACAGGTGAGAGGTCAGCTCATAAGTGGCAGAGGCAGAATTCGAACACAGGTATGTTTGACTCAGACCACGCTCCTACACATCTTGTCTGGGTTTTAGCCCTGACTCGCCTCAGGTTCGCCGGGTGACCTTGGGCGAGCCACCTGCTCCCTCGGAGTCTCAGCTTCCTTGCCTATAAAACGAAGGGAACGTGCCTTTACTGATTCCCGAGGTCCCTTCAAGCTCCGAGGTTACACGCTTTTACCTACCGCAGGTTTGGCTTTCCCAGATCAAAGCAGCTTCAAACAGCAGACACTCAAAAGTGGAAGGGCCGGCCCAAGGGCATGGGTTTTTCCTTTGCCAAATAAAGGGTATCACCACCTACTTCGTTCTGGTTTCACAAAAGGACATGTTTTTCCCCTGAAAATACAGGAAGGACGTGATCAAAGGGCAATGCTTTGAACTGAGTATCACAAGAATCCCAGTTCATGTGTCCTTATTTTTCTCTTTCTAACACCGACCCCTGGAAACATGTCACAGGCTGGACGTCAGTCTCCAGACCAATGGGTGGGAACCTCTGTCATATGTATTTCTGACCACACTCACCCCAGGACTCGCAATGCATTGCTGTGCCTGGCGCCCTGGAAAAACTCGGTGCATTTTAATTGCAGGATACGAGTAAACTGCGATCATGTGAGCTGTAGAAATGAATTGTCAGGACAGCTAGAGAGAAATAGCACCAATCATAATCATAATGCATTCATTTAATTGTTTTGGGTTTGGGGGAGGGCAGGTGAGGTGCTCAGTGCTTTGCATGCTTTGGTTCATTTCATTCTGCATCTTCAACTTTTGCCCATTCTTTATCAAGGTACACAGTTCGGGGGCACCATGACATGGAACTATTTTCAGGTTGGAAACAGAAGAATTGAACAGATCTCGTGGCTCAGCGTGGAGAGCACAGACGCGGTCTGTTTTTAACAGCACTGGCGCTGAGAAGAGCAACAGGAAGTCATACAGGAGCAATTCACTCACTGTGTCTTCCTGCAGACTAGCTGGTTATTCAGGAAGGACAGGTGGCCCCGGGCTACTGACCTTGGTTGTTCAAGAAATCCCAGGAAAGGCCACGGAAGGCCGCTTCTGTCATCATCGATGAGGGAGTGAGCAAGAAGAGCTCCAGGTTACAGAGTCTGGACCCAGAATCAGCATAACGGAACCTCCACCTGAGTCACTCGCCTCGGGTCTCAGACACAGAATCTCAGTTCCGCCATCCGCAAGAAGCCATAGTCCTGCTTCTAAATTCCCCGCCCCCCCGCCTCACAGTCCAACCTTGTTCAGCCGTGAACCTCACATTTTCTCTGAAACCTCCTCTGTTTCCATTCTCACTGATCTCTTTCAGAGGGACAAACAGAGCTAGCATGCAGACAAGGTTCCACGAATTATGCACGAAAATATGAGAGCCGGAGGAGATCCAAGACGTTACCTCGCCATCCACCCTCAGCTCCCAGGCCCAACTTCAAATAATTGAGAAAAGCAAGGCCCAGAGAGACAGCAACTTTGCCTGAAGCCATGTGTCTAGAAAGGCAAACATCTCATTCCGACAGGCACCTCCTGACCCGGGGATACTCAACAAACACTCATCACCCACCTAGAAGACCATCCTGTACGAATGACTTCCCGGCCCGACAGTGTCTTCCTCAGCCCACGGGGCTCCACCTACACCGGGCTTCTTCAACTGCTTGGTCTCAGGATTCCTCTACGCTCTTAAAAATTATTAAGGACCCCAAAGAGCTTATAAGAAATCTATTACCTGTTCATAAAAATAACCTCCTTATAAAAAGTGATAATACTTCCCAATACAAAAAAAAAATCCATGAGAGGAAGGCAATATTTTAAATTTGTGCTGGTCTTTTTTTTTTTTAGGTTGTTTTTATTTAATTTTTTTAAGAGAAAGTGGGAGGGAGGGACAAAGAAAGGGAGAGAAACATCGAGGTGAGAGAGACATATAGATCCGTTGCTTCCCATACACTCCCTGACCAGGACCAAAACCCACATCCCAGGCATGTGCCCTGATGAGCAATTAAACAGGCGACCTTCCAGCGTGCAGGACGATGCCCAACCAACTGAGCCACACCAGCTGGAGTTGTGCTAGTCTCTTTAATATCTGGCAGAAGAAGAGACAGCTGGATTCTCATATGCGATTCTGTATTTACTCTATTACAAGAGATTCCAGGGGCTAAGGTACACAAAGAAATCTTGGCCTCACACAAGCATGCACTTCAGAAAGGGAGGAATTTCATAGCCTTTCAATAATTGTGTATATTTTTCCCTGATACTACACCAAAACAGGACACGTGAAAATCAGCTTTTGTGAAAGGTGGTTGCACTGTGGAACCTGGAACAAGGTCACAGATTTTTCATGTTCTTATCCATGAAAACCCGTTGGTTTTTGCACCCAGTGCATTTGGCTCACACTTGGCAAACAACTGTTCACTATTGTTATGAAACTAGTTTTGACCATGCAGACCCCCTGGAAGGGTCTCGGGAACCCGCAGAAAACTCAGGGCCACTCTTGGAGAAGCACTGGTCTAGCCCCAGCTCAAAGAAGTTCACACCCACTGAGCACAAGTATTCATTCACTCCACGAGCACTTCCTGGGCATCCGCTATGTGCCAGCAACAGTGCCTGGTGGGGAGAATTCCACAGCAAACAGGACCCAGCCCAGCCTTCGCACAGCTCCCACTCTCACAGGGCAGGCAGGCCACACAGAAACAAAGAAGCACATATGCACTCTAACCTCAGGGAGTGGAGACGCTGTTGGGAGACACTGTTGGGAACACCTAGCGCTGTGCTGAGCATTTGCACGTGGCCACGTGGCTTGCCTGGGAAGCCTAATTCAGGCAGCCTGGGACTTGCTAATTTAAGGGTTTTCACGATAAAATATGGGGTATTTAAAAAAAAAAAAAAACAAAATACCTGTGGACACAGGCAGTGGCGGGGGGCAGGGAGTGAGCTGCCCTGGAAGAGCTGAGAGCTCATTGTTGAGGCAGAATTCCTTCCCAGTTGCCCCAGGAGGGGAAAACCTCAAAAGTCAGGCACCTGCCCCGCCAGCAGGCTGACCACACCCTGCCTGCTGGCACACAGGGTCACTGCTGCGCCCACTCTGCGGGTACCGCAGAGCCACACGCACTGTCTCACACGAGCCCTGCACGACTCCTCGAGAGGTGGCCCAGTGTGGATATTACTCATCTCTCTTACAGACGAGGAAACTGAGTCTGAGAGAGGTTCGCCTAGAGGGTAATGAACTCAGAACTTGAACCCGTACCATTTTCTACCAATTCCTCAACCTCCTATATTTCTTCATGCAAGGAAGAGAAAATGGATGAAACACTCAAAACCAATGGTTTGGCTTAGTTTCTTCCTTCAAAAATGTCCTGGTTTGCCACAATCCCCCTTTTCAAACAGCAAGTCAAACCTGAGAAGGAGACAGAGGGATGGAGCCCAATGCCTCCTACGTACCGGGATTTGGAGCTATTGGCTCTACACGTATTTATGGAGACCTACTGTGTGCCAGGCCCAGCTCCAAGCAGTGGGGATACAGAGATGAAGAAGACGGACCAATCCCTGTCCTCCTGGAGCTGAGACTCTAGGGGACTGTCCCCAACACAGCACTGACCGAGAGGCTTGGCACTGCTCCCCCCCAGACCCGAAGAGTTAACTCCAAAATCGGAACTTCCTGAGCCTTCGTCAACAGCATCACACCGACAACAGAGCCCTGTGTTCCATCTTGGCCGCGGAACATCCCTTTCAGGAGAAGAAACAAGCTTTATTCCTCTGCCCCTTCACCCCACCCATTTTACAGATGGAAAAGCCAGCCCAGAGCCCCGAAGCCACTCCCTCTGCTATCTCACAATGAGCCAGAGGTGTGACAGGGTCCGAGCCAGTTCTCTGGTCTCGCCCAGAAGCCCTGGATACAGCCTCCTGGCCCGGTTTTCCCTTGGGACACCCCAGGAGGCCCCTCCGACAACAGCCACGCATTTGTGGCAGCAAACCAACACACGGGCCCGCTGGGGAAGTGACTGTTCCGAGAGGAAAGGGGCATATGTAGCGATGGCCCTCGGCAGCACAGCCAGCCCTGCAACACGGGCCAACCTCAAACCCCACATCGCACTTCCTCTCCTCCCAGTTCTCCTTGCCAACAGTTCCCACCAAGGTTTAAAAAAGAAGCTGAAGTTCCCTTCTGCCTGACTGGCCGGCACATTCCACTGACTCAGACTGTTCTGGGCACCACGAAGAAGACACTGTTCATTTTCCCTGGGCTGAGAACTGGCCCACATCCGGACCTGTCACCGGCAGGAGGGGGCACTTGGCGTCTCAGCACAAGCAAAATGAATGGAGTGCTATTTTTAATGTTTGGTTCCTGCCTGTATCCCAGAAGGCTCGGCACCTGTGCCAGAGCTGTTCCAAATGTGGCTTGCAGACCACCCGCATCAGAAATACCAGGGCGCTTCGGGGGAAATGCAGACGCTGGGGTCCCATCTCAAATCTAGAGGAATCCCCAGGGGTGGAACTCTGGAGTCGAAACCTGTAGCAAGTTCCTCAAAGGACTCTTTTGAAAAATAAAGTTTGAGGACCCCCGACAACCCAGGTCTGCATTCATTCATTCATTCACTGAACAGGAGCCAAATGCCCCGGTAAGCCGAGCGCTGTGCTTGTGAAGTGGAAATGTGAAGATCAGTGACACGTGCTGTTGGCTTGAGCACCCAAGGGAAACACAGCACAGCGTGAAAGGCTAAAGACAGAGCATGAGGAGCCACAGAAGCTCGAAGGTGGGAGAGATCACCTCTGTCTGGGGGGGTCAAGGGCAGCTTCACAGAAGAGGGGAACTTGGAGCTGAGGTTAAGAGGGTGGGGAGAATGCCACAGGACAGGCATTCCCTACCTTGACCTGCCTTTGGCTCCCACTCCGGCTTGGCCAAAACCCAGATCGTGTCCCACCCGTCCTCACCTAACCCAGCATGCTCCTGGTTTCTTGAGGGTAATCAGTACACACACCCGTGAGTGAACAGAAATGAGGACGGATTGCGCACAATGGAAACAGGAACTAGGAAGCTGCTGGGCACAGTCTGATGTGCACCTGCTGTTACTGGCTGAGAACCCAGGCTCGGAAGTGAGACTGACGAGGGTCTGATTACCATTTGTAGTTATCAGATCATGGGCACAGTTGGCCTTTCTAATCCCCACTTTCCTTACCTACAAAACGGGGATAAGAGCTGCTCCCCAAGGTTGCAGTAAGATTAAGTTCCCAGGATTGTTAACGTGTGTTCCCTCTGACTCTGCATCTGAGATGCCCATTCCAGGGTTCCTGAGGCCTGATCGGGAACATGCCTCAGGATCCTTTGTGTTCCTCTTGCACCTCCCTGCCACCCCAGGCTTCTCCTTTGCATTTTTTCTTGCACAAAGAGCTCTGTGGGTGATACTCCATGCCCCTCCACCCCCTCACGCAGGCACGGGGCAGTAGGGAAGTTGGCCTCCCATCCTCCTCACTCGGGGCTAAGGGGAGTCATCAGCTTCCTCTGTCATCCCCAAAGGCAGGGAAAAGAAGTGTCAACAGGCAGAAACAGAGTTCCCACTGCTTAGGTGGCATACCAACATCCTTGAGAAGCACCAGCTAGGCAGGAGGCAGCCTTGATGGCCACTCCTCCCCCACGGCTCCCCAAAAGCTCTCAGTCAGGCAAGTGGGGGCCTTTTAACTTCAGTCTCATCTTGTCCCACTCCCTCAGCAGCCAGCAAGCTGTCCCTTGGTCTAGGCGCAAAGAACCCACGCTGCACTTGGATCCACCCAGCTGGTCTGGCTTAACCCTAAGACTAGCCCAGTCCTCCCATCGTAAAGCACAATCCTTCTACCCTTCCACACCCCCTACCCAACGATGCCCACACCTGGAGCACCAACACCAAGACATGGTCTTACACAGGGGAAGGGAGGACCGACTACGGCAAAAACTCCCCTGTGTTGCATCTTCCTCGAAAATGCCCTTTTGCAGATAAAGTGCTTCTCAGATAAGGTCAAGTTCAAGTAGTTCATCATCACCAAGCCCTTATTATATGAAATGTTAAAAGGACTTATCTAAGAAAAAGAAGGTAAAAAACATGCACAGTAAAATGACAGTGAATTCACAATTACTAACAACTATACCTAAAGCAAAAAGAAAAACAAACTAGAACAGGAACAGAATCACAGAAATGGAGATCATATGGAGGGTTAGCAACGGGAGTGGGAGGAGGAGAAGGTGGGAAAAAGGTACAGAGGATAAGTAGCATAGACAGTAAGTAGAAAATAGACAGGGAGAGGGCAAGAATAGAATGGGAAAAGTAGAAGCTAAAGAACTTATAAGTATGACATGGACATGAACTAAAGCAGGGAATGTGGGTGGGAGAGGGTGTGCAGGGTGGAGGGGAGTAAAGGGGAGAAATGGGACAAGTGTAATAGCATAATCGATAAACTATATATTTTTAAAATGCCCCTTGATCCTGCCCGCCCTTTCCTGTCCATTCATATGCTCGTTTTCCCTGGTTAGTCTATTCCAGGTATCAACAAACTTATTCTGTAATGGGCCAGAGAGTAACAATTCCAGCCTGTGCAGGCTACGTGGTCTCTGTTTCAACTTTTCACGGCTGGCAGGTGTGTGTGAACGCAGCCACAGATGATTCGGAAGTGAGTAAGCATGGCTGGGTTCCAGCACAACTTGACTCTGGACACTGACATTCGAACTTCATTTGATTTCCACACGTCATGACACATTTTCTTAGCTCTCTGGCTATCCAGGAGCAGATGGCAGAGCGTCATTTGGTCTACACTTCTGTCACCTCATTCCCAGACCTCAGCAATGTTCTCCAACTGGCCATCTTGGGTCTTGCTACCCCTTAAACCCATCCTGTTCACGCCTACCCAGGCAGATCCACCAAAAAATTCCACTTTAATCATTCCATGTCCCATCTTGGCTGGCATTTGAGGCCTGCCCAATTCAGGCTTCAAGACACCTTTCCACCTGTGTCTTCCAATAGCCTGAACTGACTAAGCTCATTCTCTTCGATTTTACAAATAAATCATATCCATCCTTATAGATTTGACTCCTACCTCTTCTCTGATCACCTAACCTCAACTTGGTCTCGATTCCTACAGCACTGGTTTATGCCACTCACTTGGTGCTCAAAGGGCTTCCAATTTACAGAAACAGAAGTGTAAATAGAGAATTACCAAGGAATAAAATAAACATTCTGATTGGTGTTCACAAGGCCATACTGGAGAACCAAGCAACCTGCTGAGAGAAAATTGGGAGGAGACTCCACAAAGGACTTAACCCTTGGGCAAGGTAAATAAAAATTCATCAAGCCAATAAGAGGTAAGAGTTTTAGAGCAGGGGAAAGAAACATTCCGGGGCGGGAAGGTTTATTCAGAGGGATGGGGTGCAGCAGGGAGGGCACATAACTGGGCGGGTGGCAAAAGTCAGATCACGAAGAGCTTCTTGGCTCAGGCCCGAGCTCAGTAAGGCTGCTGGGGAAGGGTTGGCGTGATGCTGAAACACACAGTAGGCCCACAGGAAACATAGGTAAGGACTACCACAGAAACTAGGAGGGCTCCATTTCGCATTCCTGGAAGACTCAGTCACTCCAAGCCTCAAAAAGCCAACAGAGCATCAAAGGGTCTATGGTGGGAGACCACTGGTCTTTCATCTCCCTCTCGTCTCCTTCCGCCCCAACCCACAGCTCCAAAGGGAGCCGGGAGGAGGACTCACCGGCCCCAGCCCTGTCTTCTGCTACGCCCGCTTGGCCATCTCGCAAAAACGCTGCACATCAGCTAAGACTAGATTTCTGTCCTCAGCCTTTGTAAGTAGGACAAAGCAGCAAAAGGAGTTTGTTTGTTGTTTTTTTTTTTAGAAAAGTCACTTTTCCACCAATGGTAGATTGCTTTCATTTTTTTAATGCTATCTTAACTTTTTTCGGAATTACATTGGCTTATGTTTGATTTTTTAAAAAAAGAAGCAGATGTTTCTGTAACCCTCCTCTCTGTCCCTTTAAAAGGATTATAAAAATAGAAGTCCTGAAAAACTCTTAAACGCAACCGACACAAGGTCTTCCATTGACATCAACTCGTACAGGCTTCAGTGGCGAGCAGTTCTCAGTCAAGGGGGCTTTGAAGTCAACTCTTTGAAGTGAGCTTGGCGCTTTCTCAGTATAAAAGGAGTAAAAATGGAAGCTAGAGATGAGGAGGAGACAGAAATACAAGGATGGAAAAGGGGGAGAAGGCCCTTTTAAACACAAGAGCTCCCCGATTTCATTGTTTAACCACATAACTCCATCTCAGGCCAACTTGATTCTATGGAAACCGGCAAAACACCCATTTCCATAAGGCAGTAGGCAAAAGTAGGTTTACCATTGTGAGTACATAAAACACAGAGTTTATTCTTGCATTACTGTTTATTCATTATTGTGTCATTTTTCATACAAATAACTGTAAACCGACTTTTGCCCCGCCCTGTACAAAGCCCTGTGCTAGGGACTACTCCGGAAACTATGAAAGACAGCGTCTCCTTTCATAAGATTATGATTTATTAAACCCAGGTAAGACATAAACACAAACTCTAATATAACAACAAATGGAAAAACCATTCGGGACACAGAAGGGGCAAGACACCAGCGCTTGGAGAGAAGCCTACGGGCCCCTGTGTCGGGGGCTCCAGCTAAATCTACCACCCCCTGGAAGCCAGCTGTTCTAGGGTCTAAGGGCATGACCCACTCGAGATCAACACACAGGTGGGAATTTGAACCCGGATCAAGCCACGTGTTCTTCCCACAAACTAGTCCCAGGAAGAGAACAATTATGCATGGTTGGAGTCGTGAGAAGCTTCGTGAACAAGAGGCCTTCGAGATGGAACCCTGGTGACCAGGACTTCAGTAGACGTAGCAGGGAAGGGAGAGCATGATATGCAGAAGGCCCGAACCCCTGGCGTTCAGAGGGAAAACAGTAAGCAAACTGGTAGCACTAGAACTTGGCCTGTGCATGGGGAAGTGAGGCTGGAACAGGAGCCACAGAGGAGGGCGTGGCAGAGGTGGAATGTGGCAGAAAGCAGCAGCCACCAAGGGCTTCGGAGCGAGTAAGAAACACGGTCATCCATCAAAATAGTCTTGAGTTCTCTGAAAGAGGCGTGAGAGGCTAGAACATAGCTAGCAGTTACAAACAAAGAGCAGAGACTCTGGGAGATTTGATGAGTCTCGAGTGTTCTCTGTGCTTCTTAAGTGAATGCTTATCTGAAGTGCACCCGCTAGTTCCCCAGTTTGCAAAGAAAAATCAGGCCTGACCATATCGCTGTTTCCCCTCACTGCACCTTTACTGGGTTCATTTCATGCGTGAAACCTGCGAGGAATACACTCAGGGTGGAATCCTTCCACGTTGAGAGCAATGACTCCTGGAATTCCGATTTGACTGGGTGGAATTCCATAACCTCACCAATTATCCCAGTCAGGGCTTCAGTATTCTCAAAAACACCAGAAAATTATGCCACACTGAACTTTAGTTGAAACCAGAGGGTCAAAACACTTGGAAGCACAGACCTAAGGACTAAAGTTCAAAGTCTCCCCGACCAGCACGTGGACGCTGAACTTCACGGTCTCACCCAGCGTGCGTGGCTCGGTGACTGATCTTCTCACACCACCTTTACCAGCGCTCTCGTGAGCTACAGGGAGACAGGGCCTCACTGGGCCCCTGGATACATAAGGCGACTAAGACATGAGACTACCTACCACCTAAACCAGGTCAATGTACATGATGCACTGTTGTCTTGGATCTGAAGGCTTTATATTAATCTGTGTCTCATGCTGGGTAATTACAAATTCAGGCACAATAAACATGATTTTTATCAAGTAAAAGGCTCTAAGTACAAGGAGGAACAAAGGTAGATTTAAAGTTGTTCCTATGGAAAACAATACAATAATTAATCAATGCTAACCCTGGACAGTGTGGCTCAGTTGGTTAAGCGTCAGCCTATAAACCAAAAGGTCACAGGTTTGATTCAAGGTCAGGGAGCATGTGAGAGGCAACCAATTGATGTTTCTCTCTCACACGAATATTTCTCTCCCCAACCCTCTCCCTTTCCTTCGGTCTAAAATCAATTGTTCAAAAATAAAAGTGGTTTAAATAATGAATAGCAATACAAAACGGTACTCTGTTTCATGTACACACAACTGCAGACTGGCCGTTGCCCCCCCACACCCACCCCAAATGCGCAAATTAGCCCAGTGTCCCAACAAGCGAGCGCTGAAGGCAGCTGAGGTCACCACTGCTGCAGAGACCAATTGGGACACAGAGCACAGTCCACAGAAGACACCGTAAGTTCTCAGATTTAAAGTACTGGAAACACCTTTTCCTTGTTTTTAAATTTTAGAAAGTTTTTTCTTCTCTGGTTTGGTTTAAAAAGAACTTCATATGCTTTAAGGACAATTTTGTCCTCAGAGATATGCATAAAATGCCACACGCTGTCTTAACTACAATGCCCCAAAGGCTTGCAAAGCAAAGAGGTCAACTAAAAACGCAAGAAAAACCTTTTAGATACTTTCAACTACATCGGTTTACTTTATATCATGGGTACATAAAATTTTTTTTTCAAGTCATAACTTCAACCATCACCCAGAAAAAAGGAGAAGAGAGAAACTGAACTCGAAAGTGAAAAGATGTTAAACATCCTTTTTTTTTTTAATTTGAAAGGAAAAACTGATCAAGGGAATCAGGAAGGGGTCCTTTCACTATGAGGCCCAAAGTCCCAAATCTGTAAATTTTCAAGTCACAGCTGACTAGTTCGTATTGAAGAGCCACGGTCAGAGAATATGGCCCACGGGCATCGGGGGTGGGGGGGAGTGACTTACGTGACCGTGACCGCAGCAATGGCAGGGGGTGCAAGCATCATGCTGAGCAGTTACAGACCGGTCCTCTCTCCATTTTACAGACAAGAAAACAGAGGGGAGGGGTTCACCAGAAAACCTTCAGGAGGTGAGGCAACGGTGGGGGGGTCTGACTGCCTCAGAGCAGAGCGTGGACTGAATGAAGAAGTTCAGTGTCATACTGCAGAAGCAGCATTTCCAGAGAGTCCGGGACAGAATCTGACCTCCTGGGAAGGCCCATACTTTAGAAGAAATATTGTCAGTCAGGAACGACCACAGCATGTGAGGAATGGCTGAGATGGTGGGGGGTGTTTAATCCAGAGAAAAAATACCAAAGGAATAAAAAAGATACATGCAGGTTCCCCCTGGGTGGCTCGGGGGGAACCAAACAGAATGATTGAGCAAAAGGCACAGGCCAAGAGACCACCCACTGAGAAAACTTTCTGACCGAGAGAACCACATTGTCGATGGAATGACATCTCCAAACAAATGTGCTGAAATGAGTTCACTCGTTCAAGTACCACCATCATCATTTTTGCCATAGCCACAAACCACCCGCATTTTTATCTATTTAGGATTTTTCTGTAAATGGACCTACATAGTTCACTGAAATGAATGTAGCCTCACTCTACACAATACTATTCAAGAAACCCTGAGGTTCTTTGCTCTCTGGGTTTTTCCCAAATGCATATTAAAACAGATGACTATTAAATATTCATCTGCGTAGCATCTAATATCAATCTCACATGCCAGCAGTCTCATGACCACCTCATTTAGAACCACAGACCAGAAAATTTCAAGCCAAACAGAAGGTCATTGGCTTTTGAATGAGACGATTCTAAGTTAAAGCGCCTGACTCTGTGCATTTCCTCACCTGCAAGTGGGGGCCGCGGGGTCTGAGATAGTGCTATCTCTGTTAAGGTGGTTGTTAGGAATCCTTTGTTGAAATACACCCAGGACTAAGCTCAGTGCCAAGGTCCTGGTAGTCTGATACTTCTTACAACTTCCACTGGTATTTCTCACAGTGCTTAGTAGGAAGAGCTCAGTCAACAGTCGTTGTTAGTTCACTGGTTATTATAGTTCACTGGTTATTATATTGGTTAACATTGTAACTGTATGTTATAGCTGCTCAGAACCTTGCTGAAAGTTCCCTTCACTGAAGAAAGGATGAACTAAATGGTCTCCAGCCCTTTTTTTTTTTTTTAGCTTGTCTGCAGTTCTACTGAACCAATTATGCAACTCCAGGAAAACCATTTCCCTCTGGCCCTCAGAAGACAGACAGTAATACCTCTATGTCAATTAGCATAATCCCGTGACATTCAGACCAGCTATCATAAAACACTAAATTATCCAACGCCCCTCTGCATTTCAAAATGCCAAAGCCACTTTTAATTATATAAAAATAGTCTATCCCTCCAAACAATAATAATGAATGATTCCTGCTGCTGTTGGTAAATTCCCAGGGGATAAAAAAGTGAAGTATACATTAAGAAATCTTCCACACTGCATAATACATAAAACAAAAGCTCTCGGCAATGGCGTATTTGTGTTTAAAATCAGATGACCTGCAACAGCAAAGACAATTCAGCTATACCCGCTAAAGGGAGCAAGGGAAGTGAAAGGAAAGGAACTTGAATAGGGAGCCTGAGCCAGGAGACCCAGATCCACCGCAGCCTCCTCGAGACCCAACGGCCACCAGCCAGTCCCACCATCTCCATAGCAACCTATCATCTCAGGACGTGGGTTTGCCATTTGATGCAGCCCCAAAGACAAAGTCTACCTGCTGCCCAACCCCAGATGATAACTTTTTCAACCTTGGAGGAATCATTAGCTGTCAGGGGCTTAGTAAGATATTTATGGGAGATAAATACCACTTTGGGAACAGTGTTTTGGAAAGACCCAAGAAACAACTTCCATTCATGGCTTCAACTAAACAGCATTTCCACGACCGCGCTGACTTTTGATGGAGGACCAATGCTCCCACTGAGCTGCGGTTCCAGTCGGCATGGTGAATGGCAACCTTGGTCCAAACTTGAAGTATTGTGCAGTGGAACTGCATCTTCCTACCACCAGCAGACAACACGGCGTTCCATGTAAACAGACCGACAGACAGTGCACTTGCTACCACAGCCTTTTGGAATCATTCTCAGCTGGCATCACCTCTTTTGCACCTAGTATGACGACTTTAAGATTGGGTTTAAGAATCAGGTCCCCTTCAAAGCTGCCCTGGAATTGCCCCTGGGGCGGATGTGGGATGTGAAGGAGAATGAAAAGAAGAGCAGCAGCTCTCAGAGACGCCAGGCAGTGTGTGAAGGCAGTGTTCACGCCTGTTCTCACTTACTCTTCATGGGAGACCTCCCAGGGCAGACCCCTCACGGTCTTCATTTCACAGGTGAATCAGGTGAGGACTAGGCAGGAGAGGGACCCAGCCAGCACTCCTGGAAGAGCTAAGTGGCAGGGCCAGAGTAATGCATGGCTCATCCTGGCTCTGTGTGCCCCTGCTTTGGCTCTCCCTCCCACCTCACCTCTGACCACTCGGGTCCCACCTCCAAATACAAACTCCCTGCACACACGGTCCATGCCTCACCTCCAAGGGCAAACTCCTTGCACACAAGGTCCATGTCTCACCTCCAAGGGCAAACTCCTTGCACACAAGGTCCATGTCTCACCTCCAAGGGCAAACTCCCTGCACACAAGGTCCATGCCTCACCTCCAAGGGCAAACTCCTTGCACACAAGGTCCATGTCTCACCTCCAAGGGCAAACTCCTTGCACAAGGTCCATTTACTCACTTGCACACAGGTCGTCCACCTCCAAGGGCAAACTCCATGCACACAAGGTCCATGTCTCACCTCCAAGGGCAAACTCCATGCACACAAGGTCCATGTTTCACCTCCAAGGGCAAACTCCTTGCACACAAGGTCTATGTCTTACCTCCAAGTACAAACTCCATACACACAAGATCCCTATCTTCTCATCTAACTGTTCCCAGCAACCTACGTACTTCCTAATCTGTACCCACTGACTCATGAATGTTTATTCAGTGCTCTTACTGCCTGGGGTAGGCCATTTATTCAATCAATAATCAATCTAGCCATAACTCACATATCTATCTCAACTGTGCTGCCTCTCCTAATAAGGACTAGAGAGATGATAGAAACCTGTGTGTATCTGTCTCACATTTCTGAGCTGAGGTTAATGTTATTACCCTGGTCATCACTCAGTCTTCTGAGGATGCCCATCCATTTTATTAGCAGCCAGTACATACTATGCTGGGTTAATATCTTGCAGGTCTGTTGAGATATGAGCCTTCTGCAGTCTCATTAAACACAAAGCACCTAACCCCCCCACACACACCCACCCCACCCAGGGCTGTGGAGTTAAGCACATGCTTCTCCTATTCCCAGTTTCTCCCACCTCCCCCCTGGCTCTCTGTTCCACCCCACAGGCCTCTCTTAGCTGCTGCAGGAGAGGAAACCAGTTGGATCCATCTTTCAAACATAAATTAAAAGACTCTCCTCTGAGGAAAACATTAATGCATGCTTTGGGGAACCTCTATTTTCTCTGCGTGTTCCGATTTCTTTTTCCTGTGGTTTGCCCCTTGGTGCAGAGCTGTGGTTTGGACACTCGCGGTTGCCTAACAGTGCAATCCTGAACAAGAGCACAGAGCCTCCCACGATACCGCTGTCCAATGTCCACACGCTATCCAATGTCCACACGGGCTCCCAGTCAGAGGGCCCTCCCCCCCTGCAGCCTGCAGTTTTCTTTCCTGGACAATAGGACGCAGAGAGTGAAAGCACATCCCCTGCGCACGTCCTCCCTGGAGCCCTCCGAGTAGGAACTTTCTAAGTACAAGCCCGAGTCCTGCGTTGAGGAAGTCATCCACACCACCGCTAATGCTTGGTTTTCCTTTCCTTCCCCCCATTGTTCGTGGAGTGGTGTCTCCTCCGGGCTGGTGAGGATCTGGATGTAATTGCCCTGGGGCAGAAGCAAGAGGTTGGTTTTATCACAGAAAAAATATTCTTCCAGGAGGCCCCCTAATCCCATCTCTCTCTGGAAGAGAGAAACACAGGAGAGGGGAAAAAACAGTCATTCCACTTCCTCCTTCTCTATACCCCCCACCGCAAGTTTCAGATGTTCTAAATGAAACTGAAGATTTGCATTATTCTCTCTTTGTCTGAAGCCTATTCCCTTTCTAATTATGACCCTGGAAGGTGCCCACAGCTATGTCGAAAACCATCTGTCAGCAACGCAGCTGGAGGATTCACATAAAACCGGCCCCTGGCTCGTTCCCCAGGAGGCAGGTTACGGTGGAGACAGAAGATTCGGGTTCAAGGGCAGGCTCTTCCTCAGCTTCACCACATGCCCGGGAGGAGACTTAACACCTGAGCCTCTGTTGCACCACCTGCAGGACGAGGGCGGGGCCCAGCAGTGTAATTATATATGTTATGATACTTGTGTATAAATGCATCAGGATCCCAAATGCACAGTCAGGGAGGGCATGTCCTGTTAACAGTGTGGTCCAACTCCAGCCTCGGGAGCAGGCAGGGGGCATTCTCACTTTCTGCTTTCACACATCTGTATTATTTCCCTTGTTCCTACAGTAGTTATCACTTTTGAATTTTTTAAGAGAATTTTTTCAAAAAAAAAAAAAAGATAAGAGGCTTCCATTTCTGAGAAGTCAAACAAGGGTGATAATTCGTAATCCTGCCTGCTCATATGGAGTCCAGTCTGGTCCAGCACTTAAACACCAGGACATAGAAGCTCAACTGCCTAGATTCAAATCCCAGCCCTCCGTTTGGCAAATGCGCAGCCCAGGAGTGTCTTTTAACCTCTTGTTGCCTCGGTTCTGAACAGGGGTGAGAGCACACTGGGGTGGTGCGAGGCTTCAAGTTAGGACGTCCAGAGCACTTGGTTCATAGTGAATCTCTCACTATTATTGTTTATAAAAGAAGGCACAAAATACTTTGTAATCTGCGATGAGCTCTACACAAATGGATCACACCATCACAGAAAGACACTTACTTTAAAAAGTTTTAGAACCTAATAGAAGATATACAATTTACAAACAGGAAAAAGGCTTAAACAGATGCTTCCAGAACTTGGAAATGCAAACCTGTGTAGTGGAGGGAAAGCTGATGGTACCACAGGGTGAGAAATAAGACAGGAAGAGCGCAGAGGAGGGCACAGGGACCCTGAAAGGGACCCCTCTCCCAGGAGGGCCACTTGTGGCCTGGGCCTGGAGGTCTGGGAGGAACTAAGTCACTTAGCCCCTGGGAGAGGCAGGTCCGAGGTCCGACTGGGGCCGGGGAGAAGGTCTCCTCCCAGTCACTCTTCTAAACCAGCTGCCCCGTAGGTTCCTTCTCCGCCCCTTGCTCCACAAAAAAAAAAAAACCATTCTGAGCATCCTGGAGGGGCTCAGGCAGCCTCACCTGACCAGGCGATGCCCAGGTGGTGACCTGGGCCGGGGCCGACTGCCCCCCGGTAGCCACAACTCCCATTGGGCTGCAGCCCAGTCTCTGCCTCGCCATTCAGGCCCCTCAGCATCCGCCTCACAAAGTTCCAACCTTTCCCACTTTCTACGTCACCCCGGCCCTGAGCAAGAGAGACCTTCTGTTCCCAGAGGAGGGGCTGCAACAATGTCAGGGCTCAAGGGCCTCCACCTCCCCCACCCCCCAAAAAGGGGAAAGAGGACTCACTTGTGCCACAGCCATTAAAAACAAAAGGGGTGAAAGGGTGAGGAGAGAAGAGCCCATGTGCTTTGCAGGACACGGTCGCACGTAGCAACTAAAAACAGAAGGAAACACAAGCTGGGAGCAGCGTGCAGAAGGCCCGGGCAGGTGGTTTTCCAGTCACCTCTGAAACCGAAAGTGAACTTCATGCACCCACTGAGGAGCTGGCCTTTCAAGAAGAAAAAAAAAAATGAACTCTTAGGCAGAAAAAAAAATCACTGAGAATCAAAACTAAAGCCAAATCATAAGCTCCTTAAAAAAAAAAAAAAAAAGGAAAGAAAAGAAAACACACACATAAGCTGAGAACTTTATACAACAAATGCCAGATCTTAACTTGGGAGAAAAACAGAAGCCTTTGGGTAAAATAAACAGAAGGGGGAAAAAGTTCCCCCGGCATAAACCAAGGGGAACCTCCTTCCTGCGGATCAAGTTCTGACCTTTATGTGAACTTGAAATAACTAACTCATGATTTCGCAAAGCAAGAGGAATGGCAAGCATTTTGAACGTTGCTAAAAATCTTAGTTCTTCTCTGGCTTTTTGTTAGGCAGCCAAGTGTATCGGTCAGAGCAAAAGTAGCTAAAAAATGTGCACTTGCCGCCGCCGCCGGGAGAGACTGGTGTGGGACCACGGGCAGCCGGCCACCCTCTGGCAGCCTGGCCCGGACGGTGCCCGGTGTACAAAAGCCAGCACTTTCCCTGAGAAACAGCAAGGAAGGTCCATTTCCTTCCATGACTCATTCTACAAACATGTACTGAGCACCTACTATGTGTCAGTCACTCTCTCACTGTAGGACTAACTTCTCCAAAGCCAGGTTTTTAAATAAAGGTATCAGCCCTGGCTGGTGTGGCTCAGTGGATTGAGTGCCAGCCTGTGAGCCAAAGGGTCGCCAGTTTGATGCTGGCCAGGGCACATGCCTGGGCTGTGGGGCCAGGTCCCCAGTAGGGGGCGCCCAAGAGGCAACCACACATTGATGTTTCTCCCTCTTTCTCCCTCCCTTCCCCTCTCTAAAAATAAGTAAATAAAGTGTTTAATAAATAAATGATTAAGGTATCAGTTCTGTTTTTCACAACGGAAATGACATCACCCCACACCCTCCTTCGTGCCTGTATGTCTTCTCTTGCCTGGCTCCTACGCCTGCCGAACTAGAAGCCAGGACTTCCTGCCCGCCCCTTGACCCTGCATCCATCCAGGTGTGGACAACCTGCCTGGGAACAAATCTCAGCCCCGGGCTGATGAGGAACGGCTCTGCAAAGGGATGTGCTATTGGCGGAGTTGGCAGGGAGGGGTTGGTTACAGGAGAGAATGTACGAGAAAGGGCTTCAGGAAGAACTGTTTCAAGACCGAGTGGCCTGCTCACACTCAGCCCTGCTCCTCGGAGCTCCCCCAGAACCGTGCCCACCTCACATGAACCACCTCGGTCTCCCTGTCACCGAGCGCGGAGACAGAAGGAGGTCCATAGCTGTAACAATGAAGACACAGCGATGGAGCACAAGGCCAGGCACTTTTCTAGACAAGCCGGCGCCCCCATGATCCTCCTCTGCCAGATGAGAAGACCGAGATGAAGGGTAAGGAACATGTCCAAGTCACATGGCACGGAGTGTTTCCCATCAACCCTGCAAGGCATTCAGCCTGCAGTAACAAGAAAGGGATTTGTCTTCCTCAAATGACAAGTGCCCCAGAGGCAGGCAGCCAGCTGGGCCCCTTCCTGCTCACCTCCCTCGGGACAGGTGGCACATCCACGGGGTGAAGGATACAAATTCTGGCCCCAGGCTCCCTGCTCTGCCACTTAGTGTGAGGTCCCAGGAGGGTCCCCACCCCTCCTCAGCCTTGGTTTCCCACTCCGTCCCCTGGTGAGCATTACAATACCCATCTCAAGCGAGTGAATAAAAGGGGCTCAGAAAGGTGCTTGACACATGCACTTAGTATTTATTATTGTTATTATTATTATTACTAGGATTGGAATTACCGCTGCACCTTCAGGCACAGCACCCACACTCTGGTCAGAAGGGCACAGACGACCAAACTGGAGCTGATCCCCGGGGACAGAGCTTTTCTGGGAGCCCCACCCAGTGATGACATGCAACCCTTTGCCAGGACCAAGGCACATGGCCACCCCTGTGCTCCAGGGAGAAGCGGAGAAGCAGAGAAGGAGAGGGAGACCTGGGAGTTGAAAAGGAAACCAGCGTGTCCCCCAAGGAGTCGAGCCTGGATGGACCCCAGGCAGCCCCAGCACATGCCCCGCAGAGGAGGCTGCTTAGGGCAGGTCTCACAGGGAGCAGCGCCCCCATCCAAGGCTCCCCAAGAAGCCACAAGCCACACAGCACTCCCAGCCCCTCTGGCTGACACCGTTCTTTAAAAGCGAGGATGAGGAAGAAAGGCAGGGTGCTTTCCTCCTTGTTACATGGCCTGGGGCTACCCGGTCCGGGACCACGCAACCCAAGGAATCCCCGGGGCCATGTTTCCTAACACATTTGTGGAGGTGGTGGTTCTAATGGAAACAATCAAAAGCTTAAGAGCCTCTTCCAGACTTCCTCAAACGAACAGGAGCCCCTCACAGCTCCCTGGCTTCTAACTTCTCCTTCCGTCCTGCGTCCTTCCAAGTTTGTGGGTGGCTAACGCAGAGGTTTGTTTGTGGAACATGCTGGTTGATTCCGTTGTTTGTGTGGCAACAGGAGTGTGGATCCTTTTTAGAAGCAGCTCCTATAAGTTACTGAGCTCACAGGAGCTCAGTTTGTTTACAGTACACCAGACGCGCCCTGGTGAAGGGGAGTTTTCGCAAAGCCAGCTTCCTGGTTATAAACAGGACTTGTCAAACATGTTTTTTGTTGTTTTTTTTAAGGTAAAACTGCAATCAAATGTTGTTTTGTTAATCCACCTCTTAAATGCTCAATAACCCTAGGGCCCGGTCGTTTATTTCTAACAGCAAAAATCTACTTCCCAGACCTAGAGAGAAAAACAAAATCGGCATATCTCCACTTTTGAAAGCCCGATGTGTCACAGTGAACCCCAAAAACAAGGTAACTTGGGGGCAACCATTCTGTTTATCAGGGACATCTTCACTTTACAAAGCATCCCTCCCACAGAGATTTCCTAGAAACCCTCAGCCATTCCGCACCCCAGTCACCCAGCACAGGGCTCCTTTACAGCCTCCATCTCAACCTAAACAGCGTTTGATGGTTTTGGCTCTGACTCAGGTTTGCCTGACCGGGAGGGAGGCGGGGAGATGAAGGGCACAGGCTCTGGGAGCTGACGCCATGGGCTAACACAGCTTCACCACGTGCCAAGCCAGTCACCTTGGGTCAGTTACTTATCCTCTCCCTGTCACGGGTTCTCACCTGCAACAGGGAGGTGATAATAGCGGCTGCCTTTGTCGCGTGGTTCCGAGGAAGCCCTTGGGGAGTGCCGGCATGTAGTGAGATCTGGAATGCAGACTGACCTTACGGCGAGAGACGACCCAAACCGCAGCCCCGTGACAGGATGGGGTTGGGGGCAGTGGGCGTGCCCTGCTCCCCCCACACGCACGTGGCCCAATACCTGCTATTTGTCACAGGGCCATGTTCTGGACCTGCTGTCCTGGAGGCTGGGGATGCATCGGTTGACAAAACAGATCCGTCTACATTCTAACTCAGGGAGGGCCGTCACAGTGCGGTGAGGGGTGGAGGTGCCATGGGCAGCCGGCGGAGCAGGTGAGGGAGAAGTCTGAGCAATCCGTGAAGACAGCGTATTTATTCCAACAGGGAGAACCGCCACGCACAGCCCGAGCACAGGTGTGTGTGGCTGCACAGAGCCAACAGTGGAAAAAGAAGAACTGAGGGTCCGGGAGCTGGTGGGGGCGGATACACAAGCCTTTGCAAGGGCCTGGCCTTCTCCTCTGGGTGAAACTGGGGGATCACTATGAGATTCGGAGCAGAGGAAGGCTAGAAACTGAGTGCAGATTTTTATTTTTTAACCTCACCCAAGAATATAATTTCATTGCTTTTAAAGAGGGAGGGAGAGGAGGAAAGAGAGAGAGAGAAACATTGATGTGAAAGAGAAACATGGATTGGTTGCCTCCCGGAGGCACCCAGACCAGGATCACATGCACCCAGACCAGGGACTGGAGGCACAACCTTTGGTTAGGGCAACGATGCTCCAACCGACTGAGCGCCACCAGCCAGGGCCTGGCTTGGGACTGTTAAAAGGCTGCCTGGCTGAGCCTGAAGGGGAAAGAGGAGGAATGAGGGGAGCAGTGTGCAGGCCCTGCCGTCTCCCAGGACAGGGACAGTGGTGGCTGGACACGGACCAGCCAGGTCACCAGGCAGGTGTGAGAGGGGGTGGGATTCTGGACCTGCTCTGAGCAGAGCCCACACACCTGGTGGACGCTGGGTTTGGGGAAGGGGCGGAGTCACGTGGGCATCAACAGGGGGAGGGCACAGCCGCCCTGAGCTGTGCTGGGGAAACTGGGGAGAACCATGAGTAGCGGGAGGGGGGGGTTCTTTGGGGGGAAGGGGAATATTTCTTTCAATAGTAATTGTGGCCAGTATGCTTCTTCCCAAATTCTGGTTTCCAAAAAAAAAAATTTTTCTTTGAATCTCCTGTCTTCTTCCATTTGCATCTCCACCCAGCTCTTAAAGTCATTCATCCCCCCGGGGGTCTGCTCCTCCCCCCGAGGAGCTTCCTGGGGGGCTGCGGCTGCCACCACCAGCCACCCCACCAACCGGTGTGAGGGGCCTCTGGTGCTCGGGGCTCGAGGCCGCATTTGACTGAGCGGGTGCATCTATCTGTCTGCTATCGGGTTCCTACCAGGAAGCCCCTGCTGTCCCCCCACACCTAAGCCACATCCTCCAACCAAGCCTTTACCAGTAACAAAGGTGGTATTTTGATCTTTACCTTCTTGACTCATTGCCTCTCTTTTAAGTGGTTCAGAAATCTGAAAAACAGACATGCTGTCTAAACCCCAACAATAAGGACTGCAGGGCAGTTAAAATGACAACCAACTTCTGTCCTGAGTTGTCCAGCTCATCGGAACCTCAGAATAACCCCTCCCATGGTCAGATAGCGAGCCAACAATTCCTAAGCACCTAACACAAAGCACCCACAATTAAGCACCATCGGAGGCAAGGAAGGGTTGGGGGGGAGGGCTTGTCCTGGCGACCCCTGCACAGTTGAGAAGGAGACTCAGGGGAAGAGAGAGAAAGAGAAGGCAACAGAGAGGTAAACTCTTGGCAATAGGCGTGCAACCCACATCTTCTGATGCTAAAGTCCCTGCTCTTTTGACTTTTTTGTGCTGGGTGACTTTGGGCGAGTTATTTAACCTCTCTGTGCCTGAGTCTGATCATCTGTGAAACAGAGGTCATGGTAGCACCTACCTGGTAGGGTTACAGGGAGGATGGAGTGAGCTAAACTGATGGACTTAGAAGAATCACTGACACATAGTAAGCACCCGATAACTGTCATTCTCACTGTTATTATTATCGTCATCATCGTCATCCGCAACATCATCACCCCACCAAGCTGCACTGCTAACAATCAGGATAAGAACCATTCCTAAATACTTAGTGTCCGTAACTGTTCACTAAGTGCTTTACATTCAGTAACTCACTGAAGGCCCACAGTCTGTGACTTCTGTCCCCATTTCACACTCTGAAACTGATGGCAAGGTTATGTATACTGGTTAGAGGTCACAGAACTACTAGGTGTCAAGGACAGAAGCTGGACCAAGGTCCCACTAGTTACTTGCCAGAAATACATTTACCACATACCACAAAGCAACAAGGATGCTTCTAGCTTCTACACGAACGTTTGATAGACATGCAGAACCAAGGGTATCTCCCTGGTCCACAAAGCTCCTATTGAGGCACCTCAGCCCATATGTACAAAGGGGACAAAAAGCCCCACAATTTGTGTTAACTTCATCCACTGTGTGTGATGCTCATCACCCCCACCACACCCTACACCGGCCACAACCAAAAACCCCACTTCCTCCCCAGACCACATCCCAGGGAGAGCAAAAGTCAACACCCAGCTCCCGCTTCTCCGAGCACACCCTGGATGCTGGCCCGTGACTGCCAGCAAGTGACCGGGCTGCACACACCTTCTCCCCGCACTAGAAAGGGTCGGAGAGCCTTGGACTGAAACACGCCGTGTCTGCAGCACTGTTCCCGGCATGCGCTATGCCGAGCCAGGCAAGCGAGCGGCATCCTGTTGGGTCCTGACATCCACCTCACAGAGCGCAGGAAAGCTGGCCCCAGGGGCCTTTTCTGGACCTGACTTTATCACCTGCCCCTGAGGCCTGCCAGCGGAAAGAGACCCTCATGCACCAGGACTGTACGTGGACTGGTACAAGAGGCATTTGTCAGCAGGCCTTAGAAGCCAACCTCCCAGAGGTATACAGCCTAAGGGCCCACTGGGGATCGGGAACATTCCAGACAGGATGTGACTGTCACGCCTGTGGCGGGGAGTGGAGGAGGGCACAGAGGTCGAGAAAGAAAAGCCAGATCGTGGTTGACTGTGGCAGGCCACTGGGGGCCTCTCACACTCCAAGCCTCACTCACTGCTGTATCAAGAGCTCCCGATGGCTTCCCATCAGCCAGGCCACACTGCAGCCCACTGCCCCCACCAGAACCCGGAGTCCATAAGAGGCCAGTCCTGAGCACTCCGGGGGCATCTGCTGAATGCCCACCACATGCCCGGCACCATGCTGGGGGCTCTCTGAAAAAAGGTTATGTCCCATAAGAACATAATTTCCTACTTCTCTTAGGGAACAAAACAGAAGATCGAGGAACACTGGGCCATGTTCTCAGGTGGGCACAAGGGCTGGGCCTGAGTGGTGGCCGCCCTCTGGGAGGCCCTCACCCACCTCCCTGGTCTGTGTGGCTACCAGGCCCCCAGAGGCCGGTGGCCCGGGGAATCCGTAAAGTGCTGTGAGGTGGCGGAGCTGCTCAGCCCCCCTCGTTTGGCGGTGCTGCCGAGTCTCGACTGCACTGTAAGATTTTTGGTGCCCCTTCCCTGGTGGGAGTGTGGGGGGGGGGGGTGCAGCATAAATACCATTTCATTGATGACAGTAATGTGAAGCCGGCCTTCTGGGTACGCATGCCCGATACTCCCCCTGGCTCTTCTCCATGCCCTGAGTCCATTTGTCCCCCCTTTTAGGATCTGGGCTCCCCCTGATTAAGTTGCACCCCCACCCCCAGCAGTCTCAATAAAGAAATGCAGGCAGGAGCCCTGCAGCCTCACCTGGACACTGAGGCTGTCCCACTGCCCGGAGGGCACAAGCTCTGACGCAGGGCAGAGGTACCTGGAGGCCTCCCCGTCACAGCTACGGCACTGACCCAGGGGCTGGAATGGTGAGCTGTCCAGTGCATTGTGGGGCTCTCACTAGCACCCTGGCCTCTACCCGCTAAACATCCATGGCTCCCTTGGAACCTTCTGACCCCCAGTTACGGCATCTAAAACGTCTCTTGACTTTGCCAAATGTCCCATGGTGGGCAACCCCCCCTCAGTGGTGAACCACACGGGATACCAATGGCAGAGACCTGCACCCACGTGGCAGAAGAGGCACAAACTAGAGGAGCCCTGGGTGCGAGCCTGGCCTTAACCCCCAGCCCTAATCCCTGGCAGGTGCCGTGGCCTCCTCCTTTGAAAGACAGATGTGATCCTGCATCTCCCTCACCGGGCTGATGCTCAGGGTCCATGAGACCAGTTGAGAAAGCAGCTGGGCCAGTGACAGCTCACAGTCAGCACTCACTGCTCTCAGTGGTGGCTGGCATCATGAGGACAGTTGAGTCCCATGTCACAGTGACCCAGAAAACCAGTATGAGCCCAGGAGCAGGCTCTCCCACGTTTACAGATAAACACAATCATGAGAGACACCACTCTCCTCGTGCCATGGGAGAGAGGAAAATATGAATAAGTGACTTCGTCTAAACCAGAACGGGAGGGAGGGAGGGAGGGAGGGAGGGAGGGGGGGGAGGGGAGGGAGGGAGGGGGAGGGGAGGGAGGGAGGGGGGAGGGGGAGGGAGGGAGGAAACCACAGGCAGCTCAGCCTGGAAGTCAAGTGTAAGAATCTTGCAGCTCAGGCCCGATCCCACTGGTTCATGACACAGCCTGGAGTCCGTGAGTCAGTGAGCACTCACACACGTGCACATGTATGTGCACGCACTCACACACGCACCCCTAGCACCATAACAGCACTGAGGTGACAGCGCTCTGCAACACCAAAACATCAGAAACAACTCAACGCTGGACGGCAGACCAGTCACTGTGCTGCAGTGGACACTGGAACATGATGCAGCTAACAAATAGGGCTGCAAAAGCACAGTTATCAAGGGGAGCAGGTGCCCTCAGTAAGATTCTGAGACAGACAAGATAACAAAGTTTTAAGTGGTATATGATCAGTCTTGTTCCATATGTATTCTGGAGAAAAAGTGACAAGAAAATGGAGTAAAATGTTACCAGTGTTGATCTCTGGTCAGCGGAGTAAGGGATTTTCGTTTCTTCTTTACACTTCCCCTCCCCTCCCCAGTTCTCCATCCGCAGTGACCGTGGGCGGCGGGAAAGCCCGGCGGGTCAGCACGGCTTGCAGTCCCAGGTCTGCACTCACTGGCCTGCCCCGCACCCCGTGCCAGGTAGTTCACGTCCTCCCCCCAGGTAATAACACTACGAACGACAGCAGGGACTCTGAACGGTAGCTATTATTATTTCCTTTGCAGTTGGAGGAGAGAGGTAAGGCCTGGGAATGAAAATAGCAGACCCTGTGGGAGACGAGGAGGCAGGTGTTCAGCTTCTGAGCTGTCACCCCTGCAGGAGCGCTACCGCTGCAGGAAACAGAGACAAAAGCTCACCAGGCACTTTGGCAAAACTCCTCCACCCGAGTTACCACGACTGACGAGAGAACCAGTCCCTGAAAACCAGTCGCACTCACGAGAGGCACTGAACAGGGGAGCCCAGAGGGGGTTGCAATGCCTCGGGGTTGCAACATCCCCCCAGAGGTTGCCTCATAGAAAGGGGCACCCCGTGCCTCAGCTCAGACCTGTGTTGCTGAAAATGTGCGTGTAAAGGGATGTTGCAAACTGAACCCTACTCATGACGTAACAAGTGGGAACTCTGGGAGGTAGAGGGGGGCATGGGGGTTGGGGTGAATGGTAATGGAAGGAGACGTGACTTGGGGTGGTGAACGCAGTACAATATACCGATGATGTGTTATGGAACTGTATACCTGAAACTTACCTAATTTTATTAACCAATGTCACCCCAATAAATTCAATTTGAAAAAAGAGGGAGCTGTTTCACAGAATCAAAAAAAAAAAAAAAACGAATTTATAATCTAGTTGTATCATCTGGGGGAAAAAACTCCTAATTTTACTGTTCTATTTGAGTGTTTTATAAATTGGGTTTTCTCATTGCGAGGCATCTTGGCCAATTGCGTGCTCATGTTTAATTAGCTCTCTAAATAAATGCTCAGAGGCTCCCAGGACAGCCCGGCACACTGCAGGCACCTGAGCACTCAGAGACGTGAACGTGTGAGTGAACAGGAGCCATCCGGCAAGGGGAAAAGTCGCAGTTAACAAAACATGACGGCTGGGGAAGCCGTGTGTGTGAAAACAAACTTCCCTGGGCTTGTGTACACACACCACGAAATTCGTGTCTCTCAAACCATGTGACTGAGAGACTGGGAAACCTGAAAAGCAGGTTGGCCAGGGGCCTCCCAGAAAGAGCTGGAAGGTTCTGCCCCCTGTTCTCCACGTGCCAGTGGGCGCGGAGGGGGCCTTCTCATTTTCACCTGTTTGTTCTCAACAGAAAGTGCTTTTAACCACAAAACGCCAATAAATCTGACGCGACAGTTTTTCCCCACGAGTTTCCAGCGTGTGGAGACAAACTGTGTTAAGAGGGCTCCACAGAGGGGCCTCCAGGAGGGCTGCCTGTCGTTTGCACCTCCGTGGAAGGCGATCCCCTCGGGAAGCCAGTTCGGCTTCCAGCACAGAGGGTGGCGCTGCGGCAGTTAAAGCAGCAGGTCCAGCTTTTCTCCCTCAGCCCCCACTTCCAATGGTCTCAGCCTTCCTCTGTCCCCACACACCGCACCTCCTGGTTTAGAGCTTGAAACAGCTGCTGTAGCACAGCGGTTCTCGGTTGGGTGCAATTCTGTCACCACCACCAGCACCCCCACCACCCCACCCACCCACCGCCGCGGACACTTGGCAACGTCTGGAGACATTTCTGGGGGTCACAGCTGGGCAAAGCCGGGGGGCATGTGCTGCTGGCATCTGGTGGGGGAAAGCCAGAGATGCTGCCACATGCCAAGTGCCCAGGAGGGACTGGCCCCTGTGCCAATATGGTGCCAAGGCAGAGAGACCCAATCATTACTGGGAAGCTTAAGAGGGGAATGCTGAGGCAGCCCTAAAATAAAAGTCCTGCCTCAAGATTATAAGTGACAGTTGATTCCAAAGTGGAGCCGTACCCCTCTGGGGAGGCCCAGCCCTCCACCTCGGGCTCCGTGAGCCTGGCCAGTGGGTGACTCTGGCCCAGCCTCCACATCTTCAGCTGTAAAATGGGAACATGAAAATACCTACCTCCCAAGATGCAGGTGAAAACACCGTGAGGTTCTTGCACTAAGGGTTCAGAGTGGAACTGTACTTTGTAACCAAAATGCACAAGAGACTAATCAGCAAAGTGAGACTCTATTGGTCCCAACAGCTGTCCCTGAGCTATGGCCCGAGGAGCACCAGCCTGAGGAAGCGCGGGCCAGAGGCGCAGCCATGCAGAGGCGTTCGGGGGCCGCGGCCGGGGCAGCTCAGTGTGTTCTGTGAAGAGACGCCAACACTGAGCAGAGTTTCTTGGGGTTACCTGTATCCAGGTAAGGGCAATGAATTACCCAGGATGAGGGCAATGAATTACCCAGGAAAAGCAGAGAGGAAGGGGGCCCTGGTGCCAGACCACTCCTGGTTCAGCATTTGGCAGAAAGCAAACACCAGCAAAGAAAAGGATTAGTCGAGGTTCTTCTTCTTTCTTTAAAAAAAAAGATTATATTTATTTATTTTTAGAGAGAGGGAGGAAGGAAGAGAAGGAGAGAAACATCAATGTGTGGTTGCCTCTCGTACACCCCCTCCTGGGGACCTGGCCTGCAACCCAGGCATATGCCCTGACTGGGAATCGAACCAGAGACCCTTTGGTTCGCAGGCCAGCTCTCAATCCGCTGAGCCACACCAGCCAGGGCAGGGGTTCTTCTACAGGCCCCCGTGGAAAGAGCAGCAGACTAAACTGGGGGCCCCTTCCATTTGCCCTATACACAGGTGACAACCACAGCTGAAAATGCAGTGTGCAGTGACCTCCAACAGGGAGCCCGAAATGCCCACTCCCTACAAGGCATGCCCCAAGAAAGCCGTTAACAGCCAACACCAAATACAGCCAGTCATAACCAACTTGGGAGGTTCAGAGCCCCCCAGAAGCTCAAAAGGGGCACTGCCTGCATGTACAGCTGGACTTCTGCTTTTCAAGAGAACCAGCGAGGCATCCATCTGCCTGAGGCCACGTCATCTTCCCCAAATCCCTGTCACACTCAAGCTCACGTGTGGCCAGAGGCCACTGATGGCTGGACTTGGAATTTCCACACTTCTGTTTTCCAAGAGTTCGAGCAGGTTTAAAAGTTACTAAGGGTCAATGTGGGCAACAGATGTGAGAGTTCTGAGAACCTTTTGCCCCTTCCTGTTCCTAACTGGCACAGGAAGGTGAGACATGGCCAAGCCCTGTCTTCACACACCCTGTGCTCCTAAGTCTGGATGACAAGAAGAGACACAGGTTCACCTTTCCTTATGAGCAACTTTAAATTTTTTAAATGTGGTAAAGAGCTCACCAACATGGTAACAGGATGACTGCCTTTTGCAATTCTGCAAATTGCTTACTTTTGTTATTTTTATGAAAACACATCATTCAGAAGTAGGTAGCATACAGTGATAGAACTCAACCTAGAATCCATTCGAATTCCAGCTCATTGACTGGGCAGCCTTGGACAAGTTACCCAACCTCTCTGAACCTAGGTTTACCCATATGTAAACTGTGCTAGTAATCCATACTGGGGGAAGGGAAGCACATGCAGGGAGAAGGGTGGTAACAAGGAATAGTGTGAAGCATTTGGGGAAAATGAGCTATAAACCCTAACTCTGTCCCCAGCCCTCAATCCCTGGCTCACCACTTCCTACCGAAGCACCATCAGAGACACCTTACTAAGGGGTTCCCACACCCAAACTCTCAGCCCTCGGAAAAGAGGGACCTGGTCAGTTAATTCAGCAAAGCTGAGTTTATAGCAGGGCCAAGTACACAGCAGGTGTTCAGTAACTACCTCTTAAATGAAGAGAAGGATGAAAGCAACCCCGAGCAAAGGGCTCTAAGTCTCCATTTCCCTCTCCATCAAACAGAAACATCCCCTGGTGTGATTATGAAAATTAAATGAGCCACTGTATGGGAAGGTGCCCCAGGAAGGGCCTCCACGTCGGTGCTCGTGACAACCCTCCATCACTAGGCTGGAGCGAGATCACAAAGGGAAGCAGGCTTTGAGATGGTTACACACTGCACGTACGTAATCAGGTGGCGTTTTCACTTTCTGCTCCGTTCACAGGCACACGTGTAGAACACACGTGTGCCAGGTGGCCAGCCCCTCGCCCCTGGGGACTGGCAGGGCGTGGCCTGCAGAACTCAGGCCAGGAGGCCCCGTGGGCTGGACCACAACCACCGCACCGACCCAAAGGGGGTCTGAAAAGCTGCCCCCACACCCAGACCCTCCGCCGGTCTCTCCCCAGGCAGCCAGGAGCAGTTAAAAGCACAGGGTGGGGAGAGGTAAGAGAGGCAGAGGGGTGAGGAGGAAACCAAACCCTCTGAAGGAAAATCCCCAGAGAGCCTGAGAGCTGCAAGGGTCCTGGGCAAACAGTCCCAAGTTTTGACTCAGACAGTGACACCCCCACCATCATTCCCCACTGAAGAGAAGTTCCCCTGCTCATCCCATGTGACAGAAACCAGAGAAACTCAAATCTCAAAAGATGTCCAAGGTCACCTGCTGGGACATGGGTGGAAGTGAATAATAATACAGGGAAAGTACTGTCATGGCTGCTGCTCACCAAGAGACCCCGGGCAGCTCCCAAACCTCTCTGGGACCCCCGCTCCTCAGCTATCAAAATAAAGAGCTTACGAGGGCAGGCTGCCAGGTGAAAGGGGTCTACCTGCATCAGGAACAACCTACAAAATCCAGACCTCAAGTTAATGGATGGAATCTGAAAGTCATCTTGTTCTCCCAACGGACAATCCCAAGTCCCAGAATCTGGGCAGCAGGGGGAGATGTGTGTCTCAAAGGTGCTGCTCAGAGACCACCCCACTCTCGGGGGAAGAAATGTTATTCAGGGAGGAAGGTAGAGGAGGTCACAAAGGGGAGGGGAAAATTCTGGAAGGGGCTAACCTGGTGAAAGTGATCAACTCCCATGGCTCAGAAATTCTCTCATCTTCTCAGCAACTACTCACTGGGAACCAACTAGGGCCAGGCCCCGTCAGTGGCTGCGGTCACAGCAGTGATCCAGACCAGCCCCAGCCACCAAGGCGTCGCTCTGCCTCTACTCCCTGCTCAGTCTGGCCAGCCCTTCCCTCCCCTGCAGCTTTGGCTGCTGCAGGGCTGACCTGTCCTTGTCCTCACCCCAGTTTTGAGACCATCGTGGAACGACTACCAGACTGGGGACAATGGCCAAGTTCCAACCACTCTTGTGCTCTTACACAAGCCGTCATTTTCTCGTGTATAAGATGAGGGTAGAGAACTACCTGGCCTGACCTCTGTACCTGAGCAGCACCTTCTGAAAACCAAAATCCCAAGGAGGCCCAGAAGAGCACCATGCGAATGATGGGTGATTCCTTTGTCCCACCTGACTATCAAGCTAATATTTCTTTTTCTGTTCGTGACTTTCACTTCATTATTTTTCACTTAACTGTATTTATTTTTATTTTCTAGTTAATTTATTTTCCAATTATAGTTGACGTATTATATTCTGTCTGGGTGTACAGCATAGTGACTAGACATTTACATACCTTACAAGGTGTCCCCCCAATAAGGCCAGTACCCACCACACGTAGTTATTAAAATATTACTGACCATATTTCCTATGCTGTACTTTACATTTCTGTGACTTTTATTTTATGTTTTAATTAATGTAATTGTTTAATTGTTGACACGATCATAGATGTCCTCCATTTCCTCTGCCCCTTGGTCCCCTCCATCCAGCCCATTCCTGTCCCAGCCTTCAGCACATTGCTGGCTGTGACCAGGGACTATGCATACATGCATATATGTTCTTTGGCTAATTTCTTCCACGCTCCCCACCCCCCACCCCTCTGAGATCTGTTCCATGTGTCCATGCCTCTGGTTTATCCCTCAGAGTCATGCTGAAAATCAGGTGCCCCACCCGAGCCCCAGCCTGGTCCCTGGGTGACCCAGTTCTCCTTGGGCACCCACCAGCCATCAGGCCTGACCTCAGAGCAGCTGTGAATCTGCCCAACCATACAGTGGCCCTCACCAGAGACCACATTTCCCATCGCCCAGCTGGGACCCACTGAGGAAGTCGACCCCACGTCCAGCTGGGCAAGGAACCCGTTTGACCTCACCCAAGCAAGAAGCATACACACCTCAAAATAAACACAAGTGAAAAGCACAAGTGTGGCCCTCCCCATCCCAGAGAGGGCAGTACGGACAGGGCCGGTGCCCCCCACAGCCCAGCACCCCAGGTTCCGCCTTTCCCACAGGACCGGCCACCCTGTAGGAGGAAGTGAGCCCAGCACCAGGGAGCCCTCTGAGCAAACTGACCTCCTGCTTCTGGAACTTCCCAGAACATCAAAGCAACAGCGAAGGATTAAGCCTCAGGGGGTAGAGAGGGGCTGTACTATGGCCCACCTGCCCACCAGCACAGCTTGAAAGCCACATAGTAGCTGTGGATACCAGGTCCTGGCCCTCCCTAAGCGTCTACTTTCTCACCCCACAGGACGGTTATGAGGATTAAGCCCAGTGCTGGCAGAGCAGCCCCAGGGACACCAGCTTCAGTCACCCACGGCTGAGCCCCCGCAGAGCTCCCAGCCCCACGTGACCCTGGGCCCATTTGCTGGACTTTGCCAGCTGTGAACTAGCCCTCTTGGAGGAGGCTCTCCAGAAAGGGGGAAAAAAGTTACTCAACCATTTCCTTCCCTATTCTGCTTTGACCTTCCACAGTGTCACACAGGTGGTACTCGTTCTAGTCAACTGAACACTGCACTTTTTCTGAAGACAAGAAAGAAACTGCTGCTCTTCCTGACTCACTCGGCTGCCCTTGGCCCCCCCGGTCTTCCAGCCAAGAGCGGCTGGTCTCTCCGGGGCTCTGCCTCAGTCTCTCTGGCCTGAGGGGAACAGTCCCGTTCTTTGAAAAAAGAAAAAGGCCTCAGACTAAACTTGACCCTGCTTATGAATCTCAGGCTGGAAGAGAAGGCTCCGCCCCAAAGCAGGGGCTGACCAAAGGCGGTGAAGACCCTTGTCTGCACTCGTACCAGGTTCCAGGAGACCCCACAGGTAACAGCCCGCTCTGTGGGGGTTTGTTCTTTTTCATAAGGCAATCTCCCAGCAGCGATGCTGCAGTTTTATAAGAGGTTTCATACTAAGAAAGTCACAAATAAAAAGAAAATCTTTTACAAGACCTTGAGTCCCATTCAAGGCCTGGAAAGTGTGGTTCTCTTATGATGTGTCTTGGTGTCCGATGTTCCAGGAAGCCCTGTGCCGCTCTGGGCAACAGTGCCTCCTAATCCATCAGTCAATCAATCAATCTCCTCCTCCCTTCCCCCACCCCAACACACACCCCCACCCCAAGGACACAGGGAGTCAGAGGCCAGGGCCACTGATTTATTCTTGCAAACATCTCCAATGTCTGAACTGCTGCCCTCTGCTTCTGGACTCGCCCGGTTTCAGTCCTCGGCCCCGTTTTGATTTGGGAGAAAGGAGGACAGGAATCACTGGCGGAACGTTAATTTCTAGTCAATATGCTATCAGTAGTCATGTAATTCAAAATATACCTTTTTGAACTCAGGGACAGAGAGAGAGAGGAGAAGAAAAGGCACGCTTTCCCTGCCAGGCAGAGACACCCCCAGAAAATCTTTACCTGAATTGCCCCAGAATGAAAAAGCCTAGTGGTTCAAACATCAGGCAACTACACCACGTGCAGGACACAGACTGTTCTATTCATGAGCAAAACGTAAGAGATGTTTTCTCTGACTGTTCGGGGCCTCGGTCGTGTCCTGCTGGGCAAATAAAATTCATGCGACAGAGAAGACACTGAAGAGACCCCTTTTACACAATCCCCCCACTCTGCGATGTGCCGTCCAGCAGCCTCCCCCACCCCTCACAGAAGGTGAGCTCAGTCTAACAGAGAGTAGAAGCTGAATTATTCAAGGAGATAGTATCTTTATCGATTCAATAAACAAGTCCGACTTGGCTTCCCCATGAATGCAAACAAATTGAGAAGCAAATACCATGCTCTCTCTCCCTCTCTCTCGCCTTCCTTCTCCCCACTCGGGAGTTTAGCAACTGGCAACCAATTGGGGCAACTACCTAAAATTCTGTTTGAAACGTGATCACGATATTTCCCTGAGTCTCAGGGGTGGTGCTTTGCAGCTGTAAACCCTGAAAGCATCTTGAAGTGCTCAGAAGCCCTGCTTTGTTCTGGGGCAAAGACTTCTCACCTGAAAAACAGAGAGAAACAGAGCCCTTGTGTCTTCCTTTGGGGGTGGAGTTAGTAATAGCACTAGTGTGTACATTTGAGTCCTACGAGGACAACAATAAACTCTACAAAGCACACGGAATGCACATAGTAGGCACTGGATACTGATAGCCTGTGTTATCAGCATCGTGCAAACCTGGGAAGGCCGGAGGACGAGAAGCGCTCACGAGAAACGCTCGCGTTTCTACCTCTGCGTTTTCACAGGAAGTAAATGCGTGACTCAGCCTTCCAGGCTCTGAGCTGGGAGGCACAGAACTGAGGACAGCAACACGTGCCCTGGCTGGTGGCTCGGTGGTTAGGGCACCGCCCTGCGCGCCCCACGGGATCTCGCCCAGTCAAGACACGTGCCTATGTTGTGGGATCGACCTGCACGCAGTCAGGGAACACTCAGGAGGCAACCGATGGATGTTTTTCTCACGTCAACGTGTCTCCCTCCCTCCCTTCCAGAATCAATAAAAACACATCCTCAGGTGAAGATTAAAAAAAAAAAAAGACAGCAAGAAGTGAATGATCTAGTCAAGGAAGTAACAGAGAAACGGCACCGAACAACAGTGAGCTGAGGGGTGTGTGGTGGATCAGAAGCAGCCGACAGGAACCAGCCAGGTGGAGGAGGAGGAGTGACCGGCAGCCAGGGGACAGCCACCCACCCAGGGGAGAGAGAGAAAACCAGACACACGAAGGCACGCGGCACTTGCTGCGGTGGCAGCAAACACAGGTGAGGGACAGAAGGTGCGGAAAAGGTGAGCGGCCAACGTCCAATCACCCTGAGGCATCCAGGGAGCCAAAGAGGGATTTTCAGTGGCAGAATGACATTATCAGATCTGCGTTTTGGAAACATCTCTCAGGTTGATGGCAGCGGTATGGGAAATAATCAGTGGCTACTCACAAAGCTGTATGAGTACCTATCCACTGAACTTGAAAAATAACCTTTAATTGATTCACTTCTGAAGGCTGAGAAAAATAGAGATGAACAAGACATACAGAATCCCTGTCCGAGTTGTGTATGTAACGAGACTAACCAAATTTCAACTCTGGGGAACGATGCCTTTCACTCCCCGTAAATGTGTGCGTCGCCCTGGGCATGCACACACAGCACCTTCGGGGTTTCGCGATGGAATCCGTGGTGCTGTGCTGTTTGGCAAAGTCTGTGCTCTCTGGAAACTTCCATAAGAAGCAATACCTACCAGCAATTTCTCTCCAAAAAAACCAAATCTGAAACTCGTAACTTGGAAAGGCTCGGGGACAGGATGTATCAGTGATACCAAGAAAGGGGAAAAGGCCGATGGACAAGAACACCTGACTGTTCACGTTGAACTTGACACTGGGAGCCCTTCAGCCTCCAAAAAGCCAGTTTCCCGGTAAACTTCAACACATGAGCCGGGTAAAAGAAAAAGTAGAATTAGGAGAACGTGGACAGCTGGGTAAATTGGCCGCATTTAAACCACTGATACCACGCCCATGAGAGAGAAAGAAACGCAGTCGAAAGGTGTAATTCAGGAAGAGAAAGAAGGCGGGAAAGGGAGACAGGTTTCCAGGATCAACCGAATAAATCAGTAAGTCACACACACACACACCCCCACAGGGTTTGCAGCCTCTGGCGGAAGGCAGCACGGCCCTGTGGTGTGCCGGCTGCGGGGTCAGACCTGAGGACGTTCCCCGCACTGCCGTGTCCTGTGGCACCTTGCTTGAGCCATTTTTAACCTCACCGGGCCACAGTTTTTGACCTTGCCTGACCAGCAAAAGCTGACTCCCTGCGAGGATTAAAGAGATAATGGCGATAAAGCAGTTGGCACACAGTAAGCACGTACAAGAGTAAAGGTTAGTGTGAGTAGTCTTATAGATGAAACCTTCACATAACCGATTGGACAAAAGCAGAAGCAGAGCTGTTCTCCCAGCCATGCTGGACGTTTGCTGGATGGAGGAAAAGGCGGATTCTGCGTTTCCTGCAGTGAGGTGTTTTGGAGGCCGGTGTACAAGCTGACCATCACTGCTGCGGACAGGCTTGCCCTCCCCTGAAGTTACTAACTGAGGTGGTGAACCTCCGTTCAACAAGCTCTTACTGAGCGCTTACTGCAGGCAAGGCCAAGTGATGGCCGATCCTGCAGCAATGGTGGGAAGACGGGTCTTGTCTTCAAGGACATGGGCCCATCAGAAGACACGTCGTCAAATGACAGTATCACTGCCTAGGCAACGGTGCCTATAGCAGGGTCAGAGAGCAGCTTCAGGGAACAGGAGGGCAAGAGGCCGACCTTACAGAGTTATGAGTCAGGATAAAGGATCTGAACTGAGCCATGCAAAACAGGTCGGATTCAGCCACGTGGAAATAAGGGAAAGGGCAATCCAGGCAGATGATGGTAATGACTCACAGAGGCCAGAAAGGACAGAAAACGGACAGGGCATGGCAGGCATGGGGACTGTCACATAGGGCTTGAAAGCTAGGAATCGGGACTCCCATCCTTAGCTCAGCATTGTGGCATGTGCTGCTTAGTCCGCAGGCCATCGACGGGTGTCCTTTGGGATGACTGGCTTCCACAGCCACACAGGTCTCCTGACCCCAGCGAATCTCTGAGCCTTCAGGAGTGCTAAGGGCCTCAGGAACCTCCGTAGAACGGCGTTTTCTCCAGCATGTTCACCTCACAGCCCCTTTCCCCTCCTATTCCCTCCTGGTTCTGGCAGAATGTACTTTGGAAAAGGCCGCCGTGTCCTCAGGACGCTGCTTCGGAAACTCTATGTCGTATAATATAAATACAGGCAATGCCTTCCTGCCCTGACCCCAACGGGTAACTGATGTTTCCAAGTAGGAACTAGGGGGCACTTGCCCCGCCCCCCCGCCAGAGGTCTGAGGTGGGCAGACAGAATTACTACGCTGAGTATGGTCTCCAAACTATATTTCACTCTTTCAAATGCAATTCATGGAACGATGTAGGATTTTTTAACATGTGACGTGTGCGGGTGCTGCGCCTGACAACCTGCACCACACCAGGTCCAGGGGCCGACTCTGGTGCTCCTCCGGAGGGCAGTTCACCGCTGTCAAATTTCAAAACATAAGACGACGAAGAAAAGATTTCCAGAGCCAACGCCCCCAGCCCGGCCCACACAGGGGAGAGCAGTACCCAGTCCCTCCGGGAGGACTCCGCAGTCTGAAAGGCAGAGGGCAGGGGACCAGTGACAGGGGAAGGCACCCTGGCCTTGAGGGCAGACGGGTCTGAGTTTAAACTCTTTTCTCTGCCTTTCAGTGCACACTCTCAGCAAACTCATTTCTAAGAATCTGCCCTAGGCTAATTGCCAATAGGATGTGACTTACAACAGCAAAAGAAAAACAGAGACGAGATTTAACTGAAACGGTGCAGTGGTTAAATAAGTAATGATATGTATACATGATAAACTATGAGGCCACCGCTAAGGATTACTTTCAAAGATTTTATTTTTAATCCTCAACTGAGGCCATTTTTTCATTGCTTTTAGAGAGGAAGTGGGGAGGCAGAAAGAGAAAGAGAGAGAAACACTGATCAGTTGCCTCTCATATGTACCTGACTGGGGATCACACTCGCAACCTAGGTGTGTGCCCTCACCAGGAATCAAACCAGCAACCTTTCACCTTTCAGTGCACAGGGCAACACTCCAACCAAGTCACACCAGCCAGGGCTCACTTTTTCAAAGATTTTTTTTTATAATTGTTATACTCATGGCCCATGTGACCATAAAAAGGAGGTAACATGGTTTCAGACCTCATACAAGTGACATGAAATGTATAGACAAAAGAAACGAGTGAAAGAAATGCAGGAAGTTTACAGTCAGGAAGGGCTCAGAAAGAGCCAAGCTCTGCCATTAAAACAAGGCAGCAAAGTCAATGGCGTGAAACCAGAGAGGGCCTGCCTCAGCCCTCAGACAGGTTCCCTTGGAGGCTGTGTCGGAAACACCAAGAAGGAGCAGAACAGAGACAGACTCTTCTATCTGCTCCAGCGAGATGTAGGTCAGTGTGTCACTTCTTCAAAGAGGTGAGTCAGGATCAGAGCCGCCGATCCGTTCAAAGGCAGGAGAGACAAGAGCTAAATTAAACAGCCCTCTCTAGAGTCCGGCACTCCCCTAAGACTTTGGTCTTCATGCTATTTTTCCCCCCAGCCATTGATGAAGAAGAATGCACTATTAAGTTGACCATTTCTCCCCCTCTCCAACCGTTCTATAAATTGGGCCTGTGTTTCCCCACACCAAAAGGGATAGTAACTCATACAGAGCAAAATGCCAGTGAGTACAAATTTAGAACATGGGTGAAACAATACTCCGATCAAACCCCCAGCCACAACCCCAGAGAGACAGAGGGGGAGAAGGCAGGAGCCCTGTCCTCCCTACGACTTAATTCTATGCTCTAATTCAGAGCGGTATAATTAACCCCGAGCTTCACCGCTAACACTGAACTTCTTCAGCCTGATGAGAATATCATTTAGTATCCTGCAACCGCCAATAATAGCAATATGGCACAATGGCGCCCATTGAGGCTCCAATCAGGACACACAGTCATTTACATAGAACATGTTCTGTGACTCTGTAATGCAACGCCACAAAGGCTCAATTGAGACCCAAGTCTCCCTTTCCCATAAACTAAAAAAGAAAAAGAGGGGGAAAAAAGGAAAGAAACCACAGTTTCCTTTAGAGGACAGCACAGATGGTCCCCACCCTTCCCGGGGGTTCATCAGGCCCGGGCACTTCACCAGAGACGGCCGGTCCTGATGCTAACCAGAAACGAGACGCTTGCGCACCGCTGTGTGTATGTCCTGGCCTACTCTCTTCCCACAGGGAAAGGAGCTCTGTGAATTAGGGAATTCTTTAGGAAAACCCAGGCTTAATAAAACAGAGTATTATTAAGAGATGTGGAGGGGCACAGCTGGATTGCTGGCTTTCAAAGTCAGGCTCCTGCTTTGCTGGCCTCCGCTGAGATTCAGGCCTGGGGTCAGCACCCCATCCTGTGACCCAACCAAGCACCGTGGACCAAAACACGAAGCTGAAAGCAGATAACCAGGTGCCAGAAGTCACCAGGGCAGGAGAACGTTACAGCCTTGTAGGACGGTCACTGAGCTGAGAAAACAGCAGGACTGGGAAGCCAGACGGACCAGGGTTTGAATCCTGCCTCTACTCCTTAGCCTCAGACTTGGAGCAGTTAGCTAATGGCTTCACTCCTTCCTCTGAGAAATGGGCTTTGAATACCGAGCAGGGTTAAAGATCCTCTCTCCTGCATCTGAAACACACAACACGATACACAGCACATGAAGAGTGACAACACAGATACGGCCATCATCATTATTCTTCAGTGAAGACTTGTGGGACAACCAATAGGCCTTGGAGTGCAACGCTCAGGAGCATGGACCCTGGAGCCAGGCTCCCCCAGTTCAAATCCCATATCTACCAATTGCTAGTGGGTGACCTTATTTAACACCTGTGGCTAGTTCCTCATCTGTAAGATGGACAAAATAATAGTGCGTCACTCCTCCTAGGCCTGCTGTGGAGATTAGATAAGCTAATATGTGCATAGCATTTCCAAAGTACACACAAATACATACCAGGTACTACTATGCTAAGGATTTGTTATATAAATAAAAATAAGATGCATCGATGGGGTTCTGGGGAATAGAGGTGTCCTTTAAGGCAACAACAGAAACAGCTACTAATGTCTATAGTTTCTGTAGCCACTTGTCAGTTATTTAAGCCTTTAATTGATATCCAAGAAAAACAATCCTATGATGTAAAATTGGGGCCTAAATTCTAAGCGATGCCTGGGAATCTTCCTTTCCCAAAGGTTTCATTTAAGAAAGGAGGAAGAAAAAGAAAGCCCTGGTTCATGGGAAGCACCCAATGAATGACCATTTGTTCTTTTTCTAGCTCAAGTCTTCGCCTGTCCAGCCAAGTTCTTCCCAAAAGAGCACATCCTTCTCATGTGTCATCTTGAAGGGATGGCCAGTGGCAAGGGCCAAGCCAACCTCCAGTACCAGCCCCGGATGGGCAGAAGGAGAGGAGAAGGGAGAACTGGGCCAAGTTTACAGCTGCTTTCTGACCAAGCGGGAAGGGCTACCCTCCGTGACTGTTAACAGTGTCCCCCCAAGTCCCTGCCGCTCACATGCCCCAAGTTACTTGGAGAGAAGCCTTTCGGTAAGTGAAGCATCTGGGGGGTACTCAGCTGGCTAGTGCGGGCCAGACGGTCTGTACCTGCAGGACACCCCCACCAGGGCCACCCCCAGCCGTCCCGCCCACTGCACGGCTGCCAAGGCCAGATCTCGCCCACGGGGCCACCAGGGACTATCTTCGCCACCGAGACCTGTCTCCTCACTCTGAGGGATTGCCACACCGGTCCCTGGTCCTTGGTCACTCTGCCCAGACGCAATCCAAGGCCAGTGAGGCCAACAAGCAGTTGTACCCCTTGAACTGCCACCAAGACAGGACAGGCGCACCGCCTGGCCAGCACCAGCAATCCAACGTGACGGTGATCTCATCCCATCCCAGGGCCTCACGCAGCGGCTGCCTCTCAAGTTCATCCTTCCAGCTTCAGTGTCTTCTCTCAGCTCCAGGCTCCTGTTTCAACAGTCTGCTCAACATCTCCACGTAGATGTCTAAGAGGCGTCTCAAGCTCACAAGTCCAAAATCCTCACCCCACCCCCAGTTCACTTCCCTCCCCATCCAGCCACCTCCTTGCTCCTCCACAAACGAGCCAATCGGTCCTGCCTCGGAGCATTTGTACCTGCCATTTGCTGTGCCCCCTTGGAGAGGCTTTCCCCGTCCACCCTCCCACTGGGTCCCCTTGTCCCCTTCACTTCTTTTCACATCCCTGAGTCTACCTGTCTTCTCAACACATGCGAGCTCCGTGAGAGTGGGGACTTGGCCCGTTTTGGTTACATCAATACCCGCAGCACATCACAGTGTCTGGCACAGAGAAGGTGTTGAATAAATTGTGTGCGCTGAAAGGACCCGTTAATTGGTCCATTAATTAGAGGCCAAAGTAGACAAAGAGAGGGTCAAATACAAAATCACGTCTGGGGTCAGACTAAAAAGAAAGACTTGAAGAAGCACTTGGAGCTCAGCCGTCAGAGTTAAACTGGGCTGCTCAGCTTCTCTTTTCTCCCTTCCTCTCTATATTTTAGTTCATAATGTTTTGAAATTGATGGCACATGAAAGTCCGGAGCTGAGGGGTGAGAATTTCACACACACACACACACACACACACAAAAAGAGGAACCAAGGCAGGAGGCAGGACAAGATGCTGGGGAACTGAGTCACTCTCCACCACCTGGCCCAATCTGGCCAGCTGGACGCGGCGGCGGCAGCAGCAGCGGTCACTTACTGAGCCCTGACTGAGCACCAGGGAACCTAGCTGAATGCTCGTCCTCATGACAACCTATGACACAGTCTCGGGGACACTGCCTCTAACATGGGGCTAGGATCTAATGTCAACAGGAAGAGGGGGCAGGATTGGCCATAATAACCCTCGAAATGTGCCAGGGTAGGCACCGTGCCCCGAGCTCCAGGCCTGGAGCAGGGGAGGTAATGGGCCAGCAGCTGGCACTTAGGAGCCCCACTGCACAAAACTTCACCTCTTTAATCCCTGGAACCACAGTCCCATGGCAGGGGAACCACACTACGAGAGGTACGAGGACACCAACAAGAAAGACCAGATGACTATTTCCAATCCTGCATTCCCTCCAGGCTGAACGTGTGCATAGAGCTGAAAGGCTCAGAGCCAGAGTCAGACCTGCCCCATCAGCATGTTGATCCAGACTCAGGCTGGACTTGACCCTGTCTTCCTTGACCCCACAGCACTTTCCATACTATGGGTGCCTCCCGCATGCCTGCTGGAAGCACTCAGGCCAAGCAGGATATTAATTATCTGCACTGTGCTTTAGAGTCCCCTGGAGGCTTCCGCAGGCTCACGTTGGCAGCCCAGTAGCGCGGCATTCCTCCCCATCTCACGGATGTGGAAAGCTCAGAGAGGTAACAGCATTGACCCGGTCCCCAGAGGAGGACCAGAGTAGACCCAGGTCTTCTGACACTCAGCACAATATACCTTCTAACCCTTTGTTAGTTTATTTTCAACACCCCCACGTTTACAGGCTTCCTGCATGCTCATTTCACCATTTACAAACACAAATATCAGGTTAAGACTCTGTACACCAAGACTCTGACAGACAAAGGTCACTGTGCAGAACAAGTAGGCGGTTCTTCGGTTAGAGGCAGAGGAATAGGAAGGAGGTCAGTGTATAAATGTCCACAGCCTATTGAAGTCCTTTAAAACATGGCTCGCTGCCCACATCTGTACCGTCCAGTCTCCCCTTCCTCCTTAGGACAAGGTTTGAATTTTATATATGGCACCCAACACTGAGGCTGCATTTCCCAGCCTCCCTTGCAGCTGGGTGTGGGCTTGTGACTAAGTTAGGACCCAGGATATGTAGGCAGAAGTGTCGCCTGGAACTCCCAGAAAAGAGCTTAAAGAGAGCTGATTCAGCAGAGAAGTGGCCTGGTTTTGGCCTTGCCCTTCTTCCTTCTGCCAGCAGAGAGCCCAGACATGAGAACTGGAGTTCCAGGAACACCCTAGACTTCCCCCTAGAGGGGGGAAGCCATACACAGGAAGATGGAAAGCTATGCGTCCCAGATGACATCCTGGGACCCTAAGAGCCCTGGACTGCTACCTCTAACTTATTTTTATGTCAGTGTGAAATGAAACTTTATACCACTTAAGCCTCTGTTAAATTACTATTCATCTGAGGCTATTTGTGTGTGTGTGTGTGTGTGTGTGTGTGTGTGTGTGATAGTGTGATATACGGCTAAGACTAATCCCAGCTAACATAAACCCAAAACAAAAACAAAACCCTCACAGAATCCTGTTCCAATCTCTTATTCCTAACCAGCTCCATAGAAAGCAAAACATCTGTCCAGATAAAAATCAAACCTTCCTACAAGTTCATTTGTTTTACATTTGAATGTCCAGAACTTCTTATGCTATCATCTCGATCACTGGCTCCAAAGAACATATGACCAAGATTCCGTGTCCTTTTCTAATTAAGAGAAAAATTTCCTCCCATCTGACTGGGAGGCACTCCTCAGAGGTCTTCCTGAGTTCGGGGGATGAGAGGGTGCAAAAAGCAATTTTAAGTTTCTCCGTGGGAGGAAAAGGGCAAAACTTCAGGATGAAAACAGTATTGCTCATCTTTAATATTTCTATTTTCTCATATGCAACTAAACACAAACCATGAGAGAACTGCTAGGGGGATCGTCAGAGAAATCCCGAACATCCTAAAAAAGGGGTTTAGGAGCACCCCTTCTCATATCGCTTCACTCAATCCACACTAACAAGAACAGTAACAATAATAGGACTTCCGGCCAAGATGGAGGCGTAGGTAGATACATTTCACCTCCTCACACAACCAAAAGAAGGACAACCACAAGTTTAAAAACAAAAAATAACCAAAGCTGGAAGAAAATTAAACTGTATGAAGTCTGACAACCAAGGAGTCGAAGAGAGAGCACACTGACGGCCGTCAAATGGGATGGGGTGTGGGGGATGGTGAAGAGGTGAGGGAATTAACCAGTACAAATAGGTAGTCACAGAACACCCATGGGGATGTCAAGTGCAGTACCGGAAACGCAGTAGCCAAAGAACTTACACACATGACCCACGGACCTGGACAATGAATGGTGGGGGGATTGCCTGAGGGGGTGGAGGGGGCAAAAGGGGCGGAAATCAGGACAACTGTAATAGCATACTCAATAGAATATAACTTAAAAAATAATAATGATAATGATGGTATAAGCTGGAGTTTTACTTATATCCCATAGCACGTAAGAAAACTTGGGTTTCGAGAGGTAAGAGGATTTTTCTGAGGTCGCATGGAGTAGTCAGGCATTCTTCTTGTTAAAATATTGTAACTGGGAGGGGAAGAAAGGAAACAGCCAAAAATAACACTCCCTCTTTATATCTTTCTGTATAATCTGAATTTTATACAACTATGTACATGCATTATTTGATCTTTCTTTTTCCTTTAAAAAAAATAATGAAGTTACATTTCATGGCTCTGAAAAGGGAAAAGTAATTGGACCAATATGCACGAGGTCACGAGGGTGAGCAATGCACACAGGTGTGAGGCTCTCCTGACCCCTGAAGAGCAGCCCACCTGCGAGAGGCACGGGGAAAAGGCCAAATGAGGCAGATCTGCGCCCACTGTGCTCCCTGAAGAGGGCCTGGCCCATGTGCAGCAGTCCCAGCCCCAGCGCCCAGCTCAAGGCATCGCCCTACACAGGGCCGGCCTGTGTCACAGAACACTGCAATGTGACATGAAGTCACACACTCATCACTGAAAATCGTCTTTCCTCAGGTTTACTCCCAAACCACCTTCCACTTTCCATTAAGCTAACTTGGCTTTAACTTCCCTCTCCATCACGGATTTAACACAACAAGGCTGAGAACTGGGGACACACAGCTGAATCGGGCTCCCAGGTGAGTTCAGTTCACCCACACGATGTGCTGGAACAAAACTAAGCCAGCTTTAACAATGAGATTTCCTATTGAAAGCCCAGAGGTCTACTTGTTCATAAAGAACTAGGTGCTATGGTACCACTAGCCCACATTCTTGGGCTAGCCATTAGGGGAGACCTGCTCTGTAACGGCACATTGGTAGGCAGGGACAGGCCACTCACAGAATCTCAGGCAGGTCTAAGAAAGATAAAAGTGGTACCCACAACATTTGGTCTCATGGAAATCAATCAATGGAAGACCCTTAGGGGAAACCACTTCAGAAATAATTATCAAGGAAATGTCTCCTATTCCATCCAACAAAAAGGAAGGAGAGGCGAAAGCACCCACGACCCAAATTTCTCAGCAACTTGCCCTGTTTTGACAGGGAGGAGAGTTTCAGTTCCACATCATCAGCAACAATATGGGCATTCTAACCCCACATCGGGACAAAGGTGTACGCCACCCCTGGTGGCCCTGCCTTTTATTGGAGGGCCCTGGGTCTGGGATCTCCCCTGCCCTCTGCCCTTTCTGGCTAAGATATCTCAAGGGAATTCCTTCCGAGCAAAGGCCCTTCCGAGTTGGGCACTGCCATAAACCCTGCTTCAAATCTTGTATAAAACTCTTTCCTCAAAATCATTCCAGCACGACCCCTGTGCTGGGACAGTGTGTGCTTTGTTTGTTGGAAAAGAGGGGGTGAAGGGGCTCACAAATCTGCAACGACGACCACCTGACCCAACAAAACCTTGGGATGTCAGGGCCCCAGAGGACCCTAGCAGCTGCTAAAACCCAGTGAGGAGATAAACTCAGAGGTAAAGAGTTAATTTTTTGCTCCAAGTCACCCAGCTGGAAGAGTCAGATCTGGCACCAGAAGCCAGTTCTCCACACTCCAGAACCAGAGTTCTGCCCCCAACACACTGCCTCTTCTTGCTCTCCTGGAGGGTGGGTCTGCACCTGCTCACGGCCCCTGGCCCCTTCCCACCCCCTCACCACCTGCAGGAGCTCTAGAATGGCTCTCGCAGTGAGTGAGCCGGAGAAGGCATACCTGGGGAGAAGATACCCTGGCTGGGAAAGAATGGACATGGTCTGTTTTGTTCTGCCCCTGTCTCCAGCTTCCTTCAGGTATCAAGGACAGACCCAAAAGCCCAGTATTCAAGTCAGGCCCACATGGGGCTCACCGCCGCATGGAAGAAGTCTGAGGTGGAGCACTGGGTATTGCCCTACACTGAAGAAGTCACGTCAGCCTGACCTGCCCCCAGGAGCCCCTCCGTTTTGGCCGTCTGGCCCCTCCCCCATGCTCCCCGTAGATCTTCAGCAGCTCCCTCTTGGGAATCGGTTCTCCACACCCCAACAGGAAGAGCCTAACTCGACAAATGCCCCTGTTGGCCATTACCCTGAGCCAGACACTGAGGGGACAGAGTGATGAGTAAGATTGAATCGTTCCACCATGACCTTATTGTTTACCACGAAGACAGAGCTCAGCACAACTGTGACCCAAGGACAGTGGAGGAGATAGAGGGAAAGTGCTATGGAAGTAAGAGAAAGATGCACTTTATTCCAAATTTACAGAGTGGGGAGGGCAGGAGTCTTCAGGGAGAATGTACCTTTTGAGCAGAGCGTTTGAAGGATGGGTGGGGAGCAGGATTGCCATCAGCTGGGGGCAAGAGCATTCTGGGAAGGGGGAAGAGCATAAGTACAACCAAGGAGGGAGGAAACCATAGGTGTGTCACCGGAGCCCCCGGCCATCTGAGGCCGCTGTGCCCGGGAAGTCTGGAGGGACCCAGGGGAGGTAACACTGGAGTGTGGTCACTTCAGGCCACCCATTAAAGGGGAGGCAGCATTCAGAGTATGTCCAGCGTAAACTGCACATGGAAGACCTTGACCGCCAGGCTGGAAAACCGGAACCTGTGCTACTGGGAAGAGTGAGGAGCCCTTGAAGGCGTGGGGGTGGGAAGGAGACAAGGCACAGAAGGCTTTCTTGTGGGCAAAGACCTTGGCCTTTGTCACCACACCCTCTTGATGCCAACTTTTGGCATCTGCTCCACCCGCTGCACGTGTCATGTGCATTTCCGTGGCAATCCCGGGACCTGACCATCTGGAGGGTGACTGACACCCACCGCCTCTGACCCACTAGTATGTGCGTGCCCCCCGGTGGCTTCACTCGCCAGCCTCGCCTCCCGCTCAGAAGTCAGCAGGCGTGAGTGTGGAGTTGAACTGGTTGCCAGCTTTTAAGAATTAGGAGACATCGCATTAAAAAAGCCTGGCTTTTCCTAGGACTCCGCGTCTTCATGTCAACAAAGCTGACTGCCGGAGCCGGCAAGCTCCAGCTCTCCAAACCGTCATCTCTTCTTAAGCTCCAGGGCTGAGAAGAAACACTCACTGTCCACTTCTTTTACCAGGGCCACCTACCACAGCCCCGAAGGCCTCTGTGTCGGTGCCACCCCCACCACATTTAACCTGGATTTGTGGGCCTACTACATTCCCGAGCTCATCAATCCCGGGTACCGAGCCCTCACCCAGACCCCACAGCCCACCCACGAGACCCGGCACCTCACTCCTTCAAATACGCTCTCGGGCCCTGGCAGATGGCACTGCCGAAAGAAACCAGAAGGCCCCTCCAGAACTGGGCAACAAGCTTAGAAAAAACCGACTCTACCCTGACTTTCGCTTCTGTTGCCAATTCGACTCTTCCTGGTCACCCACTGCGTGTCAGGTCCTTCTAAGCGGGACTCCAGAAATGCAGCTGAATGAGACAGGATCCCTGCCTGTGCCAGGTCTGGCGGACCTGGAAAAACTCCAGGTAACCCTGGCTGACATGCCACTCGGAATGAATGAAATAACAACACAGCTCAGGCGTGAAACCTAGCAGTCCACATCCACGCTACAACCAAATGTTCAGCACTCCCTCGCCAGCAAACAAGGCAGCAGGCACCGTGTTTCAGAACAGGCGGGATGCGCAGGCCCCAACGCTGACTCCATTCAGCATCAGCTGTTAGTGCCACATGCAAGGAAATGTACTCCGCGGCTCTGACCTTAGAGACAAGGTGAGGGAAAGAGAAGGTGAAGCCATGACAGCGAAGTAGGAAGGAAATGTAAGTGCAGTTCCTGTCCTCAGTGAGAAAACAGTCTAGTTGGGGATCAGGACAGTGAACCCCAGAGATTAATGACGTCACCAACACGGGTGCGAGAAGAATGTGACCATGGGCGGGGCTGGGGGCCCGCTGGAATGAGGTGGGCTAGAGCTGGGGTTTGAAAAAAATTTGAACCAAGGACGTGGCCTAGGAGGGCACAAATAATCAAAATTCTTTTTTGACCCATTAGCAGGCCCTCCCTCCCGGAAAAAAAAAATAAAAATCTAATAAACGTACAATTGAAAAAGTGGTAGGAAACATTAAATCTCACTTTAGTAAGAGCGAAGTTCGATGTGCCAGGAAAAACTGATTCAGAAAAGCCACAGATTCAGCCTGTGAATGGGTTTTCCACTTGGCAAGACAACTCCTGATCTCTAAGTGATGATACAAAGGAATGAATGGGCATTCGTATCAGGGAAATTCCTCCTGATTATTAGAATGGAAAGGAAGAGAGAGAAAAGAGGGAGGGGGAAGCGAGAGTATCACCTACGTGCCGGGCCGTGGTTTAAAATCTAGCAAAGGCAACAACTGCCCTGTTCAAGTTGGGAAGACCTCTCGTAAGGACTTCTAAGCTTTAACACCCTATTTAGGCCCATCTGGGACCATGTGACTTCAGGCCTTCAAATCCCTCTCTCAGCGACCATTATAACCACCAGGCTCCTGATCTCTAAGTGGTGGCACAAAGGAATGAACGGGCATTCGTATCAGGGAAATTCCTCCTGATAAGGCACAAAGGCCGCACTAGCAACAGCCCCTATACACACCCACCCCAGACGGCCTTGGCTCACCCAGCCCTCCCTGCATCTTGCCCCTGGAAGGGTCCTTGAGTTCAGCCACTTGCACACTTCTGTCTTTATTTCTCTATCTCACACACACACAGACACGCACGTACGTGCGCAAAAGAATTTTTCCCCCAAATTAAAAATCCATAAATGAAATGAACCCAAGCAGCTCTGGCTGAAGTAAAAGACCAAGATCTGGAAGCCTCCGTCTCTCTGTCTGGTGGTCCCCCCTACCCTGCCCCTTACCGCAGAGTCCAAACGCAAGCACGATTCTTCACTTTACGGTTGAAATCAGAACCCCAGAGAGGGCACGCGCCCGGCCCGTGGACTCAGCACACCCGTGCCCCTCCCACTGCAACTCAACCGTCCTGCATAACTGATGCACCTACAGAACTTAACCCAGTGCCAGCCTTTGTCTCAGCCCTCTGCCCAGACTGGCGTAGTTAAGCCCCGCAATGGTCTTATGAAGGTTCTCGTATTCTCCCCATTTTACAGAGCAGGAATCTGAGGCACTCAGAGTGATGAAGAAATGTGGCCAAGGGCCCAGAGCTGGCAAGAGGCAGGGCAGGAGTTTGAACCCAGGCAGCCTGGCTCCACCCCCACGGTTCTTAAGCAGTTCGGCAGAAGGAATCACTTCTGCCTTCAGGCAGAAGAGGAAATATGAAGTTGTTAACCATTTGACAAGTTAAATACACCCAGAGTTTCCATTCAAAAGCAAAACAAAGACCCATAAAAATAACAATAAAAATTCTTTAAACCCACAACACTGGAGAAGCACACAGGCACTAGAAGCACATGAAAGCATCTGTCAGCCTTCTCTCTCAGGGGGCTGCACTTGCGGTGGGGGAGCTGGGCAACGCACGTTACCCCAAACCTTTCCACCCGTTCTCAGTGCATTTGTCCTATGCTCTCACCCCTCCTGTCCCAACCCTGGGGCTTCCACAATGACGGCACTAGAAACGACCCACATACAAAAAACCTGACTCCTGATGCCCTTCAGGGCTGTGGCCAGCCTACCCTCCTACCACAGAGGAGTCAAGTCTTCCCCCTTTCTTTAAAAAAAAAAAAAAAGGTCCTCTGTGGCCAGCCTGCTCTTTTGGGGATCTTTGTCTCTCTCTGGGGGGTTTTTCTCTCCCCAACTGTGACATGTGACCCCCAGAATAAAGTCAGTGAATCCAGAGGTGAACTCTCCAACTCCCTGGCTTCTCTGTACTGTTTCATTCGCTTGCCCACAACCCGTCAGTAGCTCACTGGCAGGTCCACACCAGGGAGGGTCAGGAAAAAGAGTAGGGACGTCCAGCACTGAGACCCAACTCAGTCAATGGTACCTCCAGAAGTTCCCACCTGTTTTGAACCCTCTGCCTCCCCAGCTGCTGGCCCACCTCAGGTTCAGGGCTGTGACGGCCGCAGTCACAAAGTGCTCCCTGCACCCCGGCTGCACCCCACTCAGTCACAGGACCTCCAAACACCAGCCTCATAGGAGCAGACATGCACAAGAGACTCAGAACCCAGGGAACTCTAAATGTCTTCAGGGAAGGGGGACACCCCAAACAAGGCATTGCCCCAGCCGCAAGCAACAAAGAGCATCCCTCCTTTCCGCGCCAACGCCCTCCACCATCACCACCAAAAACTAGGGTATTTCATGCCACGAGCGGAGGTGACTGACCCAAATCCTCCCACTTCCACATTTGAATAATGGGTTCTGACATGTGCCTACCACTTAATGGTCGCCAAACAAGGCACGGGGCGGGGACCTCCCCACCAAGCAGCATTTATTATCTTTGGGTTTCCACTGGCTGGAACCTCCCAAAGTGCCCCCAGACTCAGCTCAGCAAAACAAAAGGACGCCATCACAAATCACAATCTCACCAGGATCTCGGGCCCTGCCCACACTTTGTATTTTCCGATTTTCATATAAATATCGGAACAGCACAGAAGCGGGGTGATTTGAGATTCGTGGCATTGTGACGCCCGCAAAACAAGATCCAACTATTTATTTCACTGTGTTCTACTTCTTATCTCAAATACACAGTTCCCTTTCCCTGAACAAAAATATCCCTTTTTAAAACAACACGTGATGCCGAGCAGAAAGAATGGGGCACCAAAACAAATGCTTCCCTGCAAAATTTGTGGTTCCTCTTCTGTCACCGGTCGCACACATTGCCACCCCCCGCATCTGCTGCTGGGCGCACACACACACACATTCTCAAGAACTGCATCAATCTCTCAACGGCGTGCAGTGTGACCGGGCGTGCACAGATACTGATTATTGAGAGCAATTCAACGTTTCTCAGATAATTTCAGATAAATAATTAGGAAGGAAAAGCTGACAGCATTTAACAGCACAAGGGTGGGGAGGGACTGAATGTTCCTAAGTCCCAGGGCAATGCCTCCGAAGAGGTGACGTGCCGCGGGCACCCTGGCTGGCAAATGTCCGTCGCAACGTTTCTCCCACCTTTATGCACTTGGGCAAGTGAGTCTGCGGAATAGTCGGCACAGGGAGTAAGACCCGCTTCTTGAAGCCTCCTCGGTGCACTTGACACAATGTACTCCTCTCAGGCTCAGAGAATGCAGGTGGGTTGGGCCGGGTTTTATTTTGTTTTTTGTTTTGGGGGCACGGGAGTCTGGACAGGTGAAGTGAGAGGTCTCAAGTAGGGGCGGGCTGGTCAGAGTGCCTCTGCCCGGCGCGGGTTCCGGTGGAAGAGAGCGCACTAGGAAGGATGGTTCCTTTCCACCCGGAGTCCTTCTCGGCGGCTCTCATAGAGGCCGAGTGCCCGCCAGCGCCCGCCTGACCCCTGCCCTTCCACATTCCTAAGTAGAAGTTGTCCCAAAGGCAGGAAAAGAACCTGGAGATTGGAAGGTGATGATTTAAACTCCCAGCAGCCAAGAAGGACAGAACTGACAGCCTCACCCCATGTAGCCCCACCTTTCCCTGGACCCCAGTTACAGAGGCCTCTGCACCCCCAACACATACACAAATACAACAAATACACACACCAAGGAAGCTTGGAGGGAGGGGAAAGGAAGGCCTTCTCTCCATCCTCCCAAGTCCCTAACCCCGCTCTGCAGCTGCCTGCTGCCATTTGCATGAATGAAGATTGTGGTCAGTCTGTACCTGGGAGAGAACACAGCAGGAAATGAAAGGGCTGACACTTACTCAAACCCAGAGCTCATCAAGTCTAACCGCCCCGCCTCGGAATGAGGGGTTGGCTTGCCAGCCCCCTGAGCCTCCCCTCACTGACACTAAGGGTCTTGTTCTCACTTAACCTGTTCCTCCCGTGCCTGATTCCAAGTCTCCAAGGGGATTGTATTTAATTCTTAATTAGCCTCTTTTTACATAACTGACAAAAAGTGTTATTATTACTTGCACCTGGTAAGAAATGCGATCTCAACAATGAAAAGAGAAGGCTCCCTCACGCCTCAGAGCCTGGGGGCCCCGCCCTCATCCCAGGGACTTCGCTTGTAAGATTTCTCCCAATTCTCACGCCCCCTCTGTGGCTGGCCCCCCTGTTGCTAGCCCCCAACCTCAGCCACATCCCAGGGCGTGTGACTTGCACCTGGCACTGTGATGGGGACTTTGCAAAAATGGATTCTCAACAAAGCGGTTGCACGAAGGAAAGAAGTAAGTGTTGGACGGTTTCCAGAATGTAAAGGTATAACCCCTTTGCCTGTACACAGAGCAAAAAACACTGAGAGAATACACACCAAAATATCGAAACATAGAGCTGCAAAGTGGGATTAGGGCTGATTTTTATTTTCAGCCTTGGGATTTTCTCTTTTTCCCCATTTCACAGAAATAAGCATAAACTTTTTAAATCAGACATAAATCATATTCACATGTTTTGTTCCAGGTCGGTGCAGGAACTAACTTACATCTCTAAAATGCTCTACAGTTTATGAAGCACTTTTAAAATTGCAAAACTTGCCCTGGCTGGTGTGGCTCAGTGGGTTGGCACCGGCCTGTGAACCCAAAGGTCGCTGGTTGGATTCCGGGTCAGGGCACAGGCCCACACTGCAGGCCAGGTCCCTGGTTGGAGGCATGTGAGGAGCAGCCAGTTAATGCTTCTCTCCCTCTCTCTCCCTCCCTTCCCCTCTCTCTAAAAAATAAATAAAATCTTTTTAAAAAATAAACAAAATGAAACTGGAACACTTGGAGGAGTCAACCATGGTCCTATGGCTTCCTGCTTCCTAACGGCCCCGAGTGTGGCCTGCGTGGGCTGGCGCTGCCCAGGGCTCCATGATAAAATGTCACGCTGACCTGTCCACCCGCCCTGCAGGCCCAGGGCCGCTCTCTGCACGGTGCTTCCCGTGTCGAAGGAGCACAGGCGTGGGGCACCCAGGTAAGGGGCAGGTAGCGTCCCCTCACAGATGGGGTCCGTGGCTTGCTCAGGGGGGACCGCCTGGTGCCGCCTCCTGGGAGTGATCCAGCCGTCTCAACAACCGGACGATTCAAAAACACAGAAGTGGCTGTTTCAAGTAAGTTATATCTACTCTGCAAGTTTGCAAAATGTCATTTATGTATCACAGACCTTTTTACACCAGCATCTCTGTCTGTCTATTTCATGTAACCCCATGAGGCATATTATTATAGCCCCATCTTGCAGGTGAGAAACCTGCAGTTCAGCCACCCCTGGCCCTTCCCCAGATAAGTCTTTGGTTCTCCTGCCCCTCTAGGGCCCACTCTCTGCCCAAGACGGTCCCTACCACACCTGCCACACTGATGGGCACAGGTGCCAAGCCCCCAGAAGGCCCCAGGCATCTGCCCTTTCCTCTGACAGTGGAGACAAGTTCAGCTGAGGGTCAGCTGTCTGGGTTCCAATGTGGCTCTACCACTTAGAGCCCTGGGACCTTGAGCAAGTTGATCTTTTTTAAGCAAATTACTTCATCTTTTCCACCTGTAAAAAGGGGCTCTCCTAGCCCCTACTGGTCTGCTTGTTTGCGCATCATTAGGATTATGTATGTGAAGTTCACCGCATGAACTGGTACAGAAGTCAAGGTTCCTAGTGTTCACCGTTATTCTTATTATCACCAGCAGCAGCAGAAGGAAGACACAGGCACAGTGCTTCACCCAGACAAACGTCCCCGTGCTCACCTTCTCCCGCGTTCCCTCACAGCAGCCCGGTGAGGCGGGGAGGCAGGCATTAGGCACCCGTTTTAAAGATAAGGCTACTGAGACTCAGAAAGGTGACCCACCCACAGGCACACAGGTGTGGCCAGGACTCAAGCTGGCCAAAATTTGGCCCGTGGTCCAAATCCTAAGCTGTTCCCTCTTTGCGTGAGGCCGTCTACCCCACAGAGGGTTCCAGGAGCTCTCCTTGCAGCCATCTGGCTTCCCGTTGGGGCGCAGACTCCGGCCTCGCTCAGCAGGAAAGTCATTTAACCTCTGCAGACCCCAGTTTCCTCATCAATGCCACCTGCTCCTCTCCTGCTCTCCGGAGTTGCCATGGGGATAATGAATGGGGAGTAGCTGCAATGAGCATACAGCGCTCATCTCTGCCTGCTTGGAACCAACCGCTCCACAAGCAGGAAGGAGAGGCAGGGCAGCCCTCCCCAAGAAGGAGCCTACGGTCTGGAGCCTTCCTCCAGCCATGTAGGTGACGTTCAGGTCAGTTTAAGCCACTCGAGGCCTCCAATCCAGCCAGCCCAGCTCCATGCGGAAGCCACACAATGGTGGCTACAAAAGCAAACAGACCTGACTCCTGGTGGATCCCCATCCAGAAAGGCACGGAGCGAGGTAAACAGGGCGGGGAGCCCTCCTCCCCACGGACGAGCTGGGGACCTTCCACAAGGCATCCTACCATTAATTTCAAAATTTAGTTTTACTCAGCTCCATCCACAAAGTATTTGTGGAGGCTTAGAATAATACCAACAACACAAAATAAAAAAAATAAGCATCAGGGAATCAGGCCAAGAAGAAATAGGTACGGAGGAAATAGCAAAGCCTGGGGTAAGATCACCCCTGGAAAGAGGCACCACATGGCCCCTGTCTGCAGAAATGTCAAGATGGGCCACAAACCTAGCTCTCAGGTGCTTGGTAACCACAGCCAAAGAGAAGCAGGATCAGCCACGAGACTGCCGGTGCCGGGAACAGGGAAACAAACCGAGTGTTCTGAAGAAGCACATCCTTCCCTGTGCAATTTCGAGCCTGAGAGGAGTTTTTCCATGAGACCTTCACGAAGGGACACACGGCCCGGGGCCTCCCACCACACCCCCAGATGTCTCTTCCAGACGTTCCTTCTGTCACCAGCTCCTCCTGTAATTCAAAGGCATAATCCCACCGAGGACAACTCGGCCAAAGTGGGCAAGTCACTTCATCCCTTGGAGCCTCAGTTACCTGCTCTGTAAAATGGCCCATCTGCTGCTGCAAGGGTTAAACAGGATAAGGTCTGATAACTCGTACGCCTGACACCCAGTGGGTGCTCCATAAAGATCAGTTCATCGCTTCTGCAAGAATGCCAGTTCCTCCAAGCTAGAGCTCTTGGTCTGAATTGGCCACTGAATGTAACCCAAACCTCCATAATGTTCACTGGCACATAGTAGGTATTTAGTAAATATTCGCTGAATGAATGAATGAATGAATGAATGAATGAATGAATGACGTTCCAGCATCAGGTTCCTGAAAACAATAGTGCCACCAGATAGTTCTAGAAAGGAAAACAGATAGATTCGAGGTAAAACAAAACTCTGGGGAAAACAAGAGTTTTTATTCGCCCTCCCTCTTACAGAGTTGTAAGCACACTGAAGGTCTGCAGAAGTCCACAAGAGACACCCGACTGTGGCCGGCCCGGAGCTCTCCAGGCTTTCTTGACCTCAATGTCCCTCTACCTGGAAACACAGAGAACAGAAGACAGACCCACAAGTGTCCTCAGGAGCCTAGGGGACTCTAACTGAGCCTCAGAAGGAAAGGGACAAGAGATGGAAGAAAAAGAGTGCCCCCACTCTCCAAGCCAACCCCCTCTCCCACCACCACCTGTTAACGTCGGCATACATTCCACTTTCTAAAAATCACATGGAACCTTCAGACCCAAAGAGCCCCCTCTGTCTGTTCACATGGATGCTCTGGCTGCCCCTGAACATTCCCGAACCCACTTGCTCTCAGCTCACCTGCAGTAAGAGCAAACTCCCAGGGTCCTGGGTCGGGGTCACCTGCCGGCAGAAAAACACCCAAGTCGAAGCAAGGATCCCAGAGACTGGGTCGGGGAAGGAGCCTTACAACCCCCCCCCCCCGTGGGTGGCACTGTCTTTGAAGTGAGGGACAGGGGTGGGGGACCTGGGTGTGTATCCCAGCTCCCGGAATCCCCTGAGGGCTGCCTCCAGGGTACATCACATGCTTCTGTTTAGTGCACTAAGCTCAGAGGCTGCCTGGCAACAGGTTCTTCTCCCTGTGTTTGCTGCTTGTTTGCTCAGTGACACCCCCACAGGCTGGTGCCACCACCCAGGCTCCCAGAGAGCCAGAGAGCAGGTCAGGCCGCCCCAAGGACGAGCACCCCCTCCTCCACACAACCAGGGCTCTCCTGGCCACGCCACAGGGCTTGCCAGGAAATGATTAAGGAGTATTTACTGAGCACTTCCGGGCAGCAGAGTCTGCTCCCAGCCTCAGCTCCCCACTCCGCCTGCAGGCCCTGGTGCCCATTTACTCATTTGTCAAACAGTTGTCAAGCACGTACCGAGTACTGAGTACTGAGTACCAAGTACCAACAGGAACCCGGCTTCTGACTGGAATGCTGGCCTTGACCTCAGACCCCCCTCTTCTGGGGGGCGGCAGGCCTGCTGTCCACAGCTAACCCAGATTCATGGTCCTAGTACTAGGTGCCTATTCCATGTGTTTGAAAGAAATTAAAGTGGCCGTAGGCACACATGGGCCTAAATAGAGTTTAATGTCACTTATCGCTTACCTTCTGCCTCATGGGGCTGGAGGCCCTGAATGCAACCTCAAAATGCATTCCTAGCAGCCCCCGTGTACAGGCCTTGAGTTAGGCGCCAGGCTTAGGAAGATGGATGAGACCCCTGGGCGCTCACTCGAGGGGCTCACTCTGAAGGCTCTTCCCCCCAAGGCCCCCTCCGATGCCCCCCTCCCTTCCCACCTCCCCACCCGCCCGTGTCCTGTTTGCCACCCGGACCGGCCTCCCTGAAGCTTGCATCGCGGAGCAGTTGCCCTCTCTGGCCCCACTAGATCACAAGGTCGGCGGCTGCAGGGAGGCTGCCTCCCGGTTTTACTCCCCTGGCACCCAGCACAGAGCCTGGCACAGAGCAGGTGCCCGGGGGGACCGAGCGGAATGAACAGGAGTGGGAGTCCACATCTCGGCTGGCTAGGCCTTCCAAGAGAAAGCCTTCTAGATGCCAACCCAGAAAACACCACCTCAGGCTGTGGTTAATTCAATTAGCACCACTTAGAGAGAGGGTGTGGATCCAAACGGGCTGATCACAGCCAGGCTGTTGCGAGCAAGGTGTTCGCAAACAAAGGGAGCCTGGGACAAGGCAATGCCCTCACCCCACGCCCCAAGGAGCTTTAGACCTAGACTCGTGGGACCCCCAAGCGCCCCCTAAACACACACGAAGGGAAATGCTGCAGCCCGGTCTCTTCGACAGAGCTGCCCTGACTCTTCCTCACTGCACTTTTCTGTGCTCTCTCCTTAAGCAGATTTTTTTTAAAAAACTGAAAATCACTTATTTACCACCTTCTCCTGGGGTAGTGATCGTGGGCCCTGCAGCCCTTCAAACCCAAGTTCAAATCCTGCCTGTGTGATCTTGGCAGTTCACTGGGCCCCTCTGAGGCTCGGTATCCACGTCTGTTAGGGTAAGAAGCCCCACGGCGCCAGGGGTGGTGTAAAGGTTCCATGAAATAAAGTGAGGAAGTGCCTGGCCCAGGTCACCGTCAGGACTGAACAGACGCCTGTCACTTACCCTTCCCTGGGAATCTTCAGAATTGGACCCAAACAAAGGCGAAAAGTACAGTGGACCGAGCCCCACTCTGGAACCCAATGGCCCGGGTTCTAATCCTGACTCCACTGCTCCCAGCTGTGCAACCTGAGACAAGATACCTGACCTCTCTGGGCCTCCGTTCCTTCATCTGCAAAAGGAGGGTAACAATACCTGACCTTGGGCAAGACCCTCGTGAGGATGGAAGTGCTGGGAACAGGCGTGGCTCACAGGCCGCTCTCCACGTACACACCTGCTCCTGCCACCATCGCTGCCCCCCCCGCCCGTGTCCAGCCAGGCTGCCGCTGGCCACAGGGCCCCGGGAGACAGGCAGGTGGCTGTGAGCAGGGCTCCTGCCCGGCCTGCAGTGGGGATGGGCGTCCTGCGGCCCCGACATGCTCTGTTTGGTCAGACAGCGTTGTGTTTGGTTAATTCGATCGACATCTTTTAAAAGCAGGAGATTTAACCTTAAAACCTCTGTGTTTCCAATTTTTCTTAAGAAATGAATCTGAACAACTGACAACACTGGGTTCCCGAGGGTTCGAATCCCAGCCCCAACAGGACTAGTCGGGTGGCCTGTGGGCGGGTTACTCAGCCCCCGCCTGTCCTCTCACTGTGCGCATTAAAAATCAGAGCCACCGCCTGGGGTTGCAGAGCAGGTTAGATGGGCTGAAATCTGTGCAGCACAAAAAACAGTGCCTGAACGGAGAGCGGGGCCAGGTAAATTACACACTTTAAAATGGTTAAAACAGTGAATTCATGTTACGTGTATTTTAGCTGACCTACTGTGGTGATCATTTCACAACAGATGTAAACGTGTATAAATCAAACTGCCGTGCTGTCAGCTGATAGTGATGTATGTCAATAATTTCTCAATAACACGGGGGGGGGTTCAAAGTGGGGAGGGGCAGCCCTTCAAACACGTTCCCTCAGGCTGCAGGGGCCCCCAGCCCTGCCCCCTGCTGCCTCGCTAACGCCAAGCACTCGCGTGGGGCCCCATCCGTTCCCCGCTGCGCCCCTGCGTCAGAACTAGGTGAAAGCACTGCGTCCCTCTCCTAAACTCCCTCCACTCCAGACGGCCGGTCCAGCAGGTGCTAAGGCCAGACATGGAAGCCAGGCTGCCTTCTGCCTCTGCGCCCAGCTCCCGTCCATCTCCTGCCGGCAGCCTCGCCCCGTGCACAGTCACCCCTGGCTGCGCGGGGAAGAAGCTCGCCCGGCTCCAGGCCACGATAAGCAGCAAAAGTGATCGAGCCTTACAGATCCAATGTCCCACGGCAACTCCCGTGTGAGACCGAGCACCGAGAAGCAGGCTGCGCCCACGTCCATCCCTGCTGTGCCCGGTGCATCTGGCCCCCCAGCAGGCAGCAGTGACCGCCACTGACCTCTGCCCTGCCCGCCTCCTGGAACGATGCTCTCACCCCGCTGGGGGAGCCCCACTTTTTATGTGAAGGCCCCACTCAAGCCCCACCCCCTCAGTACATTCGACCAAAGTATACCAAGCACCTGCCGGGTACCAGGCCCTGGCTCGCGATGCCCGTGGGGAACCCAGTCTATTCGGGGAGACCTAAAAAGAGTAACTGCAGCATGTGTAAGGGCCTGGTCGCAAAGAAAGGGCATGTCACAGTGGAGGAACTTCGAGAAGTGCCACGTGGCGACACGCAGCGTGTCCAGGATCCAGGACCCAAAGCCCACTGGGGGCTCTGATGGAGCAGCAGATGACTCAGTTGGGTCTGACTGTGGGGCACCCTCGGGGCCGGAACTCCAGTGGGAGGGCCAGCCTGGAGGCACGGAGCCCTGTCCCCGAAGGCCCCGGCACCTCACTGAATCCTCGCAGCCACCCAGGGCTAAGTCCTGTTCCCACAGCACAGGTGAGACACCTGAGCTGGTAAGTCCAGTGACCTGCCCAAGGGCGCAGGCCCCTCTGTGGCAGAGCTCGGCCAGCCTCCACCCAGGTCTGCCTGACTCGCTTTTAAACACCACACTGCAGTGTGCTCACATATCCAGAGGAAATGCACGTTTGAGCTTGAAGTCTGGCTGATGATTTCACCCAGAGCAGTTTATAGCTCACGTCATGTTGCACCCACACCTCTCAGTGGCTTCCGTCACCAACATTTTCCCATGTTGTTAGCATTCTCTCAAAGCACCGCTAAGGACCGCGGAGCCGGCCACAGTCTCAGCAACGCCCCAAGGCTCCTCATTTAGGTTCTAACCCACGGCTTCTTGTTTTCCTTTTGACCCACCAGCCCACACAAAGCTCATCTCACTGAGTTCTCACGGGGAGGGGGAGACTCAGCACCCCTGATCCCACCCACTGTGTGGCTTATCTCGGATGAGGATGAGTAAGACAATGACTGTCACCCTTGTGTCAGCAGGTTGTACTGAAGGAGGGGCCCTGCCCTTCAATCCCCAGCCTGCTCTCAAACTGGGCTTCCCAGCGGTGCCCACCATGCATTCACCTGCTCCCTGAGCTGGTGTCTCTACTGGCTACAAATGCAAGGAATGGGGGTCACAGGTGGGAGCCGTCCTGCAGCCAGCCCCTCCAAGGTCCCGGCAGGGTCACTCTCCCTCAGATGGCCCCAAACAGCAGAGATGCCAGAGTCCAGCAGGCACCGTCGACTCTTCCCCGGAAGGAATGGACATGCCCCCAGCAGGTCCCCAGGCTCACGTCAGAACTTGGCCCCAGAAAACCATTTCAACAGCCACCAGAAACAGGTCCCAGAGGTGGACCCACTATTGGAACTTCAGTGTCTGGGAGACCCAGGAAGCCAGGCTCACACTGTCACTAGCTGAGTGGCCTTGGGCAAGTCCCTTCTCCCTCCTCTGGGCCTCCGCCTGCAAAGTGAATCCTTCGGGAGAGACAATCCTTAAGGTCCCTTCTTGGTCTGAATGAGGCCCTTGGGCCTGGCCAGTTTTAAAAGTGAACAGTGACTGCACTTCAGGACACAAACTGATCAGTACAGTCCCTGACCACCAGCAGCTGCCTAGAGTCAAGACAGCAGAAACATACAGAGGAAGGCTCTCACACCTCTGTCCCCTTCGTCCTCATCGCCAGGACAAAGGTCCTCATAGTCAGGACAAAGACAGTCACTCTCTGATGGCAATAGAGGCAGGACTCTGACTTAACCTAAGAAAAACATCTAGCTTGCATTCCATAGCCTAGCTTCTCATATTAAAACAAATGTGCTTGTCACCCTTAAAAAAATTAAATGACTGATTCATAACAACCCAGCAAAATACTGGAGCCGGAACAAGAGCAAGTCACCGGGATGCCAACTCCAAAGGGGAGCTTTCTGTCTTTATTTTCCAGCTGGCGGTGACAAGCTTTTCACAAAACCCAGGCAGGCTGCACGCCAGTGATAAAGGGGACAGTCAGCCCTGACACTTGAACAAAGACAGGCCCAGATAGGAGAGGCCACCGAGTGACCTCTAGGACCCAGGAAGGCCTTGCTGGCTTGAAGGTGATGCTTGGCCACCAGGAGGGAGGGGGGAGGGAGGGGGGAGGGAGGGACTCGCTGCGGGAAGCCGCTGGTGCTGTGTGCAGCTTAACACCAGATTCTTCCCAGAAGCAAAGGCTCAAATTCAAAACCTAGGAAAAATCAATAGTCTCTGGATTGTAACCAGCTCATTAGCCTCTGGGTAGGAGCTTTCACAGGGTTCAGAAGTCCCCCAAAAGGGCAGGATGTCCTCCCAAATCAGCAGGCTCCCCACCCCCAACCTGCCTACCTCTGCTGCACGCACCCCCCCCCCCCCCCACCATCATCAGCTCTGCACAGTTGAGCAGGTTCTGGTCCCTCCTCCACTCTTTCTTCTCTTCTCCCCCCACCCACCACCACTGACATCAGCCTCGAGGGGGACAGAAAACAGGGAGAAGAGCTCCAAGTTCTAGGTGAGAAAGGTGAAGCTCAAAAGGGGACAAGATCACCAAGGTCCTGCCAGAACCCAACCCACTCTACGGCTCCGAGTCAATGCTCTTTCCAGGTCACATCCACACCCCAGGTCCCGCCTCTGAGCACCTCCTGGCACCCCACACCCCACTCACATTTGTGCACACACGCCCGCTCCCTGCAGCTCACTGCCGCCCTACGACAGTGCCCTTGGACGCACTCGGCCTCCGGGCCCCTCCTGACGAGGCCCCGCCGAGCAGTCACCTGGCCCACCTGGGGCAGGAGGCAAGCTGGCCAGCTCAGAGCTGAACGGAGCAGAGACCAACCATTTTCTAGCTGTGAGGCTGTCTTAATCTCGTTGCATCTTAATACCCTTGCCTATAAAAGGGGAATAATAACAGAGCCTGCCCCACAGGGTCACTTAAAACGAACGGAGCCCACGAAACCTGACCTGGACCAGCCTGGAAGGAACAGAGACGCACGGGGCTCAGCACAGCCCCCTGCCCAGAGGCTCCACACACCTCTCGCCTGTTCAAACTCCCACCACGGTGAGAACCTGCGTCCCCGAAAAAACCTGCGCACACAGGTTCACGAAAACATGACCCATCATACCCCAAACGTGGAATGAATCCGCATGTCTATCAAGTCACGAAGGGGGAAATAAAACATGGCACACCCCTGTGATGGAATAGCATCCGGCCATGAAAAGGAGCGGGGCGTCGAATACGCTCCAATAAAGATGGACCTTAGAAACTAGATGGTGAGAGAGAGACGCCAGCCCCAAAGCACGCGAAACTCGGAGACTAGGCCAACTCTCAGAGACAGAAAGCAGACTGGCGGCTGCCGAGGGCAGGGGGGGGGGGGGGGAGGGGGGGTGACCGCCAATGAGTGTGGGGTTTCCTCTGGGGGCGGTGATGACAACAGTCTGGAACGACAGTTCTGAGCACGAAAACAATTGAATGTGCACACTTTGAAAGGTGAATTTTATGGTATGTGAATCCTGTCTCAATAAAGCTGTTACCTTTCAGTGGCCACCCCCAAATGTAACAAACAGTCAGATGATTAATATTTATAATATGAAAATAAAACCCTCCCACGATGCCTCATGCTCTACAAGACGGAGTCTAAATCCTACAGACCTCCAAGACCTTCAAGTCCCCAGCCCACCCGACCCAGGCACCCTGAACTTGGCAGGTGTGACCCTTCCCTGTACAGGAAGGAGTCTTCCCCACCCCGGGCCCGGGCCCCCAACATTCACCCCCGAACAACAGCCAAGGGCACTGGCTCAGCCTCACTTCTCTGTCCCAGCGCCTGGCTGTTACTCTGAAGCCTGCAGTGCCTGTGACTTGCAGTTCGCCAGCCAGCCTGTCTAGCCTCTTCGGCTGAACTGGAACCTCCTGAAGGAAAGATACCTGGACTGGTCTCTTTTCCTCCTCGTCTATCCCCTGCCTCCGGCCATGGTGGTGTCAATGTCAACAGCAGTAGCCCCAGGACTTCCTGTGTGCTAGCTCCTTATCCGCACAATGCTTGCTTTATATCCCGACCTCCACAGACACCGCCAGACCGGTCTGCAGTGGGGAAACAAAGGCAGGTGGTGGAGGAGGGGTAAGGAGGGAGAGGGGAGGAAGCTAATCAAGGTCACAAGCAAGGGGCAAAGCTGGGATTTGAACTCCACTTTCTCTCCCCTCCGCACTAGCACCTGCTGCCACCTGGAAGCTGTAATCGAGAAGGTCTCCGATCTAGTAGGTGCTGGGTAACATTTCATTCTGCAGATGGCATCCAACCATCACATGATGTGAGCTGAAAGCTAGACATGGAGAGCAGGCACCCCTAACGTCAGCTCTGAAAAGGAAGTGAACACCCCCGATTGTGTCTGCAGTCAGGTGAGATACAACCAGGCCCAGCCGGCTTCTGGCAGCACTTGGCATTTTTCTTAAGTATCACCAGACAAGTGCAAATTGCAGCAGAACACAGAGAGTGACTTGACATTTTCCTGAGCATGAAAAAAGAATTTAATGAATTTTTTAAAAGATCACACAAAACAGGTACTACATGAGTCACTCGCGGTCAAAAGGCAGCGTGAGGCAGCCACCACACAGCCAAGCTGGCAGGTCTGCAAATATAAATATTAAATTAAGATCAGTGTTTAGAAAATGATAACACCCAGTGCCGGTGCGGGCGTAATGAAACAGGCAGTCTCGTGCATTCCAGTGGCCGTGTAAACAATGCCCGCCTTCTGGAAAGTCATGTGGCCGGTCGGTCGGGTCAAAGATTATGAAGGTGCCTGGAAATTAATCTGGAAGAGCAGATTTCTGCTTCACAGAAAAAGCTAACTGTGTGAAAACATTCACTCCTGCACTAATTAACACAGTGAAAAACTGGCTGCTGCTTAAGTCTCTAAATAAGCAGAAGGGTAAGCGAGTTACAGTGTATCCACTCCACGCAGCTTCCTGCAGCCTGCATGAATCACCAATCATGGTGACAAATGTCATCCGCATATCACCGTGGGGAAAAAGTTTGACTCACTTAGCCACTTGTCATTAAAGGATCTAAAAACTAACTGTCCCTGCTCTGCGGTCACAATTATTTCAATTAAGAAGCCACCTGCGAAAAATCGTAACTGCCACTACTTTAAGATTATAATAGTCCTGTGACCAGGGGGCACTCTTTTCATTCCTTTAGTTTTTTAATTTCTTTTAATGTTGTCGTACTATTCTGATATAATTAGGAAAAATGAATTTTTTAAACTCATTTTGCAGCCCACTGGGTCCCGTATCAACACGGAGTCCTGCCCACCCCAAATTAAAAATTTTGGGGTGTCACATATGGCTCTGGCTGTTCACGCTTCCTTCCGTCTATCCAAACAGGGCCAGGCCTCCCAGAAATGCCTCGGCAGGGTGACAGCCCACACAGCCCCCTGCCACTCACAAATCCCCCTTCTCCAATTAAAATTATCACGGAAAAAAAAAAAACAAAACAGGTAACAGCCTGGAAAATGAAGGCTTGAAGAGTTGAGGCAATAGGGCTGAAAATTATTGTTTTAATTTTTTTATTGGCCATGATCACAATGTCTGGCACTAAGTGCACACTCAATAAATATCTCAGGCAGACGTCTGAACGGGAAGAGGCGCCCCCTCGCCCACGCTCCCCGAGCACCAGGGCTCAGAGCCCTGCCTGCAGGTCGATCTCCCTGAGGTCCTGTCAACAGAAGCTGTGTTTGGAAGTGAGCCCCACCAGCAGGAAATGGGTACTTCTGTCACCAACTTGAGAACAAAACAGTAAGAAAACTTAAATGTCACCGTGAGCGTAAAGGTCAAAGGGGGTGGAGGCGCTAACTTGTCCTGAGTGTCTCGACACCACCACCTGTTCTGGGGTCACAGGGCGTGATTTCACGATTTCCCAACCTTGACTCCAGAGCCAGGGTGCCAAAGCTTGAACTCTGTTTGCTCCATTGATTCACTGTGTGACCTCAGGCCGGTTGCCTAACCTCTCTGTACCTCGTTTTCCTCTCCCTCATGAGGTGGTCGTGAGGATTCACTCAGTCAGAACACATAAAGCACTTAGCACAGTGCCTGACACAAAGAAAGCATTCAATGATGGCTTATCATTAGTACTGCGATTCCATTTTGCAGAGAAGAAAACCTGGGTCTCAGAGAGGTGTGGTGATTTCCCAAGATCACACAGCTAATAAGAGCAGTGCTGGGATTCAAACTCGAGTCCAAAGGGCTCCCAGATCTGCCCTCCTTTTCCTAGAGCTAGCTAAACCCCACCCCCAAGGATTACTGTGATCCCCCCAAAACACATCCATACACACACCACACACATACACCCATTTGGGGCCGCAGGGGCAAAAGGTAAGAATATTGTGAGATAATCGGAAGTAACACGGGGCTGAGAGTCAATAAACCCGAATTCTCATCGTTCGGAACCTGGGGATAATAACAGCCCATGCCCTGGTTCTTCTTTCAACTCGTCCCTCCAGCAGCTCCCCTTGGAGGCAGGCCCTGTCCTGGGCATGAGGGACGGAGCAGAGGACCAGACAGAGTCCCTGCCTCCGGCAGTTCCTGCTCCAGGGGGCGGGGAAACAAACAGCCAACTAACAAGACAGTTTCCGTGGTGATAAGGACGGAGGAAATGAAGCAGGATAAAGGCACCGGGGCTCTGGGCAAGGACGAATGAAGGCCTGAGAAGGAGCCAGGAGGATCAGGGGAAGAACGCAGCAGAAAGAGCCCCCAAGGGAGAGAGGGTGGTGCCAGTGTGCACCCCAATACAGCCAGTGAGGGTGTAACAGGGGTGCCAGTAAGTCGGAGGAGGGGGGAGCCTGGCCATCCCATCGGAACGGAGGCTGAGGCTCTCGCAGGCCGGCGTCTGGGATTATCTAAGTGCAATGGAAGGCACAGGGGGTTTTCAGCAGTGGAGTCCATAACTTTGTGGGACAAGAAGTCTCAGCATGAAAGCAAAAGCGCCCGTATAGGGCTGGCACTTCATAAGGGGCTTTTCTCCTGCTTTCCTTTCTCCTCCCGCCACTAACTGCACATAGCCCTGGATAATCTCGCTCCTTCTGGGCCTGTTTCCAAAAAAAAGATTTCATCTCAGTGGTTCTCAACTCTGGCTACACATTAACCTCACAGGAGGAGTCTGGGGAGATTACAATAAAACAACAAGGCAGAAGGTGGTGTGAGCCGCTGGGCAGGAGTGGGGGCCGCCATCGGCACTTTCCAAGAGGTCCCCAGGGGCAGCCACAGTTGAGAAGAGCCCATCTCAAGGGGCTTCGAAGGACCACTTTCTCAGGAATGAAACTGGAGACTCGGACACTCTTTATAAAAGATCCCTTGCAAAAGGGATGTTCGAGGTTTTATGAGTTTCTAGGTCACCCTCCACTGAGCAAAGTCATAGGCCTCAGTGTCATCTGCTGTCACCAAAAGAGCAAATAAACAGCACATGTGTCACCCCTTGTCCTTCTGTGTCCAAGGCAGACATCACTAGTTGATCCCAGCACCCTCTCCTGCTAGCTGGGCCAACCCAGGTGGTCCGAGGGCCCTTCCACATGCAGGGCCCAAGCAGCCCCCACGAATCACTTGAAGACAGACACAACATGGAACCCACTGGTCTTCCCTAGCCTCAAATCCCTAGGTCCTTCCTCACTTGGACGTTCTTTGAGGCAATGATCCCTTTTATCTTCTTACTAGCGATGATTAACCACCAAGGTGCCGGGCAGTGGGCTCTGCTAGTTCCCGGCCTGTCAGACAAGAGATCACACATTCTATCCCCAAGGGCGGATTTTGCTTTGGATCCTCAACCTCAGACTCTTTGTCCTCCCCAGTGACATCCCCCGCCCCCCCCCCCGCACCGGCACCCCAGGCAGCTGCACCCCCACACACCTACTGAACAGGGCCTGAGGTAGACTGTGCGATTGGATCATACAGTTCTACTCCCAAGAAAGGCTCATCAGAGCCCGAGCTCCGGCCACCACCACTGAGAGCCGAAACAAGGACACTGACGGCGGCCGGCACCGAGGAAGCACTTTCTGTGTGCCAGGCACCGCACTGGGGCTTCCCGTGCACTTTCTCAATGAATCTGATCGCCAGCCTCTGACATGTCCATTTACCCTCATTGGGCACACGAGGAAATGCAGGTTTGCAAGCTCCCGGGTTTCTGTAGAAGCAAGATTAGGGATGAGCCACATCCCGGGCAAGTCCCGTCACCTCTCAGTGCCTCGTCCCTAAAATGGGCGTGACACGCAACCATCGTAGGGGTGACAGGAGAGCGCAGCACAAGGAGTGTGGCCGTGCAGCAAACACCACAGAATAACCGGCTGGAACTGAACTGGGCAGGAGGAGCGGACGACCGTGAGTCCCCACCAGGTGTGCCCCACCCTGAGCTGGGACTCCTTTCCCGGCCTCACGAAAGGGATGTGTTCCTGAAAAGCTGTGCCAGCAGGGAGCCTCAGGAAGCTGCTGCTCCTGCCTCCCGCTGCTCCTGCCTCCCGCTGGTCCTGCCTCCCGCTGGCCGTGTCACCCTTCCAGGGGGTTTCTCGGGTTTCCTCCCTGCCTCACCCCTGCCAGTCTCCCAGGCCCTGAGGTCCCTGAAGGCGCTATCTCTGGGTTTCTGTCCTGGGGCCTCTATACTCTCTAAAAGCTGAAAACTACTCCAGGGAGCTGCGGGGAAGAGACCTTGGCAGTGACGCTCTTTGTAACGGGATCTCCCTTTGCCGGGTCCATCCCTTGTGCAGAACTTGGCACATTTGGCCTGGAGGCTCCTAACGAACCCTGAGCCTTTCCCTCAACTTCACGTCCCCTGCAGCAGAGCTTAGCACCACACATATCACATTAACACTGGCTTCCTTCCCCACCCGGGCAGGCTGGGGAAACTGGCAGCTCCTCCCACTTCGGGGAGGCCGAAACCCAGGCTGGCAGCACGGGGCAACCTGGAGCACGGGAGTCCCCCGGGTGCCGACTCCCAGCACCGGGTGCACTCGGCCACAGCATCCCCACCAAGTGCTGGCGGAGCAAGCCGGGAGTCAATGTGAATCCTCTCTTGAAACCCAGCTGTCTAGCTATTTGTCACATCTGTAAATGCTCATGTTGGTTCAGACCTATAGTCTCACTGCGAGGAAGGCAGCCACCACCCGGTCACGTGGGAACAGGAGGACAGCCAGCCCCACGACGAAGACCACCGAGCCCAGGAGGTAAAACAGGTATTGCCTAAAGCAACCGTTCTCGACCGGGGTGCTTCCCCCCTAGGGGACATTTGGCAATATCTGGAGACATTTCTAGCTGTCACAGGTGAGAGGTGGAGGGCGCTTCTGACACCCAGGAAGCAAAGGCCAGGGAGCCTGCTTAACACCCCAGGGTGCACAGGGCAGCCCCCAACACGACAAACTATCGGGCCCCAAATGTCCATCGTGCTGAGGCCGAGAAACCCTGGTCTAAAGAGAGAAGCTGTCCCACTCACGCCAACCACACTGTCAGACAGTCTATGTGCCCCGCATGTGCAGCTTCAGAAAGAAGTCACACTCTGTGGTCAGAGGGAGGCGGAGGCTCTGAGTCTCATGCCCAACGCATCGTTCCTTTTCTTTCTCAATGTTTACTAATGGTTGAGCAGAAAGGAGGTCTCGGGCAGCGTGGCTTGCAGGATGACAGGAGCCCCAGGAGTGGGCGCAGGCGCAGAGTCAGAGGGTGGGCGCTGGGGAGCAGGCCAAGCACGAGGTGGCAGGGTCGGCGTGGCAACTTCCACGAGACGAGGGAGGCCGGCACCCCTCGTTTCGTCAGTCCCGCCTGAAGTCAGGGCTTGACGGACTGGCTCGGCCTCACCTGCCAGGAGGAAAGGCAGGCAAGACTATCTCCAGTGTTCTCTCCAGAAAGGGCTGGTGTGGGCAATGAGCTCTCTCTTGAGTCTCCCTTCTGGCTTAATGAGCGTTATTCTCGTAGAGATAGTCACGATTCAAAGTGAGTGTGTGAGAGCTCCCACCCTTCCCCACCCCTACAATTTCTCTTCACACAGCAGGATCTGGCAATCACTCCTTTTTTAAGATTTTATTTATTTATTTTAGAGGCGGGGAAGGGAAAGGGAGAAACACCAGCATGTGAGAGGAACATGCATCAGTTGCCGCTCACACGCCTACAGCTGGGGACCTGGCCCACAGCCCAGGCACGTGCCCTGACTGGGAATCAAACAGGCGACCTTTCGGTTAGCAGGCCAGCCAGCACTCAACCCATTGAGCCACACCAGCCAGGGCAGCAATCACTTCGGACAACACATCACCTGGGCACCAGGCTGGCAGAAGTCGCTTGAACTCCTTCAGAACAGGTCTCAACTCTGGGGCCCACGGCAGCTGCAGTCCCGTAGTCTGGAGGTGTGCTAATACAGAGGGTGAGTTGGGAGCAAGCCATTCAGAGCCTACCTGCTAAGTGCCACTGTCTAGACACACCTTCCCTCACTAGTCCCTGTGACCCCGGTCACTGAGGCCTGGCCATCGCAGTGGTTCCTCGGCACTCGTCAGTAAGTTGTTCTGGAACTTGTGACGTGTGCCGAAATGGACAAGTACTGAGTGACTTTTTCCCGTAAAAAAATTTCTCTTGCAGGGCGGCACCGTGACTCACTCGAGTTTTAGCAGGTGCAATGAGTCACAAACACTGAGGGCTGAAACATTTTTTTCTCATCAAAATGCAACAAGTGCAGGGTTCAATGCAGACTGAAGCTGACGCGTTCCGAGGTGGGACTGTATGACCCATTTTGCAGATGGCACAGCAGGTGCCCAGGTGGGCAGATTCAGGGTCAGGGCTGCAGGAGAAGGTCATGCTCTGGGCCCAGCTTCTGCTGACACCAAATCCTGTACCCGTTCCCACGCTGCTCTTCCAACAGGACACCCTGAGCTCATGTCATCCGCGCCGGATCTCAAACTCCGTGACACCCACACTCACTCACAATGGGAAGGCCAAGAGCCCAGCAAAAGGCAATGAGGTCCTTCACTGGTTTCAGGCAGCTTTTACCGCTTATGGTTCCAGGTTCTAAAATCGCTGGCAAAGAAATTTTCATCTTCTGTAGCTTTAGGAAGCATTTCCTCCAGTCCCTGACGTCACAGCTCTGAGCGGCAAGTGTCAACGTGTCATCCATCCCACAGATGGCTGAGATGGCTCTCCCACCTACGGGAACGGCCCTCAAGTCCAGCTGTCCTCTCCGGGGACCCGCACACGCCCTGGCCCGTGGGGGCTGTCCGTTGCGGCTTCCTGCGCCCCAAAGGAAGCCCGCAGCTGGCCGGGTAGGTTCCAGCACAGCACGTGACCGTGGGCCAGGTTATAGCTCCCGGGGCCTCAGTTTCCTTCCCTCTAACTACCTCACTGGATTACGTGAATTAATAGGTACAGAGTGTTGACAAATACCCAACCTTCGGTCGCTGCTTTTGTTACTTTTATCATCTCCACGTCTCCTAAGACAGTCTTCAGAGATGTGCTCAGAGACTTAATCGCAAAGTCATCTTTTTAGGGTTCATCACAGCAAAACCTTTCAGAAGCTAGAAGACTAACAAAAGAAGGAATGAGATAAATGCAGGTGCTTCCCTATAATGTAACAATAGGCAACAGCTAAAAGTTACAGAAGCGAGGAGCACCTTCTGGCAAAAGAAACGTTTGCAACCTACTGTCTCCACCTTACAAACTGCCCCTGAGGAAAACAGGACAGAGACCCCGCCGCCCGGCCGCCACCCCCGCCCCAGGGGCCTGCAGTATGGAAATGGTTTGTTGTCTCCTGTATTTGCTGAAAAAGTTCTGGATGCCAATTTTGTATCTAATCTATAATATGCCCATGTTTGTTTGTTTGTTTAAAAAAAAAAAACACATTTCAAAAGACTTTCCACAATGCAAGCCTTAGAGGAAGAAGCCTCAGGTTCATACCGTAGCCTCCTGGGTGTCCCCAGAGATGCATCTACCACAGGTTTTTTTTTTCCTATTAGGTAAAAAGTGTAGGTTGTAAAGAATGTGTAAGAGGTAACGCTATTTTATTATAAATAGACAGAATATGCATAAAAAAGACAAAGATCACCCATCAAAATGGCACCAGGCTTATCCTTGGGGGAGGAGAGATTACAGGTAATTTCACTTTCTTCTTTTATTTACTTTTCTATATGTTTATATATTTTTAAAAAGCCTGAGCTAACTCAAAAGGGAACAGAGTCAGCCTCCTGCCAGCCAGGCGAACAGCCCCCGACAAGGCGTCAGCGTGAGTCCCGAGCAGATCGGTGAGGCTGCAGGGAGGGCAGCGGGTCCTGGAGGCTGTGAGTCAGTCCCCACTACGCGCCAGATGGGGAGTGACCCCTCGGAGCTCGGCCCACTGCAGGGGGCCCTGGAATCTCATTCAAAGTCACAACACGGTAGGCAGTGCGTGCTGGCTCTCTACCCAACACATTTACCAAAGGGCGCAGAGCATGCGCACAAGCTGTCCTGCTGGGGCGGCCCCCTGAAGTTTCCAGAAGGGCAGCTATGTGAGGCAGGCCTCCTCTGCTTCAGGACACCCACTCCCTTCCTAAGGGGCCTCTCCTGAAGTTGGCCCTTCCCACACCAGCGGTCGCACGACAGTTTTCAGCTACAATGCGTCATCAGGACCTTATACTGGTTTCCACTGTCTCTGGAAACAGAACCGCCGCCCCCCACCCTGCCCCTTCCACCGCTCCGTCCCCTGTACGCTGTGGCCTCCGGGGGGTGGGGGGGGCGGTGGGCAACGGCGGGACCCCGATAGGAAATCCACTCTAAGTGGAATTCAGTACACACGCACACACACGTCACACGTGTGCATGTAACTGAAACGAGCTTCATGACACAGTACTTGTCCCTCCTGCTCGAAGGACACTCCCTACCCCACTCCTTCCTAGTGCTGATCATGACTCACTGAACTGAGGTTTACAGCCACGGTTTTAAATGCGCTGCTCTCCAGCACGCGAGTCCGAGACTTCGTTTTCCAAACTTCCCTTTAGAAGCACATTTTTTTAAACACATGAGGTGGAACTACACACAATAGTCAAAGTACCAAAAACAGTAATTTCATATACAGTTCAACCTAATGATTGGGTGTGGGCCAAACGAGGGGATTCAATGGCCCGATTTGCCTTTTGTAAGCTGATTCCACATTTGAATAACGGTCAAACCTGGATGACACTGTGAGAGTAGATTATTTTGTGCAAAAGACAGATGTCTCCTGAATTGGACAAGCCACTCACAAGCACTCTGCGGCGCACCTTCCGGGGGAATAACAACGAAAAATGCAGGGATGCTGTGAGGATAGAATGAACTCATGTGTGTTGAGGGGCCTGTAAACTAGAAGGTAAAAATAATTCTTGTTCAGTTTTCTGAAGTAGTCAATTATGCCAGCATCCCAGCAAAATGAGGTCATGAAACAATAGCCAGCACCTTTGGGAGGTTTGCTCCCCGGTACGATCTTGTTGTGCAGGTTGATTTACTCCTCCAGATCCCTATGAGGTAGGTATTCTTGTCCCCATTTTCCAGATGAGAACCAACAAGGCACCAAGCACTAGAAGAGCTGGCCAAGGTCACACAACCAGCAAGAGGGGAATCAGGTCTGTCTGCCTCCAACACAGGCGCACTCAGCACGGGGCTGCCATCTCCCTTTGCACCCCCCCCCCCACAGATCTCCAGCTCCAGGCCCCAGGAACAGCAGGTCCACCAGTGTGGTCGCCCCCCTCAGCAAGGGAGGAAGAACCCCCATGACACAAGGGCAGGACAATGAGGTGGCCCCTCGGCCAGCAGCAGGAAACTTGCTGCCGGGAAGCAGGTGGCGCAGTCAGCAGACTCCCAGGCCTCCCACTGGCCTCCCACCTCCCTCCCACCTCCAGCAATTAGAGCCAAGGAGTAAGTCTCTAAACTTTCACTTGCTGGCATCCATACTCCCCTTAGCCCTACACAAAACGTACCCAGAGACAGGAGGTGGCCACAGCCAAGCTGGCCAGGTCACAAGAAAAAGAAAAGTGCTTAAGCCAATGCAAGAAGGACCTTGTTTGGGGGGCGGGGGTGGGGGTTGGGACTGGGTTTAAAAAAAGAAACACATGCTCAGTATCCCTGTTCTCTTTTAGGGCAAGAACAGGCCACACTGGCCGCTCTTCAGTCGCATCTCTTAGTCATTTATTAACCCACTTATATTCACTTGTCAAAACAGAAATAAGACTTAACCTGTGGTATCAGGGAGCCTCTACTGTCCCCCATTATACATTGTAATACATGCAGATATGTGTACGTATGTACACAATCCATTGTGGATTTAATCTCTTACATCGAATTTAAAAGATTTTGTACCACGATTTTGACAACTCATAACTACGGCCTTCTGCCCTAACTTTAAAATGTAATGCTTGAGTAAATGGAATATTTTCTAAGTTGTTTTGATATTTCTATACCCATTTGTAAGGAACTTTAACATAATGCGGCCTCACTTATCTAACTACTTTGTGTGAGAGGAAATACTATTGCCATTAGCATTTTAGAGGTGTGAACAGCAAGGATCAGAAAGGTTAAGGCACCTGTCCAAGATCACACAGCTAGTTAGGTAGCAGAGCCAGCATTCCAACCACGCTGCTTGGCTCCGAGATCTACACCCGCTTCACCATCCAGGGTTTTACCTAAGGAACAAGGGCTGCATTAAAAATAGCTGGAAACATATATATTTGCAACACAAATGAAACCAAAACACTAACCTTCTTAATACCAAAGAGCTTGTGAAAATCGATAACAAAAGGCAACCCCTCTCTCTCTCTCTCTTTCTCTCTCTAACTGGTGTTAACAAAAAAAAAGGAAGCAAGAAATGCAAATGGCCCAAAATGAGGGGGGAAAGTGTGCAACTCACAATTATAAATAAAAGTAACAGGATACGATTTTTCACCTCTCACAACTTGACGATCCTCAATTCACCTGATGGTACAGAGAAACAAACTGGCCCAGCCAAGGGACAAACTGGGACGATATTTGTGGAGGGCAACCTCAAACACCATCAAATTCTTAAATGAATAAACCCTCCAACCCAGCAGCCCTAAAACTTAAAGATTGAAGAGTATGCTTATGAAGGTTACATTGAAAGGTGCACCAAAAGAAATTCTCTGAAGCATGATTTATAAAGGGTGGAGGTAGAGACGAAAAATAACTAAAGTGTCCATGGATTGAGAAATGGTCCAATAAATTATGGTTCATTCACATATCGCAACATCAGGCAGTCATTTTTTAAAAAACGAGTGAAAGCTATTGGTACAAATATGAAATCATCTCTCAGATACCTTAGTAAATTAAAAGCCTAAGAAGATTACAATGTATATACAATGTTTTTAGAAAGATGAAGATGGATACACGTCTGTATTACATAGAAACATTGTTTTTCCTAGAAGCAAAGAAAGGGTCCCCACGGCGGGGGCAGGGGGGGGCTGGAGGGTGGGGGGGTGGCGGTATCTTTAAAGAGGACAAATACTTTTCCACGTTTCAGACTGCAGGGTTTTAAACCTGGGCTGCATGGGCTATTTTAAAGCTTCTACAGAACGCCTGAAGTTGGACACAAAATTCTAAATGCGTTCATTTCTCTGGGGGAGAGGGTGCTTCCCTTTCACATACTCTGTAAGGGTCTCATGCCTACCCCACCCCAGAAAGAGTAAGGACCACTGCCTTACAGGCTCCAAACTGGTGCCAAGTTTTCATTTCCACTCACTCGCTCCCTCAGACGCCACGAAATAACAACAGGCCGAGGCCCAGCTCGGCACCCAGAGAAACATCACCCCATTCCTGCCCTGCAGAAGATGATTGCGGCATAAAAACAATATTGTCTGCTCACGTCTCGGCAGTGGGTACAGCTTCCCTGCACCAGGAAGAAGGAAAAGTGGAACTGAAAATTATTTGCATGTTTAAAATTAGACCTTCTGTGGGAGCTGACACCACGGTGCTTTCAAAATGCCCCCACCTGCCACCTCCTCATCAGCGCCCCTCACCCAGGCATTTGCATGCCATGGAAATTCTGAGACCATGGGAAGACGGCAACTTCACTAATAAGGAAGTAATACCAAACTTCCTGCAGCTCCTGTCCTCCCTCCAAGGGGCCACCAGGAATGCCAACGAAAAGCCAGCCATACAAGGTGGGGACGAAAATTGCTACGGCGGTTCCCTGGTCTGAGGTAGCTGCTGCTCCAGGATTTGCACGGAGACTGTCTGGCCCTTTCGTTGTCATCCCCACCCCTTCCCTGGCAAATCCTGGGCCAGCCCTTTCTCGGAGCGGACAGCGAGGACATCACCAGCACAGCCCGCGGCCTGTCTCATGACTGGGGTCAGCTAGCTGGGGTCGGGGAGGTGACGCCTCACCCCCTCCGCCTGTGGAGCCCCGAGGGCAGGACTCTTACTCAGCACCGAGGCCTCCGCTCTGTGCCCATTTCCCAGACCGCGGCAACCTGTCACCTGTCCAAGTTCCCTGGAACCACGTTATCCTTGCGTAATTATTTAATGATATTTCCCTGTAGATCTCCTTCTTATTCAATTTCGGTAAACTTATTTACTAGGGCACTACAAAGAACCTCAGTCTACCTGGAAAATCATGGGCTTGATATGTAACTTACAATCTTTTTTCTCATACCCCTCACAAAGAAAATAAATAATTCTGAACATTTAAAAAATGTTTTGGGCCCTGGCCCATGTGGCTCAGTTGTTTAGAGCATCATCCCACAGACCAAAAGGTTATGGGTTTGATTCCTGGTCAGGGCACATACCCAGGTTGCAGAGTCAGTGAGAAAGCAACCAATCAATGGTTTCTTTCTCTTTCTCTCTCTCTCTCTCTCTCTCCTCTCTGTCTAAAAAGTGAGAATAGAAAAATGTTTTAAGACTGAACTAAGCTCATTTTGCACATGCCCCAGGAAACCCTACACAAAATGCTTGATAAGTGTTTTGTATAGAAACTAATGATCTGAAGCCCCACTTCTCCCCCCACAAATAACAACAGCAGCCTCATCCAGCCATTGAATTGTGTCTTAGATGTTACGTGGCAGCTCTTCTTCTATCTTGTTCGATCCTCTCAACTGCCCACTGGAGCAGGAAGTGTTAGTCCCTTTCCCCAGATAAGAAAATGAGGAGTCATGTACTTCAACTGCATTGCCCAAGTGGACGCAGCTACTGAGCGGCTGAGTGCGGAGCTGGACCCAGGTCCAAGCCCCATCCTGTCTGCACGAAGGCAGGCTTGACTCATAAGCTCAGGCTCCCCAAGAAGCATGAGCAAGAAGGAAGGCCCCTTGTTTGTCCACGATACAAAAAGAGTAGATGCTACAGAATTTCGGATTCGGAGAAGGCGAGACGACTCCCAGCCCCATCAGGGTTTGGGCCCCACCAGCCTGTCCCTTGACACAAAAGTCCCATCTGTTAGTGGTACTCTCAAGACCTTCCCTAAAACACACGACTTCTCACAGCGCAGGACAGTCACCCGCAGCCATGGTGACACTAGGCTTGGCTCTGCCACCTACCACTTATGAGTCGTTGGTAACTTCTGAACCTCAGTTTTCTCTCAGATGAAATGGGAAGGTGACAGCACCCACCTCTTACTATTTCCGAAACGATCAAATGAGGGAATGCGTGCAAGCCCTTCGCTCAGTGCCTGCCACATGCACTGTTACCTGTTAATGACAACACTACCAATCAACAGCATGATGTCAGTTACAATATCACCAATGGACAGCATGATGTTAGAAGGGAAATGCACCGGAAATTGCCTCTAACGCTGCACTCAAAATAATCCCCTTGGCCTAGCAGTGAATGAACTAAGAAGTAATTGCTGATGATGGGCTGGCTAAACCCAGGCCTACGGTCACACTGCAGCTCTGCCTAGGCCTCAACCCCAAGGAAAAATTACTTTTAGGAGCTAAATAACCTCTTTGCTGACCAAAATTACTCACTCAGGAGCCAGGATTCATTCTCCCTGCTAAGGACAGCTTGGGTATTCCGCGGTTATCTTTATCGTGGGGCTGAACTTGAAGTCAGCTCAAAGTCACAGTCTAACCATAAACCAATTTGCTCTGTTTTCTTAAACTGTCTGCAAACAAAACATAAAATTTGGTTTTCCCGTTGTTGTTCTGAAGCAAAACAAAAATATTTAAAGTCACCCATATGAGAATGTAACAAGCAATATAAAGAGGAGTTAAAATATTTTTTGTACTCTGGATGAAGCAGGTTGGCAAGCAGGCTCAAGGACTAGCTACAGCAGACAGTGAACACAAACTGTTATTACTCCCCAGTAAACAAGAAAGCAAAGAATATGCAAACCCACAGCTCCAGAAGACCAACCAGACAGCTGTCAGTCACCAGCTTTTTTTTTTTTCCTTTTTAAAGCAGCCCACTATCCAGCTGACTTCATAAAGAATATGTCAGGATTACATTTCTCAAGAGAAGGAGGCAAGGGGGGATTGCTTTGTCACACTGACGAAAACATACACATAAACCAAAAATAGTGTGCAAAAATGCTGCAAGAATGGGCGGGGTCGGGCACTGCAACCAGCAAAACCCTCGCGCTGGAATCATCTCCACCCGGCCTTCCTGTCTTGGGGATGAGATGCCAGAGTCGAAAACTGCTTTTCCGGCCCCACTAAGCACTGAGGCCTCCGGCATCTTGGCCTCCCAACTTCCACACCAGTCCTCACTCCTGCTCCAACCGAGCTGTGCCTTTTCCACGCCTCGCCCCTTCCCTTACCCTGCTGTAGGTGGGATGCCTTTTTAAATCACACACACACACTATCCAAGCCACACAAAGTCAGTCCTGTGTTAGGGAGGTAGTCAGATACCTGCACCCACATGTCCTAAACACGCCAGCTTCGAAAATCTTCCACGCGACTTCTAACTTCAAACATGGCCTGATGCTGAGAAACCGTTCACACCCACAGCTCCAGGGACACACGAAACGAGGCAGGACAGTCCCGACCTCGAAAAGTAAGAGCAAAGTGAAAAATGCGAGGCAATGGCAGGCGACCTCAGCCAGGTCACTGTCTCCTCTGGGCCTCAGTGTCCTCACCTAAAAGAAATGAGGGGTTTGAGGCACCTGGGAAGACTGGTCCAGATCAAAAATTCATTGATTCCCTGACATATCCAGCATCAAAATGAACTGCCAAATGTGAATTTGAAGATCCTTTTTCAGAGAGCCTTTTAGAGTTCCTATTTTATAACGTATCCAAAAAAAAAAAATGAGAAATAGAGTCCTCTTGAGTTTCTGCAGAATAAATCGGAGCGGAAGGAAATATCTGAATAGGGACAAGTGTGGAGTGGCAGGCAATATGCTACTGAAATTCAAGAAAAGGATTGAGCAAGAAATAAATTTACCGAAGAAATGTTTCGCTGATCCAAAGCACCGCTAACAACCACCAGGACAGAAGCAAAAACAAAATTAAAAATGTAATAATGTAATGTAATGAAATATACATGCACCAAATTAAACTAAAAATAAGTGAAGAACAAGCATGTCTTTAGTATAAATTTTGGTGCAAGAGCTCTTCAATTATAAGGTTCTTTCTTTTCTCTCTCTCTCTCTCTCTCTCTCTCTCTCTCTTTAATCTCACAGACTGTTCCCCAGAGCTTCCTTGCGGGAACAGGGAGGAAACAGTCCCCCGCACACTACACCTTCGTGACAGTCCCGCCTGGACACCCTTTACTCCCTACAACGCTCTTTCAGACGCTGGCCAGGGGGAGCCCCGGCCCGCGGGGCAGGTGGCCGCGACCCGCCCTGCGAACGCCGGAGTCCAGCCCCGGAGCCCCCTCGGACGCCTGACCCAGGGTTCTCTGCACGAGGTCACGCTGCTGCCGGGCCCTCCGAGGAGCCAGTTCGGAGCCTGCCGAGGACCGCGGCGAGGGGACAGTGGCCCCCGGGGCTCCGCCGCCGCCCGCCTGCCGGGCTGCACTGCTCCCCAAGGCGCGTGAAAAGTTTTCCCTGAAACCGAGTTCCATCCCCAGTCGTAACTGACTTGCCAGGTTTCGAACGTCATCGGCCCCTTAGAGCGCCTGTCGGTGTAAAACAAGCAAGATTTTCATGAACAAAACGCGCAGCGGGGCGTCATCACCAGAGCCCTTTCCACGGCGGGTTCGAGCCCCGAGCGGGCTCCTGGAAGGCTGCGAGGAACCGCGGGCGGGGCGCCCGGCTCTTTCCCTTCTTCCCTCCAGGCCCCTCCGTGCGGTGGGCAGCCTCCCAGCTGCCCTGCCTCCCCCCGGGGGGCGGCACCGAGGGGAAACGCAGCTTTGCGAAAGCTCGGTCCCCGAAACGCCAGGCGCAGCATTATCCGAAAAGCGAAGCGAGAACGCAGGGCCGAGGGGGGCGAGCCGGCGCCCACCGAGCACGAAGTAAACCCCCGGCGAGGCGACCGGCTTCCCCGGGGAGAGGACCGTCCGCGGGAGGGACCCCGGCGTGCAGCCCCCCTGCCTGGAGGGGGCAACTTTCCCCAAAAGCCGTGCCCTCGGCCCCTCGCCCCCTGCCCCGCGACCCGGCCCCGGGCCATCGCCGCTGCCCCTCCGCCCAGCCCCTCGGGCCCTGCAGGCCCGGTCGCCCCGCTCCGCGCCCGGCGTCCTCATCACACACGCCCCCTCCGGTCGCCTCCGGCTGGCGAGCCGGGTCTGCAGACCGAACCAGCTGCGGGAAGGGCGGGCCAGAGACGGCCTGCAGTCCGCGGGGGCGTCGGACGGAGGCTCCGGGCACCCCGGGACCCCGGGGCCCGCCGCCCGCCCTCTGGTGCCGGGCAGCAGGGTGACCGGCTCGGTCACCGGCCTGCGAGGCCGGCTGCTTCCCGCCAGCCCTCCGGGAGGCTTCCCTAGGACCCGGGCCCTCACCTCCCCCAACCCTGCAGGCGGCACCGCGGGCAGGTGCCGGGGATGCCAGTCCCGCCCCGCCCTGCCCCCCGCGTCCGGGCCCCAGGCCGCTCACCTGGCCCAGGCGACACAGCAGCAGCAGCGGCGGCAGCGCCCAGCGCAGCCGGGACGGGCGCCGAGGTGGCCGCGCCTCCCGCGCCGCCGGCTTCATGCCCCGCGCGCTCTGGAACGTGTCCGGGCCGCGCGAGTCCGGCCCCGCCGTGCGCCCGAGCCCGGGCGCCCCGCTCGCCGCCTGCAGCCACCGCCTCCGCCTCCGCCTCCTCCAGCCGGTCCGCCTAGTCCCCGCTCCGCCCGCCCCGGGCTTCCCCGGGGACATGGCAGCAGCGGCGGCCCCGCGGCTGGGCCCGGCGCAGCGGTCGCGGAGGGGACCCGTCCCTGGGCGCGCAGGAGCTTCGCGGGGCGGAGCAAGCGGCGCCCACCCCCCGTGCGCGGCAACGGGGTCCCGGCTCCCGCGGCTCCGGCGGCTCCCGCTGCCTCCTCTGCGCGTCATGCGGCTCGGGCTGCAGGGCGCCGCGGCGAGCGCTCCCGCCCTTTGCTCCCCTCCCCCTCTGAATATTCATCGCTTCCTCCCGCCCCGCCGGCCCGGCGGCGGCCGAGCCCCGCGGCCCCTTCGCCGCCCTCCGCGGCAGCCCCCGCCCCCGCCCCGCGGGCCGGGCGGTGGGGAGGGGGCAGCGGCGCGCCCGGCGCGCGCCTCCGCGGCGCCCCTCCCGCGGGCAGAGGAAGCGCCCCCGCCCCGCCGCCTTCTCCTCCGGGCCCTCCCACATTCCTGGGACCGAGGACCCGGGACGCCGAGAGCCCGCACGCCACGGTACCGGCGCCCCAGCCTCGGTCCCCCCCCCGGGCCCCGGGTTTGGGTCACCATATGCTGACCGAAAGCCCTACCAAGGGCACAAGCCAGGCCTGTGTTTAGGGAGCAACCCGGCGAAGGCCTGGCTGACCTGGCCAGTGGGTGGGCTTGGGGCTCCGAAACCCCCGAACTGCAGGACACAGGGCTGTGCGCTGTGTTCTGCGCGCCCCGCTGCCCGGCCCGGGAGGCGGAGAGCCGGCGTCGGAGCGGGTCCCGCGGTTAGGCCCCCAGCTCTGGCACACGGTGCACCTCTGGCTCTGCTGGTGCTGCTTAGCTGTGTGGCCTGGGGACGGGCACTTCACCCCTCTGGGCCTTCTTTCCTCGTCGGTGAGATGAACGTACTACCGCTAGTGTCCGGCTAGAAAGACGTGCTTGGTGACTACACGCAGCCATGAAGGGGAAAGTCCTCAAGACCAGCAGCCTTCGTCCCGTTGTCAAAGAAGCCCACGACTAACGGGGTTAAAGATTGCTGCAGATGCTGCTGCTGCGCCCGTGCCCGGGGAGAAAACTGAGGACCTGGGAGGCGAAGCCAGTTGCCCAAGAAAGGTAATGAGAGAAAGGGCCAAACCAAGGAGTGCAGGGAGGGAGAGGTGAATGCCAACCAAAGAAAGAGGTGACACCTGAGCTGGCCTTTGAAGGCCGGGTTGGGTTTCTCCAAGCGGAAAGAGGGGGTAACGCCTCAGGAAGTGGGAGCAACTTGGCAAAGAAGCTGAAGGTGGATGATTCAGGCTCGGCCTTCTGAGAAGCAGGGAACGGGAGGGTGGGCGTTCGTGTTTGGGGGGTGGGATTCTGAAAGCTAGAATAACTGGTCTGGGGGTAGATTCTCTGTGCAGAGGGCGCAAACGGCCAGGTGACTAACACTGCCTGCAGGTACCCCCTCTGTGCAGAAGGGAAGACACCTGCACTGAAAGGGTCCAAACAGCTCTCACCAGACAGGCAGAGAAGGTCAGAGGACCCACCTGTGGACTGCCACCTTGCCACCTTTTGTTTAAACATGATGTCATCATAATTCACGAGGAGCCCTGTCCACCCCCCTCCTCCCCATCTGAGCGGAGACAGGTGGTTTGAAAGGCTGTCATGTTCCTGGTGCCCGGGAGGAGGAAAAGCCACCAGGTCTGCAGGCCGCCCTGGCCCCCCCATATTCACAGGCCCCACAGACCCTGGGGACCCACCCAGCCTCCATGGCCTCCTGGCAGACAGCTCTGGAAACTGCAGCGTGCCCTCTGGTTTTCTCCTGGATGAAATGGATGCCCGCACGGAAGTGTTGGTGGGAATGGGATTTCCCCACCACGTGGTGATGAAGGAGAACACACGGCCTTTCAGTGAAAGGAGTTAAGACCTGAGTGGTAAATGACGTGTTCGGTCTTACACAGATTACACTGGATTAACGGCCCAGAGGAGGACAGAAGTGAATCCTGTGGAATTGCAGTGCAAACTCCCTGAGGGCAGGGACTGGCTGTTCTCTCCCTGGGCAACCGCCACACCTCGCTCTGTGCCTCCCCCCAGCAGGAACTCAAAGCTTGTGTCTGCAGCGGGCTTGTATAAATGCATCCAGGGGAACCGTGATGTGAAGATTCATTTCTGCAAGGATAAATTAGGGAAGTGTCATTCACTTTGCAAAAAAGAAAAGAGAGAGAGAAAGACTTGATGCCAATTGATAGGTCTCTCCCTCAGATGTTACTTCCCCTTGAAGTTCCCAGACTCCCCAGCCCCACGTCGAGTGCTTACCCCCCACCACGGTCTCCTGGCTCCCCCAGTGTGAACCCTACCTAACCACAAATTGCCTCCTTGACCATCTTCCTCACAGAACTCTTAAATGAGCCCCTTGAATACATGGGCTACATCTTATCATTGCACGCCCAGCACAAAAGTCACTCAAACAATATTATTTAGTTGAATGGCATGTACTCCTTTGAACTGCAAGCTGAGGTATTAAATATATGCCTGTTCTTTCCGCCCCCTCAACCCCCTCCTCTATTTCTCTTTCTCTCTCTCTCTCTCTCTCTCTCTCACACACACACACACACACACACACACACACCTCCATTTGCAAACAGCTTTTCAGGGATAAATCTACTGTGCAAAGTTCAGGGCACAGTCTCTGAGAATATAATGTATAATGACATTTGACCTTTTAATCATGTCCACCTTCAAGCAGAAGCTACAGCTTTGCTGAATATAAACCCAGGTTCATAGGAAATATCAGAGCCAAACCAAGAGGCTGGCATGGAGGTCTCTGGATGTGTTCCGGAAGTACCTGGCAGGAGTTACCCAGTGGCTTGTTATGGTACAGATTCCCATTTTCTACAGGCTGTGCAGAACAGGGCCTGGGAATGGGTATTCTTACCAACTTTTATCCACTGTCTTGGGTCATTCTTACTGTCTAGAGGGACTGGAAAACACTGTTCACTCTATCATTGGCTTGCACCATGTCCCCGATAGAAATAAAGACCGCTGACCAGGCACCTACTAAGTGCCAGGCACTACTCTAGGTGTTTTGCAGTCATTGTTTCTCTTCTTACAACAACCCTGTAGAATAGGTATTACTATCAGTATTTAACAAACAAAGAAACTGAGCCTCATAGAGATTTAGTGACTTACATGGGGTCTCACAGCTTCGGAGTGTTAGAACCAGGATGAAACCATCCTTGCCATCATGCCATGGTCTTCCTCCCCTCCATGTTTGTAGATACACTAACACAAAGTGCTCTGTGTGTTGGCTATTATTATTACTCTCCTGAGCCTCAGTTTTCCCAATTTTAAAATGGGAAGGGACAGAGAATGCAAGGCTTTCTACTGCATCCCTCAAGAACTGGGAACAGGCAGGCAGCCATGTTCAGTGGCATGTCCACTGTCCCAGCAGGAGGCAGGCGTGCTGGGCACCAGCCTGGAACCAGGTCAGCAGCCCCGCAGGGAGCCCATTCAGCCTGGCAACCCTCCGTTTGTTTTAAAAGCCACCATGAGCAAACCATTCTCCAAAGCCCTCCTAAGCGGAATGGAATGTTTCTTGGGAGTCTGATTAGCTAATGTCACAGGCCTGGCTGCCTGAGACCTTCCTGCCTCACAGACTTGAACTAAATCAGAATGGAAAGGAAGATTTTGAAAGTTCTTTATTTAAAAAAAGAAGAAGAAGAAAAGAAAGGAGCACTTCATCTTTATAATAGTAACAGGATGTTTCCTGTGGACTAATAACTGCACTGTGGTTAGAACTCCATGCTCGTCCCCCAGACCTCAGCTCCTCCCCGAACAGAGCCCAGATCACCTGCCTGTGCACAGAGCCAGGGAGTGAGCGCCTCACGGTGCCTTTCCTGTTTCCTCAAGCACTTGCAACATTGAGCATTTTCCTAATTTGTGTGTGTCAAGATAGAAGACAAAGTTGCACTTGCAAAGAAACAGTTGCATGTAACAGATGTTCCGTGAAGGAATGGAAGCCTATTGTAACCGACTCAGGGTCTGCAGAACAGACAGAGAGCCACCGTCCTCAAGAGACCCTCACGCCGCACCGTTCCCTAAGTGTTAAACACCCACAGGGATGAGCCCACAGCCTCGCGCTCACAGAGGTGAAGCTCTCAGTAAGCCCAGAGCCTCTGTGTTCTGGTGAGACCGGCCCAGGACCATGGTCTCAGAGCACCTGGAAACACAGGGAGTGTGTGACAAGGAGACCTGGGGACAAGGGGCTTTTGTGCAGGGCTTGAGAACAACTTCTGCACAAAGACCAGAAGAGGCAGGCAGGGGGCAGGAGGCAAGCAATGAAGCCTGCAGCAGAAATGCCACCCCAACAAAGACAGGACTGAGAGGTGTAAAGACCAGCGGGAGAGTGAGCAGGAGGCCCAGAGTCCCAGGGCTTCTCCGTGGCTGGGCCCTTCCAGGCTTGCTGAAAATAAATTAATTTTGTTTGAGTTTGAAAAGAATTTTTTTTTCGGGTTAAAAAAAAAGGTCTTAATCACATTACACTGGATCCATAGGACACCTGGGTAAGGGTTAGGATAAGAAATGAACTTGTAACAATTGTGTCATGGAATCTTGTCAGTACAGAAAAAAACGCCCTGCAATCTAAATAAGCAAATCAAAATCATGAACGTCGATAGTTACTTTATGATATGTAAGTGGTGCATGAACACATATGAACATATATGCATATGGCATATTCAGTTGATCTGTGGATAAGCTATGCTCATAATAATAAACCGCAGCGGGTACGAGGATGGACTATGAAGTCGGCTGCCTGGGTTCAGATCCTAGCTCTTCCATTTATTAGCTGTGTGACCCTGAACCAGTTACTTAAGTTCTCTGTGCCCAACACCCTTATCTGCAAATGAGGACGTTCTTGGGATGGTTATACGTACTTTAAAAAATTAGTTTGAGCACTGATAATCCTGCCCGGAATAAAGCAAATAGGGTGAAATAAAAGATATTATTAAAATATCTTTTTGGCAGGTGTGCGGCAGGGTGGTGTAAGGGGCAGAATATGTGCTTGGCCCAGATGGCCGTAGGTTCCGATCCGTAAACTTGCTGCACAGTTTCGGCCTCCATTTCCTCACATAAGGAACGGGGTGATAATCCATTTCTGCAAAGAGGACAGGAAATGACACGTGCCAGGTGCCTGGCACCCATTCCGGGAGCCCCACGTGGAGAGGCAGGCATGGTGACTGACAGAGAAGGAGATGGGGGGTCAGGGCCCTAAGACTTGTTACCCGATGTCATTGCAGAGACGATGCACTCGCCCTGGGCTGTTCCTTCCTTTGTAAAACGGGGGTTAGATTGGTGCCTGGGTCAGCATGGGCTCGGTTACGCCGTAGTAACAAACACCCCCCAGAACTCGATGATGGAAAAGAACGAACAAGAACATTCTCACTCCACGTCTCCACAGGTCAGCTGAGAGCCGGGCTGCACCTGGCCGTCCCCTTAGGAGCCACCTGCTGGAGCAGACGCCGTCTGGAACCTTGCCAACTGCTCTGGCAAAGGGGGAAAGGGTTTGGGAGGGTTGAACTGGAAGTGAAATACTCTGTCCCGGAAGTGGCACTAATCTCTCTCGCTCACAGGTCATCAGCCAGAACTAGTTGTGTGGCCCTGACCACTACAGGGGGAGGGAAGGCCAACCCTACGACCTGCCCGAAATGCAGAGCTAGAACCGCCAGGTGAACAGCGGTCACGACCAGCTACTTATCGAGCCTCTAAAATCCTGTTGATGAAAATGCTCCACTGACCAGCTGCACGGATGTCCCCTGAAAGCGTGTTAGAAATGCAGAACTTCTGGCCCCACCCCAGACCTGCTGTGACAGTTAACTGTATGTGTCACCCTAGGCGGGCCACAGGATGCCCCGCTGTCTGGGCGTGTCTGTGAGGGTGCTTCTGGAGGAGACTCGCAGTTGGACTGGGGAACGGAGTAAAGCAGGTGCCCCTCCGCAAGGCGGGTGGGCCTCATCCAACCCGTCCAGGCCCGGACCCAACGGAACGGTGGAGGACGGCTGGGTTCCGTCCCCGCCCGACTGTGCCAGCTGCAGCTTCCGTCCTCCTGCCCTGTGCTCCTCTTCGCAGGCCCTCGGACCAGACCGAACCCACGCCGCCAGCCCTCTGTGCCCCGGGCTCTGAACTCCACCACCAGCTCTCCCGGTCTCCAGCCGGAACACTGCACGTGGCGAGGCTTCTCGACCTCCATAAGCACAGGGGCCAATGCCTTGTTTTATTTAGATATAAAATACACGTGACCTATCTCCTGTATGATATGTGTCTCCTGTGTTACATAGAACGTTGAATACTTATACCTCCTATATTATACGTAATACATATGATACGTCTCCTATAATGTATGTCTCCTATATTACATATAGTATTTGATAGATCTCCTATGTTATATAATATATATGGTATATCCCCTCCCACGGTCCAGCCGCAGCAGGGTCCAGGGGTTCCCGAAGGTGGGTAAGGCGTCGGCGCTGGGTAACAGACGACATCACGCCTCAAAGGACAGTGAAGCTCTGTTCCGTTTATTGCAAGTACAAGCAGGTTTTTATATTTTCATTTTAGGTAGTGATTAACATTTGCAGGTGTATAGCATGATCAGTTAAGCAGAAAAAATCAATACAAAGGTAACCAGGAAAAGTACAAGAATTTCCATAGTTTCAGTTATATTAAACAAAAATTGTTTTGACCAGGAGAATCATTCATCAGACAATTTGAAATAGCTCTATGTACAGAGTTTGAATGTCTTATTTATTAAAGGTCTAGAATTTGGCATGGGGCAAAAGGTACGCTAGACCGAGCAGAGGTTAGGAAATTTATTATAAGGCCTTTGTGATGTCTAACTTAGCCATCTATCTTTCTGTCCAAAATGTTTCTCTGTGTACTATGGACTCTAACTCCTTGGTAATTGTATCTACGTGCTTAGTTTATAGTATCTAACAAGCTTCTCCTGTTTTTTTGTCTACTAAATTCTAATTAATATATATTCCTGTTCAAAGTAAAGGAGGGGCTGTTACTCCAACAACTTTTAGATATTCGGGGCTATTTCATTAGAGGGAATTAACTCGGGGGAGCGCTCTGGGTAATTCTGGCTCCCTGCCACCTAATATTAACTTGTCCTGCATCTGCTTACCTGGGTCAGGGAAGGAAATATTCTTCCCCTTGGACTCACTGGACATTGTGGGCCTTTCCTCCTCTGGGCCCCCAGAGAGGGTATTATTTTGGGGAAAGGCCAAGGTGGCCTTTTTCTCAGTCTGACCTAGTTGTTGATCAGCTCTGAGAATGGCAATCATTTCTAGGAGATTCCAAATTATCAGAAAAGTAAATGTCAAAATACCAAGAGTCAGCACGAACAGAATCAACACCATATATCCACTTATGCCACGTCCACCTGGCCAGAACACGCTTCTGTGAAGTCGTAGTCCCCATGCCGTGACTTTGTCAGATGACATGGTTAGCCTTGGACGTGGCAATCCCCTACATTACATATCATATTGAATGCATAATGTATGTTTCCTGTATTATATGTATATTGTGTGTGTGTGTGTGTCCTACTGGTTCTATTTTCCCGCAGAACCCTGCTTCATACACCTACTAAGTCAGAGCCTGCACTTTATGAAGACCCCGGTGCACCGCTGCGGACCTTCACGTCCGGGATGTGCCAGCCCGTGTCCGTCGGGTGGCCGGGCTCCCAGCCCCCAGCAGTAGGGTCGGTGCCCACGCTCCCTCCGGAGCCGCCGCAGAGACTCCGATCCGAGTGCTATTTCTAATCGGAATCAGCAGCAGACAGATGCACTTAGCTTCCTCCAACCCGGCTTCAAGAAAATCCTCTCAAGCTCATTCTGAGTCTGTGGGATCTTTTTTTTCCTATAAAGCAAAAGGAATTCTAGAAGGCCTAGACTAAACCTTGAGCTTCTCTTTACACTTACTTGAAAACTCTACTCCAAACGAGACAGAGGGTGAAACCCTAAGTGGTAACACCGACTGCTATTACTGGCAGCTCCACCCCCGGCTGCGGGCCAGCCGCACCACACGCTCCATCTGCTGTCGCCCGGACCACCTCCCTGTACCGAGGCTCTGACGTGGGCCCCACGTGATGGTTAAGGGAACGACAGACCCAACAGTTTAAGGAAGTTGCTCAAAGACACGCAGGAGTCAGAGGCAGGAGGCAGACACAGATCTTGGGTTAACCACTGCGTGGTGGCTTCCCCGGGGCTGGCACGGGTGGGGGGGGCGGGGACAAGGAGGTCCCGCCACAGAATTCGTTCCCATCCTGAGCGTCTCCCATGCGGTTGCACAGCCGGTGACAACAAGCTAGCCAGGGTATCGGCAGCGCTTTAGCAGGAAGTCTTCTGTCCTGCATTCTCCTGGGACTCTGCTCCCGCTCCTCTGTGTGATGGGCAAGAAAGAAGATGTCCCTAATTCTGCGCCTCCGCCGTCCTCTGCGGACTTCAGTTAATTTCTGGATCATGAAGAAATATCAGTGTGTTTGATTTAGCCAAAGCCTAGAACTTTGCACACATGACGTACACACATGCAGCGTTTTTGCCGTGAGCCTCTGGGCCCTGGCAAGGCAGGCCGGGCCGGGCTGGGCTGATCCTGGGCCTGTTTCTGACTTGGCCCTCACCCTAAGCAGTGAAATCGCACAGAGAGAAGGAGTTCGCAGACCGGCTGTGATCCTGGCACCAGGAAGGCGACAGCAGGTGTCCTCAAGGTCTTGGCTTTTCTGGCAAAGCTACATTTTCCTTCTCCTGATCCCTGCTGACACAGTGACACTCTGGAGACTCATGGTGCCTGGAGCAAGACATTCGCAATGCGAACCATCCACCAAAACAGGGCTGAGCAGTGAAGGGATCCTGGCAGACTCCCTGACTCAACCTGGCATTTGTTACCCGGGAGGATCCCTGGCTCCTGGCCCCCTGGCCTCCGGCACCAACCTGAGGCAGGTGTGTTCTCTGCGCACTTGGCCCACAGCAGGTGTTAGTCAGATGATTGACCTTTCACTCCCTGAACTGGAAGGGAGCTTAGTGGTCATGCATTCAACCCCTGACAAATAAATGAAGGCCCAGAGAAAGACAACGACCATCTAAAGCCATGGAGACGTTTATAGGAAAAGTCAAGAGCAGACTGGGGTAGCAGGTGGATAACTAGAGGTCTGTCCGGGAAAAGTCCAGCGATTGTTAATGCATCGAGAACAGTTTGCACAATATTGATGTAGCCTGGCAGGCAAGGAGAGTGGACTGGAATGCACATGCATGAACAATGACGACTTCACTGTACTAGTCAGTGAGGGCGGTGGATGCCACTGAGTGAGCATGTGTGCTGTGTGGCCATCACATTCAAAATGACTGAGTGAACGGAGCAATGAGTCTGTGTCAAATTTTGCATTAAGCTTGAACAGTCCTCTGTGGAAACTATTCGGATGATCCAGAAAAGCCATAGCGATGGACAACCGGTGATTGGCAACTTCATCACAACATTTACCCACTCGTGCATCAGGTCTCGTGCCGAGATTTTTGCTAAAACATCAAATCACCCAGGAGATTCAGGCCCCCCTACAGCCCAGATTTGGTGCCCTGCAACTTCTGGCTTTTCCAAAAACTAAAATTATCTTTGAAAGGGAAGAGATTTCAGGTCTTCAATAAGATTAAAGAAAATATGACCGGGCAGCTGATGGCAACTGGGAGAAATGTGTGAAGTCCCAAAGTGCCTACTTTGAAGGGGACTGAGGTGTCATTGTCCTGTGTACAGTGTTTCTTGTATCTTCTTCAATAAATGTCTCTGTGTTTCATATTCCATGGCTGGATTCCCTCTGGACAGACCTTGTGAGTGTATGTGTGTGTGTACACACATACCTACAGTCTTCTACCACTTTCAGGTTTACAGAGTTCTTTCACTTGCAGTCAGGAAAAATACTCAAAATAGCTTACCCTGTCAGGCACAGGTTCTGACGAATCAGGACAGACGCCAGCCTACAGCCCTGCAGACATGGTTACCCTTGGCCCTCTCCACGACCTTGGGGCATGAGCCCTGTAGTATTCCCACCTCACAGATGGGCAGACAGAGGCTCTGAAGGATTGACGTGTAGCCCCACTCACCATCGTAGCTACTATTTGTGTTTGCTTGTTTGCAGGTTACAGAGATGGTTTAAGCAACAGGAGAGCTCTGTGAGGAGACCACTGGGGCATCTGGCAGACCCCCAAGCAGAAACACGCAGGGCCTCCCCCAGGCCTGGCTGCAAGAGCTGGAAAGCAGCCAAGAGCCCAGGCCCACGGTCTCTGCTCCTCCACCTCCTGCTCCTGCCCGGCGGGCCGCCCTCCTGTGCATCTCTGCAGGTTTCCCGGCCCCTCACCTCTTCCACATTCGGACAGTGCGGCTCCTGGTCCATGTCAAGTCCCAGTTCCCAGAGGATTCTGATTGGCCCAGCTTGGATCCCAGGCCCACCCCTGGTCCAATCCTCTTTCTTATAACCGACATTTAACAGTTCTTATTCACTTGTGTCGCCTGTTTACCTGTTGCTGTTTTTATTGTTGACACATTTTGCAGTATACAGATCATAACAATTCACCCCTAAATACACATCTCCAAAACTTAAAGGCATCATTCAACTTAGCCACAACACCATTATTGTACTCAACAAAAGTGACAATTCCTTGATGTAACCAAATACTCTGTCCATACCCACATACATACAGTGGTTTCCCAGATATTTTTCAATGCTGGTATTTTAAACTAGGATTCAATCGGCATCTACACATTGTGTTTGGTTGTCTTGACCTTGACATCTCCTTTAACTTCTGTATCTATACCTGCATCTTCACTGACGATAAGGCTGCTCTCATCATGAACGCAGGAGAGAACACCTCCTTGCCAGACCCAAACAAAAGAAACCCAGGCTATTTGTGGGTGAAACACTGTAGCTGGTCCCCTCCACCCACTGGCAAGAGGTGACTGACTGCGTGAAATCTCTGGCCTTGGAAGAAAAGCAAAGGACACCTATAGGTGAGTCAGCCTGTACAAGGACTATAGTCTGTCTGTCTGTCTCTCTCGTTCTCTCCCCCCTCCCCTTTCTTGTCTAATTCAGAGAGGCAGGTTGGTGTGGAAGGAAGGACACAGGCAGACACCACCTCAACCCTGGCTCCATGACTGGGGAGCAGTGGGGCCTGGGGCAGGCCATTCGCCTCTCGGAGCCCCGGCTCCTCCGCCTGTGAGGTGAGGACGTGGCCGTTTGTGGGGCTGCTGCGAGGAAGGGGTGAGCGCGCCCGCACCGCCCGCCCGTTGCCACACTTTGTTTCCTTGCGAGGCTCGGCACCGACGCTCAGACCTGGTTACCAAACTCAGGTTCGCTCCCTCCCGTAGACACACTGGAGGGCATTTCCCAGCCCCGCTTGCTGTTAGGTGTGGCCCTGTGATCAGGTTGGGACTGTGGAATCTGAGAAAAGCGTGCTGCGCGAGCCACCCCGGGGCTCAGCCCATAACACCTTCTGTGCCTGTGGGCAGGGCTGCCCTCGAAGTGGCCTAGTGACACCGGCAAAGATCTCTGTGTATCCGGTCCCCAAGTGACTATGTGGGGCGAAGTTCTTGCTACCAATGAAGGACACCTGCTTTGGACTTTCCATGAGCAAGACATAAAGCTTTATGGTGATAACCGCCATGGTTTTAGGGTTTATCTTCTACAGCAGCTCCCACTGCTGAGCCAACACAAAGTTTGATGTTAAAGATGAAGTCACTGCCTAGAAGGAAAACCTGAACAGGACTGACCAAAACCACAGTGGCTTTTGGAAAACCAAATAAGGAACCGTTACAACTGTTAAGGAAAACCCTTACATTTTAATAGTGTCTTTTATCAAATGTTTATGTGCTTTGATATTTTTTCTGCCTCTGAAATAATGTCGGGCGTGGACGGCATCTGACATCGCTGACGGCCAGGAGACAGCCGTGCAGTGGGTGCCATCGATGGCACACGCACAGCCATGGTCACAGCTCTCCATCTGTCATCCTTTCCCAGAAGGCCGGGCATTGTCAGCACTGCAGGTGTGGGGTTTAATCAGCACTCACCATGTCTCCAAAGAGACTCCATGCTGATTGGGTGCTGAGATGAAAAGGCAAGGAGGCAGAGCAGCCTGATGTGTGACAAGAGTCTGTGTCTCTTCAGTCTATAGGACTGAAGAGAGCTCTTCAATAGTCATCGGATGAGGATTTTAAGTGACAGGAAAGCTTTGCCTCATGGGTTCCTATTTTTCATAAATACACCGGTGACGGTGTGGGGTACAGTGGATGTGTACCTTCGATTCGGTGAGATTATCAACATGTAGATACATCAGTGATTTTTAGCCAAGGAAGAAAGCCACTGTCCGTAATAATAATAATAATAATAATAATAATAATAATAATAAAACATGCACTTCCTAAGAGCCAAACAAGTTGTGTGCGTTACTCACATTACTTCAGTGAATCATTGTAACAACTCTGCGAAGTGGCTACTCTTTTCTAGATGATTGCAAATTGTCCTGCATGCTGTTTGGAAAGGGAATAGGCTGCTATGAGACTGAGTTACAGGGAGGAACGTGACTCAGGTTGGGAAGGGGACCCTCCTAGGATGCAAGAAGACCTGAAAGAGTACAGTCGGCCATGTTAAGTGAGCTCTTACCAGGTAGCAGTTTTGATTCTAATTATGTATCAACTCCATTCTCATAAAAGCCCTAAGAACACTATTACCAGTTCCACTTACAGATGAGGAAATCAAGATGGGGATAAAGGACTTGCTCCTAATAATTCGAGTCACACAGCCAATGAGTGATAAAGCCCAGGGTGTGAAGCATGGCCCTCTAGGCACACAGCCCGTGACTCTTCCTCCCCAGGGATTAGAATGGGGAGGCATCTGCATCTTACCAAGGAGGCAGCAGGAAGCAAAATGGTACAAGCACAGGCTCTGGAGCCAGACATCCGGAGTTCAAAACCAGGCTCTGCAACTGACCAGCAAGGTACTTGGCTCTTCATCTGTTGTATTAAATGAGTTAATGCACATGTAGGGCTTATATCAGAACCAGAATACGTTAGCCCTCAGATAGTGTTACGTAGTATTACTATCTTCATACAATGCCCACGGGAACTCGGAGGAAATAGCGCCTCAGAGGTTTAGCAGCTTGTCTGAACCCACTTGTTTAAGAAAGGACTAAGTGTGCAAACCTAAGTCTGTTCACTCAGAAGCCCTTGCTTTTACTCCGTGAAGCTGCCAATCAGAGATGAGTCCAGGGGTTAGGTCTGCATTCCTGCAGGTTTCCAAGAAAGGAGATTGCAAACCCAACGTGACCCCCCCATCTCAACGTCCAGATCCCCCCCCCCCCGCAACAGCATGGCTTTGTCGTTTGCTGATCTGGATTTCATGTGTTTTATTTTAATTTTTTAATCCCCACTTGATTATGCTTATTGGTTTGAGAGAGAGAGATTGATATGAGAGAGAGCAGAGAAACATCAGTTGGTTGCCTCCCATATGCACCTGACCGAGATCGAACCCACAACCTAAGTATGTGCCCTGATGTGAATAGAACCCTCAACCTTTAAGTTACAGGATGATACGCCAACCAACTGAGCCACACCAGCCAGGGCTCATCTGTTTCATTTTAAAGTCATTCCTCTTTGAGAAGCTGGAGGGAAGAGGGAGACTCAATAGTCGGTTTCTTCCTTTTGCATTTTCCATATGCTGAACTTCACGTTTCCTCACCTGTGGAGAGAAGGCCGTCTCAGAGTCAGGCACAAAGTGGGTGTTCGACAAGAAGGTTGGGTAGAGAACACACTGGAGGTGGCCAGAGGCAAGAGGTGGGGGCAAAGTGGGGAAGGGGGGTCGAAAGGTATACATTTCCAGTTATAAAAAAAACTCACGGGATATAATACACAGTATGGTGATTATAGCTAATAATATTGTATTGGATGCTTGAAAGTTGCTAAGAGAATAAATCTTGCCCTGGCTGGTGTAGCTCAGTGGATTGAGCACCAGCCTGTGAAGCAAAGGATCACGAGTTCAATTCCCAGTCAGGGCACATGCCTGGATTGCAAGCCAGGTCCCCAGTAGGGGGCGTGTGAGAGACAACCAAACATTGATGTTTCTCTCCCACCCTTTCTCCTTCCCTTCACCTCTCTCTAAAAATAAATAAATAAAATATATATTTTAAAAGTTCCAGTTTAAAAAAAAAAGGGAGTGAATCTTAAAAAGTCTCACCAGAAGAAAAGAAAATTGTAACTATGTGTGGTGATGAATTTTAAGACTTATTTTGGTGATCATTTTGCAACCTACACAAATACCAAATCATGTTGTACATTAAAACTAATATCATGTTATAGATCCATTACATCTCAACTGATAATTTAGAAGATTGTTAAAACCATGTGCTGTGTGAGCTAGCGTACGGGAGAGCGAGTGGATGTCCTCAGAGGTCTGTCCCAGATCAGACGGACCCCCGCCCCCTGCCCCTGCCCACCCCACTTTCCTCTGACTCCCATTTCTCAACCCCAGCGTTTCTCAAGTAAGGGTGTTGCGAGGGGCTACTGAGGACACTGTGACACTGAAGTGGTCTCGGTGTGTGATGACACCCTGGGTGTCTTCACTCCGCATTCCCTTGGGCAAGTGATTGAGCAACAGGGTGGAGATGGGGGGGGGTGTGCTGGGGAGGGGCTGCGAGGTCGTGGGTGGGCAGGTGGGTGATGTGTGCCCGGAGTCCTCATACATCTCCTAACTGTCCATCACGGAGGCAGGTGTTACCTGCAGCAAAGGCTGGGAGCCCTGCTAGACATTCACCATGAAGATAGCAGACCCGGCCGTTGGCTACAAGCGTGGAAACCCGTCTCAAACCAGCGTAAGGGAAAAGAACAGCATGCATCTCTCACAGAACTGCTCAGGGGCGTACTGGTTCCATGTCTGAATCCTAACACCCAGGTAAGGTCTCAGCTTTCCTCTGCAGCCCTCTCCCTGCCTGTTTCCTTCTCTCGGTGTTTGCTCGAACCCGCTCCTCACCAGACAGGTGTTCTCCAAGCAATGGCTGCTGACCAGCCCCCATGGACGCCCTTCCAGCCGCAGAGAGCTCTGACCACCATGACTCTTACAGTCATGGGGGCAGGGGAAAGGCTTGTGGGGGAGGAAGCTGGGGCTGTTCCCTTTTGACAAAAAAATGAACAGCTTTCTCAGAAGCCCAGAGCAAACTTCCCCTTCTGTCTCATTGACAGCAGTGGGGCCCCAAGGATGAGCCTAGCTACAAGGGAGGCTGGGAAGACGGAAACAGGGCTGCTGTTGGCTTAGACATATCATTGGTCCATCGTCTGGAGCGGGCATGTGGTCACCTTGAGCAAAATCGGGGTTTCTCATGCCAGGAAGGAGAGAGACTGCACTGGGTAGGCAATGAACGGTGTTACCATAAGGATGTGTCATGAAGCCACCTCACCAGATCACATAGTAAAAACAGGAAGGAGAGCCCTGGTCAGTGTGGCTCAGTTGGTTGGAGCACTGTCCTGTAACCCGAAGGCTGCAGGTTCAATTCCCCATCAGGGCGCATACCTAGGTCGTGGGTTCGATCCCTGGTCTTAGCAGATATGGGAGGCAACCAATCAATGTTTCTCTCTCACATCCATGTTTGTCTCTGTCTCTCCCTTCTTCTTTCTCTAAAAGCGATGAAAAAAATGTTCTCTGGTGGGGGTTAGAAAAAAACAAAAACCCAAGGAGGAGAAATTTTGCAAAGCAGTGGAAATGCAGCTACAACTAATGTCCGCATTAGAATCGGAAAGCAAACAGGTGAAAGTCAGGAAAGGTGAACCAGGGGGGGTGGCGCGGCCCCAGAGGAGAGGACCCGCCAGCACCTTTCCTGGAACACACGGTTCTTTTCTGAGGATAGTCTGGAGCAGAAGTTCAAGAAATACAGAGAGTCTTGGTGATCAAGGAGCAAGCGAGAGGTCTTCTCACCACAAAGAGTCTGAGTCCCTCCTACTAAACCAAAGCGACAGAGCTCCAACCCAGGGAGAAGCACGCTGAAAACCCTTCCCTGGCTTCCCGCCACCTTGACCTCAAGGCCGGCTCACAGTCTGGCCCCGCTGTCCCCTCCACCTCTCACTCACTGTCACTCTCCCGCCCTCTCGCTCCAGCCCCTCACCGCTGCCCAAATCCAGCCTGCGCGTTCCGACTCCGGGTTTTGCTTCCTCTGTCCTTTCTGCCCTGGCCTGGCTCTGGCCTCTGTCAGCCTCCATCCATTTCCTGATCTATAAAAAGGGAAGTGCCTCAATTCATAGGTGTTGTGAGAGTTGTGGAAATGAAATAAAACATGAGAAGTGCTTAGAATGCTGGCTGGCACACAGTAAGTGCTCAGTACTCGTCGGTTGTCCTTCTTTAAGCCCCGTTTTGAGATCCGAACGAACTTGGTATACGTATTTACACTTTCCTTCCATGCTGTATTTGCGAGTGAATGCGTCCAGAGGGTGAGGTCCAGGGGGACGTGTGTGGCTGACCTCTGATTCGTCCTCCGTTGCAGTGGTATGCGAAGCACACAGCTACCCCTGAACGGTTCACCCGAAATGACGGACAGACAGCCTGACCCGGGACAGGCTGTGTCCACCCAGGACTTGTTAGAAGGTGCAGGGCTAGCTTGGGAAAGTCGACCTCCAGGTCTGTTCCCTCTTTGGCTGGCCGTGGGGTCCCACCAGGAAATAGAGCCCACCCACAATTTCCCAACAGACCTGTTGGGAAAGTGAGGTGGATTCACACACCGCCAGTGTGCAGTTAAGGCCCGGTCACCAGGCATCGCCTCCAAAAAGCAGGAACCTGCCCGTGTGAGGAGGGGAAGCCTAAGTGCCTCTCTTCAAGGCCCCTCGGCAGTGACTCAGCAGGAAGTCAGCCAAGGCCTGAGTCACTCCCTCCCCTACCACCACACCCAGGGTTTTCCTCCAGGGCTGGGAAGCCTGCTTAGAGCTAGAGGTGCAAACCCTCTGTCTCTGGGTCTACCCGGGCCAATGAAGTCATTTCTCAAACATAACAGCACTTTAGAGGAGGAACTCTGGGGTCAGACTGCCTGCCTCTTCTTTAAGCTGCAGTGAGTTTCCTAGGGTCTCCGGTCACAGTTTGCCCATCTATAAATGGGAACAATAGCAGTACCTCCCTCACAGGAGGGAAAGTGCTTAGAACTATGCCTGGTATGTTGATAAGGCTTCTCTAACAGGCCGGGCCTGATCCCACCTCAGGGCCTTTGCATATGCTGTTTCCTCTTCCTAGAATGTTTCTGCCCCAGACGGCCAACTCCCACACTTCATTCAGATCTTTACTAAATTTCATTTCCCTGGTGAAGCCTTCAACGGCCACCTCATTTCTATAAACTCTCTCCCTCCCCTCAACACTTCTTACTCCCTTCCCCACTTTTTCCTTCGTACTTATCATCATCTATTAGGTCATGAACTTTAATCACGAATCTTCTCTATTGTCTGTCTCTCTCCACCCCCACTGGAATTCAAGTTCCAGTTTTGTCTTCCTTCTTCGCGCTGCCTACTCCCTAGACCCAGAGAAGTGCTGACTCGTAGCAGCTCTCAATAAGCATGTGTGGAATGAATGGAAATGAATGTCAGCTTCTTTAACATTATTTATCACCAGTTATCACTGTCGTCAATAAAGATCACCAGTAAAGATCACCATGATTATTCATTCCACTGAAGTGAGAATCAGAGAAAGGTTCAAAGTTATAAACCACAACACAGTCAGCAAATCTGCCTTTCGTTCATTAGCACTTGAATAAACAGATTCTCAAAGCTCGGAGACCTCGGCTGGGGTGGAAAACTCCGGTGTTAGCCACAGGGGCTGGGCAGATGGCGGACACAGCAATGTGTGAATCAGATGGCCGCCAGGGAGTGGTGAGAACCAAGGGATTTGAAATGCAATCCCCGCCTAAAGACATTTAAATTCAAATTAAAAGATAATCTCTCCAGCCAAACATCGCGCTAAGCGTCGTTTCCTTGACTCCAGACTCTAAATGCAAATTTATCACCCACTTGATCATTCTGACTTAAAAATATCCAAATACTAATATGACTCAAAACCTCCAATCCTCCCACCACCCTGACAACAAGGGCCCGGGTGTGGGGGGAGGGGCGGTCTTCACAGGGCCGTCAGTCAGTTCTGATCTTAGCTGCCCCGTTTGGGGCTGCTTTGCTGTCCTGCTAACTCCCCAAAGTTCAGCTGAGAACAGCTGGCCGGCCAGTCAGGAGGGCCCGCGGACCCTTCCTGGTCCCCACAACTGCATCTTCAATAAACTCCCAGGGAGGCACTACCCCCTCCGGGAAGATTATTTCTCCCCAGCTTCTCAAGGGTCTGTTAAAAAGATGTCAGTTCGCATCATGAAAGAGAACTTTCAGCGCAGTCGGCATCTGTGTGGGGGTTGGGATGACCCCACCCTCCTCCCGAAGGACAATGGGTGGGGACTTTGCCTCATGTTTGAATAAAGGCCCATCTTGGTGAACTTCCCAAACAAAGGGAGACAGGTCCAAAAGTTGGGAGCCTTTAACTCCTGGAAACAAACACGGCCAGCATCCTTCCCCACACCACCCCCCATAGCATTTTCTCATTAAAATAGAGGAAGAAATTGAGTCCCCCCCCCCCCCCCGTCACACACCTCCAACGTAGATGGGGAGGAGCCTAGAAGGTTTCACTTCTAAGCTGCTCTGGCTGTGGAAACTCCAAGTTCCTTGAGCCTCTGCTTTCTCATCCGTGAAACGGGAAGAAAAATTCAGCGACCTGATTGGGTACTGGGAAGGAGAAATGTGAGCCACGCCTCCTCTTGATTTAGCTCCTCCCACAAGCTTTAGTCAATGGGACCCAGAACAAGACACACACACACACACACACACACACACACACACACACACACACACCAGCTTCACAGCACGTGCCATTGACACTGTTATTAAGGTTCAGCCCATGAAGGTGGAGCCAAGACAATGGCCCACCCATCAGCCAGCCCTGGTGCCCACCACCGGTCTGCTTCCCAAAGCCGGGCACTTGGAAAAGCAGATCTGATGGAAGCACAGGCGATTGTCTGTGCTGCATAAGCAGAGGCACAGCTCAGCAGTGACCTCAGCACCACCCACCGGCTCACGGTGCATTGGCCCCATACCCTGACCGGCCGTGCCGTGCCGTGCCGTTCCCCTGGAATAATCATCTTTATAGACGCCTTACAAGAGAACTGTGGGCCTGAGCCCAGTGGTAGCGCTTCAGGCCCAGAGTCCAGGGTCTGTTTGCTTGTCTGTCCTGCACTGACCTGCCAGGGCCTCGAGGGCTGGGACAAAGTGCTTGGGAGGGCGGAATAAATACTGCTTGGCTGTAAATCTGAATGAAAGCCACCCAAAGAGGTTTGCTCTTGCATCTCCACCCCTCCCTCCCTAGGAGGAAGATGGGGTTGGGGGGGATGCTTCCAGACTTCCTTCTCATTCTTCCTGCCCATGGGGTCTTGTAAACTAGACACTAAGTTTGTCATTGACTCCACAGCCTCTGACTCTGAACCTGAAATGGCTCAGAAGGTAGTGAAAGAGCCAGATGTCCCGAGGCTGCCATAGAGTGTGTTCAAAGCTGACCTGCTGCTATATAACCTCAGGCAAGTACCTTGGGCACGTCTTTAACCCTGTTTTTAATCTGCAAAGACAGGGAACAGCATCTATTTCACCCACAGACTGGATGTTGGTCGGCTTTTGTATTGCTAACTTATCTGATCAGTGATGGCCTATACAATTTCCAGATTCCTTCTGTGAAAGGTTTCAGCAGCGGCTTTTAAAACCTCCAGCTCACAGTCGGGGAAGGGGCTGTGATGTTACAGATAATGCTCAGGAGATGGAGCCAGGCTGACGGGGTGTCAATCTCTGGCCTGTCGCTTCCCAGCTCTGCGGACCGTTGGACAAGTCACATGGGCACTCTGGTCTACAAAATGAATGTTATCTCCCCCCTGGGGCTGCCCCGGGGGGGGGGGGGATACAATGCCAGGGGCTGTGCAGGAGCCTAGCACTGCCCTGTAGCACACAGTAGGGCTCAACCACCACCATTTCCTGCTCCTTTCCCAAACTACTCAAATAAAATGGGAGGGAAAATCTTTATGCAAATTATTTCTGGTAAACCCTGGTGTAGTCTGCTCGGGTTTGGTTCGTGAGAAGGAAGCAGAAAGTTGCCTCGGAGGGTGTAAGAGCTCTGAGGACAAAGGTTTCGTTTCTGCAGGCTTTGCTCCTAACCACAGTTTCAGCTGGTCGTCACTGCACCCCCTGGCAAAACCAGCCTTTCCCTCGAAACTCTGCTGCCCAAGACCAAGTACATTTTTTCTTTCTTTCTTTATATATATACTTTTCCTCTTAAATGTCATTGGTCCCCTTTGAGTGCTAGGCGTGGTCCAGAATCTGGGTCACTTTCTCTGAGAGACCCTCTCCGATCCCCTCCAGACCCACCATTTACAATTCGGACCCCTCTCCCACCCCTGGCAATTCCCCCTCACTCTTTTATGCTTTACTCTATAGTGCTTGTCACCACCAAACACACACGAAGGTGCACACACACACACTTCACCACAGTGTAAGCGCGGAGAGGGTTGGGGGGCCCTGCTCGCTGTGGCGTCTCTGCTCATCTGTGCCCAGAACAGGGCCTGTATTTTAGGCACCAAATGAAAGCTTGCCGAAAGAATGAATCTGCTACCCAAGCTGGCATTTATGGCCAAATAATAATAAAATGTCACGCGAACCCCTCATTTCACAGTTCGCAAAGCCCTCGTACAATATTGCTTGACCTTGTACAGAAGAGTGTGTCCCTGCATGTTCTAGGAGAAGAAACCTAACTCAGGAGATGAAGTGCCCCTGGAAGACAGAAGCTCTGCAGGCCTCCTGGCCTGTGGCAAGTCCCAAGTCCCTCCTCCAGTCTCACTACTCCTTGTCTGAGGGAGGCAGGGAACTGGGTCCCTTCTGGGACTAGGACATTTAAATTCTTAAATCCCGTGAGTGGCCTGATCGTCAACCCTTTAAAGACAGACTCAAATGTTGTTACCCACAAACCACACTTGCAAAATCAGAAGGACAGTGGAAACCTCTGTCCTTCTGACTCCATTTCCAAATCTTCTTCAGAACCCACTCTACAGGGGGACACCCCTGCGGGGGCCACTGAGACACTCAAACCAAAGCGCACGGTGAGTCCTACGCAATGAGTTGCGGTGGCTATTGATATATGCTCAAAGCAGGCGACTTATTTACTTGTTTAAAAAATCACTCTGCATTTCACTGGGTTTCCACCTGTCTACTCACTTGACTGCCTGTCTCCAGGCTTTCCTCGCTGATCTATCTCACCTACTTGGAAACAAAATGAACAACCTTGCTTTCAGGAAATGAAAACCTTCAGTGGCTCCCTTCTGCCTACAGAACGTAGTTGGAGGGTTTAGCCTACCATTTGAGGCCCTTCTCAATCTTGCCCTAACCCTTGCAAGGGTATCCATCTCCCCACCCGCCCCACTCTGTTACACTAGAATCTCTGCTTCAATCCATTCGACTCCTCCATTCATCCGTTCATTTACCCAATCATTATGTGTCGAATGCCTCCAGTGTGCCAGGCCTTCACAGCTGTGGGGTTTGCTGTGATAAATGAGTTCCCGTCCTCCTGAAACGCACATCCTAGAGGGGGAAAGATGGGCAATGCGCAAACAAACCAGCACACCGGATGGTTCCAGGCAGTGATGAGGTTCACCATCACCACTGTGCTGCAATCGCAGAAGAACATGCAACATCATAAACAAGCGGGGCGCCGGGCCAGCCGCACATCTAGGCCTGCCTGCGGGGCCACGTTTAGGGAAGGCCTTGTGAGACAGGGAGAGCCACGTGGAGACCTGGAAGTGCTCCAGACAAAAGGAACAGCGAGTGCCGCAAAGCTTCACGTGTCCTCAGGGCAGAAGGACAGGCAACGTGGCCCGAGCTACTTGGGCAAGGAAGGGGTTGGTAGGCGACCAGGTCAGGGAGGTAGGCAGGGGCCAGCTCAAGCTGAGCCCCGCTGAGAAGTTTAAATTTTATGCTAAATACATGGGCAGCGGTTACCGTATTGTGCTGTGTAAAATGTGCACCCATGTTTCAACGCTAATTCCCGTGTATAATTCGCATTATCATTGGAATTAGTAGTGCCCATGTGTAATGAGCATCCTTATTTCCCCTCAAAAATTTGGGCATAAAAGTGTGCATTACACACTGCAGAATACAGTAGAGGGCCATGGGAAGGTGACCTGATCCGACATATGTTTTTAAAAGATGACTCTGGGTGTTGCATGGAGAGTGGGCTGGGGAAAGTGTAAGAAAAGAATCAAGGTGGTCACTTTGGAGGCTTTTGAAGGGTCAAAGTGAGGAGGGGCGACGTGTCTTGGGCGAGGGATTGGCGCTGCAGGTGGAGAGATCAAAAGCGCTTCCGGAAGCAAAGCTCACTGAAGACTCGCCAATGGGGGATGGGAGAAAAGATCTGGGACTCACTGTCCTGCCGGATAGGACTGTGCTCTCCTGTTTTCTCCGCGCCGCGGTCTCTGCTTGCTCCCTACCATCGCTACACCCACCCGTTTTCACGGCAGCCTCCCTTCCTGCTTTCCTCGGTCTCGGAAGTTTTCTTCCCCAACCTCCGCTTCTCTGTGCGTCTGTGCCCATCATAGGCGCTGAGGTAGGTTTCTCTTCTGATGGCTGTGGCCTGTCTTTCCTGTTAGCTGATCGATCCTTTAAGGGAAGGTACCTCAGTGAAACTTGGACAGAATGCCACGTTACCTATGGGCCCAGCCAGAACCTCATTCATTAGATTGAGATTAAAAGAGACTGATTTCTCTGAGCCTCAACCTCAGAACTGGGGAGACAAGGGGTATGAAGGTGGGATTAAGTAGATAATGCATACAAAGTGCTCAGTACCTACACTTGCCTGGCATGAAGGAGGCTATGACACTGTGGTTATTGTTTGCAACACTGTTGTGCTGCTTGCGGCTGTCGCTTTGGTTAAGTTGTTTTTCCCTCTTTGGGTCTCAGTTTGCTCATCTGTAGAATGGGCTGTATGTAGACACTACTCAGTTCTAAGATTCTCAACGTCTCTGTTCTGTTAACACTTTAGAATCCACTTTAAGTAATGTTACCCTAAACCCGGGATGTGGTGTATTCTTCGTAATGTTGCAGCGCCCTCTATTGGAGGCACTCCGCCACCATTAGCTAGATCCTTAAATCAGCAGATGCTTAAAAGGAAGCCCAGCCCTCCCTCAACTATAAATATTCTGAGAAGGATCTCAAGTAACCTGTCTCTCCATACAGATATGAATTCTTTTTACCAAAGCAAAAAAAGTTGTATTGCATTTTAAAATTCTGTCCATATTTTTTTCTTTTTTAGGACCTTGTAAAATTTTAGTTTTTGAAAAATTATCTATTTTAATATAATTTCAGACTTACCATGATATTGTAAGAATAACATAAGAATATACTGCGCTTTTCACCCAAATTCTCCAAATGTCTTTAATGCTTTTTCTCATGCATCAAGGCCAAAATTTTTTACTGTTATTTGTCTGATAGGGTCAAGAATAGGAAAACAAAACTAAAATCTGATTTGGTTCAGTGTAGCTGAGTTTTAATTGCTTTTGTTTTTAAGAAAAAAATTGAAAAAATATATGGACCACCCACTGGAGGTTATATGACAAGCACAGGGATAAGGGCCAGAGTCCTGGGTTTAAGTCACTCCCCCTCTCTGGGTTTTTATTTCCTTATTTATAAATGAAAGGATTGGTCCAGACAATCTCTCAGGCACCTCCCAGCTCAAAAATTCACAACTCTTCAACTGGACTGTCCTGCACTGTTTTGTGTCACCTGAATCGAATGAGCAGCCAAAGTGGCAGCCCCGTCCTAGTCCTGAGATGGTGCCGGGTGACACGGGACAGCGGGCGAGAAAGGAGTCAAGGCCGTTTTCTCCCCATCGACCCTCCATCCACTGAGGCTGCTCTCAACTGTGGCCAGAGAATGGGGCCCCAGAAAGAAAAAGGAAAAACAAGAAGGAAGCTGAGTAACTGGAGCTGACAAAGTGGAGGAGCAGGAAAAAAAAAGTGAAGGGGAAAATGTCTCTTTTTGCTAACAATCTGCATACACTTGAATATCCCAACATTTTGCAAGCCAATCAAAGTCTATATAATATATTCTTGTATTCCAAATTAGATACAGCAAATTTAGAACTGTAAAGCATCCTTTAAAAATGCTGCGTTTATTTAAAATCCTCCCAAACGTTTTTTCATTAAAGGAGACATTGCTTCTTCCCATCCGTCACTCACAGTTTCTAGAGCTTCCCTGTCCAACATGGGAGCTCCTGGCCCCAGGGGCTGTTCACATGTAAACTTAAATTAATTGAGGTCAAATACAATGTAACAATCAGCTCTTTAGTCATACTGGCCACACATTCAGCAGTAAGTAGCCAGATGGGGCTGGCGGCTACCGCTGGGACATGCAGACAGAGAACATTTCAATGGTCCAAGAAAGTCCCAGTGGACAGCGTGGATCTGGACTGTGCAAGGGCAGTGGAGTTCAGAAGGCCTGAGAGAGAACTGGGCAGTAGCAGAGTGAGAATGATGGGAATAGGCAGCTGTTAAGGGTTAGAAAGGTCACAGGAGTTCCTGGTACTGGATTAAGCAATTTAGATGCACTCTGTCACTCACTCATTATAGTCTTCATGAGGTAAATACAACGCTCACCCCCATTTTACAAATGGTAAAACTGAGGCTCAAAGAGGTAAAATGGCCCAAGGTCACAAAGCAAGCAAGTGAACCCAGTTCACACGGCACCAGAGTCTGTGCCTATTGTCCCCTGTCCCCAAGTTTAAGGAGCAAGACAGACAGACCTCTGGCTGGTTGCAGTAGGTGAGACACACACTGTCATCCTCTGCACTGCCCCAGGCTTGGGGACACCATGTGACCAAGCTGGTGAGAGACACTGAGGAAGGAAATAGGGGCATCATTTCAGCCGGTGACTAATGCAAACAAGTGACTAACATCGGAAGATCGTGACATCAAAGAGGAAGAGGCTCCTTGAGGCCCTGGTTGGGGGAGGTCTCTCTGAGTGGTGGCATTCGTGCTGAGCCTGGAATGATGAGGAGGAACCACAGAGAGAGCAGAGGTGCCGACAGTGAACTGGAGGACCAGGGAGGACGCCAGCGTGGAGTCGGGAATGTGGTGGAGGGAAGCACTGGGTCTGTGGGACTGGAGAGCCAACCGCCCCTGCCCTGGGAATGGAGCCGCCTAGCGCTGGAGTGAGGAATGAAATCCCGGAGGGGCACCCAGACAATTCCCATCATTCATCTCTACTCTGACCACCGGGCAGGGTCACGCTCTCATCTTACCCTACTTCGTGTGCAGCCTTCTAACTGGTCTCCTGGCCTCCACCCATGCCCCCTGCAGTCTGCTCTCTGCTCAGCAGGCGCAAGGATCCTGTTAAGCTGTACGTCAGCGATGAGGTCTCAGCTCTTAACTCCCCAAAGTGCCCGTCTCACTCAGAGTCAAACCCACGGGCACTGCGATGGCCTGCAGGGCACCTTGCAGACTGTTCCCTGCCGCTTTCCTGCCCCCACTCCTCCTACTCACCCTGTGCACCGACCTCCACGCTGTCCCCAAACCCCTCGGACCTGCTCCAGCCTCCGGGCTGCTCCGCTGGCATGCTCCTCCCCGGGACCTGCGCAGTTCACTCCATCGCTTCCTTAAGTTTCAGCTCCAATGTCACCTTCTCCATGGAGCCTTCCCTGACCACCATATTCAAAGTCAAAGCCCTCTTACTTGGTCGACTTTTCTCCCTGTTGCTCACACCCTCTGGCACGCTCTCTTGTCTTGCATGTCCTCGGTGTGCGAGAGGCAGTCACGCATTGATGTTTCTCTCCCTCCCTTCCCCTCTCTAAAATTAAATAAATAAAATCTTTTTTAAAAATAAAATTTAAAAAATATTTAAACCAGTGACCCCTCCCTGCAGGCCTGGCCCCAGCCTCAGCCACAGACACCTGAGACCAGACTGGCCAACAGAAGACAACGCGAGCCACGGATGTACTGTAAAAATTTCCGGCAGCCACAGCGAACAAAGTGAACAAGAGACAGGTGAAATTAATTTCAATGACATATTTTATTACCTAACTCGATATATCCAAATAGTATCATTTCAACACATAATCGATGGGAGAGTTTACACCCTCCCTCGCACAGACTTCCAAGCTCAGGGTGTATTTTACGTCTCCACTTGCACCAGCCACACTGTGGCGCCCGGCTGCAGCGCCGCTCAGCAGTCTCTGGCGGAGAGGGTGCAGGGTACCCGCTTTGTTGGTAGAAAAGTTCCCACCAGCAGAACTTCCGGTGGCAACCAAGCCCCCTTCCCTGACTCCTACCCTAGGCCACTGTAGGCAGTTAGATGTCCCTTGGGTGCTGTGGGTTCTTGCTCCCTTCAGGTCTCTCCCACTTCAAGGCACTTCTGTGACACTTCCATGACCCATGGCCCACTAGGGACCCAGACCCTCTGCTGTGGGGAGTGTCTGAAGTCAGCCTCCTTCCCGGAGGCGGGGGGGAGGAACATGGAGGACCACAGCCTCCCTCCCAGCGCCCGGAACAGAGGGAGGGCTCCTCTCCTCCAGAGAAAGGACTGCCTGCCCAGGCCCAGGAATGGGGAGGGGAGGAGGAGACTGTCCCTTCGCCTGGAATTTGTGCTCATGCTACTTTCAAGGAAAAAAAAAATGCTGGAGGAACTTCGGCCTCCCTCCCTTACACATCGGGACAGTTGACTGGCTCCTGTGGTGAAGTTATTTGGACTCAGCTCCCTTCTCATAAAGCTCTTTCCCCAAAGGCTCTGCTAGCTGGTCCTGTCTGCATGGACCACTGGCTCCAGCTCAGGCTGGGCTGCAGGGCCCAGAACGCTCTCTCACTCTGTGTTTTTATCACCCTCCCCCCGACCCCACATGCTCATTCCTGCCTTTGCTTCTCCCCTCTGGGACTCTGCTGTGGTTTTCTTGATGATTTCCCTTTTGCTTAATCATTCTGGTGAAATAGAACCCAAAATAGCAAACAAGAGAATGCTGACTTGGATAGGAAATAGACCTGCTAAAACAACTTCAAGTAGCAACAACGTGCTAATCCCCACCCCCTAGGCATCCCCAGCTTGCCCGTTTGTGGACACAGTGTCACCTTACAACCAGGCCTTTACTTCGCAGAGGACACACGTGTATTGAGGTGCCGTGGGCCTGATGAGGCTCTGCTGTGCCCGGCTCCGGGGACACAAAGTGGATGTGTGTGTGTGTCAAGGTTTCTGCTCCAAAGGACCTCCAAGGTAATAAAGGTGATGCCTGTCCTGACCTACGGCTGCCAGAGCTGTGAGGTGGGGCAGGGGTTGGGGGCAGGTTCATGAAGCAGGGACACTGGAGCTGGGACTTGGAGGGTGGGAAAGATTTTAACAGGTGGAAATTTAAGGGCCTGCCTGCCTTTCGGATGGAAAAGGCTACAGGAAATGTCACAGAGGTGGGGAGGGGACAGGATGCCTCCATGGGGCAGAGCAGCGGCCTTGCACCTGATTGGTCAGGGCTGGCACCAGCCTGATCGCTCAAAGGTCTTTTTTTAAAATATTTTTTTAAATTTATTTTTAGAGAGAGGGGAAGGGAAAGAGAAAGAGTGGGGGAGAAACATCAGTGTGTGGTTTCCTCTCATGTGTCCCATACTGGGGACCTGGCCTGCAACCCAGGCATGTGCCCTGACTGGGAATCAAACCAGAACCCTTTGCTTCGCAGGCCCGTGCTCAATCCACTGAGCTACACAAGCCAGGGCATCAAAGGTCTTCATGTTACCCCGGTGTGCAAGGAAGGACCACCAGCTTCCATGCTCGGGTTTCCCAGGCAGGTTTCCTATACGCACCTGACTGGCTCCGAGAACCTGCAGATAAGGTGAATCAGACCATGGAGGGAGATGAGCCCAGGAAACAGAGGGGTGATCGGGGTCCTTGAAGCTGAGCTGCCACCACCAAGGGCACCTCCGTGAGACTCCGTTTCTACAGCCTGAGGGCCACTAGCAGAGATGGAAACCTTGAGCTCCAGTGGCCTGTGGCTGCCGCCCCTTTTGAGGGGCAGCCATCCTTGGAGTGCGTAGTTGAAGACTATTTTCTCCTTTACAAAAGCAGAATTATAAATAATGGAGAAAAAGAAAACACCTCCAACCTCTCTGCCCCAACAAAGGAATCCCTGCTAAGTAAACAGCCAGGCGGGGACGGTCTGAAAGAGCTTTTCAGACCATGCAAACTCAGACTGCAGGATTGGTCTGTGCCTCTTCTGGAACCAGCTGCCCAAGCACCGCTCGGTTATCCAAGAAGGCCACCCCTGTCCGTATTTGGTGCCACACCCTGCCACACACGTGCCAACACATCTCCCGAGTCTGGGTTTTTTACACCTTGGATCACTACCTGGAATTCTCTCGTTTACAAATCTAGGTTCTTGTTGATCATGGGTCTCCTTCCCAGACCCCAACCAGACAGTGTCCCCAGAAGAGCAGGGTCTGCCAGGGCACTGCAGTGTCCCGAGTTTTGCAAGTGTTAGCAGAATGGGTTCTCAGTCAATGTTTGTGGAACCACGGAGGGCGGAGTGGTAGTGTCCATCACTCCTACAAAGGCACCGGCCCCCAGCTCCCAGTGACTGCAGATGAGGTCAGGAGGGTGAATCTGACCCTGGTGACCCTTAACGAGGTCGAGAGAAGCTCTGAACCCGATCATCCAGGAAACTTACTACACCACTATTTGTAATAACAAAAGACCAAAAAAGTGTAAATGTCTCCATGGTTAGATAAATCGTGATAGTTATACAATGAGGATACTGTGCATACCTATAAACACAGGAAGGTCTTTGTGAATTAATATGAAAACTTTTCTGGATATAATCCTAAGTGAAAAAACAAAGCACAGGACAGTGTTAAAGTACACTATCATGAGGGGGCGTGGGGGGAAGCTGGGGATGATATATTCCTATCTGTTTGTTTATGCCCACAGTATTTCTACCTGGCTACAAAAATACTAGTTATGATTACTGCCTGCAGGGAGGGGAACCGGATTACTCGGGAGTCCTGAAGAAGATTTTCCACCATAAACCTTTTTGTAACTTGTGGGGTTTTTAACAATAAGAATGTATGGTCTATTCAAAAATAAAATCTATTAAAACAAGCATATTTATGTATCTAATACATATCTTGCCCCAGCGGTGCAACTCAGTCAGCTGGAGTGTTGTCCCGTAAACCAAAAGCTCTCAGGTTCAATGACTAGTCAGGGCGCAGATCGAGGTTGCAGGTTGGGCTCAGCACCCGATCAGGCATCCAAGGGGCAGCTGATGAGTGTTTCTCTCCCTCTCTTTCTCCCTTCTTTTGAAATCAATAATAAACATGTCTTCGGGTGAGGATTCAAAAAAAATCTTGAATAAGTTGATGAATGTAGTTCAGACTTTCCCTTGCCAGTGGCCCCTCCCATTCTCCCTCAGGGTCGCACCCCTCACTCTTCCTCTCCCTGCCTCTCCCTGCCCCTAGAATAAGGCTAGATTCCTGAAGGTTGGGTGCTGCAGAAGGCTGTCCCACCTGCTGGCTGGAGATGTGTATGAAGGACAGGCAAACAGCAGCCTGCGGTGGCAACAGAGATTGCAGAATTAAAAGAATGTCTTCATGTTTACTTGCTAGGGAGTTTTACAAAAACAACTTTCCTGCTTCCTTAAACTACTAAACAAAAGAAAATAAACTTGACTCTGCTCTGAGTAGACCAGCTTAGCTAGAAACCACGGAGACTGGGGGAAATCTGGGGTAAGTGGCAGCAGCCTCTTGTGCCCGGTGCATCCTTGCTGCCGGGACTCGCATCTGGAACAGTAGCTTCATTCTTGGAAGCTGCAGGGCCAGCCCGGAGAATCCCAACCAACCCCCTGGCCTGCCTCGGCCGCCATCAGGGGCCAGCCTCACAGTGTGCGACCTGCAGTTAGAAGGTCTCCTGACCTTGGTTTATTTTAATGTTCTCCTGTTACCATCTTGAAATTCTTAACAAGTTTCTAGCAAGCGGCCCACATTTTCATTTTATGCTGGGCCCTGAAAATGAGGTAATCAATCCTGTACAGAGTGTCAAAAATTCTTATCATCTCCAGGCTCCTGGCTTATTACTTGTAAAAAATACAGTGTCTGTTTTCATTCCCAGTGTACCTGAGTTCATCAGATCCTCCCCCTGAAAGCTGCTTTAGGAAAGCTGGAGGGTCCAGCTGTGGACGGATATGTGGGACAGGAAGAACATGGTCAAGGTCAAGGTTGAAGTCAGGCGACCGAGTAGGCCATTCTACCAGCTTGGGTACAGCCAGGCATGGCTAACATTCCTTTTTATTTCTGGATTCCAGGTGGTGCCTGGAATTACTAGTTTCCGGTGCAGCACTTTTGAGGAAAATCTGCAGAAGTCACAGGGACAAGGTCACTAATTTTTGCATTTGTGCTTTGATTCAAGAACTATTTATCGAGCCAAGGGGCTGGGCATACAGTAGGGAGGCACTCCTCCTGCCCTTGTGAGGCTCACAGTACAGCGGGGCTGGGCAGCAGTGACAACTATGAATTGCAATAAGTACGATGGAGAAAACAAATAGACTCCAACACAGAATAATCGGTGGAAAGTGGGGAGGACATGGGGACTACTTGGATAGGGTCATTAATGGAGGTCTCTCTGAAAACATGACCCTTCCGCTAAGACCTGCATATGAACAGAAGCAGCGATATGAAGAAAGGAGAGAGGGCAGGCCAGGGAGGGAACAGCCTGGGAAAGGACACTGGGACATGAGTGTTACTGGACAGGGGCCTGGCCCTGAGAGGGTCTGCCTCAGGCCAGCAGTAGTGAGTGGGTTCTTGACTTTGTGTAGGAAAGATTTCACAACCCGGGTCCAGGTGACCGCGAGGATACGTTTATTAAAGATGGGGACAGTGAAACAAGAAAGGGCTCAGGATAGAAGAAGCAACGGGAGAGACTAGCCCACTGGAAAGGCAAAGGAGAGCGGGCTTGGGGCACTGGTTCGGGGGTTAGCCTCGGACAAAATGCCAACTGCCCCCTGCCTGTGAAGACAGACATGGGGAAGGAGAAGGACGTGTCCTGGGCTGCTCCCCAGAGAGCAAACACCCGAACAACGGGGTCCTTTGTCTTGAGGCGTGTACCTCTCTTGCAGGTGGGAATCTTAGGGGAGGTCTCAGGGGAGGGTTTTGGCAGAATATCCATCCGTTCTCCAGGTGTGCCCTTCCAGGGTCCTGGTCTCCACTGATTGGTCAGCAGCAGGGCAGGGCATCTTTAGTCATTGCAACTGGTTCTGGCATCGCCCACCTGATTTTGCTGCTTTTTCTGGGCCTGGAGCTGAAATGCAACTGGGCCTGGATGACAAGGCCAGGGGAGGGAAGTCTGCCCCGGAGGTGAGGTCCTTATTTCCCAGTTTTGCCCCCTGCCAGGCACTCGGGGCCAGCCCCGGTGGCCCTCTGCACCTGACTATAAATCCCTTTGGCCATTGTGTTCAGCTATCTGTCTCAGTTTCCCTTTTCCACTTGCCAAGCAATTTTCCCAGCTTATCACTATCCTGTCTCCTTTGGACGTGCAGAAACCCGGCCCATTCATGAACTAGACAAAGGCCAGGGTGACCGCAGTGTTGGGAGCAAGGTGGGGAGTGCAGGAGGGGCGGCTGCGCCGCAGAGGTGGGCAGGGAGGGCCCGGTTCCTGCAGGGCTTGATAGGGCCCCCTGGGAACCTTGGGTCTCATTCCAAATGCAACAGCCTGCCTTTGAAGACCTGTAACATGGATAGTAACGCTAACAGATTTGTATTTTGGAAAGTTTACTCTGGCTGATATACAGATTATTATGTGATATTCTTTGATCGTATCCATGAACAAATAAGTTCAGGAAACTGGATTAAATAGCGTTAAACTGATTTTTTTATAGCACAGTCTTAGAGACTCATCACATTTATATGCCCTGGAAAGCTTAGAAAGGAGAATAACAATATGCGCTGTTTCCCGAACGTGCATACACTGGAGTGGAGGGGGAACAGAACTTCAAGTGAGAAAACTGGTTAGGAAGCAGTTAGTTGCAAGTTACAGGTGACAGCATTTCAGATGGGGTGGTAGCAGTGGGAATAAGAAAAAAATGAGTGAAAGTAAAATATACTTCAGAGGAGAAATAGGCAGGATTGGGATTGGGGGTAGGGAGGCTTAAAATAGATGTCAGGGGTCATGACCAGTAAGTATCTGGTGTGGAGACTGAATGGCTGCAGGAGAGTTTACAGAATTAATTCTGGAGGTGGGACTGAGATCAAGAAACCCATTCTGAGTATATTCATTTGAGGTGACTGGGAGACATCAGAGTGGAGATGACCATCTCATGCTCCACTAGATAAGTCAGAGGGCAGCCTTTGTCCCAACACCCACTTGGAGGGCCAGGACGGTCACAAGGGCAGAGCCTGGCTCCCTGCTCCCCGCTGGGTCCTGGGAGTCCACATTCCGACTCCAGGGCAGATCCTCCTGGCAAGATTTAGAATCATCAATGGCCTCTCTCTCTCTTACCCCTGTCCACTCTCCCAGTTGCCTCAGTTTACCACTTGACCTGGCACTCACGTGCAGAATCACGAGGTTTAGGACAAGTGCTCTACAAGTGGCAGACGTGTGCTTTGTGGAAGGGCTCAAGCTCACTGGGCGTGGGCACCAGCCTTCTCACGGAAGCACTGGTCCCTGGAGCGCCCTGGCCTGGGAAGCAGGAGCGCTGGGTGTGACTTCTACCTGCCAGCATTTGGGGGCTCACAAAGCGCTTCACATCCATCGTCTCCTTCTCTCGAGAATCTCTGAGACCAGGCAAGGACTTCTTTGAAAACGATTTTTTAAATTTATTTACTTTTAGAGAGAGGGGAAAGAAGGGAGAAAGAGAGAAAGAGAAACATCAGTGTGTGAGAGAGACATGGATTGGTTGCCCCTCACACTTTCCCAAATGGGGACCTGGCCAGAAACCCAGGCACATGCCCTGACTGGGAATTGAACCAGTGACCTCTTGGTTCACAGGCCAGCACTCAATCCACTGAGCCACACCAGCCAGGGCTAATACCACTTTTTATATAAGATTGTTCAAAGAGGTTAATACAGCTTGTCTAGGTCACACAGGTAATAGAGGAATGAGAAATCAGGCCCTGGCTGGTGTAGCTCAGTGGATTGAGCACGGGCCTGCGAACCACACAATTGCGGTTCGATTCCCAGTCAGGGCACATGCCTGGGTTGCAGGCCAGTCCCAGCAGGGGACTCACAAGAGGCAACCACACATTGATGTTTCTCTCCCACTCTTTCTCCTTCCCTTCCCCTCTCTCTAAAAATAAATAAATAAAATATTTTTTAAAAAAAGAAATCAAAGTCAGGAATTAATGGCCATCTGATGCCAAGTTCAAGGCTCTTTCCAGCATGTCAGGCTATTCCAGGGCAGAGAGCAACCATGTTTGGAAAAAGCTGCCTTCATTTCCAAGAGATCACGCAAAGGGCGGCGGAGGGAGGGCCCCACTGCCTGTGACCCTGCCCAGAGCCACGACCTATCGGGGCGGCAGGGCCCAGGGACTCTCCTCCTCTCACGGCTGAAGAACAAACAGACTCACAGAGGGAAGTTCGAGGCATAACTAGACCTGAAACCCAAATCTCCAGCCCTAATCTCTTTCCATGTTACTCAAAGCCGCCTCCTACCTACAAAAAGGCCAGCCCTCTTGCCCGGAGAACTTGGTGGAAAGGAAGAATAGAAAGGTAAAGGGTTGCCTGGCGACCAGAAAGGCGGGCTCCTGTGGTTTCGCACTGGCACCCACTTACCCTTCTTTCCAGTGTCCACATCCCCAGGCATCCTCTAGGGGGACCACTCACACCCCCTTCTCAGGCACTGGAGTTCATTTCACTTCTGGCTTCACGGGAATCAAGTCTGGCCAATCAGAGCCTCACGTTTCCCTGACCACACAATTGGCTCGGGAATGGACATGTGACCTCAGCTCCCCCAGTCACACTTTCTCCCCCAGGACTCTCAACCTTGAGAGATGAAGAAATGGCTGGAGTTTTTTCTTTCTTGTCGTAGCATTCTGTGCTTTTGGTGTAAATCTTTAGCCTTTGTAAACAGTTCAACCCAAACGAAGACCCTTTAGCAACCCTCTGGAAATGGTAGTTAGGAAATCAAGTGATAATACTGTTTCCCTTATTTTTTGAAACAATTCTCTTTCATTGAGAAATAACAGCTTAGCTCCTGAATAGTTACTTGGAAAATGAGGCTCAATGCAAGAAAATTCAGCTGACATTAAAGTCTTTGGATGAGCCCTTTAGGTCAGGACTCTCTGTGTGGTGGTGCCCAGGTCAGCAGCAGCAGCAGCAGCACCTGGGAACTTGCTAGAAAATACACCTCAGGCCCCCGCCAGACCTACTGTGTTAGAAATTCTGGGCAGAGACCAGCAGACTGGAGTTTCAGAGAGTCTCCAGGGATTCCGATGCCCCCAGAGTTTAAGAACTACTGCTTCAAACCATGAAGTTCAGTCCCATATGGACAACAAGGGAAAAGATGCCTTAAAGTATGTCTCAGTTCAGACCGAAGATTTTTTGAAAGATTTTACGATACTTACTTACCCTGAGAGGGGACTGGATGGAGAAAGAGAGGGGGAGAGACACCTGTGTGTGGAGAGAAACATCGATTCGTTGCCTCTTGCACGCACCCCAACTGGGGCCTGGCCCACAACCTAGGCATGTGCCCTGACCAGGGATGGAACCGGCGACCCTTTGCCCTGTGGGGTGATGCTCAACCAACTGAGCCACGCTGGTCAGGGCTCAGTTCAGACCAATTATACAGATACATTTTAGGTTAATCTAGTGACTTAGAAACAGGGTTCTGATCAAACAGACTTGAGAAGTTTTTAACCCCAAGTTGTTCGCTATGTCAATTTGGGCAAGTTACATCATTTTATTTTTTAAATTTTTATTAAAGACTTTATTTATTTTTTTTTTAGAGAGGGGAACGGAGGGAGAAAGAGAGGGAGAGAAACATCAGTGTGTAGTTGCCTCTCATATCACCCCCACTGGAGACCTGGCTTGCAACCCAGGCATGTGTCCCAGACTGAGAATCAAACTTGCGACCCTTTGATTCGAAGGCCAGCGCTCAACCACTGAGCCACACCAGCCAGGGCTAATTTTTTTTAATTTATTTTAGAGGGAGAGAGAGAAACATCGACTTGTTGTTCCACTTATTTATGCATTCATTTGTTGATTCCTCCATGTGCCCTGAACCAGGATGAAACCCACAACCTTGGCCTCTCACGATGATGCTCTCAACAACTGGTCTACCAGGCCAGAGCCTGTGTCACTTCTTTTAAGCCTCGGTTTTCTCATCTGATAAGCTTGAAATAATAGCATCTCCTTCATAGGTTATGGGCATGAAATGAGATGATGATTATAAAATTGCTACCACAGAACAATTGCTCCCAATAAATTCTAGCTCCTTATTATCACGTTTATGGAATTAAGCCCACTCGCACTGACCTATAAGCACTGACTCCCTTTCACCATCCCGTGCTGGCTGGGACACATTTCCCATGTGCCTGAAATCGATGTCTAGCCTGAGAGCACACAGAATGGAATCAGAAGGCTCATGTCTCAGGCCTGCCAATACCTTACCGCATGCCATTCAGTGAGTCAGTCCCCATCTCAGAACCTCGGCGTTCCCATGTGCTAAACAAGTGGGTTGGGCCTAGATGGGCTGTTAGGTCCTCTGGGCCCTGACAATTCCAAAAGTTTGTATCTTAAGCCTTAAACAGAGTGTTTTAAATTGGCCACAGGAAGCACAGACTTCAGTGCCAAAATGCATCTGGAAGAGGTTATTTCTTAGGATACACGAAAGAAGGACTAACATTTAAAGGCAGGCATTAGAGGGAGGCAAATCTTCCCACAGAGCAAATGTCCCTGAAGATCAACCCTGCCGTTGTGGGCACCACGCCATCCTCTGAGCTGTACCAACAAGAAGCCCGGCTCCTCGTTGGGCCAGGAGCAGCAGTCTTCCTTTCTCTGTCTACTGGTAATTGCTTTGTCGCTTGGCTGGAGTTGAGTACTCAGAAACTCCGGCCAGGGGCCCTCCTAAAACAGAAAGCAGAGTGACCACTAGCCACCGAACCTGCCAACAAGAACAAGAAGTTCAGTCTCTGTCGGGTTTTTTTGTTTGTCTGGTTTTTTAGACCTCACCCAAGGACATGATGTGTTCATTGATTTAAAAGAGAGAGAAAGGGAAAGAGAGAAAGAATTAATCAGTTGTCTCGCATACATGCCCTGGCCCACAATCAAACCCGAAACCTAGGAATGTGCCCTGACTGGGGATCAAACATGTGTATCAGATTTTGGTGCACAGTTGACCCTCTAATCCACCGAGCCACCCGGCCAGGGCAGTCTCTGTTGGGTTTTAAGCAAGTCTCCAGTTCATCTCACAATAGCCCTGCTCTGCTTAATCCAAAAAGGCAGGGCATCGAATCACTCATTTCATTTTCTGCTTTTTGTTTATCTATTTTCTATGTTTCCCCCTTACACTGCATGTTTATTATATGTTTCGTCTTCGAAGCAGTGGCTTCAAATGGAGACCATCACCAAGCATAGAAACGATTTTCTTTGGCAATGAAGAGTACAGGCAGGAGGGGGCTGGAGGCCCTGTTCTAACCCGGGTCACAGCATATCTTGGGCGAGTCGCTTAGCATCCCAGGGTCTGCTTGTCACTGTGGTAGAGTAAGCGGAAACTGAACCAACTCTTCACCTCCACTACTTTCCCAAGACTGCAAAACAGCCCTCAAGAGCTGGTGGCTAGCGAAACTGCTGTGCAGGTCAAGTTCCGAGTCCCATCCTGCCCCCTCCACCTCCACAGGACACCACCTGGTTTTGGCCCACTGTCTATGGATGTGAGTAAATGGAAAAGCAATGTGAATTTATGGATGCAAATCCATCAATAATATTAAACAACCCTGATGTCCTGCTAAGGGACCAGCAAAGGCGGTGGGGGGGGGGGCGGGGATGAGTGGGGAGGTCGTGGAAGGTTCACAGACTCACAAACCCGTTAAGGACAGCTTGGAAGATGGGTAGCAGGGTACTGGACACACTCATGCCCCCATAGTTCAGATGGGAAAATTGAGGCCCAAACTGGGAAGCGAGTCTGTAAGGCCCCGCAGAGAGTAGGTGACCCCACGTCAATCAATGTTCAGCCACCACTAGCCCCTGACTCTGCTTTTATGTCCTGAAAACTGATGGGCCCAGGAAAATTTTTGCCCCTAGGTTGGTAAACCAGCAGGACACTTCAGCCCTGCTGACAGGATGTTGTCACGGCCACTCTGGCACCCCTGCTCCCTCAGGAGTAACGGCAGAGGCGGTCCTGACCCCCAGTGCTTTTTTCCCAGGCTGTCTCAGACAAAGGGCCTGCTGGCCTTGCCTTATCTCTGGGTCTGAATCAGCTACACTCTGTTTTCTGTCATATTTTATCCACAAAAGTCCCAACTTGGGTTTCCTTGACTACCCAACAGGAAAGCCAGGCCAAGGTCCCAGAGTCCGTATGAAGGTCAGGCTGGGACTTGTTGGATGGGAGAAAACACTAAGGATGTGCTAGGCCTGCAGCCTTTAGTGCTTTGGAAACCCACACCCCTGCACATGGAAGCAGTGCGGGGCAGGCAGACAGGCCTGGGTTCAAACCCCAGCTACTTCCCAGCTGCATGACTTCAAACCAGGTATTTAGCCTCTGAGCCCCACGTTTCTCATCTGTAACATCAGGGTGACACCCCTTGCCTCCCAAGCTGTTGGATTGCGTATGCAGCACCATTAGCTCTGGGCCCAGAAGATGAAACACTGGGCACGTTTGCTTTCCTGATGCTCCAGGTATGGAGCTGTGTTCAGAAAGAATTAGAGGGTCGACCCTGACCTGCAGGCGGGCCATGGTGTGACTGGCAGACCCCATGCATTGAGTTTGAGGGTGGCTCTGATGCTCCCCAGTGCTGAATCCCTCTTCTTCTCTAAGATTCAATTTCTAGGCTCTAAGTGAAAAGCTAAGAAACTTTCCTGCACCCAAGATTATGGTTATGAACGTGCTTCACAAAGTGTAAAAAGTGCCAGTGCTCTCTCTTCTTATTAGCACATCCTGGCCTGTAATCAAATCATCCTGAGACCTCAGGCAAGTCATTCACCTCTCTGGGTATATTAGCCAGGGCCCCAGCAGGAAACAGACAGCATGACCAAACTGGGTAACTAGATTCGACAGTGATAAGGGGCTAAAGATGTGTGCACAACATGGACGGTGCAGTTTCTCAGGGCTGCTTACCTCCATGAGCCCCCAGTACCCCTAGACCCTGAAGGCACAAGGGAGAAGCAGTCACTTGGACCAGAGAGGGCAGCTGCATGGAGAGGGCCACCTGACAGGAGCCGTGGCCACCAGAGGAAGGATGCAGCCCATCCAGGGCATGCTGGCAGGGAGGGAGTTGAAGAAATCGTACCCTTTTTTCGCTCTCCTCCTTCTGATCTCCTGTGGGTACTTTCCTATGGCCTAAGCAACCTGGAAGCCAGAGAGTAAAGCAACTCATGGATGCGGTCCACACGAGGCAGCCTCCCAGAATGCAGAGCTGAGTGAAGAGAGTGGAGAGCAGGTTCCGAAGGACAATCAGCAGGTATGGGCACCCTGGGCTTCAGAATCTTCCACAGTTAAAGGAAGGTACTGAATGAAATGATGTCTCCTTCTCTCCTACCCTTTGATATATTCTCAGCACGTTTCCCAAGCTTCAGATCTAGGCCTAGGAGGGTTAGATCCAGGAGGGAATGTAAGCCCTCTCCCAGGGAGACCAATCAATCAAAAGCAAGGACATGCTTTTCTGGCAGCCCCGAATTTAAATGATTACCGTTGAGTCCCAACCTCAAAGCAGTGAGCAAACCAGCCATACAGGGGGTTATTCTTTGATTATGTTTTAATATTTATTTTTTTCTCTTTTAGCCAAAGTGGGCAAGGTACATGTCTCCAATACTAAACAGATGCCCTCTGCTTTCACTCATTATGAGAAGTATAATGTAATGTAGAGGTCTCCTTAGACTTTATCTTTAGAAATAATAAATTGCACACAAGTGAACACCCCAGAGCAATCTAATTCTTTCCATCACCTCCTACCGACAAGCAGTGTGGCTCCCAGGGGAGAAATCAAGGAGCTGAGTAATCCTGGAGAGACGACAGTTCCCGAATCCCCCTTCACACTCCATCCCATTCCAGATGGGTGATATAAATCATGTGCCTGTGAAAGAAAAGACAAGAGAGGCCATCCCAGAAAGACTCAGCACAGACAATCTGAGACAATAGCTAAAACCGTGGGCTCTTGAGTCAGTAAAGCCCAGGTTCAAGACCTTACTCTGTCATTTACCAATTGTCTTTGTAACCTTGGGCAAGTGCCCTAAGCTTCAGCTTCTTCATCTGTCAGATGAGCATAACAATAATGTTTTAGCTACCTGAAAGGATTATTTCAAGAATTGAACAAAACACTATGTGCAAACACTTAGCACATAGATGGTAGTGGAGGGAAATGAGGAGCCACTGACAAATCAATGACACTGGATCCACAATAGTGGCCCTTCCCCAGCCATGGTACTTCATCCGTGCTTCTTCTGTGGCCCTCATCACTTCCCCTTGCTATTATCCCCTGCTCTACACATGTCAAGTGTGCCTGCCACACTCACAGCCCCTTGCTGAGATGAACGCCCCTCCTGCCCATGAGATAAATCAGGGGTCGTTCTTAGCTCCTCAAGCAAATCATCATAATAAAATACTGTGTATTAGTTATTCCCTCATTATACAAGACAGGGCAAGGAAAGGCCATCCCAATTCTGTAATGCAGGTAGTACTAGAATCTAGAAGACTGATTAACCATGAAAGCTACGTGAAACCTATCAACAAGCTGTGACGACACAAATAGTCCCCGTGGAAAGTCGGCCTGCAGACACAATGCGTACTTGGAAAAGGAAGAAAGGAAGGGAAAAGGAAAGGTGGAAGATTTGACATGTGTTTACCTTCTATTTATTATTTTTAGTAGCTTTACTTGTTTCACCTTTTCTTTATTAGAAACAAGGAGGAGGTCTGTCTAGGAGAGCATGAGGTGAGGACCACAAGCCTGGGAAGAAGCTTCTATCTTGCCCTTCTTTCCAGTTGAGGAAACTACAATGGAGACAGGGTAAGTGGTTTGCCCAGAGTCACACAGCTAGCTGAAGAAAAAGTTCAAATCTCAACAGATGCATGTGTTTTGTTGCCACCCCTGTCAAAAGTACATGGCTAGCAGTCTCTATAAATAGCTCCTGAAGTTTGCTGATGGTAAGGACCATGAGTCAACACCACCAGCTATTATTATTCTGCAATGTTGTAAAATTTCATCATCATCCACTGACACTGCGGCAATGGACCTAAGGAAAATATTCTATCTTCTCTGCGGTCTAATCTTTTATATTCATCCTCTGTGGTGATGGAGGGGTGGTGCTCTTCTGCTTCGCTTACGTGTAGGCACCACCCTCCTTCCTTCATTCATGCAGCCTTTAGTGAATGACAGAATCTTAAATCTGTGGTCTCACTTTCCCACACCCTTCTCTTCTCTTCAGCCCCAGCCAAACTGCTCTAGTTCAGGTCATCAGATTATTCCAGTAAGCTCCAGTGGTCTCCCCACCCACAGCCTCTCTCCAGTCTACTCTATTTTGTACACATTGATGATTATTTTATCCCCAGCACCACTCTTATCACAGTACTTAAATACTTCCAGAGGCTTTCCATTGCCTATAGAAAAGAGCCTCTTATCTGCCCTCTTCAAAGATCCTCAGTGATCTTTCTAATCTGCTTTTCCTCTACTGACATCCCTGTTCCAATGCTCTCAGCAAATTGTCTTTTTCATTGTCTCCCTCCAATCCCCATATTTTCCCAAAATGATTTGTCCAGAGCACAGTGTCTCCCCTCCCTTTCTCTCTCTCTCTCTCTCTCTCTCTCTCTCTCTCTCTGTGTCTCTCTTTGCTCTTTCTCTATCTCTGTCTCTGTCTCTGTCTCTCTCCCTCCCTCCGAGCTCTACTTCCTTGATGAGGGCTCCCTTCTCAGAAGTCTCTCTCCTCCTGCCTCTAAGGTAGCTGCCAGTGCAGTGGCTTCTGGGGCCACAGGCTTTCATGTTCACATTCAGCAGAGTAGAGGGAACGTCTGTTTCCTGTTAAATCTCATTGTCCCTGGCTGGCCTGACTCATTATACACCCATCTTTGAATCAATGCTAGTGGCCAGGGGATGGGACAGGCTAATACAGAAACTCCCTGAAGTTCCCAGTCATGAGGTTTGTGTAGAACTGACCCCCACCTTCAAGTCTAAGGATGGGCTTCATCTGACTGAGAGCTGTAGCTCCTCCTGAGGCCTTTTCTTCCATGGATCCCTTCCCTTACTCCCTTAGCTAGAAAGTAAGTTCTTTCTCATCTAAAAGACACTTTGTCGGCATTTCTTCTATTGCTGTTACCACTGTCCACCTTGCATTAAAGCTGTCTTATCTCTACATCCTGGATATCCATCACGGTGGATATCATCACACCCACAATCTCCTATCAGAAATGGTCCTGTCCTCCACAGTCTCTGGCTAACAGGCCAGCTCTGAGGTGCTTTATGCAGCCATGCCCTCCCTGACTTGCTGCTGGCCATGCTTATTAGATTTGGGCTGGGCACTTGACCCAAAGGTAGGCAGCTCTAGGATGGCCAGCAGCTTTGGGGGTTCTCAAATGACCACTTCTAAGCAGAGTCCACAGCAATTAACCTTGAAGGCCATGAGTGAGTTGCAATGATGAGGAGGCAGAAGCCACAATGCAAGGAAAGTACAGAGAGTAGAGAATGAACACTGCTACCCTTGGGAAGAAGAAAGTAGAGATTCAGAGAAGCCAAATAACTTGCCCGACAGCTAGTCTAATTCTGAAGTGGATTCTTCCAATCAGCACTCCATATTCTCAAAATGCTTCCAAAGAAACCACATTATATTTGATGCAGACAAATCCTTATAGTACAAACTAATGGAGGGAAGTTTTAATAGGGAGTGAAGCAAAGGGTCATGGGTGGTAGCCATTTTCCCTGGGAGGATCAACCAGGGGCTCTCCCCCTGCCCATTACTCTTTGGTCACTCCTTTCAAGACTGTCCAGGAGCCTTTGCCCCACAGTATAACTTGATCAGGAATGGTTTTCATCTACTCTCAGCCAAGAGTGATCTAACCAACCCTAAACATGATGAGCAGAAAGCAAAGCCCTAGAAGAAGGCCATTGTAGAGACTCCTCTGGTGGGGGCTGCCCAGCCCACAACACCCTCATCCCTCAAAACATTTCCCCACTCCCATCCAGTAATGGATCCCAGCAGCACTGTGCTGGGCTGGGTAGGGTCATTTACATGGATTCATTTTATTCTCACAACAACCGTGGGGTATAACATCAAGATTAAATCAACCATGCAAGGCCATAGTTCTCTAACATGCCATAGTCATAACTTCAACTCAGGTCTGAATGGCTCCACAGCTCATGTTCTTTCCATTGATCAGTGCTGAATTAGAAATGGAAAGACAAATGGGCTATTCCATTTGATTTAGGATATAAGCATTCTATGATTTCCACTTTGTTTTCTTTGTACTGCCATCAGTAGTATTCATAAGGATTGTTCTCTTTAGCCTTTCTTTTGGCAATGACACATCTGTAAAACACCAAACAAATTCTTGACTTGCTTAACAAGCTGGTATCCTGAGTCTGAGGAGTCCGTGCACATGGCCACATCCAATCACAGAACACGGTGATGAAACAAGTGGCTGTCCCAGGGGCATTCAGTCAGATAGCTTAGGGTTCTCATGCAAAGAGGATGTTACTGATGAGAAAGTTTTAAGGACCTGAGGAAAACCTCCTTCAATTATGGAATACTTCCAACATTTCCAAGTGGATCTGGAAATGTGCATGTAACGTCCTGATGGGAACCCCTCTCCACATGTCCAAAGTTGTGTAGGCAGGTTGGTCCAAGAACACTCCCCAAATGTAGCTAAACTCCAAAAATTAAATGGCCCATGTCCTAATTTAAGATCATTCGTTGTGGGCTTCTATTGCTTCGGTCTATTCAAATAATACCACACTTATTTAAAAAGAAAGATTTTATTTATATTTCATTTATAAAGTCAATACATTTTCTGAGTATCCGTATGTGGCAGGTGTTAAAGAATCAATGGTGACTAAGCACCATCTCTTCCATTAAGGAGTTTTCATCTTTAACTCAAAAGGCATTTCTGCAATTCCACAGTAGCACGAACAAGAGCTTCTTTCTGTGGACTCATTGCAGTTTGTTTGGGTGTCACAATAATCCCAGGATAGGTGAAGCAGGCTTTATAATCTCTGCATTTCAAATGAAAAGGCAGCCCTCCTCTAGACACTCAAAGGTCAAGGTCAGGGCTCATGACTTGGTGAATCAGGTGACATTTCAGTCCCACTGACAGCCTCACTCACCCCTCATGTTGGGCTTTGTTCAGTGAACCAGCTTCTTGACTGTATGCAGTGGCTAAGGGTTCAGGAAACTCAAAGATGAATCAAGACATGATCTCTGTCCTTGAGGAGCTCACCTGGTAAAGGAAATAAGGATGTCACATAAGTGACATGAAGTTATGTTTAAATATTACAGGGGGGAAAGGTGAGCCACAAGACAGAGATGTGATCAGTGACAGTGTGCTGTGAACACGTGCGGCCAATCTAGGGAAGACCGACTGAGCTCCGGCAGAATGGAGCAATCGCTTTGTTTCTTTACAGCAGTGGTCCCCAAGCCTAGACAGCTATGACAATCACTCGGGAAGCACTTTATTATTCAAAAAAAAGAGAGGAAATCCTGCCTGATGACTGTGATTAACACTGCCATGTGATTTCTGTGGAAGTTAAGAGTAAATCCTGAGAGTTCTCATCACAAGAAAAAACTATGTGTGTGCGTATCTATGTGAGACAATGGGTGTTAACTAAACTTACTGTGCTCATCATTTCATATGTAAGTCATATGAAAGTTGACTTACAGTCATCATCATATATAAGTCAAATAATTATGATGTGTACTCTAAACTTATACAGTGCTGCTTGTCAGTTACAGCTCAATAAAACTGGGAGAAAAAAGTAATTATTTAAAACTGAAAAAAAAAGAAATTAAAGGCTCCTGCAGTCCACATAGCCCCCCTCTGGAGAAGGAGCCTAGGAACTGCATCATAATGAGTTTTCCCTGGGATTCCAGGGATTTGCTGGTTAGGAACCAGGGTGCGCACCTGGTCCCCACCCAGCCTCAACTCATTGCCCAGCGCCCAGTTTCTCTTAGTGAAATAACAGGGTTCAACACTTTCTCCCCACAATAAAAAGGAAATGAAAGTTTTGTGGTTGCTAGAGCTGACTGCCCAGGTGAAATTTCAGTTCTGCTTTAAAAGAGAAAAACACACCTGAGACCTGAGATGAGCCACACATCTAGGGGGTGGCTAAACAGGCTGCGTGAGCACTTTATGTGCCCATTTTCTCTTCTTTCTTAGCATATCAGTTGTACTTTTTGAACTTTTTTTTGTGATTTCCCTAGAATTTGCCATACACATTTACACTGATCCAAGTCTACGCTCAGATAACACTATACCACTTCAGAGACAAGGCAAGTCCCTTCTAATCACAAAATATTCCTAATTCCTCCCTCCCACCTCCTGTATCACTGTTGTCCTTCATTTCACTTACACATACACAAACATAAGCATATACACACAAGCATACATAATTAAATCCATTATTGCTATTCTCTTAAATGATTGTTAGATCAATCAAGATTAAGAAAAATAAACATTTTTATTTTATTTCCACTTAGTCATTCTCCAGTGATTTTTCATTCTTTGTATACCTTTCTTTCTCTGACTCCTACCATTTTTCTTCTGTCTGAAGAACTTCTATTACCATTTCTTCCAAGGTAGGTCTACTAGTAACAAATTCAATCTTTGTGGGAGAAAGTCTTTATTTCTCCTTTACTTTTGAAGGATAACTTTCCAGGGTACAGAATTCTAGGTTGGTGGGATTTTTTTTTTCTCTCTCAATATTTCACTCCCCTCTTCTTCCTTACATGGTTGCTGAGAAGTCAGATGTAATTCATATCGTTGCTCCTCTTTAGTTAAGGTTCCCCCTCCCATTGGTTTCTTTCAAGATTTTTTTTGCTGATCTTTTGTTTTCTGACATTTGAATATAATTTGCCTGGGTGTAAATTTTGTTTGTTTGTTTGGGGCTTTTTTATTTATTTGGGTTTTGTTGTTGTTGTTGTTTGTCTCTGCATTTGTCTTGTCTGGCATTCTATGAGCTCCTTGATTCTGTGGTTTGGTGTCTGATGTTAATTTGGGGTAAGTTCTACAGCATTATTGTTTCAAATGCTGATGCTCTTCTTTCCTCTCTTCCTTTCCCTTCTGGTATCCTATTACATATTACATGCATGTTATGCCTTGTGTAATTTCCCCACAGTTCTTGGACATTCTATCTGGGGCAATCAGTCTTTTTGTTCTCTCTTTGGTTTTTGAAGTTTCTATTGTCATATCCTCAGGCACAGAGAGTCTTTCCTCTGCAATGTCCAGTCTAGAGAGCCCATCAAAGGCATTCTTCCTTTCCATTACAGTGTTTTTTATATCTAGCATTTCTTTTTCATTCTTTCTTAGCACTTCCATCTCTGTTTACACTACCCATCTGTTTGTGCATGTTGTCTACTTTTCCCAGTAAAGCCCTTGGTATATGAATCATAGTTTTATAACATTCCTGGTCTGATTATTCCACCATTTCTGCCATACCTGCCTCTGTTTCTGATTCTTGTTCAGTTTCTTCAAACTGTGTTTTTTTGCCTTTGAACATACTTAGAATTTTCTGCTGAAAGGCTGGCAATGTTCTAGGTAGGGGGAACTGCAGTCGGTAGGCCTAGAGTAACGTGCTGGTAAGCTGTGAGGGGAAGAGAAGTGTGTCCACAGTCCTAGGATTAGATCTGTCCTTATGGTGAGCCTGTGCCCCTGCTGAAGTTGACCAGTGCATCTCAGTTTTTCTGCCACTTTAGGTGGGGCCGATTGGTGAGAGGGGCTAAGTTATGTATTTCCCTCCCCCCACAAGAAGGATAGACGGGGCTAGAGTCGGTACTTCCCTTCCCCCTAGAAGGCTAGGCTCTGACAAAACCCCAGTAGGTTAACTCCGATAAAAGATTCTCCCAAGGGCAGGCCTCGTTAAAAAGTACAGAAAGCTCTGGCCTTTTGAAAATGGTTCCTTCCCTGCCCTGCCCCGCTCCTGGAAGAATGTGTATTTTTCTCCAATATTCACTGTGAGGACCCAGTAGAGGTCCTGGAGGTAGAACTCATTCAAATGTGTGTGTGTGGGGGGGGGGGGGTCCCTCCACACTCCCCTGGAGGAGCTCTTAACCCCTCGGAGTTGTCCGCACTGAGCCTCCAGCAACTTGGCAATTACAGCTCAGGTTTTCCTACCCCACTGTTGCTTCTGCACCTGTCAGTTGTGGTTCTCTGTATCCACCTGTATTCATTCACCTTCTTGCCGGCTTGGGAGCACCAATTTGTCCTGTCACCTCACTTCTCTAATGGAACTTAACTTTTGACATTTCCGTTTATTCAGCTTTTCCGTTGTTGGCTGGACAGAGTGACAGAAAACTGGAAGTCCCCCACCATAATTTTTTTTCAGTACTTAGGGTTCCTAAAAGGTCTTCCTCTGCCCCGGGAAAATAAATTTCACTTAACATTTATCAAGCACCATCTACAAGCTAGATGTCTGGTAAACACTGTGAAAATGAAAACAGAATGGACTCATTTAAAATGGAGTCAAGAGGCCCGTAGAGATTGCTCGCACTACTTTCTCAGCTCACACCACCACCTCCACACGAAGAGGCCTACTTTGCATCTCCGACCCACCGGAAGTGGAAAGACTTTCCAGTAACAGCTCAGCCAATGGGAGGCCGCCACTGCTCAGCCAATGAAAACCACTTCAGGCTTTCCGGTTCTCCAATGGTGTCTTCCTTTACTAGAGCCCCTCCCATACCCATAAGACCGCTTCCTCGCTTCCTGTCGTGCGTTCTCCCGCTGGTGCCAGGGTCACTACCACTGGGCTGCCTGTGCCAGGCTGTGATTCGGCGTTGTTCCCGAGTACATGGATTTTGCTGGAGAAGTATCTGGCAGTTTGTTTAAGGTCAATAATGCTTGCATACTCTACCTCATTAAATCCTCATAGCACCTTTGAGAGGTATTAAAATTACCTCCGTTTTATAGATGAGGAAGCCAATACTTGAAAAATGTCAGTGACAAGGTTGCGGCAAGTAGTAGTGTGATTAACCTTTGATTAAAACAAGATCTTCAAGGTCGTCTTCTAGCCCTGACTGGTGCTGTTAAGTGGATTGAGCACAGGCCTGTGGACTGAAAGGTTGCCAGTTCAATACCCGATCAGAGTACATGCCTGGTTTGCAGACCAGGTTCCCAGTTGGGGGAGTGTGAGAGGCAACCGATACAGCTCTCTCCCAATGATATTTCCCTCCTCTTTCTCCCTCCCTCTGCCTCTCTCTAAAAATAAATAAATAAAATCTATTTAGAAAAACAGGTCTAACTGCAAGGCTGATGAGACTTAAGTTCAGCAAATGGAAAGCCTTGAGTGATTTCTTGCTCTGCCTCCTCCTGGCTGGGATCTTCTCTAGTGTTTGAGTTGGCAAGGAGGCGAGGACAGTTGGGTAGCGGAGGGCCACCCTCTGAATTCCATGTTGTAGAAGAGGCTTGAGCATGTAAAGATGGCCCGTGCAATTCAGGTTTATCCTGGCTTCCCAAGCTATCTGCCCCAATCAGCAGACGGCTGTCACAGCCCAATTTCAAAAGCAATTCTTCCATTTTATTTCTGGCTGTGTAGATAGTTACCGTAGATCCTAATCAAGGTCTGTGGGTTACTCGGGGGTTGTCAGGGGCTTCCAGAGGCTTGGGAACCTGCTGAAATTGTGTTCCGTTTTGTGGGTATGAGAAAACGGGAATTTTTCTGAGGAGCAGGTTTGTCTTTTTTATTAAATTCCCAAGAAGTCCTCCAATGCAAACAAGATTAAAAATAATTAGTATAGGCTTTGCCCCAAAAAGAGTTTGTTTTTGAATTTTCTATCCCAGTTGGCCCAGGGGGAGAACCAGATACAAGTAAGGAATGCAGCCGTTCATATCAGGAAATAATAATCTCACTAATACTTCAGTAATTACTTTTTTCCTTTGTGCTGATCGACACATAGATCTGGCTTTGGTGAAACAAAAAAAGAAGCCCCACCGATTTGTGCTGAGACCAAGAGGATGCATCTGCTTCCTGAATCGACCAGATCAAATGCGTGGTGCCTGAAACGCTCGCTGCCGGTGCAGAGCCTCTTCTCTTCCAGAGAAAGATGGAGCAGTGACACTCAGAGGGGACAAGGGGGAGAGGAAAAGAGTAAGCCCAGGCAAAATAAGAATTATAATTGCTACTTTGGAGTAACGCCTCCTGATTTCTTGATAGGGTATTGTCTCCAAACTAAAGTTCACACCTAACAGGTATTATTTCTGGAGTGCCTGAAAGTAACTCTACTCTCTGAAATCTTTATACCATGGAGGCTTTGGCTCAGTCTGTCTGATTTATTTCAGCAAATACCGCATTGCATCCTACTGCCTACTCCTCTTCCCTTCCTCTCCCCGCCCCCACCCCGCCTCCGTCTTAATTCTTTGCCATGTTCTTTGTTGCCTCTGCACCTTTGCATTTGCATTTCCCTCTACATTTGCTGTTCCTTCTGCTTGAAACACCCTCCACTCCTCTGTCTCCCTGGCTATCTCCTCCTCAGCCCGAGAGGCATCTCTTCTAGGGAGCGTTGTTCAGCCCCTTCAGGAGAATGGCCTGCCCTTGGTGTCTCTGTCCGCACTGTCCCATGTGCGCCCACATCCTAGCACCCAGTGCAGTCAGTCTTCCAACACTGAGCTCCCTGAGGACCGGATCCCTGTCTTTCACCTGGGATCTCCGTGCACCTGACACCTAACAGGCTTTTACTGAATATGTGTGAAATGAATGAGTGGTTAATTTCCCACTAGTGCTTTCAATAAGGGGTATTGATTAATGTCTTGCTGTTGAAAATGATTGAAATAGTCTCTCTCACTATTTTTTTCCTCTTAGAATTTTGCCATTTTAGAAATGCTGACCTCTCAATATCAAAAAAGCTCAACTTGAGAGCTTTATGAAAACTAAATAGCCTGAATTAGGGAAAAACAAGAAGAAACCTCAATAGCTTTAGTAAACTAGGAATTATCTATTGAGTTGTGAATATTAAGCAGCCATTTAAAATCATAAAGCAGTAAGAGAAAAAGAAAAGCTAAATAGCCTGATGTATAAGAAAACTGATTATGTAATACATTAAAACAAAAGCAACCTTTGGATTCTAGTCTCGAAAAATCTCTTTCCTTTTTCTGAGGACATCACCGTGATGTCCAGGGCAAATGACCGTTGTTGACCGTTCTTTGAAATATACCACATGTGACATTTATATTCCTTTAACAACCTGGTGGGGCTGAAGAAGGGGCTGAATCAGGGCTGCTTATTTAGTAATAATAATATTCAGCTCTTAAGTTTGAGAAATGTGGATACAAAACAGAGAGTCTAGGTAAAGCTTTTTAACTTTCTTTTAAGAAAGGTAATGTGTGTGTGGCGGGAGGGGTGGGGGAGGAAAACAGACCAGAGAGTCTTCAGCAATTACATCTGATTGGGGAGACCTGAGCTTGGTCTTCGATTGTCTCATGTGCTTAAGGAAAAGGAAGTTAATCAAACCACATACAGCAAGAAATACTTCAATACCAGAAATGGATGGCAAGTAAACTTAAATTCTTAAATAATGGGATAGCAGCTCTCTTTCCTGGAAGCAGGTAGCTGCATAAAATGACCAGCTGAGGCTAGAAATCTATGGCGGGGGGTGGGGGGTGGGGGACGGGGGGTTCTGTGGTGGAATGGTACATCATAGGTCTTTAGAGTTAAAAGGGACTTTGAAGATCAGTTACGCTTAAGTTCTTGCTCTTACCTGTTCTGATTTGACATATATCTCTGTCACTGTATTTCTGGAGAGCACAGGTGGAATCCAACCCCAAGGAGGCTTCCTCAGAAGGATTTGCTCCTCTGAATATGTGCCCCAAGGGTCGTGTGGTGTAAATGCTTTCATTTCATCTCGCAAGGAAGAGGATTTCTAAATATAGCCTGCCCACAGATGTGTCCATTGCTTTACGATGTACAAAATGTGCTCTCATCACTGTCTCTAATTCAGTAAAGAACGATTCTGTGGTTCTCCAAGGTCATGCAGCTTGTTAATGGTAGAACCTGGACCAGAACACCTGGTGTAATGCTCTTTCTCCCTGACCATGACAGTTTCACACTGAAAATTATTCCTAAGCGCTATCTGTACAGTTCTGAGCAGGAGGGTTTGACCATATGCAGGGATAACGTGGAGGCAAGTTAAAGATTCTGAGGTCTGACTATGAGGTTCGTGCGGTGTACAAGCCCTTAAACAAGGAAACGTGAGAGTGGAGAACTAGTAACACCAACGCTGACTGTTTGCCTCATTTCAAGGCACTTTACAGGATTACAGGGCAGGATGTGTAGCTAGCAAAGCTTCTCAAACTCTGCTGTGTGGACAAGCAGATTCTGACTGACGAGGTCTTGGGTGGGACCTGAGATGATGCATCTCTAACGTTCTTCCAGGGCCCGTAGAGCACACTGCCAGCAGAGAAGGTGTTGATGTGCGTTCGTGAGCCGTGCGTTCGTGAGCCGTGTGCACTTGGGTGAGTCTCCCAGAGTCTGTTTCCTCATCTGAAAAGCAGGGGTCATAGTGCACCAAGAGCCTTGACACTGTCATCTGCCATCTGGTTTCTGGGGCTCTATGCTAAGTAGGTTGTGTGTGGAAGTGTGGGAGAAGGTCTGACCATTGCAGAACTTTTTGAGAAACAAGAAGAAAACTAAACAGCCCAAATTAGAGGGAAACAATCAGAAACCTCAATAGCTTAAGTAACTAGGAATTATCTACTGAGTTGAATATTAAACAGCCATTTAAAATCATGCCTAGGGAGAAGACATAAGAAACATTGGAAAATGTTCATGCAAAGGTTTTGAGCCAAAATACAAAGTTGTGTGTACAGAATAATCTCTACATTGAATGTGTAGAATTCCTACCCTGGCTGACTCACAGGGATGCTGAGAATAAAGTGAGGCAGCAGTTGATAACTCAGTATAAAAGTAGGAGGTATTATTATAATTCTTTTTTAATGGCATTGAGAAGATCCAGGCCCGGCCTCCTTCCCTGCTTTGGCAGCCTGCCCTGACTCTGCAACGGCACCTCCTAGAAGGGCCAGCTCTGATCTGCACATTCCCTCTTAGCAGGAATTCATTTTGACTATGCTTGAAAATAGGAATCCGAGAGGCAAAGAATGTGTATTTCCTATTTCTGTTGTTATCCTTGAGGAAGAGAAAGAAGGGGACAATTTTTAAAGAATTTTCTGGGGCAAACTATTTAAAATGGATTTTTAAAAATATTTTATTTTTAGACAGAGGGAAAGGAAGGGAGAAAAACATTGATGTGTGATTGCATCTCACATGCCCTGTCCTGGGACCCTGGCCTGCAACCCACACATGTTCCCTGACTGGGAACCGAACCAGCGATCCTTCGGTTCGAAGGCCAGCTCTCAATCCACTGAGCCACACCATCCAGGGCTGAGGCAAACTATTTTAAAAGCAAGGTTTGAAGAGAAGAAGATGATTTTTAAAGTGGAACTTGGGTTTCAATGCCAGATTTGTCATTTATTGCTTGTGGGACCTTGAACAAGTGCCACACCCAATTCTCTGAGCTTCAGCTTCCACCTGTGTGACACAGCTCTCGTAGTTTCCCTCTCTTAAGGTAGTTTGAGGGTCTAATGAAATGATTCATGAAAAGCGCCTTGAACAGTGTGTGGCACACAGTGAACTCTCAGGAAGTCGTAGCTCACTGTGGAAGACAGGCCCTCGGGTGGCCTCTGTGTTCCCACCGAGCGTGGGTATGGGTGGGGCCTGTGACTTGCTTACACACCAGTAGCGTGTGGCAAGCACAATAACAGTTGCAATTACGTACAGAAGGTTTCGTCCTGCCAGCACACCCTACAGAGGCTCACTCTGCCCCACTGGCTTAGCAGAAGTAAGTTGTGCTGGGACAGGGTCAGTGGACAGGGCCACGTGGCAGGGACTTGGGGGCAGCCTCTAATGGCTAAGAGTAGCCCCTTGTTCACAGTCGGCTGGGAAGGAGAGACCTCAGTCACATAATCATAAAGACATGCATTCTGCCAACAACCTAAATAAGCTGGGAGATGAATTCTTCCCAGTGGAGCCTGCAGGTTAGCAAGCAGCCCAGCCGCACCTCGATTTCAGCTTGATGAGGATCGTGAGCAGGGCGACCCAGCGGAGCCTGGCAGGCTCCTGCCACAAAGGGCTATGAGATGATAAATGTGTCCTTTTAAGCTTCTAGATCTGTGGTCATTAATTACACAGCAGGACAAAATCAAGGCACTGATACAAAGCAGATGACCGCTACTTACCTTTCACCCATTGCTTTCGAGGAAGAAGCTCACCTTCACTTCACCACTGCTGATTGACTGCCTCCTCTTCCATTAGGGCCAAATCAAAGAATAGGAGACAGAACCTGCCCTTGATGAGCTAACAGTCAGGGGAGGAGATGGAGGCAACAGGACGTTACAATAAAGGGAAGTAAGTGCCCTGAGGGGGGTAGTGGAGCTTCATGCACTAACACTGCAGCGAGGTCACGAAGGAGCTGGCTGAGGGATTAGCCAGGCAGAGGGGAGGAGGGGCAGTGTTCGGGGCTGATGGACTGGCACAGGCAGGATCACGGGAGGAGGGGTGCCCCCGTACCCCAGGAACACTAAATGGTTGATAAGGGATAAGGGAAATTTTCTCGGGGTAGACGTATTCCAGCTAATGCAGGGATTACCACCAAACCCCAAAAGATGTAGGCAGCAATCACTAACGGCTGTTAAAAGAGCGGCAGCTGGACACCAAGTGCTTTTTAAAAAAATGTGGTAACACAAAATTCACCTTTTTAACCTCTCAAAGGGTACTGTTTGGTGGCTTTCATGCGTTCACTATGTTGTATAACCAGCACCACCATCTATTTCTACACCATTTTGATCCGCAGCAAGTTCATAAGTAGGTGGGTGAAACACGGATCAGATTTGGGGGGTAGGCCCATCATGATGGCAGTGTTGGCTTGGAAGATGGACCCGGAGGGCCGGCGATGGGAGCACGGCCACATCCAGGCCTGGTGGGGCCACGCACGGCTGGTGGTGCAGATTCCCCGAGCTCTTGTGCCATTCCCAGGCCACTGGGTGTAAAAGGAAAAGGAAGGGATGTGGGCATTTGCTGACGCCCAGAGCTGGGTCTACTCCCTTTGTGCTGCTTGCCCAGGAGGGCGGATTTTTGGGAAGGGGTGTGTGCTGAAAGCGGGGAGGAAGTCGCCACCCCATTGGAAAGAATCTGCCACCCTGCCTTCCAGCTGAAATATCAGATACAGTCTGTTCTTCTCCATGGGCAGCAGGGAGTGGAATGGCCAAAGGGTTTTTTTTTTTCTGGGTTTCTTTTTTTTTTTTTGAGGGATTGTATGAAAGTACATGATGTCTTAGGCTCACAAAAGCAATGATGATAAGGGAAAGTGGCAAGTTAGAAAGTCCATTGTGTATGTTATCTCTGTTATTCTAGATTAAGAAAAAGTAAATATGGCAGACTGGACTCAAGGTTTATGCCAGCCTGGTCCAAAATTGTTGCTTGTATCCTTTTTCCTTGGTTTGCATTTTGGCAGAGGGTTTTTCTTGGGAGTTTCCTGGGCTCGGCACTGCCTGGCCTGGCTCAGGGAGAGAACCGGGGGCCCACTGAGCGAAGCAAGGGAGGGGTGTGGCACTCAGCCTCGCTGTTCCGAATCCAGATCTTGTCTGTCAGCGCCCAGGGCGGCTTCAGCTCTTAGAGGCAGGCACACTTTAGCTAAGCTTGTGAGACCGGTGGGTGAAATGAGAATGCTCGTGTATTTAACAGTAGACATTGGCTAGCTGAGCCGGGCTTCAGACGCTTCATGCAGGCAAACTCGCGGTACATAGTCACCATAGTAAAAGTCCTCATAAGAATGACTCTGCCCCAGCACCTACTACCAGTCCCTGTGCTAAAGCTGTACGTGGATTTTTTCACTTAGTCTGAAATAGGTACTTCATCATCCAATGTCACAGATGAGAAAATGAAGGTACGAGGAGGTTTATTGAATTTGTCCAAAGTTATACTACTCCCAATCTGGCCCTCAAATTAGAATTGAACAGGACAGAAAGTTGACAGGAAACTGGAATGAGATTTTGTGAGCATAAGAGTGGCTGCTTTGGGATGTAGGTAAAGCGTGTCACGACTCCACACCTCCATCCAGACCCAGCCCTGCTTGTCACCGGGAAGACAGGGGGTTTGAAAGGCTGGGGGAGAAGCCTTTGGCGCACATGTGGGTGTCCTCACATCATGAGGCTTGTCAGCTAGCCTCGTGAGCAGGGGACCTGGACAAACGGAAGCCAAAGCTGAAGAGGAAGAGACCGACTGATGGGCTGGTTTGAGAAAATGGGACACGTACTTCTTTGAGGGCTCACTGAAGTTATTTGGGGGGAATACTTGAGTGGAGGGGGCTAAGTTCCTGAATGAGCATGTAGCCAGTGTCATTTGGGCATATATAACTGCCTACCATTTTTATATCCGGTTGTAGGAGCCAGGTGATAGAGGTGACAGCCTGTGAGAAGGCAGTTATCTTGGGGACCCAGATACCCTGTTAGCAGGACCAAGGCACTGTCTCCCTGAAGATGGACCCACAGGGGACTGAAAATCGTCGTCCATGTGCATGCCACTCCCTCAGGTTGCCCTCGGATCCCCTCCTCCCTTGCCTTCTTCAGGTGCCATCTTGCCACAATATATACACAGCACCTTCCACTCATTAAATTGGAGTTAAATCCATTTGTTGATTGTCTCTTCTGCTGGACTGTCAGCCCCATTAGGACAGGAACCATGTCTGCTGGCTCTTCTGCCAACCCTGGCTTCTCACACAATGTCAGAGCATAGCAAACATTCAATAAATCATAGTTCTCCACTCCTGAGCACAGACAAGCTTATCGGGTCATTTTTCTTCTCCACCACCACACAGGTAGGGGAAGTCAGAGATGCAATATGGCGCCAGCAGTAAAGGCATCTGGGAAATGTTGGACTCTCAGTTTAACGTCCTGTGACTGTTTAATGCTCTGAAGACTCAGGCTTGGCCGACCACCCAGAAGGCTGGACTACCACCCAAAGATACACAACATCCCCCAGGAAGGAGGTTAATGAATGCAGAGAGTACAACAACTGCCTCAGTTATCTGTTAACTGAGAAAGGCATCGTTCTTTCCGGTGGTCCAGGTGACTACCCACCATGGGGTTTTACTATTAAACCCCCATAAAAAAGAGATCCTGTCCTGGGAAGGGGTGGATTTCTTCCAAGCCGGCCACCACTAGGAGCAACAACTCCTTTGCCTGTGTATGTGAGTTTCTCCTATTAAAGCTCTTATGCATATGAATAAAGCTACGTGTCAGTTCTTTGGAACTGATCCTGAGTTGAGACTTTTGGGGCTCTCCCCCAACTACCACCCATTCACTCTTCCACCTGCTCAGAGCTCACGACTCTCCGTCATTCTCCTACAGTCGGCACCTCCACATCGCCAGACCCAGAAAACACTCCCGGTCTTGATTTACTAGACTGCAGCAGCTCTTGACACAGCTGATGCTTTCCTCTAATCCCAGTGGGGTACCACTTCACCCCCGTTAGAGTGGCAATCGTTTTTTAAAAGTATTTTAACAGGAAATAATGTGTTGGCAGGGGTGTAAAGAAATAGAAATCCTTGTGCACTGAATCAGTTGTTATGGAAACAGTGTGGTGGTTCCTCAAGAAATTAATCCGAGGGGAACCATGTGATGATCCAGCAGCTCCACTTGTGGGCACACACCTCCAAAGACTCAAAGCAGCATCTCAAAGAGATATTTGCACACCTTCGTTCATAGCAGCGTTGTTCACAATAATCAAAAGGCGGGAGCAACCCAGTGTGTCTAGGGACAGATGAATAGATAAACAAAATGTGACCTATAAATACAATGAAATATTATTCAGCTTCTACAAGGAAGGAAATTCTGGTCAATGCTGCAACATGAATGAACCTTGAAGACATGCTAAGTGAAACAAAAGAATAAACACTCTGTGGGTTCACTTATGTGAGGTGCCCAGGGCAGTCAAAGTCACAGAGACAGAAAGTAGACTGGCAGCTGCCAGGGCTAGAGGAGGGGAGAACGGGGAGTCCCTGTTTAATGAGACCAGATTCCCAGTTTGGGAAGATAAAAAAAAGTTCTGGAGGTGGATGGTTGTGAAGGTTGCAGAACAATGTAAATGTACTTGGAGCCATTGAACTATATACTTTTAAGTGGTTAAAATGGTCGATTTTTATGTTACATATTTTTAACCCAATAGAAAGTAGTTTCTCTCTAAGCTGCTGTTACAGTTCATGCTCCTGGTGTTTTCCTGCCTCTCCGGCCAATTCCCAGCCTCCTAATCAATTCCTTCTCTCTCCGACTGAGAAACGCTGGGACCCTTCTTTTCTTCCTTCAGCAAATGTTCAAGTGTCTACTGCGTGTTGGGACTAAGCAGTGAACAAAAGATACAGTTTCTTTCTCTATATGCCCTGAATGGGGCATATATTCTTACTGGATAGGATATGATCTGTAAACAAGTAAGTCAGCACATAGTATGTTAGATGGTCATAAACTCTACAGAAAAAAAAATAAAGCAGGTTAAAGGAGATGGGATAGGAGCCAAGGATGGGTTTGCTATTTTTATAGGACAGTCCAATAAGGTTACATTTGTGCAGGGAACTGAAGATAGTGGGGGAAGCAAGCAATGCTGTTACATGGAAGAGCTTTCTGAGCAGATCACTAGTGCAAAGACCCTGAGGCAGAATCGAGATTAAACTGTATGAAGAGCAGCAAGGAGCCCTGGGTGACTGGAGCAGAATGAAGGGGGGGGGGCGGGGGGGGATAGCGTGTATTCCCAGAGCCAGTGGGGTAGGGGATGCAAGTCATAAAGAGCCTGGGACACAGTTTTAGTCTGAGTGAGACGTGTCCGTGGCAGAAGAGTAACAATCTGACCCATGCTCTTATAGGATCACTCCATATAGTAGGCTGAGAATAGACTATAGCCCTGGCTGCTGTGGCTCAGTGGATTGAGCATCGGCCTGCAAACCAAAAGGTCGCTGGTTCATTTGTCAGGGTACATGCCTAGGTTGTGGGCCAGGTCCCCAGTTGGGGACATGCAAGAGGCAGCCTATCTCTCTCTCTCTCTCTCTTACACACACACACACACACACACACACACACACACACACACACCAATGTTTCTCTCCATCTTTCTCCACCCTGCTTCCCCTCTCTCTGGAAATAAAATCTTAAAAAAAATAAAGAGGGAGAGAATAGACCGTAGAAGGGGTCAAAGCAGGAGGCTGCCGCAACCATCCAGGTGACAGAAGGAGGCAGTGGGAGACAAAATAAGTGGGAAATTGTGACTGTCTCCTGAAGGGAGGATTTGTCGACAGATTGGATGCGAGGTGTGACAAAAAGAGGAGTGACCAGGTGATTCCGAGTCTGAGAGGTGAGCACCTAGCAGGATGGAGTGTCACTTCCAGAGTGGAGAAGTCTGGGACGAGCAGGTTTGAGGGTGAAAGTCAAGGTAGGGCTCGGCACATCTGGTTTGAAATACCCAGTAGCTATTTAAGTAAAGCTGTTGAGTGAGCAGTTAGACACATGGCTCTGGAATTCAGTATAAACACAGAGTCTCACAGCCCAATCCTGGGTCCTTCCTCCTCCTCCTTTTAATGAACCCTCTCTCTCTAAGAATCTGATCCATTTCCTTGGCTTTAAATTCCACCTCGGAGCCTCCTGGGCCTGTGGCCCAGGCGGTCACCCAGGGCCCCACGTTAGAGGCCTCTGTGCTCAGTGTAGTGCTCTGCTCTTGCCAACCTGAAATTCTGAATAATTTTAACAAGGGGCCCTGCGTTTTCATTTTGCACTGGGTCTTGCACATGCTGTACCTGGCCCTGCCCCCAAATGTGTGACTTTACCCTGGACGTATGTTCTGAGTACTTTTGTCTCATCCACCCAACTGCCTACTTGACATTTCCATTTGGATGACTTCAAGGTATCCCAAAACTAACATCTCCAAAGCCAAATTTAACTTCGTCTACTTCATTCTTGCCCACCAGAAGCCTGAAAGCTGTGCTCCCCTCTCTCTCCCGTTCTCGCTGCCTCACCCAACCCAGCAGTAAGTCAAAAGGACTGTACCTCACAGATGCATCCCAGGTTCATCCACTTTTCTCCATGTCCACTGTTGCTGTCCTGGTCCAGGCAATTATCATTTCTTATCTGGACTGCTCTAGAGACTCCTGGCTGCTGGCCCCACCTCACGAGTCTCGCCCCTTCCCCAAAGCTAAAAATAGCTTATTTTCCACATAGCAGCCTAAGTGATCCTTTAAAAAAGGTCATGTGATGATGCCAGGCCCCTGCTTCAACCTTCCAGTGGCTCCTGTTGCGTGAGAACAAGCCAGACCCTACAAGCCCCACACAAGCTGACCTGTAACTGCCTTTTCATCTCTGCATCTCGGCTTTGCCCCATGCACCCCTCCCTCACCCCGGACAATGGCACAGTGGTCCTTTGGTTCCCCAGTGCACGGGCCTCTCCACTGACTGACAACGCAGGTTTTGCATTTTGCAGATCTAGAAACCAACTCCCACACCTCCCTCCAGCTTTTTGTTTCCTCACTCCTGATCTGACAGGTCTCAGCTCAAGCATCCTTAAAGAAGCTTCCATGTTAGCCTGGGTTCCCCAGAAAGTAAAGCCCAAGGCAAAAGGCTGCTGGGCTATTATTCTAACAGGGAGAACAGTCCACAGAGCAGGAGGGAGATATATGAGGGGAGGGATGTAGGAATGGAGGAGGTGCCAACGTAAGGATGTGCCGGCCATCCCCGAATGCAACTGATCACTAAATCTGCAGGCTCACGTCCCCAGGAAGTTGAATGAGCTGCCTGAGGCCCCTCCCGCAGAGGCCAGCAAAGGGGAGAGGTTCTCCTCTGGCTCCTGTCTCCCAGTGTTCAGAGGTTCACCCACGGCATGTTAACTCCTCTGCATTGCTAGGCTCTGTAGGTGGGCATGGGTGCTGAGAAGTCCCCCTGGCAGCGACAAAAGGTGGCACCAGGGCAGGAAGCCAGAGATGCGAGGCCCATTCATGGAAGGGGTGTTGTCGGCGTGACATCGTCGCGCAACATCCAGCTCTAGGCAGAGCTGGAACCAGAGATAAGGAAAGCTGAGCAGACCCAAAGTGGGGCGTAAGCACTGTCTGAGACACTTTCCCTGCCCCGTCCCAACCCGTCCTAGTCACCTCGTACATTCAGTCATTGGACAGATAACTTCGGGACATCTTCTAAGGGCCAGGAGGATGCCAGTGTTGGTGACACAAAGGTGTATAAACAGACACAATTGCTGCCTTTGAGGAGCTCACATTCTAATGAGGGTGATCATTAAAAAACAAGTATACATTTTTAAAAAAGGTAAAATTCCCTGAAGTTAAAAACTGTAGTAAGTGTACCTAAGAAACAAACAAGGAGGGAAAGCATGAGACTGGTGGAGCTGAGCTCACGAAGAAGGAGGAAAAGGCGGCGATGACGTGGAGAGGGCAGAAAGGAGCCAGAGCACCCTGGTCTTGTTACTTCCCCCAAAGCACTCTGGTTTGGGGGTTTTCGTCGTTATTGTTTTCTTTTGTTTTTGCTTTCCTTCATAGTGTTTATGTATGAGGGGCTTTAACTGCTTTATATCTGGCTCCCTGACTAGAGTAGAGGCCCCCTGAAGGCAAGGACTGATCAGCCCTTCTCCCCCTCAGCACACCTAGTGCCTAAGTGCAGAGGCCTCAGCAAACAGTGACTAAGTGTTGAATAAATCCGCTGGCTGCAGGAAGAGCTGAATAGGAAGGTGCTTGTTGCAGGAAGCAAGGACTTCAAGCTCAAGGGCATCAGGCTCTGGTAATCGATGCATCCATCTCCACAAGGGAATCCAACAAGTGTTTGTTGGCTGAATCCTCCTGGGTTTTGCTTGAGCGAACAGAAAATGCTTTTCTTTCTTATTCGATCAGATCCTTATTTAATTAACACATTTTTTATTTCTATTTAAGACTTTCGATCAGCTTAGACTGAAGCTCCAGAAGCCACATTATTGTTTTAGAGGAGCACATAACCCAGCTCTGAGCCATTATATGTTTCGGCAGTGTGACGTGAGGCCTAAAACGACATTTCCCACAGTGGTAGCTCCGTGCTAGACACAGTGCCGAGCGTTGAACACACATCAACTCATTCATTGCTAAGATTTTACTAAATTTTATTTATTTTCGGAGAGAGGGGAAGGGAGGGAGAAAGAGCGGGAGAGAAATATCAGTTGGTTACCTCTCACATGCTCCCAACCAGGGACCTGGCCCGCAACCCAGGCATGTGCCCTGACTGGGAATCGAACCAGTGACCTTTCATTTCACAGGCCAGCACTCGATCCACTGAGCCACACCAGTCAGGGCTCATTTCATTTCAATGGGCTGCCTTGACAGTTAGTAAAAATTGGGAGAGTCTTGAAGGGCCTAACCACAGGTTCTCCTCTTCACTCTGCTCCCCTCTCCACCTAAAACCAACGGGGACACCCACTCCCTCAAATGGAGCCTAGCAGAGTAACAGCACAGAATCAGAGTTAAGAATTAAAACTCAAGTGTTCAGCAAATATGAGTACAAATTCTAACTTTGCCACTTGCAGAGGGCGCAGCCTTCCACAAGGTACTGCATGCACCTGACCTTTTTAAGTTCTTCCAAATGTGAAGTGGGGTTCATAGTAGAAACTACCTCAAAGGGTAGTTATAAGGGCCGGCGCCACAATGTGCATGTGCCCCACATGGAGCAGGCCCAGAGCAGGGACTCGGCAAAGGGTCCGTCTGGTGCCTCCTTACCTCGCCTACTCAGGGAATTTGAAGGGGGTGACAAACACACAATTGTGGGTGATTTTGCCCTAGGTGAGTGGTTTTCAACCTTTTTCATTTCATGCCGCACATGAACTAATTACTAAAATTCTGCAACACGCCAAAAAATATTATTTTTGCCGATCTGACAGAAAAGTAGATATACTTTTGATTCATTCACATCGGATGGCTATTGTTGTGCTGGCTGTTATTGTTTTTTTATTTGACAATCTAAGGGAAAAGAGGTCAGTGGTCCTGACCAGTCAGGTATTGCATGTTTTAAAAACTCTCGGGGCACACTGGGTGAAAGTTGCTGGTCTAGTGTATGACAATGAGACATATAAATGGAGACACATCGAAACGGTAAAGGTTATATACCACATGACTACCTTAAAGAGAAGTGATTTATGTGACAACCTCCAAAGGAATGTCATGAGGTTTAAATTAAATGATTTGATATGGCCGTGGCCAGGTGGCTCAGGTGGTTGGAGCATCATCCCTTACACCAAAAGGTTGTGGGTTCGGTCCCCAGTCAGGGCACATACAAGAATCAACCCATGAATGCATAAATAAGTGAAACAGCAAATCAATGTTTCTCTCTCTCTCACCCCTCCCTCTCTCCCCCTTCCTCTTTCTCTAAAATAAATAAACATACTCTTGGATGAGGATTAAAAAATAACAATAAGATGGAGGCATAAGTAGATATACTTCACTTCCTTGAACAACCAAAAGAAGGATGACAACCAATTTAAACATAAAAAACAACCAGAACTGCCAGAAAGGAGAACTGTATGGAAGTCTGACAACCCAAGGGTTAAAGAAACATTCATCCAGACTGGTAGGAGGGGTAGAGATGGGAGGGCAGCAAGTCAGTGGCTGGTTGCCTGTGTGGTCCCACATTTGACTGTGGATACACTGGGAGGAACAGCTGGGGAGTGAGACAGACTGTGCAGCCCAGGGTTCCAGCATTGTAAACTAAAGCCTCAAAACCTCTGGCTATAAAAACTTGTGGGGGTTGTGGTGGTGGGTGAAACTCCCAGTCTCATAGAAGAGCCCACTGGAGGGGCCCACAGGATCCTAGAATATACACAAGCCTGCCCACACAGGAATCAGCACCTGAAAGGGCACAGTCCACTTGTGGGACTTGAGGGGAGTGACTGAAAGCAGGGCAAGAGCCAAGCAAGAGACATTGTTCCCTCTTGGACCCCTCCACCACAGACAGCGCTGCAACACAGAGAAGTGGGTTCCCCCTCCACTGCAAATACCTAAGTCTCCACCACTCAGAACATAACAAGTGTGCCAAGACAAGGAAATGTGGCCCAAATGAAAGAAAAGATCAAAATTCCAGAAAAAGAACTAAGTGACGAGGAGATAGCCAACCTATCTGCTGCAGAGTTCCAAACACTGGTAATCAGAGTGCTCGTAGAAATGACTGAGTATGGTCGCAAAATAGAGGAAGAAGTGAAGGCTATGCAAAGTGAAATAAAGCAAAATTTACAGGGAACCAATAGTAAAGGGAAGGAAATGGGAACTCAAATCAAAGATTTGGAACAGAAGGAAGAAATAAACATCCAACCAGAACATAATGAAGAAACAAGAATTCAAAAAAATGAGGAGAGATTTAGGAAGCTCTGGGACAACTTTAAATATTACAACATCCAAATCATAGGGGTGCCAGAAGGAGAAGAGGAAGAGCAAGGAATTGAAAATTTATTTGAGAAAATAATGAAGGAGAACTTCTCTGGGTTGATGAAGAAAATAGACTTCCAGGAAGTCCACGAAGCTCAGAGAGTCCCCAAGAAGTTGGATCCAAGGAGGGACACACCAAGGCACATCATAATTATATTAGCCAAGATTAAAGTTAACAAGAGAATCCTAAAAGCAGCAAGAGGAAAGGAGAGAGTTTTCTACGAAGGAGTTCCCATAAAACTATCAGCTGATTCTTCAAAACAAACCTTACAGGCAAGAAGGGACTGGAAAGAAGTATTCAAAGTCATGAAAGGCAAGGACCTATAACCTAGAGTACTCTATCCAACAAAGCTATCATTTTGAATGGAAGGGCAGAGAAAGTGCTTCCTAGATAAGGTAAAGTTAAAGGAGTTCATCATCACCAAGTCCTTATTATATGAAATGTTAAAGGGACTTATCTAAGAAATACAAGAAGATCAAAACTGTGAGCAATAAAATGACAAGAAACTTACAACTATCAATAACTGAACCTAAAAAAAAAAAACAGCTAACAACTAGAACAGGAACAGACTCACAGAATTGGAGATCACATGGAGGGTAATCAACAGGGAAAGAGTGGGGGAGAATGGGAGAAAAAGGTCCAAGGAAGCACAATTGGTAGGCATAAAATAGGGGAGTGTTAAGAATAGTACAGGAAATTGAGAAGCAAAAGAACTTGTATGTACAATCCATGGACATGAACTAAAGGAGGAAATGCTGGAGGGAGGGGCGGTGCAGGGTGGAGGGGGATAAAGGGGAGAAAAAATGGTACAACTAATAGCATAGTCAATACAATATACTTAAAAAAGAAAAAATAATTTGAAAAGATAAATGAGTCTACATACGTTCAATTCTTATCAGCAAGACTAGCTAGCACAGAGTGCTATTCTAAACATGATTATCGTATCTATACTAGATTGATATTAATTACTTGTCCTTGTAAGACGCTGTGGGCATTTGTTATTGGCTGGGATTTCAGTGTAAATTATCACCGGGTGATGTGGTCTCCCTTCCCTGAGAGAGGCTGTGAGTGTGTGAGGTGACAGGCAGCTTCACCCCCCTCACTTGCAGGGCCTGGTGAAGTTGGCAGTGCTCAGAGCGTCAGAGAGATCGGTGCCAGCGTGCAACTGCACAAGGAAACAAACACATTTCTGAAGGGTTCCTGACTGTCCAGGACTTTTTTCAAAAGTTCTCTGTAGCATGTTCAGTATAAAAATAGGTGTGAACTGTGTGCACTCTGGAGAGGAATGAGCTGACCACTGTAGGGCTAAGATTGGTATTGTTCGGGGAATGAAATTCCTGTTCCCTGATGTTGTTTGGGTTGGGCTGACCTTATGAACTGGATTTCTTTTCAAATGGGTGTATTTTTCCTTATTGCAAATTTCCTTCAATTCATCAGCAAAAATTCTAGCCACTTTGCTGGGAGCTTGTGACCCTGGTTTGGATGGCTTAGGTACTCGCCTTTTGACGATTGCTTATTTATTTTTTGTAGTTTCTGCTGGGCACTTCCCACTCTCCCTCTGGGACACCATCTTTAGCCTCCTGTAACTGGTCTCTAGTTTCATCTCCTGTGAATCATTTCCTTTGGGTCACTTGAGTTTTTCTCCTGAAGGGAAATCTAATTTTTTTTTTAACAACAAATTTTAAAAAGATCCTGCTTGATCCCTGCTGTGCCATTCATTGGGTGCTTCCTGGGCTTCATGACTTGGGTGCAATTCACACATCCGTTGCCATATTCACCCACAGCATAAGGACCGCCACGGAGCGCAGGAAACCAGTGCAGTTTCTAACCCAGTCCACACCGGGCTGTGGTGCATTGTGACGGGCCTGGGTGCTGCCCACGTGGCTGTCTTCTGCCTGCTGAGGCTCATTGTCTCTGGATTTTCTTATCCACAAATGTTTCTTTTACTTATTTATCAATAACCTGTCTTCTTATAAGAAGAATTTAAGGCTGCTTATCCAAATGCAAACATTATAGCAAGATCAAATGAATTTGAAATAAACATATAGCGAAGGGAAGGAAGAGGTACAGGCAGCCTGGCTTTCATGAAGGGCTGCGAGGGCCTCTGAAAAGAGAAATGAGAAAAGTCTCGGACAACAGCTCTCTGACAGACGTGTGGGGCGCTCCAAACACCACTCAGGAGCTACGCATTGGATCAAATCTATTATTTGGGGCTGCGATGACCATAGAACTGGTTTGATTCATTAAACTTGATGATTGAATTCCACAGCTGCCCCTGAATCCCATTCTTTGTTGGGCCCTTTTGTCTCTAGAAACAGAATAGGAAGGGAGGAGGTCAGAGTCTCGAGAAAAGTTGAGGGACAGCCCCCGGGACAGGATGTGACAGAGGAAGGCCTTCCGTAAATAGGGCCGGGAGAGCTCCTGTGGCTTCGTCGGCCCCACACTGACTTTCTTTATTGGTTTTTAGTTTTTAATAAAACTCAGCTGAGTCCATTGTGCATGCTGGCATTGCCTAGCAAGGACAGTAGTGTGAGGCACTGAATTTGGTTTGTTCACTATTAAAGTTCATCTCGTATCGTTTTTCACGAAAAACTGATTGAGCTCCTTATCGGGGCCTGTCCGTTCAAATCTCCTGACAGCCCGGGAGATGGACAAGTTGTTTCCAACTAAAGAAAAAGCATCGAAGTTATAACACTCCAACTTGTGGCCTTTAGTTAATGGTTGCAAATGTGAAGTTCTGAAGTGTTTTCATTCTGCTCAAAGAAATTAGGATGTACTCAGTGCATGGATTTTCATGATTGTTCTGTGACGGATACAAGGGAGATCCAAACGAATCCAAGAAAACGAGGCCCGCAGGTTTGTCTACCTGAGGGAAGAGTGGAGAAGGGGGGGGGAGTAAGGATGCCAACGAAAGCCCAGAAACTGCAACAAATAGTAATCACCAAAAACGGAAAAATCCCTAAAAAAAGCCCTGGCTGGTGTAGCTCAGTGGATTGAGCGCAGGCCTGTGAACCAGACAATCGCAGTTCGATTGCCAGTCAGGGCACATACCGGGGTTGTAGGCCGGTTCCCTGCAGGCCAGTTCCCAGCAGGGGATTCACGAAAGGCAACCATACATTGATGTTTCTCTCCCTCTCTCCTTCCCTTCCCCTCTAAAGATAAATAAATTAAATTTTAAAAAATTTAAAAAAAAAGAAAAATCCCTAAAAAAGAAAGATAATAATAGCTTTCTTTGAGTCACCATTCAGTCTGCACAAAATATCATTGCCAACAGGAATTGCGTACTTACCAGAGAGAGAGAGAGAGAGAGAGAGAGCATTTTTTCCAACTTCTTTGTAGATTAATGACTAACAATCTGGTAATTCAGCATCATCTGCGGTTGAGACAAATGTTTCTATAGACAGGCTAAGGTGTGCTAGTCAGTTGAAAAAAATTTTTTTAAGAAAAAGAGTTTCAAAAGTATATGGGACCAAATTGAGAAATGGAAAGCCAGAAATTTAAAAAGACTCGCAAAACTATATGTTACTAAAAATAACATCGACCTTTGATATTTGTCTGAGGAGTCCTCTGGAAAGAAGAGGGTTTCATCCGCTGGAGACAAACGGGGCCACTCATCTGCAGACTGTGCTTTAATTAGCTAAACTCTTCCAGATGGAGAACATTCAAAGCTAAGGAGTATTTCTGAGCCCCCTAGAATTGTTAATAAGCATAACAATCTGTTACATGTAAAAGAAAATGTGTGTCTTTTATCTTTGCCTTTGAAGGGCAAATGAGGAAGTACTTGGTAGCATTATGATTTTCCAACTTGATTATTGGAAAAGAAATGCTCTAATTTTATTCAGTATTGAACAAACATTGGGTGTTGGCTTTTTTCCTGTCCTGACACCGAGGGGGAAAGTAAGACAAGACCCCAGTCCTGTAGAATCCACATTTAACTAGAGGTTGCATTCCAGTGCCTGGCACACCGTGGGGACTAGATAGCTATTTGCTGGGTAAGCGAATGAATGATATAGATACTTGAGGGTGCGGCCGCACAATGTCCCCTAGAATGCGTTTGTTGCGCGAGCATCACTGAGCTACCTTTTAGGATTTTCCGTTTGGTGATTCCCATTTGTTGCAGTTTCTGGGCTTGGAGGAATCACATTAATCAAGTTCTGAACAAGCTACTGTATTCACAGGGGAACTCGGGGACCTCAGGCTGTCAGAGAAGGCCTCACAAAGAAGGTTGCCAGGTAGGAGCACACAAGACTTCCAGACACAGAGAATAGCATGCTTAAGTCACGGGCAGAAAAAAAGAGTAACATGTATTTAGGCAACAGCTAGTAATTTGCTGTGGCTGGAGCATAATGTATATATAGAATGTGCCTGGAAGGTGGTGAGACCACAGAGATGGGTTGGGGCTCATTTGAGTGGACTGAAAGCCTAAGTTAAACTTGATCTTTTAGCACATCCTGTCATTTTAGAAAGACTGAGACACAGCAGAGGTGAGCAGAGAAGGGGAGAAGGAAGTAAGGAGAAGGTATCAAAGGCTAAGTGCCCCATTAGTGATTAGCACTGGATGGCTCCTCTACATTTCATGTTTAATCCCTGCAGTATTCGCAGTGGGTATGTACAATAGTCCTCATTTTTCCGAGGGGGACACTCAGAGAGGTTAAACGACTTCGCCCAGATCACACAGCTAATAAAAGATGAAACTAGGATTTGAGACCAGGGCCCTAAAAATCTTGTTGGAGAATAAAAACACCACTAGACTTATATAACTTGTCATTAGGAAAAATATACAGTGGAAGTTTGGAGAAAGTCAGTGTGTATTAAGAAGGTATATACACAAGACAGAAGGAGAGAGAATCGTGGCTCTACAAAAGGATATTTACAGTAAGGGATATACAACACAGGAAGTGGGAAGATAATCATAGGAAAACCACAACATGAGCTTTTAAAATGCAAAGCCCTGGGGATGAGAAAGCAAAGAAAGCAGATGATACAATAATGCCATTCACTCTGGCCTCCTGTGCTTTTGGTTTTGCTCCTCACTCCTTTTTTTTTTTTTTAAACTTTAAACAATTTGTTATGAGAGTAACAAAGATACAGCTCAGGATCTTGCAGCTCTAACGTTCTAAATCAGAACCAGATGGTGCCTCATGTACCCTGTTTCCTAGAAACTGCAGGATTTTGAGGACAACACCCCCTGTGCCGCACACCACCGACCACACCACCGACTTCAGTTCCTTCACAGGGGCTAATACACGGCTAACTAATGCGGGTGCTGGGCATTGTGTCGGAACATCTGTTTTTCTTGCACGAGAATCTTTTTGAAACTGAAAACTTCTTTCCATTCTCACTGTATTTTTTATGATTTCAAAAGTACTTCATTTTCATTATTAAAATTTTTGAAAATTTTGAACAAGGAACAAAATTAAAGTCTTCTCTAACCCTTCCACCCACCAAACAACACAAAGCCCACAGTGACTGGAGCAGGCTCCTGGGCTGTTTTTTCCCCCAATAACCACTGTTAACATGTTGGTGATATTCTTATAGTTTTTGTTCTATACCCCCCCCCACACACACACACACACAGGCACACAGACATGCACTTTACAGAAGACAGGATGGTCCTGGCCGCTTAGCTCAGTAGGTTAGAGTGTCATCGCATACACCACGGTTGCAGGTCTGACCCCCAGTCAGGGCACATACAAGAAGCAACCGATGAAGACATCAATAGGTGGAACAAGTTGATGTTTCTCTCTCCACCACCCCCCACTCTCTCAAATCAATAAACTAAAAAAAAAAAGAAAATAGGATATCTAGAAATTGCTTTTTTATCTGTTTTATTCACTGAACATATCATTAGCCTTTTGTCTTTTCAGCAAACATTGACGATGACTGCTAGTACCTACTAGGATTCCATCATATTGTAGATATTAACTTATTTAATCAATCTCCTTTTCCTTTAAGAAACTATTTGTTAGCCCTGGCTGGTGTAGCTCAGTGGATTGAGCACGGGCCTGCGAACCAGACAATCGCGGTTCGATTCCCAGTCAGGGCACATGCCTGGGTTGCAGACCAGTTTCCTGCAGGCCAGTTCCCAGCAGGGGAGGCATGAAAGGCAACCACACATTGATGTTTCTCTCCCTCTCTCCTTCCCTTCCCCTCTAAAGATAAATAAATAAAATCTTTAAAAAAAAAAAAAAAAGAAACTATTTGTTGAACTCCTGCTCTGTCATGACTGTGTGGGGGGGAGGGAAACAGGCAAAGTCTCCATCCCCACGGAGTCCACAGTCCTACTATCGACCTCTGGCTTATTCGAGAACTTCTTTTTAGTTTATATTTTTATTATTTTCTTGTTATTTTAACATAATTCATTTTGTTTATTAATGTTGGAATTTATATCAACTTCTGCAGATATAAAGAATTTGAAATTTAAGTCATGAAATTTAGGTATGGTTCTTTTCTAGGTTATTTTTTAAGTATATTTTATTGATTATGCTATTATAGTTGTCCCCATTTTTTCTCCCCTTTATCCCCCTCCACCCTGCATTCCCCTACCCTACAGGATTTCCCTTCCCCCTTAGTTCTTGTCCATGGGTTGGACATATAAGTTCTTTGGCTTCTCCATTTCCTATACTATTCTTAACCTCCCCCTGTCTATTTTATGCCAATTATGCTTCTTATTCCCTGTACCTTCCTCCTTCCCCAATCCTCCCTCTCCGCCCCCACCACTGATAACCCTCCAAGTGATCTCCATTTTTGTGATTTTGTTCCTGTTCTAGTTTTTTGCTTGGTTTTTTTTTTGGGGGGGGGGTTAAGTTCAGTTGTTAATAGTTATGAGTTTGTTGTCATTTTACTGTCCATATTTTTGATCATCTTCTTTTTCTTAGATAAGTCTCTTTAACAGTTCATAAAAGTGTTGTTAGTGATAAGCTCCTTTAACTTTAACTTGTCTTGGAAGCACTTTCTCTGCCCTTTCATTCTAAATGAAAGCTTCGCTGGATAGAGCAATCTTGGATGTAGGTCCTTGCCCTTCATGACTTTGAATACTTCTTTCCAGCCCCTTCTTGCCTACAAGGTTTCTTTTGAGAAATCAGCTGACAGTCTTGTGGGCACTCTTTTGTAAGTAACTGTCTCCTTTTCTCTTGCTGCTTTTAGGATTCTCTCATTATCTTTAATCTTGGCTAATGTAATGATGATGTGCTTTGGTGTGTCCCTTCTTGGATCCAACTTCTTGGGGACTCTCTGAGCTTCGTGGGCTTCCTGGAAGTCTATTTTCTTCACCAGTCTGGAGAAGTTCTCCTTCATTATTTTCTCAAATAAGTTTTCAATTTCTTGCTCTTCCTCTTCTCCTTCTGGCAACCCTATGATTTGGATGTTGGAGTGCTTAAAATTGTCCCAGAGGTTCTTAAGTCTCTCCTTATTTTTTTTGAATTCTTGTTTCTTCTTTCCGCTCTGGTTGGATGTTTATTTCTTCCTTTTGTTCCAAATTGTTGCTTTGAATCCAGGTTTCCTTCCCTTCACTGTTGGTTCCCTGTATATTTTGCTTTATTTCACTGTGCATAGCTTCTTCCTCTATTTTGCGACCATATTCAATCATTTCTATGAGCATCTTGATTACCAGTGTTTTGAACTCTGTATTACATAGGTTGTCTATCTCCTCGTCGCTTAGCTCTTTTTCTTAGGTTTTGATCTGTTCTTTCATTTGGGCCATATTTCTTTGTCTCAGTTCACCTGCTACGTTGTAAGGGGTGGAATCTTAGGTATTGGACCGGCTGGGCAACCCTCTAGCTCTGTCTATGGGGGAAGGGTCAGAGAGGGAACATGGCCATTCCCTTGCTCCACTCAAGCCCCACTTTCCAACTAACTCTCCTGTGACACTGGGAGTTCTTCCCACCTTTGCAACCCCCACAGTACTTTACAGCTAGAGTTTTTGAGTCTTTAGTTTCCCTGGAAGCCCACCCCTCCTTGCCCATGCAGTCCACCGCCTTGCTGTGGGTCCTCTCACCCCTCTGCCTGTCTCCTCCTCTCCTGCTGGTCTAGATGAATGTTTCTTTAACTCCTTGGTTGTTGGAGTTTCATGCAGTTTGATATTCTGGCAGTTCTGGTTGTTTACTGTTTTCAAATTGGTTGTTATCCTTTTTTTGTTTGTGTGAAAATGTTTCTACCTATACCTGCATCTTTTGCTGGAACTCCCAAGAACTTTTATTATTAAAAAATGGCATGGTGAAATCTGGCAAACACTACCTGTGCTGTATGAGTAAGTCTAGTGTTACCTCTGTGGTCTTCCTCGCAAGAACCAATAACCCCAACCTGACCATAATTTCTTAAAAATCAAACAAATCTAAATTGAGAGATAGTCTACAAAATACCTAATCAGAGCTCCTCAACACTAAGGTCATTTAAAAATATAAAAATTTAAAAAAGAACCCCAGCTGGTGTGGCTCAGTGGTTTGAGTGCTGGCCTGTGAACCAAAGAGTCACAGGCTCAATTCCCAGTCAGGGCACTTGCCTGGGTTGCGGGCTAGGTTCCCTGGTGTGGGGTGTGCAAGAGGCAACCAAACATTAGTCTCTCTCCCTCTCTTTCTCCCTCCCTTTCCCTCTGTCTAAAAATAAATAAATAAATAATATTTCTTAATTAAAAAAAGAAAAATCTGAGAAATTCTCACAGCCTTAAGGAACCTAGGGAGACGTGACAGATAAATGTGATGAGGAGTTTTAGATAGAATCCTGGAACAGAAAAAGGACATTAAGTAAAAAGTAAAGAAATAGGAAATATGAATAAAGTATGGATTTTAGTTCATAATAACATATTTAGTTAATAATGATAATGTAAGTAGTTCATTGGCTGTGAAAAATGCATGGTACTGATAGAAGTCATTACCAATGAAGGAAAAGGGGAGGAAATAGATAGGAACTCTCTGTATTGTCTTTGTAACTTCTCTGTAAATCTGAAACAACCCTAAAATTCAAAACTGATTTAAAACACACAGGCACAACACTGTGGCAGCCGTCCGTGTATCTGGAAGCACATCGCTGTTTCCTTTGGATAAAGCCCCAAGAGTGATGTTGCCGAGTCACAGTATATACACACTTTCATTTCCCAGGATTATTATTAAAGTGTTATATGTAAATGTTTTAAAGATGTTTGAGCCGTATGCCCTTCTCTCAGCATTTTCCTAGTTGTGGATTCCTGACATTAGAAGGAAACCCACTTGCCTGGTTCTACAGATGAGGAGGCGAGGCCCAGAAAAGAGAAGGGACTTGCCCAAGGCCAGGTGCCTAGTTAACAGTGGGAAGGAGGACTCTGGTCCTGCCGGGCCATCCTTGTGTGTATCCACACGTGAACTAAAACTTTCTGACTCATGGTGGAATCAGTGATCCGCAGTCAGAGCTGTGTTCTGTTTTCTGTAGGTGCATATAAGGGTTTGCTTCCTCTGTCTCAGCCGCGGTTGCTAGGAGCTAGATCCCTGGACAAATCAGTTTGCCTTTCTGAATGGTTGCTTCCCAATAAGAAAAGTGAGAATTCCAACGCCCACTTCTTAGTCTTCGGAAATGAAGTGGCTAGTACAGATACAGCTGCAGAAGCCTTAGAGAGAAATGTCATTTAAGTGGAAAGCATTTGAATGAGAACAAAGGGCACATTTTCTGTTAAGTGATCTGTCATATCCGAAGAAAGTTCATTTCCTTGCCCGGGTTGGTCTCTAGACAAGAAAAATCCTAGACTTGGCATGGGCAAGGAAGAAGCAGGCGATGGAAAGGAAGGGAGAGAATTGTTAGACTTCTTGGCTGGAGATCAGAAACAAATCGTTCTCGAAGCTGGTTTTGTTGGAGGCCAGCGTCAGAAGCAGGCCGAGAAGGCAGACAAGGAACATTACCGTTCCGACTTGGCTCCATGCATCGTTACTCAACAGAAATTGGTGCGTAAGCAGGATCCTGGAGGATGCAGGAGAAATATAAACAATCACTGGGTGCGGACCTGTGGTTGCCTATAGAAGCTTTGCCAGGCCTGAGACTGCAGACGGACATTTTGACTTATTGAATTTCCACACATTCTTGCGGCAATGACAAAGGCGAGCTGAAACAACACTGCAGTCTGGGATTTAGAAAAGCACTGGCCTCTGACCTCAAACTGGAGCCTCTAATCAGCCTCCTGACCCTTCCTCTGGTCAACCAGCATCCTTGCCCTGCGATATGGAAACGACTTCTCTTAGTTGCCTATAAACATCTGACAGCACCTGCACCAAATTGAAAGTTGGCGGGTACAATGAGGAAGGGCCAATACTTCTAAAAATGCTTTCTCTTTTAATGATTTGAACTTTTTGCTCTTTGAAAGAGTAGAACAACAGGAGGAAGACAGTCACAGAACTTTCAGATGTCAAAGAAAGGAGAAAGGAATTAAACAGGTGACAGTCATCTCCCAATTGCTATTTATCGCCATCATTATTGGGCAGAGGAAGACTCAGAGATGTGGGCAGGCGGAGTGGCACTGCCCGTGGTCATGCAGCAACAAAAGAAGTGACAGCCCTGAGGCTTTTAAGAAAGGACAGAACAGGATGGGAGCATCTGAAGTGGGCGCAACTTCATACGAGTGTAGACCTAATGAGAATCTGTACTTGAAAATCTGAATCCCTAGCTTCTTAATGGTATTGTATGCTTTTACACAGGGCAGCTCTGGCCCTGGCTCATGTGGCTCGGTGGATTGAGCAACGACCTGAAAACCAAAAGGTCACCCAGTTCGATTCCCAGTCAGGGCACATGCCTGGGTTATGGGCCAGATCCCCAGCTGGGGGGCTTGTAAGAGACAACTGATTGATGTTTCTCTCCCTCTCCTTTCCTTCCCCTCTCTCTTAAAACTAAATAATTTTTTTAAAGCAGCTCTGGGATCTATACATGCAAATAAAACACTTTACTGGATCAGCTTTGGTCCAGCTCTTGGTCTTTAAGGTCAATATTAACCATATTTTGTCAAGAAGACTCAAGTCTTCTTGACAAAACCTTCCTACACCTCCAGTACCTTGTTAATGCCTCCAATTCCACCACTGGAATTCCTTTCCCTTGAATTAGATGATAAATCAAATGTATATTACATGCCAGTTCCAGTCAACTGCAAGCAACTTCACTGTGTTAAAAATGACCTTGTGGAAGGAAATGACCCCCAACTAATGGCAGAGTGGCAGTCTGCGGGTTAAGACAATATGAGTGCAGTTCCCAAACCTCTGGGAAGGACAACGTATTAAGCTTTCATTTCATCAGCACCTCAGCGGGAATCCATGTCAGATCACTTCCAATGATATCACAGCTGGTTTTGATAGGAATAGCACTACATTTTAGAAGCAAAACTCAGGACATATGGTTCAAGCAGGGATTCTTTTTTCTTGATTGTGTGAATTAAATTATGTGTAAGCTCTTACAAGGATATAAAAATAACATTTAATTAAGCATGTAATGAATCACAACATCATGAAATTTATGAGAAACATTTATCAAAGATGAAAAAATCCAAGGCATATGTCCTCCAGAATAAGTACAAAGCACAGGCGAGTCCGGTCCCAGTGGGAACCCTGGGCTGCCAGCGTCCGTCAGGGGGCCTGGGCATCGGAAGGGTGGCCCGGGTGGTTTCCTAAGAGAGGAGAAAGAATAATGAAAAGGGAAGTGAGAAGTCACTGGCACACTTCACTTATTCCAGTGTTGCTTTTTAAAGAACCTTCTCCTGTGCCCTGGGGGTTCCCTGGGGACAACTTCAAAATTCTAGACAGCAAGGGAGCGCAATGATTTAGTACCTACGATGCCACCCCAGCCTCCCAAGGAGTTACCAGCCTGACAGTGGTGTCTGTGCTCTTTCAGCAGGGTCCTCAGGGGCCTCAGGGGAAGGCTGTGTGTCCTGAGGTCAGACCAACATTTCCAAAATGTTTTTGGCCATTCACAAAGTTTGATTTGAGATAAGGTAAAATTCTTATACCAAATCTACAATGAGAATTTATTGCCCTGGCTGGTGTGGCTCACTGGATTGAGTGCTGGCCTGCGAACCTAGAAGTCGCAGGTTCAATTCCCAGTTGCAGGCCGGGTCCCCAGTTGGGGGTGTGCAAGAGGCCACCAATCATCCGAGATGTATCTCTCGGACACTGATACTCTCTCCCTCACTTCCTCCTCCCTTCCCCTCACTCTAAAAATAAATAAATAAAATCTTTCTTTAAAAAAATTATTCAGTACTTTCAGCAGTGAGTTGTAAGGAAAGACTGAAATCAATCTAAACTCTTCGACAAGAAGGGAAAAACTACAAGATGACCCCACCTTCTCAACTCCTCCACACCCCAGTTCTCTCCATGCTTTCAAGACTTTTTGCCTGGAATATTCTCTCTCCCTTTCTACATCTCTCTCTTGCAGTTATTATGATATTTTGCTGTTATCTGTATTTCTCCTTAGCCTCGCTCTATTAAACTGGGAGAACCTCAAAAGCAGAGTGTGAAATTTTATTCTGTCTGCGAATACCTTACCGGCAGTGCGAGCCGCTACGTCAGGGACCAGAGAGGCGACAGAAAACAGGGCAGACGGGGTCCCTGCCTGCATAAGCCCCCACTCCGAGGGAGCTTTCTAACCCCAGTGCCTGGCCCGTGGCAGGTGTGCAATCGAAAACGAAAGAATAGCCCTGGCCGACGTGGCTCAGCTGGTCGGAATGTCATCCTGGACACCAAAAGGCTGTGGGTTCGATCCCCGGTCAGGACACATACGGGATGCAACCAAACTGTGTTTCTCTGTCTCTCTCTCTCTCTCTCCCCACCACCCCGCCCTTCCTCTCTCTCTCGAAGTGTTTTTTAAATCCACCAGTGGGGATTTTTGTTTTTTTTTTAAAGAATGAAAGAAGTGAAGGATAAATGAAGCTCCTGTCAGGAATTTGAAATTTAGTCACTATGGTTAATACAGGAAGACACAGGAAAAAAAGCCCCACGGAAACCTACAAAAGTGGAAAACTTCCAGTCCTTTCTGCCGTCGCTGACAACAGTTAGTGAGAGTAGCTGCACCCCGGGCAGGAGACCACACCGCTAGAACCCAAAAGAAAGCAAATGACATTTAAAAAGTGTTCAATGTGGAATAATACTAATTTAAATAAAAGAAATTACTGCCTAAAAACTAAGATCCATATAAATGCGAGGTATGATCACTGACTTCTTACAATGCTCCTTGAATTCACTGTGTCTAGAACATGGGTATGAAAGCCAGTGAGGGCTTTGTGGCCAGGAAAACCATGTGAACTGGTGGATGTTTTTAATTGTGATGAAATGATAATAAAGCAGTGTTTCCCCAAATACTTTCCCACAGAGTCTGGAAAACACATCACCCGTGATCCCCTCTTGCAGCTTCACAAAGCACAATGTCCTATTAATGTCTCTGGGAAGTTCTACAGGAAAGAATATGTTAAACTTTCTTTATCATCATTTCCCATACTTATTAAACCCCCAAGTTTCTCCTTCAAGGAAAAGCATTAAATTAGTTCAGGAAAATCTGCTTTCGAGTTCAATTTATAATACTCTTCACTTCTGCACACCCTGTAGGGGTGATCCTGCAAACCCAAACATTCTCAGAATATGGTGTCAATGGTTAAACACTGTTTTCTTATGAAAGTATCCATAAATCAAATTTGCTGCCCGAATAGTAATCTTGGTAAAATGCTGCACATTTTGTTTCTAAATGAAGTGATTAATACCACCGGACCACTAGATGGCAGTAAGATTCCATTTACCTGTATTTGGCTGTGTATAATGCACACTTTTCTGCCCAAATTTTTGGAGGAAAAATAAGGATGCACATTATACATAAGTAGTACTAATTCCGTATCTATATCTATGTTTTTAATTCTTTTATTTATCCTGATATGTTAAAAGTGTAACTCTAGAAAGCAATCACTATGTCTATATGCAAAATAATATGCTCCAATACAATAATTGTTTTTTTTCTAAATATAAATAAGTAAATAGTTGAATTAAAAAATTAAAATGGGAGATTCTTTCCTGAAAGTTTGGGCCAGAAACATGGGTGCGCAGTATACACAGAAGCACAATGTACACACAAAATGAGGTAGATTACAACCATGCCAACCAGAATATTACTAGTTCAAGAAGTACTGGAGTTTTCTAAGAATGCATATGTGCATTTATTCATTCATTTACTCATTCACTCAAACACTTATTAGGAACTTTTAAACCCTGAGAATTGCAATGGATGTTGAAGAGGAATGAGACAGCTCACTGTCAAAAGTTCTAATTCTTAGATTCCTAGGAAACTGTAAGAGGCCCTCAGCAATTTAACAACCAGTTTGTTAGTTTGTTTGTTTTAAGAAAAAGAAGGATAAAAGAACATGGCTACATTAAATATGCAGTGATCGCATGGCAGTCCTGGGGAGCTTCTGGGGTGGGCTCAGTCCACAGCCTGGAAGTTATGGAGAGGCGGAGAGGTGAAGGTGTAGATGCTGCCTGTCTCTGGCTGTCAGCCATGGACCCTAGAGCTTCAGTGCCAGAAGAGAGCTTGAAGATCAGTATGTTTAACACCCCGGTCTAAGAAACTGAGGCACAGAGATGCTGGGTGGCCTGCCAAGTGATGAGATTAGTTGAGACAGAGCTGGAACTTGGAACTGTCTCCTAATGCCTGGCTGATGTTTTTCCCAACATTTCATTACCAATTTTGCAATGTAGAATGGATCCTCCCCTAAACTCTTTCCCTTTCCAAATTCTTTTTCCCTGCTGTTCACAGCTGGCTGCCCATCCTTAGACAAGATGTCTCGTGTGTGAGTCTCATGTTGGATTCCCTAGAAAACAGACTCTGAGGCGCAGATTTGCATGCAGGAGGTTTATTGGGGAGTAATCTCAGGAAGTGCATCTCAGAAAGACTAAGAGAGGCAGGATGGGGCAGAGAAGATGAGGCCTCACCCAACCCCACGTAGCACTGTGGGAACTAAGACGGTCCTTCAGAATCAAGTCCCACCTCAAGGCTAGGGGGCAGGACCTTTAGACTTTCCCTACTGACTGATGACTGGATGCAGGCAGCATGGCCACAGGCAAGGCAGCTCCCTTCAGCTGAAAGCAAACATTAGCGGACTAAAGTCGAGGTGTTGGCAGGGTCTAGGGGAGAACCTGTTCCTGTGCCTCTTCCGGCTGCCATGGGCTGCCCACATTCCTTGCTCGTGGCCCCTCTCTTCATCTTAAATGCCAGCAACGTCACCATCTCTGACCTTTCTTCTGTCCTCATGTCTCTCTGACTTCTACAGGCAAACACTCTCTTCTTAAGAACTATGTAACTAGACAGAGCCCACCTGCAGGATCCAGGACCCTCTCCCCATCTCTACATCCTAACCCGCTCACATGTACAAAGTCCTTCTGCCATGTAAGTAACATATTCACAGGTTCCAGGGATTAGCACGCAGACATCTTGGGGGGCCATTATTCTGCCTACCACAATCTAGATCAAACATTTTTGGCAAGAATACTTCATATATTAATAGCAGTATTATTTACAATAAAGTGGAAATGGCCCAAATGTTCAGCAGCTGATGAATGGGTAAGTACAATGTTGTACATCCATACAGTGGACTATTGTCAATCATTAAAAGGAATGAAGTGCTGATTCATGCTACCCCAAAGACGAACTTTGAAAATACTATGCTAAGTTAAAGAAGCTGGTCACAAATGTGTATGATTCCATTTATATGAAATGTCCAGAATAGACAAATCTGTAGAAATATAAAGTAGATTAGTAATTTTGGCTGGGGAGGGGAGAGGATGGGTATAGACCATTCTGTGTGGCATGGGCCCAGCTCCCACTTGGAAAGGCCAGTGGAAAGTGAGGCCCGGTACACAGGACCCACACCCACGAATAGGTTCTGCCAGGGAGAATCAGGCCTGCATTGTACCTAGGCCACTTTGAGACTTGCTTTTGCTAAAACTCCCTCACCCTGAATTGAGACAGGAAACATTTACTGTGTATCTTTAAAGTAACTTCCTAAAATCTGTGCTAAACCTTCCAAAGGCCAGTGTAATTAGTTCAGCCACTTTTCCCTTTGCATTTGCAACTATCCTTCTTCTGTGATATAATTAGCAACATCCTCTCCTTTGTTTTCTGTAAAAGTTAACCACCTAAAGCAAACCTATGCATAGTAAATGAGGACCATCCTCAATATAATGTGCCTAGAAAAGCAATAAAAGCTTAGCAAGGCAAGGATCAGCACACTCTCCCCTTGAGAGAGTGGTCTTGCTGTCCTTTTCTCCACAGGACTCAGCAGTCTGTATGAATTTCTCTCATCTCATTCATAATACCGCAGACACTGCTTACCGGTGACCACATCAGATGGGCAGTGACAGCTAATGACTATGGGATTTCTTTGGGGGTGATAAAAACGTCCCCAAATTAGATTGTGGTGATGGTCACACAACTATGTGAATAGACAAAAATGGTTGACTTGTACACTTCAGAAAGGTGAATTTTATGGTATGTGAATGTTATTGTAACAAAGTTTCAAAAATGCCATATAGGTGATGCTGTCTTCTTCACTTTGTATCATACCAGGAGGTACTTCATATCTGGTTGTCCTTATTAGTGGGAAATGGTAAGGTTGAACTCTGGGTTGACAACAGATGGAAACTACATTTTTAACAAGTGCTTGAGAAAAGTTATCTACCTTACAAGGAATACTACTACCTTATAAGGAAGTTAGAGGATGAAATTAGAATGTGACATATTCAGTAAATCATAAATACGGTAGGTAGGAAAAGCAACCCCTCCCAAAAGAAAGATGGCCACGTCCCAATCCCTGGGACCTATGAGTATGTTGCCTTACATAGCAAAAGGAACTTTGCAAATATGATTAAGTTTAAGGATCAAAAGATGGGATTATTCTGTATCATCTGGATGGAATCTCAGGAGCTTGAAATCCTGATTCAGGAAAAATATTTTAAGTGGTAGTTCTTTTCAATAATGCAGCATTTGCATTCAGCAACATTAGAGCCTTTACCACCAGTACTGATTGTTCCTTCAAGGAAATACGACTCAGCTTTCTCCCGTTCTCCAGATCTGCTCTTCCTCTACTGTTCCTGTTACCGAACAAGAGGTCCGAGGTGGGGGGCGATATCTGGCCCACCTAGGGATGCCAAAAACTGCTAGAGAACAGGGGCCCCTCCCAAGGACAGAATACTAATATGTACTGGGCTCTTCTGTCCGCCGCCAATTGGAAAGACATCTCAATGCCAGATTTGTGAAAAGGAAACAAAATGTTTATTTAATGCTATTCAGGCCTAACACCTCCACTAAAATATCAAAGTCCTTTAGGGTATACACCTACACCCACACAGTGCTCCCTTCTCCCAACTGTCCCAACTCCGGGTACCATAAATCAGGAAAAGAGCACATGTCCCTTTTTCAGGGCGCTGGTATCGTCAGCTGTGTCAGGCAGGATCTCTAGTTAATCCAAATTACTGTGGTACCCTCTCATGGTCCCCTGGCAAGTTCTTTGTACCCAGTTCCAGTCAAAGTCTCTCCTGCTTTCCAGGCCATGCGGCCAAAGAGGGCACCCCAAAGCCACGTGGGCCTCTTCTACCAAAGCTGCAGGAGTTCGCACTCCACCAAAAGCACGTGTGGCTTTCTTCTTCATCTGGCTGCAGGGGTCTCCATTTTGGCAAAGCTCCATGGTTTTCTCTTTCACCTGGGAAAGAGGGAGTCTGCACTCTGCCAAAACCACGTTTCCCTCTTTCACCTCACCAAGAGGGGGTCCTCACTCTGCCCCAAACCGGGTGGCTCTCCCTTCAATGGCTGCTGGGGTCCCCATTCTGGCAAAGCCCAGTAGTACTCTTTCACTCTGCTCAAAACCGCGTGGCCCTCCCCTCACCTGGGCAGTTATCCCCTCATGTCCTGGAGCCAATCTTTTCCAAGCTCTCACACAGGTGCTGTCTGTCACTCAGGGGCACAGCCCCTAGTTACATCCCAGGTAGAAGCCCCTCCCTTCTCCCTGGCTCAAAACTTGGCCACCACTATTTAACATATCTATGAAACCAGTTAAAGGTTATAGATATGTTAAATGATCATTCCAGAGGTTAGCTGCAAAACTGTTGCTATGCAAAACAGCTCTCCATGGCCCTGCTCTATTGGTCCCTTCCCCGGGGAGGGTGGTGGTGGTGAGGACATCTTATATGTCTCTCCAATATTCCTATACACTTTGAATTCTGGACACCATTCCAAATATTTTTTGAGGGGCCCCCCTTGGCTGCACCCTGTATCATTCCCACCATTCACTCAGCTGAACGGCATCTATCCCACCACTTAACAGCATCTACCATTCACCGGGTTGCCAAGAGAAAAACATAGGAACCATCCTAGATTTGACTTCTCTCTTCCTTTCATGGCCACACAGCAGACCCTACTGACCTTACCTCCTAAATATTCCTCCAAATTTACTCTTGTTTTTTCCATGCCACTCAGGGCCTCAATTCTTGCTGGACTATTCATTCACTCACTCAATCATCAAATACTTTCTAAATGCCTCTTTTGTGCCAGTAGAAGGGGGTGGGGAGGATATAAAAAGCAGGAAGCACTGTTGGCGCAATAATTAATCACAGTTGGAGAGGGAAAGGGAGGAAGAAAAGGGGAAGGAAACATCAATGTGTGGTTGTCTCTCAGCGCCCCCCACTGGGGACCTGGCCCACAACCCTGACTCCCACCACCCAGACTGGGAATCAAACCTGCGAGCCTTTGGTTTGCAGGCTGGCACTCAATTCACTGAGCTACACCAGCCAGGGCTCACAGTTGTAGTTTTTACCAAAGTATGTTGAACAGAGCTGGACACAGGAGTAATTTAACAGAATTTAAGCAGAGCAGAAGGAAACATCAAGGAAGTGAAGCGCAGCGAAAAGGTGGTAGAACAATGGATTGTACGAAGAATGGAGGGATCGCATTACTAGAGTTGGTGATCTGTACTGAGCTGCAGAGAAAAAATGTGGTCAGAATAGGATGAATAAAACAGAAAGGCAAAGAAGGATTGTGGTCACTGGTAATAACAAGTTAGTAGTAACAGAAGTGCTTAACAAACATTGTCTACCAAGGACAAAAAAAACTTTCCCCGTCAAAATTAGTATATTCCTCGATATTGTGCATCTACACAGCTCTAGATACGGATAAAGCCATAGTATCTTCCAAACCTTCAGATCAGGTTGGAAAGAAAAGCACATTCCTTTCACGTATACATACATGTGAGCAGAATTTAAGTGATCTCAGCAGGTTGCAGGCATCAATGTTTTATTGAATCCATTATGTCTTACTACATAAAATAATCTCCAGAAAAAAAATTGCGACACAGAAGGACCCTCTGCCCCTCACTTCCCCTCTTCCCGGTCCCAAATGTCAAGGAAGGGTGAGGAAAAGGAGACCAGGTGGAGATTTACTGAGTGACACCGAGACTCAGAAAGCGGGGACGGCAAACTCGGAATCCGGAAGAGGGCGTTGATCTGCCCGCCGCCGCCCCCCCCCCCAACTCCAAGAACCTCGTCCTCTAGAGAGTTCAGACCGGCAGCCCGCGCCGACTTTTTAAAAATGAAAACAAACCGGGACCCCGCCCCCCTATCGTGGGGCCGCCGGGAAAAGGGAACCGCACCCCGGAGGCGTCCAGAGCAGCCGCGTCAAGGTTCCGCAGCAGAATAGGGTCCCCTTTCCCCTTCCTCTTGGTTTTCCTCCCTGCCCACCCACCCTTTCCTCCAGCCAACTTGGTGGAATCTCTGCAATTCAGGGTAGGAACCGCCTTTCTTTTCTCGGGATTTTTCATCTGTCCGCGCCTCCGCAAGTCCAGCCCCCGGAAGTGACGACAGCCGCCCGGTCCAGTTGGTGTCCCGTCGGTCTCCGCGGCAGCGGCGGGAAGATGGCGGCGGCGGGAGCCCTGGAACGGAGCTTCATGGAGCTCAGCGGTGCTGAGCGCGAAAGGCCGAGGCATTTTCGGGAATTCACAGTTTGCGGCGTTGGTACGGGAGCAGCCAAGGAGGGAGCGATCCTATTCTTCCCCTCAGGCTTCTCCCGTGGGTCCCTACATCTGTGATTCCTAATTCATCCTCTTAAGTCCACATGGCTATAGACCCAGGATCAGAGCTTCCTTAGTGTCCTACTTCTTCCTTCTCTTTTTCCCTTTCTCTTTGCATAGGTTGTCAGTCCTTCATCCTCTGCTTCCTCTGCGCCATCAGTCCCTGTCATCCCCAGACAACCATGTGTGCAGGCTGATTACTCTCCTTTTGCAGGGACTGCAAATGTCTTGGCCGGAACGGTGAAATACAGTGAGAGCGCGGGAGGCTTCTACTACGTGGAAAGCGGCAAGTTGTTATCCGTCACCAGAAACAGGTTCATTCATTGGTAAGTGCTGTGTTTGCCCACGCCCCTTTCCGAGGCTGTTGTGCGCCTGGTGAAAATGAGTTTGACACCCGTTCTAGATGTACTAAACAGAAAGTATGTGTGTAGCAGACCTTTGGTAATGTTACATCCTTTCCCAAGAAAAAAGTGCACATAACCCCCGGCTGGGGTACCTCAGTGGACTGAGGGCCAGCCTGCAAACCAAAGGGTTGCCAGTTCGATTCCCAGTCGAGGCACATGTCTGGGTTGCAGGCCAGGTCCGCTGTAGGGAGCATGTGAGAGGCAACCACACATTGATGTTATCTTCCCTTTCTCCCTGCCTTCCCCTGTAGAAATAAATAAAACATTTTTTAAAGAAAAGTGCATGGAATTTGAGACAGGAGTTTATATGCTTTGTTCAGACAGTGACAGGAGGCCATGCATCTGCAGCTGAGTGAACAAAGGGTAGAGTAATAAGAAGGGCCACTGAGGGCCACATCTGGGCTTTGTTGGTTATTTTAGGGCTTTGGCTTTTACTCTGAGTGATACAGGAAGAAGCTATTTGAAGGTGTTCAGTGAAGGAGCAGCATGATCTACGGTGTGTTTTTAAAGGATTGCTGTGGTTGTAGGTTTCGGGCAGAATCTAGTGGGGAAAGGGTGACACCAGAGAGACCAGTTAGGAGGCTGATGCCACAGTCCAGACAAGAGATGACAGGGACTTTGACCAAGCTGGTCCTGATGGCGGTGAGAAAAGTTCTGACTGTGGATATACTTCGGAGGTGAGTTTTGTTAGAATTTACTATTGGCACAGGTGTAGGGCATACAGAAAGGGGGGAGTTAAGGGTGATCTGGTGATCTCCAAATTTTTGACTTGGACAACTAGAAGTTATATAGGTGCCATTCACTGAGTTGGAAAAGAGTGCAGGTAAAGCATATGTTTTTGGTTTTTTGTTTTTCAGGTTTCCTGGGTTCAGAAATTTTATTTTGGGTGGGTTTAGTTTGAGATCCCTGTTTGGTATCCAAGTGGAAGTGTTGGCAGGGGTCATGAGTTCAGTGGAGACTTTGGGCTGAAGATACAGATTTGGGAATTGTTGGCATTACATGGCGTTTAAAGCTGCTATGCTGAATGAGATTGCCCAGAGAATGAATAGAAATCAGGGTTTCTCAACCTCTGCACTGTAGGCATTTGGAGCCAGAGAAATCTCCTCTACATTGTAGGGAGTTGAGCAGCATCCCTGGCCTCTCCTCTCTACATACCAGTAGTGTACGCATGTACACACGCATGTACACATACACTCACTTAGTCGTGACAAGTGAAAACATCTCTCCGGATATTGCTGTATGTCCTTGGCGAGTCGAGTAGAAATAGCCCCCACTTGGAAACTACTGGGTAGATGAGGGAAGAGAAGCGGTCTGAGGACTGAACCCTGGGGCACGCCAATGTTTAGGAAGGTGAGCAACTAGAGAAGGAGACCAAGAAGGAGCAGCTAGTGAGGTAAGAGTTGAACAAAAGCAGTCATGTTCCAGAAGCTAAGGGAGTTGTTTCAAGAAAGAAGAGTGAAAAAACTGTGAAGAACCACACGTAAGTCAGAGAAATGAAAATTGGCCTTGCACTGTGGGGGTCATTGGTGGCCTTGTCAGGAACTGCAGCAGTAGTGATGCAAAAGCCCCAGTGGGGGTAGGTTCAAGAGAGAAGGGGAGGCGAGGAATTGTGGGTGTGAAACGACTCTCTCAAGGAGCGTTGCTATGAGGGAAGTGGAGAAGTTGAACGGAGGACAGTGGAGCAAGATAGGGGGACGATAATAGTACGCTTGTATGCAGTCAAGGGCAACCACTAGAGGAGAGGCATTAAAGAATCTAAGTGAGGTATTAGAAAGCAACATGCATGTTGAAATCATTTAGAATTCTGGTAAGAGAAGTGAGAGTGACTCAGAAGCTAGACTTCAGCGAATGAGAGAGGTCTGCAATGAACAGGGTAGCAGGTGGTATCCGACCGCATCACCTTCAGTGCTGAGTGGTTTGGGCACGGAGGCGGGAACAAAGACCTAGAGTGGCAGTGGGGAACAAGCAGGACATACGTGCCCTGCCCTGAGGCCCCACTACCGGGAGCATGGTTGAGAAAGCTACCACTGTTAGAGAGGACTCTGGGGCATGCTGTCCTCCGGGAAGATCCAGAACCCAACTTTAACCAGAGGCAAGAAGGAAGCACTATTCAGAGGGGAGGTTGAGGGTCCAAAAGATTGTGCTGATGGCACAGCATGAGTTACGGGAACGAAGTAGCTCTGGGAATCATCAGACCTCCAGCGGTGCTCACTGCTTTGTGAGCAGATAAGATGTGCTTCGCAGAATGTGTACTGTGAGCACAGAAGATGACCCAGGGTCAGGGTTCAGGAGCTAACATGTGGGGGTCAGGTGAAGGAGAGGCAATGCCCAGAGACGTGGGAGTAAAACCAGGAGAGGGTACTATGGAAGTCAGTAGAAGAGACTGGTTTGAGAAGGACAGTGAGGTCAAGTTTGTGGATGACTGCTGTGAAGAGGTCAAGTTAGAAGACAGGAGTCCTTTGGAGTTGGTCTGGTGACTTGGTAAGAAGAGGGTAGGTTGAAGAATACAAGACCAGTGAGGAAATAGAGAAAGCATGGCCATAGAGGAGAATGGAGAAAACGTGGTGGCTGGGTGGGGGTCAGAATGGGTGATGGAAGGGGAGAGGCCTGGGAAGAGCAGATTTAAATGTTTATGGAAGGCTCTGGAAGAAGGAGAGGGGGGAGATACTTGAGAGAGTCAGAGATTGGCCTTTACTTGCTGGAAGGAGACCTGCTCTTGGGGGAAGGATGTGGGTATTATGGTTGATGAGGTGATGGGCCGCCACACGGCAGAGTGGCCCCCGAATAAGAGTCCGCCCTGCACCCTAGTGGCAGAGGTAACAGAAGTCATAGGAGAAATACCCATATGTGGTAGGGTCACGAGGTTGAGGCTGCAGTTGTCCTCTGCAAGTAATGGGCAGGGGGCATGAGTTTCCTAATAGTGGAGTTTAACTGCATTGAATATTCTGAATAAATGGACTGTCAAGTTTGGAAACACTGCCATTTAACAGTCATATATTAAGACTTGAGTTTTATATTATGCTATTTTGTAAATCTATATAATCTGGTGGTTTGGAACATAAACACTGGTCTGAATTTGTTTGTCAAAAATTTTCAAATTGGGAGAGTTTATCCATAAATTATTTCCATATATTTCAGTGCAACAATCAGAAAGAAAAGCATACACTTCTGAAACAATTGTCTTTTTTTTTTTGACAGGAAGACCTCTGGAGATGCACTGGAGCTCGTGGAAGAGTCACTGGACATAAACCTGTTGAATAATGCCGTTCGCCTCAGGTTTCCGAATTGCAGCCTCTTGCCCGGAGGGGTCCATGTCTGTGAGACTCAGACTCACGTGACCGTCTTGATATTAACCAATCAGACAGTGCACAGGTTGCTTTTGCCTCACCCTTCCCGGATGTACAGGAGTGTAAGTCAGTCAAGACCTTTATTCCCCAGGTTCCCCTGGCTGTCCAGCCTCAGTGCTGGGGGAATGTCCTCTGGAACTGGGGGAGATTTGGGCTCCTTGTTAGCCCTCACCAAGCACACTTCGATAGTTAGTATCTGAAATGATCAGACACATTTTAAGTTGAAGAAATGGTTTTTATTAAGAAGAATGGCTTTCTTTTTAAGATCGAAAATGTTTTACTTTAAAAAAAGCTTTCATGGCGATTGAAAGGAACTGTGGGAAATTCAGCTTATTTTGATTTAACAGATTTGCCTTTTCAATTACTTCGCAGGAGTTGGCGGTGGAAGGTCAGATGCAATCCATATTCACTGACATTGGAAAAGTTGACTTCAGGGACCCTTGCAACTATCAGTTAATTCCAGCTGTCCCTGGACTCCCCCCTAATTCCACCACCTCGGCAGCCTGGCTTAGCAGTGAAGGGGAGGCCCTGTTTGCTCTACCCTCTGCTTCTGGGGGAATCTTTATCCTTAAACTACCTCCGTACGACATACCTGGTAAGAATGGGAATTGAGCCTGATTTAACATAAAACAAGGAAGGCTGGCATTAAAACAGACCTTAGACATCCAAACCCACATCCAACCCAGGAATTGCTCCCCTACCACCCCTGAAGTGGTTGTTCAGTATCACTTACCTGGTAAGCCCCTAATGGTGTACTGAGGTTCCCCCCCCCCATAAGGAAGACTTTATGCAGTGGATAAAGAACTATAAAGTTCATTGGAATGTAGGAAAAGATAACTGTCAGACAGCCTATTCTAAGGCCTCTATTAGGGATGTGTTTTCTACCTTCAAGTTGAGGTCATGTAACCAAAATAATTGATGCAAGGAAGTTGGGTTGCTTGGTGTCCAACTCCAAGTCACCGCCCTATTCTGCCTGAATTATTGCTTTAGCTTCCTAAATATTTCCCCAGACCCATCCTTACCCTCTACAGAGAATTCCCTAGCAGACTCATACACTTGAATTCTAAGTTGAGTTGTGTCACTAATCTGCTCAAAGCCTTTAAATGAGAGTTGTTTACCTCACTCAGAATAAACCCAAAGTCTTACACTGGTGTACAGCGACCCCTGCGGCCTCACCTTACTTCTCATTTCCCCCTCACCTTCTTGACACCAGCCACATGCCTTCTGATTCCTTGAGCGTACCATGCACACATTTTCCGGCTTTTCGTCAGGGGTAGTCTCTCCCCAGCTGCCAGCCTGGCTCCTTCCGGTCTTTTGCTCAATATCCCCCTCAGTGACGCCTTCCCTGACCACACTCTTCAAAGTGTATGCACATCTCGGTCTAGCATTCACTATATCCTTTCCGAGTTTTCTCTTACTACTACTCAATTTGTTAACTCCCTGGCTTCTCCCATCTCCCAGTGGAATGCGAGTTCCATAGGGGCAGGAGTTTTTTAATTATGTTTACTGCCCCATCTCTTAACATTTGGCACTGCCCAATACATGAAAGGTACACAGTGATTATTTGGAAAGAATGAAGTATTCTTCTGAGCAATATGAGATGCTATTTATAAATGGCAAAATTTCTTCTAGGAATCTAAAAATGCTGTTTTTATTGATCTAGTAGTGCTTCAAAAGATTTTAGATGTCGTGTATGTGGAAAGGCATGTCCTAAGAATTGCCTAGGCCTGGCTGGTGAGGCTCAGTGGGAAGAGCACTGGCCTGTAAACCGAAAGGTCACTAGCTTGATTCCTGGTTGGGGCACATGCTTGGGTTGTGAGCCAGCCAGGTCCCCAGCTGGGGGGCGTGTGAGAGGCAACTGATCAATGTTTCTTTCTCACATCGATGTTCTCTCCTTCCCTCTTTCCCCCTCTCTCAAAAAATAAAATATTTAAAAAAAAGAATTCCCTAGACGGAAATGTATAAGCCTGTCACCTGTTATAGAGACCTGGTTCATGGGTGTTTCTCACCTTTGAGAGTCACTAAGTATCATTAGGAGGTGGCGTGGTTGAATCGCGGGTCTGTTTTCAATTTTGTAGGGATGGTGTCAGTTGTGGAACTGAAGCAGAGTTCAGTGATGCAGCGATTGCTTGTAGGCTGGATGCCAACAGCTATCAGGTAAGTGCTGTCTGGCAGGTAAATCAAAGGGCCTAAGCATTTAATCTCTTTGCGCTGGACGGCCTGCTTGCATTCTTACTCCAAGGCAGATAAAAAAATCATACTGGAAAGCAGAAGAGTCTGCCTAACATCACATTCCGTCTGAGCAGAGCCACATTCCAGAGCCCACTTCCTCTGGGATTAGACACCTTGAACACAGAAACTGGCTTCCCGTGTATTTCCTCTCAGTATCTACTTCAGCCCTGGCCTGCCAAACCCAATTTTAAATAATATGAGAAGTAGAAAGTTTTTGATGGTTAGAACAGCATTCCATTGTTAGGTAAGGCTTTGTAATCAGCTTAACAATAACCCACAACATTCAGACCAACTTAGCTTTTTAAAATTGATCACAGTAATTTGTTATAAATCAAATAGAAAATGTGGTGATTATACCAACCTGCAAACTCTTGCTCCTGTTGATTAACAGTGTACATTATCTCTTAATTTACAAATTATAATGACCAGATGACTTTCAATAGTGAAACTTGCCTTACGTTTTTAGAGGAGATCAGGGGCCTTCGGATCGTCCCCTCAGTCTTGCTGTTCATTGTGTGGAGAACGACGCCTTCATCTTTGCTCTGTGCCAGGATCATAAGCTGCGCATGTGGTCGTATAAGGTGACTGCTACGTTTTTATCAAGAATAAGTTGTAAAGGGATTGTGAATTGTTAGAGAAGTAAAGTCAATCTTGCTGCTCCTCTCAGAGTCTCCCATCACTTCGTTTGAAAATTACAGGCCATTTCCAGATTCAGGCAGAGTCATTTTTCATACACTTCTCCCTGAAGTTTTTGTCTGTATTTTGAAAATTTTGAGTCCTATAGAAAAATTAAAATAATAGCACAGAATATATCCGTTTCTCAAAAGGAAAAGCCTTTGCTGGTGTGGCTCAGTGGATTGAGTGCAAAATGAAAGGTTGCTGGTTCGATTCCCAGTCAGAGCACATGCCTGGTTTATGGGCCAGGTCCCCAGTTGGGGGCATGCAAGAGGCAACTGATTGATGTTTCTCTTCCTCTCTTTCCTTCCCTTCTTCTCTCTAAAAATAAAATCTTTTAAAAACTTTTTCAAAAAGGAACAAATACACTTTTGAGGTGCAGCTAGTAAAGTAGTTTCCAAGATTCACAAAACAGTTGATAATTTTATCTCTCAGACTAAGATCATTGCATCTTGGCCCTCAAAAAGAAACCGTGAGGTCCTTTAGCACATAAACTAGGCAGAGTGCTAGGTATAATGGATGTGTGTCTTTTAGGGTGGGGGGACTTGTTTTCTAACCTCAGTATTCTTTGATGACACTGATTCTTTTCTTGGGCAGGACCAGATGTGCCTGATGGTGGCCAACATGCTGGAGTACGTCCCTGTGAAAAAGGACCTCCAGCTCACTGCCGGGACTGGACACAAGTTACGACTCGCTTATTCCCTTTCCATGGGCATGTATCTGGGAGTTTACATGCATGCACCAAAACGAGGACAGGTGGGACACACGTGAAACGCATCGAGTTATTCTGTGTGGGGAGGTGGCTGTGCACTGCACATCGACCTGGATGTCTCGTGTGTTGTCTTCACAGAGAATGGGGGGTCTGTGCTCAGGTGTGAATTAAAAGATTGTGCAGGACAAGTCAGGGTGAAAGGGAGTAGAGAATGTAAAGGAATGTTTAAGCAGAAGTTAACCAAAACCAAAGAAGAAAGAACAAATTTGGAAGCCTGGGTGAAAAAGTGGAGTTATGAAAAGGGATATAGGTGTCCTAAGTGCAGAGGTGGCAATCACTGACATCCTTAGTGTCTCAGATGGAGACACTAACAGGTGGCATGCTTGTTACATGCCATCTAAAGATAAAAGCTTTTAGCGTTTCACCATTTAGTGTGATGTTTGCTGTGACTTTTTCATAAATGCCGTTTATTGGGTGGGAAGTTTCTTCCTAATTTGTTGAGAGTTTTTATCATGGAAGGGTGTTCAGTTTCATGCTGTCATCCTAATTCGTGTTAAGACATCAGTGCTTTTGTGTCATTGGTACAAATATCCACACTGTGAAATGGGCATATAATGTTGTAGTATTACAATGAAGAGTGGACCTCACTGCCCCCTGAAACAGTTGCGAGACCTCTGAAACCTCTGTGGACCACGTTTTGAGGACCACTCCTCTAAAAGCCACATCCAGAGTTGAAGGTGGTATTCTAGAAGTGGAGTCGGATTGAGCAGCACTCAACCTTCTCTGTTTTGAGCACTGCGGGGTCTGTCAGTGGAGCCTAAAATCGGGAAGGCCTTTTTGGCAGTCATATAACACGTATGCCTAGTCAGATTGTAATAAGTTAGCACCTTTTTTTTCTGTTCACAAAAAGTATTCCATACAGGGTATTTTCTCCCTGATCTGTAAAGTTGAGGTTTTGTTTTTTTAAATCTCTGTGATAGTTTATATCCATGTCTATACATTTCATTTGTTCCTTGTTTTTCTTTTGGTCCTTTGGATTTTAATTTTGTTAGTAAATGTATTACTCCAAGGCGCCTGGCTAGCTCAGTCGGTAGAGCATGGGACTCAATAAGTGCATTAATCCAGTAGATGGATGGTCACTGATGTCCTGAATATGCCATCTCTATTTCCATGTAAGATGGTCTGGTCCATGGGCCAGGAATTCTTTACTAGTTGCAGTAAGATAAGTACAGGGGTGAGAGAAAGCACTGAGAAACGTGTAGTGATTTGACATTGCCACAGCATCCACATTTTGTAGAAGTAATCAGTCTGCAAAGGATTGGAAATTTAAAAAATAAATAAACCAGTCCTTTTCCACAGGTAGCTTAAGCAACATTACACTAGACCAGCCAGAGTCTGCAATTAGAGATATTTTGCACTGCTGCCTACTGTGCACATACGCAATTGACATATAACCAAAACATTTTCATCAAATACTGGCTTTTATCATGAGTGATAAACTGATGGACTCTGTTACTTGATGTTTGTTTTGTTGTCTTTTTTTGTTTGTTTTGTTTTTGAATGCTGGTTGCGACCTGCTAAGTTGGTTCATGTTCCCCTAATGAGTTGAGATCTGCAGCTTATGAAATACAGCTGCAGTCGGGACTGAATAGCACCGCACGTGTTTTTCGAGTTTCATGCACTCCTGCTGTTTTTCAAAAGGGGCTCTCACTGAAATTATGTTAGTGCTGCTTTCTGGGCAATTGCTTATGTAATAAGGACACAATTATTGTCATTCTTATCAGTGAATTTTCTTTATCAAAAATTTATTTAAAACACCCATCAAAAATATTATTTCAAGTTTGAAATTTTTTGTTTTAGCTGTGGAGTTAAATACTAAACATGAATTATTTTATAGGGTTCTATTTTGAATAAAGATTAACTGATGAGTGTTGATTTGTATTGTGTGTATGTTTTAAATTGTCTTTGGTACTTTGCGCAAAGAGACAAACCCTGTTGGGATTCCACTTCAGATGCTGAGCAGCTAGTGATGCTGACAGAGAGTGAATGGGGTGTTGAATGCGTGCGGAGTTTCGGCTTCGTGCGGGGAAAGAGCCCGGGGGATTTGGCTGCACAGCAGTGCGAATGTACTTAACACTCTTGAACATGATGGTAAATGTTGTATATTTGACCATACTTTTTAAAAAATCGGTTTCTGTATGCTAATAACTTGTTTAGAAGAGTGGCATGCTGATTACTTCAGGTAGTAAATTGTCAACTTGTGTTTTAACAGTTTTGCGTTTTCCAACTGGTGAGCGCCGAGAGTAACCGCTATAGTCTGGATCACATTTCCTCCCTGTTCACCTCTCAGGTGGGTTGGTCCGCCCTCCATGTGTCACACAAACACGGGAAAGAAGTGTTGGCTAATTCGGCTCAACTGCAGTGGGGTGGAAATCTTAAAATGCAGTATTTCGTGTGTGCAAACAAAGTGTCATTTGGGTTTCACCAAGTTCACGTACTATCTTTCGTTTTTATGATTTTACCCGTCCCAGTCATACAAATTTAGGTCATTACCCTTTGTTATTTTAACTCCCCCTCTTCCCTGCCCCCATTTCCTCCTAGGAGACACTAATCGACTTTGCTTTAACCTCGACGGATATCTGGGCCCTGTGGCACGATGCTGAGAACCGAACGGTTGTGAAGTACATCAACTTTGAACAGTATGTGACACTTACCTTTTTTTTTTTTTTTTAAATCAGAGAGGGAGAGAAACATCAGTGTGTGGTTGCCTCTCATGTGGCCCCCACTGGGGACCTGGCCTGCAACCCAGGCATGTGCCCTGACTGGGTATGGAACCAGTGACCCTTTGGTTCACAGCCCGCATGCTCAATCCACTCAGCTACACCAGCCAGGGCATAACACTTTGTCATCCTACCTCGCCCCAAGCTGTTTCACACTAAGAAAACAAGGGCGCTTTTTAGGTTGTACCAAAGTCAAGTGTTTGCGTTTAAAGGATTCAGCCCTGGGTATGCGTATTGTTGACTATATTCTGGAAAAACCTTCTTTTATACTTATGTTATTTCTTATCGTTGGTTTTAAGATGAAATGAAGATTGTTTATTGTTGGAATGAGATGAAAATACCATGTTCCTTGGGAGAGATAGCACATACCCAGAATACTTCTAATCTGGAAGGGGATTTTTGCATCTAAGCAAAGACTAGTTCTGATGCCCACAACTTCCAGGAGACACTACAGCCCCTTTGGGTTCTCAGGTTGCACAAGTGTGGTGCTTCTTGAACTTTTCTGTAAAACAGGACACTCTTTTTGTCGAGAGATAATGGACTCCAATATATAACAAAACTAGTATTTTATGAATATAAAATTATAACACAATTCAACATGTTGACAATTTCTAATGTATATTTGGTATTTTAATGTACGTACTATGAGTTATGAATGTTTACTAGTTACAAAATATATTTAAAAATGCTAATTTGGAGTCAAACACTCATGTATCCCCTGAAACACGCAGGATTTCCTGGAACACATCTCAGCATCCCTGGAACTGAACTGATTGAACTTTAGGGTCCCTTGTGACCTTATATTCGAGAATAGAATTCTAGAAATAGTTGCCCCCGCATTGACTCTGAGCAACCACATCTCAGAAAATGTGTGAGAGAGTCCTCATAGATGGCGTTCCAGCAAAGTGGAAAAGAAGCAAAGATGAGTCAGATGAGAGTTCAAATCCTGGTTGTGCAACTTGCTAGCTATCAGGTGCCCTGAGCCTCACTTTCCACATCTGCAAAATGGGGTTAAGACCTCCTTCAAAGTTACACTGCAGCTGTACCTAGCATAATGTCTAGCATGGAGTGAATGCAGAGTAAGTTAGCTGTTAGATTTGTTGAGAGGTTTAATTGTAGCAAGCCTGTTAAAACTGGTTAGAGCACATTTGTAAAACCAGAATAAGTTTATTTTTTCTGGAACATTTTTTGTTTGTTTTGTTTCGGTGTTGTCATTGTTTAAGATTTTGTTTACTTATATTTAGAGAGAGAGGAAGGAGGAAACATTGATCAGTTGCCTCTGATGCGCCCCCAACTGGGGACCTGGCACACAACCCAGACATGTGCCCTGACTGGGAATCAAACCACTGACCTTTATTTTGCAGGACAGTGCCCAGTCTACTGGGCCACACTAGTCAGGGCTTTTTTTTTTTTAATAATCTTTTTTAATTTATTGATTTGAGAGAGAGAGAAACATGGATTTGTTGGTCCACTAATTTATGCATTCATTCATTGGTTGATTCTTGTGTGTGCCCTGACCAGGGATCAAACCTACAACTTTGACATATCAGGATGATGCTCTAACCAACTGAGCTACCCGGCCAGGCCTGAAACTTTTTTAACAGTTGATGAAGTAGTCATTGCAGAGGTTCAGTGATGGGGCCCTCCCTGCCCGGAGACTGCCAACAGCATGAACTTTGGGTTTTTATTCATCATTTTTCTGTAGACTGATGGACTGTGTTTCTTTGTAGCAATGTTGCAGGTCAGTGGAATCCAGTTTTTATGCAGCCTCGGCCAGAGGAACAGATCATTATCAGAGACGATCAAGACCCCAGAGTAAGCAACGCTAAGGTCTTCTGTAAGGGGATGTTTTCCCTGGTCATTAGTCGCAGAAGAGCCAGGTGTGTCAGAACTCTTCCAGCTGCCGGTGAAAGAAGCCCACCTCACACTGACTGGGGTTTAAAAGGAGACTGCATCGGCTTGTGCAGCTGAGGAGCTGAGTTTGCTGGCTTCACCCGTGGCTGGGAGAGTGCCTGCAGCAGCCAGCGTCTCCTTGGTCTCTGTTCTGCTCTCCTCCTTGTTGGATTCATTCTCAGGCAGAGCCTGTGCGTTCTGTGAATGAAGCAGCCCCAGAGGAGAGAGCACCTCTGTCCCGGGTCCTGGGTAGACACTCCTTGCCTGGCTTGAGTCAGGCGGTATTCCTGACACAGTCACTTTGACCAGAAGGAATAGAACACTCTGGATGGGCTTAAGAAACATATCCAAGCTGGGTCTTGCTCTTGTGGAAGGTTGTGAAGCAAGTTGAGTGTGGAGAGTGGAGGAATGGTTCCCCAGAGGAAGATAAGGGATTTGTTAGTAAAAGAAGGGGAAATGGACTCTGGCCGGGCACACACCTAGGTGTCCTCTATACTAACCATCGTGGCACATGCATATAAACTAAATATGCTGAGTGCTGTGAACAAGACAGCTCCAAAAGGTAATGCAGTGGAGAGCAAACCAGGCCAGTCTCAGTCTTCCAGGGACACCCTTGGAATAAATGGCAGAAGAAGCTTTCAGTTGATGCCTTATTATTGAAATGAGATTTAAAAATTGTGGCGACTATTTGCAGGAGTGGAAAACCCACTTTGAACATCTGTTGCCATGTTTTTAATTCCAAGAGGTTATTGGCACTTGACTTTTGTCTAAATGCCAGTCGCATGCTAATTATTAAAATCCTTGTTTTTCTCCTTCACTTTGGTCATTTTATCATCCCTCAGAAGTTCAGTAGAAGGAAGGAACTTGAAAGAAGGTCAATCGGGTTCACTCCTCACCGACAGATCTGGATTATGAAATTTGGTCAAAATAATTAGGCAGTTTGAGATTTTCCAATTTATTGTCGTCATTTCTCCACTTGTGAGAGCTTATTGCAGGTTTTTTGTTTGTTTTCCACATGTAACACTTATTACTCTTAGCTCCTCAATATGTGTTAGAGCCATAAAATGAGTACTTTGAGGATGGTGTAGCAACCAGTTTAATTGTTCTTACTAGTACACTCGTATATCACCAATGAATTGGGTTCGCCTCTCCTGTTTAAGCGGGCACTTGACAGGGCGTGTTTTCCGGGGGAGCCCAGTGGATCTGCGTGAGGAGCACGCCCGCTCGGGGCAGGACACCTCGCTGGCTCAGAGACGCCACGCTCTTCACTTTCGGGGGGCGATGGAGAGCTGCTCTGCCACCTGTTGCTCAAACGTAGAAGGGCACATGTAACAGAAAGCCAGCTTTGCTGCAAACCAAAAGCCCTTGAATTCTTCAGATTTCTCTAATTTTTACCTTTTTAGAATGATACTAATCTTTGCTTTCGTGTTCTAACAGGAGATGTATTTGCAGAGTCTGTTTACACCAGGACAATTTATAAATGCAGCTTTGTGTAAAGCTTTACAGGTCAGTGAAAAAATACTTCATGTTTGTTTAAGACCAGCTCTTTATTTTATTACTACTCATTATATAATAAATGATTGCTATCCATTTATGTTGTGTTTTTGCAATCGTATCAAACTGTTTTGCATAAGTACCACTTATAAGAAATACTTCTAAGTGCTTCTTTAATTTTTATAAATGGTCTGTCCATGAAGTGAGACTCCCAGCCGGGAGGTGGGATGGGACACTTTCCCAGTGAAAAATTAAGCATGCCAGTAGCACAAAGAGAAGTTTGTGCCTACCCTGTTACAAAAGATACATTACTATACAACATATAATCTCTATACTTAAGAGAAATCTAAACTATTTTCTTGGTTAGTTTTGGTGGTACTGTTTTTACCCCCTTGGTAGTACGGTGAAGATCTGATTTGGTTCATGTTCAATCTAAAATCTAAATCTGATGCCCTGGCTGGTGTGGCTCAGTGGACTGAATGCCAGCAAACTGAGGGGTCACTGGTTTGATTCCTAATCAGGGCATGAGCCTGGGTTTCGAGCTGGGTCCTGGTTGGAGATGTGCAGGAGGCACCAATTGATGTATCTCTCACACATTAATGTTTCCCTCTCTTTCTCCCTCCCATCCCCCACCCCACAAATAAATAAAATCTAAATCTAAGCTTCAAAGATCACATAATCTGTGCTTCAAAATAACATGGTTCAAGAGATGCTTAAAGTTTTACAAAAGGATTCTCTACTTTAAAGTGACTTAGGCTTCCTTAAATTGCCATGCTTGGTGACTTGAAAATAGACCATCGCTCATGGAATGGAAAGGTCCCCAGAATCTCCTGCTCTGACCGCCCACACGGCAGCAGCGAGGCTCCTAGGAAGGACAGCTGCTCTGCTTCTAGTTGCCTCCGCCTCCCGGTGACAGGTTTCTCACTGGCGTTGCGTGAGTTGCTGCTCCCAGATGGTGTCATTTAGAAGCTCTTCCCAGTATCGGATCAGATTCAACCCCCATTCTTTTGGTGGCTTCTTTCTTTTGGAATGTCATAGAACTGGTTTCTCTCCTATGAAGTAGGTTTCAGTTACTTTAAGAATCTTTCCTTGTTCTTTAACTTTCTCCCACACTGTATAGTTTCCAGACCCTTGACCTTCCTTCTAGGTACACCATTAGATATCTGGCTACTGCCTGTTTTCTTGTTTTCTCTCAGATAAAACTTCAGAATGACATGATCCCTCTCTCCTCTTTCACCTCTTCAGCACTTTTTCCTTGTAAACAGCGATCAAACACATGACGATGTTTCCCGTGATGTCTCTTGCATCGCAGCAGTGAGGCAGCCACAGTCCCTTTGCTCCTGTAGTGCAGCTGTGGGCTGGTCTCAGGATGTGTGTTGAGCTCCCTCACAGGCCTTGCTTCTGGCTGATCATTCGCTATTCTGCTTTCTGTAATAATCCAAATGTGTCCTGTTATGATTCTTTCAGATTCGTGAAGTTCTATAGTTTATTCTGGTGTAAACTATTTCAAACATGCTCTGATTTCAGTTACAGAAATTACTTGCATGATGTTAGGGGTAGATGTGTAATTCTGGGCGTGTCTGGTGTCTATGTGACGTCATATATTGCCTCCGCGCCATCTAAACTAGAGTACTTTTCGTTGAGTTTTAGATATTATATAATCTCACATGTCTCTTTTAATTTTAGATTTTCTGTCAAGGAACTGAGAGGAATTTAGATCTTTCCTGGAGTGAACTAAAGAAAGAAGTTACTTTAGCTGTTGAAAGTGAGGTGAGGTTTGGATACAGAAAGAATAAATATATTCTTCCACTTTGATGTGGATTGGCAGATTGGTGCTGAGGAGTTGTTCAGATTGTTCACTAAACCTTGTTAGTAGGAGGTGAAAATGTTTAAATCTTTTACGTGGGGAATTATATATTTGTGTAGTCAGTGGCGTGTAAGCTGTAGGGAATATTCATTTAGCTATAGCTTAGTAAAATAATATCAGTTAATGTTTTAGGGGGAGAAAGCTCCTGAATGGTATCAAAATTTTCTTTTTTTTTTTTTTTTCTCCTTTACCAGCTACAAGGAAGTGTAACAGAGTACGAGTTTTCTCAGGAGCAATTTCGAAATTTACAACAGGAATTCTGGTGCAAGTTCTATGGCTGCTGTGTTCAGTATCAAGTAGCCCTCTCTCATCCGCTCGCCCTGCACTTGAATCCACAAACGAACATGGTGTGCCTGCTGAAAAAAGTAAGGGCGCCAATGCGCAGAGAAGTCCTTCAGACAGTCAGTGTGTCCTGCAGGATGCTCGTCTGTTGTATGTTGCAGTTGGCTCTTAGGACTTTGGGGTTGGTTTGTTCGTTTGTTTTTTCCTAAAATTATAGTTCATTTGTATTTAGATGGTCTTCTGCATTACTTACACATTTTGGCATTTTACTTTATTTACCTCAATATTGAAGTGATTTCAAACTTAGTGTAAAACTTACAAGAATAGCACAAAGAGCTTGTGTGTGCTTTTCATCCAGGTTTACCATTTGTTAACTTCCATTTGCTTTTTTCCTTCTGTAATTTGTTTTCCTGAGCCATCTGAGAGTTAGTTGAGGACTTCATGCCCCATTACCTGTACAGGTTAGCATGTATCTAAGATCAAGGGTATTCTTCTGTAACCACAGCACAATTTAAAGATCAGGCAATTTGATATTGATGTAACACTGTCCAGTTCGTAATCAGATTTCACCAGTTGTGCCTGTGAGTTTTCTTCCTGATGCACAATCCAATCAAAGATCTTGCACATGTTTAGAAGCCTGCATCTGTTGTCGGTAGAGTGTCTCTCACTGTGGCTTTGTCTGGTGCCTCCTCGTGATGAGATTAGGTATCATTCATTTTATACTTTCGCACATTCACTGAAATGAACGTAACTGGATTTGTATTTCCAGGGGTACCTGTCTTTCCTAATGCCTTCCTCCTTAGTGGATCATTTGTATCTACTGCCTGATGAGAACCTCTTGACAGAGGATGAGACGACCATATCTGATGGTAATAGTGATTGTTATGCCCATACTTAATCTACTTCCTACATGAACGCCATGCTTTGTTTCATGTGGAGGCAAAGCCCGTTGATTGCCACTGTGACCCTTCCTGGTCATTTTACCATGTTGTCGATATTTTAAGGCAAGCTGAAGAGGCCTAAGCATCTCTAAGACCTCAGATGGATCCTCAGCATTTAACTATTAATATTTTCTTATAATATTAATTAGTAGCTCTTCATTGGCCTGAGACACAAATGTTAACTTTCTCTTACAGATGTGGATGTTGCTCGGGATGTCATCTGTCTTATAAAATGCCTTCGTCTGATTGGAGAGTCAGTGACTATGGATATGTCAGTAATGATGGAAATGAGTTGTTTCAACCTACAGTCTCCAGAAAAGGCTGCAGAACAGATTTTGGAAGATTTGATCACTATTGATGTGTAAGGAGAATTTAGGGTAAAGTGCACTTCCTGATGGAAATTTAGCAATTTTTAGTGCCAAAGTCAGGATTGTAATGTACATTCAAGTATGTACAAAGTAGTGGCTTAAGTTATTAACTATTAACTGGCTTATAAATTCTGAAGCAAAAGTATTTTTCTCACATTCATATTATCTGTCATATGTGAAAAAATGAGGGGAAGTTTGCTTCATGGAGTAAAATGTCTTTTATACCTCCGTTCCTTTGTTATGTGGCTGGTTTTCCTGTTTCATAGCACATTGAAGCTTTCAGGACTTATACAGAGTTTGTCTTGTGTGCTCTTGATAGTAACAGGAGTTTTCTAATTGTCCTTTCAGAGAAAATGTCATGGAGGACATTTGCAGTAAACTGCAAGAGATTAGGAACCCAGTCCACGCCATCGGGCTTCTTATACGGGAAATGGACTATGAGACAGAGGTGGAAGTGGAGAAGGCATTCGATCCAGGTAAAGGACAGAACAACAAGCGTGTCCTTTCGACGTAGAGAAAACAACCCGCCCTTAACCCCCCGCCCCTTTTTTTTTTAATTGCAGCTCAGCCCTTGAATGTTCGAATGAATCTTTCCCAGCTCTATGGTAGTAGAACGGCAGGGTATATCGTGTGCAGAGGTGTGTATAAAATTGCCACTACTCGCTTCCTCATCTGCCGAGACCTTCTGATCCTACAGCAGCTGTTAATGAGGCTAGGAGATGCAGTAAGTACTGTTTAAGAGGAAACTTGTAAAATCTAAAATCCGAAACCTTGTGTAGACCTGCAGGCATTTAATGGAATGTCAGTCAGCTCTACAAGCACAGAGACCTGTGTCTTTATTCTCTGCTCTGTTGTCCCTGCTTGACCCTTAGTAGGTGCCATGTAAATAGTTGTTGAGTCAGGAAAGAGTAAGCATCAGAATCTAAAATGACAGATCAAGAACATACAGAGAGCAGAAAGTTTCACTGTTACCCTTTACCTGCATAGTGGTAGGAAGTTTTCTCAGGTTGGCTCTTCCAAAATGGAGCGTTTTTAGCCCTACTTTGGATGTGATAGCTGGGTGCCATTTGGTGGGAGGCGAGAGGAAGAGAAGAAAAGGAGCTCTTTCTGCATGCAGCACGGGTTGTACCCAAAGCATGGTCTGGAGATCACACTCTGTCTTTAGGGCTCTCCCAGCTCCATTCTGTGCTTCCTCCCTGTCCTGTTCTTCAGCCCCAGACTCTACAGACCGCCGGTCCTCGTTACCTGCCCTACTAAACCTTCCGTGTTCAGAAATTACCTGTCTTCCCATGGTCAGAAGTCCCTTAGGTCCCTCTGTCAGTAATTTCTAATGAGCCTGACGGGACACAGTCTGATTAAATTGATTTATGTTAATGAGTACAAAGCAATTGAAAGGCCTTTGGGGGTTCCCAGACATTTTAATATTTTTTAAATCAGAATTTACTAACTCAAATACATTGCTAATGGTAGAATTTCGGCTAAAAATAAGGAAACACGTCTGGGAAGACGATTTGTTTGGGCCCACCAAGGAGGAGCATGGGCCTCCCGCAAGTCCGTCACTTACGCAGCCCTTGTTAAGTTCTCTTCCGTCCTGATTCGTTTTCCCATTTCTTTAGGGGTTTGGGTTTTGGAGGGGTTTTTTTTCTTTTTGCTATAAACTCCATTGTTTTTTTCCTAAACATAGAAGTAATAGATGGTCATTGTAGAACCTTTATATACAAACAGAAAAAAATAAAAGTTCACCTGTAATCAATCTTCTGCACAGTAATAAACACTATTCTACATTTTGACATACGCCCTTTTTTCTATGCATTTGTTCTTTTGTTTTATTTATAAAATTAGAATACATTGTAGTATTTTTTGCAAACTAGTGGTTTTTACTCTACTTACAAATTTCATCAGCATTTTCACATTATTAAATATTCTTCTACAGCATTATTTTTATTACCTAGTATAGTTTTAATTTATCCAATCAATCCCATTCACGGCCCCCCACGTTGTTGCCAGTTTTTCCTTGTAGCTGTGATTTTCTTTACGCCCTTGATTGTATCTCTAGGGTAAAGTCCAACAACTGGACTGGATTGGTAGTTTGTTGCACACATTTTTAAAGCTCTTGGCTGTATTGCCAAATTTCCCTCTACTTTGTTTTTACCCAAGACCAGAAATATAACAATGGTCTTAGATTTCCCTCTTCCTCTTCTTGAATTCCGAATCCACAGATTTAATGGAAGCTCAGCTTCTCAGGGTTGTTTTCTTTCTCATCATCAGCTCCCATGACTTGGTGAGCTGTCTTTGATTATTTTACGTGTTTAGGTACATATTTTTGCCCTCGGCTATCCCAAAATATAATGGGTGTGTTGCTTTTATTTTTGTTTACCTGTTACTTTCCTTTTAGAATTTATTTATTGATGTTAAGAGAGGGGGAAGGGAGAGAAACATCAATTTTTTGTTTCACTTATTTATGTATTCATTGATTGATTCTTGTAGGTGCCCTGACTCGAACCCAGAACTTTGGCATATTGGGACAGTGCTCTAACCATTTGAGCTACCCAGCCAGGGCTGCATGTATTTTCCTTTTTGTATGCCCTTTGTAACCGTGTTTGTTGTTGTATTTTACCTCCACCTCAGCATTAAGAGTCACAATCACTAATTGCTATTTACTGTCTCCCCTGACCACCCATCATGTACAGGTGATTCTGGGAGCGGGTCAGCTCTTTCAGGCACAGCAAGACCTGCTCCATCGAACGGCTCCCCTGCTCTTATCGTACCACCTCATTAAGTGGGGGAGTCAGTGCTTGGCAACTGATGTTCCAGTTGACACACTGTGAGTTTATTATTCTAATTATTATTAAAATAAATTGTGAGTGTAATTATTTTTTTCATTGTCTTACAAGAAAAAAATTATAAACATGCTGTAATGTATTTTGTCTTTAAAATGTGAAGAGCTTTTAGATTCTTCATCATTTTTATAAGAATTAAAATAATAAATATGTTTATTGTATGTTATCATACGTGTGTGATGTAAAGGTAAATCCAGTTGAAAGGAAAATAAGATGAGGTCAGTGGGAAAGTTAAACCGCACCCTGAAACATTGTATTAGTTATTAAAGGTAGGCTGAGATTTTTTATAGCTCAAAGAAGAAAGAAAATCCAACAATTAGAAGATTCCCGTTTTCAGTAAGATAAACCGTTCCATTTTCTCTGGCAAGGTGAGGCTTTTCGTCGCGTGGAGGTCTCTGAGAAATTTCCACCGTGGCTTCTCATTGAGGGTTTGCTGGTGGTGTCATGGGCAAGTGTCTAAACCATGGCACGTTTCCCAGATTTTTTCGTGCTTTCAGTGGAGCTCTCGTGTGCAGTTTGTTAATGACATTGGCAGCATTCTTGATAGAATAACTTGTTGAAGTCATGTTGGGCATCACAGAATTTACGAGCTGATTTTTCCTCCTTTTTTCACAGGGAGTCTAATCTCCAACACTTATCAGTCCTGGAACTGACTGACTCTAGTGCTTTAATGGCAAATAAATTTGGTAAGGACTGGACTGTGTATGCATTTGATTGTAAATTTGGCAGTTATTTTATATTCATTAAAGTGGTCTCTCGCCGCCTTTATTATAGAAAATTTGGCGAGGCTCTGCTTTCACTTGGAGAGGGTATGAGCAAGCTGTGGCTGAGACCTCTGGTTGTGACAGCGGGTCTTGTGCAAACCATAGTCCCAGACGAGGCGTAAATTGATGGCGTTGCCGCTTTCCCACTGTATAATGATACTCCAGCGATTAATTCAAAGTCACTTTTTAAGTTTACCAAGTTCATAGTAGCTTTTGTGATCTTAATCAGTATATGTTCAAAAGGAGCCCCTCTCTCATGCTTGAGAACCATTCCGGGGAGTTTATTTTGTGGTTTTTTGGTATAAACCTTGAAATTTTCAAACTATTTTTATAGTAAATACTTTTCTAGGGGAGACACTTAGGTTTAATGAGACCAGTGGAAAACAGTGACTATGGTGTTGATTTAACTGGCTTTTTAAATTGCGTTTGTATAGTACTTCACAGTTTACGCACTGTTTTTATTTATATTGCCATTAATATTCACAATGGTGCATTTTTTTTAAACATTTTCTTTAGATTTTATTTATTTAGTTTTAGAGAGGGGAAGGGAGGGAGAAAGAAGGAGAGAAACATCAGCGTGTGAGAGAAACATCGATCAGTTGCCTCTCACACACCCCCCACTGGGAACCTGGCCTAAAACCCAGGCGTTTACCCCAATAGGGAATCAAACTGGCGACCCTTTGGTTTGCAGGCCGGCGCTCAGTCCACTGAGCCACAGCAGCCAAGGCCCAGTGGTGCATTTTTTATTTCGAAATAGTAAGTGTCCTTTGTTACAGGTAAAAAATGAATTGGTAGAATGTCTTAATTAGAAATTGATATTGCTATCACAAGTTGGTGGTTGTCATTTCTTTTTCTTTTTCTTTTTTAAGTATCTAGCCCTCAGACAATTGTGGAATTATTCTTCCAAGAAGTTGCAAGAAAACACATTATATCTCATCTCTTCTCTCAGCCAAAGGCACCTCTGAGCCAGACTGGGTTGAATTGGCCTGAGATGATTACTGCAATTACCAGTTATTTATTGCAGCTCTTGTATCCTTTTAAAAGCCATTTGAAATATTTCTTCCTTTTTTTTTTTTAATCCTTACCCAAGGACATTGTTTCCTTGCCTTTAAAGAGAGGGAGGGGGAGAGAGAAATATTGATGTGAGAGAGAAGCACCCAACAGTTGCCTCCCACACACCCCTGGACCCAGCGTCCTCCACGCCCAGACTGGGGATCCGTAAGCATCCCAAACAGGCCATAACCTTTCAGTCATGGGATCACACTCCAACCAACTGATCCATACCAGCCAGGGCAAAAGGTTTCTTCTAGTTAAAGAGTATAAAGCTTGTTCTGCCTTGTAATGAAGATTTTTAAATGAGTTTGGGTGCTTTTCAATCTACATAAGATAATAGTACTTATTTTCAGAGATGATCCCAGTTTCTATTTTATTTTGGTTTGGTTTTTTGCTCAGGAGTTGAGCCAGATTTTACTGATATATACATGTTTACTACCTAGATCTCTTTTAAAGTATTATACATTCATCAAATATTTATTGAATAGCTCAATTAAGCCATTTATGGAGCTCGACTACCCAATGTGTATGTTTAAGTTTTGCCAAAAAATGTAAAAAAAAAATCTCCTTAACCAATGACTAGGTGGCCTAGCAATCCCAGTTGCCTCTTTCTAGAATGTTTGATGGGAAATTGTCAGTATGTACAATTGCAGGTGAGTATTGAATATTTCAGCTTTAATTCTTGTAAAGAATGGGATTTCTGAATTTTTTTCCCTTGTAAATGTTGTGTGTGTTTTAATTAGGCTGATAATAATTTATATTTGCACCAAAACATACTCCATATTTTTTCTACTTATCTCTTGATAGTATCACTCCTAATAAAACTTTTTCTAGGATCCTTTCCTCTTTTTTAAAATTCTATTAGGTAGAACAGCATACCATTCTGTCTATTTAATCCTTTTCTGGAATCTAGTGATTGAACCAGTAAATACCAAAAGTTGGGAAATGGCTAAGATAGAAAGCATGTGTGTTTGTGTAATTGGAGTCCCATTTGTTTTTGTAAAGTATCTAATAGCTTCATATAAGAATCGGTGAACAGGATTAGGTTGTGCTCTCCAGGTGATGTCAGGAAATACATTTGTTGATTGACCACATCTGTTCTCCCTCTGTGAACAACGTGGAAATGAGTATTTATTTCCTTAATCAGAAAGTGCCTTTTATGCATTTCAGGATTATATTCAACTGCTACATCCCTGGTGTCAAGTCAACGTTGGTTCCCGCCGGTTTATGCTGGGACGGTGTTACCTGGTTACAGGAGAGGGCCAGAAGGTAAACTGCCGTTCAGTGGTGAACAAAATTTATCACAAGGAGGACACTTGGTTTCCATCGAACTAAATTGGAGGCGGGGGTGAGAAGCATAGACTCCTCTGGATTAGGATACAGAAGACTGCTAGTGCCTGAGCAGGAGTCCAGCCGCAGGTACTTTGCAAATTAGTTAGGACACGAGAAGAAAAGAGTGAAACGCTTCTCTCCCTGTACAGGTGTTTTAGGGATGCATTTTAGTAGATAAAATGTATTTTTCAATTACATTGTTTTCATTATATCTTTTGGAAAGGTGTTTTGTTTTGTTTTTGTTTCCAACAAAACATTTAATTTTAACTATTGTAACTTCCTTGGGCTTTTGAAAACATTTTCTATAACAATTTGAGATAAAATTTATATATCATTATAACTCACCCATTTGGAGTATACAATTTAATATAATACATGTCAACATTTTTAAGATATACACAGTTGTGCAAATATATCACAGCTAATTTTTAGAACATTTTCATTACTCCAAAAAGAAACCCCAACTCATTAACCATCACTCTCGAATTCTCCTTCTTAAGTCCTTAGTCAACCACCAGTCTATTATTTCTCCACAGAGAGAATAAATCAGTAAATTTTCCTGTTCTGGGTATTTCATATTAATGAAATCATACACTGGGGTTTTTTGTGACTGATTTCATCCATTTAGCTATATGTTCAAGGTTCACCCATGTCGTTTATATCATTTCTTTTAATGGCCAAATTGTATTCCATTGTGTGGATATACCACATTTTGTTTATTCATCAGTCACTGGGTGATATATCATGTTTTTAAGGCAGCTTCTTTTCCTATTTTTGCATTTCTAATTTTTCCCTGACATCCTGTTATATAAATTTCTAAACATACAAAAAAGTTTAAAAGTTTTTATAATAAAGTCATATATATTCGCCGCTCAAATTCTACAAATGTTAACATGTAGCTGCAGCTGTTTCATTATGTATTTATAATTATTAAAGTTTACTTTTTAATTAATGGCATTTAAGTAAAAGAGTAAGATAAAAATATTAATAATGTATCAGAGTTTAGATGGCAGAAATTATGAATGTAGTCAGAAGCATTAAACACTGTCTCTTTTTTTGGCTTTCTTTAGCACATGGGCACCTAGAAGTGGAACAATCCATTACAAGTCACTGAGTGTTTTATTTCTCCAGGCTCTGGAATGTTTCTGCCAGGCAGCGTCTGAAGTGGGCAAAGAGGAATTCTTGGATCGCTTGATCCGGTCAGAGGATGGGGAGATAGTTTCCACCCCCAGGCTGCAGTATTACGACAAGGTATATTATGTCATGTTTGGGCTCTTTTTCCACCCCCCTCCATAGAAATTTATCTGAAGTACATTGCTTTGGTATTTTTGGAGGAAAAAAAAAAACAGTATAAAAATTTAATTATTCCTCTCTGGCTGGTGTGGATCAGTGAATTGAGGGCCAGCCTGCAAACCAAAGGGTTGCTGGTTTGATTCCCAGTCAGGGCACATGGCTGGGTTGCGGCCAGGTCCTCAGTAGGGGGCACACAAGAGGCAACCACATGTTGATGTTTCTTTCCCTTCCTTCTCCTCTCTCTAAAAATAAATAAATAAAATCTAAAAGAGAGAGAGAGAAGAGAAGACAGAAGAATTATTCAGCCCTGGCTGGTGTAGCTCAGTGGATTGAGTGCGGGCCTGTGAACCAGACAATCGAGGTTTGATTCCCAGTCAGGGCACATGCCTGGGTTGCAGACCAGTTCCCTGCAGGGGATGCATGAAAAGCAACCATACATTGATGTTTCTCTCCCTCTCTCCTTCCCTTCCCCTCTAAAGATAAATAAATAAAATCTTAAAAAAAAAAAGAATTATTCACTGAATATCCAAGGAAAGGGAATGAATTTGCCTAGAAAAATTGAAATTTTTAAATTAAATTTGATAAATGTTTATAACAAGTTATATCATTTTATTAGCCCAGTTATCATTAGAATTCTATTACTTAATAGTTTTGCCGTTAACAAATAATTAACTTGGAATGTTTAGCCTTAGTTTATGACTTGGCCCCTGAGCTTCTCTCCTACCACTGTTCCCTCTGGTCGCTCAGCTGTTACTATGGCAGCCGTCTTGCCTGTCCTGCAAGCCGACCACGTCCCCTGTTCTTTTCAGAGCATTTCTGCCTGCCTTTCCCTTAGTCATCTCTCACGCCCCCGTGGCATTCAGGTTTCTGCTCAGGTGTCACCTCCCTGCCTCGCCTTCCAAGAAGAATGTGTGCTGTGCTGTCCTGCCTGCCTGCGCCCTCCCCTCACGTGCACAGTGCAGACGGGCTCCGTGGGCAGTCTCCCGGCCCTGCTTCGTGTTTCTTTATGTCACTTCTTTATAACGCGTCATGTCCCAGATACCTGTGTGTTGTTATTCAGCCTTCCCACCAAACAGGAAATGCAACGAGGCAGGCTCCACTGTTCTGTTTGTTGCTTGTTCTTTAAAGAGATTAATTAATTTATACTGAAATACTGAAATAGATTTATATCTAGTAATAACCCTCCACTATCTTACTAATGAGAAAATTATTTTGGATTTTAAGTAAGAATTTTTACTCTGAAGCCAGATGAATTTAAGGCATCAATAAATTCCCTGAAATTAGGTATAAAATGTTGTTTGTATTTTTTTCTGTGGAGAAGCTCTGTTTGTATTTTTAGAAGAAATTTATTGATTAAAAAAACATTAAGAATCAGCCCTGGCTGGTGTAGTTCAGTGGATTGAGCGCGGGCCTGCGAACCAGAGGATCGCAGTTTGATTCCCAGTCAGGGCACATGCCTGGGTTACAGGCCAGTTCCCAGCAGGGGACACACGAATGGCAACCATACACTGATATTTCTCTCCTTCCCTTCCCCTCTAAAGATAAATAAATAAAATCTTAAAAAAAAAACATTAAGAATCACTGCTCCAGGGTACCCCAAAGTAGAACTTAGAAGGAAAATACCAGAACTCTCACAGAGAAATAGATCAAGATGTGCTAATGTGTATCATAAGGATTGACTCTGATGCCTTTATTTGGCCCTTTTATCAAGTGGTCATTTGTCACTTAGTCTCAAGGTAGGCATCTGAGGGAAGAGTGAGTGTCTCAGTGAAAGTCAGGGGTACATAGTGGTACCCTCGTCCACTTCATTTCAGTAGGTTAGGTTTGCCTGGTTAAATTGATTTCTATATTATATTCCTTAATTTTAATGAAAATCACCTTTAGAATATGGACATGACTTTTAAAAACTCCTGCAAAGAAACCAGATTGGAGGTACTAACAAAGTCCAAGCAAGTAAGGAAAATTTAGGGCTAACACTTCTACCTTTGGTAGAGGCTCTTCATCAGCCACACTGCAAGGTAAGAACAGTGACCGCCCATAATCAGATCTGACAAGTCAGCCGACAATGATTGGACGATACCCCCAAAATGGGGTATAGATTTGTCACAGCCACTTCGGGAAATTGTCAGTATCTAGGAGCTCCAGTCACTGACACATTAGGACTGAGTGATCGCAGTTCTAAGTAGATCCAGACAGATGCACATATTTACTGAAAGAGATTTGTGTAATTTATGTTCCAAGCATAGTCATAAAGGTCATACTAGAAACAACTCAAGTGTTCATTAACAGAATGGGTCAGTGAATTATGGTATATTCTTTCAATGAAATTAATTGCTGCGTGTAATAACACAGATAGTCTTACTAACATGTTAAGCAAAAGAAGTCAGATACACAAAAAATACAATACCATGAGATTCTGTTTCCATGAAATTAAAAACAACTGTTAAAAGTCAGTAGTGGCTCCCTGACTGGTGTGGTTCAGTTGGTTGGAATGTCATCCTGTAAATTGAAAGGTCATGGGTTTGATTCCCACCCAGGGCACCTGCCTAGGTTGGGGCATATACAAGAGGCAGCTAATCAGTGTTTCTCTCCCTGTCTCTGTCCTTCCCTCTGTCTCTAAAATCATGTCCTCGGGTGAGGATTAAAAAAAGAAGTCAGTAGTGGCTGGAAGCAGTCACACCGGAGACTTGGAGTACTGATATGTTATTTTTTTTTTTAAGATTTTATTTATTTATCTTTAGAGGAGATGGAGAGAGGGAGAGAAACATCAATGTATGGTTGCCTTTCGTGCATCCCCTTCTGGGAACTGGCCTGCAGGGAACTGGCCTGCAACCCAAGCATGTGCCCTGACTGGGAATTGAACCTCGATCCTCTGGTTCACAGACCCGCACTCAATCCACTGAGCTACACCAGCCAGGGTGATATGTTTTCATTCTTAATTTGGGTGTTTACTTTGTGAACAGTCAGCCAGCTGTGTACTTAGGGTTTGTGCACATTTCTAAACATATGTTACACTTGAGTGAAAAATATAACCTTAAACTAAGTATGCAGAACAAAAAGACGTTTTATACTATTAATGAAGAAAAGAAAGCTAATAATAAATAGTAATAAGTAAAAATAATTTCATACTACTTTATCTTCGTAAGTTTATTTTGAGTGTTCATGCACATGTCTTAGAGAAGTGGGTGTGTATAGGTAAGCATATGAGCACCTGTCTGGAGTGTGCACAGACACTGTTAACAGGGCAGACGATTTAAACAGTTCGAAGAGTGCTATTGTATTGGAAATGGGTTATATCAAACATGAATGTAATCTGTTTAGGGTTTTTATAAGGCTATGGTATTAATATTATTTACTAGGCTTTAAATTCACCTATGACCTAAACAGTACAAAAAGTTAGTGAAATTATATTTGTTCCTTCACTCGGCAAATACTGAGAGCTTACTGTGTGCTAAATACTGTGAATAGAGCTGTGAACAAAAAAGACCAATAGCAAGTTTTACAACAAGCCTGTTATTTAACAGCAGAAGCTAAACGAAGATCCCAAATAATCCTCATGCTCATCTTGTCAGCAGCTTTGATTTCATCTTTATCTTACCCAGTTATTTGATGGACTTAAAATCATATCTCAGTTTGGAGTATATTAGCATATTAATTTAATGGACGTGTCTTCTATTTCTCTGTAGGTTTTGCGTCTACTCGATGTTGTTGGTTTGCCCGAACTAGTTATTCAGTTGGCTACATCAGCAGTAACTGAAGCAGGGGATGACTGGAAGAGTCAGGTAAGAACCGAATATAACCTAGTCATTTCCCTTGAGGTTTGTCATGAATGTGATGATTTAATTTATATTAATCTTTTTTCCCCTATATTTGATACTTAGGCCACTTTAAGGACATGCATTTTCAAACATCATTTGGATTTGGGCCACAATAACCAAGCGTATGAAGCCTTAACCCAAATTCCTGACTCCAGCAGGTAGTCAGTCTCAGTCTGTTTTTGAGGTCATTTACTAACATCATTTAACCCACAGAGACAGTCTACCCTCATCTCCCTTTTCTCCTCTTTCCTTAGACAGTTAGACTGTTTACGGCAGCTGGTGGTGGTTCTTTGTGAGCGCTCACAGCTACAGGATCTGGTAGAGTTTCCCTACGTCAATCTGCATAATGAGGTAATTCTGTTTATCCACCGATGACTGGGCACGACTGTTGGCTGTGGTGATGGCCACTAACTTCGATGTCTGATCGCTTCCCTGTCCTCAGGTTGTGGGAATAATTGAATCACGTGCCAGGGCTGTAGACCTCATGACTCATAATTACTACGAGCTTCTCTATGCCTTTCACATCTATCGCCACAATTACCGGAAGGGTGAGCATTGGAGCTGACGGTCTGTGTTGGACGCAGCCTTATCAGTTTAATCATGTTTTATAACTGTATTATGTATTTGACCTATATGATTTTTACCTTAATTTTACTACTGGACAAATGTTCTCTACAAGCGTTTGGTGATATTATGTTTAAGGGCAGGAGTAGCTTCACCCTTTTTGAAGACTACCTGTTAGCCTTGAAGATAAGCACTCCAATTCTAGAACATTTTTGATGCATTTCCAGTAAGATGACCTTCTATGTGTGTCTACTACCTCATTTTATTTTTAGTTATATTTTATTGATTATACTATTACAGTTGTCCCAATTTTCCCCCCTTTCCCCCTCTCCACCCAGCACTTCCCACTCCCTCAGGCAGTGCCATATTATTGTTCATGTCCATGGGTCGTGCATATAAGGTCTTTGGCTACACCATTTCCTGTACTGTACCTTATATCCCCGTGATATTCTGTAACTACCTGTCTGTACTTAATACCACCACCTCTTCGCCCATTCCTCCATACCTCCCCTCTCACCTGGCAACCATCCAAACACTCTCCATATCCACGAATCTGTTTGCATAAAAACATGTCTGCATATTCCTTTATTTTCTTGAATCATACAGGAAGGGTTTAAAGATCTCCCATTGTTTGGTTTCACAATAATAATATCCCTTAATTGACCTGATTAAAACCAGCTTAACCAGGTAAATGTTTAGGTTTTTCTGGAGCAAGGCTTTTGTTCTGATTCACCAGGGTTGCAGGTTTAATACCGGCCAGGGCACATACAAGAGGCAACCAATAAATGAGTAAATAATTGAAACAGCAAATTGATACTCCCTTCTTTCTCTCTGTAAAATCAATTTTTTAAAAGCTTTTTTAATTGGTTAGAATGAAGAATAGTTTCATTCAAAAACTGAAAGAAAATTTTTTAATATTATAAGAGTCTGTGTTCTTAAACAGAGCACCCACACATTTCTTGGTCTCAGAATCCTGGGTGGAGGTAGGTGACTGTCTGGCTAAGACAGACCCCCCAAGCGGGTCCTCTGTCCTGCTTGGGAATGTAGGATCTAATAGTCAGAAATAGCATTTTACATGACAGTTGGGGGAGCGTTTTAACTGTGGCAGAGTACACACGAACTGCACAGTGTTCGCCGTTTTTAAGTCACGTTAAGTGCGTCCACATCGCTGTGTGACCAGTCTTCAGACTCTTTTCAGTCTTGCAAAACAGACACTCTGTACTCATCAAACAACTTCCTGTTTGTTTTAATCTTGTGTTAAAACACAAGTTGATCATTTATTACTTGAAATAATTAACGTCATACTTTCTAAACAAGAGTCATTAGCATTGAGAAACCAATTTTTCTAAAGTGTAGCGAAATCCACGTAACATTTACCACCTTAACCATTTTTAAGTTGCAGCTCAGTACTGAGTCCCTTCACGTGACTGTGCCACGATCCGCCAAGGCCTTCTCGCCTCACGGGACCAACACTCTGCCCGTTAAACAAGTCCCTGTGCCCTCGTCCCCCAGCCCTGGACAACCACCGCCATCCTCCCTTCTGCCTCTGAATGTCACTGTTAGAGTCATACATTATTTTTCTTTTTGTGACTGGCTTGTTTCACTCAGTGTATGTGATGTCTTCAAGGTTCATCCATGTTGTGTCATGTCAGAATTTTAGGTTTTCTTAAGAGCGAATACTATTGTGTATATATGTCACATTTTATTTATCCATTGATGGACACTGGATTGCTTCCATTTTTGTCTGTTGTGAGTAATGAACAAGGGTGGACAGATATCTCTTCAAGACCTTGCTTTCACTTTTGAGGGGTATGTTCTCAAAAGTGGAACTGCCGGATCGTGAGGTGATTATGTTTTTCATTTTTTGAGAGCGGCCATATTGTTCTCCACAGTGGCTGCACCAATTGACACTCCCGCCAGCACTGTACAAGGGCTCCCATTTCTCTACGTCCTCACCAATATGTGACTGTATGTGTGTGTGTGTGGTTTTAAGTTAAACTCAGTTTTGTTTTACATTTTAGTATTCGATAAGTAAAGCCAATTCTGTGTATCTCTAAAGAAACCCATTTTGGAAACTCTGCTGTCTAATTTATTATTGCCTCACAGCGGGCACAGCGATGTTTGAGTACGGAATGCGTCTTGGCAGAGAGGTTCGAACTCTCCGGGGACTTGAGAAGCAAGGCAACTGTTACCTGGCTGCTATTAACTGTTTACGACTTATTCGTCCGGAATACGCATGGATTGTGCAGCCAGCATCTGGTGCAGTGGTATGAAGACTTTTTGTCTTGGAATTTAGGGATCGTTTTATTTATTTGGTTTGCTCCTTTCAGAACTGTGACCTCATCTTCTTTTGTGTCATTTAAAATTTCTCTTGGGATATTTGGGAATTTAATCTATTTTTGCAGCAATTTGGTTGGTATATATTACTACCTCTTGAGTTCCCAAGCTCAGAATCATCGTAGGAAGAAGTATTACAGAGCAGTTTTGGAGTTGGAGAGACCCAACTAACTTCAGGCAAATTAATCTTTTGCTGTCCAGTTATTCTCTGGCATGAAATAGAGATGATGACAATATTAACGTCCACCTTATAAAATTGTTAGGGTATTCAAATGAGATCATTTATGTACAGATTGCTTAGAATTGTAACAGTGCCTGGCCCACAAAAAGTGCTCATTAAGTGGTAGTGCTCATTAAGTGCCCATTATTTCATTCATTTTTGTTAATTCAGTCTACAGTTACTATTTTAAAGAATGTACACTTCGAGTTTTCTTGGTCATGCTGATGTAGTCATATGCACCCAGCTATTTGTATTGTATAGTTCCTACATTTAGTAGGCTGTTTTCCCAGAATTCTGAGTGGAGAATATATCTGCAACCAGGGAATGTCAGGTGGTTTATACAGAGATCAGAAATCCATGTCGTCAGACTCAGTAACGCGTTAGAGCTAAGTGAGCCACCTTGGCAGGTGTTCCATTTTTTGTCTGATAGTTACAGTACCTTTGTAAGAAGACTTGTGCTAGTTAAATAATTTCTGTTATGAGAGTCGAAGTAGGAAAGCTCTTGATGCAAATTAAAACAGTGATTTTTCACATTTGAGTCGCTTTGTCGTTTCAGTATGACCGCCCTGGTGCGTCCCCTAAGAGGAACCATGATGGAGAGTGCACTGCCGCCCCAGGTGAGTCCTCGTTGGACAGTGATTCTGTTGTTGTATTACAGTATTGTCTTTGTGTATTTCAATGTACTTACATTGTAGTATACTATATACTATATATATATAGTGGTTACATTGTAGAACTATTGGGAAGTTCCCTTTTTTAGTGTATTTTCAGTATATTAATCTGCTGAAGGTTGGTTGGTGGCACTTTGAAAACTTTGTATGGCTGTATGAGAAATGAAAGTACTTTAAAAGTGTGTTTCATTTCTTGTATTTAAGTCAGCTTAGTAGCAAACTTTTGTTTTGTCAGGCTCCTTTGACACGACCGCGGAGGCATGATGCCCTTCCTTAGAGAGCCTGCGCTCCGGGGTGGGACGCCGGGCTTTAATTCTGCCTCTCCCACTTCGGGCGTGTTCCCCTCTTACTGATACAGATAACAGTATCTTATGGTCCTAAGATTTAAATGAATAATGTATAAAACACTTGTAAGCACCACCTCACTGCGGCTATGACTCAGGTACTGCTTTCATTTGACTCAGCTGTACGTTCGAAGCAGGATGCTGCTTTAAGTTAGCTTTAATGGAGCCACCTGCTTTCTCACTGTGGAAATTAAATGGACAGTTACATAATACCTAGTGGAAATTGAAAGGTTGAGTTAGTCTGTAGGTACTTCTTTTGCATTTGGAGAATTGAACTTGTTTGTCTTTGGCTGGTAGCAAATCGGCAGATTGAAATCCTGGACCTGGAAGACCTAGAGAAAGAGTGCATCCTGGCTCGTGTTCGCCTGGCGCTGGCTCAGCATGAGCCGTCCGCAGTTGCCGTTGCAGGTGGGGACGCAGCAGTCTGTCAGCACCAGCAGCACACTGGAGGGCCACGCTGCATGGCTATAAAGCATGCTGTTCGTCTGAGATACTCTCAACAGTTTGGGGGCCCGTTTCCATACACCTCTGGTCACACTAAGGGGCGCTTTTCCGTTTCCACAGGAAGCTCGTCAGCAGAGGAGATAGTCACTCTCCTGGTTCAAGCCGGCCTTTTCGACACTGCCATATCACTGTGTCAGACGTTTAAGCTTCCCTTAACACCAGTCTTTGAGGGACTTGCTTTCAAGTATGTACACCCTTGTCTTTACAGTGTTAATGTTCTAATGCAGAAGTGCTGTTGCTTAGTGTGAAGCAGGGGCCACACAAGCCAGTAACCTATAAGCCAGTATTTTAGTTTAGTTCACACAAAGGGTTCTTTTTTTTTTTTTTTTTAATTTCTTTTAGTTGATTGTGATTTTTAAAAAATACTGCTTTATAGCTTCTGCTGAGAAGATCTGGCTTTCCTGAACCCACATTCCCACAACCTGGGTTCAGAACAGTGTCCATTTGAGGCAGGTCACGTGTCCTCTTCAGTCCTTTAGGACAGCTACTGGCCCCTGAAAACCTTATTGAAAAGTACTGCAGACAACTATAACTGAACAATAAAATAATTAAAGTAAATCAGTCAACTAAAAAACAGTACTTCTTATTGAAGTTAACTTATACCTAAATATTAGTCAAGTAGTTTGTAGACTGGAAATATTAACTTCCAGAATTTCTGAACATCAGTTTTCTCTTGAAAGTAAATTATCTCAACACTTGTTGACGGCCTTGTGGGTCATTCAGTTATGTGGCCGTGAGGAGAGAGAAGAGCCAATATCCCAGCAGTGAATTCAGCAGTAGACTAAAGCTCAAGTTGTCTTATCTCTAGCTGTCCCAATAAAATAAGGTGGTGCTTTTCAGCAGGTTAGTTTTTTGTGTGTGGACCATTTGCATTGCAGGTGCATCAAGTTGCAGTTTGGAGGAGAGGCAGCACAAGCAGAAGCCTGGGCCTGGCTAGCAGCCAATCAGCTCTCATCGGTCATCACCACAAAGGAATCCAGGTATAGCCCTAGTGTTTCTCCTATTTCCCTAGGGCACCCAGTTAACCTCAGTTTCTCACAGTACTTCTCTGACAGCCCTAACCCTCAGTAAACTTCTCTTCCTTGAAATGCACTTACAATTTGTATTATGCAGCTTACCACCTTACAGTTGGAGCATTTTACAATTTGAAAGTCTTTGAATTCCTAAATTAGAATACCAGAATCACCGTTAAAATAGATTATGAGATAATGCCCTAGCCTTCTAAATCAGAACTTCTGTATGACTTTAGTGCTTGATCAGGTTTGGCAACAGTAATCTAAGCCATTATTCTTATTTTAGAAATTTGAAACAAAGAAGTTAAATGAATTGCATAGTTAAGTAAATACATGGTTAGTGGGAAAGGAAATGAAAAATACCAGACATCTAGTTTCTAGTACTATCCTGAAGTCACATTGGCCCTAATAATATTAGGTGCCTTGTAGCAGTATTACTAATTCACTTGTGAGCTTCTAAAGATGTTTTCCCTTGTAAGTACATGCTTGGAAAGGTACTGTACATAGTGGTTAAGAATCTGTAACTCAGTAGTCCTTTCTGCTTTTACCAAGTGCCACAGATGAAGCGTGGCGACTGTTGTCCACATACCTAGAAAGGCACAAAGTCCAGAATAACCTGTACCACCACTGTGTGATCAACAAGCTCCTGTCTCACGGAGTGCCTCTGCCAAGCTGGCTCATAAATAGTTACAAGGTAAGGGGGTCCTCACTTGGAGAGAGTAAGAAGCTGGTCTTTATCATTCTGAATAACTTCAGGTGATTTTAAAAAGCATGATAATTTACGGAACTATACTGCCTTACATACTTTGAGCAGCTTCTCAATCTTAGCTAAGAACAATTTCATTTCAGTTCCACATGGCATACTGAGTGATTAAAGTTCTGCAGCTTAGTGATTAAGTTAATGCCTGCACATCTACTCACTGAACGAGTGGATACTTTGAACAGTGACTCCTACGCATGGCACAGTATTTCTTGTTCACTACTCAGAATTCACAAAAGTTGGTGGAGTAGTTTTTAAATTACTGCAGCAGTATTTCTTTTGGCTTTTGTCAAAATTGGATTTTTGGTCAACCTGCATCAGAATTGTTTGGGTAGTGGACTTCTTCAAAATATACATTCCTGGGCTCCATCCCAGACTTACAGGACCAAATTATCTGGACCTATGAACCAAGATATATATTTTAACAAGCTCCTAAAGGTATCTGAAATACCTTGGAAGGATAAAAAAAAGAGAATGTAAAGCTTAAAGTCAGGAAAATTTATCCTTTTTTTTTTTTTTTTTTTTTTTTTTCAGTTAGAAAGTAGAGAAGGCAGCTAAGATGGTAAAGGTTGGTTGTGATTGAATCAGAATGCAGAAAGCATGATTCAGTAGGAAAGAATTAAAATGTGTCTTATATCACAAAACAGGGGAGGAAGACCACTTAATAGATAGGGCCTCACAAGGTTCCAGAGGGTAACTAGGCTGTTGGGAATCCAAACCTTAAACCAAGGTGCTCGTTTATTCATATTGGCAAGTATAAATGCCAGGGAATCAGACACTCAGCAGCCTTTGGTCTATGCCTGGGTAAGATGGAATCAGGTAGGTGTTCATAATCACCGACTCTTTACAGAAGGTCGATGCAGCTGAGTTGCTTCGTCTGTACTTAAACTATGACCTTTTGGAAGAAGCTGTGGATTTGGTTTCAGAATATGTGGATGCTGTTCTGGGAAAAGGACACCAGTACTTTGGAATTGAGGTAAGCATACACATTTCATTTAATTCTGTATTCTCGCACTAAGTAAAACCAGGATCCGAAAATAAGTGAACTTAGAATAGTGAATTTAACCTTTACCGTTAGTAGTTATACAACTTGTTTTCTATAAGATTAGGGACTGACAATCTTAAGAATCTTCGGTTCCCTGTTTATAAAATGAGAATACATTTTATTTTTCTCTATCAAAGGAATGTGGCTTTAGTTAGTATTTGGAGGAAGGAGGTAAATAAGAACAAAATGCTTTTTTTGTGTGTGTGGAAGACTATGCTGCATCACCACCAGTGTTTTCTCATTTAACCCTTACAGCAGTCTGTAAGGGACGGTTTTAATTCTCTTTTTCCTTTTTTTAAACCATTAAGCAAAAAAGCTGAGAGGTTAACTTGAAGTTGCCAAAGCTCACACAGACGTACATAGATAGAAGAGCCGTGTCTAAAATTGCAGCTTAGTGGGCTACACAGCCAGCCTCCTAAACTCTCAGGAATGTATTCACAAATTTGAAAGTTAAACTTTCCTTTTCCAAATCTTTTTTTTTTTTTCACCCAGATAATTTGACTCTAAATTTCAGACTGGAAAAAGTATCATTCCTTGGAAATTTGGAGAAGTTTTATTGAGTGTGTTTATCTTTAATATGATAAACTGAGAAGCCTTATGGTTTCTTTAAGATAAGAGATGTCATGAATTTAAAAATACATTTGATTTAGCCCTGGCTGGTGTGGCTCAGTGGATTGAGTGCTGGCCTGTGAACCAAAGGGTCACTGGTTTGATTCCCAGTCAGGGCCCATGCCTGGGTTGTGGGGCAGGTCCCCAGTAGGGGGTGCTTGAGAGGCAACCACACACTGATATTTCCCTCTCTTTCTCCCTCCCTTCTCCTTTCTCTAAAAATAAATAAATAAAAATTTTAAAGGAAGCTTTTTAAAAAACTGAAAGCAAAAAATTATTTAACTGACAAAAGAATAAGTTCCGCAGTTGAAAAAGAGGGGGGGTTCAGTGTGTGTGCACACCCATACTTACAGTTTCTCATTGTGAAAAAAATAGGCATTTTATGTTATCAGTGCCTGTGAAAGGAACTGTCCACTTTTCTGATTTTCTTTAAAAGATACTTTTCCTTTCAGTTTCCACTGTCTGCAACTGCTCCAATGGTGTGGCTTCCATACTCTTCCATTGATCAGCTTCTCCAGGTGCTGGGAGAGAACAGTGCCAACAGCCACAACATCTCGGTGAGCCGGTCCTTTCCTCTGTGTGCCTGCACCAGCAGTTACACCTGTCTCCGGTTCTCAAGGAGTAAGGGGATGGCAGAAGTCATGTGCTGCCCTTAACTTGCTGCCCCAATCCTTGCATAAAGTGATTTGTTAAATCAGATATGGCCCCTCTTGTTCTAGGAAGAGAGCTGACAGTGCTTTTCTTGAATATTTCTAAATATGCAAATACCATGATTTGCATATTTAGAAAATTCATTAGGCAAATAGGATTGGAGTATTCTATATAAGAAAAGTCTGGTTTTATCAGTAATGTCACAGAGCAGACTCCTACACTGAATAATGATGAAATGAAGCAGAGTGGCTCACATTTTTATTAGGGGGAGTCTGGTTGGTGGAGTCAAAGTGACTAATAACCTCAGTCTTTTTCAGTACTGACATACTCTAATGATTTCCTTCTTACAGCTGTCTCAGAAAATACTCGACAAATTGGAGGACTACCAGCAAAAAGTTGATAAGGCAACCAGGGATTTACTGTATCGTCGGAACTTGTGATCCAGATGGTTGCCCAGCCTTTGTAACCGCTTGGTGCCTCTTTGGGCTTAAGACTTTACTCTGCAGGAACCCTGTACTCCAGGCTGATTTTTATGCCTGTAAATGAGGTGTACAACATTTGAGTCTGCATTCCACACAAGAGGAGGAGGGCAGAAGAGTCGCAGGACCTGTGCTTGCTGGCGGTGCTAACACACAGTTTCTGGTTTCAAACTTGGTCTCAGACAGCTGCTTTTGTATATGATTCACAAGCTTTTTTAGAGTTTATATTTTTTTAAACTACCGAAGACATTCTTTATCTGCAAATTAAAACCCACCTTCACTTCCCACAATGGGTGATGGTTGTTGGTTTGTTGTAGCTGACCACCAAACACAGTCACTGTAAATCCTTTCATTTTTTTCCCTCTCACGTTTTGTAATTCAGTGGAATTATTTTGGTCCAGAATTGACATGTATTTTCTGTATTGCAGAGGGTAATGATTTTACGTACTCTTTCCATTATTTATTGTGGAGGTTTTTGTATGATCTTCAATAAACTATTAAATAACTTGCCTAAATTAAGCCTAAAAAAATGACAGGTGTTAAAGAAGATAATTTATTTTAAATCTGGTTCTGAATAACCAGACAAATGAACTCTTAGCTAAGAAAAAAAAAAAACCCAGAAATCCATCATCTATAAAAGTTACAGATTTTTGCCTTCGCTGGTTTAGCTCAGTGGACTGAGGGCTGGCCTGCAAACCAAAGGGTCTCTGGCTAGATTCCCAGTCAGGACACCTGCCTGGGTTGCTGGCAAGGTCCCCAGTAGGGGGTGGGTGAGAGGCAACCACACATTGAAGTTTCTCTCCCTCTTTCTCCTTCCCTTCTCCTGTCTCTAGAAATAAGATCTTTTTTAAAAAAAATAACATTTTCGAAGTAAATTCTGTTAACCTCTATGATTTATGATAATCAAGCCGGACTTGATCATACCATCAGTCTAATAATGTAAACTTTCCTGGCCAGATATAAAAGCATTCATGTCCACAAATTTGGGGAAAGTAAAAAATAAAATCTTGCATTTTATTCTGTATATTAAAAATTTTATCTTTTAAGAAAACAAGTTGTATATTATTTCCTTGTGTGCCCTTGGACCTTTCTTGAGTTGTTTCAGAGAATTTTTATGCATTTACTTGAGCCAAACTGGTGATACATGCTGGAGAGCATGACCTCAAATGCTCCTTGAGTTTTCATAAGACTTTAATTTTTATATTATCAGCACCATATTTAGTGCTGTCTTGGTGGCACGTATACTAAAATTGGAACAATACGGAGAAGATTAGCATGGCCCCTATACAAGGAAGACAGGCAGATTTGTGGAATGTTGCATGTTTAAGAAAAAAAACACCAGGTCATTCAGTTGGTTAGAACAGCGTTCCGCAACCTTTTTGGCACTAGGAACCTGTTTCCTGGAAGACAGTTTTTCCACGTGTGAAGGGGATGGAGGTAGTGGAGACAGGAGGTAGAGCTCTGGCAGTAATGCCAGTAAAGATTCCCTGGCCCACTGCTCACCTGCTGTGCTGCGGGGTTCCTAACATGCCAGGTGGACAGAGGGACCCCTGGGTTAGAGCATCATCCTGATACCCCAAGTTGCCAGTGCCATCCCTGGCGAGGGCACATAAAGCAACTAATGAATGCATAAATAAGTGGAATAACAAATTGATGCTTCTGCCTGTAAATTCAATAAATATTTTAAACAATTTACATATAGTGATCATATTTGCATCATATAGTGGAGAGTCCTTGTCCTCCCAATATACGTTCTGGGTGAAAGATATTAGATGCTTAGTAAGAACTGAGCAGGCAGGAGTATAAAAATATATACCACTGGATTTCTTTGTAAGTTGTTTAGAAGGGGTAAATGAGTACTAACTATATGTAAACATTAAGTACTAGGGCAAGTTAACTCCTGCACCAGCTCATAAGGAATTTAAAAATCGCATGTGGTGGAGTGGTTATTCTGGACTGTGAAGGGTTGAAGGTGAGATGGTGTTCCAAGCATCTGGCTCCAGAATGGGGGCGGGGGCGCTGGGTGCTAAAGGAAGCTACATAGAACAGGTTGAGGCTACCAGTGGGCCAGATTGGGAAGGCTCCTGTATCCCACTGCCACAATTTGAGTTTCTGCCTCCTATACAATATAACTTCTAGAGTTAGCTGACAAGCAACACAATCAGACATCTTTGGGCTCTAAGAAAAATATTCACAAACGCATAAAAAGACCCACTATTATATCTATTGTTTAAAGCTATACCCAAATTAATCCACAATAATCAGGAAGAAACTTGGGGAAAGCACTAGAAACTCCGAGAAAGCAGCACATCTTCCTAAAGAACAAATGACAAGGAACAGCAAGCAGAAAACAGGTACAACATGGAGGACAAGGAGGGAGAGAAAGACTCCACAAACGACGCATGGGCGGAGCCCGAGGTGCTGAGGAAATCTAAACTCAGGCCCTTCCGAACTATTGGCTTGACTCTCTCTTTGTCCCTTTCCATTGGCTACCGGCTCCTTCTATGGGCCAAAGTAGCCAATCGTGTAGCGTTACGGGTAAAGTCCGCCCTTCCCCCCCACCAGAGGGTGAGGAGCCTGAAGAACCTGCAAGGCCTAAGGCGCTTGCGCGCGCATGCGTACGCTCCGCGGTTAAAAAAATTGAATCCTTGCAGGAGGCGGTGTCGCGGTGTATGAATATTGATTACGCAGCGCCGCGCCGAGCGCCGCCCTTCTCGGCTTTCTGACGCGAGCAGCTCGCGCTTGGGCTCGCGATGGGGAAGAAGTCCAGGGCGGTACCCGGCCGTAGGCCTATCCTGCAGCTTTCTCCGCCAGGTCCCCGGAGTAGCACGCCGAGCAGGGACCCGGAGCCGGAACTCGACACCGAGCCCGACTCGACGGCGGCGACGCCCAGCCAGCCAGCCCCGGTGGCGACACCTAGCCAGCCAGCCCCGGCGGCCCCGCCGCCGCCGACCGCGGTGACTGCCGCGGCCGCCCCAGAAGACTCGCCTTCGGAAGGTAAGGGTGCACGAAGGGCCCCGGCCTCTAGGTGGGGTGTCCGAAACTCCAGCTCGGGGCTTGCGGCCTAGTCTCCTGGGCAGGGCCCTGGGAGGAGGAGGAACCCGGGCGGGCGGGGTCTGCATCGAGGCCTGCTGCTTGGGGCCTGAGAAGACGACGCTGCAGGCCTCAAGGCGACTGAACGGGCCGCGGAGCCGTGCGCGCGGGTCCCAGAGGCGCCATCTCTGGTGCAGGGGTTGGCCCGGCACGCTGAGCCTCATTAATGTCCGCACTCGGTTTTGGATAACTTAAGGGGTCGATAATGGGGTATGCGTTCACCCATCCATGGCTTGGCGACTGTGGAACCTGGCCTTTTTTACACGTCATCTGCTTTTCCCTTCGTTTTTGTCGAAACCGAGAGAAACCCTTCAGAAGTGAGCAAGGCTTTTTTACAATATATGCCATCCAAAGCTTTGGTAACCCCAAATTGGCAGTTATCCCAAAAATTTTTGAAGAAGTGCGGGTTTTGGATTCCCAGGTACAATACTTGTGTGTTTCTTCCCGGACTGGTACTTGGATTAAAGGTAATTTATGAGATTGTCTAACCACTATGCTGTGCACTTGAAACTAACACAAAATAATATTGATTGTAAACCACAACGGAAAAAAACATTTTTAATTAAAAAAAAAAAGTAACTCGACAGCCGTAAACCAGGGACTAGGTGTTAAAAAATCACGTTGAGGAGCGAAAGAAAGTACTATAGCTGTGCTTACTGTAAAGGCTTGGTGGTAGCCTGGGGAACATTTGTGTGTGTGTGTGTGTGTGTGACTATTTCAAAAGTAATTTTTATTTATAATGTTCAGATTAATTTTTTAAAGATTTCATATGTTTTTAGAGATAGAGGAAGAAGGGTAGAAAGAAAAACCTGGATCACTTACCTCACCCCCACCAGAGACCCAACCTCCCAACCCAGGCATGTGCCCTGAGACAGATTTCTACCGTTGACCTTTGGCTTTGCCTAAGGACCCACAGCTAGCTGAGCCACACCAGTCAGGGCTCTAATGTTCAGATTATTAATGTTACTCAGTAGAAGATTCTAGTTCTGCTCATCTATCTCTCTATTTTGGTCAGTGATGGTTTATACACTTTTAAAAAGTGAGGTCTAGACTTGAAAGGTCAAGTCAAAGATTGCTTCTGTACTGTTTCTCTGGTCCATTGTCTGACTGTAGTTTTCTTTTGTTCATTCTCTAAATCCAGATGAGCAGGAAGTGGTGGTGGAGGCTCCCAGAGTTGTGCAGAACCCTCCGAAACCAGTCATGACCACCAGGCCTACAGCCGTTAAAGCAACAGGTATAACTTTTTATATTTTTTTCTACAATATCTTTTCATTGGGATCAAACTGGCTTTATTTGTGGAGTGTTTTGTTAACTGCTTCAGTGTTTGGCTAATTTATATTTCTCCCATAAAAGAAGAAATTTAATTATTTGTTTTATTGGTTGATATTAGAGAGAGAAGAAGGGGGAGACTGAGAAACAACGATTCATTGTTCCACTTGATTCTTGTGCACACCCTGACCAGGGATGGGACTGCAACCTTGGTGAACAGGGGGGTACACTCTAATCAACTGAGCTACCTGGCATGGCCAAATGGAAAATTTAAATCTCTCATTTGTTGGTATATGTACAATTCAGCCAATGTAAAATGTGTTGCTGAATAATCTGTACCCAAATTCCTTTGCACTATTTCTTCTAATGCCATTTTGTAGTGAATGGTCTGGCTTCTCCCTCTAGCTCAGGTACCATCTGTGTCTTCTCTATTTCTTTTCTAACTCATTGCTTTGATTGGTACCTTCAATAGGTTAGGGGAACTGAAAAGTGCTCTTAAGCATTAAGGCAGGGCTGTCAAACTCATTTTCACTGGGGGCCCCATCAGCCTCATTTTGCCTTCAAAGGTTCAAAATAATTTTAGGAAACTACTCATTAACTATTAAGAAGTTGAAATTACGTTTGATCCTTTGAAGGCAACCGCAAGGCTAATGTGGTCCCTGGTGAAAATGAGTTTGACACCCCTGCATTAAGGGTTACAATCAGTATTTGCAACAGTGATTTTGTAGACAAATTTGGGTTCAGATCTTCACTCTTGAGTTCATTCTAAGACCTCAGGGCCTCATTCACCTATAAAATGGATCTGACAGCCCTAAATGTTATTTTTGGTGATTACGTTGAACAACCGATACAAAGTTTTGCTCAGTGCAAGTGCCAAATGTATGGTATACGTATGTGTCTTGAAAGGTTAAAATATGGTTTGATACTTACTGTTTTGTAATTGGTAATATTGGATTGGCCAGAAAAATCTGTTATGTTTTTTCCACAAAATAAAACACAGTTTTCATTTTCACAAGTAACTATTGATTTGGATAATTTGAGTATGTCATTTATCTCCCGCTATTGGCTTCCAGTGGGTAGAGGTCAGAGCTGCTGCTAAACATCTTCTAATGCATAAGACAGCCCCACAGCAAAGAATTATTTGGCCAAAATAATTCTTTTTTGACACATTCAAAGAACCACTTTTGACACATTCTGTCAGTCACAGCACCTTCTCCATATACTGCACAAATCTTTTTTTTGCATTTCAGTTGCATTTTTACCTTTTTTGAAATAATCACCAAAAATTGTATTTTCTTCCAACTTCAATATTAAAATAGCTGTATAAAAACTCACCAATTTTGATTTTTTAAAAATTGTTTCTAATGAAATTAAAGATAACTAAGCACAGCCCTGGCTGGTGTGGCTCAGTGGATTCAGCATTCCATTCCATTCCCAGTCAGGGTACATGCCTGGGAGGCAACCACACACTGATATTTCTTTCCCTCTTTTTCTTCCTCCTTTCCCCTCTCTCTAAAAATAAATAAAATCTTAAAAAAAAAAAGACAACTAAGCATAACTAGAACCATTATATAGAAAAAACTAAATGAACTTTTGGCCAACCGAATAATTCTTTTAATTTTGGTATACTTTTTTTACTTAATGACACCTGTGATGATAAATACTCGTTTCTCCCTCCTCCCATTTTCCACTTGCCAAAAAAAGGGAAAAGAAAGAGCCCTGGTTAGTGTGGCTTAGTGGATTCAGCCCTTACCTGTGGACTGAAAGGTTATGGATTTGGTCCTGGTCAGTGCACAGGCCAGGTCCCCAGTTGGGGGTCTCTGAAAGGCAACTGATCAATGTTTCTGTCACATATCATTGTTTCTTTTCCCTTTCACCGTCTTCCCCCCCCCCCACAAAAAAAAATAAGTAAAATCTTTAAAAAAGAAAGAGAATGAAACCCAGTGTGGGTTGTTAGAAGAGCTAAAACTTCGTTGTGAGAGAAATATTGAAACTAGAAAATACTATTTTTTATTTGTAAACTACATATATTATTTTACTGCATTTGAATGGCTTAGTGGAATAGAGTAGGCACTCAAAAGTTCACTGTGTTTTTTCTTGAAATGGTTTCTGAATTTTACCTTTATCATGAACATGATTTCTTTCCACTAAAATGAAATAAAAATTTTAAGTTACTAATGTATGCTCTTATAGTAGAGCAGGCATATCTAATATTTGTCTTAAAAATAGTTTTTAAAAGTATATGTATGTGCAGTTAAGGAAAACTTCAGAATAAGCTCTATTAAATTACATCAGTAGGCTACTGTGACAGACAGCCAGTATTTAAACATCTTCTACAAAAGGGTACTTAGTGTGGTTCCACAGATGAGTGTCAGGTCTGTGGAGAAATTTCACATTTGTGTGTGTGTTTCTGTGAGGGGGTTCATAGCTTTTATCATCTTGATTATTTTCTGTGACTAAAGGGTTAGAAACTGCTGTTCAAACGACATTATGGGGAAATTGTAGTAGAGTTATTAGAAGTATAAGACATAATTACTGTTTGAAGCTTATCAGGAAAGTAAGGTATATAATCTAAGAAATCACTGCCCGATACATAGTTGATTTGTAAGTTGTGTGGTGTCGTGCATTAAAGGTAAGCATATTGAGGTCAGCACCCTTCTCAAAAAAATGCTGCCAGAGACTGTGGCTCTAAGAATGGCTCTGCCTCCTCTGGTTTCAGGTAGCAACCACATCTCAGCAGCAGCCTGGGACATGGTCCTATGAGACTTCTATTTTTCTAAGGTTAAGCAGTTTTGCAGAATATTGTGAACATTTTTCAGTGTTCTAAATTCATTCCAGTTTTTATCAGTGTATGGATTAAATTTTCAGAGGTGTAATTAGAACTTACATGCATTTCATAACTTGCTTTTATCTTGTTTTTGTTCCTTTAATGTTACTTACTGTTCCCTTAGCATTATTTCATGTAATCCTATAATGGTCTAACTAATCATAAAATAATATTGTTTCTGATACCACCTTGTAGTTGCTTTGCCAGTCCCCTATTTGAGAGCATTTGAGTTGTTCACAGCTTTTAGTCATTTGATTAAGGCTGTTAGAAACTTTCTGCCAAAAAAAATTTTTTTTTATTTCTTGGGGTTATATTCTCAAAGATGAGATTATCTAGTTAAAACAGACTTAAAGTGGCTCTTGATATATGTTACCAGATTGTTACTAAGAAATATTGAATTCCCTGGCCAGCTAGTACGCTGGTTAGAGGACTGTCCCCAAACGACAAACTGGTGGGTTCTTTTGGGGTCAGGCCTTTCCCAGTCAGGGCACATACAAGAAACAACCAGTGAGTGTGGAAATAAGTGGAACAACAAAGCCATGTTTCCATCTCTCCCCCGCCCCCGCCCCCCCCCCCCCGCCCCGTCTCTCACAAATCAATGAAAAAAAATTAAAAAGAAAAATACTGAATCAATTTAATGTAGAGTCTCTAACAATATTAAGTATGCCTCCTCCCCCAAATACTGAGTTTAATAATTTTCATTTACTTTCCTATTTAATAGTCATTATGTTATTAGGAGCTTAGAGGAGGCATTTGATGTGTGTACTATAGAAAACTCTGAGAGACAGAGAAAAGAAATAGGTGGAGCCCTGACTGGTGTGGCTGAATGGGTTTAGCATTGTCCTGCAAACCAGAAGGTCGCTGGTTCCTGGTCAAGGCACAGGCCTGGTTGTGGCCCGGGTCCCCAGTTGAGTGCATGTACAAGGCAGCCAATTGATGTTTCTCTCCTAACTTGACGTTTCCCTCTCTCCCTTGTTTTCCCCTCTTCCTAAAAATAAGTAAAATCTTAAAAAAAAATAATCGGTGGAGCCTTGGTGAGCATGGGGAATTACCTCTGCTTTAGGAATTTTGTAATTACAATTCCACACAGCCCACCTGGTTGGAATTTTACCAAAGGGTATAAGTAGCATTAAGGACAGTGATTTGGGTGATTAGATCTATGATTGTCTCTAAACTGAGAGGTATTGTTATGTAAAAATACAGATTTTTCCATCTTCCTCCGTTCCTCAAAAAACCATTAGTGCTAGGTGCTGAAGTGCAGGCTTTGTCCATACAGAAACGTCCCCTTTTGCAGCCCTACCCTTACAAGGCTAGGAAAGGTGATGGGTCCAAAACCAGGAGAAATAAAATATTTGGTGATACTGTCAAATGCCTACTTCAGATCATTTTAATCAGTTTAAAGTAGTATTTTAGAAATTAATATTTAGTGTAAAAAATTTAACCTGTATGCTAAAACACTTAGGTGACTAAAGCATTGAATGTGAACTCTTGTATAATATGAAGCAGTTTTGTTTATTTTAACATTAACCCAGGAATTCACTTACGAAATTATGACAAAACTAGATTTTGCTTTTGGTAAATATGACGTTTACCAAATAGTTATTGGAAGTGTAGACTATGCCAGACATTGGGTAATTTAGTCTTGATAATAAAGCTGAAAAGTCTGGCTAGGATTAAACACTTTATGTTGTACTTTCTATTCCATTTATGTATGCTTTCATAAATATACTTCATATCAGGATGACATTCATGCATATCATCCTGATACAACAAGGTTGAGGGTTCGATTTCCATTCAGGGCACTTAAAAGAATCAACCAATGAATGCATCAGTAAGTGAAACAATATATTGATATTTCTTTCTCCATAAAAATTTTTTTTGAAGAACTTTGTTTTTAGTTTTGAAAATCTCTTGTTTCATCTACTAAACTCTAAATTGGTTTACTTGTTTGAGATAAATACATAAGTTAACAAATGATAAAATCAGGATCTACTGTATGCTATTTTGACAGAATATAAGGCTGAGTGAGCATGTATTTTGAGTAGATTGTCAAGTAGCTATGAAGATTGATTTTATTAGCTCTAAGTACATAATGTAATTTATAGCTCTGGTAATTCACTGATGGTTTGTCTTGGGTTGCTCTAATCTGTTAGTAAATTAAATGTAAACTGTTTAGCTAAAAAGCCATATTATATTTTTTCCCTTGAGTACTACCTAGTACATGTTAGCATTGTTATTACTAATGTTTACCTTTTCGTTTCTAGGAGGTTTATGCTTACTCGGTGCATATGCTGATAGTGATGATGAAGAGAGTGATGTTTCAGAAAAAACAGCACAGTCTAAAGAGGCTAATGGAAATCAATCAGCTGATATTGATAGTACATTGGCCAACTTTCTAGCGGTTAGTAGCACTTTGGCTTGGGTTTTTAAGTTATTGAAGCCGCTTGGGAACCCAGATCTCAGTTGGCTGACCTGCTTATCAATTTGTGTCTCACTCTCCCTTCCCCACCTTTACCTTCCTTAGTTCCTCCCCATCTCTCTCTTCTTTTTGTCAAGGTTGTAAGAGAGAAAAATGGAGAGTGGAAGAGTTTGGGGGGGGGCTTGTGTAATTAGAAGATAAGGATTTTGATTTGAGAAGCTAAGAACTGAACATGTAGGGTTTTTTTTTAAGTGATTGTCGTTTTCTCAATTTTCTGGTTTTGATGTGATTAATGGATTTGTTACTGTTTTCTTTCTAAAGGAGATTGATGCAATAACAGCTCCTCAGCCTGCAGCTCCTGTAGGAGCTTCTGCTCCACCTCCAACTCCACCTCGCCCAGAGCCAAAGGAATCAGCAGCATCTTCCCTTTCTTCCACTACTTCAAATGGAACGGACTCAACCCAGACATCAAGGTGGCAGTATGACACTCAGTGTTCACTGGCAGGAGGTGAGCTGGATCCTTTGGTTTTTAAAGAAATCCGAAGTACAGCCCTTAAAGCTGTTTTAGGCATTGAGATTTCCAAAGATGAATGCCCACATGCTTTAGCTCCAGATTGTAGAAGTCTGCCTTTTTATTATTTGTTATTTTAAAATGCTTACCTGAGCACACGCTCATTGATTTTTTAGAGAGCAGGGAAGGGAGAGGGAGAGAAACATCAAATCGGTTGCCTCTCATACACACCCTGACTAGGAAACTGAACCCACAGCCTTAGGTATGTGCCCTGACCAGGAATTCAAACCCACAACACTTTGGATATGGGACAATGCTCCAACCAACTGAATCACACTGGCCAGGGCTAATTCTGCCTTTTAAAATACAGAATTTGGGAAGATAATAAGTAGGATAGTTGCCTCTGAAAATTACTAGGAAATATTTTTATTATTTGAAATATAATTGCTTACCCCTTTAACCAGTAACAGCTTGTGCCAAGTGAATGATTGAAGTCATTATTTTTTAAAGGTTTTCGAGGTTCAGAGTGAGTTCTGCACTATCAGACTGCTTTTCCTTTTTTAAAAAAAAGTATGCAAAGGTGATGGAGGGTTGCCCCTCAGGGGACATTTGACATTGTCTAGAGACAATTTTGGTTTTCACAACAGGAGGGTAGAGGACTGTTGCTGCATCTAGTGGGTAGAGGCCAGGATGCTGCCCAACTCTGCATAAGACTGCCCTGCCTCCACCACAGCAAAGAACTGTCCTGCTCAGTTTAACTAACATTGCTAAGGTCAAGAAACCCTGTGTTAGATTGTTATGGCGTAAGAAATTATTTGGGCTGTAGGGCCAGAATTGTGGAGGAATTTGTGCTTAACATTTGTCTTATTTTCTTCTAGTTGAAATTGAGATGGGAGATTGGCAAGAAGTGTGGGATGAGAACACAGGATGCTATTATTATTGGAACACACAAACAAATGAAGTGACTTGGGAGTTACCCCAGTATCTTGCCACCCAAGTACAAGGATTACAACATTATCAGCCCAGGTAGGAATAGACTTGAAATTACCTAGGAGGAAATCAGGGTCTTTATTTTTTAATGATAATATTTGCTTCTATTTTTCTTGCTGAGATTTTTTTTTTTTTAAGTTCTGTGACAGGTGCTGAAGCTAGTTTTGTGGTAAATACAGACATGTATAATAAGGAGAAAAATACTTCTGTTTCCAGTAATAAAAGTGGACCAGTCGTAGCCAAGAGAGAAGTTAAAAAGGTCAGTATTACAACTTACCTCATTTGCTTATTTTTAAATCTGAAGAATTTGAATGTTACTCTGGCACAGGTGTATAATAAGCCTATCATTTTATAACACAGATGTGAAATAGAATAAATTTCATTTCTTAAAGTTTTATTTAATATGTTTCTGTTTATTACATAGCGTTTATAGCTGGTTGACAAGTTCAGTGGTTCTTTTGGAGCTTTAGGGTGCCTAAGAGGTTCCTTGGGTTATTGTAAAGGCTGTGGAAGCAGCCAAGTAGGCAGGGCTTCAGGTCCTCTTCTGGCTTCAAAATAGTTTTATTTGGGGATTCCACATAAGTGTAGTTGTATTGCAATATTGTATTAGTTTCAGCTGTTCAACATAGAGGTTCAACAGTTATACACCTCACAATGTGGTCACCACAATAAATCTGTTAAAAATCTGTCATCATACAAGTTGTTATGATATTATTGACTATTTCTTACGATGTACCTTATATCCCCATGACTTAACTTAAAACTGAACTGTGAATCTCTTACTCTCCATCAGCCTTCTGCACCCCCACAGCCATCCATGTGTTTTCTGTATGTATAAGTCTGTTCATTCATTTCTTTTAAAATAAAGATTTTATTTACTTCTCTTTAGAGGGGAAGGGAAGGTGAGAGGGAGAGAAATATCAATGTATGGTTGCCTCTCATGTGTCCCTTGCTGGGAACTGGCCTGCAACCCAGACATGTGCCCTGATTTGGAATCAAACCGCGATCCTCTGGTTCACAGGCCCATGCTCAATCCACTGAGCCACACCAGCCAGGGCTGTTTTTTTTTTTGTTTTTTAATTTTACACAAGTGAAATATTACAGTATTTGTCTTTCTCTGTTTGACTTATTTCACTTAGCTATCTATGTTGTTACAAGTGGCAAGATGTCCTTGCTTTTTGTTAGTGTTGTAAATAAGGCAGCAGTGAACATAAGAGCACATACATCTTTTCAAATTTTATTTCCATTTTCTTTAGATAAACACCCAGAACCTGGATTGCTGGGTTGTATGGTAGTTTGTAGGTCAGTTTTTGGACAAGCCTCCATGTTCTTTTCCACAGTGACTACACACCTCTTTGCTGTCCCACCAGCAGTGCACAGGGGTTCCTTCATGTCCTCTCTGGCACCTACTGATTCTTGACTTCGATAACAGCCAGTCTCACAGTTCCGAAGCTTTTAATTATCTTGAGCTTTAAATGATGGACTGGGTGGTTGTATTAAAAAAAAGTGTTTTTAGAATAATTTCATCTGTACAATTCCAGGAGGGCGGTAAAATAACTATCCTAGTAGAGGAAATAAATACTTTAATAATGATCACCGCTGCATTTTAGAACTATTTCATTTTCCTCTAAATCACCTCCATAGAATAAATGTGAGGTTATCTCATCATACAGAAGAGTAAGGTGAAGATTTATCAACAGTTATGTGTTGAACCTGTGAAACGTTTTTTTAATTTATTGGCCTTACAGAGGAAGAGGGGGAAAAAACATTGATTTGTTGTTTCACTTAGTTCACACATTCATTGGTTGCTTTTTATGTGTGCCCTGACTGGGGATCGAACACATAACCTTGTCCTGTCAAGACAACACTCTAACCTGCTGAGCTGACAAAATTTTGGTCTTTCTTGTTTACTTATATATTTGATTTTGTAAGATTTTGTTTATTTTTAGCTCTGGCTGTGTAGCTCAGTGGGTTGAGTGTGTCAGCCTGCAAAGCGAAAGTTCCCTGTTTCAACTTCTGGTCAGAGCACATGCCTTTTAAAAAGTTATTTATCTTTAGAGAGAAGGGAAGGGAGAGAAGAAGTATCATTCAGTTGCCACTCTCATGCCCTTCCTCCTGGGACCAAACCCACAACCCGGCATGTGCCTTAGCCAAGAGTCAAACCAGGGACCTTTCAATTTGCAGGACAATGCCCAACTAACTAAGCCACACCAGTCAGGGCTGATCTTATTTAAATCTGCCTGTGCTTCATACTAGTCTGTCTTTTGACAGTCGGGGTTGGGGGTAGGGTATGTTTGAGTTCCACCGACAGTTAGGTTCTAGGTCAGACTGCCTTCCTAAAGTAGCAGTGTTTCTGTTGTACACATGTAGGGGAAATGGTACAAATACAACAATCTATTGAGAGTTGGGTTTTCAGGGTTTTCAATAACTGAAAAATAGTCATTTTCTACATGACTATAACAGGTGAGATTTGTTTGAAAATTAAGTGAGATTATTTTATTTTTTGTAGGAAGTAAATGAAGGAATTCAGGCTCTCTCAAATAATGAGGAAGAAAAGAAAGGGGTGGCAGCATCACTACTTGCTCCTTTATTGCCTGAGGGAATAAAAGAAGAAGAAGAGAGATGGCGAAGAAAAGTAATTTGTAAAGAAGTAGAGCCAATTTCAGAAGTGAAAGAAACAAGTACAACGGAAGAAGTAGCAACAATAGTAAAGCCACAGGAAACTGTATTGGACAATATGGAAGACCCTTCTCAGGAGGATCTTTGTAGTGTTGTTCAATCTGGGGAGAGTGAGGAGGAAGAGGAGCAAGATACCCTTGAACTGGAGCTAGTTTTGGAAAGGAAAAAAGTAAGTTTTTGAAATTTTAGTTAAAGCACCTTTTCTTGTCTCAATGCTATCATACTCTGGGTATGCTGTGCTCGGTTTACATCACAGTTACTGGGATTTTGTTTTTCTTAACCCGTCATCTAGAGATGTTTAAGCTTTTGAACTGTGCAGTATGTGTGTGTGTGTGTGTGTGTATGTTTCTGGTGGTCCTTTTTTGTTAGTTGACAACCAATAAAGATTGACATTGTTCTGATTTAAGGATAGATACAATGAATAAAATATATATTCAGCTTCTTAAATAAACATTACAAACTCTTGTGATAACTTGTTAATCCAGCAATTAAAGTACAAGTCAACCTCCAGTTATCAGCCATGGTATTGTTTTGATAATTAAGTGGGCTTGTAAGATCACAGAAGAATTATCAGGAAACCATAACTGCATATGGTTTTTCTTTTAAAAAGGAGAAGATGCACCATCTTTTTAAAAGATAGTCCACAGGAAACTTTCCTGATTAACAAGTCAATTCTTAACTCATTTTCTGCCCTGATTTTCTTGGAATAGTTTTATCTACTGCCTCTTGAGTAAAGCAAAATCTTAACAGGTGCTATAACAGTAATATTTCCTTGAACCTATTTCCTTGATTCCTCTCCAGGGACTTAGTAGCTAAGTTAGGCTTTATCTGTTGTGTTATACCTGTTGGATATTTTGTCTATTAGTGGATTTCTAGAACCTATCTCCTTTAAATCAATATTTGTTCACTATAATCATGAATTAGCTTATTGAGTAACAATTAGATGTGGACCATAATGCTCAGTTCTCATGGGAAAATTGTATTAAATGCTTCCTGTCCTCTAAGGATTTAAATTCGGAGAACACATTCTTGCTACTCACAGACCCTTAAATGTAATAAACAGTTAATGACACTCTTAACCTCATTTTCATATTCTTTGTAGGCAGAGTTGCGAGCATTGGAGGAAGGAGATGGTAGTGTGTCAGGGTCTAGTCCGTGTTCTGATACCAGCCAGCCAGCATCTCAAGATGGAATGCGTAGACTTATGTCTAAAAAAGGGAAGTGGAAGATGTTTGTTCGGGCTACCAGTCCAGAATCTACCAGCCGGAGTTCTAGCAAAACTGGACGAGAGACTCCAGAAAATGGAGAAACTGGTAATTCATGATTTAGAGGTGAAAGATGTAGAGGGGAGATCTTTCCTTTTCCTTTTTTTTGTTGTTGTTGTTTATTTTTGTTCTCTCTTTAACAAAAAGCAGGGATAGCACTTTACCTTTTTAGGAAAATGCTGAGAAGGAAGCTTCCTTCCAGGGCACACAGAGACCCCCCTCTGGCAAGCCCAGCGCATCTCTGCTCTCTGTACAAGCTGCCCAGCCTCCACTTGGCTGTGGAGACGGTTTGATCCTGTCATGAGGACTCATGTCTTCGTAGGGTAATGTGGAAGAGATCCTGCTGCGTTTTTCCAGTCTTTTATTAGAGCTAATTAAAGTTTTTATCTCCATTTGGCCCCAGTTCTGTAGTGGAAAATTAGCAGCAAGATTTAGATACCAAACCATAATCGAGTGTACCTAGCAGAAGATACCTGATAGGTTATGGTTTAAAAATCAAATAAAAACAGATAATGCAGACAGCTTTGAATTTCCTCTTTTCAGTCAATAATACATAAATTGGTGAGGTAGAATTCTAAAAGTTCTCCTTTATCTTTCTCATTCCCTACCCCTAAGGTCCATTTTCTATATCTTTGACCTACATATATTCTAGACCTTTTTCTCTATTTACATTTGAAGTTGTGTGTACATGCACATATGTAAATTTTCTCCACAGATGAGATTAGCAATATGGATTGTTAGGCAGTATTTTTTTTTTCACTTAACATGGCTTGAAAATTATTGTTCTTAACCACAGAATGGTATATAGATGTCTCCATTTTTTAAGCAAATAAATTTTAAAATGTTTTTCTTGATTTTAGAGAGCGAAACATTGATTTCTTCCACTTATGCATTCATTGGTGAACTCTTTTAATCATTTTTTATTTTCAGTTACAGTTGACATCTTTATATGTTTAGGTTGTACATTTCAGTGATGAGACATTATATGACTTAATAAGTGATCATCCTGATAAATCTCACACCCAGCTGATACCATACATAGTTATTAGACTCTTATTGACTATATTCCCTAGGCTGTGCTTTACATCCCCATGACTGTTCTGTAACAGTCATTGGTTGATTCTTGTATGTGCCCTGACTGAATCGAGCTCACACCCTTGTATGGGGACGTCAAACTAACCAACTAAACTGCCTGGCCAGGGCCTAGATGTCTTTGTTTAACTCTTCCTCCATTGATGGATATTTAAGTTATATTTGTGTTTCACTCTTAAGCATAAGACTGCATTAACCCTGGCCAGATGGGTCAGTTGCTTGGAGCATTGTCCCATATACCAAAAGGTTGTGGTTTCAATCCCCAATTGGAACCTATACAGGAGGCAACTGATTGATATTTCTCTTTCACATCAGTGTTCGTAAAAGAGAAAACATTGCTTGCTCACTCTCAAATCAATAAACACATCCTCAGGTGAGGATTAGGGAAAAAGTAATAATTATTATTATCAAACGTGCAAGCCATTCAAATGTCCATCAAAGGTAGAAGAGATAAATTGTGGTATATTCTTTTTTTATATAGTTGTTTAGTTACAGTTGTCCCCATTTTCTCTCTATCGTGGTATATTCTTACAATCAAATTCTAAGCAGCAGTGAAAGATACATGACCTATAGTTATATACATCATCAGTATAGATTAACCTCAGAAGTAATGTTGAATTGAAGTAGACAGAAGAATGCATATGTTAATGTTCTGTGAATATAAGTTGGAAAAATGCACAAAAATATTGTGCTTAAAGACCTATGCATGCTGAAAGAAAAGGAAGGAACTACTAGCACCATCAGGGTAGAGGTTCTATCTGGTATTGACATTGTGGCCGAGAGGCCAGAGTGGCTAGGAATAGTCTTCTGTTAAGCTGGGTTACAGTTCTTTGAGTGCTCCTGTTTTAAGACTATATGTTGTACACTAATTCCTTAGGATGTTTTATGAACATTTGCTATGATACTTCACAATAAAAATAATGCTGTAATAAACATCCATCGTGTATATATCTTTTAATGCAGATTTTTGTGGCGTTGTGTAGATTCCTAGTGGTATATTACTGAGTCAGGAGGTATGTGCATTTTAATTTGATAGAGCCTGCCTAATTGTCCTTCAAAATATTCGAGTCGTAGAGCTCTAGTGGTGCTTAAAATTGTTAAATTCTTGTGCCTGCCACCTGATGTAAAAATGTTTGGTACATAAATGAATTACAGACTAATAAGTAAAAGAGTAGAAAAGTTGTATTTCAGATGATTAGAAAATGCAGAAGAGAATGTTAATGATCCAGTGAAAGAGAGCAAGGCCATGTTTGGCTAATAAAAAGCTAAGGAAAGTGATGTCAGTGTCACATTTCTTCCTTAGGTCAAGGAATAACCAGAGGTAAGAAAAGATACTCAAATTTGATTTTTTTAAAAAATCTGGTTCTCATGACGATTTACATTTTATATGAAGATTAGTTTGTTAATCACATGTTAAGCAAACATAACAAAGAGAGTTCATATATCTTTCATTCCATTCAGGTTGGTGGTAAACCTATTCTCTTGTGGAGGTTCCCACTGCTAACATACCACCAACCAAAAGACTAGGTCATAGGTTAGGCCAGTGCAGACTGTCTGTAGGTCTTAAGCAGATCAGGAAGGAAGTTACCAAATAGTTTAAAATGCTGCTCTGATTTTGAAAGCCTTTTTTTCAAAACTCACTTGATAAAGAACCCTCATATCTTCTAAGTTTGATATTTAGCTTTTGTAAGTAATTTGATATTACTTACAAAATATGAAATTTTGTAACTAATACAAAGCCATGATATTCTGGAAGAAAAGATTAATAAAGTAGAGAAAACAGAAACTATAAAATAATGTAGTAAAACAAAGTAAATTTCATTCAAATCATGAGGGCTTCTTTAGCAAGTAAGAAACACAGGCAACAGAGAAAGTTAACATTTTTTTCAAAGTTCTCTGCTGTAGGGGTAAGAAAATGTTTATGGTACTCTATCAGTATCAATACCTTTGATTTAATTTTGTTTTCTTTTTCAGCAACTGGTGCTGAAAATTCAGAAAAAATAGATGAGAATTCAGACAAAGAGATGGAAACAGAAGAATCTTCAGAGAAGATGAAAGTACAAACAGCACCTAAAGTAGAAGAAGAACAGGATTTAAAAGTATGTGTACATATTCCTTAATGCAACATGACAGGTTTTTTTTTAATACTTATTTTTAGAGGGGAAGGGAAGGAGAGGAGGAAAGGAACATCAGTGTGTGGTTGCCTCCCCAGTGCCCTCTACTGGGGACCTGACTTGGCCCACATCCCAGGTATGTGCCCTGACTACAAATTGAACTGGTGACCGACCCTTTAGTTCTGTCTGGTGCACAATCCACTGAGCCACACCATCCAGGGCATGACAGATATTTTTAAATTGTCTAACCATTGAACTACTTTAAAGCTGACATGAGGGAATTATAAGACTCATTTTATGTAGAGAAATTTTCTAAAAATATAAATTCTTAATTGCTTTTTCACAATAAACCTCCTTTAGAAAGCAATAGCTTATCAAAGGCTTCTCTAGTTTGGAAGTACTGAAAACACTAAAAGTTAAAAATTTCTGCATGTCCTACACAAAGGCAAATTTGCTTCCAGTTTCATTTTTATTTCTCATGTGAGTAGAATTGAGCCATATAAGGTAAGTGGTGGCTATTTGAGGGCAGTCTGTTGGAAAACCAATTAGCATATTCTTTTGTCTTGAAAGAGTTTGTTCAATCACTACCTAGTGCACAGCAATGTAGAAGGGACTGGGGGAATTAAAATTTTTTTCTTTTACAGTGTGGCTAGTATACATAGTAATGGATAAATAATACTTTGAACAATGTTGGGAGTTATATCATTTAGGATTTGCTTTCAACTGTTGCATTATGTGTTGTGTTCAAGTAGATAATGCTTTAATTTTTCTACCTTGTATGAATTGTTTTGCTGTAAATTATAATTTTATATTCTACATAACTGGATGCTACTACTTGAGAAAAGTTATATAACTCTTTAAGATTTTATTTATTTTATTTTATTTTATTAGATTTTATTAATTTATCTTTAGAGGGGAAGAGAGGGAGAGAAATATCAATGTATGATTGCATCTTGTGGGTCCCCTGCTGGGAACTGGCCTGCGACCCAGGCATGTGCCCTGACTGGGAATCGAACTGCGATCATGTGGTTTACAGGCCCGCGCTCAATCCACTGAACACCAGCCAGGGCAGATTTTATTTATTATTAGACATATGGAAAGGGAGGGAGAAAGCGAGAGAAATATCAACGTGTGGTTGCCTCTTACGTGCCCCCTACCGGGGACTAGGAATCAAACCAGCAACCTTTTGGTTCAGCCAGGGCAAGGTTATATAATTTATAAGCAGGTCCATTTTACTTAATATAGAAAATATTGCTGATTCCATTAGTATTTTAACTTTTTTTTCCTGCATTTCAGTTTCAGATTGGAGAACTAGCAAATACCCTGACAAGTAAATTTGAATTTTTAGGCATTAATAGACAGTCCATCTCCAACTTTCATGTGCTGCTTTTACAGACTGAGGTAATTTAGCCTTTTTTGGTATAGTCAATGTTTAAATGAAATGTTGACTGTCTTGTTATGTTTTAATTCTAAATTCAAATGTTAAACCTTGATGTATATTTTAACTGCTTACCTAGGAAATAAAACTGTATTAGCCAAAGCAAAATATTAAGATAAATACTGAGAGGTATACATATGTCTATAACGATGATACTTATACTTACCACTTTCAGTGGGCATGTGTATTTTATTTTAGTATGGTAACATTGGTTAATAACAAATTTTAGGTATACAACTGAAAAGGCATATATTTTTTAAAGATTTTATTCATTTTCAGAGAGAAGGGTGGTGAGAGAAAGAAACATTGCTTGGTTGCCTCTCCCATTACCCCCCCCCCCCCAGCTGGGGGCCTGACTAGGAATCTAACTGACAATCCTTTGATATGCAGGCCAGTGCTCAATTCACTGAGCTACACCAGCCAGAGCAAGGCGTATGTTTTAATACAGATTTTTTTCCTAATAAGTTAAAATTCTGTTCATAATGATCAGATGAGACCATATAATGTTGAAAGTACTTTATGTGTGCTCAATTATAAGAAATCTAAGAAAAGTTCTAAAAAGTTCTGAGTCCTATTTGTAACCAGCTTCCTGTAGGAAGCTGACTAGTTTTCCTTAGAACTGAACTTTTTAATTTCGATTAGTAATAACATTACTGACCTGAATGAACTCTCTGCCCAAACGGAAGGTAAAATTACTAGGGAAATAATACAGTCTGAAGGGGGGAACTAAAACTGCTGCTCATTTTCAAATACTGTAGAGTTGGCAGTATAAAATGTACTGGGGTCCAGGCTCATTTTTTATGAAATTAAGATGGGAATTCTTTTCCTCTTTGGTCAACTCCTGCTACAGTCTAACAGTACAGTCATAGACTGGAGGACTTATGTCCTTCTTACTTCTGCCTCCTGACATAGTTAAGTCTCTGAGACTCACTGTTGTTTGTTGATTCTAGACTCGGATCGCAGACTGGCGGGAAGGAGCTCTTAATGGAAACTACCTTAAACGAAAACTTCAGGATGCAGCAGAACAACTAAAACAGTATGAAATAAACGCCACTCCTAAAGGCTGGTCCTGCCACTGGGACAGGTACGCACTCTTCTCCCCTTTTCACCTTTCACCTTTGACATCTCAGACATGATTTGTGATCACCACCACCTGACAACATGACAGCCTGTCTGGAGACTGAGAGCAGCTGCAGTCAGCGGTGCTGGGCAGGCAAAGCACCGCAAACGCTTACAGAGTTTGGGCCAGCCACGCGTTGGAGAAACAAAAAACAATGTTTAAAGTGTTCCATGTAACGGATTTTTTTCCAAGATCGGACAAAGCTGGTTTTACTCTCCAGAGTGTTGCACGGAGTAGGGCGGGCTTGGGGGTTAAGCGCATGCGAGAGCTCTGTGCGCTTTACAGGACCTCTGGAAGCAACTACTCCTGATTAACCTCGGTGAAGTTAAGGAAAGCTTCGTGGCTGAAGATGTGAATGAAGAACAAGATTACTATCTTCTGCCAGCAGGTCAGATGAAAACATTTCATTTTATATTTGACTTTTCTTGATTTTTTTTTTCGTTATTTGAAATCTTTGCTCTTTTATTTTTCAGCTCCCAGATCCTCTCCCTCTCTTTAGCTTTCACTGTGTTTGGTATCAAGAGTATGAAATGTGAATTCCACGGTTCAAGAGGGGAAGAGTCACCTTCCGCATACTTCGTTGTTCTCTTCTTTGGAGGGGAAATTAGTGTTCTAGGAAACTGAGTCCCTCTGTTAATGACACTTGAAATCCTGTTAAGCATTGGCAAAAAAAAAAAAAAAGAAGGCTATGAGAGGTGTTTTCTAAGTCATCTGTTGGTGTGAGAGGGCTCAGGGCTGTATTCACAGAGCTGCTGGCAGTGCAAATAGCTTTGAATTATCCTTGGTTCTCCATTCTCAAATGTCAAAGCTCTTTGTTGCCTTTGTGAATAGCAGTCCGTTAAGAAGAGGTTCGTCCCTGTGAGAGCAGACTGCTGTCCTGGGACAGGACCAAATGCAAGTGTCTTTGTAGGAGAATGGGTCTTGAAACATGTTTTTTCTTTCTTGTAATTTAGGGATCATAGACGATATTTCTATGTAAACGAACAATCGGGCGAGTCTCAGTGGGAGTTCCCAGATGGTGAGGAGGAGGAGGAAGAAAGCCAAGCACAAGAAAGTAGAGACCAGAATCTTCCTAAACAGACCTTGAAAGACAAAACTGGCACTGATTCAAATTCTACAGAATCCTCCGAGAATTCCTCAGGTGGGATCATTTACCCTGTATTAATTGGAGAGAAAGTCATTTCTCTCCAATTGAAGAGAGAAGGAAATAATTTAAATCATAACATAATTTTTTATTATATACTTTATTTATTTTTAGAGAGGGAGAAAGAGAAACATCAGTGCGCAAGAGAAAATCGATCGGTTGCCTCTTGCATTCCCCTACCAGTAACCTGGCCTGCAACCCAGGCATATACCCTGACTGGGAATAGAACCAGTGACCTTTCAGTTGCAGGCTGGTGCTCAATCCCTGAGCCATATCAGCCAGGTCATAAATCACAACATAAATTTCTAATTAAAAAATAGTGGCTTAAGCCCCGGCTGTTGTAGCTCAGTGGATTGAGCTCGGGCCTGCGAAGCAGACAATCGCGGTTCGATTCTCAGTCAGGGCACATACCTGGGTTGCAGGCCGGTTCCCTGCAGGCCAATTCCCAGCAGGGGACGCACAAAAGGCAACCATACATTGATGTTTCTCTCCCTCTCTCCTTCCCCCTTCCCCTCTAAAGATAAATAAATAAAATCTTTAAAAAAAAAAATAGTGGCTTGAGCACTGGCCAGGTGGTTAGAACATTGTCCCAATACACCAAGGTTGCAGGTTCGATCCTGGTCAGGACACACATAGGAAGTAGCAATGAATGCATAAATAAATCTCTCTCTCTCTCTCTCTCTCTCTCTCCCCCCCTCTCTCCCCCTCTCTCCCCCTCCCCCCTCTCCCCTCCCCCTTTTTGTTCTAAAAAAAGTGGCTTAACCTAAAGAAAGAATGCAGAAGTTATACTTAAGAAAACAAAAGCAATAGCTGATTGAAAATCAGCATACTGCTGAGAAAAAATTAAGTGATGAGCCAGTGTGTTTTGATTTTAAGAGAGTGTCCTGTAACCACGCTGTCATATCACAGACAAAGCTGTGGATTTCTTATAACAGAAATGGTAATTAATGCTAAGGAACTGCATGGTTAAATTGTGAAAATCTATTTGGAGTAATAATAATGTGAGATTTGTTGTACCTTTCTGTAGAACTCCAGTGCAACCTTGTTTTTCAGCTTCATTACAAGAAGTCTTAAAAGAAGTGTGGTTGTTTCAAATCAAATGATCTATAGAAATGCGATGAATCTAGGACTGTGCTTGTTCCAGAGGAGCAAAATAATTTATTATTACAAATAGTCAACAATATTTTTCTATAAATCAGAATGGTTCTTCATTTAAAGTACTCTTGGAGCTCTTTGGTGTAGTTACAAACAGTAAATTCTCACCTCTTTGGTAGGTTCTGTGACTACACAAAACAATGTGTAATGAAACCAGTTTTACTGTAGACTAATTGGTATAAATAAGAGTTCGGTTCTTGTGTCATCTCATTCATCTTATTGACGTTACAACAAAACGTTTTGCAAGGACCTGCTGTACATTCAGGGGACACGAGGAGGGACTTTCATAACTACTCAGTTACTCTGAGAATCAGGTAGCTCTTGTTAAGAGTCATGGCTTGATTTCCTCATAATGGAAGAAGGTAACACATTTTTTTTCCCTCCAAGTCCATCTTGGAATGACAAAAATAAGTGAATAATGAAGCATAGTCAAAATTGATGACAACCTTTTGATCAAAGAGAACTGGTAGCTATTAATATTTGTTAAAATGATGGCGTATGAAGATAAGAGTCTGTGGAATCATTTCTAAAGAAATAAACCTTTGAAGATAAAAAGACGTGGAATCTATTGGTAAGATAGGGAAGAGCTGAATTCTTTTGTATTCAGCTTATCAGAAATGGTGCTTTGTGCTCTGTAGGCTCCCTAATCCCAGTAGAAAAGTTCTGATGATGCACCAAATGAAAGTGGTAATGATTTTAACTTCTTAAATGGCCTGTGAGTCATTATCAGAGCACTCTAAATAAAAAGCTCCATATGACTGCAGTGATCATTTTGGAACATAGCAAAAGGGAATTTCATTCTAGTTTTTCAGAAATGCATTTTCTCAAGTTACAGGGTATTTTACTTCATTTTCATAAAGAGGTTTGCTTTTGATTACTTTCCCCCTTTCTTTTAGTAGCAGTGATATGTATTCTAGTAAGTCAGGCTTATTATTTGTGTTTTAGTAGTTAGTGAACTTAAGAGGCTTAATGGTAGTTCTGGGTAGGTGATTCCACTCCTGACCAGTCTGTTGTGTTTCTTGTATGTTCCAAAACTGGATAGTCTAGAATTACCAACTAAGTGTTCTGTGGTCAGATGACACACCCTGTTGGTTGTCTGGTAACAGGAAGACCTTGAGAAATTCCTGTCTGATTAAAATAAAAGTAATTATGCTTTGAGAAAAAGCCACAGCTAAACCAGCCTATATTCTTCAGCCTCTTTATTGAGAACCACTAAAATCACATGATAAACCTGATGTAAATAAAATCCGAATGTGTGCTTAGGTCTTTGGGATTTAAAAGCAACACTGATTACTACTATTCTAAGTCTATAAATAAAGTTTATAATGCATGCAGCATGTGCTCTTGTTAGTTTAGCAGTGCTTAAAATAATCTTTCAGAGAAGAAAAATTACTATGCTTTTGGGGGCAAGGAAGTTCCAGGGTTCTCTTTATTTTTAGTCCTTGTTTAATGTTTGAATTTAACAAACATGTCTCTAAAGATGAGTGATATTTCAAGATACCCAGTGTGTCTGTTTTACTGGGCTGCCTCACTTAGTTCAAATATAGCTGCTTTTAAAAAAAAGTCTCTGAGGATTTATTATTTATAAAAGTTCTTGCTTGAAATTTCTAAACTGGCCTCTTGGCTCAAAATACTATATAGAGTTTTCTCTTTGTGGGAATATACGGAAATAAAGGAAGCCTGCTTGTAAATAGAAATAAAGATATATAAAAAAGACATGCTCTTGAAGCCTTCAAAATTTGCATCCCTGTACTATTTTGTCTTTAAGTTTGTAGTTTTCTAAATCTGTTAGCATATAATGAAAGCTGTGTATGTACCATTTTAATATCTCCTTGCACTTCATACTGAAGTGCACTCTTAATGGCAAAATAAAACAGCTGGGTTAAATTTAGAAATGAAGAAAAGCATCATATAGTATAACATCCATGGATATTCAAACTAGGATTTCTTGGAAGTTCTTCATATTCAAGCTAAAGGAGATAATTGTAAATATTAAGACACAGCTTTTATGTTTTGGGTAGATGTAGTTTGGGATTCAAATATTAATTCTAAAAGTGTTCCTTGTTTGCTGCTAAATTTGTCAAGTCTGGTTCATTTTATATTTACACAAAGTTTAATTCTGATTCGCTTTATTGGAGGTTGTAAACCACACTATTAATCCGGAACCTGTGTTTCCTTGACTTTCTCTGCACAGCGGCATATCACCATCATAACTGTATTGGCATTGCATTATGCTTCTAAATGAAAAATCTGCCAATATATAAAATCTGACATTTTTACTTAACCTACCATATGTTGTGGTTGGTTTATTAGAAGGGAGTTTAGGACGATACTAAGCCTCAGTGTTTATTGCCTTAGTTTTGATGTAAGCTTGGTACACTTTTATGTAATGTAGTAAACTGCTTGGCCATACCCAATCTTTTGTTTGTCTAAAAGTTAGTGTATAAATTCATAGATAGATATAACCAGATACAAGTATAATGACACATTTGAAGCCTTTAGCTAAAAAATTGTGTTTCTGATTTCTGGTGAATTTTTCAGTGCTCTTTTCCTTAGTCCCCAAACAACTCCTCAAAATAACTGCAGAATCATGTGAACCAGGTTCTTAGTCTTTTACATAATGTATCAATTTTCTGTTTCATGAAAAGTAAAGCTATTTCAAAAGCCAAGTGGTTCATGGTCACTTTGGTTTTACCTTGTTGAGTGCCATTGTGGTGTATTTTGAACAGAGTAAGGTAGAATGCCTCATTCTTGTCCCAGAGCCTTTTATAATAGAGCCCTTACCTAATCCATTGCTTTTGACCATGAAATTTGACAGGTGGCTGCTGGATCTCCATGGGAAGTGAGATTTATTTGACTGAGATTTCTAAAGCCCTTGGACTCCTGATACTTCACAGGGAAATCTCGGTAAACTAGCACTAGACTAGGAGTCATACCTGGCCACTAAGCTGTGTAATCTTGGGCAAGTTACGTATTTCCTCCTGGGTTTCATTACCTTTAAAATGAGAGAGTTGAACTAGATGATTTCTCATGTGTCTTCTACTCCTAAATTCTATGAATTTTAGGGAGAAAATACCCTTCAACATTCCTGGGATATATATCTAATAGTCCCATATATTGTGAAACTTCCCTATTGACGATAAAGAGGGATGGGGAAGGCTACAAGTAAGTATATCCTATTTTCTCTAATCCTTAAAGCTTTTCCCACTAGAGAAAAAGACAGTAATTAACTGAATTTTGGGAAACTAGAGGAAAGCTGATCCTACAGCTTTTCAGCTGTAATTTAACTCAGACTTAAACAGCAATTCAAATCCTCTGCGTCTTCAAACACCTCTTGTGTGTGTGTGTGCGCCTTAGTTATCATTTACTTTGAAAATTTGTTCTCCTAAATTTCCCTTTTCTCACCATAAATAAAATTACCCTCTGTGATTTAGCAAATGAGTGTAATTCATACAAAGGTGTGAAGGAATGTTAAGGTTGACAATAGCACCTTGCAAATGGGTTTTTAAAGCTTAGTGACCCAGTAGAATTTGTGACTGTTTTGAATGAATACTTCTCTGGGTCATCCTCAAATTACTTGTCTGACTCACTAAAACTACATGGAATCAGCACTGCAAATGCACATCACTGCCCTCATCACTTTTTGAAAATAGAGACCCCAGAGTGTTTGCCTTGTTGTTGGTGTATTTGAAACTGAGTGTAAGTTCAGAAGACTAAATTTCTCATTGGGTTAATGTGCTTCACTCATTTATAAATCTGAACCCAAATTACAATTAGTATTTCATAGCTGGGGTATGTAAGTGCTAACTTTGAGGTTCATAAATTTATCTTTCCGTGAACATCATTTTTGAACTGAGTATTTTGGTACTTAAGTGACATTGATGTAGAATAGATCTGAGGGTCAGGTTTTTGTCTCACCAGTCAGTTGCACATTTCTGTAAATAAAAGCCATGGAGTTTTTGTATTGCTTTTTATCTGACTCTCGTTCATTTTTTTAGGTTCTCTTTGTAAAGAGTCCTTTTCTGGTCAAGTTTCGTCTTCATCACTCATGCCACTTACTCCATTTTGGACCCTCCTTCAGTCAAATGTGCCTGTACTTCAACCTCCATTACCTTTGGAAATGCCACCACCCCCACCTCCACCCCCAGAATCTCCTCCCCCTCCGCCTCCACCTCCTCCCCCTCCTCCTGTAGAAGATGGTGAGATCCAGGAGGTAGAAATGGAGGATGAGGGAAGTGAGGAGCCTCCTGCCCCAGGAACAGAGGAGGATACTCCACTGAAACCTACACAAACCACAGTTGTAACCAGTCAGGTGAGAAATGTTGTTTGGCATCCTAAAGAGTTTTAGGGGACCAAGGTATGATTGATACCATGTTTTATTTTAGAAGAGGATGTTTAACCAGGTCCTTTAGCCACGGACTCTTTTGTGTTTCAGAGTTCAGTTGATTCTACCATCTCTAGTTCTCCTTCCACTAAAGCAGTAAAGAGAAAAGCTACAGAAATTAGTACTGCAGTAGTTCAGAGATCAGCTACCATTGGTAGTTCTCCAGTCCTCTACAGCCAGTCACCTATAGCTACAGGTAAGCATTGTGATTAAAATGTTTTCCTCAGTGTACTATATCTTTGTTTACAGAATTATATGTCATAAGTTAGTGTTAAAAGCTTCTCATTGCATAGGTGATTTATGTGTTTCTTTTCACTTGCTAAACACTTGGGTTACTATTAGAAATTTGGCATGTATCCTTCCAGATTGTCTTCATTGTATTAACGTAACAGTGGTTTTGATGTTTAAGTACTTTAATGCTAAAGTATTTTAAAGTATTCAGAAATTCGTATTTTGCTACTAGACCTGACCATTGTCAGGCTCAGTTGGTTGGGCATTGTCCTATAAAGCTGCAGATCACCAGTTCTGTTCCTGGTGAAGGCACATGCCTGGGTTACAGATTTCTCTCCCTTTCTTTCTCCTTTTTTCACTCTCTAAAAATAAATAAATAAAATTAAAAAAAAAATATATATATATATATAGTGTGTGTGTGTGCGCGCGCGCGCGCGCCTTGGCTGGTGTAGCTCAGTGGATTGAATGCTAGCCTGTGAATCAAAAGGTTGTAGGTTCAATTCCCAGTTAAGGAACCTGACTGCATTATGGGTCAGGTCCCCAGGTGGGGCCATATGAGAGGCAACCAATGGATGTTTCTCTCCCTCTCTTTCTCTCTCCCTTATCCTTGCTCTAAAAATACATAAATAAAATTTTTCTTTAAATGAATATTTTGCTACTAGAAAATGTGACCATATTTTTTGAGGAAGATATAATAGAATCATGTTGTAGGTGATCTATAAGTTTCTCAATTCCCTTTTCTTTCTTGTTTTAGGATTTGTCATAAAGTGTCATTTTATGTTTTCTGTGTTAGGTCACCAGACAACAGGAACTGGACAACAGTCTGTAGGGATTGGACCCCAGGCGATACCGATTAGCCATCCAGCAACAGGACTGGGTCATCAGGCCAGAGGAATGGGACTGCAATCAAATTACCTGGGACTGGCGTCCGCTTCTGCAATCATGAGTTATGCTGAGTGTTCTGTCCCAATGACAGTGACTGCTCCCACACTGCAACCCGTCCCGGCCCGAGGTGCTGTGCCTACCACTGCTGTTACAGAACCACCGCCGCCACCTCCTCCTCCTGCTCCCCCAACGCCACCTCCAGCTCCCAAAATGCCACCGCCTGAGAAGACAAAAAAAGGAAAGAAAGAAAAGGTATGGTTAATCTCCCTTAACATTTTAAAAAATTTATCTTAAAACATTTATTATTATTATTATTATTGAAGTGATATATAAAATTGATCACTTTAGGGAATACAGTTCTGTAGCATTTAGTACATTCACAGTGTGCAACCACCACCTCTCTAGTTACATAACATTTTCATCAGCTCAGCAGAAGACCTTGTACCATTAAGCAATCTTTCCCCATCACCCTCTTACCCCAGGTGCTAGGAACCACCAATCTGCTTTCTGTCTCCATAAATTTACCTATTCTGGAACCATGAATATGTGAACTTATGTCTGGCTTCCTTTACTTAGCACAGTGTTTTTAAAGTTTATTATCCATGTTGTAGCACATACCAGTATTTCATTCCATTTTATAGCTTAGTAATAGTTCATTATATATACTACAGATTGTTTATCCATTCATCCATTGATGGACGTTTGTATTTTAACCCTTTTGGCTATTACAAATAGTGCTGACATGAATATGCATATTAGTATATGCATATTGAGTACTTGTTTTTGTTTCGTTTGGGTACATAGAAGTAAAATTGCTAGGTCATATAATAATTCTGTGTTTAACTTTTTGAGGAACTGCCAAAAGTGCTTCCACAGTGACTGAACCCATATTGCATTACCCGCAGCAATGTACGAGAGTTCCGATATCTCTGAATGTACACCGTTAGTGATTTTCCCCTTTTTTGTTATATATTTTTTAATTTTTTCTTTTTTAAATACGTTTTATTGATTATGCTATAATAGTGGTCCCAGAATTTCCTCCATTGCCCCCCTCTGCCCAGTACCGCCATTCCCTCCAGCAGTCCCTCTTTAGTTTATGTCCATGGGTCATGCATATAAGTTCCTCAGCTATTCTAATTTCCTGTACTGTTAACATCCCCTCTTGTCTATTTTGTACCTGCCAATTGTGCTTACTAACATCTGCACCTTTTCCTCCATTCTCTCCCTTCCCTCTCCCCACTGATAACCCTCCATGTGATCTCCATTTCTGTGAGTCTGTTTCTATTCTAGTTGTTTGCTTAGTTTGTTGTTTTTTTAGGTTCAGTTGTTGGTAGTTGTGAGCTGCCATTTTACCGTTCATCATTTTGATCACCTTTTTTTTAGATATAAGTTTCTTTAACATTTTATATAAGGAGGGCTTGGTAAAGATGAACTCCTTTAATTTAACCTTATCTGGGACGCATTTTATCTGTCCTTCCATTCTAAATGAAAGTTTTGCCAGATAGAGCAATCTTGAATGTAGGTCCTTGCTTTTCATGACCTTGAATACTTCTTTCCAGCCTGGTCTTGCCTGCAGGGTTTCTTTTGAGAAATCAGCTGACAGTCTTGTGGGCACTCTTTTGTAGGTAACTGTCTCCTTTTCTCTTGCTGCTTTTAGGATTCTCTCTTTATCTTTAATGTAATTATGATGTGCCTTGGGGTGTGCTTCCTTGGGTCCAGTTTCTTTGGGACTCTCTGAGCTTCCTGGACTTTCGGGAAGTCGAGTTCCTTTCCAAATTGGGGAGGTTTTCCTTCATTATTTTTTCAAATAAGTTTTCCATTCCTTGCTCTTCCTCTTCTTCTGGCACCCCTATGATTCAGATGTTGGAATATTTAAGGTTGTCCTGGAGGTTCCTAAGCCTCTCCTCATTTTTTTTGAATTCTTGTTTCTCCATTCTGTTCTGTTAAATGTTTACTTCTTCCTTCTGCTCCAGATCATTGATTTGAGGTCTCAGTTTCCTTCTCTTCACTGTTTGTTTCCTGTGTGTGTTTTTTTTTTGGGGGGGGGGTGTATTTCCCTTTGCACAGCCTTTACTTTTTCCTCTATTTTCCGACCATACTCAACCATTTCTGTGAGCATCCTAATTACCAGTCTTTTGAAGTCTGCATCTGATAAGTTGGCACTCTCTTCATTGCTTAGTTCTTTTTTGGGAGCTTTGATCTGTTCTTTCATTTGGGCCTGATTCTTTGTTTCAGCGTGCCTACTAGGTAGTAAGGTGTGGGGGCTTAGGTATTCACCGGGCTTAGGTATTCACTGGGATGGGGCAACCCACATTGCTATTTTGTGGCCCTGTATGGGGGATAGTGGTTCAAGAGGAAACAATGCCACTTGCTCAGCTCTCACTGGCTTTCAGTCACTTCCTTCACTACCCACAAGCAGAATGGTCCCTTCTGATGCTGATTTCTGGGTGAGGGGTGATTTGTATACATTCTGGAACCCTGTGGGTCTTTTTGACAAACTCTTCCTATGAAGCTGCGAGTTTCTCCCACCACGGCAACCCCCACAGGTTTTTACAGCCAGAGGTTTTGAGGCTTTCTTTTCTCATACTGGAACCCTGGCTTGAGCAGCCTGTCTCAATCTCCAGTTCATCCTGGTTCGTCTGCACACAAATGTTGAACCACTAACTGCCACCTTGCCCATCTGGTCCTCCAGCTGCTGCCTTGCTGTGTGTCTTCTCCGTCCCTCCTACTACTTTGAATGAATGTTTCTTTAACTCCTTGGTTGTTGGATTTCGTACGGTTTGATTTTCCAGCAGTTCTGGTTGGGTTTTTTTTTTGTTTTGTTTTGTTTTTTTTAATTTGTTGTCTTCCTTTTGGTTATGAGAGGAAGCGAACTGTATCTGCCTACACCTCCATCTTGGCTGGAATTCCTTCATCACTTTGAATACTTCTTACCAGTCCCTTCCAGACAAAGTTTCTTTGTCTAGAGAAACCAGCCAGCAGTCCTACAGAAACTCCTCTGTAGGTAACTCTGCTCTTCTGTTGCTGCTTTCAAGATTCTCTGTCGTTGTCTTTTGGCATTTTAATTGTGATGTGTCTTGGTGTGGATCCAAGTTGTTTGAATCACTCTGTGCTTCCTAGAGTTGTATGTCTATTTTCTTTACCAAATTAAGGAAGTTTTTTTTCTTTATTTTATCAAATAAGTTTTTGATTTCTTGCTCTTCTTCTGGCATCCCTATGAATCAGATGTTAGTACATTCGAAGATGTCCCAGAGGCTCCTTATTCTGTTTTTGTCTTTTAAAATTTTTTTCCTTGCTATTGTGATTGAATGTTTTTTTTCTTCCCTATGTTCCAAATATATTTGAATCTTGGTTTCATCTCCTCTGCTGTTGGTTCCCTGTGGATTTTTTTTTTTCCCCACATAATGCAGCCTTCATTTATTTTTAGAGAAAGAGTAAGGGAATGAGAAAGTGGGGGAGAGAGACATCAATGTGTGGTTGCCTCTCACGGGTACCAGGAACCTTGCCTGCAACCCAGGCATGTGCCCTGACTGGGAATCAAACCAGCGACTCTTTGGTTCACAGGCCCGCACTCAATGCGCTGAGCTACACCAACCAGGGCCCCAATGACTTTTTTTGAGCATCCTGATAACCAGTGTTTTGAATTCTGCATTTGATAGGTTGCTTATCTCCATTTCTTTTAGTTCTTTTCCTAGGGTTCTGTTCTTTCATTTGGGCCATATTTCTTTGTCTTATTTTGTAAGCCTCCCTATGTTCATTTCTGTGTATTAGATAGAGCTACTTTGACCTTCTTTTTTAGTAGCATGCTCTATTGTAGAAAAGGCGCCTGTCTGGAAGAATATGGCTTCTTTACATCCTGAGTTGTCTGACTTTTCTATAGAGCTCGATCTTCTGATAAATCTGGGTAAAATTTGTTTTGTAATATACTTGTATTTGTTTTCTGTAGTTGTGCATGGAGGCAAAGCATGTTTTCCTATGCCTCCATCTTGTCCAGGCTATCAGAAGAGAAAGTGTGCATTGCTTTGGAGGCTAGTAGCCACTTAACTTGTCACCTGTCCATATGCACGTGGCCTGTATTCCACTGGTCTGTGAGATCTTGCCCTCTCTAATCTTCTTTCCTCAACTCCTAAACTTCTCCACCCTTACTTCTTCAACAGACGATCTATATTGGACACCTCATGCCCTCCTCTTTTTTAAAAAAAATGTGATTTTTTTTTTTTTTTTTTTTTACATTACCTTTTGGTCCCCTTAGTGATTTTCCAGTCCTAATGGCCATGAAGTGGCACCTTATCATGGTTTTGAATTCTGTATCTGTGGTGAGTAATCTTGTTACACAACTTTTCATTTGGTTGTTAACCATTTGTGTATCTTGGGGGAAAATCTCTATTTAAGTCCCTTGTCCCTTTTTTAACTGGCTTTTCTTTTGTTACTGAACTATAAAAAAACAGTTCAACATATATTACAGGTTAGGCTCCTTTATGAGTTACATGATTTGTAAATATTTTATCCAACTTGTGGGTTGCCTTTTCATTCTGATAGTGTCCTTTGGTACACCAAAGTTTTTAATTTTGATAAAGTCCAATGTGCTGTTTTTTTCTTTTCTGCTTCTGCTTTTGGGTCATAGCTGAGAATTCATTGCCAAATCCAATGTCATGAACATTTACCTCTATGTTTTCTTCTAAGAGTTGTGTAGTTGTTATTTAATTGTTATGAGTTTATTTGAGCCAAATTCATGACATACCGGAAGCAAGATCTCACATGCTCCGTGTTACATAGTTTCAGCACTCAAATGAGGTTGTTAGGTAAAGGGTTAAATTTCGTTCTCTTGAACGTGGATATTCTTTTGTCCCAGCACCATTTGTTGAAAATACCGTTCTTTCTCCATTGAATGGAAGACCTTATCTAAAATCAATTCACCATGAATACATGGGTTTATTTCTGGAATTTTAAATGTATTTCATTGGTCTATATGCCAGTACCACAATGCTTTGATTGCTATAGCTTTATAGTGTGTTTTGAAATTAAGAAGTACTTTTTCGCCCTGGCTTCTGTGACTCAATGGATTGGGTGCTGGCCTACCAACCGAAAGTTTGCCAGTTCATTTGCCAGTCTGGGCACATGCCTAGGTTATGGGCCAGGTCCCCGTTGGGTGGAGTGAACGAGGCAGCCAATTACTGTTTCTCTTGCACATCACATTTTTTCCTGCCTTTTTCCTCTCTCTAAAGATAAAGAAATAAAATCTTTAATAATTTTTTTAAAGTACTTTTTTAATATTGGCTATTCTGGACCCTTCTTCAGTCCAGTGGGTCTGTGCTTCAATCTCCATTACCTTTGCAAATACCACCACCTCCACCCTTATAATTTTACATGAGTTTAAAGGTCTTGTTTTTCATTTTTGCATAAAAAGGCAGTGTGGTTTTAATAGTGACTGCATTTAATCTGTAGATTGTTTTGGGCCTGTTGCCATCTTACCAGTATTGTTTGAATCTTGCAGTCCATGAGCACAGGACTCCTTTTTATGTATTTAGGGTTTTAATTCATTTTACAAATTTTTACAGTTTTCGGTGTACAAGTCTTTTACCTCCTAGACTAAATTTGTTCTCAGGCGGTGTTTGTTTGGTTGGTTTTTGGTTTTTTGGATGTTATTGAAAGTGGCGTTATTATTTTAATAAAGTTGGATTTAGTTACCCTTTTATTATATAATGTCCTCTACTTTTTGTAACTGTTTTAGACTTACAGTCTATTTCTCTTATGTTGTTATTGACACCCCTAATTTCTCTTGATTACTGTTTGTGTGAAACATTTTTTTGTCCTTTCACTTTAAATCTGTGTCTGCTTACTGATAGGTAAGGACTTAATAGTGTCATTTTTGTTACTTGTTTTGTGTATGTCCTTTTTGTTTGAAATATTAAAGTGTCTTTAAGAAGAACAAAAATGTCAACAATAAAATGGCAATAAGCATTTGTATATGTTTTAGCAGCTTTTTTTGTCCCTTGTTTTCTCCCTTACTATCTTTCTTTGTGTTTAGTTGATTTTTTCAGTGACACAGTTTGATTTCCTTCTCATTTCCTTTATGCACATTCTGTATTTGTAGCTACCATAGGAATTTCATAGAATATGCTAAAGTTATGTTGTTGTTGTTGTTGTTAAAAATTATATCTTTATATGCTGTGTACTTTTTAACATAGATTTATAATTTTTTGTGCTTTTATCTTTTAGATTCCGTAGAATAAATAGTAGAACTGCCATCTAAAATCACAGTAATCCTCATTTTGTCTTTGTAATTGTCTATATTTACTTTGCCAGAGAACTTTATAATTTTGTTTAACAAGTTATTATCTAACAAATTCTGTTTCCACTTGAAGGACTCCTTTGGCATTTCTTGTAGGGCAAGTCTAGTGATAGTGAACTTCTTCAACTTAATTTCTCTAGGAAGGTCTTAATTTTTCCCTCATTTTGAATGCCATTTTTACCTGTCTCAGTTAATAGTTATTTCTTTGATCGCTTTACATGTATCGTCCCACTGCCTATGGCCTGCAAGAAGGAGCTCTTTTATACCAGAAGAGCTCTGAACAAGTCACTTTTCTTTAGCTGCTTTTAAGATTCCCTGTTTGGCTGTTTGATTATGTGTCTCAATGTGGTCTTCTGGGTTTAATCCTACTTACAGTTCAAAGTGCTTAGACTATTATTCTCTTTGCTTTATCTTTTTGCATCTCAGACTAAATAATTTCAAATGGCCTATCGTCAATTTTGCAGATTTTTTTCTTCCTATTGAAGTCTGCATTTGAACTAAAGAATTTTTCAATTCAGCTGATCTATAGTTGGTATGCAGAGATTTATTGTGTTCCTTTGAATGGGCATGTTTCTCAATTTTTTGTATGTTTTGCTATCTTTTCTTTAAAAGTGGGCATTTGACAAAACTCCCAGTCTGTACACTGGCTGTGTCTGGGGGAAAACCTTCATTAATAAGCCCAGTGTGGAGGCTCAGGATTTTTCCTTTGGACCTTTTCTGGGCATTTGTGTTCCCTAGATTTGTGCTTTTTTGTTTTTGTTGTTTTCCCCATTACCTGTATACATTCAGTTTTAATTAACCTAAGAGTCTCATGTCTGCTTCTTCTGGGAGCCTTAGATTGTTCTGTTGTATTCCTCTCCCATATCTCTTGGCACCAGGTGTTCACATGACTTCAGTCCTTCTGTGATTTTTCAGAAGCTCTAACACCTGCCTTTGCTCCAAGTTAGGCAACACAGAAACCTGTTCCTTAGGTAGTGATAGGCCAGAATATTTTAATACATTCCGCTTTTTTCCATTACAGTTTACGTTCAGTAGTATTTTGTATTAGTTTCAGGTGTACATACATTGCTCTCTTTTCTTCCCTCCTAAGGCAGGGAACTGAGAATTGGGTTACTTTATCCCAATAGCACTGGGGAAGGGATTGTGCAAGTTTAAGCACATATACCACAATAATTCATACTGTTCTGAGTGGCTTTTTTAAAAATAGGTTTCAAGAAAGAGATAAATAATGATTTGTTGGTCTACTTTTTTATTCATTCATTGGTTGATTCTTGCATGTGTCCTGATCTGGGATTGAACCTGCAACCTTGGCAAATCATGATGACACTTGAACTAACTGAGCAACCTGGCAGGGCTTAAGTGGCCTTTTTCTTAATCAGGTATTCTCTTGGTTGTTGCAAATCTGTTTTCCACAGTTCCCACAAAGCCATTTTAGTCCACCTATATCTGTTTGTGTAATGTTTCCACGTGGGAACAAGGACTTGGGGTTTTTGTCTGCCATCTTTCAGATATCACCCTTGTGGACACTTGAATGCCCTGATTACCCAAAGAAAGGTTCTGAATAGTGTTTTCTCCCAGTGTTGACGTCCTGTTGTCTGCCTTAACCTCAACTGTAATCTTTTGCTCCACGGATCAACACGGCAAATTCACTTGACTTTCAATGGTTCGAGGAACCTTCCTGAATGAGTTTTATGTTCACACAAAATACACAAGGTATTTCTTCTGTATTTGAACCACACCTGTCCAAGTTGGTACCATGGTTCCAGAAATTATTTAGAAATGAAGTAAATATAAAAATCAGCAGTGACAATTCGGACAATGTCTTAAATAGACTGTTTTTAAGCTATGTACCATAGCGTATACAGTTCTTCTGAGCCAATGTATTGTTTTATCCCTCGTCTTGGCTTGTCCATGAATCCCACTAGTGTTGATTCTTTACACAATTAAATGTTAGACAACCAGTACTTCGGGAATCATTTCTTCTATGAAGCCTTCCTTAGCATTCTTCCTCCAGTCCTCCAGAAGAGGTAATTAATTACTTCTCCTCTATTAATTCAACAAGTAATTTTTTAGCCACACATGCTTCTATGATCTATATAAATAATAGTTTTGAAAACCCAGAATTCTGAATTAGTACACGTTTTTTATATACCTGATACTGGTAAAGAAACAACCTTTTTGTTGTTACAAGCCATTTCTAAATAATATAAAATGCATAATTAATTCCTCTAATGTTTAAGAATATTTGAGACCAATATATATTTTCACCAAGATGAAGTGTTTTGTGTGCAGCTTAATAGAAAATAAACTAGAAGAAAAAGGAATTATAGCCATTTAATTTTTATTCCTCTGGCTGCAGTGTTGCCCTATTTAAAATGTGTTCAGATAGCCAGTTCAACTCAGTATCTGTGATTTCAAGTGTGACAAATAACTTCTAAAATAAAACTTATTGTCCCATGACATATAGGAATTAAAAATGCAAAAGTTCATGAAACCTTACAAAAGTCAAAATGGAACAGTGGTGACTCTATCTAGATCTGTGGTTTTTAATCACATTTGCAGGTGTTCAGTGAGAGCCTATACCCCAGTGAGCCCTGTATACACACGTGACTATTACTGATCCATGTTACTTTTTACTCAGTTGGTTCCCTGCTAACCCAGCATGGGCTCTGGTTTCTGGAAGGGTGTGTGTGTGGTTGGTCTTCTTGTACCACAGGTGAAATGGGAGAATGGAATGTGGGAAGGTATGTGGAGCTGCAGGTCTAAAGCATCATAGGATGGGCATCCATTTTTCTCAAACACTTAAGAACTGTCCGTGACAGTCAAAACAGGGTATGGAGCAGGGGGCCAAGTATTTTCATCTTTTCAGGCTAAAAATATTATTGACACAGATCTTTGGGACTTAAAAAATGTGTTGGTGCCAAGTGTGAGGAGGAAAAACAGTGTGGATGCTCATAACCAGTCCTGGCAGGATGAGTAGCGTGCTACCTCAGTTGCCACTCAAGTGCCTGTGTGTCGTGCATAGATTGTGACCTGGTCAGCTCTTCAAGCACCCAGCTCTGCTCCTTTTCAAAAACAGTGATACACATTTGTTTTGTCAATTTCTAATACAATGGCTTTCTCAATTTCACATAACTATCACATGTGTCAGGTATATTTCCAGTGCATACTACTTGTCAGGCATTCTCCTTAGGAGCTTGGGATTTGGTAGTAAATCAAATGAATAAAATCTCTGCTTTGGTACAGCCTCTCTTGGGTGTCAGCTAGGGGGGAAGTGGAAACAGAGGTAGTGAGGCAGATAAGCAAATAAATATTCAGCATTTAAAAATGCAGTGGAAAGTTCTGAATGGTGTGACTAAGTGGGTTGGGCATCATCCCACGAACAAAGGGGTTGCTGCTTCCATTCTCACTTCGCCAGTCCTGGGTCTCCAGTTGGGGGCGTTCAGGGAGCAGCCATTTGGTGTTTTTCTCACCCATCAGTGTTTCTGTCCCTTTCCTTATACCCCTCCATTTCCTTCTCTCTAAAAAGAAATAAAGTGTTTTTTAAGGTAAAATGCAGTGAAAAAAAATAAGCAGTGTAAGAGGACAGAAAGTAGTCGTTAGGAGGTGGTACTATTTCAGATAGGAAGGTAAAGGAAGGCCTTTCTGCTAGAGTGCCATTGATCAGAAGCCTGAAGTTCATGATGGAGTAATCCAGGTTGGACATACATAGTTCTGCATTTGCAAATATCACAAGTATTTTTTTAATTACAAAATATGTGTTTATTATAGGAAATTTAGAAAATAAAGGTACGAGCCAAAAGAAGAAAAGTTAATTTATTAATACCCTCTTAAAATTGCCCTGGCTGGTGTGGCTCAGTGGATTGAGTGCCAGCCTGCAAACCAAAGGGTTTCCAGTTCCACTCCCAGTCAGGCCAGGTGTACCCAGTTAGGGGCGTGCAAGAGACAATCACACACTGTTTCTGTCCTTCCTCCCTCCCTTTCTCTGAAAATAAATAAAACTTTTTAAAATGTCATTATTTATATTTTGATATATCTCCTTGCTTTTTTCATATTTAATAATTGCCATGGACTTTGTTGCTCTTCCCAGAAATGCTGGTCATTTGTTTGTCACCTCTATTTTTCACTTGATGTTAACACTGCATCTATTTAGAATTTGTGGAGGGGAACACCATAATTCTCTGGAGATATGAGGTAAGGGCAACAGTTCTGACTTCCATAGAACAAGGAAGCTAAAAAAATTTTCTGGCCTGATGTGATAATTCAGCCACGTTTACATTTTAAAAATTTTTAGCCAAACATTCAGTTTATAGTTGGTAGAAATTTTTGTCAAGAACTTAGAATGGTATTTATTTTGTGTTTCTGTTCTTTTGATTTTAGTTTACTTGTTTTATAGCACTAGGAAAAAATCCTGATGTCACATGATGTGGAGGGCTTGTTTTCTTATTTTATGCATTACATTCCTATCTGACCTTTAACCTTTGTTATAGGCAAAGAAGAGTAAAACCAAAATGCCATCTCTGGTGAAGAAGTGGCAGAGTATCCAGCGTGAGTTAGATGAAGAGGAGAACTCTAGTTCCAGCGAGGAAGACCGGGAATCAACAGCACAGAAGCGAATTGAAGAGTGGAAACAGCAGCAGCTGGTCAGGTAAAGAGAGCACAGATGGGGGTGGGTTGTGGTGAATTCATAGACATATTTATCCATAAACACTATGGTTTAGCCTCTTTTGAAATCAGAATTGTCAGAGCTGCAACTACCAGTTGCTCATCTGATGCAAAGGGCTGTGTTTTAACATTCAAGATACCCGGGAAACTAACAAACCCCATTTGCTTCTAAATCTAATAGACCCTTTTATATACTTTTCTAAAATTTTATATATAATTTACAGAAGTTAAAAATAAAGAGAAGGGGTGAAAGCAATGTATTAGAAATTTTAAGAAGAATTTAAACGTAGCTAGCTCAAATTTTTATTTTTTTATTTTCCTAGTTTTCAAGGTATACATTGAAATGAGCAGCATTCTTCTAATGTTGCTGAATTGTTGTGCATAACCTGGACCATATTTGTCTCATAAATAGTGATGCCAGATTTCAAATTCATCTCTGATGGGTCTAGTTTGTTATTCTGGTTTTTGAACTAGCAGTATCCATAAACAGTACTTACAAAAACATTTGGTAGAAGATAGCCATTCTTTGCTTCGGAATCCAAAATATTTTCATTTTCAGACACATAAACACCAATTGAATTTATTTGTTTCTAAAATATCTATTTCTCTCCAGTCACTACCTATCTTCTTTCAGCATTTTTCCACTTCAGGACCCTATCAAATAAATTTTAGCATGCAGCATCATAAAACCAGAAAGATTGCTGTCACACACATCGTAGGAAAATGAGCTAGTCCAGGTTCTTGTTACAACAATCTGGGTGATGAAATTGTTCCTTTTGAATGAGAATATTTTATTTCCTTTTTGTCCTTAGGAAATACTGTTTACTTACTAGTCTTGAATTTGAGAAAATTTATTTAGAATATGGTCTTCCCGCCCTAGCTGGTATAGCTCAATGGATTGAGCACAGGCCTGCAAACCAAATGGTCACCAGTTCAGTTCCCAGTCAGGACACAATGCCTGGGATTCAGGCCAGGTCCCCTGTTGAGGGTGTGCATGAGACAACCACACATTGATGTTTCTCTCCCTCTCTCCCTCCCTTCTCCTCTCTCTAAAAATAAATAAATAAAATCTTTTTTAAAAGACAGAGAATATGCCTGGCTAGTGTGGCTCCATGGATTGAGTGCCATCCAGCAAGTCAGTGTCACTTACTCAGTTCCCAGTCAGGGCACGTGCCTGGGTGTGGGCCAGGTGCCTAGTAGGGGGCGCGTGAGAGGCAACCACACACTGAGGTTTCTCTACCTCTGTTTCTCCCTCTCTTCCCCTCGTTCTAAAAATAAGTAAGTAAAATATTTTTTTTAAGAAGAATATGGTCTTAACATATAATCTGAGATTTTACTATGTAGTCAGTTTTATCATAATTAGAATCTACAGTGCCACTCTGTGCCACTTTGTTTTGTATTTGTAAAAGAAAAAAAAAACTGTGCAGATGTCTTCTCCAGACTTGATACGCTATTTTGGGCAATATAATTAGAAAACTGAGGGATGGTATTAGTGACAATTTATTTCATTTTTGCTTTATCCTTATAGGTGATTGCATTATTATCAGGGGTTGGTTTGTTTTTTATTGTTTTAGTCTTTTTTTTTATTTTTAGTATTGCTGGGAATTCAGTAATGATTAATTCCTACAATGATGAAATAGCAAAATGATGGAGGGAGATGCCAACAATCCTGTAATTTATCTTAGAGTATTTTAGATTTTGAAAAGAATCTACTACACCCATTCTAATAATTGCAAGATAGAATCTGAGAGCTTTAATGTTTTTTGTTTTTAGAGGGCGGAAGGGAAGGAGAGAGGAAGAGAAACAAATGTGTGGTTCCCTCTCACATGCCCCCTACTGGGGACCTGGCCCACAACCCAGGCATGTGCCCTGACTGGGAATCAAACTGGCAACCCTTTGGTTCACAGGCTGGCGCTCATTCCCCGGAGCCACACCAGCCAGGGCTAATCTGTTTTTTTAAATGACTGAATAAGCCTTGAGATACCAATCTTTATGAATAGAACTGGTCAAAAGAGAATCTCAAAAACATTAGGTCCAAAGGTTCCTGATGGTCTATTGAAGGTTAAATATATCTTTAAAGAAGCATAACTCCAGAGGCCACTAAAAACTTTGATAAGAATGTGTTTTATTCCTTTAATGTGCCTTTAGTGGTTGCTGAAGATAAATATATGCACTAACATACACATAAAGCTATATAAAGTATGTGTATGTCTTTCATTGACCCATGAAAAAAACTTGATAAAAGAATTTTCTGGTACTTAGCTGAGAAGCTTGAAGCATTTTCACATCTTGAAACTTTCACATGTTTCGGTTAGATATTTTTAGTAGGAAATGAATGGTTTTATTCTTTTTTTTTTTTCCTGGTGAAGTAATCTATATGTTGTTTTCACAGTGGCATGGCAGAAAGAAATGCTAATTTTGAAGCCCTTCCTGAGGATTGGCGAGCAAGACTGAAGCGAAGGAAAATGACTCCAAACACATAGTTTTTGTTGTTTTGTTTTCGATTCTTATTGTGTGTGTGTTCAAAGTCTTAACCTGTTTTACTGTTGTCAATAAAGTAAATGCTATGGGGGGAGCATATGAATTTTCTGGGCAAGGACATACCCGTAGAGTTTCACATTTGTGAGATGCAGTTTTTTCTCCTTTGCCGAAGGGTGGGGTGACTGAACACTTGGGTCTGGCTGCCTTTATTGTTACACTGGCAAACTCAGCATGCTAGGTATGTCACCTCATCAGCCTGGACCGTGTGGCTCATGAGGGTGACACCTGTGTAGAGGACCCTGACAGAAAGTGAGCAGTTTCCCTTCCTGATGGAGGCCCATGAGGCACCCCAGTGTGGAGCGCTCCCACCCGCTCCAGAACAAGTGCAATTAGGAGGCAGCTCTGGCCTCTGCCTCGCTTCCCTGGGGTGTCAGTCTCCCTGAACGCTTCTGCTTGGCTCCCCCTGAAGTGCAGAGTTGGTCAGGCTGCTGTTTGCCTTGTGCTGGCAGGTGGCCACGCTCTAAAACTGTTAAATCTCGCACATTCTGGAATCGGAGGCTGTCATTTCATGCACAAGGTGAAATACTTCCATTTCAGTACCAGCAGCAGCATGTGTCCTTGTCTTTGACTTTGAGGATCCTCCCTTATATCTGTCCGTTGGTGTAGCCAGAGCCACTATGTTGATGTCTCCATTGTCTTACCATATTCCAAAATCACCTCCCTTCTATGTGTGAACTATTTTCCATAAAATTCCAGTATTTAAAAAGCAGTTTACTGTTTTGTATTTTCTATTGTACCACAATCAGGTAAAAGTCACTTTAAACTGAAGAAAAGTCAAATTGTGTTTTAAAGCTGTTTGTATTTATCCAGTTTCTGACCTTGTAAATTTGTATATATGCTCTAATAAAGCCTCTTTTTTTAATACTTTCGATGGTCTATCCTTTTGCTCTTGTAAATTTAACTCCGTAATTATGTAACCAAGCCTTATTTTTAAGTCGATCTTTATTTATTTTTTTAATCTTCACCAGAGGACATTTTTCGTTGCTTTTCAGATGGGAGGGGGACGAGGAGAGGAACATTAATGTGAGAGTGGCACCCTTTTGACAACGCTTGTTAGCTGAGGCCGAGGGACAGCAAATGAGTTTGGGGTGTGTTGAGGACTACAGGCTCAGTATTCCTTGGCCCGTTGTGACCGACAACCCTGAAGTGCTGCAGTCGTGTACGAAAAGGACTTTGAAACCGCGATCTTGCCAATCCTGGCCTGTGGCTCGGTGAACGAGCACCGTCCTGCGATCCGGAGGGTCGCCGGCCTATTCCCGGTTGGTTGGCTGGCGCTTAGACCTGGGTTGCGGGCCAGGTCCACGTAGGGGGCGTGCGAGAGATAGCTGATCTGTGTTTTCTTTCACACCTGAAGTCTCACTCCCCTCTAAACAATTTTTAAAAAACAGCAACCTTTCCTTATTAGGCGTGGCCTCCATCCCCGGAAGCGCCCAGCTGCCCACCCTCCCGCTTCCGCTTCGCGGTTGCTAGGTTACGCGGGCCCCAGCAGCAGGCGGAGGGTGAGCTTGCTTCTCGGGTCCGACCGGTGCACAGGAGGTCTCTACCTGCTGTGCCTCAGCCTCCGGCCTCGCTCAGGCGTTCCTGCTGCCTAAGGGGCCCTGCCCCTGCGCCTGGGAGCGCGGCAGCGGCTACCTTCCCTCTGCGCTTTTAAGAAGTCCATCAGCCCCGCTCACCCTGCGAGTAACTTCCCTTCACCACCTTCCCGCGGACCAGGAAGCCCTGAACCCCTGTACCTAATTTTCAGAGCCCACTCTCCGAGCCTCTGACCTTTCTTTTCTATCTACCGCAAACAAACTCACCGTATCCGCCTGTTCTCGTTTTTTTTCCACTTGCGGCTCCTGGTGGCGGGCATCCTGCTCAGGGAGAAGGAAGCCTGCAGCCTGTAAACGACGGGTGCCTCGGGAGGAAAAGGCTGGAACAACGGTCGCCCTCCCTAATTCCTCAGGTGCGCCTCCGTGCCGCAGAGGGAACCACCGGTGGGGGCTCTGTCTGAACAGAGGCTGAGTCGGCAGAGAAAAGGGAGCTATGAGGCAGGGCGTCCTAAAATCTCATGGGAGCTGCGGGAGCAAAGGGTGGGAGCAAAGTGGTGAATATGGGCAAACTTTTCAGTTGTCCTGTTGTTCATCTTCTGTGCAATCAGCTGCCCTTTTGGAACTCGGGCAGTGGCTGTGACTGGATGCCTAGGTGACTGATCTTCGGTGTGCCATACAGCAGTAACATGTTCCCAGCGCTGGAAACAGACCTAAAGCAGGAGGTGGGTACAAGCCCCTCTCCAGGAACTCCACGGAAACCCAGTACAATTGGAAGGTGGACCTTTTTCCGAGCTGGAGATCTTCACCCCCGGGACAGTGATTTGTGTGAATGTCTTTCAGAAGGCTTGTTGACGGAAGTCCTCAGGCATACTGTCCTCTGCAACAATGCTTGTGTACTTGTTAAGAGTTCAGTATTATTCGAAAGGACTTTCCTGATTTAAATGGCCTTTCCTTTCACAGACTCATCCTGATCCTTATGAAGACTTTATGTACCGCCACCTCCAGTACTATGGCTACTATAAAGGTAATATTTTACCGGATGGGGACCGGGCCCAGAGCCAGTAGTGTGTGGGTTCTTGACTTCATGCAGGACAGTTCACCACAAGAGTCCAGGTGAATTTGAGAGTACGTTTATTAAAAGCTGGGACAGTGAAACAAAGGAAGGGCTTAGGGTAGAAGAAGCAACAGGTAAGATCCAAGGGGCCTTGGAGACAGGATCAGGGGGTTAGCCTGGAACGAGCTGCTGGTGCCCAGTGCACCCCTGGTTGCAAGTCTGTTGGGGACCCCCAGAGTTTAGGAGATAGGAAAAAGTTCATATTGGAGGAGTGTGGCCCTGCTCTAGAGCGACCTGTACTGGGTCTTTGTCCTAAGGGTTTTTTTCTTTCTTGGGGGTTGCAAGGAGAATCTTAGGGGAGGGTTTCAGCAGGATATTCATTTGCTCTCCAGATGTGTTTTTCATATGCTGATGCATCAAAATGAGTGTACAGGGGAGTCTGGGATTACTCGTTGATCTGCTTTACTGCTTTATCTTGGGCCTGTCAGACCCAACTTCATTTTTTGTTGTGTTTACCTGGCATAAATGGCATTAATCGGGTCCCTGTCCCCTAACTCCCTGACCAGGGTGACGTAAGCTATGTATTTATTCTCGGTTAGTGAGGAGCAGTGAAACCATTTGCTCTCAGGTGTCCCTGGTTAGGGGACACCTAACCAGGGTCTCGTGATTCACTATCTGGCTGGAAGTTGTTCAAATTGTTTGGCCTTGTTTAATTATCTGGTCTCAGTTTTCCTATTCTGCTAGCCCAGGAAATTTCCTGGATTCTTACCATCCTGCTTCAGTATCTTGTTCCTGTCTAGCATCACCGTTCCTGGGTTCATAAAGTAAAATGTTTCATTAACTGAGAGAGTTATGCTTGGGTCAACTAATGACGAATTTTTCCAACACCATTAGTGAAAAGTGCTTCCTTTCCCCATTGTCTGTCTGTCTTCCCTTGCACTAATACCCTTGGTTAATTATACTATGTGACGTTGAAAGTCTTTTTTTTTTTTTTTGGCCTTAAAACTTCAATGTGCTGGATTGTGGCATGAGACATTATTACTAACTTTTGTTAATACAGTCTTAATATCTGGAAAGGCACATCTTCCAGATTGTTCTTAAAAAGTGTCTTGGTTATTCTTGCCTTTTTATATATAACTTTAGAATTGGCTTATGATATTTTCTTTTAAATGTTGGCCTGGCTGGTGTAGCTCAGTGGATTGAGCATGGGCCTGCGAACCACACGATCATGGTTCGATTCCCAGTCAGGGCACATGCCTGGGTTGCAGGCCCGTTCCCAGCAGGGGAGTCATGAGAGGCAACCATACACTGGTATTTCTCTCCTCTCCTTCCCTTACCCTCTAAAAAAGATAAATAAATAAATAATTGTTTTTAAAAATGTTGGGATTGCACTGAATCTATAGACTCTAATTTCACAAGAACTGAGAATTTCCTGATACTGGGTTCTCCAATCTATAAATGTAGTCTAATTCCCCATTTACTTAGGTCTTCCTTAATCTCTCCCAATAAAGTTTTGTAACTTTTTTCATAAAATTATCTTTAAAGATAATTGTAAATTATCTTTCATTCTGATTTTCTAACTTTATTCCTGTTATTTAGAAACAAAGGTTTCATATTGACTTTATTGCTTTCAACCTTGTTAAACGTTCTTTTTTAACTGATTACCGATTTGTTGAAAACCGCACAGCCAGTTTGCCAGATTCAGCAGAGCCCTCGGGGCAAAACAGGTCTGGCACCAGGGCTCCGCTCCCACTCTGAGTACCAGCCTGCACTCAGTGGCAGCTCTCGGCCACTCTTAGAGCTACCAGGTCTCTCTGCCTCCCAAGCCCTTTATTTTTCCCACTCTCCATGCTGCTTCTCAAGTCTTCTCCTTACTGTGAAATGGGGGAAATGATGTTTAACTCTGGCAAATTGGGACGTGGAAGCTCTTTGGGAAATGAGGTGTATTCATTGTAAAGGCCTGTGGCCATAGGGTTTGGTAGTGGTGGTTTTGACACGGACCTTGGTGTTGGAGGTGGCGAACCGGTCTTCCAGCACCTTTAATTAAACTCTTTTCTTAGTTCAGAAAGAGAGTTTACCAAACTCTGCCCCACCAGTGTGTTTGGAAGAATAGTCCCCAATTCGATTCATCTTGGGTGGCTCCTTTAGGGAAAGAGATGACTTGATACCAGACCTCCTGCACAAGGAGAACCTTCTGTGTGAGTAATAATCAGTGTGCAGGGGCCCCGAACCCTCACTGCCCTGAGCAACTGCTCTGGGTATTCAGGAGAACATGCCCAGTGTAGGAGAAGCCAGAGAAGCACCTTGGCCACTGTTCTGACATCACTCAGAAATGTTCTCCCTAGCCCTGGCTAGTGAGGCTCAGTTGATTGGAGCATCATCCTGTAACCAAAAAGTTGCAGTTTTGATTCCCAGTCAAAGCTCGTACCTAGGTTCAGTCCCCAGTCTGGGAGTGTACAGGAGGCAGTCAGTCGATGCGCGTATCTCTCCCATGGATGTTTCTCTCTCTCTCTCTCTCTCCCCCACCCCCTTTTTCTTTCTCTCCCTTCATCTCTTTCTAAAAGCAGTGAAGAAATGTCCTCAGGTGAGGATTCTTTTTTTTTTTTTTAAGTCTTCTGTAGATCTACTTTGGATAGTAGGTTTAAATTAAAATACTCTACATTCTAGGTTGTCATCCTCAATTGTTGGCAAATTGGTTAAGACTCTTTGCTCAAGAGTAAAACATTGACTTTTTCTTCTTAAGGTTTTATTTATTTATTTTTAGAGAAAGAAAGAAGGGAAGGGAAAGAAACACCTTTGTGAGAGCAACACAGGCATGTGCTCTGACCAGGGATTGAACCAGCGACCTTTCGCTTTGCAGAAGGGACCCAACCAACTGAGCCACACTGGTCAGCACTAAAACACTGACTTTTCACACAGTTTTGTTGGATATATTTGTTAAGGCTCTTTGCATAAGAGTGGTGGAGACTACTGCCAGCTAGCTTAAGCAAAAAATAATTTTCTACAGGTATTCCACAGGTTTATTCCAGAATCCAAGGCAGGAATTCAGTGCAATCTCTCCCTCAATACATAGTCACCCAAACATCAATTCCCTGCTCTTTACTCTACATCCTCCCTGTCCCCAGCCCAGGCTGCCATCACTTCTCACTATTGAAAAGCTTCACAACTGGTCCCCTGGCTCCTCCTGTTCCATCATTGCCCCTTTCCAACGCAGTTTCCACACAGCAGTGCTTTGTTTTATTTGCCAATCTGATTGTATCCCTTTTCTAGTTAAAACTTTTGAATGACACGAGACCCAAAGCCATAAACTAAAACATCGATAATTTTTACAAAAAGTTAGACTTCCGTATTGAAAGAAGTACCATCCATAAAGGAAAATCAGAAAATGAAAAAATATATATTTGTGACAAACACATCAAAGGGTTAATTTTTCTTAATATATGTTATTGGTTATGATACAACAGTTGCCCCATTTCCCCCCCTTTATTCCCCTCCACACCACCTCCCACCTGCATTCCCCCCCTTTGGTTTGTGTCCATGGGTCATACATATAAGTTCTTTGGATTCTACATTTCTTATACTATTCTTAACATCCCCCTGTCTATTCTTTCTACCTATTTATCCTACTAATCCTCTGTACCTTTTCCCACTCTGCCCCACTGATAACCCTCCATGTGATCTCCATGTCCGTGATTCTGTTCCTGTGTTAGTCATTTGCTTAGTTTGTTTTGGTTTTTGTTTTAGGTTTGGTTTTTAATAACTGTGAGTTTGTTGTCATTTTACTGTTCATATTTTGGATCTTCTTTTTCCTAGATAAATCCCTTTAACATTTCATATAATAAGGGCTTGGTGATGATGAACTCCTTTAACTTGACCTTATCTGGGAAACACTTTATCTGCACTTCCATTCTAAATGAAAGCTTCGCTGGATAGAGCAATCTTGGATGTAGGTCTTTGGATTTCATGACCTGGAATACTTCTTTCCAGCCCCTTCTTGTCTGTAAGGTCTCTTTTGAGAAATCAGCTGACAGTCTGATGGGAACTCCTTTGTAGGTAATGGTCTCCTTTTCTCTTGCTGCTTTTAAGATTCTCTTCTTATCTTTACTCTTGGCTAATGTAATTATGATGTGCCTTGGTGTGTTCCTTCTTGGGTCCAACTTCTTTGGGACTTTCTGAGCTTCCTGGACTTCCCAGAAGTCTATTTCCTTTGCCAGAACTTGAGGGAGTTCTTCTTCATTGTTTGTTCAGATAAGTTTCCAATTTGTTGCTCTTCCTCTTTTCCTTCTGCCACCCCTATAATTCGGATGTTGGAATGTTTAAAGGTGTCCTGGAAGTTCCTAAGACTCTTCATTTTTTTGAATTCTTATTTCTTCATTCTGTTCTGGTTGAATGTTTCTTTCTTTCTTCTGGCCCACTCCATTGATTTGAGACCTGGTTTTCTTCCCATCACTGTTGGTTCCCTGTAAGTTTTCCTTTATTTCACTTAGCCTAGCCTTCATTTTTTTCCTTTAATTTGCAACCAAATTCAACCAATTCTGTGAGGATCCTGATTACTAGTGTTTTGAACTGTGCATCTGATAAGTTGGCTATCTCTTTATTACTTAGTTGTATTTTTTCTGGAGCTTTGATCTGTTCTTTCATTTGGACCATTTTTTTCTTGTCTCGGCATACCTGTTATTTAGTAAGAGGCAGAGCCTTAGGTGTTCACTAGGGCAGGGCAACTCAGGTCGCTGGGTAGTGATGCTACATGTGGGGAGGAGTCCAAGAGGAAACAATGTCTCTTGCTCTGCTCTCTGCCGGCTTTCAGTTACTTCCCCTGCTTCCCACAAGCAAATTGGGCTCTTGTGGTGCTGATTCCCCAGGTGGGTGGGTTTGTGTACATTCTAGGACCCCGTGGTCCCTCCAAGAACTCTCCTGTGAGGCTGGGGGTTTCTCCCGCTGCCACCTCAACCCCCACAGGTGTTTTCGAACAGGGGTTTGAGACTTTATGTCCCTGCACTGGAACTCTGGGTTGTGTGGTCTGTCTTGCACCCCAGTTATTCCTTCTGGTTTATCTGCACATGAATGTGGGACCTTCTGCTCCACAATCCGCCACCTCGCAGGGTCCGCCAGCCACTGCCTTGCCCACATCTTTTCTACCTCAGCTGCCTGACTCCATCCCTCCTACTGGTCTGGATGAAGGTGTCTTCTTTAACTCCATGGTTGTTGAACTTTCATACAGTTTGATTTTTTTGTCAGTTCTGGTGCTTTTTTGTTTTTAAATTTGTTGTCCTTCTTTTGGTTGTGGGAGGAGGCACAGTGTATCTACATATACCTCCATCTTGGCTGGAAGTCTGGATTTTCTTTTAACAAAACAGCTATTATAAATCAATATATAAAAGATGACCAAATAGAAAACTGGGCACATAGTTTCTAGAAAAACGAACACAGATGGTCATAAGCTTTATGAAAAGATGCTCAATTTTACTTCTAATTAAAGATACAAACCAAAATATCAAGGTACCATTTTTTAAATATGAGATTTGGGCAAAAAGACAAAGTGCCAAAATCAACTGGTAGAAGTAACAGGACAGTGGGTTTCAGTTCGGAGTGGACTGGATGGCCCGACACCCTTTTCCCCTGCTTTGATCGTTGGAGCGAGGAAGATTTTTTCTTTCTTTTCTTTATGGCAAAGCATTTATCATCTTTTTTTTTTAACCAAAAGAGTACAAAGGTAAAAAGGAAACTTACATTTAAATGGTAGAAATAAGCACAAAAGGAAAACTAAAATCCCTCCTTACTCAGCAACCCCCAATATAGGCACTGCTGTTATTCTTTTTTGGAAAAAAAAAATCTTCATGTGTCTATATTTTTCTTTCTTTTTTTTTTAAGACTGTATTTATTTATTTTTTTAGAGAGAGGGAAAGGGAGGGAGAAAGCGGGGGAGAGAATCATCAGTGCGTGGTTGCCTCTCATGTGCTCTTCCTGGGGACCCTGGGGACTGGGAATCAAACTGCTGACTCTTTGGTTCATAGGCCGGCGCTCAGTCCACGGAACCACACCAGCCAGGCTTTACCATATTTTGAAATGTTTATTGTTCCTCCCCCCCACCCCCAATTAAACACTAGGGAGAAGATTTAGAGGTAGAAATACTGGGTGCCGAAGTGGGTGTGGGGAATGGAAAGGGGCAGGGGAAAGAGGGCAGAGAGAAGACAAAGATCTCCGAGACAGACAAGGCTGCCTTCTCTTTCCTCTTCCTAGGGCCTCCCCGTCTCTCTTCCTCAGCTGTGCACAGACAGACAGAAGCTGTGAGCAGAGGTACTTCATGCCCCTCCAACCGCACAACTCAGACTCCTTGGCGGGAACAGGGCTCCCCGAGCTGCTCTCCCCACCGGCGCTGGCAGCTGCCTTTCCTTCCCCTGCCAGTTTCTTTCTGTTCCTGCTTCCTCTCATTTCCTTTCTTTCTCTTTCTCCCTGAAAGTCTTTCTTTTCCTCCCTTTTTCCTCATTCTCTGTTTCCCAAGAGCTCTTTTCCTGTCCCTCCTGACCGTGCACAATAATTTCCCACTCCTTTATCATTCTCTGTGTAGAAGTCTCTCTGTCCTTTGAACAGTTACATTATGAAGTAGAAACTTAATTTGCAAGTGGTTTTAAATGAAGTTTTACGTACACTTTCCTAAAATGCTATCCTAAAATGCTAACGGGTGAAATGAAAGATCTCTCTCTTGCCTCATTCTAAACAAAAGTAATAAGACGCCTTAAGTAACTTTTTACTCATTTGCAACCCACTGTTAAAATGTCTTAGGCTCATTAGCTCTGATTTTTTAGAAGAAACTAAAAAGTTTCTTCTAACTTACTCTGAAATATTTAATAGACTGTGCAGAATTTTAGTTTGATTTTTATCATTTCAGTGCTGTCATCCCTAATACGTCTCCTTGAAGGAGAAATATGTGATAAGATTGCACATCTGTGCCCCTATTTTGATACAGTGCGTCCAGTTGTTTAGTTGGTACAGTTGAGTAGTGAAGTTCCCAGGAGGAAGAGGAACCTGCTCACTCATCCCCTTGTCCTTTGGCAGATTCTTTTGTGCTGAGTTCACCGCTTTTGAAGAGGAGACAGCTGCTTCACGAGGAGTTTGGTGAAGCAAACCCGCGTCTTCGTCTTCGAGAGCCCCGAGATCTCTTTGCCTTTTTCTCCGGCAGCGAGCCAATGCAGGCCCCCAGATGGCCCGTAGAGTGTGAGGTCATCAAGGAGAACATCCATCACATTGGTAATGTGGCTTCCATGTCATGGTCTGGCCGTGCCGACAGACTTGATTCAGAGACCTCACCGTTTTAAGTCCTGGGTCCTGAAGTGCGGGCAGGACCGGTTCAACATCTGTCCTCTCACCCTGAAATGATTACACTCTGGGCACCTGGTACACACTCGCCAAAGCGAAAACTTACACCAGTCTGTAAACCGGAATGTTTCTGAGTTTACTGGAATGGGAGGATACCTTGCGAGAGACCAAAATATATTCATACTTAAATCCGTTTTCTGGATTGTTCCCATCTCAGGATTAACATGCGTGGCTGAGTTTCATGAAAGTTGCATTCTTTACCAGCTTCGGTATAGTTGATGCACACCCTACATGCCAGAGCATCGTTTACTGTTTTGTTTTGTTTTTTCATTATATTTTTGTTTCATTGGAATTTTTAATGGGAGTGGTGGAGGCATGTTTTTATGACATTACTGGTCATATCTTTGAGCTATTGGTACAAATATAATCCATGCTGAACGCTTCAGCACTCCATTGATGAAGCATTTTCAGAAGTGCATTACATTGAAAAGTGGGGACTTTCTGATTGCCAGGACACTTCTGTCTAGCAAACATCATGTCTCTGCTTTAGACTGCTGAGTAAACAGCTGGATGTTTCTTATTTTCTCACTTCCGTCATATAATATGCATTCAGTAAATATTAATCAAGCATCTACCATATGCTAAGTACAGTGCTTAGTGTTAGAGACACACTCATGAACAAGGCGGAGACACCCGGAGCTCTCACACTGGTGGGGGCGGTTAAAAGATTCAGCCAGGCAATTGCATAGAGCTTGGTGCCTTTGCGAACGCTTAACCCCAGCCTGGAAGATCGGTGCGGGTTTCCGATCTTCCAGGGAGGTCCGAAGGAACAGCTAGACCTGATCCAATTGAGTCAAGGAAAAATACTGCAGTTAGAGGAAATGGGGAAAGAGTGTGTCAAGTTTGGGCAGCCGTGGAGCATCAAGCAGGAAAGATGAGAGATGAAGTGAAATACAGGCTTTCATCAATGGCTTCTATACTTAAAATGATATTGAAAATTTGCCCAAGTTGCATGCAAGAAATCTCTTAGAATTGAGCGTCAATGAAAAAGCCTTGTTTTCTCTGAAACAACTGATACACTTGTTCCTATATGGTAATAAAATGTATGTAGTTGATCATATTTTCCTGATTGTAAAAGGAAGCTTGGGACCAAATTTTGAAGAGTTATTACGGCAACTATGTTGACCTTTCCGGCTTACTTTTAAATCTTCTGTTTATAGCATATGTTTTTTAGTGAAAGTCTTCTCATAGTCTTGTGGAAAGAAGCAAGACAACTTATAAACACCCTAGAGATTTAGGTTCTGCTAAATTTTTATATCTTTTCTTATTTTGCATTTTTTAAATGTCTTCTTTCAGAGAGAGTTCCACCTCAACCAGAATATTTTTATCAACCTACAGGAAACGAAAAGGTGCCAGAAATTGTAGGAGAGGAAAAAGGCACAGTTGTCTACCAATTAGATTCAGGTATTGTCATTACACCAAACAGTGAGTAGTTAATCATGACAGGGTTATAAATATTTTCTGTAATCGTGATTTTTAAAAATTCATAGTTCAGTGATGAATTGTCTTTTCCAAACCAACCAGAATGGGAGGCTGGCTAATCCTGGCCAGTCAGCTTTAAAATTGCAATCTTTTTTTTAAAATGACAGTACTTTTTTCTTAATAGTTCCAAGTTCATTTTATAGCTTCTCCCTTGATATTCCTCTTTCTGAAATTCAGATGTTGGGTCTTTGGGGAACTTGCTCTTCTTTTCTGCACCTCCTATCTATACTTTGGTGAGTACTTCTACAGTATGTGCATGTGACTGTCACTTGCTATGTGGTTTCCTGTGTGAAGTCACAGGCTTCGTAGGGGACGACTCCAGGTCTTTATTATTACAGTGTGCAGGACATTGCACCCAACAAAATACCCTTTTCAGAGGCACGTGGTAGATTCCCCAGTATGCACCATGTGCTAGGTTGTAAGGCAAGTCTTAATACCAATTATTTGAAAGAATTGAAATGGTATTTCTGACCGCAACAAAATTAAATTAGAATCAACAACCAAAGGACATTTGGGGAATCTAAATATTTGGAAATTGAGCAACACATTTCTAATTAGGTAACCCATACGTCAAAAGATATCCTAAGGAAAGTTAAAAAATATTTTGGAGTGAAAATAAAAACATCAGAGTTTGTGTGATGCAGCTGAAAGCGCTCCAAGGTAAATTGATGGCTTTAAATGCATGCATTTGAAAAGAAGAGGAAGAGCCCAAAAAGGATTGTGGGGGAAAGTCTCTTCTTTTCCATCTGGCAGACACCATCAGGTAAGCCAAGACGGGCGCTTAGAGGTGCATCCAGGATCTGTGGAAGACAGAGCAGCCAGATGCAGTGTGCTTCCTTCTCAGGGTGTGCTGTGGGCACTACCGCCTGCTCCCTGTGTTCCACAGGGTCCCCCAACCCACCTGGCCCAATAAAGTACAGCAGACTGTGATACAGGGTCAGGCAAGGTCATACCATACCCGTATATCAGATTCATGTGCACCATGGTGGCCACAAAGGCCCAGTTTCTAAGAGTGCAACCTACAGCAAGCCTGTCCGTCGTGGTGTTAGCCAGCGAACGTTTGCTCGAAGCCTTCAGTCTGTTTCCAAAGGGCGAGCTGGACGTGACTGTGCGGTTCTGAGAGTCCTGAATTCTTACTGGGTTGGTGACAGTTCCACATACAAATTCTTTGGGGTTAACCTCATTGATCCATTCCATAAGGCCATCAGTGTGGACCGGATCACCACACCAGCCCACAAGCACAGGGAGGTGTGAGGGCCGACACGTGCCGGCAGCAAGAGCCTGGTCTTGGAGAGTCACAGTCCCCCCACACTATCGGTGGTTCTCACCCTGCAGCTTGGAGAGGGTACAGTACTCCCAGCTCCACCACTACCGCTAATAAAAGTAATGTTTGTAAAATTCTTACCTAATGAACAATTTAGGACAGTCAAAATGTGCAGGGCGAGCATGAGAAAGATCTCAAATCAATTACCTAAGCTTCCACCTTAATAAGTTTGAAAAATCAGGGCAAAATAAATCCAAAGCAAGCAGAAGGAAGGAAATCAGAGGTAATAATGAAATCGGTGAAACAGAAATCAGAAAAGTAGTAGGGAAAAGCAAACCAAAAGTGGGATCTTTGGGAAGATAAACAAAATCAACAAACTTGGACTAACCAAACCAAGAAAAAAGGAGAGACACAAATTATCAAAATCAGCAATGAAAGGAAACAAACAGCTCTTCAGAAATCAAAAGAATTACAAGGTACTGCTAGCAACAACTTCATGCCAACAGATTGGAGAACACGGATGAACAGGACCACGCAAATGACCAAAACTGACCCAGGAAGAAATTAAAAGTCTGAAGAGATTACAACAAAGAAATTGAATTAGTAATTTTAAATCTTCCTACAAAGAAATCCCTGGCCCAGATGGCTTGACAGGGTTTGTTTGAACCGTATGAAACATTTAACCATGAAATAGCACTAATTCCTTATAAACTCTGAAAACAGAGGAAATGGAGGGAACATTAACCACTCTCTTTGGTGAAGCCAGTATTGTCCTGATACTAAAGCCAAAGACACCACCAGAAAACTATAGATCAATATTCCTCATAAATATAAGTGCAAAAACTTTCAACAGAACCCCTGCATGTTAAAGGATTGTACACCATGACCAAGGTGTCTCCCAGGAGCGCAAGGGTGGTTCACCATAAGAAAGCCAGTGGAACCCCGTTAGTAGAACAAAGCGGGTAAAACAACCATCTATGTACAGAAAAAGCATTTGACAAAATCCAGCCTTTCATGATAAGAAAATTCAGGAAACTAGAAATTGAAGAGAATTCTCTCAACTCAAGGTAATTTATGGGAAAAATGAACAACTTCACACCCACTAAAATAGCTGTAATAGAAATGTGGGCAGTGCTGGGGAGGATGTGGAGCAGGCAGTAATACTAAGATTTACGACCGAAGAGAAAGGGAATTAAGTGTTGAATCAATAATGTCAGGATGCCAACTCAGTAACAGGGAGGGACATGAGGAAGTAAGGAATCCTCTGTCATCGCCAAAAACCCATCTGAAGCTCACTGCACACACAGGTACCAGAGCCCGTTAGAACTTCTTAAAAAGAATTCTCTGCAGTGGGGGAGATGCTGTATTCAAGAAATAGAAAGTAAGAAAATACTCTCATAACTTGAAAATCATCCCTAATTATCGGAAAGGAAATCTGTTTTGTTGGAAGAGGAATATGTACTAAGTGTAGTTAGGAGAAATAGAATGTGTTAAAGACATGACATGAGGGGAGGCTTTTGGAGAAACAACCAGAATAGGGAGAAAGGGTTTCCATTCCTGCAGCCGGAAGAGTTGCAGTTGCTCTAGAGGGCTCCGCTCTGATGTCATTGCTCTGCCCTCTGGTGCCTCAATTATGAGCTCTCCTCATGGTAATAGTAATTCGATGAGAAAAGCCACCGTACTTTGCCATGTGTAATGCATACTTTTTTGCTCAGATTTTTGAGGGAAGAATAAGGAGGCACATTATACATGGGTAGTACTGGAAATGCCTGGATGTGTTCTTGTGTTTTGTAATTATTTGTTTCATAAAATTTCCTGTACCATAATATGTTCAAAAATAAATGCTAAAATTCCTTTTAATGCAAAAAACAAGTATCTAAATAAATTAAAATTGAATTAAAATGAAAGATTTTTTTCCTGAAAGTTTGGAGGGAAAACATAGGTGCACATTTTACACGGCAGAAGTACGTTCCGTGCAATGAAGTCACCAAGGTGGGGACGCTCACCGGCTGCCTAGCTCCACCCTGTGGAGTGTCTGAGGAGGGGTGTGGGAGGTGCTGAAAACGTAGATTGTAAGGGGTAGACTTGGGTTACAAATAATAGGGGGTGTAGTATTTCTACAACCTTAAGCAACTCTTAGGTTTATAAGCCTATTTTACAGGGTTGGAGTCACTTTCAGTAAAGCAGATGCCCACGAATCCTCACTGCGTCCTCTGTTTTAGTCAGATACTTCCGCGCGTCCTACCCAGGGGGGAACCCTGCGGCAGGAGCGCTTTCTCCTGACCCGGCAGCCTCTGTGCCACATCATCCTTGCTGTCCGTGAACACACAGTTGTGGCGGCTGCCTTGACCTCGTCTTTTAGATCCATCAAGGAGAGTTGAGCCCACCTAACGAGGAATAAAGAAACAGAAAACTGAGAAGATGGGGCTCCAGAGGGAACCTGGCAGTTCATCAGTTTAGGGGCCCCACAGCAACTACACGTGATGAGAATATTGGAAGTGGGGGGGGAGGGCAGAAAATTGGTTTGATATTTCTTTGAGAAATATTACTCTGGGCTATGAATTGGATCTTTAATGTTACCTCAGAGACTCAACAAAATACTGAAATTATTAGTGGCGTCTGGTTGCTGGTTGTACTGGGACTAGTTTCATGGAGAGACTGAACCACGTGGGTCCCCAGTTTGTACTGGGATTACATGTAGTTCAGCTGCTGCTTCGGCTCCTTCCTCTGTGCTCAATTTCTTCTTTCACTCACTTCTTTACATGATCAGTTTGTCCTTTGCCCTCATTTATTACCCAAGTGTTTATTATAAGGTCTCCATACCGACACGTAGAGTTGCATAGAAGCCAAAGTCATAGTATGACTGTATTTCCTAGTGAACTGGCTACTCGTATGCTCAGGCCCCTCCCACATCACTGTCTGTCCAGTCAGCATCTTTGTTGGTGTCAGTCACTTGCTGATTGGTGGGTGTTGTTAACATCTGATAATATAATACACATAAATAAGTGCAAAATGAAATTATGGTTCGTAACAAGAGATGCAGGGTTTTATGAAGTTGATGAATGTTACAGAATTGCTTGACTCACTTGCAAAATGAGACAAATGACAAATAAAAACCTAGAAATTTTTTATCAGTTAACAGTTAAACAGAAGATCAACAAGAGATGACTAAAATAGGTTCTTCCAGACACAATGATGAGAATATTGTGGTACAAACAGAAGTCCTTGGGAAAACTGTGAAGCCTGAAAAAAAGTTTTGCAAAAACCAAAGATGATTATGGCATTCTTATTGAATTTGTCTGAAAAGTTGCAGCCCCACTTTAAAATAAAAATTAACAATCGATTCTTTATTATTCCAAGTATTAAAGATTATTATTATATTCTAATTTTGTTAAATGAGATAAGATTCATCACTTTTTTGTTTTAACTTCATTTTAAAGTTAAAATTTTAGATGGGCAGGGCAGGAGAGAGCAATGGGAGGAAAATTGGGACAACCCTAACTGAACAATAATAAAAAAATAAAATTACAAACAAAGTTAAAATCTTAATGTAAACTTTTTACTATTAACTATGATATTTTGGTTCCTTACTTAGGGAAATTCACCCATGCCAATTCTCAAATTTCTATTTTTGTTATATTTAAATCTGGAAGGATATAGCAAAAAATTTTACAGAGTGTGCTACGTTCTCTTTTTTTTGTTTTTCCCTTCATATTTTTAAAATGAATAAATAGGTGCTATTTGTTGTGTGTTCTTAAATAAGATTGCAAGTGTTTTCAGATGCCCCATTTAGAGTATTATCTTTTGCCAACATCCTTTTAAATTAGGGCTTAAATGCATACAAGCAGTATCTCTGATGGCAGGGATGGCCTGTAGCTCTAAACAGGCCTTCAAAGAAGTACACTTTCAAATTAAAGTCTCCACAAGGACAGTTGAAAATTTGAATATTCGTTGTTGTTAACCTAGAACAGCGCTGCTGAACACATACAAGGGCACAATGAATGTTGCTGGATGAATGGATTCTGAGAGGAATGTGTCTGTCCTATCTGCAGTGCCCACCAAAGGCTCCTATTTCACCAGTTCCAGGGTGGGAGGCAAGCGAGGAACTATCAGGGAACCCGCTGTCACGCTGCAGGGACCAGAAGATAACACGCTCCTGTTTGAATCCAGGTTCGAGAGTGGGAATCTGCAAAAAGCTGTCAGAGTGTGAGTAACAAAGAGGGTCTGCCCGAAGGGAGGGTGCCGGAAGTGACTGAGAGGAGTCCTAAAGAACCGCCGTGGGAGTCAGGACTGTTGCTGAAAAGCAGAGGTGATGGGAAATGGTTATGAGGAGGATAAAAAGTGGAAAGATTGTGCCTCGTATTTTCCCCCAGAATAAACATTTATCTAAATTGCTTTTTCTGCTTATAAAAGAAATTAATGCTCATTTGAAGTTTGTATTAAAAAATACATGACATAAAGTTTTGCCCTGGCTGGTGTGGCTCAGTGGATTGAGTGCTGGCTTGTGGACCTAGTGGTTGTCAGTTCAATTCCCTGGGTTGGGGGCCAGGTCCCCAGGAGGGAGCGTGAGAGAGGCAACGGATCACTGTTTCTGAGTCCTATAATCATGCCTTCCAGGCACAACAGTTGATAACAGTTTGAAGTATACTCATATAAATTTTTTCTGTCTATGTATGTGTAATACACATATATTTTATGTATTTTAAAAAATAGGATAATGGTGTGCATACAGTTTTGCGAATTGTTTTTTCCACTCGATACATTATAGATGTTTTTCTATGGCAATACTACAGTTATATCTCCTCACTTTTAGTGGTTTTTATTATTCTATTGTATGGATATTCCATATATTATTTACCCTGTCCCTAACTGATCAGAAATTAAGATATTTACAACTTTTTGTTAAACAAATGAACATAATTAACACCCTTGTGCATGTATATTTTTATGGAGTAAATTCTGACATAAAATTGGTGGGTCAGAGAGTGTGAGCACCTCGGTATTGCTAGTTTTGGCCCCATCACCCTCCGGTGTGATTTCAGTTGCCGTCAGCAGTGTGTGAGAGTACCTGCTTCCCAGTGTTGAAACGTTGACGAGAGGGCGGAGAAAACATCCCGTTTAGTCTGTATTTCTTTAATGATGCATGTGGATGAGTATCTTCACATGTTTTTGCCATTTGTATTTCCTCTTCTGCAAGCTAGTCCTGTTTCTTTTAAACAAGTCACATGCATTCCAGCAAAGCCCCTTTATCTTCAAACAGTTGATGATCAGAGATAAAAACAGCACAGAAAGCTGAAGGGTCTGGTCCGTGCTGGTGATGTCCAGGACGCAGCTAGCAGCCACCACTAAGGGCTCCAGCTTCACTGCTTTTCAGTGTGTTTCAGAGCAATGGATTGCAGTGGTTAGAAACTGCTACTGGGTGTTCTAGACAGACACCAAGAAGCCCAGAGCTCCCCAGAATCCTGTACAACAGTGTGAATTTTGAGACTCTTCTGTCCCACCCCAAATCCACTTTCTTTCCCCAAGTTTCTGTCAGCCTAATACATGAGTTGGAGAACTGGGTAAATGAGAAAATGAATGTTTGATGTAGCAGGCTTTCTGTTGGAATAAGATCTATTTTTACCAAGGAATACCAGTGTTTTGAGGGAGGTGTTACAGAGATATTCTGTATTCTTCATTACAGAGACACCTACGAGTATGAGCTGACCTTGCGAACTGACCTCTACACAAACAAACACACTCAGTGGTTTTATTTTCGAGTTCAGAACACCAGGAAAGATGCCACCTATCGCTTCACCATTGTCAACTTGCTGAAACCCAAGAGCCTTTACGCAGTAGGGATGAAGCCGCTCATGTACTCCCAGTTGGATGCCAGCACCCACAACATTGGCTGGAGAAGAGAAGGAAGTGAAATCAGGTACTACAAGAACAACACGGATGACGGGCAGCAGCCCTTCTACTGTCTGACGTGGACCATTCAGTTTCCGCACGACCAGGACACTTGCTTCTTTGCACACTTCTACCCATATACGTACACTGATTTGCAGTACTACCTCCTGTCGGTGGTAAACAACCCCCTCCAGTCTCGGTTCTGCAAACTTCGGACTTTATGCAGGAGTCTAGCAGGAAATACCGTCTACCTGCTCACCATCACCAACCCATCCCGGACCCCTCAAGAGGCTGCTGCAAAGAAAGGTGTGGTCTTGAGCGCCAGGGCCCACCCTGGGGAGAGCAATGGCTCCTGGGTCATGAAAGGGTTTTTGGACTTCATTCTTGGCAACTCCCCAGATGCTGAGCTCCTCAGAGATATCTTTGTCTTCAAAGTGGTCCCCATGTTGAACCCAGATGGGGTGATTGTGGGGAATTACCGGTGTTCGTTGGCTGGAAGGGACCTGAACAGGCATTATAAAACCATTCTGAAGGAGTCTTTCCCTTGTGTCTGGTACACCAGGAACATGATCAAGAGGTGAGAGCCCCTATCTGTTGAACCTCCTCTGATTACTGCCTAATGGTGGGGGCCGGGAGGGGTGAGGCCTCTGCTAATGTTGTCAGAAGCGGAAATGGCTTTGTAGACAGTCTTTACCATTCTCTTTGTAGTCACGTGGGTTTGTTCATTTTCCAACTTTTAAATCAGGTCTTATCTTTGAGTGGAAACTGAATGTGCAGCGTTTTAGCCAGAGATATTTCACGTAGAAGTGAAATGATTGGAAAAGGTCAAATGTCAGAGGAATTTGTAGGTCTTCATGATGAGAGTTGTGTAATAATAGTATATAACAATTAGTACTTTCGTATGAGGTGACAGGCAGTATTAACAGTGCTTTATACTTACGACCCATTTAATCTTCACACTAACCCCCTGGGGTAAGCACGGTCAATATCCCCATTTTTTTTATATGATGAACAAATTAAGGCCCCAAAAGGCTAAGTAACTTGCCCAAGGCCTAGCATAGTCAGTGACTGAGTAGATATTTAAACACAAGCTCTCTGATTCCAGAGTCTGTGCCTTTTTTTTTCCCCCTTTGGATTGCTTTGAGAAGGAGAGGGAGAGAGACATCAATTTCTGTTCCACTTATTTATGCATTCATTGGTTGATCCTCGTACGTGCCCTGACTGGGGATCAAACCCACAACCTTGCTGTATTGGGATGATGCTCTAACCAACTGAGCTACCTGGCCAGGACTGGAGTCTGAGTTTCTTATTACGATCTTATATTGCCTGTCATTGAAGAAGGAATAATAAATCAGTCAGCGTTTTTCAAGCCTGTATAAAAGCTGTTGAAGGCTATGATATAATAGCACCTAGCTTAAAAGAGCTTCCATTTCATTGGAAATGAGACTCCAACATACAAGAATATGTCCGTGCACAGACCTTCAGCCACATCTGTGTGAAAGGGTGGAGTAGTGTTGGGCTGGCAGCAGAATGGTCAAGGCAGCATTGTTAGGAAGTCAGACAAGCCGGGTTTTGAGACCTGGTTAAATTATCGGCTGGTCCTGTGACCTTGAAAGTCACTTAACCTCTCCGCTTCAGCTTTCTCATCTGTAAAGTGGGGATAATAACGCCTGCCTTGGACGGTTCCTGTGAGGATTAAATGAGGTAATCCATGTAATCTGTTTAGCATGGTACCCAGCACATCATTAGTGGGTGGCATATTATCAGACTCTTCATCCTCTCATTATGGGGAAGGTGACCTCGTTTGGAAGATCACATAGGAAACCAAGAAGATCTGAGCCTTATCAGAACCAGCCCCAGAAAGTGAGGAACCAGGGCTTTCTTCGGTTCTTTTTACCACTGCAGTCACAGCCTCTCTACCTCTCCCCACGTTCCACTGGCCTACACCAGGGTGGGGTTACTTTCATCAGATTTTCTCCACTTCCTTGTCAACTTACCCAAGACCTGCCCCCTACCCCTTTCCACATCAGGAGTGGCTGAGGATGGAGGTAGGGTCCTTTGAAGGCCGTCAGGAGCTGAAATTTTCTTAGAAAGGAGGTATCAACAGACACAAAGAAGAGACTCCAAATAATCCTTGATTATCTGCATGCATTCGGATGTCCACTGACTCCTTCGTTTGCCCCCCTCAATAGACTTCTTGAAGAAAGGGAGGTTCTCTTGTACTGCGATTTCCACGGCCACAGCCGTAAGAATAATATCTTCCTGTATGGCTGTAACAACAGCGACCGCAAGCACTGGCTTCATGAGCGAGTCTTCCCTTTAATGTTAAGCAAAAACGCACCAGAAAAGGTAAGCATGTGAGGTCGTTTTCTGTCCACTGACTAAGGGAGAAGGGAGCACTTCCTTCTTATATGTAGTGTTTGAGTCGGCACTTTGTATCTCTTTTTATCATCTTGGGTTAATCCCAGAAGCCTGACTTCAAGAATTTATTCTCTGTCCATCAGTGGGTGAACAGCTAAGTAAAATGCAGCACATCCACACGATGGACTGTTGTTTGGCAATAAAAAGACTTAACTACTGACGTGCTGGGACATGGAAGGAACGTGAGAGCATGATGCTAAGTGAAAAACAAGACAGAAAGGCCACGTTGCACGATTCCATTCTATGCTGCAGAGTCAGAAAGCAGCTCAGCGGTGGCCCAGGGCTGCGGGCAGGGCGGCCTGGGCAGTGCCTGCTCACGGGCCCTGGTTTCTTTGGGGGTTTTGAAAATGTTCCAGACTTACATTACGTCCCTGTCAATACACTTAAACCATGGAACTGTGTACTTGAAATGTGTGGATTTTATGGTATGTGGATTATATCTCAATAAAGGTGATTTTAAAAAATTGCTCTGGCTGCTTTGCCTGGGCACAGTTCAAACTCATGAATGGAGTTATCTGTCATCTTGAATCCTGTGATTTGCAGTGCAAGCAGGGACTGAAGGACAAACAAAATGTGAATGTCACATGAGTGTCCACAAAAAAGTTTATGTAACACAAGATCACAAATAATGAAGACACTGCAGGGCCAGCTCTGGGGCAGCCGGGCGTACGCCAAGTGCCTGCATTGGTCCAGCACCGTAAAGACACCCACACAGTGTAAATGGCATTGGAAGAAATTAGGATGGATTTAGGAAAGTATTTGAATGATAGTACAAATTTTCTCATGTAAGATATTTAAGACAAATATTTTGTATCTGCTGCTCTTATTGTAAAAAAGAAAAAGACGTTTTCCTCCTTTCTTCTTCCCTTCCTCCCTTCCTCATTCCTTTCTTTTTTCTTTTTTTAATATTCTTGCCCATTTTTGCCAGGGATGTCTTTCTTCCAATGAAATCATTCCCAGCACTGGGGGCTGGGGGCTGGGGATAGGCTGGGATGGGAGTAAAAGACAGAAAACCGTACTTGAACAATAATTTAAAAATGCTTTAAAAAATAAAATAATAATAATAATAATGTTTTAAAAAAGAAATCACTCCCAGAACCCAATATCTAAAACAGTGAAAAGCAGAGCTGCATGGGTGAAGAGGGGCAGAAGGCTTGAGGCTGCGCCCTTCTGCCTCCTCCACCAGCCCTTGGGCAGCAGGGCCCCCAGGCTCCTCAGCAGAGCCCCTGGCCTCAGGGAGAGCACAAGCTAGAGACCACCAGCTAGTGAGGGGTCTCCCAGATGTAAAGCATCTTCAGCAGGATGGCTAGGGTAGGTTGAGGTAGGTGCCAAGGGTACGTTGCAGCTTCCAAGAGAGGAGAGAACGTTGTGGTGGTCGTGAAAGGCATTGGAGAACGTTGAACTCCAAGCGGAGAACACTGGCAAAAGGGAGCAAGAGAGTTGAAGGCAGAGACTGTCAGTCTGAGGCATACACAAATCATGTATAGAGGATAACCCAGCTAGATCCGAGGGCTCAAACTGGGGAGTGCTAGAAAGTAACTCTGACAGTCTGACTGGTGTGGCTTAGTTGGTTGGACTTCACCCCACGAAGAGAAAGGTCACTGGTCCCTGGTGAGGGCATGTCCTTCGGTTGTGCGGCTGTGGGAGGTGGTCCCTGGTTGGGGTGCGTGTGAGAGGCAGCCACCGATGTTTTTCTCACACGTTGATGTTTCTCTCCCTCTCTTTCAGAAGGGAGGGAGAAAGACAGAGAGAGATACATTGATATGCGAGTGATACCCATTCCCTCTTGCAGGCCCCAACTGGGGACCTGGCCCGCAACCCAGGCATGTGCCCTGACTGGGAATCAAATCAGCAACCTTTCGGTTCACAGGCTGGCGCTCAATCCACTGAGCCACACCAACCAGGTGTGGCTCAGTGGATTTTTAAATAAAACACTTTTTTAAAAAGAAAAGTCTTACAAAGGCTGCCCACTGCCTTGAGTGCCAAATTTGGCCAGTGTTCCCAAACAAGTATTCAAGGAACCCTAGTCCTGCAAAATGTCCCTGAGGAAGGTCGGGACGGGAAGGAAGGGTTCATGGCCAATGAGAAACAATATACTCTCTCCGCTTTGGAGGATCACAGTCCTCAGTAAGTTAGCTATTCTGAGAGGTGCTGCAGAGGAAGCCTGTTCAGTTCGTTAACCCTTTATCTCCCTGATACACATGACCAGAGAACTCATGCTTTCCTCTGTAATAACTATTTACATCCCTTAGAATGAGTATTTTACGGAACATACATTAGGAAATAATACATAGATCCCAAGGGGACCATTCTTGTGTCACATTAATGAATCAGCTTAATCATTTGCCAGCTTATGATTAACAGAGGACTTGGATTTCTGTTTAGTTCTCTTTTCATAGTTGTAATTTTAAGGTCCAAAAGTGCAAAGAAGGAACGGGACGCGTTGTGATGTGGCGGATGGGAATCCTGAACAGCTACACCGTGGAGTCTACCTTTGGCGGGTCCACCCTGGGTGAGCTCCCTTCCGTGCACCCTGGGCCAGTGTGGCCAGGGGAGCGATGCAGAGCGTTGGGGAGAGTCGTTCCCTTTAAATGTCGGGGGGAGAATTGGTCTAAAGAATTTTCTTGTCTGTGCCTCATGCCAAATTCCAGTATCCAAAATATGAGCGTGAAATAGAATATTTGATGGAGCATGTAGCGTAGTAGTTGCTAAGGATGTAGAGTCAGGCAAATCTGAGTTTGAATTTGAGCTTGGTTCCCAAGCTGCGTGACCCGGGTGAGTGACTTAACTCTTTGAACCTCATTTTTCTTGAACTGTCAGCAGAGCACCTGCATTATAGGTGCTACTTAATGAGATAGTGTGTGCAAAGCACTTGGCATAGTGCCTGCCACAGGGTAAAGCTTTATCATCATGGTAATTATCATTATAACTTCAGAAATTATAGCCTTCATGATTGTAAGCTTTTTCATTGTCAAAGATTCTTTGGAATCAAACTAAAACTAGAATCAGAGGTGATGTTTTTAAGGAGATCCTCGTAAATTAGATTTGCAATTGCTCATTAAAATTTAATAAGAAATGTTTGTGGATTTTTTTTTTCCAGGCAATAAAAGAGACACTCATTTTACCACTGAGGATCTGAAGTCCCTGGGCTATCATGTCTGTGACACCCTTCTGGATTTCTGTGATCCTGACCGAGCCAAGGTAAAAGTGGAATTTCCACCAATGCAGTGCCTTGGCCGGTGTGGCCCAGCTGGTTGGACCCCAAGGGGTTTGATTTCTGGTCAGTTTAAAAAAAGAAAAGAAAAGAAAAGAAAGCAAGAAATTGTGCTGATGCAGCTACTGTGACCAGTTTCACATGGGTCCAAGTTCCGCTCGGTGGGATTTCAGGTGCTCTTTATTTCTTCCTAACATCTTTCTGAAATTTTTATAATGAAAGGAAAAAAGAAAGACCCCACCTGTCCTCTCTCAGCAAATGGTAAGACGTCAATTCACCAGGCGGAGGGAAGCCATCCTGCCAGTCCCTTCGGCGCGCCTCTTTCTCACTTCCGGGCGTACCACCCCCGCAACGCCCCCCGCCACCCCACCCCCAGCAGCTCCCGTTCTTACCTCCCTTTCTCCTCTTTTGGAAAACCAGCTGTTGCTTTTCTTCTCCAAAACGAACTCTGAGTTTGGTGCATTTGCTAGCCTCCACTAAGGCCCCCTGGGATCTTGCCTCATTAATAACCTCCCCGGTTTTTTCTGCGTCCTCGGTTTCTTCCTCTTCGACTGCAAACGTTCTCAAGTTGCTTCAATCCCAAGTCACAGTCTCGTTTCCTCTGCAGTTTATTTGTCTTCCTGCATCACTCAGCTTCTTAAAAAAGGAGTCTGTACTTGGGGTCTCTTGCTCATCTCTCAGACCCCCTCTGAAATGTCAGCCCTAGGAACACGTGATGGGCACGCCCTCTGGATGCAGCCATGTAACAAAAAATATTTGAGGGAGAATTTGGCCACAGCATGGCCCGTTAAATCATATTTGCAATAGGCCAATGCTGTTCTAACTTTTCCTTCCTTATTATTCCAAAATAAACAAACAAACAAGCAGAACAGACCTTTGCATTTATAGCCAAGAAGTATATTACTGGCTACAGCCAAGGAAATGTAGCTAAAGCAGTGCTTATGGGCATTCTGTCCTAAAAACACGTCTGTGTGTTCCCACAGGTCACGTAGTTTATCTGGTAACATGTCCTTAGTGGCGGACATTACAGCTTCCTCTCCCCGTGTCCTCGGCAGTAAAGCACCTTTTAGCATATACTTAGTCTTTGATGAATAAGTAAACAAATAATCAGAGTGGTTCTTGTTTTCTTTCCACAGTTCATGCAGTGTCTAGCAGAGCTAAAGGAGCTCTTACAACAGGAAATCCATAAGAAATTCAATGAACTTGGACAAGATGTGGATTTAGGAGAAAGTTGGAATGACATCTCTTTGTCTGACATTGAATCCAGGTAACAAACTTCACTTCAAAGAAAAACCAGAGAAGTTCTATTTTTTAAAATTTGTTTGTTTGTTGTTTTATGGGTTTAGAACCTCAGATGCAAAATACTGAGTAAATCATGGCACATATGAATACACTTTGCTCTTTTGACAACTCTGTTGGTTGCTTGTTCTTTGATCCTGTTACAGGCACTAGAAGGGGTTGGGGAGGTGGGAGGCGGTTGGTACGGAGCCTTGGAGGCAGTTGTAAGAGCTTTTGTGTTTTATCCCACGGGGGATGGAAAGCCTTTGGAAGATTTTAAGTAGAGAAGTGCCCTGATCTGCCCAGGGTTTAGCTCCAGCAGTGATACTCTGGCTGCTGTGTGGACACGGGGTGTGAAGAGGGCCTGTCTAAGCAGGGATGCTCTCTAGGGGGCTCTTTCAGTGATACAAGTGCAAGGTGAAGGTGGCTTAGACCAGAGGAGTGGTTGGTGGTGTGTGGGTTGGTGGGATTTGAGGTATATTTTGAAGTTTCAAATGTTGCATCCACCAACACGAGAGACAAATTGTCAGAAACTTTCAGGATTCAGAAATGTTATTTTATTGGCCAAAGTTTTAACCTGCGCAGTGGCAGACCCTCAGAGTGTCCGGAGACTCGGTGCTCATAAGAGCTGCAAACGAGAGCCGCCCTAAGCACTTACAGCTAAGTCTTTTTATAGACGCGAGCAAGCAAGCATTGTGTAGAAGCAAATGATGGCGAGTAGGCAGTTGGCTGACGAGCCTGGAGTTCAGTGGACAGGTCTAACGGCCTCATCACCGGATAGACATTTCAACTTTAAGACGGGGTGAGATCCCGGGGTAGCCAAGTGCAGAGTGAGTGAAGCGGTCCGAGTCTGAGCTGGTTCCACAGCTTTTGTTTTTAAAGATTTTATTTATTTATTTTTTTAGAGAGAGGGGAAAGGAGAGAGAAAGAAAGGGAGAGAAACATCAATGTGAGAAACACCTCACACGCCCCAACTGGGGGCCCGGCCTGCAACCCAGGCACATGCCCTAATCAGGAATCGAACCAGTGACCTTGTGCCTCGTGCCCAACCGACTGAGCCATGCAGGCCAGGGCTGATACCACAGCTTTAAAAGGGCAAAGGGATGGGGAGGAGCCAGCAAATACGACCAAGAAGGGGTCAACCAGGCCAAAAAAAAAAATTAGGAGAGTGATTATTTTTAAAACAAATCAGCCCTGCCTGGCGTGGCTCAGTGGATTGAGCACCAGCCTGTGAATCAGGAGGTCGCTTGTTCAATTCCCGATCAGGGCAAACGCCTGGGTTGTGGGCCAGGGCCCCAGCTGGAGGTGTACAAGAGGCAACTGACGAATGTTTCTCTCACACACTGATGTTTCTCTCCCTTTCTCCCTCCCTTCCCCTCTCTCCAAAAATAAAATAAAATCTTTTTAAAAATCAGATCGTCATTCCTCTATTTAAAATCATTCCTGTTTAAAACACCTTAATGGCTCTCCCAGTTCACTCAGACAAAAAGTCTGGGACCTACAATGAATGGCCTACAGGGCTTTAGGATCTAGCCCCCGACACCTCTGTGACCTCCGCACCCACCCTGTCACACTCCGCTGCAGCCACACGGGCCTCCTCGCTCTTCCTCGCACTTGCCAGACCCTCTTCTGCCTCAGGACCTTTGTACTGGCAGTTCCTGGAATACTCTTCCCCTGGACGTCCATGTGGGTAATTCCTTCGCCTCCTTCATGTCTCTGCTTCAGTGTCAAGATGCTCAACGTGCCTGCCTTCATCACTGCCGCCACTGCCGCAGCTGGCTCCCCACCCTCCCCGCCTGCCACGCCCCATCCCCCTTGGGTGCTCTGACTTTTTTCCACAGCATTTTATCACCTCTGTCTTTCTGTACCATTTACAATGTTATTGTGCCTGTTACTTGTTATCTTTACTCTCTTACTAGGAGGTAGGTCCCACAAGGTCGGAGATCTTTATTTTGCTCACCTCTCTAGCTCATGCTTCTGCAGCAGTGCCTGGGAAAGCTCAGTAAATGCTTGTTGAATTAATTTAGTGTGTGGGATCTCAGCCCCGCCCTCATAGTCTCCAGAGCTATTTAGGAAGCCCCCAGGTGGGCAGTATCTCACATGTGTGCAAGAACACCGTCTACTCCAGCTTCCCTGCCAAGGTGCCTCAGGCCTGAGCCCGATGCCCTCAGTCAGAGGTTTCTGAGCTGGGCATGGAGGCCTTGTGCCAAGAGCTATGCTGTGGTCTGCAGTGGCCAGTGGGCAGCGGGTGGCTCTCCCACACACTCTGTGACACATTGACCTCTGGGCCCTACAGCTGTTCTGCTGGCTGAGGCTCCCAGAAGTCTGCCTAAACCAGATGATCAGGCCAGGTCAAGTCCCCCATTCACCAGGTCTCCTCTTCCATTCTCCCAGAATCCTTTGCCTGCTCCCCAGGACAAGTATAAAAACAAAACATCCCCTGCATATGAACACACACGGAAGAGCCCAAGGGGAGTCCACTCAGGAACAGCCAGACTGCTTTCTAGAGGGCTCAGCAGGGAAACACTGACACGTTGAGTTAAAAATGACCGAACCATTTGCCAGCTTCTGCACTGGGAAGCCGGCTCCCATGAGCCCCCGCGGGGGCCACCTTTCTCCTCTCACGTGACACAGGGAAGCAGAGTGAGCATACAAGCCCAGCTAGAGTCCGCTCTGTCTGTGTGCACGTGCCGTTTTCAGCATTTCTAGGGCATCCTGCATCTGATGCTTTTATCCCATTTGTTGAAGTTCTCTGTTATCTCTGAAAGGGACTTCAGTGGCCTCACAAGCCACTCCTTGGACTGGAAAAGCCAGTGAGAACACGGAACTGGGCCTTAGATCAGAGAGGGGAGGGCTTTCTTCCCGCTGCCTGGCTGCGGGGCTGCTCCCTGTGCGCTGGCTGGGGTGGGGTGGGGGGGCAGCGGGGCATGAACAGAATGAAAGAGCCGAGCAAAACAACGGTTTGAAATGCTGCCTTTCCCCAGATTTGAGTTTTGCGCCTAAGACGTGTTTTGTGTACGGAGAGTGCCACAGAGCACAGGTCTCTGTTCTGGCACAGCCAGGAATGGGGAGAACACGTGACACGGTAGAGGAAGAAAGAACCGGTTATCTGAGACCTCGTGTATCCTGGCCCTTGAAGAAAAGGGGGTGGGCACAGTTGGCGGGGGAAGACTTTAGATCAGTCTACAGTATAGCCAAAACTTTTTTTTAGAGTTTAAAGTGAAAGCGAGTTTCTTTGTGAAGCAGCGAAACAGAGAGCGGGCTATTCCACCACGGGCAGGGCGGCCCGTCCAACACTTTTGAAGGGAGATTCTGGGTTAATAAAAGTAGTATTCCTCGTCTCTGACCTGTACATTCTTTGTATTAAATGTATGTATTTGTATATTGAACACATCATTTTAAAGAGGACCTGGCAGTGTCCTTGCGCTGAACGGATCCTAGCCAGACAGGAACGACTGTGACAGAGCCCCCGCTTTCAAACAGATCACGGCCCCTGGTGTTGTCCAAGGCCGCCCGTCAGCAGTCCTGCAGCCTCTCACTGTCCCTGCCACGGGCAGCTTTGCCCACCTGGCTGGTTGGTTGGGTTTTTTGGTTTGGTGGTTGGGTTTTTTGTTTGTTTGGTTTTTGCCACACGAATTGCAAACTCTTTGGGGCAGGAACTCTGCTGTGTCCATCTGTTTCCTGTGCTTAATGCACTACCCGGCACACAGTAGGCATTCAGAATGAATGAATGAATATGCTTGTCAAGGATTCTTGGTCATGGAAACACAGACAGTGCAGGCAAATAGCAGACTGGACACCCCAGCCCCGTGCCCCCGGTCTGGTAAATGGTCTGCTCCAGGCATCAGTAACAGGCATTTCCCTTTCTTCTCTCCTTCTGAAAACAGCACCAGTGGTTCTGACAGTTCCCTCTCCGACGGCCTCCCTGTTCACCTCCTGAACATAGCAGATGAGGTGAGAGTAGACAGAGTCTTGTACCCACGAAATAGCAGCCTCAAAACACCATGATACTTCTGGGTGATTTGGTGGAATTTTCCAACTATCCCAAGATCTGCAGAAAATAGAACAGTAGCCATTTTAACTGGTTATGGAATATTTTGCCTGGTCCTTTATAACTTTTGTTTTAAAAATCTAGGGGAACAGTGTGACAACTCCATTTCAAAAGTTAAGTAAAAAACGAAAAAAAAAGTTTAACTAAAATGAAAACCATAGCAAAAGATAGAGGTTGTTAAAAATGACCCATGCTTGTTTGCCAGAGGGGAGGGTAATTAGGGGGTTGGGTGAGAACGGTGAAGGGATCGAGGAGTGCAGGTGGGTAGTTACTGAAGAGTCAGGGGGACGGAAGGTGCAGCGTAGGAAACACAGTCAGTGACGTTGTAGTGACTGTGGGTGGGGCCAGGTGGGCGCTGGGGATACCCAGGGAGCCCTTTGTAAAGCCTGCGATCTTCTCATCTAACCACCATGCTGTACACCTGAAACTAATACAAAATAATACTGCGTGTAAACCGGAGTTAAAATTTTAAGTTAAAGTTCTTTTATTTTAAAAAAATGCTCCAAATTTTTTAAAGAAAACTTTCTTTATTCATGTAGTCTTCGGTAGCTTTTTATGCTTTCATATAAGTAACTTTGCTGCCTCATCTGTTCGCAGACTTTCTCTTACACAGATGATATGTAAGGCAATATTTAGAAAGAACAAGATATTTTTGTGGCTCATTGTGTGCTTTCCCACTTACGTTAAGACATGTCTCAGTGGCAGGGTGGGATGACAGGGGTCGGGAGCAGCCAGCCAAACAGATGGGACCCTGCAATGTCTCCATCTGGGTTTACCGCAACATCAGATGAAGCTTCACTACCCCATAGGTGCCTAGGAAATTAGTCCTGAGCTTCATTTGCTTAATTACTAAAGCCACCTTGTAGTAACAACCAAGTTGAATCTTTAACCACATGTCTGATGATCGGTATTGTCTGTACCTGACATTATTGCTGTGAGTAATCGAGTTGCACATTACGAAGCACCGGTGCTCAGTTGTGGGCAAGGGAGCCCCTGTGGCAACAAACGTATAGGGCGGGGTTTGGGGGCTGTTACATGGGGCGCAGCCTCAGCGTGGAGGTGACTGGGCCGCCCGCTCTCCAAGCCGACGACAGTTTAACAGCGTGAGGGCCGTACACTGGGTCAGCCGTGTGTCCTGACTGCCGTGTGGGGAGAATCCTCTGGGAGCCTCAGTGACTGGTGCTCTGTACTTTCTGGAATAGTTGAACCAGAAGAAGAGGGTGGATAAGAAGAAAAAAAAGAAGCCACCTCAGACAAGGAAACAGCGAAATGAACAGTATCAGAAAAACAATGTGATACGGGAGTTCAAGTCCACAGAAGATGCCCTGGTAAGAAAGCTGTGCTGCCCGCATCCTCCACCTGGTGAAAGGGCCTCCTGTGGCCAGGCGTTAGGTTCGCTCCAAACCAGAGAGGGAACTTGTGGGGGTGGGTCTTTCGGTCTTGAGTTCAGAGCTCTTCCCCAGTCCCCTGGACGTCTCTGTCCAGGGCTTTTGGCCTTGGCCCACCAATCTTCTTCTGTGCTCTGAAACAGCAAGCCTGGGTTTTGACCGAGTCTGGATTTCCAGAAGGAAGAGTTGGAACGGGCTGGATAAGCAGTGGCTGGAGCCAGTCCAGGGTTGCTGGATGCTGAGGGGTCAGGCCTGGTCCAGGGTCAAGACCCCTGGATAGCTCCTTTCTAGGCTTCCTCCTAGCTGGGGCACCCGCATCCTACCCTCTGCTTTCGAACGCTGAAATTGCTTTCCGAGGTGGGAGGTTTGCTGTTGGGTGGAGCGGGTCAGTTCTGAGTGGAGTAATGGCAATGGATCAACTGGAAAACATTCTCTCTACGCTCCATCCCCCTAGGAGAAGGCAGGATTTGCTTCTACAGCGCAGAAGCGGTCTACCTTTCCCAGAGATTCAGAGCGTGCCGGCTCTTCAACAATCCAAAATGAAAAACCAAGGCTGAGTGAGGTAATATATTTACTGAACTTTTTATTTGGAAATATATGTAAAGTGTACAGTGTGTATCATTGATACATAATGATGTGTATCATTATGAAAGGATTCCCACCACTGAGTTAATTATCACACCCCTCACCTCACTTATTTACCTTTTTTTTTTTTTTTTTTGGTGAGGACACGTTCAGACCTACTCTGAGCAAATGTCAACTGTGCAGCCACCATGGTGTCCGTTAGAACCTCAGGCCTCGGCTTGTCCCTGACAGTCTGTGCTCTGCCACCGTCCTCCCCCTTCGTGCCCCACCTCCCAGCCCTGGCAGCCGCCACTCTGCTCTCTGTTTTGGCGAGTCTGACGTTTTTAGGGTCCACGTTTTATAGGTGGTACCATGTAGTATTTGTCTTTCTGTGTCTGGCTTATTTCCTTTGAGTGGCGTCCTCCAAGTTTACCCACGCTGTCACGGACGGCAGAATTTCCTTCCTTCTTCTGGCTAAAAAACATACTGTTTGCAGACATCGTCTCCCATCCAGTGGGCTGCCTTCTCATTTCCCCGTTGATTTTCTTCGCTGTGCAGAAGCGTTTTAGTTTGATGTGGTCCCGCTTGTTCATCTTCTCTTTTGCTGTCTTTGCATTTTGTGTTGAATCAAAAAATCATCGCCAAGGCCTGTGTCGAGGAGTCTACTTCCTACATTTTCTTCTGGGAGTTTTACAGCCTCGGGTCTTAAATTTAGGTTTCAGTCCATCTCGAGTTGAATATCGTGAATGGTACAAGAGAGGGTGCAGTTTAGTTCTTCCGCACGTGGATGTGTAGTTTTTCCAATATCATTTATTGAAGAAACGGTCTTTTCCTCGTTGTATATTCTCATCTCCTTTGTTGGAACCTAAACGACCGTTTGTGTAGGAGTTTACTCTGGGCCCTAGATTCTGTTCCACCCTTGACCCCCTGTCACACAGACTCTGATTTTTCCAATTAGCACATCTCCCCACAGAGTGAAGGACACAAGAGCCCTCCGTGTCACCCAGTCAGCGCCGCTGGGAGCGGGGCTGCATTAAATGGGGGGAGGGGGGACTGGCTCTGCCTTGGGTTCCACAGCACTGAAGTCTGATGTCAGATACTGGCCATTCGTGACTCCGTCCCCAGACGTAAGGACAGGCTGCTTTCCCATCCCCCCACTGTTCATGCAGCGGACTGTGCAGCTCCGGGCCCTCCACTGGGTGCTGGGACTGCGACGTGGAGCAAGACGCCGACCCTGCCTCAGGGACCTTAGAGGCTGGGCTGGGGAGTCCAGGAGCCAGTGACACAGCAGAACAGGGTGCAGGGAACGCAGGGGAGAAGCACCTCACCAGCCTTTAGTGCTCTGGGGCTTTGTGGCTGTGACATCCTTGATTCTTGTATGTGTAAAAACGGGTCTGGGTGCACAGCCAATTCTCCACGGACAGGGTGCGCAGTGGGCCTCCTCGGGCGAAAGGCTGCCCTGTGAATGACAGTGACGCAACGAGGTCCCTCTGCATTAGCCGAGGAACCTTCACAGGGAACGGCCATCTCTGTTCGGTGCTGAGGGACAGCGGGGTCTAGTATAACAGTGACAGGCCATGAGCTTTGAGGTCCGTCTTGAGTTAAAATGACGCTCCTGCCCTGGCTGGTGTGGCTCAGTGGACTGAGCACTGGCCTGAGAACCAAAGGGTCACCAGTTCAATTCCCAGTCAGGGCACATGCCTGGGTTGCTGGCCAGGCCCCTAGTAGCAGATGCACAAGAGACAACCACACATTAATGTTTCTCTCCCTCTCTTTCTCCCTGCCTTCCCCACTTTCTAAAAATGAATAAATGAAATCTTTTTTAAAAATGCCACCCCTACTATTAATCTTCCATGAGCTACTTAGGCACCTTGGGACCCATTTTCACATCTAAAATATTGGGAAATAATATCTACATCACAAGATCGGCTGAAAAAAATAGATATGAAACTATGTGTAAAGTGTCTAGCACATGGTAGGCATTCAATAAACATTAGTTTCCTTCTTTTCTTTGATCTATTTGTGCCCTGCCTCTCTTTTGGTGTCAGAGTATCACGATGAATAGAAGCGTTCCAACGATGTATTTTTTAAATATATTTTATTAATTATGCCATTACAGGTGTTCTATTCCCCCCTTCATTCCCCCCCACCCTGCACACCCCCTCCCCCACCATTCCCCCCTTTAGTTTATGACCACGTGTCTCAAGTTCTTTAGATTCTATATTTCCCATACTATTCTTGCCCTCCCCCCTATTTTCTACCTACCATCTATGCTACTTATTTTCTGTACCTTCTCCCCCCTTTTCCTCCTCCCACTCCCCTGTTGCTAACCCTCCATGTGGTCTTCATTTCTATGGCTCTGCTCCTGATCTAGCTGTCCTCTTAGTTTGCTTTTATTTCAGGTGTGGTTGTTAATAACTGTGAGTTTGCTGTCCTTTCACTGTTCATCTTTTTTACCTTCTTTTTCTTAGATAAGTCCCTTTAACATTTCATATAATAAGGGCTTGGTGATGATGAACTCCTTGAATTTGATCTCATCTGAGAAGCACTCTGTCTGTCCTTCCATTCTAAATGAAAACTTTGCTGGGTAGAGCAATCTTGGTTGTAGATCTTTGGTTTTCATGACTTGGAATACCTCTTTCCAGCCCCTTCTTGCCTGTAAGGTCTCTTTTGAGAAATCAGCTGACAGTCTGATGGGAACTCCTTTGTAGGTGACAGTCCCCTTATCTCTTGCTGCTTCTAGGATTCTCTCCTTCATTTTAATCTTGGGTAATGTAATGATGATGTGCCTCGGTGTGTTCCTTGTTGGGTCCAACTTCTTTGGGACTCTCTGAGCTTCCTGGATTTCCTGGAAGTCTATTTCCTTTGCCAGATTGGGAAAGTTCTTTATTATTTGTTCAAATATGTTTTCCTCTCGTGGCTATTCCTCTTCCCCTTCTGGTACCCCTATAATTCAGCTGTTGGAACGTTTAAAGATGTCCTGAAAGTTCCTAAGCCTCTCCTCATTTTTTTGAATTCTTGTTTCTTCATCCTTTTCTGTTTGGTCATTTATTTCTTCCTTCTGGTCCACTCCTTTGATTTGAGTCCCAGTTTCCTTTCCATTACTATTGGTTTCTTGTGTATTTCCATTCATTTCAATTAGTTTAGCCTTTATATGTTCCTCTAATTTGTGACTAAAATCAACCAGTTCTGTGAGCATCCTGATCACCAGTGTTTTGAACTGTGCATCTGAAAGTTTGGCTATTTCTTCATCGCTTAGATTTATTGGCTCTGGGGATCTGAGTTTTTCTTGAGCCATGTTTTGATCTGTTTGTGCCTGTTACATATGAGGAGCGGAGCCTTCGTGGTTCACTAGGGCGGGGCCACCCTGGTCACTGGTTTGTGACCCTGTAAGTGGGGGCGTGGTCAGAGAGGGACAATGGTGGTTCCCTCTGCCGCTTCCTGCCACTTGGGCCTGCAAGGTCTGTCTCGCCGCTTGCTCCTTTACCAGTTTATCTGCGCGCGAATGTGTGACCATGGTCAGCCCTCAGTGGGTCCACCGCCTTGTGCCCTCAGTGGGTCCACCTGCTTCTCCACACCTGGGATCCGCCCATGGCTGCTGGCGCACCTGGGTGCTGCGCCCCGGTCGATCCAGTAGGTCTTTCCTGCCCTACCCACTCTGCTGCTGGCTCTGCCCCTCTTACCGGTTTGGCTGAAGGTTTCGTTGTTGTCAGACTTCCGTGTAGTTCAATTTTCTGTGGTTTGGCTGTGTTTTTGTTGCTAAAACTTTGTTGTTTTTAAACTTGGTTGTGCGAGAAGATGCAGTGCTTCCACCTACACCTCCATCTTGGCAGAAGTCCAACAATGTATGTTTTACATAGTCACACTTGTCCAGGTGGAAATGTTAATAAAGATGCGTTTATGTGTTTTAGTCACAGTTAAATCGAAAAGACAAAGGCCTCTCCCTGGACCCATCAGAAGCGACAGCCTTGGTTCTGACTAAGAATAAAGAAAGAATGCAGGTATTTCACGTAATACATATACTTACACATCTATGCCAGTGATTTACTTTACATGGGGTTTTTTGTTGTTGGTTCAAGAATACGTTTATTAAAGCCAGGACAGAGAAACAAGGACGGGCTTCGGGGAGAAGCAGCAGCAGGAAAGCAGGGGCAGGGCTGCTTCGACTCCGGGCAAACGTTAAGGGGAAAGAAGGGAGCCCAGGAGGCGCTGCTGGCAGCTCCCTGCAAAGTCAGAGAAAGGGGGCCTTGGAGACATGTGCTGGAGTCCTGCTGCCACTGTTCCTCCGGTGCCCGTCCCATGGGGGCCCCCAGAGTTTTTTTTTTCCAGTACACGCCCGAGAGAGGAGCACAGGCACAGTGAGCACGCACTTTTTCTGGTTTTGAAATGTATTCTGTGATGTGGAGGGTGGTACTCCACAGTCCAGTTTTACCATCTCAGGTTTGTTTTCCTCTGGTGAACACCCAAAGTAATTTGCACCCTCAGGCTGCACACCACCCGACCGCCCTGAGGCACAGCTCACAGGCGCCGAAGGAGGCAAAAGCCTGCCCGCCCAGACTTTAACAACAGCTGGGGCTCCACAGTCGGCTTCAGGGAGGCTTGAGTGTGGTGGCACAGCGGCTGTTCCCTGCTGAGCTCCATGTGTGGTTTGCTTTTTTAGAAGAGTGAGTGAGCAGGGGTTCATGTTCACCCTACAACATGGCTCCTGCTCACTGGGACTTGTGTGTTTTTTCCTTAAAGGGAAGAAATGGAGGTGGACACTCAGTGAGGGAGCTGTCATTTCAGGTGGCGTTGGTGCCTCTGTGGGGGGTGGGGGTGCTGCTCACCTGTGTCCAGGCAGAGACCGGACACCCCTGGGTCATGCAGTGGTGCCAGCTGTGTACTGGGATCCACAGTTCTCCCGAGGTGTGGTCCCTGCTGTCTTCTGCAACCTGTTGCTTGAAAATTGTCAGGCTGGTGCTCCCGTTCACCCAGCAGCATATTAGGGAGAGCCCCCCAGGGGCGGGGCCCTTCAAGACCAGTAAGACCTATGCCTCCCTCAGGCAATGATCCTTTGCAGAGGGGTGGCTGGTGGTCCAACCATCTGGTGGAGCAGAAGCTGAAGAGCAATGAGAAAAGAGGTTCAAATAAAGTCAAATCAGAGAGGGCGTCTCTCCTGGCAGACCAATAAGTGATGAACTTGTCCTTTTTCCTCATTTAACACACATAACAACAAGTCTTTGGGGGCTAAAACCGTATCCCACAACTGAAACACGCTAGTTAAGCTGTGATGTGTAAGTAGGGGTCCAGTTAAACCCAGTACACAGGGTCAATTACATCCAAACCTGCATTTCTCTAACAGATGTAGGCCTTTGACTTTTAGAGAGCTTACTAACTCCAGTCCCCGCACTTCTCAGAGCAGTGGACACGGTGCCCACAGAACCGCTGGCCCTCCGAGGGACCAGCATGTGCTTGGTTCCCCTCTGTCCTCAACAACGGCTCCGGTTTTGCGGGGAGCAACTGCTTCTCACTGACTCCTTGTAAAACCACCCAACTCTGACTTTCCAAATGGCAATGCAAAGTGAGCCCAACTTTATATCTCGTTTGCACAGAGAGAAAAGCCAGGACAGACAGTGTCCTGCTCTCCGAAGAGAAGCCCAAACTCCGGCCGAGAGCCCGCCCCAGATGCAACGTCCAAGTGGCTCCGGAACAGGTTTCTTGCCACAAAGAGAGGCCGGGCGGCGATGGTGGTGTACCCGTCCCTGCACGTGTGCACGTACCCGTAGGCACCTGGGCCGTGCCCCCGGTGCTGCCTCGGCACGTGTGGGTTCGACACGTTTGTGATGAGGGGAGTGGTGTGGCGGGCAGGCGCTCTCATCATGGTGTGCTGTGTGGTGTGTTCGTGCACACCGACCTTCCACCACGCACTCACGCGCGTGCAAGCCTTCAAGACGCGTGCCTCGGGCATTAAATTATTTTTCACAAAATGGAGTTTCATGAAAATGAATAAAAAACCTTTGTCAGAAGTTGAATGTGTGCTTATGGAACTGCATAGCACAGATATACCTCATTTTAGCTAATAGATATTCTCTCTAAAATTATGTGAAAATCAATTTTAAAAGATCACACTCTGTTTCAAACACATTCTGGGAGTGTGCTGTGTTCAGAACATCTGTGTCAGACCTGCCCAGTGAGGCAGCGCCAGTCAGACGGTGGGGTCCCAGGCTTGCCCAGGGCCAGGGGGTCCCACATACGGAAAACAGCCCGTGTGTGTTACCCGGGATTTGATGTTGCATATATTGTATTCCATGCGGTTATGTAAGTTTTTAAACCCAGTGATTAAAATTATTTCTCGCTAACCAGTTGTTCCCATTGATTGGCTAAGTGCATGATCTTACATGAGCGGACACTCTATACCCCTTGCAAGCAGCGCCTGCCGTCTGCAGCCCGTCCTGGCAGCGTGCTGGGGTCACGGGAAAGGAGGGTCCCTCCCGGTCATGCCCGGCCTCCTGCTCGACTTCACCTTCTTCCTGAAGCTCTTCATTATCACGTTCAAACTCTTTCAGCCACCAACACGACCTGGGGGCCAGCAATTAGAACCACACGACAATGCAGATTTTATTACAGTCTCAGTATCTATGTCTTTAAAAAAAATTACTGGAGTTCATTTGGAGAGCAGTTTTACATTTACAGATAATTGAACAGATAGTACAGAGTCCCCGTGTGCTGCCCACCTCCCCCCCCCACCACTCACACAGGCTGCGCCAGTGTGGGGGCGACTTTTCCCACAAGTCCCCCCGTCCGCCACAGATGAAAGTAAACAAGACTGAGACATGATCTGCTTGGGGAAGACAGGTGGCCAATCCCTCAAAAGGGAAGGGCCTTGAGCAGTGGCCAGTTTCTCAGGGGAAAAAGGCCTTGAGCCCCTTCCTCCAGGGGCTTTTATTGGGTTGTAATACACAGGAATACAGGATCAAACAGTAGATAATATTTCAAAGAAATCTGAGGGCTTAGTCTGAGTCAGTGTCTGTCAGGAAGAGAGTTTTGCAGAAACTTTGGGAGACATACTCATTTCCTGCTTGGACCCTTATCATAGGAATGAAAGTACTCTTAGCAGAACAGGTTTCACAGTTTTTTCAGGGATTCTTTGTGGTGCCAGATTTTTCCCCAGGACATGCTCTAGCAAGGCAAGGAGCTGCACCTCTCCCCATCAGGTATCAGGCTTAAGGGGATTAGAGCCAGGAAGCGCTTCTCCCAGAGAATGTGGGGACTCAGGCTTTGTGACACAGCTAGAGGGCATGGGTCTATTGCTCCCTCTTTGTTGTAGACCCCTGAGTCCTTCCATTAAGGCCTCCCAAGTGATCCAGTCTGGCGTAGGTTGCCCCCCGCTGTGAGGGGTCTTACCCGTCATTGACTTCCGACCAAGCTTTGGGGGCAGGGAGAGGAACTGAGGCAGCGTTTGCTACCAGAGACAAGCTTTGTCTCCTGTGGCTCCAATTCTGGAGATCGCTCACTCATATTTAGCCGTGAGGTGGCGGGGGGGGCGGGGTGTTACAATTCCTGAAACCAGGCAGAGTGGTCCACAACATGCCAGTCTTTCTCTTTTGTGTTTTTTCCCCTGTAGTCCCCCTATAATCCTCATACCAGTGTTCATGTCCATGAGTCCTTTTTCGTCTTGGCTCAATCCTTCTGCCCCGAACCTCCCCCACCTTAGCTATCATCCTGTTCTCCATCTCTGAGTCTATCTCTGTTTTCCTTATTTGTTCAGTTTGTCCATTAGGTTTCACATGAACAAAATCACATGATATTTTACTTTTTCTGACTGGCTTATTTCACTTAGCACAATGCTCTCCCATCCATACTGTCTCAAAGGGTAAAATTTTCTTCTTTTTTACAGCCAAATTGAATACCATTAGGTGAATATTTCATAGTTGTTTTATCCACTTATCTACTGATGGACACTTGGGCTGCCTCCATATCTTGGTGACTGTAAACAATGCTACAATGAACATTAGGATGCTTATGTTCTTTCGAATTGGTGCTTTGGGTTCCTTCGGGTGTATTCCCAGAAGTGGGATCACTGGATCAGAATGCAGATTCACTTTTAATTTTTTGAGTAAACTCCATACTGCTTTCCACAGTGGCTGCACCAGTCTGCATTCCCACCAACAGTGCAAAAAGGTTCCCATTTCTCCACATCCTCTCCAACAATTGTTATTTGTTGACTTATTGATGGTAGCCATTCTGACAGGTGTGAGTTGGTATTTCATTGTGGTTTTAATTTGCATTTCTCTGGTGATTAGTGACATTGAGCATCTTTTTCATATGTCTGTTGGCCATCTGTACATCTGCTTTGGAGAAGTGTCTGTTCAGGCCCTTTTCTCATTTTTTTAATTGGGTGGTTTGGGTTTTTTTGGTGTTGAGTTTTATCAGTTCCTTATAAGTTTTGGATATTAACCCCTTATTAGATGTATCAGCGAATGTGTTCTCCCATTCTGTGGGTTGTCTTTTCATTTTGTTGCTGTTTTCCTTTGCTGTGCAAAAACTTGTTGCTGTGACGTAGTCCCATTTGTTTTTCTTTTGTTTCCCTTGTCTGGGGAGATATATTTGATAAAATATTGCCGTGAACAATGTCCAACATTTCGCTGCCTATGTTTTTTTCTGTGATTTCTATGGTTTCAGGTCTAACATTTAAGTCTTTAATCCATTTTTAATTTATTCTTGTGTGTAATATGAGAAGGTCTAGTTTCATTTTTCTGCATGTGTTTGTCCAATTTTCCCAACATCATGTATTGAATAAACTCCCGTTAGCCCTTTGTGTGTACCTGCTTCCTCTGTCAAATATTGTTGAATATTACTAGAAAGGAGTGGGCTTATTTCTGGGCTCTGCATTCTGTTCCATTGATCTGTGTGTCTATTTTCATGCAGTACCATGCTGGGGTTTTTTAATAAGATTTTATTTATTCATTTAGAGAGGAAGGAAGGGTGGGAGAATGAGAGATATGCCGATCAGTTGCCTCTCACGAGTCCCCACTGGAGCCTGGCCTGCAATCAGTCAAGTGCCCTGACTGGGAATCGAACCAGCGACCTTTCAGTTTGCAGTCCGGAGCTCAGTCCACTGAGCTACACCAGCCATGGCATTAAAAAGTTTTTGATGGCCCTGACTGGTGTAGCTCAGTGGATTGAGCACGGGCCTGTGAACCACACGATCTCGGTTCAATTCTCAGTCAGGGCACATGCCTTGGTTGCAGGCCAGTTCCCTGCAGGCCAGTTCCCAGCAGAGACGCACAAAAGTCAACTATACATTGATGTTTCTCTCCCTCTCTCCTTCCCCCCTTTCCCTCTAAAGATAAGTAAGTAAAATCTTTTTTAAAAAATAATTAATTAATTAATTAATTAAAAATAAATTTAAAAAGTTTTTGATGGATCACTAAATATAGGAGGAACTCTGTGTAGACATAGAGGGTCCTTGAAAACAAAAATTCTAGCTGTTTTATCTGTTGTCCTTCAAAAAGTGCAAGAATTTTGGAGACCTAATACCTGGCCACTCTGAAACCACCACTGACCACTGATTTCCTTGTGTCCTCTCCAAATTTGACCCCAGCTCTTGGCAAAATGCCACACAAAGGGCTCGGCTTCCCAGAAGCAGAACAGCTAACCCCCAGTTATCCAGACTGTGCTCAGACTCGTTAGCTCTGGTTTCATCAGCCAGAACAGCAGAATGTTTCCAGAGCGCAGACGCTCGGCACCTTCTGCATGGGGTGCCTTCGAAGCTGCAAAGCCTGCTCCGTCCTTCAAAGCACACGGACTGACCATGCAGCACCGCTAGGTTAGCTGGCCAACCTCCCACCAGGGACATTGCTGTCCATTTCTTAGTGGGATATTCCCTCGGAGGATAACTCACCTCTGTCCGTGTGTGCTGAAGTCCAACATCTGTGTCCCCTTTGCCTCTCCTTGCTGTTCCCCAATAACTAAAAAGCAGCTCTGAGTGGACTTGCCCCTTTAAGGGCGAGCCACTTTGGCTCCGTGCGGCTGAGTCATGTGGTCTTAGAGAAACAAGCCTCCCTGCAAAGTCAAGTTCAGGAAGGCCTCATTTTAATAAGGATGATAATGGACAAGCTCTGGTAACAAGGTATATGCCACATGGCCAGGGTAATGCTCGATTGATAAGGGGTGGAAGAAGAAGCTCCCTAAGGATTTGGGAAGAAACGATGTCATAAAATGCTGACTTCCTGCCAATGCTCCCGCTCTAAGACACGGGCCCAGATCCGTGCATCAGAAGGAATGCGTTTGTGATTCAGGAACTGTGGAGGGTGCAGTGACATGGGAGGCTGCGTGGCTGCCTCTGCACTTCCAACTCAGGTGGGGGAGCCCAACCCAGGACGCAGCGGGCGTTCACATCTCAGCCACCACGCCCGCCCTGCATGTAGCTCTTCCTGCTTCTCGGTCACCACGTGGCCAGCAAGAGTCCCAAACACCGGGAAAGAAGGGGGCACTTTCTCCGCCCCAGGGTTCCAGGATGTAGTCTGGGGCTTCATCCTGTCTACCCAACCCAACATGTATGACTTTTATTTCCTCTGTGGAACAAGAAGCTGCCACTGACTGAGGCCCAGTATAGGGGCTGTTTTCTTTTCTACTTTCTCCCCCACCAAAATGAAAATGTAGGGGTTTTTTGTACCCCCCCCAAAAAAAACGTAGCTCAGGTGGAGAACAAAGACTAGTGTACCCATTGGAACAAACTGATCAGTGAGACATTTTGCTTGATTCTGTGTTTCCACCCTTCTGGGTGCAGTTGCTTCATGGCTCTGGACTTTCGCTTTTTGACCTTGAAAGTGAGGTGAATGTGTGGGTGAAATCATATCTAAGATCCTTTTCTTTTTATGAAATCACAATTATTTGGACACTTCTCTCAGCTGCTGATCATTCCTTGCAGTAATGTCCCCGAAACAGCTTCCTGCTTCATCCTGCACCCCTAGGTCTTCTCTCTGCCTCCGGCCCCGGGGGAAACACAGACCCTCAGCTGCTCTAATTACAGCACCTCCCTGTCTCGCCTCCAACCCAGTTCAGTACAAGGCCATCTCTCCTCCTCGTCCCCTGCACTGGCCATTCCTGGACTGTCAGACTCAGTGACCGGAAGTCACCTCAGGGAACCCCCCTCTCAGCCAAGCACCAGCTCCAGCCCGTCCCCTTTCTCACTTGGGGCTTCGCTTCCTTCCCCATCCAGCCGGAACTCTGGGCTCTGGGGTGCATTCCATCAGCCGCTCTCTTGCGAGCACCCCAGAGCCCTCATCCTCTGTCCTTCTGCCACATCCACATGGCAGTCCCCCAACTTGGGGCCATTCCAGCCATCCCAGCCATCTGTCTCCTCTGTCCCATGCCCAGGCTGCCAGGATGGCTGCAGGGGAACCTGCCGTCAGGTGGCCCAGGGCCACCGCTCATGTAGCTCCTGCAGCCTTGGAAAGGCATGCTCTGTGCCTGGCACTGAAGCCACCCCCCCCCTCCTTTCCGTGGCAACGTCACACCTTCTCCACTGCTCCCTCCCTGCTACCACCTTCCTGCCAGTAACAACCTCGCCTCAGGAGGCAGTGGTGAAGAAAACCGCAAATTCCGAACTCTGAATTCAGCATGTTTGTTTCTGAACTGGCACCGGCAAGATGACCCTGAAAGTACTTTAGGTGCATCGTGTGACAGAGCACATCAATGTGTTGATGTTAAGAGCCAGGGTTCTCACTCTGGAGGGAGAAAGAAATATTTAATGGAAGGAACTAAGAAGAAACCCTGTGAAAATGGCTTGGGATTAGAGAGATCAGTGTGAACTCGTCATGATTTCTAAAATAAGGGTATGCGTGGTCATTCATATGTGTGTACGTACATGTGTAGTACATATGTGTGTATATTCAGCGCTGCCTGGTGGAAGGGCCTGAGATTAGGTGCACTCCATTAGCCAAAAGCACATTTTGCGCTGCCATCCTGCTCTGTAATATCGTTCCCCACTAGGAGGAACCAGGGTTCATTAGAGAAATGGCCAAGTGCAAGGCTGGTCATTGTATCTCTGAGCTGAGGGGCCTGGAACATTCTGTTATGCCAAAAAGCAAGAAAGTACTCGAAAAAAGCACTTTCAGGTGAAGGAGCCATTTGACTATCTTGGATATTTCAAGTGAAATAAAATATATTATTAAAATTAATTTTACCTGTTTCCTTTTATTTTTTTCTTCTTAGCAGCATTTTACTTTTTAAACATATTTTATTGATTATGCAATTACAGTTGTCCCAATTATTTCCCCTTTGCCCTCCTCCACTGGGTACCCCCAATCCCTCAAGCTGTTCCCCCCTTAGTTCATGTCCATGGGTCGTGCATGTAAGTTCTTTGGCTTCTCCATTTCCTATGCTGTTCTTAACTTCCCCCTTCTATTTTGTACCCACTGATTATGCTTTTTAATCCCTGTACCTTTCCCCCATTCTCCCTCCCCCTCTCTCACATGATAACCCTCCAATGATCTCCACACCTATGGTTCTGTTTCTAGTCTGATATTTGCTTAGTTTGTTTTTTTAGGTTCAATTGTTGATAGTTGTGAATTTATTGCCATTTTAATGTCCATAGTTTTGATCTTCTTAAATAAGTCCCTTTAACATTTTGTATAACAATGGCTTAGTGATGATGATGGACTCCTTTAGCTTTATCTTGTCTGGGAAGCACTTTATATTTTTACCCACCATATGTGGGTGTGGGACCACCTGTTCCGCATCTCCACGCCTCTCCCCATTTCTGTCCCTCCTGCCCGTGTGGATGAATGTGGCTTCTTCATTCCTTGGTCATCGGGCCCCCATACAGTTTGATTTTCTGACCATGTGGGTGATATTTGTTTTGTTGTCTAGTTGTAATTTTTGCTGTGGTTGTGCAAAAATTACAACTCCATCTTGACCGGAACTCCCTGTTTTTACTTTTTTTAATGTAGCTACTAAAAATAGTGAATTTATACTTATGGCTGGAATTATATTTCCGTTGGACAGCACCGTTCTCCAATATTCATCTCATGATAAAATACGGCTTCTTGTCTTGTGCAGCACCACATACCTTAGCTCCCTGAATGCACCCTGGGCTTTGGGGCTCTTCCTGTTCAGGCCCCACCTGGAGGGGGATCTGTACGCCGCGGTGACACGGGGTCAGGCCTCTCCTGCACCCCAGTTCGCTAGCTCCATCTCCCCTCCATCCCTACTCAGTTTCCTTCTGCACCCTAAAGGCAACACGCCGCAAAAGGAATCATTCCCTTATCTTTTCCTTAATTAAACTAGAGCCTTCCTCGGTAGTCTCCCTCAGTAAATAGGACGACAGTCATTACCACGGTCATTACCACGCTCTCAACCTTAGCCCCTCTAGAGCCTCCTTCCCCTGGGCCTCTACCACCAGCTGGTCACCACACCCAGCTGACTCTCCCTCTGGAGAGGACAGAGCAGAGGAGCAGACGTAAACGTCGCTGCACCAGCTGGGTTCAGGTTACCGTCTTCCTCCTGAACTGGGCAGTCTGGTCTCCCAGCTTGCAGTCCTGAAAACCCTGACCTTTCTCTCCAGAGCAGCCACAGAGAGCCCATCACAAGGCAAATCTGGTCATGTCAGTCCCTGGCAGGGCGCCTCTCCTGCAGGACAGACCTCCTCTGACATCGGCCTCAACTCTGAATCTGCCCTGTTCCCTGTGAATCTGCAACGTTAACTACCTCCCTTCTCCCTCCATGCCCCACCCCACTGATGCAGACTGCAACAAACAAATTCACACAGACTGCAGAAGTCCTGTGGAGAAAAAGGGACGGCACGTCCGCTAAGTGAGAAAGGGCCCTGGTCCCTGCCCGGACAGGCTTTTATTGCTTTTCTGGTTGCATTAACATTGAGGATGGTCCTCGTTTACTATGCACAGGTGTTGGGAACCGCCCTGCTGGTTTCAGGAGCTGTAACCTCCCCATGGCTAAGGCTGAGTGAGCGACCTTTGCACCATAAGCCACTACGGAGGCAAAGCTTATCTCCCTGGCAGGAGTACCGCTTCTGCTCCTTTTCTCATAACTGGCACCCAATGCTAGATCAGTTAGCCAATGATGGGTAAGATTCCCCAAGGGGGGGATGACCTAAGACAGGTATGATCACATGGAGGCCCCAGGGAAGGACTTGGGGGGCTGTGGAGAAAGGGGGTGATGGACCCTGGCCCCTCAGCCTTGACAAAGCCGACTCCCCTGAGTCAGCAAGAAGTCTCTGAAAATTCCTTGGCTATCTTGCCTCCTCTGCCTGACTTAAGCCTGAAACAAGGACAGAGGGTGGTGCAGCCCTGTGCTGGAAAGGGCGGGCTCCCCAGGTGATCAGACCTGAGAAAGGATAGGTAAAATCCTGGGAAGCCTGCTTTGCTAAGAATGCTCTTAGTTAAATGATAAAGGTCCGAGCAGGAAATGAGTTTGTTTCCCAAAGTTTTGTAGCCTTTATCTATAGACCCTGACTCAGAAGAAGCCCTTATAGTTGGTATGCTATATACTGTTTGATCCTTACTGCCTGACAATGATCAATGAACTGTACGTGTATTACTGCGCAAATTGAACCTAATAAAAACCTTTCTAGGCAAGGGTCGAGGCACTCTCCCCTTGAGAGGGTGGCCGAGCCTTTCTGAGGCTCTCCCCACTTGAGGGAGTAGCCGTGCTGCCCCTTTTCCTCCACAGGACTCAGTAGTCTGTGTGAATTTGTCTCGAATCCCATCTATGACGCCGCGGGCACTGCAGGCTGGTGCACGGGTCACACAGGTTCACTTTAGGTGGTTACCTTTTACAGCTAACAAAGGAAAGAATGTTGCTAGTTACTTCAAAGAAAAGGATGTTGAAGACCACGGTGGGGGGAAGTAGTTGAACGGGTTACACTCCATACTTGGGAGGTTTGGCACAGACTTTAAAGACATACAATAAAGTTACTTGAAAGACATGCAGCAAACATTTTCTGCCTCGATCCAGGGTGAGGGAGTTTTAGCAAAAGCAAGCCTCATAGCGGCCTAGGTACAATGCAGGCCTGATTCCCCATGGGAGAACCTACTTGTGAGCTAATGGGTCCTGTGTGCCAGACCTCACTCCCCACTGACCTTTCTGAGTCGGGGCTGGGCTACATTTCCCAATGCCACGTGAAACGGTCCCCTATACGCCAATACTTAGCAAACGCCTGTAATCTTTCAAGACTCAGCTCAGTTGTGTGTCAAGTATATCAATTTCAAAAAAAAGAAAAAGAGCTCAAACATGACAGTTTTCCCAGGCAGGAGTCAGCAGTCCGCCCTTTGCTTCCTACAGACTTCTCCCCCTGAATCTGAAACACTTCAGTGCACAGAGTGTTTGCTTGTCTGCCTTTCCTAACTAGAATGATTTTCGATACAGCCCACGGGGTGGGGTGGGGAGACTCAAGCAACATGCAGTATTGCTTCAGGTAAACAAGTAGTCCAGGCATAGGGCAGCCTCAGGACTTGTCCGTTTACCCGGCAGCCCACTGGTGCCATCAAAGGTAAAGGCCTTGTCACCCTGCAGCCCACCACGTGCAATGCCGACCTCGCCCAATGTTGTTGCTGTCTGTCTGTAGCAGACCCAGGCAGACCCCCAGACCCATGATGCCCAGTGAAAGAGAACACCTGTCTCGGAGGGTCTTTGCACTTTTCTTCTATAACCTCATCTTTTGGTAATGTTTGATTTGCAGAAAAGCTCAAAGACCCTCCCGCAGTCTCAGTCTCCCCCAATGTTATCATCTCGAGTCACTGTGGTCAAAACCAAGAAAGCATCTGTGTGTCACTATTTTTTCTTTTTTTTTTATTAATTTTATTTAGTTATTTTTCGAGTACAGTTTTTTGTCTATTTCTTCCATCCCAGCCTCCCCGTGTGTTACTATTAACTAAGCTGCAGGCTTTATTCAGAATTCACCGGTAGTTTTTTTTTTTTTAATGTTTATTTATTTATTTTTAGAGCAGGGAGGAAGGGAGGGAGAAGGAGAGCAACATCAATCGGTTGTCTCTCTCACACGCCTCAGCCAGGGACTGGTCAATAACCCAGGCACATACCCTGGCTGGGAATCCAACAGGCAAACTTTCACTCAGTGAGATGATGCTCCACCAGCTGAGCCACACTGGCCAGGGTTCACCAGTGTTTTCCTTAATGTCCTTTTTCTCTTCAAGCATCCAATCCAGAACATGCATTTCATTATCACGTCTCTTTAGTCTCCTCCAGTCTGTAACCATTCCCAGTCTTTTCTTATTTTTCATGAGTGATATTTTCAAAGAGTACAAATTAGGTATCTTGTAGAATGATCTTCAAATTGAGTTTGTCTGATGTTTTCTCATGATTTGACTGGGGTAATGGTTTGTTGAAAAGATTGCCTAAGAAGCACAGAGAATTGTGCTTCTCATCAATTAGGGGCACTCACTGTCCACAGGACATTACTGGTGATGATATGTCTCTCTCCTAAAAAATAAAAAGCTTTATTTATTTATTTTCAGAGAGAGGGGAAGGGAGGGAGAAAGAGAAGGAGAGAAACATCAATGTGGTTGTCTCTCGCATGCTCCACACTGGGGACCTGGCCCACAACCCAGGCATGTGCCCTGACTGGGAATCAAAACAGCGACCCTCTCAGGCCAGCACTCAGTCCACTGAGCCCCACCAGCCAGGGCAGATGTGTCGTTTTAAAGGCAGGAAAACCTTCCCAAAAGCCCTGGAGAGGGTTTCTGCTTATGCCTCGTTGGGCAGAACTCATTGGCTTTGATATCAAGGTAATAAAATCCTTATAGAAGCAATTAAGGAAAATATCTTTCCTCTATTTTCTGAAAGAATTTTGCAAGAATGATTTTTTTCCTAAATATTTGATAGAACTTATAAGTCACACTATTTGGGTCAGGGTTTTTCTTAATAGAAAGATCTGTAATTACTAATTCAATTTAATTTTTTGTTATTATCTAATTAGTTTTTCTGTTTTACTGATTTTAGAGAAAGAAAAGAAGGAGAGAGAGAGAAACATCGATTTGTCATTCCACTTATTTATGCGGGCATTGGTTGATTTTGTATGTGCCCTGACTGGGGATCAGACCCACAACCTTGGCTCATTGGGATGACATTTTAAGCAACCAAGCTACCAAGTCAGGGCTAATCAATTTTTCCATTTAGTTTTGAACTGGTTTTGATCATTTGTGTCCTTATAGGAATTTGTTCATTTCATCTAAATTGTCTAGTTTGCCGGCATAAAGTCGTTTGCAATATTCCTTTCTAGTCCTTTTCCATTTCTCCGGGATCTATCTTACATTGATCACTTTGGTGATTCGTCTGTCCTTTTTTTTATAGTCATTCTAGCTAAAGATTTATGTTGCTCTTTTTCAAAGGACCAACTTTTGGTTCCATTGATTCTTCTCTATTGTTTCTGTTCATTATTTGATCAATTTTCACTTTGATCTTTATTATTCTCTCCTACTTACTTTGGTTTCCTCCTCTTTTTTTTTTTTGGATTCCTATTGTGGAACCTTATTAGAATAAATATGAAGCTATAAATTTCTCTTAACACACTGCATCCATAAATTTCATACATAGTGTTTTTGTTTTCACTAGGTTGGAGATATTTTCTAATTTCCTTTTTCGTTTCTTTGTTGATCCATGGGTTATTTAAGAAATATATTATTTAAGCCCTGGCTGGTGTAGCTCAGTGGATTGAACATGGACTATAAACCAAAGGGTCACTTGTTCGATTCCCAGTCAGGGCACATGCCTGGGTTGCAGGCCAAATCCCGAGTGAGGGCCATGTGAGAGGCAACCACACATTGATGTTTCTCTCTCTTTCTCTCTCTCCCTGTCTTTCTCCCTCCCCACTCTCTAAAAATCAATAAACAAGACCTTTTTTATTTTTATTAAATATATTTTGTTGATCGTGTTATTACTGTTGCCCCACTTTCCCCCCTTTATTCTCCTCCACCTTCCACACCACCTCTCACCCACATTCCCCCCCTTTAGTTCATGTCCATGGGCTGTACATATAAGTTCTTTGGCTTATACATTTCCTATACTATTCTTAACAACCCCTCCCCCCCATATATTTTCTACCTACCATTTATGCTACTTATTCCCTGCACCTTTTCATACTCTTTCCCCCTCCCACTCCACCACTGATAACCTTCCACATGATCTCCATTTCTGTAAGTCTGTTCCTGTTCTAGTGGTTTGCTTAGTTTGTTTTGGTTTTGGTTTTAGGTTCAGTTGTTAATAACTGTGAGTTTGTTTCATTTTACTGTTCATATTTTAGATCTTCTTTTTCCTAGATAAGTCCCTTTAACATTTCATATAATAAGGGCTTGGTGATGATGAACTTGAATTTGATCTTATCTGAGAAGCACTTTATCTGTCCTTCCATTCTAAATGAAAGCTTTGCTGGATAGAGCAATCTTGGTTGTAGGTCTTTAGATTTCATGACTTGGAATACTTTTTTCCAGCCCCTTCTTGACTGCAAGGTCTCTTTTGAGAAATCAGCTGACAGTCTGATGGGAACTCCTTTGTAGGTAATAGTCTCCTTTTCTCTTGCAGCTTTTAAGATTCTCTCCTTATCTTTAATCTTGGCTGATGTAATGACGATGTGTCTTGGTGTGTTCCTTCTTGGGTCCAGCTTCTTTGGGACTCTCTGAGCTTCCTGGATTTCCTGGAAGTCTATTTCCTTTGCCAGATTGGGGAAGTTCTCCTTCATTGTTTGTTCAGACAAGTTTTCAATTTGTTGCTCTTCTTCTTCTTCTTCTGGAACCCCTATAATTCAGATGTTGGAGTGTTTAAAGATGTTCCAGAAGTTCCTAAGCCTCTCCTCATATTTTCTGAATTCTTGTTTCTTTATTCTGTCTGGTTGAATGTTTCTTTCTTCCTTCTGGTCTACACTGTTGATTTGAGACCTGGTTTTCTTCCCATCACTGTTGGTTTCCGATTCATTTTCCTTCATTTTACTTTTCATAGCCTTCATTTTTTCCTTTAATTTGCAACCATATTCAACCAGTTTTTTGAGCATCCTGATTACCAGTGTTTTGAACTGGGCATCTGATGGTTGGGTATCTCTTTGTCACTTAGTTGTAGTTTTTCTGGAGCTTTGATCTGTTCTTTCATTTGGGCCATTTTTTTTGTGTGGTTTTTTTTTTGTCTCAGTGCACCTGTTACATATGAGGGGTGGAGCCTTAAGTGTTCACCAGTGCGGGGCAACCCAGATGGCTGGGTTGTGACGCTGTATGTGGGTGAGGGGTCTGAGAGGGAACAGTGCAGCGGTTCTGCTCTGCTGGTTTTCAGTCACTTCCCCCGCTTCCCACAAGCAAACTGGGCCCTTCTGGTGCTGGTTCCAGGTTGGGTGGGCTTGTGTACATTGTAGGACCCTGTGGGTCTCTCCAGTGAACTCTCCTGTGAGGCTGGGGGTTTCTCCTGCCGCCTCAACCCCCACAGGTGTTTTCAATCAGAGGTTCTAAGGCTTCATTTCCCCACACTGGAACTCTGGGTTTTGCAGTCTACCTCAGTCCCCAGTTGTTCCTCCCAGTTTATATGCACGCAAATGTGGGACCGCCTGGTGCACCAGCTGCCACCTTGCCTCAAGTCCTCTCCACCCAGCTGCCCATCTCTGTCCCTTCTACCAGCCTGGGTGAGTGTTTCTTCTTTAACTCCTTGGTTGTTGGACTTCCATACAGTTCAATTTCTGTCAGCTCTGCTTGTTTTTTGTTTTTGAATTTGTTGTTGTCCTTCTTTGGGTTATGCAAGGAGGCACAGTGTGTCTACCTACGCCTCCATCTTGACTGGAAGTCAGTAGGCTTTTTTTTTAACAAAGCCTTTTTTTAAAAAAGGAAGCTTTAAAAAAGAAATATAAATTGTTTAAATTCATTCTATTCAGATTTTCAGATTGAATCTCACACAAAACCCACAATTACATGGCATATATAGGAGACACACCTAAAACAAAGTAACTAAGAAAGATTGAAAATGAAAGGAGAACTAGACAAATAAAATTAATAATAATAAAAAGGCTATTGCCTTAATATCAGATAAGATAGAATTCAAGGCCAAAATCACTTAAGAAGACAGGCGAAAAGAGTACAATATACAATGAAGCTACAAATTCTCTATACCAAATAACATTGTATTGACATTCGTAAAGATAAAACCACTGGAAGTACAAGGAAAATTCGACCAATATACATTAATATTGGAGATTTTACTTCACCTTTCTTTGGTTGTGTGGACAAAAACTAAGTAAAAATGCACACACACACAATGCTAACCCTGAGAAAAGATCATATCTATCCTTCGCACACACTCATGAAACACTCCCAAAAATCACTCATAGATTAAGCCACAAAGCAAGTGAATATGTGAAGTTACACAAAGTAGAAACAGAAAAGCACAAAGCAATAAAACCAGTAATGAAGAATAGTACCTGGAAGGTACTGTACAAACAACGCTGCCCCTGAGAAATTAAATCCTCTCTCCAACAAATCTTTGGTCGAAGAAGAAATCAAAACCGAAATTGCTAACTACTGAAGAACATATTAGAATCTACACGCTAAAGCCGTGATCCCAGGTAAGTTCCTAACTGAATGCTTACAGTAATGAGTAAGAAAGCGTGACAATGAATGAAGTGTCTATAGTAAGCAGACTTTTAAAGGTCCCCCCCAAAGATTTCTGTCTTGTGGTTGTTTACTCAAACACTAATCTCGGTACTGCTAGGGAAGGATTTTGTGGATGGAATTAAGGTTACTAATCAGCTGTCTTTAAAAGGAGATTATTCTAGATTATCCAAGTAGAAATATGGGGTGAAAGATGCAAAAGAGATTGCTAGAAGGGGTGGTCAGAGATATTTGAAGCATGAGAAGGACTGGAGCCACTTTTGCTGGCTTTGAAGTCAGAGCAAGGGGGCTCTGAGCCAAGGAATGTTAGCCTCTAGAAGCTGAGAACAATGCCTGGACAACAGCCAGCAGGAAAATGGGAATCTCAGTCTTAGAACCACATGCACTTGAACTTGAATTCCGCCACAGCCTGAATGAGCCTAGCAGCAGATTCTCACTGGGAGCCTTTGGGTAAGAATCCAGCGTGCCAGCACCTTGACTTCAACCTTGTGGAACCCAGAGCTGAGAAATCAGCCACACCTGCTAAACTTCGGACCTACAGGACTGTGAGATAGTAAATGTGTGTTGTTTTAAAGCCACACATTTAAAGTGGTAATTTGTTATGGTAGCAATGGGAAATTAATACAGCATCGAACTTAAGAAGTTGGAAAGAGAACAACCAAATAAAGTCAAGAAAAGCAGGTGGAAGGAATTAATAGAGTTAGAAATAGAAAATGATTAAAGCTTCCAGTCAAAATTGAGGCACAGGAAGACCTGCTTTGCCTCATTGAACAAACATAAGAAGGAACACAACCAGCTTAAAAATGAAAAACACCCAGAACTTCCAGAAAAACACCCGTAAGTGTACAGAAGTCCCACAACCAAAGATTTAAAGAAGCCATATTCATCCAGATGGGTAGGAGGGGTGGACACAGAGAGTCTAAGCAGAGAGGACACAGTGTGGCATCAGCAGGCAGAACAGGTGGTCCCACATTCACATGCGGTGGATAAAAATCAGGGAGACACCTTGTGAGCAAGCAATCCCAGCCCCAGGCCGGACCACACAGCCCACAGTTCCAACACTGGGAAAAATAAACCCTCATATACTTCTGTCTGTAAACCCAGTGGGGGTTGGGGCGGCAGAAGAAACTGCTGGTCTCTCAGGAGAGCCCAGAATGTACATAAACCCACTCACTCTGGGAACCACAGCCAAGACAGCAACCGGAGGGGTGCCAGTCACATAAGGGAAGTGGGTGAAGTGACTGGGAAAGGGGAGAGTGCCAGGCAAACCCCAAAAGTAAGCCAGCAGTGGCATTGTCCTGTCCTCAACCCCTTTTCAATACCCAGAGCCACAAAGGAGTGAAGCAGATCGCCCTGCCCTGGCAAATGCCCAAGGCTCCACCCCATACAACTTAACAGGTACACTAAACAGGGGATCAAATCAACTCTACCTAGTACACAGGCACAGGGAGGCTGCCAAATGAGGAAACAAAAAACTATGGCCCAAATGAAGCAACAGAACCGAACCCCAGAAAAAGAACTAAGCAATGAGGAGATAGCCAACCTGTCAGATGCAGCGTTCAAAATACTGGTGGTCAAAATGCTCAAAGATCCCACTGAATACAGCAAAAGCATAAGGGAAGAAATTAAGGCTCTACTAAGGGAAATAAAGAAAAATTCACAGGAAACCAATAGAGAAGGAAGCCAGACTTCAGATTAATGACTGGAACATAAGGAAGAAAGAAATAATCAACCAGAAGAAGATGAAGAAACAAGAATTCAAAAAAAAAAGGAAAGTTTAAGAAACCTCTGGGACATCTCCAAACTTACCAACATCTGAATCATAGGGATACCAGAAGGACAAGAGGGAGAGCAAGAAATTGAAAACTTATTGGAAAAAATAATGAAAGAGAATTTCCATAATTTGGCAAAGGAAATAGATATACAAGTCCAGGGAGCGCAGAGAATCCCAAACAAGCTGGACCCAAAGAGGACCACACCAACACACATCATAATTAAAATACCAAAGGTTAAAGATAAAGAGAGAATCTTAAAAGCAGCAAGAGAAAGGCAGAGAGTTACGTACAAAGTAGTTCCCATAAGACTCAACTGATTTCCTTACAGGCTAGGAGGGACTAGCAAGAAGTATTCAAAGTGATGAATAGCAAGGACTTACAATCAAGATTACTCTGTCCAGCAAAGCTATCATTTAGAACCAGAGGACAGATAAAGTGCTTCCCAGACAAAGTAAAGCTAAAGGAGTTCATCATCACCAACCCCTTATTATATGAAAAATTGAAGTGTCTTATTTAAGAAAAAGGAGATCAAAATTATGACCATTAAAATGACAATAAAGTCACAACTATCAAAAACTGAATCTAAAAAAAAAAACAAAAATAAACTAAGCAAACAACTAGAGCAGGAAAAGAATCATAGAAATGGAGACCATTTGGAGGGTTATCAGTGGGGAGGGGGAAGGAGAGAATAGGGAAAATGGTACAGGGATTTGGAAGGACGGTTGAGTAGGTACAGAATAGCAGGGGGAGGTTAAGAACAGCATAGGCAATGGAGAAGCCAAAGAACTTATATGCACCACCCATAGACATGCACTAAGAGGGGGATCACTGGAGGGACAGGGATACCAAGTGGAGGGGGGTAAAGAGGGAAAAACTGGGACAATTGTAATAGCATAATTAATAAAATATACCTTAAAAAAGGAAATGATTACGGGACAAACAGAAAGCCATCAATCCATCAATCCATCTGCAAGCCAGTTAAACTATAACGAACCCCACATAATCTGGCAGAGAGTCCAGAGCATTTCCTCAATTTCATAAGCCTCTCCTGGGCCAGTGGCCAACGTGGGGCAAGGCCATGAAGGACAAAATGCATATTCTCGAACAGGAAAATCCTTTCCACAACAAGCAAGTGTGGGTCCACAAATAGCCACCTTTGTGATCTCCAAAATGAAATAAGCCCGAGTCACAGCTGGGCCGCAGAAGCCTTTTCCTCTCCACAGTGCAAGTCAGGAGCGTCACTCACTCTCCGCTGTCACATGGTCTTCTGCCTCCTGGGCTGTGCCTGTGGCTTTGACCCTGTTGGGTTGATCTGCTTAACTCTCTTCTTTCTAGCTTTCTTTTCCTCTGCACTAGAACTTTTGCTTTTATCTGCCAGCTGCCAGACCTTTCATTTGCTCACATTGGTTTTGTCCAACCCCGGACTGATTTTTTTTTTTTTTTGTGGGGGAGCAATAAAAGAGTTAAAGTGTTGGCTAACCTCATAAATGAAAAAAAAAAAAAAAAGTAAACATATAAATGCACAAAATAAGCAATGACTAATAGGAAGTTAACCACAAACTCAGCACATGTAAAAAGAAACATTAGGCTACTTTACTCAGCTCCATGTAATTAAACTTGAAAATCTGGATGAAATTATTCTACACTATGTATTATCAAGACAGATGGCAAATTGAACCTAACTGCCTTAAAATAAATAGGGAAAGTTGTCAGAAAGCAAATCCCCCAAAGATCACCAAGCCCAGATAGTTTCACAGGGTTATTCTACCAAACTTTAAGAGATTAATTACAATGCTATTTAATTGTTTTAAAAGATTTTTAAAAAGCTTCTTTTTTTCAAAAATTAATAATATTGACAGGGCCAGCACAGAGGAAACTAACAGACCAATCTCACAAGATTTATCAATTCATAAATACCATATAAACTATTATCAAATCAAACCTAACAGAATTTTTAAAAGATAGCACACCTTAGACTACACCAGGATTTCTCAATGGCTGCACTATTGCTGTGTCCAGATATTGCTGAATGTCCCCTGGGGGACAGAATGACCCCATTTGTTTTGGTTTGGTTGGGTTGGGTTTGGTACCACATTACTTTATTTGAAGGAACAGTACAAGTGAAGAACGTAAGTGGACGATCAGTACAAGTTACAGAAAAGGTGAAGGTCTACCTACGCCTCCAACATGCATGCACTGCCTGGGCGACCAGGGGAGTCACCCCCGGAGCAGTGGGAAGGCAGCCTGAGGCTGAGCCCTTGTCACTGTGTCCCAGCATGTGCTCGTCAAAGAAATGCTCTGCCACGTCAGACTCAGGGGCCCCCAACCTGCTCACGTTACATTATCACCCAGTTCTTTGATAGCTTTCAGTGGCTTGTCCAGGTAACACATGTCACTGAAGTCACACGAATGAGGGTCATCTTTTTCAGTGGCCAGTTTGTGCAGGTTCAGTAGTGACCGATTCACACTTTTTTCCGAGTGTAATGCACACTCCGTTGCATTCAGCCCCTCTCCCAGCCGTCACAGTCTGGTGTCTTGATTTCCTGGAGGAAGATTCGGCCACCTCGTTGGTTTTGCAGCTTCTTCAGTTTCTCTGTGCATTCTCTCTCCTCATGAGATTGGTGAAGAAGACATTTGGCAAAGTTCTGCAAAGCTCCATGGTGGCGGTGAAAGTAGTAAGACATGGACAGGAAGGTGCAGGAAGCATAGAACTCCAGGCTGATCTGGCAGCTGATGGTGGCCTCCAAGTCCTGGTGGTACTTCTGGCACACCTACCAGGTGGGCATGGTTGTCATGATGGGTGACCGAGGACAGGCACTTTCGAGGTCCCGGGGTGGTGACACAGCCCTTGGGGCGGTCCAAGAGCTCTGTGAGGAGGTGGCAGGAGGACGGGTCACTGGTTCCATCCAAACACTGTCGAAGCAGGAAACCAGGGTGACTGTTGGCAAAGGCTGTCGAATCACCCCCTGCTGTGAACCACTGGCAAGTGACCCACTTCTGTCCAGTGATTCATGAGACGTCTGCCAGGGGGAGGCAACTGGGAGAAGTTTTTCTGTCTCTCAAAACAGAGCTATGGAAAAAGACTCCCTCTCCCTTCTTTCTTGGCTTATGATAGTGTTGGATATGAAGCGGAAAACTGCAGCAGCCACCTTGCTGTCAGCCTAAAGATGAAAGGCAAGGTGGAAAGAATGCAGGCCTTTGATGACATCCTTGAGTCAGGGACTCATGTAATTCATAAGAAGACTGTGTGAACTCAGGTCTTCCTGTGATGCCAAATAAAGATACACTACATTATTTAAGCCCATGTGACTCGCTTAAGGAAGAAAGTACACTGTTGAGACCTGGTGAGTCCAAGGAATAGAGAAGAGAGGAAGAGAGAGAGGGACAAGATGTTTCCTGTCTGGGGAGGGAAGGGTCAGGCTCAAAAGCAGGCCCGTAGATGAGGCTGTCAGCAGGAAAGAAGCAAGATGGCACTTTGCTGTCCAATTCATCCTGTGACAAGCCCAGGACTCACCTGCTGAAGTCACACAGGCCCAGGGATTTTCGCCTGCATGGCACACTGGAGCTCCTCAGCCTCCCTGTTTTATCAGATGGGGAAACATAAGCCTGGAGAGGGGCATGAACCCAAGACCATAAAGCAAGTAAGAGTACACTTCCGGGTTTCTGACATCCAGCCAAGCAACCTTCCCATTTGTATTGTCTGTTCCCTGTTTAAAAACTAACAGGGCTCCCTCTGGCCTCACAATCAAAACTTCCACGACCTTCCTTTCTCACATCAGTCCCAACCCATCCTGCTACACAAATGTTCTTCCTTGAAGTCATCCTCCTATCTGCCTCCAGCACGGCTCTTGTGGCTTTCCCCAGCCAGGACCTAGCAACCAGATAAATATCTCAAATAATATCTGTTGAATGAGAGAGTGAAGGAATGAATGAATGAATGTTCTCTCCTTAAAATCCTAATTCATTTCTTACTCCCTCTATGAAGCCCACTGAGATCTAAATCCGCTCTCACAGATTTCTCCTTTCCTTGTGTATTGGTGATAAAATTCAGTCTTCAACAGCTTCCTGTGTCTTAGCTTTCTGTCCCTAACTAGATTGTTCATTCTTCAGTATTCATGTATATAAAATTTAGCTCCCAGCCCTATGTTGAGAGTTCTATTTCTAGCTGTATAACTCGGTAGAGTCACTAACCTTTCTGAAGTTGTCTTCTCATCTTTAAAAACAGAAAGGATCCCTTGCCTGCCCATTCATAAGGTTGCTGTAGGTGAAGAAGCACTGGAAACTGAGGTGGTGTTATGACAGTAGGTGCAATAACTGTTGACTGATTAAAGAAGCCAAGAATCAACATTTATTGAAAACCTGCCAAGTTTCAAGTAGAAATTAACTGTCATAGGACCATTGTAGTTGAGAAATACAGTGCTGTTTTTGCCTATCCTGTGATTGTTAGCCTTTTTTCAAATATCAGCACCCCAACTCTTCTTTGGGGGAAATTGTGCCACTCTCAATCATGCATTTTGGGTAGGCTTCCCCTATGATATAAGTTCCCTTGGAGCTCCAAGGGAGGGCATGTTGCCTGTGCCTCAGCTAAGCCACATGTCCCATCCCTCTGGTTACAGTGAGTTCAGGAGCCTGTGTGCAATCCAACCCAGAGCCTAGGGATGTTTGTGGGGACCTTAGGGTTGAGGGTAGCTCCACTGTCTGGTCTCAGGACTGTGGGAGATGCAGGAGGATCCCATGAGGAGTGATCCTATCTCCTATCTGAGAATAAAGCCTATAAAGAAGCAGGACTGAGAGATAAAGGAAAGCCTAGTCTATATAATATCCATTAAAATCCTGGATGCAGCCATGCCTGAAATCATCCACTTACATGAATCTATAAATTCCTTCCCCCACCCTACCCTAAACAAATTTGAGTGGGATTTTATGTCACTTGCACACAAAAAGCCCTGATTAAGACAATACTTGAGACTAAGACAGTTTATTTTCTAATATAGTTTATTGGTTATGCTATTGTAGTTGTCCCATTCCCCCCCCTTCACTCCCCTTCACCCTGCATACCCCCTCCCATCCACATTCCCCTGCTTTAGTTAATGTTCATGTGTCACAATTACAAGTTCTTTGGCTTCTGCATTTCCCATACTATTCTTACCCTTCCCCTGTCTATTTTCTACCTAACATGCATGCTACTTATTCTCTGTACCTTTTCCCTCTCTCTCATCCTCCCACTCCCCTGTTGCTAAATCTCCATGTGATCTTCATTTCTGTGGTTCTGTTCCTGTTCTAGTTGTTTGCTTAGTTTGTTTTTGTTTTTGTTTTAGGTGTAGTTGTTAATAATTGTGAGTTTGCTGTCATTTTACTGTACATGTTTTTATCTTCTTTTTCTTAGATAAGTCCCTTTAACATTTCATATAACAGGGGCTTGGTGATGATGAACTCCGTAGGGAACCACTTCGTATGGCATGGAAATGCAGCTCAGCACTCAGGTGGAAAACCAGTGGGGATCAAATGGCACACAGGACCATGCCCATGGACAGGTTTTCCTGTGGGGAACCAGGCCTGCATTGTATCTAGACTGCTTTGAGACTTGCTTTTGCTAAAACTCCCTCACCCTGAATTGAGGCAGAAAGGACTTACTGCAACTTCCTAAAATCTGAGCTAAACCTCCCAAGTATGAAGTGCAACCAGTTCGACCACTTTTCTCCTTGGTCTGAAACATCCTTCTCTTTGAAGTAGTTAGCAACATTCTTTCCTCTTTTATCCATAAAAGGTAATCCCTGCAGTGAACCGGTACATAGTAAATGAGGACTACCTTCCATGTAATGTACTCAGAAAAGCAATAAAAGCCTGTCCAGGCAGGGACTGAGGCTCTCTGGCCCTCTGGCCCTCTCTCTCTCAGAGATTGGCCATGCCGTCCCTTTTTCTCCACAGGATTTCTGTTATCCATGTGTATTTGTTCTTTAGCAGCCACAACATACATGGATCCTGCCAGCCAGGATCCACCACAGAACTCCTTTAACTTGACCTTATCTGAGAAGCATTTTATTTGCCCTTCCATTCTAAATGGAAGCTCTGATGAACAGAGCAATCTTGGATGGCGGTCCTTGCTTTTCATGACTTGGAATACTTCTTCCCAGCCCCTTCTTGCCTGTAAGGTCTCTTTTGAGAAATAAGCTCAAACAGTCTGATGGGCACTCCTTTGTAGGTAACTCTCTTCTTATCTCTTGCTGGTTCTAGGGTTCTCTCCTCATCTTTAATCTTGGCTAATATAATTATGATATGCCTTGGTGTGCTCCTTCCTGGGTCCAACTTCTTTGGGACTCTCTGAGCTTCCTGGACTTCCTAGAAGTCTATTTCCTTTGCCAGATTGGGGAAGTTCTCCTTCATTATTTGTTCAGATAAGGTTTCACTTTGTTGCTCTTCCTCTTCTCCTTATGGCACCCCTATAATTTAGATATTGGAATATTTAAAGATGTCCTGGAGGTTCCCGAGCCTCTTTTTTTTTTTTTTTTAATTCTTGTTTCTTCATTCTTTTCTGGTTGGATCTTTCTTTCTTTCTTCTGGTCCTCTCCATTGATTTGAGTCCCAGTTTCCTTCCCATCACTATTTGGTTCCCTGTACATTTTCCTTTATTTCACTTAGTTAGATTTTTTCATCTAACTTGCAACCAAATTCAACCATTTTTGTGAGCATCCTGATCACCAGTGCTTTGAACTGTGCATCTGATAGGTTGGCTATCTCTTTGTCACTTAGTTGTATTTTTTTCTGGAGCTTTGATCTGTTCTTTCATTTGGGCCATTTTGTGTGTGTGTGTGTGTGTGTGTGTGTGTGTGTGTGTGTGTCTTGACGAGACTGTTACATAGTGAGGGGCAGAACCGTAGGTGTTTTCCAGAGCAGGGCAACCCAGTCACTGCTTGTGATGCTGTATGTGGGGAAGGGGTTTGAAAGGGAACAATGGCACTTACGCCATTCTCTGCCAGCTTTCAGTCACTTCTGCTGCTTCCCCCAAGCAAACTGGGCCCTTCTGGTGCTGATTACCATGTGGGTGGGTTTACGTACATTCTAGGACCCTTTGGGTCTCTCCAACGAACTCTCCTGTGAGGCTGGACTCCCAGCACCTCAACTCCCACAGGTGTTTTCAATTAGTGTTTTGAGGCTTTATTTCCCTGCACTGGGACCCTGGGTTGTGCAGTCTTTCCTGCTCCCCAGTTTTGCCTGGTTTATCTATGCACAAATTGGGACCACCTGGTTCCACAAGCCACCTTGCACACTGAGCCCCTCTACAATCCACTGCCTTGTGGGTCCGCCAGCCACCACTTCTTTTTTTTTGCTCTGACCCCTCTCTACTGGGCTGCCCAACTCCACCTCTCCTACTGGTCTGGTTGAATGTGTCTACTTCAACTCCTTGGTTTTCAGACTTCCATACAGTTCAATTTTCTGTCAGTACCGGTTGTTATTTTGTTTCTAAATTTTTATTGTCCTTATTTTGGTTGTGCGAGGAGGCACAGTATGCCTACCTATGCCTCCATCTTGGCTAGAAGTCCCCAGACAGCTAACTTTTCTATTTTAATTCACAGTTAAAAAAAAATCTTTTCCAGTACACAATTTCACTTAATGCTCAATAACCTTGAGATGTAGGTACTAGTGTTACTCTTTAATTTAGATGCAAAACCTGAAAACCAAATAATGATTTCTGAATCCCTTGGATAGAAGAAAAAGCCAGGATCTAAATAGACATCTCCTCCCTACTTCATTCTCTGTGTCACACTGGGTTGGCAGCTGAAGCGGGAAGGAGAATGCCTTTTGCTTTTTGCCTCTAATAGCCTGTAGCCTGATGGGCACCATTTGTTCATTCACGAGCACCTCTCATGTGCTAGGCTGAATGCACAACAATGAAAAAGGCTGTGTTGGTGGTTCCTGAGCTCACGGAGCTTATATTCTAGAGGAGGAGACAAACAGATAAATTGCAACGATAGGCGCTGCAGAACCATATACTAGGAAATAAGAGATCAGAGAAGGCACTTCTGAAACGTTAACATTAATTGAATGCATGAATAGCAACCCACTGAGATATCAAACTCGTATAGTTTTTGGTGGCCATTAGATTTTTTTAAGGTTCTGACACTGAATGCCCTTTGAACCTTTTGTTGCTGATGCAAAGCGCAGAGGCGAGGCATAAGAAAAAATTCTTTCAATCATTATTCTCCTGACCTTGCCTTGACTCTCACGGTCACCCACACCCCATGACTACGCCCGTTCTTCTTCCCGTTGCTTTCTGTCTGCGCAGGCGCAAAACAAACTGCCTGTCCTAGTGGAGGGCGCAGACCCCACCACCAACGCATGCGCCCCAGACCCCTACGCGGGCGCGCGAGCGCTTGCCGTTTCTTAGGGCGGGGCGGAGGGTGGGGACTGGACAGAGGGGCGCGCGCCAGTGTGCGCCTGCGTGCACGCGCGTGGGCGGGCCAGAGAAGCTGGAGGCCCGGGCACGTGATCCGGGGCTGGCTTCGTGGCTTGGTGGTTCGGTCTGTCTGTCGGTCCGCGGGTGCCATCATGGCGGACGCGGCCAGCCAGGTGCTCCTGGGCTCCGGTCTCACCATCTTGTCCCAGCCGCTCATGTACGTGAAGGTTCTCATCCAGGTATGAGTTGTCGCCATTCCCTTCCCCACTGGGCGCCGTCTGTGGTCGCCGCCCCAGCGCTTTGGCCTTCAGCCCCAGGAGATGCTGCTCCTTAGCTACCCTGTCTTTTCCCGCAGGGGCAACTTCCACCGCTCGCCGCCCTCCCGCTGCCTGCGGGCGTGCTCGAGTCTCGCCCCTCCGCCAAGCAGTGAGGCCCGCTCCATTCCCCGTAGCCAACTGCCGCCGAGCCCAGACCGGTGGCGCCTCTGAACTTTTTGTGTTCCCTGAGGTTGATGTTGGCTGGTCGCCGCCAAGAGCTTCCCAAACCTACTCTTTCGCCCCTCTGAAATTAGCGTTCACCTCCTTCCCCGCCTTAAACTCAAGACACGAAATCTGTTGAAACTTGGAATTAGAGGGGAACCAACATTTTATTACCATTATTTTTATTTATTTTATTTATTTATTTTGCTACTGTTACTGCTGCTATTCTGTCTGTTCCGAGATTTTAGCACCAGATACCCAGGTAAACACAGGAGCTCATTCAGAAATGATAATGAAGTGGTGGCCGAATCAAATTTCGGAAGGATCCCCTGGGTGCCCTCAACAACAGCAGCCCATGTGGCTCCTGACAGTGAAAATCACATCTGTCTGAGCTGGAAATCAGTTCAGCTGAGTTCTAGCTTGTTTAAGCATATATGTTAGTTTCTAATCTGCTGTAAAGTGATTCTTAAATGGCATTTTATAATGACAGGCAAGTAGGCCAGTTTTAGTGATAAACTGATAGGTAGTATATGCAGTTGTCTTTGTAAATTTCCCTGTGATGAGCAGGTCATTCATTTTTTAAACCTTTGTTGAGAGTTGACATAATTACATCATGCATTGCTCCAAGGAAGGGAGCGGCTTTTAGAAGCCCTCCTGTCCACACAAGCCACCTTTCTGTCAAAAACATGCAACACACTAGGGAGGGCCACATTTCTTATTCTTGAGTTGATGCTAATCCAAATTAAGTTATTTCAACCAAGAATAAAGACTTTGATTGAATTGAAAAGTATACTGTGTTGCCTAAACCAGAATTGGCACATTTGTAGCTACACAGTATCTGTGCGGGTAGCATGTTGTAGTGAAGCTGCTATGAGCCCATTGGTAAGTACTTTACCATAAGGTTCTCCAGTGGCAGTCAAAGCTCTTTTAAGTGTTTTCAAGTGTCTCAGGGGTTTCAGTGAAATTCCCGGATATGCAGTTGTTTGTTTTAGATTTTATTTATTTTTAGAGAGAGGAGAAGGGAGAGAAAAAGAGGGAGAGAAACATCATTGTGTGGTTGCTTCTCACATGCCCCCTACTGGGGGCCTAGCCCACAACCCAGGCATGTGCCCTGACTGGGAATCGAAGCAGCGATCCTTTGGTTCACAGGCCAGCACTCGATCCACTGAGTCACACCAGCCAGGGCCTCAGATACGCAGTTTTTAAAAACAATTGTACAGTGACACTTTCAGGGAGCTCAGTTGGTAGTTATTTCATTGAGCAGGTTAACAATCCGCACCCGAGCTCAAGCCATGCCCTACTGTGTTTTTATTCTCTCAGGTATCTCTTCAGTACTAAAAAGATGCAACTGTAGAAATAACATGATAGTAATTCTTAAAATCCCCTTTATTAGATTGTTAATGGCAGTCTGCTCTTTAACATAGTCTTAGTTTATAATTATTTCCCAAGTGAATTTTCCAGCTCTGCCTGCATTTGCCTGTTGAGTGTTTTATCTTACTAACCAGATATGAAGTTGATAGCTCAGTCTTCTCTTTTTGTCCAGCTGTATGAAATGTGCTAGATTTTCTTCAGAAAATATTGTTGAACCTCCTCAGTAAATATTTGCCTTCCTAACACAAAGTTCCCTTATTCTGTTTTCAGTTTGATGTTAGTCTGTCTCAGTTAAGTAGCTTACTTTATAGAATTTGAACCAAAAGAAAATCAGTCTTATCAGTTAACAAAAGAAAAACTGACAAGGATGATGCTTCATCGTTGCCTTGGAAAACATACACTGCATTTTAACTTGTGTTAAATATTAACCCTAATTTTGTTCTTAATTCAAGACCTTGCAACCAAGGCATTCATGGGAATATTGCTTAGTATTAATATATTCTCTTGTTTTGAAAGGTGGGATATGAACCTCTTCCTCCAACAGTAGGGCGAAATATTTTTGGGCGGCAAGTATGTCAGCTTCCTGGTCTCTTTTCTTATGGTAAGTGTCTTTGATTTATTTGGAATTGGGTGGCATTAAGGATCATGATGGGCAGGAGTTACTGAAAGAAAATATAGAGAGAACATGTTTTCTTGAAATATCTGTTACCATTTTCTTCAACTAGAATTTCAACCTTTGACTTGTTTTTTAGCTCAGTACATTGCCAGCATCGATGGGAAGCGTGGGTTGTTCACAGGCCTGACTCCAAGACTGTGCTCAGGAGTTCTGGGGACTGTGGTCCATGGCAAAGTTTTACAGGTAAAAAGAACATCAGATAATCCCCCTGCAGATTTAGATTATCTTTTTTTTTTTTTTTTTTAAGATTTTATTTCTAGAGAGAGGAGAAGGGAGTGAGAAAGAGAGGGAGAGAAGCATCAGTGTGTGGTTGCCTCTCACGTGGCCCCCACTGGCAACCTGGCCTACAACCCAGGCATGTGCCCTGACTGGGAATCAAACTGGCAACCCTTTGGTTTGCAGCCTGCACTCAATCCGTAGAGCTAAACCAGGCAGGGCTGGATGGTCTTTTATGTAGTTTGTTCTACTGATCACAAGCAACTACAAAGATATATTTATAACCATGGCCTTTCTTTATCTATGTAAACATTTACATGAAATACCCATTCTTAATTCTTTCCTGGGAAGCAAGGGGAATTTGTGCAAAATGAAGTAACTGATTTTGATATACACAGTCTTCTTCCTCTGAACTAGTTGTTCTGAGCAGACATTAAATACACTTATTTGATCTCCTTATAGTTTAGTTTATTTATGTGAAGGAGGAAGGGAGCTGATTGGAACATTATTTCTTTCCAAAGTTACTTTCTTCTCCTTTCTAGAGTTAACCTCTAGTAAAATGATTTCTGTTACAAATATATCTTAAACAACAACAAAAAGAGCAAGATCAACAAAAGTCAGGGTAGTGTTTACCTGTGGGGAGAGGGAGAGAAGGCGGCACCAGTGCATGGGGGTTCCAGGTACAGAAAGTTATGTTCCTTGACCCGGATGGTGAGTATGTGATATTTGCCTTCTCATTATTGATTGCATTGTGCATTTCTATTTTGTACACTGTTTTCATACCTGTGTTGTATCTGCATAAATTTGCAAGGTTTTTAAAAAAGATTTTACTTATTTATTTTTAGAGAGATGGGAAGGGAGGGAGAAAGAGAGAGAGAAACATCAAATCAATTGGTTGCCTTTCACATGCCCCCAACTGGGGCCCTGGCCCACAACCCAGGCATATGTTCTGACTGGGAATTGAACCAGTGACCTTTTGGTTCACAAGCCAGTACTCTGTCCACTGAGCCATACCAGCCAGGGATGAAAGTTGTGTGGTTTTTTTTAAACCTCACTAAAGTATACATGAACTGCAGGATAGTGGTTACTTTTGGGAAGGGGAAGTGAGGGTGGAATTTAGCTATATTTATGGCATTTTATTTTTAAAAAGCAAGAGATCTTAAGCAAAAAGGTAAAAATGTTTACATCTGTTTAACCTTGGTGGTAGATATGTAAGTGAATTGTTTTCTTAATTTTTCTGTGTGGTTGAAATACTTTATAATGTTTTTAAAAACATCAAAGTTACATTTCTTTTTTTAGAGATGTTTTTGTTTTACCAGCTTCTTTTAACTTCAAATGCTAAAACATAACTTTGATTGTAGTGGTTTTTCAGTTGCATCGATTACAATGTAGGTCAAACATCATTGCCTTTTGCTGCATTTATAAAGGTGCCATTTAGAACAGTCCATGGGAAGGTTCAGCATGAGTATGGTTGAGAATATAAAACTGATCGGGTTTCTTCATGCATTATTGTCTCCTACTGGCACCAATAGTGTTATCTTCTGTGTTATAAGTCAGAAACGTATATGCTAACCAAGTCTGTATAATATTTTCAACCTGTATAATATATCAGATGTGCTAAATTTCAAATGCTGACTAGCTGCTTATTCAGTTAGTACTCAGCACGACCTCCTTGTACTTTTTTAGGTTTTAACAGTTGCCCCAGTTCTAATACTTCATCATCTGATGAGCAAATCATGATCTTGCTAAATAGTTGCATGATTTGCATGGCTTAGGTTCATAAGTGCTTTTCAGCCTTCATTGGTGTGAACTGGAGAGGTTTTTCAGTTCGTTCCTCACACAGAAATTGTTTCACCCTTCAGTTCTTTTTTTTTTTTTTTAATAATTTTGGACAGTTTCCATTGCTGTGTCTTTTTTTTTCTTTTTAAAGATTTTATTTGTTTATTTTTAGAGAGGAGAAGGGAAGGAGAAAGAGAAAGAAAAACATCAGTGTGTGGTTGCCTCTTGCGCGCTCCCTGTGGGGAGCCTGGCCTGCAACCCAGGCACGTGCCCTGACTGGGAATTGAACCACGACCCTTTGGTTCACAGCCTGAGCTCAATCCACTGAGCTACACCAGCCAGGGCTCTTTCCTTTTTAAAAAATTTTTATTTATTTATTTTTAGAGAGAAGGGAAGAGATAGAGAAACATCAGTCAGTTGCCCCTTATATGTACCCAGACTGGGGACCGAACCTGCAACTCAGGCACATGCCCTGACCGGAAATCAGACTGGTGGCCTTTGGCTTTGAGGAGTGAAGCCCAATCACTGAGCCACACTGGTCAGGGCTCTTGACCCTGAAATTTAAAAACCTAATTCTTTTTACAAAAGAAAGTGATTCTACTTTTTTAATCTGGTGTCACTAAGAACTTCATTGTCTGGTTCTTTCACTGTACCTAGCCTCTCTGTTGTTCTAAAATACCCGAGATACAACATTTCCCCTTTCAGTGTAGCCCGCGCTCCAGTAGTATTCCTGTTCTCCTCTCTGACACAGGGGAAATCTCTTACTTGTTGTGGAAACATACAAAAGACCAAGTGTGGCGATCCCAGCTATTCAGACTTAGCCCTGATTCTCTGTTCTTTTGTGCAGTGAAGGAAAGAGCCTCGCCCTGATTTGGTGTTGGTCCTACTTTTGCCGTAGAAAAGCTGTGAGGTTTTTTCCATCGCCTTAGTGCTAGGCTATGTTTTTACTGATTTGTTTTTCTATTAAATGTATGTTTAGTAGGTGACATTCTTGGATATTTGCTTTCCTTTTTCTTGTAGATGAGAGTTCTCGTGAGCATTTGCTCATCCCTTCAGCTGACCAGTATGTTAAACTTAACAACAGAATCATCTTAGAGATACTTACTTAAAATTAACTAATTAGAAGATAATTGGAGATTTACAGCAAAAATAAAATCAATCAGCTTTTAACAACAGAGTTTTTATCTGATGTCTTCTCTCAGTGACACTGTGATAGCCCTAATCATCCCTTCTTTTCCTTTCTCTTCCATGGCAGCATTACCAGGACAGTGACAAGGTTGAGGTAGGTCGGAGCTGATTTGCATGCATGGGCCCCTTTCCCTGGCAGGTTGCCCTTGGCCCTCTTTAGGAGAAGGGACAGGCAATCAGTTTCCCTCTCACTTCAGTGAGTGTTGACATACAGGGTGGTTCCTGTTTGAACCTGTTTGAGCTCTATTTAAAACCATCAAGATATCTGTCTCCTTTTATTTGATTTCCAGGAGTTAGGTCCTGGAAATGTACAGAAAGAAGTATCCTCTTCCTTTGACCGAGTTATCAAGGAGGTAAGAAATGTTCTGTCCTGTGCTGTTTTCCTAAATCAGAGGGTGTGCAATGTGGTGGTGGTAGAATCGGGATCGTCAGGGCCTGTGTGTGCAGTTTCTGTTTGAAATGAAATTAAACCTTCAGTGTACCTGGGGCTTTCCTGTATGTATAACATAAAAAAGAGGGAGTGGAAAAGCTTTGCTTGCTATTTGGAATAGATGCATTTCAAGGAAACCCATTTTGCCCACTCATTTCATTTCTCTTTTTATAGATTTTATTTATTTTTTTAGAGAGAGGGAAGGGAGGGTAAACGAGAGGGAGAAGAACATCAGTTGGTTGCCTTTTGTACGTGCCATCTTCCAGAGACCAAAGCCACAGCCCCAGGCACGTGCCCGGACCAGGAATCAGACGGGTAGCCTTTCGCTTTGTGAGACAACACCCAGCCAACTCAGCCACACCAGTCAGGGCTCATTTGATCTTTAAAATTGAAGCAGTTGCTACTGAAAGTCTTCTGGTAGAGTAGAAATCCTCTGGTACAGAAGTGTTAAAGTAGTAGCCAGACCCCTTGTGTTTAGGTATTATGTACCCAGAAGTGCTTTTAGGACATTATTCTGGCTTTGGAATATTCCTCATTACCCATTTCTCACTCCCGTATCCTGCCATTGGAGTTTGTTTTGTTTCTGATACTCACTTACTTAAGTACTAGTTACTTACTTATTTATCATTCCTGATACTTAAAAGCCATTGGTGGCTTTTAGAACTACTTTTATTCCTTAGTCTTTACCTTGTCTAATTGTCTTTAGTGACTTCATAATTTTCTATCAAATGCTGTCATCTAAAATATATATTCTAAAACAAACCTTAGATGAATCAACTTGGTTTTCTATAAATTTTTATGAAGTGAATTTATTTAAAAGTAAATGTATTAATCGACATTTTGTATTTTTTTAAAGATTTTATTTATTTTTAGACGGAGGGGAAGGGTGGAGGAAAGAGAAGAAGAGAGTATCAATGTGTGGTTGCCCTTTGCATGGTTGCCCTTTGCACGCCCTCTTCCCGAGACCTGGCCCACAACCCAGGCACGTGCCCTGACTGGATCAAACCAGCGACCCCATGGTTTGCAGGCCAGCACTCAGTCCACTGAGCCACACCAGCCAGGGCTGTTTTCTTAACTTCAGTTAGCCCATCCAGTACCATAGAGTATTTTCAGAACGACTGCTGGAAGAGGAGTGAGGAATGTCTTAACAGAGTGATTGAAGATAATGTGTAAATGCAAGAAAGAATGATAGACCTACTCTGTTTACAACTCCCTCCAAGTATTGTAATTTAATTTTCTTTACTACCTTTTTATGGAGTCCTGTAGAGAGAAGGATAAATACAGCTGCTCTGAGATCACTGCAGGGCTGTAGGGTTGTGTTCCAAACACAAGTCAAAGTCCTCTCCTCACAGAGGTGTCGGTGCAGGTTCAAGTGAGTCTGACGTTTGTCTAGCACCCATTTCAGAGCCTCTGAGGTCACTCACAATGCGAGAGCAACTCCATAATCTGACTCTAGGCCTCACGGTTTTATTCCAGCTCAGTGACTTTGCTGGTGACCCTCCCTGTTTCTTTGCATTTGTTTTTCTTACCTATAAAATTGAGAAGATAACAAATCTTTACAAAGAAATTTTAGGAAGTAACACTAACAGCAGTGAAATCCATGAGTGACAAGTATGGTAGAATGACAGTGTGTCTGTTGTACACCTTCGGGCTACTTCCTCTTCCTGGCTCCGGGCCGGGTGCTGTCGCTCACTTCCTTACTCCCCAGCACCCACCCTCCTTCCTTCTCCAGGGATCTGGGTGTCATTTATTTAGATCTCAGAAGTGTGTGTTGATTGTTTCTAGACAACACGAGAGATGATGGCTCGTTCTGCTGCTACCCTCATCACACATCCCTTCCACGGTACGTGAGCAGTTGGTGACTGAAATGCGATTCCTTATCATACTTTTGTCACACGGCCCCTCCCGGCAGCTGGGACGGTTGACTTGGGGGTTCCGTGAAGTGCCTTGCCTGTGTGTTTTTGTTTGCTTACATGTTTTGGCTATTATCCAGTTTATTCACATAGCAAAGTGTCTTTTGAGTTAGAAAAAAACCTTTTTATTTATTGTTTTAGGTCAATCAAAATTTATCCGATGTAGTTTTAAAACTTCTTCTCTCCGTGTTCTGTAGTGATCACTCTGAGATCCATGGTACAGTTCATTGGCAGAGAATCCAAGTACTGGTAAGTGTCTCTGTTTTCTAGTGTTCAAGATCCATTGAAGCCAAAGTATTAAAATTATAGTGCTTTACATTGTTATGTTACCTTAGAGTTTACAGAACAAATTCATATATCATTTGATCTGCACAAAAACCAGTAAATAGAAGAAAATCACCTAGGCAGGTTTAGGAACCTACCTGGGGTGTCGAAATGAGTTACAGAGCCACTGATGCCAGAATTCACACTGACTCCATGTGATTACACCCTTAGGTAGTAGTGTCTCCACTTCTGTGTCCAAATTCCACTGTCTTTGCAGGGTGAGGGTGGTAGAGGGGTGGGGGGAATGTAGATTTGACCTTGTCAAAAGTGATAATGGAACTTTTTTTTTAATAGCTTCAAAATAATCTTAGCGTATTTTACCTTTCCTTCCTCTGTACCTAGTGGACTTTGTGACTCCATAGTAACCATCTATCGGGAAGAGGGCATGCTGGGATTTTTTGCGTGAGTAAATTGCAATTTGTGGGTGTGATTTTTGTAAGTGGAGAGCTTTAATGAAAATAAGGCATGACTTTTTATTTAATCCTTGAGGAAAATGTACTTTCTGGGTTTACTTCATGTTAAGCCCTATTTAGACCCAGCTGGCTCAGATCCCAGACTTTTGCTTCTGGTTATCTAAAACATTTGAAATGAGAGTTTTGTTTGTTTTTCTAACAAATGAACTCATTCCAAGTTTCTACCCTTATAGTAAGTTTCCAATATGTACCATTGATACAATAAGGAAAATTAATTTTTGAAGAAGGGAGAAATCATCCAACATGTAGCTTCCTTATCCTGAGAGAATATGTTTTTGTAAGTCTGTATAGAGTCCTTGGGATCTACTTTGGAAGTATTTAATGCTACCCTCGTTTTTTAATAGTGATAAAAACTTCATTATTAAGTAAATGATCCTTTTTATTTTTTGAGTGTTTCTACATAATTGGTTTTATTCATGCATGATAAATACTCTGGAAGATGGGCAGAACAGCCATTTGTTGTTCTTATTTTGCTATATTTTATTTATTTATTTTTTAAAGATTTTATTTATTTATCTTTAGAGGGGAAGGGAAGGAGAGAGGGAGAGAAACATCAATGTATGGTTGCCTCTTGTGCATCCCCTGCCAGGAACTGGCCTGCAACCCAGGCATGTGCCCTGACTGGGCATCGAATCTCCATCCTGTGGTTTGCAGGCCCGCGCTCAGTCCACTGAGCTACACCAGCCAGGGCCGTTGTTCTCATTTTAGAGATTAAAAAATACAGATGCCCTGGGAGGTTCATTTGCTGCTGATTATAGAGCCAGTAAGGGACAGAAGTGGCATTTGATCCCTGGTGTTCTGTCTGGGGGGTAGTGTCTGCCCCGCTGCCCTGTGCTGCCTCACCCAGATCGTCGTGACTCCCGAAACGGGTTTTGTGTCCCTCGCCCATACGCAGGTTTGGGCCGTTCCCATTCTGTCGTTTGTCTCACCCTTGCCCTGCCAAGTTTGAATGTCAACTGCAGTGTAGTGAAAGCCATATTGAAGCCTCTTCTCCAAAGTGGGAATATTTGGGGCCTCCCTGCTTATGGTTGGTTATTAATGGTAAGGTGAGCCATTGGCCGTAGCTTAGCAGTAGAGCTGACCTGCATTTTAAAAAGATTGGAATCATTAGAGATAACCCTCAAGTACAGTTGTAGCCACTAGAACAAACTAGTTATGAGGGCTGGCTTCTGGTATTCAATGTCTTTTCAGTGTTCTGGAATGTTTTGAAAGCTCTCATTTTTGGGGAAGTACTTGTATGGAGTGGATTAACTTTCTACTGATCACATTTCTTCATTCTTACTTTTATTGTTTCTTCATGTAGGGGTCTTATTCCTCGCCTCCTCGGTGACATCATTTCTTTGTGGCTCTGTAACTCACTGGCCTACCTCGTCAATACCTATGCACTGGACAGCGGGGTAGGTCGGGGCCCGGGTGAGGTGTGCGGCTGCCGACCTGGCAGCACCGTTAGCTTTAAAGTAAGATGACAGTTCGTTACGCACCTCACTGCAGAGGTGAACATCAGTCAAGGTTTCTAACACTAATGGGACAGCCTGTACCATCTGCCGCACAGAGATGCACCTGAAGAGCCCTAGGGTGCAGCGCAGTCGGCCCAGGAGAGCTGTCTCGGCCTGTGTGCTGCACGGGGGTCACCTCTTTGTCGGCACCTACCCCAAGAGGACACCAGGAAGCAGGGCAGTTGTGTTTCGTGTCATCTGAAGTGTTCAGGGGCCCCCTCTCTTGGGCTTTCTAGGGCCTCTGAACACAAGCAGCCCCACAGCGTGGTGGGAATAGAACTCACCCAGGAGTAGGACGGACTGTGTTGTAAGCTTTTTGAGTGGACAGCTGAGAGCGCAGGGAGGTAGTGACTTGTCTCTCGGGTGTACTGTGAACGTAGTATCTGAGGATTGTATTTCCAGGACATGGGACTAGGTTACCAATCTCATCCCGTGTTGAAATCCTGAAGCCGTTACATTTGTTCCTAAGCCATCTTAAAAATTCATTTACTGTGGATTTGCTCATATTCAGTCAGGTTGATCATTTGGACTACTGCCTTTTTATGCTCATAATTAGCATTTTATGTCTTCACCCTCAAAGTTAAATTTCAAGCTATCAAAGAACTAATAATTTAGAGATAGAATGTATTGAAATGTTTGGGAACAGTTAACTGTTAATATCAGCTTACTATTTTTACTCATTCTAATACAGGTTTTCTTCTTTTCTAGGTGTCCACCATGAATGAAATGAAAAGTTATTCCCAAGCTGTCACAGGAGTGAGTTTTTTTAAAAATCCTTTTGACCTTCTAGGAATTGTTTTGTTTTGTTTTAAATTTGGCCTGTATCATCACTGCTTTAAACACCCAGGTGTTTCACAGGAAACTTAGATTTGTTCCTGTTTGTCAGAGGTGAGAGTCACCAACCCAGAGTCTGTGCGGCACAGCAGTGGTGATAACGAGCCCAGGTGGTGTGCCGCTCGGCTTTCTCCGTGGAGCACCGTCTCTGGTTCTCAGGCCCGTCTCTCCCTGCGGCCCACGGGCCTGCCGCAGAGAACCTCACACTCTGGAGGCACCGAGTGCTCCAGCACTTGACCTTGGAAGGTGTTTTCCATTGTCTTTGGAAGGGTGCTTATGTTTTCTTACTTTCTTCAGGGCTGTTTTGAAATTATATTTAGTTACATTGCTTTTTCTCTTAAATATTGTAGTCCAGTTTTATTTGAGGATTCAATCACAGAATACGAGAAGTCTTCCGGCCTTTAGTTAACATGTTAGCAGTGTAGTGGTGTATGAAGAGAAGGCAGCATCTCCAGGCTCAGAAATGTATTTGGTCTTTCCTGGGATTCTGAGAAAGCAAAACCAGTGCCAGAGGGTTGGACCACAGTGGCACCAGGCGGTGAGGGAGAAGAGAGGGTGGAGCAAAGCAGACTGGGAATGACCTGGTAACCTGGCTGCCTTTTTACCCTTTTACAGTTTTTTGCCAGCATGTTGACCTATCCCTTTGTGCTCGTCTCCAATCTCATGGCTGTCAACAATTGTGGGTAAGTGCTTTGCGTCCTCAGCCTGGTAGTGTCTGCCCGAATGCCTGACAGTCAGGGCAGTCCTGGTGGAAGTGGGGGGCCCGAAGTGCAGTTGATGCTGTTGCTGGATTTCTTTCCTCTTTTCTTCTCTGTGTGCCTGAGGGACCAGCAGTGGTATTAATTATGTCGTAAGCAGCCACCTCATTTCCTTCTTTCTTTCTTTTTTTAAATATTTACTTTAGAAAGAGGAGAAGGTAGGGAGAAAAAGAGGGAGAAAAACATCAGCGTTCAAGAGATACAAGATCAGTTGCTTCTTGTGCGCCCCCAACTGGGGACCTGGCCCACAACCCAGGCCTGTGCCCTGACTGGGAATCAAACCGGTGACTGTTTGGTTCGCAGGCCGGTGCTCCGTCCACTGAGTTACACCAGCCAGGGCTCATTTCGGTTTTTGATTTTTGCTTTTTTTTTTAAAGGCTTTATTTATTTTTAGAGAGGGGAAGGGAGAGAGAATGAGAGGGAGAGAAACATCAATGCGTGGTTGCCTTTTGCATGCCCCCCAGTGGGAACCTGGCCTGCAATCCAGGCATGTGCCCTCACTGGGAATCAAACCAACGGCCTGTTGGTTTGAAGACTGGCACTCAATCCACTGAGCCATCCCAGCCAGAGCTCATACCGTTTTTTGGAATAGGGAAAGGCATGAATAATATTTGTCAAGTTCTTATATATTCTTGCCAATATAGGTCCTATTCCGAAAAGGGCAGGATAATTATCAAATTATTCTATTTTTACATTTTTCCTTTATTTTAAATCTCTCCTCTCTTTTTCTTGAAAGTTACAAAGGAGCCCTGCCGGGTAGTTCAATTGGTTAGAGTGTTATCATGATATACATATAAGGGCACATGTAAGAATCAGCCAAGGCCCTGGCTGATGTAGCTCAGTGGACTGAGTGAGGCCTGTGAAGCGGTTTCATTCTCAGTCAGGGCACATGCCAGGGTTGCAGGCCGGTCCCCAGCAGGGGACGCACAAGAAGCAACCACACATTGGTATTTCTCTCCCTCTCTCCTTCCCTTCCCCTCTGAAGATAAATAAATAAAATCTAAAATAAAAAAGAATCCACCAAGGAGTACATAAATGAGTGGAAGAACAGATCGATGTCCGTTTCTCTCCCTCCCTCTCCTTCCTCCCTCTATCCCTGTCCCCTTCTCCTCTCTCTAAAAACAGTGAAATAAAAAGTTACAAAAGGTATTTTCAGGGATTGAACAACAACCTACACCTGTTTTTCCCAGGGGGTTCATGGAGGAAGTTTTAAAGAAAGGAAAATAGGAAGTTAATCCATAGTTTCTTAACTTATCACTCTATTGGGCGGGAAGGGTGGGTGGAGGTGTGATGATGGACCCCACTGAGTTCCAGCCACCAGATGCCAAGTGACCATTCGGAACTGGACAGGCTTCTCCCCGCTATTCGATTCAGGAAAACTCTGTCCCCGTGCAGTCCCCGATGCAGCGTACCGTCAGGCACGCGGCGCTGTTTCCAAACGATGCCGGATGGGACGCTGGGTGGAGTTTCGAGGGCAGCTGTCATGTTTCACATCGTGCTGCACTGTCTGTTTAGTGAGTGGCAGAGCAGCTGCCGTGTTTTCGCCCAGAGCATGCTTGAAGGATGAGTTAACCACAGTATGATTTCTGACGGCTTTTGGAGAGGAAGTGATTGTCCCTGAGTAACAGCAAGTAGTCACCACTCTTTCTATCCATTGTTACGTTTAGGTTCTTTTAAACACCATGTCATTTTAAAATCCCCTTTTTCTACTCTGCAGTCATGTAAGTGCTGTGTTCTAGAATTTCATGTGCCCACAAATTAAAAACCTAGGCGTTTTAGAAAATACGTAACTGATTGAAGGTTTTGTTTATTCATTGATTCAAAATCAAAAATATAAGGAAGGGAATTTGTTAGAACTCAGTTGCCTCTTGCGGAAACGTCGAGGCAGAAGAATGTTTTTCTTTGCGCGGGGGGTTGTTTTTTTTTAAAGATTTTATTCATTTATCTTTAGAGGGGAAGGAAGGGAGAGAGGGAGAGAAATATCCATGTATGGTTACCTCTCGTGTGTCCCTCACTGGGAACCGGCCTGCAACCCAGGCATGTGCCCCAACTGGGAATCGAACCTTGACCATCAGGTTTGCAGACCCACACTCAATCCACTGAGCTACACCAGCCAGGGCTAAGAATGTTTTGACAGAGATTTACTGACCTCTTGAGAGAGTGTTTTGTGCGCATTGACTTGAATGGCTCATCTTCTGTTCTGTTTCAGGCTTGCTGGTGGGTGCCCTCCTTACTCCCCAGTGTACAATTCTTGGATAGATTGCTGGTGCATGCTGCAAAAAGAGGTACTTCTGTCATTGTCTCTCCTGCTTTTGCCCCACCCCCAAGTGTGTCTTACTCTTTTGTTTTTGCTCATTTTTCAAAAAAAAGTCACTGGAACCTGAGGTTAATTCTTGTAGCTTAGCTTTTAGCTGCCAGTTGCTGTGCCCTGCACAGTGTTCTGTGTGTCGCCCTGGCACATGCTAAAGTGCTGCTTGGAGATCATCAGGAGGGGTGATGAAGAAGTAGGATCCCTAGGTGAGATCCAGAACCCGCTGAGTGATCGTGCTCAAGTCACAGAGGCTCTGGGGAAATAGTTATCCTGGTTGTTCAAAGGATGGCCTTGGTTTCAGATTTTTGTTTCTCAGCCTCGCCTTTTGGTAACTTCTCAGACTCTCCTTACATATTCAGGTGCTCTCCTACAGTGTAGTGGAGAGGAACCGGAGAGAGAAGTTATTTGTATTATTTGTTCATAATGACGTCGTTAGAGCTGGTCTCTGCTAGAGTCTTGTTAGTGCATGATTTGGTGCAGACTCCAGTTTATTGTTTGCTATTGCTGTGAGATACAAGCTTTATTAGGAGACAAAACAATGGCCGTGTGGTAAATTTAACACAGGATTGGCCATCAGTTTAAAGCTGTTTGTGAGTGGGACGCAGTTTTCCTGGGACTGCAGAACAAACTGTGTGAGAAGCCCTTTGTTGTAGTACCTTGTAGCACTGGTGATACATATGAGAAAGGTGCTAGTGCGCAGAGCTCAGGCCTCCCCAGCCTGAAGTCAAATGAAAAGACCCAGGTGCGTCCATGGTCGCTTTGGCTCAGTGTGGGTGCCCAGCAAGACCCTCTGAATCCACACTAGAACTCTTGAGTGATTTTCATACAGACCTAACGTGAACACTCTGGGTTTTAGTCTGAGTCTTACACTCTCCTACTGTTACCCCAATTTAAAAGGAAAGATGGCCCCTCTTTCCCTACCTTCTAACTAACCCCCTTCTATAGTAAGAAAGCAGGTAGAAAATGTATTAGGGTATGAGACACCTTACCTAGGGAACATTTGGTCCTGTAAGTGCCTAATGCAGCAGTAGATCTTGGCTAGAAGTTTACTGCATGTCTCAGGCGTCGTGCTGAGAGCTTTCCACCTGTCAGCCCGTAATCGTGGCCATAGGAGATAGGCACCATTTTTTATTACCCCACTTCTCATAGGAGGAAGCGGGCTTTGAACAGTCAAGTGACACTAGTTACATTACCCAGTGTTGCACAGCCTGTGTTTGGAAGAGCGGGTCTGCGTGCAGGCACTCTAACTGCAGTCTCCTCAGTTACGCTCACTCACCAGTACTTTCACTGTGAGGGTTTTTAAGTGCCCCCTAACCACCAGGCTGTTCCATTAAAAGTAAGTAAAAGCTAGCCCTTCTGAAGGTTAGGACTGTTCGCAGCACTTGATACATATTGACCCATTTGATAGCCCAGCTAGCAAGTGGCAGAGCCAGAATCCAAACCAGGCATCTCTGAATGAGAGAGTAACTTTTGCCTCACCCGTGTGGCAAGAGGTGAGTTGGAGGGTACAAATGGCTGCCCTGCAGTGCCGGCCCCGGTTTTGTCCTGCTCTGTAGTTACGTCCCCAGAAGTGTTCAGTGGGACCCCTGCTAATTGGACTGGGTGACCTCATTTCACACTAGATTTTATTTGTGTTTTTTTTTTCCAGGGAAATATGAGCCGAGGAAATAGCTTGTTTTTCCGGAAGGTCCCCTTTGGGAAGACTTATTGTTGTGACCTGAGAATGTTAATTTGAAGATGTGGGACAGGGACAGTGACATTTCTATAGTCCCAGATGCACAGAATTATGGGAGAGAATGTTGATTTCTATACAGTGTGGCGCGCTTTTTAAATAATCATTTAATCTTGGGAAAATGGAGATGTTTGGTGTCTGCCTTTTTTATTCTGTTTCCCAGCACAGCATAACTTACCACTAATACTCCCTCTTTAGTTACTCTAAAGTGGGACGTTTTTGCTCCAGACCTCTCATTTTACTTACACAGAAGGAAAAATTTGCATTTTCTTAAAGATTGTCATGTGATTCAAGTCTTACTTAATTCAAAGCTTTGTAAAATGAAGAGTACAATCCCAAGAAGAGAAATAATCCCATGAAACTTAAGAAAATTAGTAAGGCCAACTATGTGGGAGGCCGCGACCCTAACAACTCAGCAGCATCCACCAGAACTTGCCTCCTTCCCGTTGTGTGCTTCTAAGCATGTTTGACGAACCTGTCTTGTGTGTCGTGAAAAGGACAATACATTGCTAAATTACCCTAGGAAATGGCTACATGAGGCATACACATCTTCCATCTATTATTGCAAAGTGATAAATTGTTGCCAACAGCAGAAAAAAAGACAATGAGACAATGATAGAGAATAGGCAAGATTTGGAAAGAAAGTATAATGGCTTCCCCCCCCCCAAAGGGATTCTTGCCATTTAAAATATGAAAAGCAAATACTGTAGCACCAGCCCCTTCTCTAAAAGCTACATATTTGCCTGTCCCTAAATGACATCTTTACACAGTTCTAATTGTATATACTCCAGTTTTGGTTTTGTTTTCTCAGTTGTTGCAGAAGGTGAGTAGTTCGGTTTTCCTTCCTTCTGACACCCTTGGAAAGTGTCCTTGTGACTTCCTGTCAGGTGGTGCAGTCCACAGGGTCCTTTAGAAGGAAATGAATTTCAGCTCAAGCATAAAGCTTCTATTTACTCAGGACTTTTAAAAGCAGGTAAAATGCTCTAAGACAAGAACGCATATGGTTTCAGGTATTTAAGTAATCCACTAGAATGTTGCCAAATGAGTAAGCACTTAATTTGCTGCTTCTCAGACCTCTCTAGCAAAGCAGCAGCCCCCACCATGAGAGCGAGCATGCAGGGGCCTCCTTCCTCCTCCAGGGTTTAGCAATACAGCCTGAAGCTCATGGATAGCTTACCTGGAAATGTCTCTGATGTCTCTTACTTTGTCTCCAAAAGTAATGTAAATTTTATATTCTATTCAATATTATATGCATTTGTTTAATATAAAATGTTTTGCATTACCCGTCTTACCTCTCCCCCCAAGAAAATCTTCAAGTAAAGATGATCTAGGAAAACCTGCCATGTTCATTATCCTGTGGCTTTTGTGCTTTTACCCGCCTGCCTATTCCTAGTTGAGTCTGATTGCAAGAACTGGTCTACCACCAGAGGGCGCCAAGGCTTTGTTTTTGTGTTGCGGGGGGTGGGAGGTTTTTGTGTTTGTGTTTTTGTTTTTGCCTATGCAAGTTGCGCTACTAAGAAATTTCACCAACGCCTGGAATTGTTCAAAGTACTGGTCAAATCACCCTAACTGCAACCACGTGATAGGCCCAGTAAGAGTATTATACCTGTGTTTCTCCGTAAAATCTTATAACTCATCAATGTAATGAAAAGTCAGCTTTATTCAGGGGCTAGTAAATTCAGGTAAGACACACATGTAAGAATAGTGAACCTGTATATGTAAATAACAAAGCTAAGGACCGTGTAGTAAACTGCACCTGTGAAACTGGGCACGGGGTTCACCTTGGCCGCGCTGAGCTCAGTGCCAGGAAGCACCTTCCCGGGGAGTGTGGTGGTCCTTGGAGCCTGGCCTGAAGAACCCGGGGCTTCCTGGAACTTTTAGGGTGGTCGTGAAAGTACCAGGGTACAAAAGTAACTTTAGGATGAAATAAACTCTAAACATAACCCTGCATCTCATCTTATTCCTATGACTGAAACATACCTTGGCTTTGCAATAATCTACTTTAGAAATGTTCTCTTTTCCTTCTCCCCATTGAGCTTTTTCCTACCCGGTAAGATTCAGTTCTGGGCCATCTCTTTTTTAAAATAAGTTTTTTATTCATAATCCTTCCAAATGGAGATCTCTGCCTTAAAACTCCTCCCTTCTTCAAGACTTTGTAACTATAGTATAATACAGTCTGAACTGACGAAATGGAACCTGCACCCCAAAACAAGTCCAAGGCTTACACAGCAATGGCATTACTTCTCTCTGATTTGAAAACCTTTAAAAACATTTACATTTAGCATTTTTAAACAGGCCCATTAAAACACTGGCTTCACAGAGAAATTGGCTGGTCAAGCAGCAGTGCAGGTGGTCCAGGGTGCGGTGGCAAGCGAGGGAGCGAGGAGAGGCCAGCACGGGAAGGGGTGCCTGCCACGCCTGTCGTGGGAGCTCCATTCTCGCGGTCTTCCCCCTTCAGAAATAAAAGTGAGACTCAGGTTCAGTTATTCATTCACAATCGTGCAGCGCGTTTCAGAGCTGGAGTCAAACCTGAGTTCCCGATTGAAAGGCGTATTTACTGCTTCATGGAGGGTATGACATGCTGAGGGGGGAAAGTAGCCAGTGAACCAGATGGTCGGTCAGCCATCCAAGGAAAAAGGCCACGCGTTCCAGTCAAAGCAGCGAACCAAAGAATAGGCCTCCCACAGGGCGAGGGGTAGAACAGTCTTAAGTCAGGAACCTAGTTCTCGCCTCTGCAGAATGGGAAGTAGGTAAAGAAACTGAAACTCGGCGTGGTCACCACGCTGGTCTAGCCTATTAAGACTGCAGCCGGGGAGCGGAGTTACTGTGCAGTAAGGACCTACTCCTAGGAGTCGAGGCAGTCCGTTTTATTTGGGTTTCTGCTACATTTGGGACTCCAGGGGATTTTCCTAGGATGCCCTTGCGTATTGGATGGGCTCATCCAGGCTGCCTTCTCAAGGGCCTTAGTAATTTCTTGGGGTTGTCTTGTTTGTTTTTTAAATATAGATAAAGACAGGTGTTTTACCTCCTCCGCAGAACATTTAGGCTTACCTGAGGATGTCACATATGACATCTCACCCCCCCTCCCTCTCCCGCCCTGTTGAGCCCCTATCTTACTGTCTCCTCAGACTTGAGAGAGTCAATCTTGCAATCTGATTTTTGTCTTAGGGGCCAAGTTGCAAATTAAAGGTGTTTTTTGCCACCAGGCCCTTCTTTTCAGGAGGACGTCTGATAACACTGCTTCATTTTCTGAAGCAACTGAGAGCGTTTTACTTCTCAACAAATTTTTGTCCCTATAAGTCAGCTTCCTCATCTGTTTGCCACCTGAAGAGATGTCTTGGGGAGCCCCGTCCCCAACACACTGCGCTCGTCAGCCATGGGATGGAATCTTGAAAAGCCCAGTTTGCATTGGTCTCATAGGCGGGTTCTCTGCAGTCCAGGCCCAAATTTCTGGTGTGGAACCAGTTAGACAAATTCATAACTTCACAATTTATAAAAATTTACAATTGTTGAGTCAACATACTGCAACCTTGAAAAAAGAATATTTTTCAAATAGATTCAGATTAAAATATGGTTGGAGAACAGTGCTTTAGAGAGTGTCAGTGAAAAGAGGGAGAGAAACAGAAATTGGACCTGGAGGTGCTCTGCAGGAGTCACCAACTTCCTGGGAGCAGAGAGTGAAACAGACCTTGCCCCTCCCAAAGTCTCCAAGGTGACAGTGGGCGGGAGAAGGTGTCCTATACCACCCTCTGCCCTGCTGAGGCAGCCAGAATGGAGCGTTCTCTGGTGGTGCCACATTTGCATGGAAAATCTATTCAGTATTGCAGCTTATTTCCAAACAGACTAGTGTGAGGAGCCAGAGGTTAAGTAAGGACAAGAAACAGAATTGTACCTACTCACTTTCTGTCAGGTCTGGGACCTTGCCCTCCTGGCACTAAAAAGACTGGTGAGAATGTCTTTTGGCTGCAAACTCAGCAGGAGGGCGAAAATGGAAACAGCCACACCTCACTTCAGACTGCTCACTCCCACTGGAGGTTGGTATCTCACGCCTGCCCTCCCCTAAGGGGCCCACGTTTAGAGTTCAGCTGAATGTGGCCTGTGCTAGGACTTCGCAGAGGGCGCGTGGGTGTGTGGCACTTCGCCCCCGTCCCCCTGGCGCTTCCTGTGCTCGGAGGGAGGGTGCAACGTGACAAGAACACGGAGACTGGGGCTGGTGGGAGGATTAAATGGAACCATATGTAGAACAAAGCCTGGTACACTGAGGGAGGAGACACTGAGTTCCGGAAACACTGTGGTGACTGTCCTGCCAGGCAGTATGTGCCGGGAAGTGTCGAAACCAAGCAGCCGGGATCCACGAGAGTGTCAGGATGGTCCGTGCAGCGGGGGAGACATCAGGAGGCCGGGGTGGGAAGTTTACAGCTCTGTCACTAGCTCTAGCAGCTGCAGGGCCTTGGGCAAGATACTTGATCATTTTAAGCCTCCAGCTCCTCATCTCTAAATGAGAGTGACCCTCTTATTGGACTATTAAAGTTCGTACAGTATCTGAGAAAATATTTGGTATGTGGGTAGCTGTTGCCATTTAAAAGCTAGAAGTAGAGAATACAAACACAGGTAATGTGGGTGAAGCCGCGGAGTTAGTGACGGCCAAAGAGTTGAGGGCAAGTGGAATTGCATCTCCTAACCTTCAAAGCTGCACTTGAAGCTCACTTGAGTCATAGGCACCCAGAACAGTAACTACCGCAGAGGACTCAGCAAATGTTTGTGAATGGATCCCGAAATTGAATTGTGTCTCCACCCCTCTCCCCAAGCCTGCAGCAGTACTTGCATTCTCCAGCTTATTAAACACTTCATTATCACCCTATTTCCCAAGCTGAAAACGCTGGAGGTGACTGAATCCCCTCCCTTCCCCTGTACTTCTAAGAAGTCGCTGCTAGGTTCTCAGAAGACGCCTCCTGGATTTGTCCACTCCCTCCGAGCTCTGTCTGGGTGGATCCTTGCTGCTCAGCAGCTGCAGCAGCCTGTTATCTGTCTTCCCCGCCTGGAGTGCAGTAAGCAGGCGGCAGATAAGCTGGAGCCCAGTCTGGAGGACAGCTACAACTGTCTGACTTCTTGCCCTAGTATCCTAAGCCCTTGCCTCCTGAGCTGAACTGTCCAGCCCCAGTTCTCCTGCCTGCTCTGCACCTTCGCACCCCTCAGCAGCCGCTGTGTGTGTGTGTGGTCTTCCACTGGAGCCTGTGCAGGAGGAGCCAAGCTGAGAGACCAGGGTATTTATAAGTAGGAAGTGGGTGTAGAGTTCCACTAGTGTCTCAAACCAAGCAAATTCCATCTCCTCCATTCGAGCTTTGAAATTCCTGTCCACCTCTTACTCTTTCATCTTTTCCCAAAGCCCGTGAATTCCTGCCCATTCCTTGGTCACAGCCACGATAAACCTGGAAACCATGGTGGCCAAGAGGTGTGGCCTGGAAAGCAGTGCGGGAAACACAGTGCATTTGTCATCTGTGGAGAGCTGTACAGAGGAACCGCTGTTAAGATGATAAGTGACTAACCACCTAACGATAGGGTATTTACTGGTGGCCCGCTCATGTCCTGCCCATATGTTCAGTAGCTGCAACCCATAAAACAGCCGTATAAGCAAATCGCCCCTATTTTACTGGTAGAAAAGTGAAGCTCAGATGGGCTAGCTGATTTGCCCAAGACCGGGAAATAGCAAAGCCAGCACTCGGGCCCGTGGCTGCAAGCCTGCGGCGTTTCCAGTGTGCCATGCCCATGTTCTGAGTCCTGCTGTTTCGCTGCATGAAATAGGGGAACCAGTTCAAGGAGTCAAACATGAAACCTGATGAGCAGGAACTCATAATTTCATACAATGAAAGGGTCAACATTGTATATTTGGTTGTGTACTCAGAAACCCAACCAATTTGCTTAAGAAAAGGAATTTATTGGCTCGAGTAACAGATGGCCAGAGGGTAATCCACTGGTTCAAACCAGGTGTCGCACTCCATTGTCATCCGCCGCCTGCCCTCCCTGCCTGGTTCTCCTCTGACGGGCACATTGCAGGAGGCAGCAACGTGCTAGTGGCCACTTCCCTCACTGGGCTTCCTCATGCTGGTAATTCCAAGGAACAAGCACATGTCTCTTAGGGAAGCTGCTAGGGGATTCCAGCTTGAAGTGCACATGCGTGTCCAAACGGGGATGAGTCAAGCAGAACAATGTTCATAGGAAGTTGAAACCCCAAATAGAAGAGAGGATGATAAGAAAAAAACCTAAGCACCTAGCCATTTAGAATGAGGTGCTGAACTGCCTTTGCAGATAACGTCCTGGACCCCTTGCCAGGGCAGCTGGGAAAAGGGAGAGGGGCTTCCGTGCCGGATAGCTGCAAGGACCCTGACACTGAGAAAACAGGAAGGTAGGTAGGTTCCAGAAACTCGAGAGGGGGGCGTTTGAGGTGAATCTCCCCAGAATTTATTCTAGAGCACAATATTAAGCTGAGGTTTTACGAACACCTAGAAAAATCATTGATCCCTTCACTAAGAAGAAGATATGGTAAATAATACCAACAATAATTTATTGATACTTATTTGGAAGGCCACTAGGGAAATTCCTCGGACAAAGTATACCTTGTTTCCAGTTAGACATGGAATGCCTCCTGATTGAGGCCACAAGGAAAACAGTGATCTCGAAGATTGCCCAGTCGGTGCATTTGTGTCCCTTCCCCCAGCTGGTCATCCAGTGCATGCAAATCTGGCGAGAAATCTTAAGTCCCAGGCTTCGAGGCCCTGCACGGGCTCAGCTCAGTGGTTATCAGTTCCGCGGCACTCCCCGTGTTTGCAGATGGCACCACTTATTGAGAGCAAAAGCAAATATTTGAATGTCAGAATCAAGATTTTAAAGTGTCTTGAAACAGTGGGCTGAAACCAACAGGATGAATTTAAAAGACTTGGACCGCAAATGCAGTGGTGCAGTGACAACTGCTCGTAGAGCCCAGTCCAGGAACCTGCTCTGCGGGTTTGTAGCCTAGGAGCAGCCGGCTGCACGTCCCAGGGTTGCGTCACAGTGATGTTCATAGGGCGGCAACATCTCCAAACCGCACACTTCTCAGAATGTTTCCCTGTTCAGTGACACGTGACTGTATAAACTACCCTAAGCCCAGATTCCGCTCGCTTCGTTAATTGAGCACCCAAACCAAGTTTCTTTGTCTTGTCGATGCCTCAGAAATGTATTGTTTCTTTGATGGAAAAGAATAAAAATTGCCTGCTTTGGTCATTTCTTGAGGTTCCCCCCAACTCACCCAAACAAAAAAGAAGTAGAAAGATCTGCATTTAGATTTTTTTAAATCAGCTGCACAAGCACAGGGGGAGGAAGCTTGGTCTGGCGGCGGGGCATGCGGAAAAAGGCTGAGGTCTCTCAGCTGGCCCCGGGTTGAACAGGAGCCGTGAGGAACGGAGCAGCTGCTTGAGAAGATAGTGGTCCTCCCAAACCATTTTTATTTTAGATACAAAAGGGTGACAGTGGAAAGTGTGTCCCTCCCCTGTAACCACTCCTCTTCCCCGGAGGCACTTGCTACAGCAGTTTCCAGCAGACCCTCCAAGATGCAGTCGATGCACGTGAAAGCAAACATACTTTTCTTTTACATAAATGGTAGCGTGCTGTACACCTTGTTTTTCACTTACCAGTGAATCTTAGAGATTATTTCGTATCATTATTTGAAATGATTCCTCATTCTTGTGTGAAGGGTGCGCCGTCTTCTATTGCACATGTGTACCAGACTTTGTGTAATGGCTCCTCTGTTGCTGGACCTGTAGATTTTCCCCAGGGTTCTGCTATTACAGCGCTGCAATGAATAACTCATTTCAGACGTGTGGGCATGAATCGGAAGAAGAGCTTTTTGAGAAGTGGAATCACTGAGTCAAAGGGTGTGCACATTTTTACATTTAGTGGCTGTGCCCAGTCGCTCGCCTGTGCCCACTGGCCAGGTGCGAGCGCCTGCTCCCCCAGGCCCCCGGGGGGTGCGCTGTGAGTCTCACCGCTGTTGGACCGCCGGAGAGGTAAGACCGTGCCGGCGTCTCCCTGCCATGTTCTCACTCTAACACTTGTGTTCTCTTTTTACTGTTTATATCCTCTGCCCGTTTTTCTACTGAGTTGTCTTTTCCTTAGAGCTCTTTATATAGTAAAGAAACTTGCTGTTTGTGAGAGGAGTTACAAATATGTTTTCCACTTTGTAGCTTGTCTTTTGATTTGTTTCTGGCCATTTTGCCATGTTTTCCTTTTAAGCTGTATTAAAAATGTATCCAGCATTTTTTATGACCTCTGGAATATATGTTATCCTTCAAAGCTCTTTTCTACTCTGAAAATTTTAGAAAATTACCACGTGAGCCCTAACTGGTGTAGCTCAGCGGGTTGGGTGTCATTCTGCAAAGTGAAGGGTCGTGGGTCGGGGCACTGGCCTGGCTTGCAGGCCAGGTCCCCTGGTGGGACGTGCGAGAGGCAACCAATCGATGTTTCTCTCCACTTTCTCCCTCCCTCCCCCTTTCTCTAAAACAAGTAAATAAATAAAATCTTTTTAAAAATTATCACTTGATTTTCAGTACTTTTTTGGTGTTGTTTTTACATTTAAATATGTGATCCATTTGGAATTTGATTTGCTGTAAGGCATGATGTATGGATTCAACTTAATATTTTTTCAGATGGCTACCTAATTGTCCCCAGGCAATTTACTAAATTATGTATCTTTCCTCCTCTGATTTAAAATTCTATTTTTATAGTATTCTAATTCCAATGTGTATTTGGGTTTAATACTGGATTTTATATTCTGTTCCATTGATCTTCTTTTGATACACTTGAAAGAAATTATAGTTTTTATTCATATTTTAAATTATTTTTGAAATGAAAGCCATAAATATTTGTTGTAGAAAGTTTGGGAAATAGAAACAACCATACAAAAAAATAAATATCTTTCCTGAACCCACCATAAGTACCTAACTATTCTGGTGTTTGTCCATCAGTGTTTTCCTATGTGATTATAATTTTTACTCAGTTAAGATGAGGCTTTGTGGGTCTAATTTTCCATCCCCCAAATGTAGTGCCAGTTAAATGCCCGAAGTGGACCTGGGCCTCATCTCACCCAGACTGTAGTCCCTCGCCCTCCCCCCGCCCCGCCCCCAGGACCGCAGGCGGAGTCAGCTTTTGACTCTTCCCCGCTTTCACTCCCCGTTTTCATCCTCTTGGCCAAGTCCTTTGTATTTTCCCTGTGTAGACACGGCTCTGGATTAAGAGACCCTCTCAACCTACAGACGAGGACACCAAGACCCGGGACGGGGGCAGGAATAGCTGTGCATGTGCTTTTAGCCTCGAGGAGCTCAACGCGCAGTGGCTCAGCCGGGAAAGTGGGTTTCTCATCTCGCATAGTAGTAAGAGGTTCATAGGTAGGGTGAGCCCAGGGTGTGTGACCTCAGGGGCTCGGCGATGCTATCCAGGACCCCGATCCTCGCATCTGCCTGTTCTGCCATTCCCTTTGTGTGTGTCGGCTTTTGTCCTCACACTTTCCCCCTCATGGTTGCAAGGTGGTGGCAGTAGCTCTAAGAATCATCTCCTCATGTAATATTACCCAAAGGCCAGAAGAGATCACGCCCCTTCCCACTTCCGTGGTGCCCAAAGCAGGAGGTGGGGCAGTTGGGAGATGTAGGAGGGTATTTTTGGTTGTCACAGTGGCTGAAGGACCCTAGTGGGCAGGGGCTGGGGAAGCTTGATGTCATCATGTTCAGGGCTGTTAAGTGAAACATTAGCTTTTATTTCTCATGATATTCATGCAGGTAAAAAAAACAGAACCTAACTCTGTTTTTACATACAAACAAACTGTTTTTGCATGGTTTTAATGGACCCTGAATTTTTCAAAAATGCAACTTTCCTGTAAAATGAAGAAGGATTGTAGTTTTTTATTTAGAACTGCAAAAAGAGTCACTCATCCCTGGTTGCTGTGGCTCAGTGGATTGGGTGCCAAAGGGTTGCTGGTTCAATTCCCAGTCAGGACACATGCCTGGATTGCAGGCCACATCCCTAGTAGGGAGTGTGCGAGAGGCAACCACACAATAATGTTTCTCTCCCTTCCCCTCTCTCTGAAAATGGGTAAATAAGATCTTTGCTTTGCAGGCCTGTGCTCAATCTACTGAGCTACACCAGCCAGGGCGGTAAGTACGATCTTAAAAAGGAGAAGAGTCATTCACCATTTCAGATGTCAGCGCTCCTCGTACACCGGGCTCCCGGCTGTGCAACTCCGTGTGGGCCAGTGTTTGTAGCTGTTGCACTCGTGATTCTGCGAAGTGCAAACATCCGGCTGCTCTACTTGGTTTTGGTGTGGCAATGCCCAGATATTTACATATCAAAAACATTATTTCATTGAAGTTACTGCCCCTCCACTTCTCCTTTATTTCACACTTGGAGCATTCTGCTGACTTTCAAGTACATCGTTCATTTTCTATGGGTTTCATTTCAGTGTAGGAAAGGAGGCATTACAAAGCAGCTATTACGCATAAAGCCTGGAAAGCTTAACTTGGTGCTTAAAATCCTTCCCGCTCAGATTCAAAACCCGCTTTTCCGGACCTGCCTCCTGGCAACATCCCTGGATTCCATACTCCAGCCCTGCCAAGGTGACTATTCATTTTTCAGACACAACAAGCAATAGTAATAGCACATAGTGAGTGCTTGCGACAAGACAGCGAAGCATAGATACTTTCCTTATCCCCATTTTCCAGGTGGGGAAACTGAGGTCACCCGATGAGTGATGAACTGGGGTTCAAACGGAAGCAGGCTGATGCCAGTTCCCACTCTTCACCGAGACTCTGCGTCGCCTCCTGGGGGGACCCCCTGCTGCTTGGGGCTTCCCCCAAGATGCCCTTCCCATCTCTGCTGCCGTCAAGGTCTAGCACAGCCTTCATGGCTTCCTGTGGGTGTCCCTTCCTTCATTAATCCTTTCTGGATCCCTCTGCTTGGAAATAGTTTCTCCTCCTAGTGCTCTCATTGCACTCAGTCTGTGGTTTCTGTTACGACTGCTCGTTGAAGAATGGAGGTGACAGTGAAAAGTTGCTCTATGCCATTGGGGCCTGTTCTGTCTCCTTCCCTTTCCTCCAACAGATACTCAGCTGGGTGTGGATTACGTTTATGTCCCAGCCCCTCTCCCCCTGTCACTCAGGACTCCGCCGACCCTCCCCCTGGCCGGCACTGCAGTGGGGTAAGCACAAGTACAGGAGGCCCTACACTTAAAAGGTTTAGTGCTCTGTTGCCACCATTTCAATTCTTAACTTTTGAATAAGGGGCCTGCATGTTCACTTTTGCGCTGGGCCGTGCAAATGAGGTGGCTGGTCCTGACAGGGGCTGTTGGCCACCGCACTCTCAAGCCTTTCTGGCGGGGTTCCCAATGTGCGAGTTCCAGGAGAGAGACAGCCAGGCAGCAGCCGTCTCACCTTCGAAGACTGAACAAAAATCCTCCTCCTACAGGGGCGTGGCAAGGTCACAGCATAGGCAGTGGTGAGGGGCACTGTCCCAGCTGTCTTTGGACAGTGCAGTTTGCCACATCTGGTCATGAGCAGATCACCTCCCATCTCGGGCCTCAACCTCCCCATCTGCAGGAGGGGTGGGGGGGTTCAGTTCCCCTCTGGGAGAAGGACCCAGAGAGAGTTGGGACCTTAATCTTTGAAGCAACTGCCAGCTTTTCCCCTTGCAAGTATTCTGCCCAGTGCTCAGAGGAACCAGAACCACCATCAGGCCGGAGTGGACCGGGGCACCGTCAAAGCCGCGCCCCTGGAGGTCTGGAGACTCCGATGTAGGCTGAGACTCAGGCCCCACGCCTGTTTCTCCTGCCGGCATCTCTCCTCGGCGGACAATCCCTCTTCTTCCATTTCTCCCCGGGGCATGTGTTGTCTTTCTCATTAACTTCCCCTCAGCTCCCAGCAAGGTCCCTAGACTCTGAGCTCTGCTAATTCCCCTGTAATCTCCCAGCAAACCAGGAAGCTAATTAAATTGTGACTTTGTGCAGCCCTCTCTGTCAATCTCTCTGTCTCTCTTCTCAGTCTCTCTCCCTCCTGTCTCTTTCCTTTTCGTTTCCTACTCCCCCTTACCGGCCTGTGACCTTCCTGGAAAAGCCCTTCCGTCCTGAACTGAGCCCACTGTTCCCGCCCCTCCTCCACCCATGTTCATGTTCTGGATCCCACCCCTTCACACCTCCTCCTCACTAGGTCAGCTCCTCACCGTAATTTGGGAACAGCCTACTCTGTGACACCTTCCTGATCTGCCCAGCTGGAACGTCCCCCTCCCTGAGCTCTCAGCGCACTTTGCAGGCGTGTCCCGGAGGGATGCTGACCTTGTTTCCACCCATTATGGTTCTTTGTGTCCACACCCAGCCTCTCCACTACCTGCTTAGCTCCTCCGGGGCAGAGGCTCCAGACCGCCCTCATCTCACCTTCTGAGCACCTGCCTAACATCGCCTTGGAACACTTCCTTGTCCTCTCCTGGCCCCAGGTGGCAACTGGCGCTCCAGTCTTTGTGTATACATTCCAGTCCAGGAGGAGAAGAGGGAAGGCAGAAAGGGTGGCCTCCTGGCTGAGTTGGTCCCTAGAAAGCAGGGGTCCCCAACCTCGGGTCTGCAGCACCGGTACCGGTCCGGGTCTAATGGGAACGGGCTGCACAGCAGGAGGGGAGCTTTAAAGTAATGACCTTGAACACCCCCGCCACCCTGGTCCGTGGCAGAATTGTCTTCCATGAAACTGGCCCGTGGTGCCAAAAACATTGCCATAAAGCATTTTATTTCCCAGTAACTTCTGCTTTCATCTGGCTGACCACACCAAGATTCGGAAGACACGGGACACTGCCTCCTGTCAAACTCGAGAGCACGTCTCTCCTTCTACAGATGAAAAAATAAGGCCCGGAGGGGAGCAGAGGACTAGGGAGGCCGCAGAGCGTGGTGGGTATGGACTGGGTTTTGGAAGTAGACCCAGGTTTCAGTCCAGCCCCTGCATTAACCTATTTATTTCTCATCTGTAAAACTGAGTTAATGATACCTACTTCAGGGAATGTTGAGAAAATTAAGCAGTCCTGGCTGGTGTGGCTCAGTGGATTGACCACTGGCCTGTGAACCAAAAGGTTGCCAGTTTAATTCCCCACCAGGGCACGTGCCTACATAGTGGGCCGGCTCTCCAGTTGGACGTCTTCCAAAGGCAACTGATGGATGTTTCTCTTGCATAGCACATTGATGTTTCTCACCTTCTCTTTCTTCCACCTTTCCCTTTTCTCTAAACGTAAATAAATAAAATCTTTTAAAAATTGTTCATTGTCTTAGTTTAGATTTGGGTGCAAGTTTATCTAGGAAGTGATCCGAAAATCAGGGTGAGGGAGTTGGCCGGTCGGTCAAGGGAAGACAGCGGAGAGCACACACAGATGCAAGTGGCTGAGGTTTTCTTTATCTGCTCACACTGGGCCTCCTTGGCTGCGGGCTGCTCTGAAGGTGTTAACTCTCCACCTCCAGCCTGCCCTACACTCGCTTCCACGGCTAAGAACGCCTCAGGAGAGGCCAGGGAAGTTTGGCAGATTCTAGAACTGTCTGCGGGAGACCTGCCGGTGGGTGGGGCAGGTGGGTGGGGCACTGACTGCATCTGTGACATTCAGTAAAAGGACCTGCTGTTACAACTGCAATCACGTTGTGATAGCTGCAACTTAGCTGCCAAGTAGGAGCAGGCAGAGACCACAGCCTAACTCAAGGCTCTTTTCTCTGAGCCCCGAACCACCTCCTCCTCACCTCCATCCTGACACCCCCTTGCCCACCACCAGGCACCCCCATCAGCTCACGGCATCCTCTTCCTCTGTATCCTTTTCCCAGTGGCCTCTGCCCTATCCCAGTGTCATCTGCTTCAGTCACTTCTCTCTACCCCGACCCTGACCTCTCTGGAGAAACCTTTGGTGGACTCAGGATAAGTGTCAAACGGCTTTCAGCCTGAGCCAGGCTGCCTGCTGGGGTTTAATGGTCCTGCCTAGAGAATCCTGCCTTCCTCCCTCCCATCCCACCATTGCAGCCACATCTTCAAAAGGCACCTTCAACATGGCAGCCGCACCACCACCTGACCTGACTGACTGGTGTGGCTTGGTTGGTTGGGTTCTCTCCTTCAAGGCAAGAGATCACCAGTTCAATTCCCGATAGGGGCACGTGCCTGGGTGGCAGGGTTAGTCCTGAACGGACGGGGCTTGTGCAAGAAGGTAATTGATCGATCTCTCTTATATCAATGTTTCTCTCCCTCCCTTTCCCTCTCTCTAGGAATAAGCAAAATCTGAAAGAAACAAAGAAAGACAGGGAAAGAAAGAAAGATGGCCACCCCTGCCCTCACAGTCCAGAGGAGGACCGATACCCTAAGAAGGATTGAGGGGTAGAGGTAGCTTCCTGCCTGCCCCAGCCCACCTGCCATGTTCCTGGGAGGTTTGCCCCCCCCCCATAGGGCTTTCCAGCTGGTGAAGGAGATAGCCATGATCATGGGGCTAGAAGGTGCTTCGCCCTCCACCCGAGGCCCAGCCTCTGCTCATTCTTTTCCTGTAACGTGGTCACTCATTCATCATTCGCCTAACACCCTGAAGAACACTTAATGAGCTAATCATCATTATCAACACCCTCATGAGGATTAACACATATTAAATTAACTGGGATCATGTAAGTTTGGGGGTAACAGCTCCAGAGGGCTTTGCGGGGGCACCAGGCTTCTCAGGGGCCATGCAGAGGGTCTGCAGCCGAGCCAGGACTGGAGCCCAGGCCTCTCACCCCTGCTGACCAGGTCAGGCAGAGGTCACCAGCAACTGGCATCTCAGAGGAGGGCTCTTCAGAAGCCATCTACTCTGCCTGGTGAGGGCCATCCCCCCCCCCCCCGTGAGAGAACAGCAGCTCCCTGATCTCCCAGCAGTGGGGTCAAGCCCCAGAGTGGGGCCTGGGAAGGGCCTCGGATGACTGCTGACATGTGACAACTGTCCCCAGCCCTGCCCTGTGACTGGATCCTGCTGCCCCTGCCCAGTGCCAACAGCTCTCAGTGTCCCTCTGCAAACAGGCCCTTCGAGTCCTCCCATTGCCCCTCAGCCTTCTGCCTCCTCTCAGGCACCGGCCAAGCAGCCCTTCCAGCCAACATTCAGTGCTGCACCAAGGCCTCCCGTCCTTCCTCATCCACCCCCCAGGGGCCCCAGACTGACCCCCCGGTGCCTGGGAGCTTTGTCTTCCCCTTCTTCCTAACCAACTGTGGGGATTCTCAGGTTGGGAGGAGAGGAAGAAAATCAGGTCACTTGAAGCCCTTGCTATACCGGTGACATTGACCCATTTATCCTCTTCCCTGAGACCCCGTCCCCCAGTGCCACTCAGCCTGGGCATCTGTCTCAGCCAAAATCTCACCTTCCACTGTCCTTGCAGTCCAGAGGGCAGTCTGGCCCCTGTGTCCTGCTCCAGTCCTAGCTCTTCAAACCAGACAGGAGGGGGGGTCTGCAGAGTGCTCTGGGCCACCCCCAGTCTGGCCTCTGCCGCAGGCCTCAGTTTCCCCACCTGCTAACTTGGATGAATGGTGCCTGCACGCCGGACCCAGAGGGCTGAAGCAAGCTCTAGGGAGGTCCCGCAGGAGGAAGGGGCCTCCTCGGGGCCGTGCCCTCGGCCCGCTGCTCCGCTCTATTCCGCGGCGCGCCCCTCCCTCTCTCTTCGCTCCCCGCTTCCCGCCTCTGCCCGGCCGCCCCTCCCGCAGGTCTGCGGGGCTCGCTCTCCGGCTGTCCTCTGTGCTTTGCGCCTCGCTGCCCCGTGCCCACGGGGACCCCAGCGCCCCCCGCCGCCGCCTTGGGTCCGAGAGAAGCGGCCCGAGCCCCCGCCGCCCCGCCAGGCCCCGCCCGCTGCAGCGCGAGCGGTCAGTGCGCAGCCCGGAGCCCGAGCCGGATCGCGGGCTCGGTGCGAACTCGACCTGACCGCAGTCCCCGGCCAGGTGAGGGCAGCCCGGGACGGCGGAGGGGGGGGGGGATGGTGGGGCGGGGGCAAGGTTTCTCCTTTATTGGGAGCGGGGGTGGGGAAGGCGCGGGGAAATCGGGTCCTTCTTCCCTGAAAGGAGGACCTGGGAGCTTTTTTAATGAAAGAGGCTCAAGGGCTTTTTCGCCGAAGGGATGGATGAAGGGACGTCTGGGAGGAGGGGGCCTGCCGGTGGGGAGTCTGGGGTACCCCTTTGTGGGGGATTCTTTTTTGTCCTGAGAAATGATTAATCGGCTTCCGTGAAAGGGGGACTTAATTGGGAACATCAGGGGCTCTCAGGGTCGATGGGAGGGGGTTCCAGGGGGCTTGAGGGAAGGGGTGTTTGGGGAGGGGGACTGGGCGGGGAGGGGGGCACTAAGATCCCCTTAGCCTGCACCTCCCCCGCTGGTTTCTGGGGCTCTGGGTCTGCCCACCTCTTTGTGTCCCAGTTTTTTCTCTTTGAAGATGACTATTTTGAGCCCCTCCTGGACAGAGCTAGGAACGGCCATTTCCTTCCCTGCAGCTGTGATGCCCACCTGACAACCTCCCACCTCTGACCTGCTTAGGGAAGGAGGGTTAGGGAAGGAGGGCACCTAGGCATCTGGGAACTGGGCAGTGGTGGGTGAAAGGGAGGCGGGGTGCTGGAGGAACCTCTGGCCCTGGCGGGCACACCAGACGTGGTGGGGAGCTGGCTGGGGGTTGGGTGGGCAGGCTCCTGGGGCAGGACAGCTAAGAGAGTAGCAGGGTCAGGGAGAGCTCAGATGTCCCCATACTTTCAGAAGGCAAAATACTAGAGTGTTTGTTTCTTTGTTTGTTTTTCTTTATCTTTTACCCCTGATGCCAAGACTCATTCCACTTGCTTCTCTGATTTTTGCAAAAAAGAAAACCGAGGCAGAGGACAGGTTGGTTGGAAGTATCTGTGTCTAGGAGGGAAAGGCGATGGAGAGGACACACGGAATCTGGATTCAAGAGCCCCTGGTTCAAGCTGGCCTCAGGACTCCACGGGTGACCTCGGTCCAAAATGCTTCCTCCCGTTGGGTCTCAGCTTTTCTCATCTGTAAAGCGTGAGAGCCCACCCGTCTCCCAAGTTTGCCATGAGCCCATATGTTTCCAAAGAGTTTTGTAAAGGGGATGCAAGGTGCAACCTTTTTTTGAAGAAAAAAAAGTTTTATTTATTTATTTATTTTTAGAGAGAGGGGAAGAGAGGGAGAGAAACATCGATATCTCTAGTGCCTCCAACCAGGGACCTTGGTACCTGGCCTCCGACTCTGGCATCTTGCTTTGCCCGAGGACACCCAACCCACTGAGCCATGCGGGTCAGGGCTCTGAGGCGCCATCTTTACCACTGCAAAGGCGGATGGGCTCCCTCCCTACTCCTCCCCAAGGGTAAAGGCTAGTTTATAGGGGAGGACGGGGTGGGGGGAGGGCACAGTTCTTTGTAGGAATTAGGAAAGGTACCTCCCCTGGAGGGAGAGTGTTCAGCTGGGGTTGGCCCTTGGGGTCTTTAGTATGAGGATTAGAAGAAAACACACTTTCCCCCAGGTGCATCAGCCCCACACATTTGGGCAAGTACAATGTGGGCCAGATTCCAGGGCCCATCTACCCTCTGGTGAACGTCCTTGTGCTGCAGGACACATCTGCACCTGGCAACCCGTCTGAGCAGACACAGAGCTACACACACTCCCAGGATATTGCCTGTAGAAGCCCATACCCTAGGCTGTTGCCACTCATTTTCTGTCCTGCTTTGTCTCCACGTCAGGGCCTTTAGGTATTCAATCCCTGAAGACCGTGCTTACTAGAAGCATGATGGAATCCCATCAGGGGAGAGTGACTCTCTGGAGTTAAGCAGTGCCTTCACCAGGCCCTCAGGGGTAGGAGTACTGGGTCCCTAACCCTTTATGTCAAGAACTGGATCTGATTGCTTTCTCAAGGCCAAGAGCAGAAGCATCTACACAGCTGGGTGGTACAGCCATGCACAAATGATCTCAGAGCATCCTTAAGAGTAAGCTTGGAGGGAGGTCTCCTTCCCATGCCCAGAGAAGTTAAGGAACTGGCCTAAGGTTTCACAGCTTATTAGTGGTGGAGCCAGGACCCAAGCCTAGGTCTAGCTCTCTGTACTCTTCACTCTATCACTGAGGAATAAAGCTGCTGGCCTCACAGTTTTGTCAAAGGCCTGCTGGAATTGTTGCACTCCCTCTCTGTTCCCAGCAGCTCCTGGCTCCCACCTTCTTCTCAGGGCAGGGGAGGGGGGTGGGGGGAGCGGGCAGAGGGCAGTCACTTTCACTTACTCTAAGCTCATGGGAGCAAGAAGCTGCCTCAAAGCTCAACTATTCTGGCCTCTTTAGTGCAAAAAGGGCCCCTGGGGAGTCCAGAGGCCCAGTGTGGAAGGTGACCCTTGAGTGGGTCAGAGGCTAGTTCCCTTCCTGCCCAGATCGGGGCTGAAACACTGGCCACCATGGAGGACATCAGTACAGCAAGCTAGTACCTGAGTGAGAGGCAAGCCAAGGACCACAGAATAGGACCACAACCTTCGGGTTGCTGCATTTGCAACAACCCGAAGGCTGAAGGAAGCTCAGAGACCCCACCCTGGGCCACCGGGAACCAACCCCTGTGTTCCCAGAGCCCCTGGATGCCAAGGGGAAGGGATGGGGTAAACCCAGCAGACCGGGCGATAGGGCCCTACAGAGAGAGTATTTCTGCTTGTATCTGTGAGATACGTTCGCACTTTCACTTGAGGAAGAGATCTGGTGCTTACACAAAAAATTATTTGAAGCCTTACTGGTCTATCTAATGGTTCGCAAAGTGTGGTCCCTGGACCAGCAACATCTGCATTACCCAGGAATTTGTTAGAAGTGCAAACTCTGAGGCCGCATCCTAGACCGAAGTGGAAACTCTGAAGATGAGCCCAACAGTGTGTGTTTCAACAAGCTCTCCAGGTAACAGTGAGGACCACTTAAGTGTATGAATAACTGATTTAGTCCAAGGGTATAGGAAACAAAGATTGTCGAGGGTCAAGGGCAGGGCTGGGAAGAGAACATTAGTCTCCAGGAAGTTTCAGGTGCCCCCACTTCCAACCCTCCTCTCCTTCCCCTTTCTGCCTCCTGTCCCAGGCGCCATGCTGCCATTCCTGCTGGGCCTGTTGAGCCCGGTGGCCTGTTGGGCACTGGGCCTGGCTCCCGGCTCCACGGAGCTGCGCTCGGCCTTCTCCGCAGCACGCACCACTCCGCTGGAGGGCACGTCGGAGATGGCGGTCACCTTCGACAAGGTGTACGTGAACATCGGGGGCGACTTCGACGCAGCCACGGGCCAGTTCCGCTGCCGCGTGCCCGGCGCCTACTTCTTCTCCTTCACGGCTGGCAAGGCTCCGCACAAGAGCCTGTCGGTGATGCTGGTGCGCAACCGCGACGAGGTGCAGGCGCTGGCCTTCGACGAGCAGCGGCGGCCCGGGGCGCGGCACGCCGCCAGCCAGAGCGCCATGCTGCAGCTCGACTACGGCGACACGGTGTGGCTGCGGCTGCACGGCGCCCCGCAGTACGCGCTGGGCGCGCCGGGCGCCACCTTCAGCGGCTACTTGGTGTACGCCGACGCCGACGCGCCTGCGCGCGGCCCGCCCGCGCCCCCGGAGCCGCGCTCGGCCTTCTCGGCGGCGCGCACGCGCAGCCTGGTGGGCTCCGACGCCGGCGCGGCCCCGCGGCAGCGGCCGCTCGCCTTCGACACCGAGCTGGTCAACATCGGGGGCGACTTCGACGCGGCGGCTGGCGTGTTCCGCTGCCGCCTGCCCGGCGCCTACTTCTTCTCCTTCACGCTGGGCAAGCTACCGCGCAAGACGCTGTCGGTGAAGCTGATGAAGAACCGCGACGAGGTGCAGGCCATGATTTACGACGACGGCGCGTCGCGGCGCCGCGAGATGCAGAGCCAGAGCGTGATGCTGGCGCTGCAGCGCGGCGACGCCGTGTGGCTGCTCAGCCACGACCACGACGGCTACGGGGCCTACAGCAACCACGGCAAGTACATCACCTTCTCCGGCTTCCTGGTGTACCCCGACCTCGACCCCGCCGGCTCGCCCGGCCCGGGGCCCCTGGAGCTCTGAGCTCCCACGCGGAGGGGCCCGCGGGCGTGCATGCCGGGCCAGCCGGGCCGTGGCCCACCCCTCCGCCGGCGCGAGCATGACGGCCCGCCCAGGGCGGCTGGACTCTGCCAATAAAGTGGGCCTGCGCCGGCGCCTGTGTTCCTGGGGTCCTGTGCTGTCTTGATTGCCAGTTTTGTCTTGGGCTGGCGGGAGACACTGACTGCCTGGCGTGCGGTGAGAGTCGGAGGTCGAAGGGCAAAATTCGGTCAGGCCCTGGGAGGGTGAGGAGATGGGAATTCGAGCGGAGCCTCCACACCTAGCCTGTTGTGGGCCCCCCCATTCATGACCCTTTCCAGTCAGTTCCTCTGCCTGACTCCTCCCCGCTGACCTTCGATGGCATTCTAACGGCCCGCTGATGTCTGATTCCTCTCTGTGGCAAGGGGCAACACCCTCCTACTTCTTGGAGGTATGGGATTTAAGGAAACAGCACATTGCTTCTAGTAGGGCGCGGGAATGGGGTGAGCAGGTGGTACCGGTCGCTCCAGCTGCTGCCTTCCCAGGACAGGCAGGGAGGGTGATTTGCTCAGGCGGGGGCGGGGGGGGGGGGTGGCGGTAAAACATCTTACTCTGACATGGAAGAATGCAGAAGGCCAGAACAGAACATTTTATAGGGTGAGCTACACAGAATCAGGATGTTCGCCAGCCAGCCTCCCCTCGTCTCTCTCAGTCAACGCCCCCCTCCCCCACCCAGCCCCATTCCTTCCTCTGAGGTGTTCATCTGAGCCTCGAAGAGATGGACCAAAAAACATCCCCTGTCCCTCCCAAATATGTATTTCCCCACCTGCTTCCCTTCACGTGCCCAACAGACCAAATTGAAAATGTCCAGTCTATTCTTCCAGCCCAAAGCGGGCACTCTGAGGTTCAGGGACCCCAGAGCAGTGGTTGGGCTCACAGGGGTGTCCAAATTAGGACGGTGCTGGGCTCCTGGAAGGCTTCTGCTGCTTTTGTGGACTGCCGGGGTAGGGGTTGGAGGGTCTGACCTACTGTACTCAGGGGCAGCTTCCCTTTCAGCATCTCAAACACACTTCTCAGTCCTGACCCCAACACACACACACACACACACACACACTCCCTGCAAGTTCTGCCTTTAACTCAGTACCTGCCACCCAGGACCCAGGGCCCAGGCTCTTAATCTTCAGGACCCAGGAAAGATAAAGAGGGAGAGGTAAATGGGGATCCAGGGTACAAGCCAAGCCCAGAGACCTGAACACAGGGGAAAGAACCAGGTACCAGATGGAAGTCTGTGCTCAGGATGGGTCTGGCTTGGGCATGGGGATTGGGGGCTGGCAGGGGAAAGGGGAGGGTCAGGGAAAGGGGTCAAGGATTGAGGCCCAGGGCCCCAAAGGAGGAGGCTGGCCCTGGGGGCAGAAGCCTTTGCACAGGTCCCAGAGTGTTTCCTGTGCCAGGAGGGCAAAGACCTGGGCCCAGCGACCCCTCTCCTCAGCCTCCAAAGCCTTGTGGAGCCGATAGACACAGGATAGCCCCGTGAGGAGCAGATTTTCAAAGTCCCAAGGGCTTAGAGGAGGCCCCGTCCGCAAGTCGTGGAATTGCTGCAGCCGCCGCTCAGCACCCTGCCAGTCACTAGGCACGTGGCGCTGCAGGAGGAGCCGGAGTCGGCGGCCTGGATGTGTGGATGCCAGTTCCTCGTCCTGGAGGTGCAGCTGTCCCATGACATCCAGCTCCAGCCCAGCCCAGAGAAGCTGCAAGGGGAGGCGTGTAAGGAGTGGGCTGGGGTCTGGGGAACAGGGCAGGGAGCAAGAGTGGGCCAGCAGGGCATAAGCAGGCAGTAGGACCCAAGCTGGGTTGCCCCCCTCCCCCAGGCCCAATTTGAGACATCCCCTTTCCCAACCCTGAGTTTAGGGACCTCTGGATGCTTCCACCCCCCATGTCCCAGGCTGGAGGAAAGACCTCAAACATCACTTCCGGGGCCTCTGGCTCCTGCAGGCCACCTCCCACGCTGCTGCTGTTCATGGGCTGCCCTGGGGCAGCAGAGAGAAGTCAGGCCCCTGCCAAGCTTCACCCTAAATACCCCATCCTCCCAGAAGTGCCCCTCAGCTGCTTGGTGCCTAGAAGTTCTAGCTGCAAAAGTGCAGGAATGCCATTCCGTGCCTTTCTTCCCCTACACACACAGGCACATCAACACTTACTAACCCCGGCTTAGGTCTTGTGATTCCAAGATCATCATCCCAAACCCAGATACCTCCTTGGCAAATGTCCAGGACTCTTTGAACTTGTAAAGTTCCCTTAGTCAAGTGCTCCAGGCCAGCGGGTCACAAGACACTTCACTTCCCCTCCCTATCACCATCTGGGGACAGTGTAATCTAAAACAGTGCCAGTGCCCTTCCTCAAAAATTGAGGACCCCTTTGAGAAGAATCCATTCCTTCCTTGCTCCTCAGTAGTAATCACATGCAAGCTAGGATGTCTGGTGCAGCTTCCTCATCCCACCCCAGAGTGCACCTGGCCCTGGGAATAATTGTTCCAAGCCCAGGGTACATTAAGGGGGTGCTGCTTTCGGTGTCATCTGGAATAAGCCCTCGCCCAACTCTGTCCAGGGCCAGCATTGAGGGCAGCTAGGGCCATGTCCCTTCACTTCACCTAACTGGTCCAGTTCTGGGGGTGGGGCCCACGCCATTAGCCCCCATAGCACAGGTCAGCCTGGAACAGACCATGCCCAAGTTCTAGGCTCAGACAGAACCAACTCTAACTATTAGCCAGCAGCCTTCCTTGGCTCCCATCCACCCCACTCTGAAGCCCCGGTACCTGCATGGTGCTGGGTTGTAGTCATCCCAGGGAGGAGGACAATGGCTACCATCAGCCAAGCCAGGAACCGCATTTTCCCCGCCATGCCCCACCACATCCTCGGAGTCTTACTCTCCCCAGCTGCTCTCTGCTCCTGTACCCGCCTGCCGCACACCATGGCTCCAACTTTCCACTGCAGGCTGCTCAGGCGTTCCCTGCTTTGCCTGTCAGTCGTCAACACTGAACAGGGAGGGGCTGGCTCTGGCTTTCCAGGGGCTCTTTCCATCCCGTGGAAACGTGGAATCTTTGGCTGCTGGCAGGAGCCTGGCTCCCTGCCTGTCAGGCCCTCAGCCTGTTCCCACCAGATGGGCAGGATGCTTGGTTAATAGAAAAAAGGTGTTTTGTAGCAAACAGTGCGCTTGGCCCTCCCAAAAGGTAGGAAAGACACCACGCAATAACACTACCTTACCGTCTGTCCTCACACCCAAAGCATCCTGCAGCTGAGCCAGCTCCTGACGCCCAATCCAGCTAAGGCTCCAGGGAGCCCCTCAGCAGCCAGAAACATCAGCTGCAAAGCCCAGTCCTTCAAATGCACGGCAGACTGGCCGGGCAGACCCATACACAGGCTTCCACCTCAGGCACTCAGCCAGACTGGCGGGACCCACCCCAGACCAGCTGGAGCAGGCAGTGCTGTCTCCCTGGAAGACGGATCTGCAGTGCCTGAGTTTCTTTGGTCCCAGCCCTGGGACCTCCTTTGCTTGTTTACAACATTCTTGGCTCAGGCCAGAGTGCAGGCAGATCCCCTTAGCCCAGGCGTGATGGGCTGTCAGGTTGGGTTGCAGGGAGCAGGATGCAGAGTTCAAGACTCAAAAACGAGCTGCGGCTCATCCTGCTGACTTGTGGAGGGAGCCCTGTGGATGTTCGGATGGAGTGAGCGTGGGCAGGGGTTACCCAGGACCCACTGGGGCTTTCAACACTTGTTCAGACCCTTCTAGTCCTCAGGAGAGGCTGTGCCACACCCATCCCGAGCCCTGTACTCTGTGGGAACTTATAAATGCACCCAGGCCTGCAGGTCACCATGTCTGCACCTGCACCATTTAGTCCCTGGAAACAGACTCTGGTTCCGTAGTCTCTCTCTAAGCGAGGAGGGAACCCCATGCCCGCATCTTCCCCCTCCTGAATCAAAGTTTCAGGAGGATCAGCACACAAGGAGTGGTGAGTCTCAGTAAGGTTTTATTTACAGACAATTACAGATAAGATGCTTTCTCGGATCCATATGCCTTCCAGGGAGCTACTTGGTTTCGGGTTTCTTGTCTCCAGCTTCAAGCTTGAGACTCTCAGGGGGCTGGCGATAGGCAGGGAAGGCCTCCCACGGGCTATTCAGGTCAAATTTGCGGAACTCTTGGGCCAGCTCCACCGGCTCGGCTACCACCCGCTTCACCTCATCGTCATAGCGTAACTGCAAAAGAAAAAGGCAGTTTTGTGCACAAAGGAAGGCCTTGTTACAGCACACTCTCCCACAGCCTTGAGGGACTTTCCAGCCCCTTTACTTCTCTGCTCTGGAGTCCGGTCCTAGCCTGACTCAAGTCTCCATCCACATCCGTTACCTATCAGCCAGGGTCCAAAATGGCTCCTCCCTCACGCCCGGCCATCACCTGGTCAGGCTCCCTGTGACCGTGTGTATCATCGTGAGCTCCTGAGCTCCTTCTCCAGCAGAACCGAATTCGCTCACCCACCCACATGCTCTACAAGGTAATGTGCAGGATTAGGGAGCAAGCCAGTGGCTGAAGGGAGTACACCTGAACCGGCAGGTACCGAGTTCAGGTCCTGTGGCCTTGGCATTAGATGCAAGGCAGTAAATTTTGGCATGGTTTTTCTTTCCTTTTTTAAAAAATTAATTTTAGAGAGAGAGAGAGAGATGAAGGGATATGGGAAGAAACATCAATTTGTTGGTCTACCTATTTATGCACTCACTGGTTGATTGCTATATGTGCCCTCACTGGGGGTTGAACCTGCAACCTTGTTGTATTGGGATGATGATGCTCTAACCAACTGAGCTACTCGGCCAGAGCTATGGCTGTTCTTGTTATTGGAGGATCAACTGGAGAAGGTAGAAACAAACAGGTGCTGGTGTGAAGAGGCAATCCAGATTAGGGGGACAGTAGGGATGACAGGAGGGAGAAGAGAGGTACGGAACCCTGACCAGAAGTCCCTTGAGAAGAAAACAGGAGCGTCTGCGCACTGAAGGGAAGGGACTGCCACCATCTCAGTATTTCCAGAGTTACCCTGCTGCAGAGTCGCCCGTGCGTGTGCACACAGTAGACCACCTCCCTGCTGGTAAACCTGCTGCAAGCGCGTAGTCAAGCAAAACACGGAAACTCTTTGTAAGGCCCGTATAGTCACGTGCTACTGGTCCTGCCTCTGGCCGTTCTCAAGACTGGTGTCTTCCCTGTCAGCTCCTTTCTCAGCGATCCAGGGCAGGGTGAAACAAACACTGTACTTCCAGATCTTGGAGATAGACCTAGTATGTCCTCAAGGCTGCCCCGGTCATTAAAATGATCACCACAATAATGGCTAACGTCAACTGAGCATTCATAACGCACTAGGCATTACACGCACATCACTTGGCACACTGCAGATCTTAAGTGATTAAGTACTATGCCCATTTCGAAGATGAGAAAACTGTGTCAAAGAGAAATTATGCACCTTGCCCCAGATTTCAAAACTGGACGTAGGATTTGAATCCAGAGCTTAACGCTTTTAAACCACTACAATCCGTATTTCCCACCACGCCCAGGATCCCCTAGGTTCTGTCAGCCCCTCCCTGAGGCTGCTACTCTAGTTCAAAGGCTCCTACCTCAACGTAGCCAGACAGGGGGAAGTCCTTCCGGAAAGGGTGTCCCTCAAAGCCATAGTCTGTCAGGATCCTTCTTAGGTCAGGGTGGTTAGCAAAGAAGACTCCGAACATGTCCCAGATCTAGAAAAAGGAGGCCTTCAGGCAACCAGTCCATCATGGCCAACATGGGTTGGGCATGACACTTCGGGTCCAGAGGCCACGTCCACCATGTCCAGTAACTCACCTCCCTCTCATACCAGTTGGCTGCCTTATACACAGAGACAGTGGACTCGATGGGCGTCAGCTCGTCTGTGTAGGTCTTCACTCGGATCCGGGAGTTGAAGCGCAGAGAGAGTAGGTTGTACACAATCTAGGAAGAACAGGGGAAATGGAGGACCAAGATGGCCACGGGCTGAAGGGTGTGAGGCGGAGTCCCTGGGAGGGAACATCACTGATATAAAGTGAATTAGGGTTCTGCCCGATGAACCCAACTTCTATCCTGAAGCTCAAAACTTCAATGCTGCAAAGGCTTAAGCCACGCTGACATGCCAGCTCGGCGGTCAGCATGCTTGTCTTTGTTCACGCTGTGCCCTCTGTCTGCCATGTCTCCCAGACCCACCTTCCCCAACCCCAGTCCTCACTGGGCAAATTCCTAGTGTCCTGGTTGTCCATTAAGACTCAGCACAAACATTCTTTCTCCCTTCAAAGAAGCCTCCCAGACAGGGCTGAGCAGCCCTTCTGCATTCTTACAGCATGTCTGTAACGCCCCATGTGTCTTACTATAAGACACACTCTTACAGTAAGCTGTTTATGTGTCCTCCGCCCTCACTAGAGTGTGGGGGACTCCTGGGGGGCAGGTATTACATGTTACTTCTCTCTCTATCCCAGGACCTGGCAAACAGTATACGATCGATAATATCAACAGCTAAACATATCGAGAACTTGTGTGCTAACAATCTACCTGTACTCTCTCATTCAGTCCTCATAGGCACCCTGTGAGGTGGGAACAATTTCATACTTACTCCACACGTAAGGAAACTAAAACACAGAGAGATTAAACAAAATGTTGGAAGTCACACAGCCTATGAGTGGCAGAGTCGTGATTCAGACTTGAGGGTGCCTGACTCTGAGACCCCAGTTTAACTGCTCTGTCGAACTGTCTGACCCAAACTGAAACTAAGAAGGCTACGGTTCCTACTGGCAGCTGTCCCCTGCAAGTGCTTGGTCCCCTGTCCTTCCTTTATGCCATGAACCTTCTCAAATCTCCTGACTGACCTCAAAACGGTTCTGCCGGGTCGGGACGTCCACTGCCGTCAAGTCAGCCAAGGATTTGAACTGTGCGTTGGTGTGATCCCTGAGGAAAGTCAGCACCGGAATGACTCCATCAGGATGGATACAGATCTCCAACTCATTGAAGCAGGACACCTGCAGACATGGGGCAGGAGGGGAGAGACAACAAGGAGCTACCAAGGGAACAGCGAATTTCAGCGGATTCTCCTGACGTAAGGCAGGGAAAGAAGCCTAAGTCAGGGTGGAGGAATCTGTGGTTTCTTTGATACTGGGCTGCCCACTCCCACGTGACCGGAGAATACAGTTCTTTCTTGACCCCAACCAAACAACAACAGTAGTGAATATTACCTGAGCTTGTTGGACATACTTAGGCAGGATTTCGGCCACATACTCTCCAAAAGCTGAGAGCTGTTTGTGGACCACATCATTTTGCGGTCTGACAGTAGCTAGAAGAAAAAGGCATATTTAACAAAGGAATGACAAAGGCAGCAGCCAGCCCTGCATCCAGTCTGGGCTTATAAGGGGCTCCCAGTAGAACACTGAGAAAGGTAAGGGTGGAGGGTTCCTCTTCCAGGAAATAGGAAGTGATGAAAATTTAGGAGAAATGCCACCTACACTGTCTGAAAGGACTCTCATTCCTGAAGCTGGCATGTTCATCTCTTCTCAAAATTACTCCATGGTCCTTCCTTCACACTGTCTGCATTCCTGCTAACACAGCGTATGTCTCAGCTTTCTCATCAGACTAGGAGCTCTTTAAGGGTGGGAACAATATTCTCTTTTGTGTATCTCTTTAGCACATGGTAGCTTGTAGCAAGCTCCTGGCATAAGAACTTTAGGGCCCAAGAGCCCTCGTGGATTATGTAGTTGAAACCTTACTGATTTACTTTTAAACAGATGAAGATACTGTGCCCAAAAAGGAGGAAATGTCAGGTCTCCTGACTCCTGGTTGGCTTAGGTCAACTGTGACATATTTCTGCACACGGAGTCGCACAACCCTACATCACTGAGTGCCTGCACATCATTGACTGCAGGGTAATGGTTCCGTGTTGTCCGCCTCTGGCAGCAGGCCAGTTTGCTCAGTCACTCACTATAGTGCCCTAACCCTGAGGGTGTTAATTCTCTGTACTATTTCCTGATCCACAGTACGAAAAGGAATACTATCTACCTCCTAAAATTGTTGTGAGGACTAAATAAGGCCACTCATAAAAACACTTCTCGGTTGCCAGACACAACAGGCACTCGAACGTGAGCTAGTGTTACAACAGGCTCTATATTGAGCTCTGAGGCCCAAATGTTTCCTGCTCTCACACAGCTGACAGTTTAATTTAAAAAAGGGAGGGGGGGAATCATGGAAATGGACAAAGGGGGGATCAGGGCCATAGCAGAGAGGCCTAAGGGGACAGGGAGGGCCCGATCCTGTCTGCAGAGCCATTACAGTCAAATCTCCAAGGACAAACGGATTTTGCCCGGACGCAGGGAAGGGCGTCACAGAGCAAGGGCAAACATATGACGAACGGAATGAGGGGCCCCAGCCTGCCATACCGAGAAGGGCCGGGCCCACACATACTCACGGCGCGCGTCGGCTGCAGCGCTTTCCCTCCTCACCGGCAACAACAGCGCCGAGGGTCGTCGGGACACTGCACCGGGAGATAAAAGGCAGAGGAACGCAGCGTGAGGCCTAAGGGGCTCCCTGCGCTGGCAGCGCCGCTGCTTCCTGCCCCGGGCTTCCTGCTCATTCGATTATCCCCTGCTCACCCCTGGGCACTGGCACGGCCATGGCCCCCAAGAGCCCCCGCCAAGAGGCCCTAGCCACCGCCATGTTCCCCGGATGCACAACGAGCACCGACGGCAAGATCCACTGGACTCGGAGGCCCAAGGGCACGGACCGGAAGCGGAAGTGTGTTTTAGATTTTCTTCCCCGCGGACTCGAGGCCGGAAGCAGAGGTTCCGGGTTCTGGGCTTTGGAATGAAAGGAGGGAACGCAGGTGAGGAAACGAGGCAAGCAGGTGGGCAAACCGTGAGGTGAACCTGGCTCTAGCTTGGTGTGGCAGAGGCTGGAGAGAAGTCGAGGACCCTAAAGAACCCGACGGGTGAGAGGAGGAGAAGGGGCGGGGGTTCTGGGTTCTACATGTCACACCCCTCCCCCTCTCCTTAGCTTTTGACAAGGGCTGGCGGGGCTGGCTGGCCTGGTGGGGGTGAGGAAAGGTTTCCCCGGCGACCGTTTCCCAGGCGACTCCTGGTGAAGCGGCGACACAGCACGTGGCAGTGGACCTCCTTGTGCCCCGGGCTGTGGACAACTGGACTCTGACTCGAGTTCTGGGACGGAGCTTTGGGGAGTCATTAGGGCGAGCGGGGAAGTGCTGGGGAGAAGCTGAGAAAAGAGCATATATAGGGCTGACAGATGTCCCGGCCAAGCCTCGAATTGGGTAGTCTGGTCTCCTTGCGCGTGGGGAAGTGGGGAAGGGGGTTGGGGGTGGGCTCTTCCCGCACACAAGGACTTGGGCGTCCTTTTTGTTTCTGCTCTCTAGAGCCTCACTAGTTTTATACCTAGTAGTTAATTCAATATTTGGTTTGCAAGACTCTTTGCCAGATTCTTAAGATCATGGTATCTCTCCAGCCGTTTGCTTTCATCCGTTGACCCAAAATACCAGGCCTTTTGTTACATCACCGAAAGGAACATTCCATGTTTTCTTAGGGAAACACCCAGAGTAAGAAATTTTATTGATTTTATTAGGGATGGGATGCCACTGCAGGAGAATGAACCCAGCTGTGGTTGTAGGGGATCATCAGAGATGTTATGGGCAGGGCCAGGACTAAACACCAGTCTGGGCCCACTTTGTTTTTAACTGCTTGATCCATAGACCGTGGCTGTGGGTTCCCCAAGTTACTGAGAGTGGTGTTGCTTTGCAGACAGCTGGCAGAGAGAGAAGCTGGCCACCATGGAATCACCGGAGGAGCCTGGAGCATCCATGGATGAGAACTACTTTGTGAACTACACTTTCAAAGATCGGTCACACTCAGGCCGTGTGGCCCAGGGCATCATGAAACTGTGTCTGGAGGAAGAGCTCTTTGCTGATGTCACCATTTCAGTGGAAGGCCGGGAGTTTCAGCTCCACCGGCTGGTCCTCTCAGCTCAGAGCTGCTTCTTCCGGTCCATGTTCACTTCCAACCTGAAGGAGGCCCACAACCGGGTGATTGTGCTGCAGGATGTCAGTGAGTCTGTTTTCCAGCTCCTGGTTGATTACATCTACCATGGAACTGTGAAACTTCGAGCTGATGAGCTGCAGGAAATTTATGAGGTGTCAGACATGTATCAGCTGACATCTCTCTTTGAGGAATGTTCTCGGTTTTTGGCCCGCACAGTGCAGGTGGGGAATTGCCTTCAGGTGATGTGGTTGGCAGATCGACACAGTGATCCTGAGCTCTACACTGCTGCCAAGCACTGCGCCAAGGCCCATCTGGCCCAGCTGCAGGGCACAGAGGAATTTCTCCACTTACCCCACCATCTGCTCACTGATATCATCTCTGGTAAGTTGAGGGAGAGGGCACACCGTACCCAGCTACTTAGATATGCTCACTGGATATTCTAGTTCAAGAGAAAGGAACCCTCAGGCTTCCCGGTGTTAGTTTACAGTATTATTGGTGGGAATTTAGAACCTTCTGAGAGAAACTGACTTGCAGTTTAGCACAGCTGCTATCAGAGACAGAGTCCCTTTCTGAGGAAAGCTCCAGGAAAATAAAAGCAGCAGCACTTACCCACAGAAGGTAGCAAGGAAGTATTTTTTTCTTTAAGATTTTATTTTTAGACAGGGAGAAAGAAAGGGTTAGAAACATCAATGTGTGGTTGCCTCTCATGTGCCCCCCACCAGGGACCTGGCCTGCAACCCAGGCAGGTGCCCTGACTGGGAATTGAAACAGTGACCCTTTGACAGGTCAAACAGTGCTCAATTCACTGAGCCACACCAGCCAGGGCAGTATTTGTATTTATACTCTAATCTCCCCTGGGTTTAAGTGTTCCCATCCATTCTGCACTCTGCATGTATCTGTTACCTAAGTAAACTTATGATTTACTTAGGATGAATCAAGGTATCTAAAAAACTTTTGAAGTGATGGGCCAAGTTTAGGCAACAGTCCTGACTCTCAGGTCAGGTCTAACCATACTTTAGGTGTGAGCTCTGCAGCCTAGCAGATTGCTTTCGTGACAAATGGGAGTACAGCAAACCAGCATTTTGGTTAAAAGAAACAAGGCAATCTTAGATTAACTTCACGTACTCATACATACATGCTGGTAGCCTAACAAAGTGGTTCACACCTTTAAAGCCCCTGGCTCTAAACCCCCCTTTCAGATTGCCAGTGTGCCATTGACCATGTCTTTCCTCTGGTTCTTTACAGATGGAGTTCCATGTTCCCAGAACCCAACAGAGGCAATAGAAGCCTGGATCAATTTTAATAAAGAGGAAAGAGAAGCTTTTGCAGAGTCACTCAGGAGTAGCTTGAAGGTAAGGCAGATTTCTTTAATGTCAGGATACTATAATAACCATGCAATACACCTGTTGATAGGCCTGGCCTTTTTTTAAAAAAGTGATTTTATTTATGTATTTTTAGAGAGGGGTAGGGAGGGAAACATCACTGTGTGGTTGCTTCTCACGTTGCCTGTACTGGGGACCTGGCCCATAACCCAGGCATGTGCTCTGACTGGGTATTGAGCTGGTGACCCTATTTCACAGCCTGGCACTAAATCCACTGAGCCACACCAGCCAGGGCTGGCCTGGCCTCTTTGATGACTAGTGAATAAGTCATCCCTGGCTTGATTGGTAGGAGCCAGGGAAGAGGATGTGTGTGAACCCAAAAGCTCCTTGAGAGAACTACTTCCATTATTGCAGAACAGTCTTAAGGACCTTTTGTCTGAATCACCATGTCAGGGTAGCTCTAAAAAGTGGAGAGCATGAGTGCACCAGAGACTCCCTGCCCCAGCATTAAAATGCCTGAAAGACAGTGATTAGAGGAGAGTCAGGGTGACACTAGAAGGGAGTAGATTATAGCAAAATACAAGTACGTGGCCCAGGGCCTTAAGGCTGTGTCTCTCAGCTGAGTCTTGGTGCAGAGCTGATAGGTACCATTTATAATTTAAATTTTCCCAATAGGAAATTGGGGAGAATGTGCACATTTATCTGATCGGGAAAGAGTCATCTCGTACTCACTCTTTGGCTGTATCCTTGCACTGCGCAGAAGATGACTCCATCAGTGTAAGTGGCCAAAACAGCTTGTGCCACCAGATCACTGCAGCCTGCAAGCATGGCGGAGACCTGTACGTGGTGGGAGGGTCCATCCCACGGCGCATGTGGAAGTGTAACAATGCCACCGTGGACTGGGAGTGGTGTGCACCCTTGCCCCGGGACCGGCTCCAGCACACTCTGGTGTCTGTGCCCGGGAAAGATGCCATCTATTCACTTGGCGGCAAGACACTGCAGGACACCCTCTCCAACGCAGTCATCTACTACCGGGTGGGCGATAACGTCTGGACTGAGACAACGCAGCTCGAGGTGGCTGTGTCGGGGGCTGCCGGAGCCAACCTCAATGGGATCATCTACTTACTAGGCGGGGAAGAGAACGACCTGGACTTCTTTACCAAACCTTCCCGGCTCATCCAGTGCTTTGATACAGAGACAGACAAGTGCCATGTGAAGCCGTATGTGCTGCCCTTCGCAGGCCGCATGCATGCGGCTGTGCATAAGGATCTGGTGTTCATCGTGGCTGAAGGGGACTCCCTGGTGTGCTACAATCCGCTGCTAGACAGCTTTACCCGGCTCTGTCTTCCCGAGGCCTGGAGCTCTGCCCCGTCCCTCTGGAAGATCGCCAGCTGTAATGGGAGCATTTACGTTTTTCGGGACCGATATAAAAAGGGAGATGCCAATACCTACAAGCTTGACCCTGCCACCTCAACAATAACTGTCACCAGAGGCATTAAGGTGCTGCTCACTAATTTGCAGTTTGTGTTGGCCTAAGGCTGTGGTGGGAAGAGCAGCTGACTTTTGTCCTCCCCTTTTCCAGCACCTACCCATCCAAACTCCAAAGTCCCCCAGGTCTCAATTCAGAGTACTGTTATTGATTGGCACGTATTCCAAAGGCAGCACTCAGCCCTTCCCTGAACCCACAGGGGTAGCCCTTTTGGGGCTTTCTAGACTGCTGCTGTTCAGCTGGCTGCTTGAGCCAAGGTCAGCCGGTCCTCTGCCGTCCCAGGGAAATGCTGTGCCTCACGTGGACCACTTAGCGCAAGCATCTTCTCAGATGTCTGGTACAGCCTCCCCTCTGGACCCGATGAAGGTTAAATAGAAGCACCCCTGACCCCAGACAAAAGGAAAGATACCCGATCTCCCTTTTTTTGGTAGCCTGTGAAATGGCTGCTTGATAATTTTTTCACAGAGAATTAAGTGTTAAGAGTTTTCCTTCAGGCTTTGGTTGGGAGAAAGAACACAGCTGAAGGTGTCCTTCACCAGCAGGAGTCAATGACAACCGTCTCTAGACTCCTGGACGTTCTGTCTATTGTTTTCTCAACTGTCAGTCAGGAAACGTATACTTTGGTTTGATTTCTGGCTTACTCTAAAGAATAGGCCAGAAAAAAGTAGAAAGGATTATTTCTGATAAACAGCAGAAACATTTTTTGAAACTTCAATAGATAAGGTCTCTACTCTTAAAAGTTCTAAGCCCCATCAAGAGCTAGGAACTGTTCATACCAATAAAAGTTTTCAAGGGCTGTGTATGTCTGATTTGAATTCTGAAAGGGTGACTTTCTCAGGGAAGCTGATCACATGCGCACACAGTTCTAAGTAGCCACGGTCCTGACTGCACCCCATGTTTCCTTTTTATACCCAGGTCACTGCTCCAAAAGTGGGGGCCAGTGAACGGGGAGTCTGGCCAGAGCTGAGTGTTTCCCCCCTTTTCCTGGTGGTAAATGCCTTTGGGTTGTGGTTCTAGTATCATTAGATACAACATGGAGTGCACAATCGGTTTCTTTGACCCTGTTCCGAAAACTAAGATATCCCCATCCCTATCCTGTATCCCCAAGCCCTGTGAATGGAAGCCATGCTCAATCTTCCCAGCCATACGATGGAACACTGGAACCCGTGTGCAGGAAAATGAAACAGGACGAAGGGAGCAAAATTACCCATCATTCAGCACACTTCTATTACGCCGCCCAGGCTTAAGCCCCATGGGTCCCATTAAACTTTTTCATCCTATTGCCAGCAGGGTTTTCTTGAGCTCTTTCTAGCCCACATACTTCATGTCTGATGTAGGAAGCATCTTATCCTTTGCTGCCCTCGCTGTGATCTCCTTGTGGAACTCTTTAAGGACTTCCAGCTGGCCGGGTCTGATGTGGATGTGTGACCGGATCTTGGTGATGGCCCCTACTGCTTCCTCCGGGCTCCAGTTGTTCACCTGCAGTACAGGGTTGAGAAATCAGCAAAGAAAGAAGCATGGTGTCCTTGACCTGATGACAGGTGCTGATGGGCTCCCAGAATTTCATTTAAAAAAAAAAATCCACTGGGAGAGGGAGTTTAAAACCATGTTCCACACATTATTAATGGGAGGGCACTGCAGCGCCCTCCGTGAGCCGGTTCCAAATTACTATGCAACAGGCTGAGGGGACAAGTCAGACTTTCTGCCTGAGTCTTGATCTGCCAACCCTGGCAAAAGGTCGAACAGGTGAAGCTTAGATCCTAAATTCAAAGCTGCCTAGTCCTACAAGGTGTCCTCCCTGAGTTGGTTCCCTGGGTACAAGTTTCCTGGAAAGAGGAGATGTTTTTATGCAACTCATTCCTATGGCTAGAAAAACGGCACTTTCAAAATCTGGCTGGGAGAGTTATCTTTGTGTCCTAGAAAGTTGCTGGTTTAGAACATAACAGAACCAAGAAAATAGGGATTTTTAGCCTGCTGGTTCAATTCTCACTCGGCCCAAAATATCCTCTGGAGCCCATTTCGGGCCAGCAGTGACCAAAGCTTCAATATCGCAAACTCATACGCTCATCAGTTCACAGGAACACAGACAAGGCCAGGCTGGTCATCTCTACATTTCCTTTTCCTTAAACTACCCATGTGACTTAATAACTGCTCTGCAGGGGCTAGATAGGTAACAAAAATGAGCCAGGCAGGGGGTACATAACAGGGCAATAAGAGTTGTTGGCTTCTAAATATTTTAAAAGTATCCCACCTGATTATAACCTATTGATAGGCCACATTCCACTGGATCCTCCATTTCTAGATACTAGATACTAATGTCCAGAACCATATTCTGAAACACTTCAGAATTCAAAGAAATCTGAGTACTACAGAGCTGTAAGTGATCAGCACTATTTACAGTACTAGACTTCCTGGCATGCTATTCATAACAAGTGTTCCTAGCCTTTAGCTGGTGGTAAGATCCTTTGTAACTTAATGTGAGGAAACAGCATCGGAGAAAGAAGCCACTTTGGCCTAAGGTTGCAGAGTTGGCAGGTGGCAAAACCACAGATCAGCCTACCTACAAAGCTCAGGTGCTTTCTACCTCCCAACAGCCTGAAACCCGGGACAAGGCTCTCTCCGGCAAGCCCCATCTATAGACTATGCTCCTGAAGTTCTGGGAATCCACTGTAAGTGGGACCAGTGCAGAAAGACCTTTCCTACCTGAATCAGATACGCTGCCACCATCGTGGCACTTCTGGAGCGCCCGGCCTTACAATGCACGTAGACACTCTGGCCCAGCGACTGGTACTTGAGAGCAAACTGAACTCCTTTCTGGAGGTTAGCCAAGGTTGGGATTCCAGTCATGTCTATCGTGCTGAGTCGCAGCTGCTCAACTCCCACTTTCCTCCACTCCTGAAAGCAGGTCCACCAGCAGCATAAACGGAGAGAGAAAGCCAGGTGTTAATAGTAGGAAGTCGGGCTCCGGAAAGGCAGCAGAACAACAAGGAAGCCTCAGGATTTACTTCAATGTGAATATGCTGTTTACTGTCTTCTAAATGAGAAATTGTTCATAGCAATATTTTTTATTTTCTTTCTGTGTGTGTGTCTTAGAAATACGTTTTTAAATAGCTGACCTGGACGGTTAGTCTATCATCAAACAATAGCTGTGCTGCTGAGTTAGAATTATGTCCCAGATTTAAAATGTTCCTAAAGTGCCCTTTGGGTGTTTGCATTTTTAGCTGTAAAAAATTCATCTACAAAAGTTGGCAGCTACATTTTTGCATAATCTTGGCATAATCTTGTTCAGTGACCTAGCCGTGGGGTCAGGCTACTGTATTTTGAAAGAGCTTTCTATTTGTCTTCGAGTAAGTCTTGTTTTTACCACTTTTTTCTTGAGAGGGTACATGGTAGAAAATAGTTATTTTTAAATTAAAACAATGCACCTACCTTTGCTGTAGCATATTATCAATTTGCAAAGAAAAAAAAAAGAATCAGAAATAGGAGATAAAAGGTCTCTGGCAAACAGGGACACTTTTTTTTTTTTTACTTTAAGACTTCCGATAGGCTCCAGATACTCATTATTAATCTCTTTAGCTAGAAGCAGAGACTTGAGGACTCTGAATGAAGGTCAGTAGTGCTGATGAAATTAACAAACAGCAGTTTTGCAGCAGGTGGCTTATGCTTCAATGACACCAGAAACCCCCAGGGAGCTTACTCAATATTCAGATTCCCGGGATCCACTCTGAAGTTTTGAGTCAGAATGTCTGGGGCTTGTACCTAGGAATCTGACATTGTAACAAGTCTGCCAGATCACCCTTAGACACACTACAATGTGAGAACCACTGCCTGCCTTGGAGATTTCTTTTCTAGGCTAACGGGATAGTACAGCGAAGTCATACAAATGTCAAATGCCACACATGCAAGACAACAAGCACTTTTTTGCGGCTGCTCTTGCTCCACAGGACTGCGCACACTAATGAACATTTACGATTCTGGCTAAACAGCTCCTGAGGCTTTGTGGCAAAGTACTTTGGGAAATCCAAGGAACTGTCCTCCATTCCTTAAAAATGTATGCCATCACTAATCAAAATATTTTAAATGAGTCACAAATATTGTTAAGATTTCAAAAAAAATCCACGGGTTGAAATTACAGCATCTTCCCCATATTAACACAGTAAACAAGAAGGACAATCGTCTAAGTAAGGCTAGTAGATGTGCAACACTGTAAGATAGGGCAACGTTTTTATCCGAGGATAGAGCAATGTCCAATAACCATTGGGGAGAGTTGCACAAACTGGCATTCACATTTAATGAAAATTATGTTTTAGGGCTGAACTTCATTATGACAGTATTTTGGAATTCCACTAAATCTCTAGCGTGAATAAAAACTCCCTCAAATGAACCCGATGCAGTTTTTCAATGGGTCGTTCCATGATAAATTTACTCTGGGGGAGGGGGGGCTTTTCTTAAGAGTTCAAAGGGCCTTCATCTTGAATGCCTAGGGCAGTGCCTCATCCACACTTAGTGCTCAGTCAGTGTTGAATGGAGTCAGCAAGCCAAAGAAAAGTTGCCTTTCAAATTTACTTCCTGATCCTTAACTCTTACTTCCTACCGAAATTAAGACTACATTTGTGCACAAAGCCATAATCACTTTGTCCACTCTACTTTTAAACGCCTGTAACAACAGTTTCTGTTTCACAATTAGTTTCTACCTTCAGCCAAAGCCATTTAAGCTTCGAGTACTGGACCCTCCTCCTGAGGAGGCAAAAAAAAAAGCCTGGGACACCAGGGTCCAGATCACGGTCACCTGCAGCGCCCCTCGTCCAGCTTCCTCTAGCGCTCCGGGCGGGCTGCAGCTGCCCGCCGGACCCAGACCCCTCACCTTGGCGGAGTTGCACAGGAATCTGGTTTCATACTCCTCGTTCATGGTGATCACCCCGCGCACGTTCTCGTCCTCTACCAGCTGCCGAGGTAAAGAGGGGGCTCAAACCAGTGGCCAAGGCCGGGGCGGCGCTCACCCGGCTCCCAGGCCCGACGCTGCCCGGCCTCCCGGCCCGGCTCACCTCGTGCGTCATGCTCCGCAGCGGCAGCGCGCCCAGCAGCACCGTGCGGTCGATGCGGTTGTACCAGTCGCGGTGTGCCGGGCCCCGCACCTTCCCGCGGAACAGCGTGTACAGCAGCGTCGGGTAGAAGAGCACCCGAGCCAGGCCGGCCTCCAGCAACGTGCGGGACGCCATCCTGCCCCACGCGGCCTGGCGCAGCAGCAACCCGTCCCCAGCGGCGCTCGCGGTCGGCGGCCGCTCGGAGAGCCAGGAGGGCGACGGGGACGCGGGCCGCGAGTCATCCGAGGTCTCCTGCGGAGGCGACGCGGTCCGCGCTGGCCTTTCGGGCGCCGAAACCTTTGGCGTGGCGCTCCGGACCTCCGCCTGGGATTCCGGGGATCCTGGGACCCTCTGCATGGGTCCAGAGGCGGGGCTGCGAGCCTCGGGGGAGGGACTAGGGCTCCGGGGGCGGGGAGCTAAAGCTGGGGCCCAGGGAGGGCACGTTGGGCAGAGAGGCCTGTACCTATACTGCGTGTCAAACTGGGACCCACGCCTGTGGTCGTTGAGCCTCCCTCCAAGGGAGGGGGCTGTGACCCCAGGTGAGGGGGCCTCTGACCCCTCCGTGTGGAATCCGGGCCGAGGGAGGTGGGGTCGCAGCCAAAGGCCTGTGGAACTGTGACCCTCCCCAACCACAGCGGGACGGAGAGGGCTCTGACCCCAGGTGAGCGTGTAACCGCACCTGAGCCAACGGTGAGACCCTGAAGAGCCTCTGTGATAGGGGTAGCCCTGAACGGGTGAGCAGAAGGGGCTTGGAGCTTTTGAGCAAAGGGCTGCCTTGGTGGAGAGGGCCAGATCCTGGACAAAGGGGCAGCCTGGGCTGATAGTCCCCTTCACTGTCCACCTAAGTTATGGCTCCCTCCTCCTGACCCAACCCTGTACTATGGAAAAAATGTAATATCTATAATATATTGTGAAAGTACATTAATATATTGTTAAGAAAAATAATATGCCCTGATCAATGTGGCTCAGTTAGTTGGTTATCGTCCCGCAAAATAAAATCTTTTTTAAAAAGAAAAAAAGGAAAGAAAACTATATGCTTAAATATAAAAACCCACAACTTACAAAGTGGTAAGAGGAATGGTTGTAATGCTTGTTTTTTACACTTAAATAGTTGAGATATGCATCTGGTGCTTTTATTTATTTGTAGAGAGAGAAGGGAGGAAGAGAGGGAGAGAGATCAGTTGCCTCTCACAGGTTCCCACCTGGGGACCTGGCCGGCAACCCAGGGCTGTGCCCTGACTGGGAATGGAACCAGTGACCTTTCAGTTACAGGCTAGTAGTGCTCAATCCACTGAGCCACACCAGCCAGAGCTGCATCTGGTGCTCTTAAAAATGTATTTTGAAATAAATAAATAATATGTATTATTTTATTTTTAGAGAGAGGAGAAGGGAGGGAGAAAGAGAGGGAGAGAAACATCGATGCCTGAGGGGAACATTGATAGGGTGTCTCTGGGGCCCTAAGGGCACCAGTAGGTGGACGAACTGCACCCCAGGTATGTGCCCTGACCACAATCTAACCAGTGGCGTTTTGCTCTGCAGGACTCCGCCCAACCAACTGAAGCACGGTGGCTGAGGCTACTGTTTCTTTTTTTCTTTTTCAAATTGATTTGAGAGAGAGAGAGAGAGAGAGACTGATTTGTTGTTCCGATTGTTTATGCATTCATTGGTGGATTCCTGTGTGTGCCCGGACTGGGGATGGAACAGCAACCTTGCTGTATGGAGATGATGCTGTAACCAGCTGTGCTACCCTCCCAGGGCTATTGCTTCTTTTCAAAACGGATTAGCCCTCTATTCTATCCTATTTTTGATACATTTAAAATATACATTTTTTATAAAAGTTGAAAGATCATATTATTTACTGTTCTGTGACCTTTTCCACTCAACAATATGAGTATCATGCCATGTCAACACAGATGGATACATATTTGCTTTATTCTTTTCAAAGAGTTACACAGTATTCCAATATATGGCTTTCAGTTGGTTTTTTTTTAAGTAATTTAAACAATTATTTATTTATTTATCTTTAGAGAGGAAGGGAAGGAGAGAAGGAGAGAAATATCAATGTATGGTTGCCTCTCGTGAGTCTCCTGCTGGGAACTGGCCTGCAACCCAGGCGTGTGCCCTGATTGGGAATCAAACCGCGATCATGTGGTTCTCAGGCCTGCGCTCAATCCACTGAGCTACACTAGCCAGGGCTCAGTTGGGTTTTAAAAATGCTTATTGAGTGGCCTCCATTTTCCAGACAATATTCCAGCCCTCAGGATACCTCAGTCAGTGACCCCAGCAAGGGTTGCTGCCCTCTCTTCTCTTGCCTTTCCTGTATGAACTGTGTTTTGGGATAACCAAATATCCCTAGTTGAGGAGAGAAAGTTCTTCTCTACAGCATACTTCCTGTTAATAAATGTGGGAGAAATAATAAAACTAGAAACTCAGTATTTTGCATTCCAGCTAATACATGTGGAAGGAATGATAAAATTCAGAACTCATCGTTTTGCAATCCCTGGTGAAACAGTTGATGCTGTCGATGGTCATCAATGGATAAAAGCATGAGATGAAATACTGGTAGGAAGCTCCCGTAGAAGGATCGAGCTGAGGCCACCTAAACCAATTAATCTCCACTTGGAGGAAAGCAGGACAACCTGACGTCATTGGCCTCCAGAAATGATGCTGCGTGATGTTTGCAGCACTGACCTCAAAAAACTTGAAACTGGATTTAACCAGGCCTTGAGACCTGTCTTTAAAGATCTTGTTTTTTCATTTTGAGGGAGAGGAAGGGAGGGAGAAAGAAAGGGAGAGAAACAACAATGTGTGAGAGAAGCTTTGACTAGTTGCCTCCGGCACACCCCCAACTGGGCCCCAGCCAGCAACCCAGGTAAGTGCCCCAGGAATCAAACCTGCAACCTTGCAGTTTGCAGGCCAGTGCTCATTCCACTGAACCACACCAGCAGGCCAACTTTCGTTTACAGGAAATATAGGTGATAGAGGGATAAATTAAATCTCATCATGGGGGAGAAACAGGCAAATCCAGAATATGTGACGTTTTTCAGACACAACTGACTCAGCCCTGGCCAGGTAACTTGGTTAGAGCATTGTCCCCACACGCCCAAGTTGTGAGGTTCAATCCCTGGTCGGGGCACATACCAGAAGCAACCAATGAATGCATAAATAAGTGGAACAATAAATCTATGTTTCTTTCTCCTTCCTCCTTTATCTCCCTAGTAAAAAAAAAAAAACAAAAACAAACCCAAACCCAACTTATCAAGTCAAAGCATGAAGAAAAGAATGGGAGAGAGGCTGCCTCAAATTAGGGAGTCCTAGAGACATGACAGCCTGACACTCCTGACACTCATGGAAAGCACTATTCTATTTTTTGTCACTGTGACTACTAGTCTAGGTACCTCATATACATGGAATAATATAGAATATGGCCTTTTGTAGCTTATTTCACTTAGCATCATGTACTCAAAGATTCATCCATTTTGTAGATGTCAGAATTTCCTTCCCCTTTTAAGGCCGAGCAACATACCATTGTATGTATACAAGGTTTGTCCAGAAAAAGTCCAGGCATTGATAATATGAGAATGGCTTGAGTGACATTGATGTAACCTGGCAGCCAAGGAGAGTGCGCTGGATTGCGCATGCGTGAACAATGAAGACTCTGCTGCATTAGTGACTGGGAGTGGTAAACACCATTGAGTGAGCGTGTGCACTGTGTGACTGTCACATTCAGAATGACTGAGCAAGGAGAGCAACATCAAATTTTGCATTAAGCATGGACATTCCTCCATGGAAACTGTTCAGATGATTCAGAATGCCATAGCTATGGGCAACTGGCTATTGGCACCTTCATCAGAACAATGTGCCTGCTCATTCCTCACAACTTGCAGAGTTTTTTTGGTGAAACATCAAATCACCCAGGTGACTCAACTGCCTACAGTCCAGATATGACACCCTGCAACTTCTGGCTTTTTCCAAAACTAAAAATCACCTTTGAAAAGGAAGAGATTTTAGATGGTCAGTGAGATTCAGGAAAATACAACAGGGTAGCTGATGGTGATTGGGAGAACTCTGTGAGGTCCCAAGGCACCTACTTGGAAGGGGACTGAGGCGTCACTATCCTATGTACAATGTTTCTTGTATCTTGTATCTTCTTCAATAAATGTCTCTGTTTTTCATAGTACATGGTCGGATGCCTTCTGGAGAGACCTCATATATCACATTTTGTTTATGCATTCATTCATCGATGAACACTTGGGTTCTGAAGCCCAACTCTTAATGAGCCTGGGTGAAAAGGGTAATCTATAACTCACACAACAAACTTCGGAAAGGGCAAGTGGGCGGATGGAAACAGGCGTCACCAGGGACGCAACTGCTGCCAGCACTTTCTCGTTTGTCATTGGTCCTTCCCAAACTCCTCCCCGTATTTACCTCCTGCAAGAGAACGTATCTCTTCCCTTAGCTGTTTCTTGGTTTTAAAAACAGATTTATTTTATTTAGTTTTAGATGGGGAAAGGGAGGGAGAAAGAGGGAGAGAAACATTAGTGTGTGGTAACCTCTTGAGTGCCCCCCTACTGGGGACCTGGCCCGCAATCCAGACATGTACCCTGATTGGGAATTGAACTAGCCACCCTTTGGTTCACAGGCTGGCACTCAATCCACTGAGCCACACGATCCAAAGCATTTTTTTTTTAAGGATTTCTTTTTTTTTTTTTTAATATTTTATTTATTTATCTTTAGAGAGGAAGGGAAGGAGAGAAGGAGAGAAATATCAATGTATGGTTGCCTCTCGTGAGTCCCCCTGCTGGGAACTGGCCTGCAACCCAGGCATGTGCCCTGACTGGGAATCGAACCGAGATCATGTGGTTCACAGGCCCACGCTCAATCCACTGAGCTACACCAGCCAGGGCTCAGAGCATTTTTTTTTAAACCAGTAACAAATATAGTCAGTTCCATGACAGCAGAGATCCTACCTCTATTTATAACTCCATTGTCTATCCCAGTGTCTGAAATGGCTGTCATTCAATTAATACTATCTGGCTAAATTATAAAATGCCTTTGTATATGCTTTGCCCACCTATGTTTCTGAAGGAAACATTTCTAGAACACAATTTCTTTATTAAAAAATATGAGCATATTTTTAAGAGGTCATGGAGAACTTTCTATAGTTTTGTCGAGTATAACTGACATATACTACACACATTTGAAGTATACATTTTAATACATTGTCACATGTGTATACACTTGTGAAACCATCACCACGATGAAGATAATGAGACATATCCATCACCTCCAAAAGTTTCTCACGGCCCTTTGTAACTTCTTCCCCCCGCGCCTCTGTCTTCTCACACCCCATTCCCTGGCGACCACCCATCTACTAGAGATTAATTAGCATTTTATGGAATTTTACATAAAAGATGGCAATATTTTTTATTTTAATGATAATTGTTCAACTTCCCTCCACGATGGCTGTACTTGTACACACCGAGAGGGCCTGTTTCTCACTTCATCAACCTTTACATTTTAATTGCTTAATTTAGCTCCCCACCCGACAGTAAAAAAAAAAAATCACTTTGTTTTCTTTTTAATATATTTAATTATTTGTGAGCTGAGATCAAACATCTTCTCTTTATTGGCCATTCCATTCATATTCTTCCTGTGAATTGCAGGTTCATTTCCTTTGACCATTTGTCTAACAAATTGGTGCTACTCCTTCTGGCTATACGAAGTGCACAGATGCTGAGGGCATGGCTTGATGAATTGTACATTTCCATATACCTGGGTGACCACCACGTAGACTAAGATGAAATATTTCGGTACTCCAGAAAGCTCCCTCATGTTCCCTACAGTTCATCAATACCCTTCCCCCCGCAAAGGTAACCTCTGTCCTGATTTTTTCTTCCTGCTTTTTTTTTTTTTAAGATTTTATTTATCTTTAGAGGGGAAGGGGGGAAGGAGAGAGGGAGAGAAACATCAATGTATGGTTGCCTTTCGTGCGTCCCCTGCTGAGAACTGGCCTGCAACCCAGGCATGTGCCCTGACTGGGAATCGAACCGCGATCGTGAGGTTCCCAGGCTCGCACTCAATCCACTGAGCTACACCAGCCAGGGTTTCTTCCTGCTTTTGCCTGTTCTCAGAGTTCAACTAAACAGACTCATATAAATGTGCTCTTTTACTCTGCTTGTTTTGCTCAATATTATGTCTGTGCAATTCGTCCATTTTAAATCTATATGAGATAATGAATGTTAGGTATATTTATTGTGGTATATATTTTTTGATTTATATATTTTATAAATCAAATATACAAACAGTATTTATTGAGCACCTATTATGGGTCAGGTATTATTCTAGGCCCTGACAAAAAGCAGATAAAAATCCCTATTCCCATAGAGTTCCCTCGCCTTCTGATAGAATATATTAATTGATGGTTGATAGTGCCAATTTAATGCTAACAGAAATCCCCAATTTGGGGTGTGGTGAAGAAGGAAACATTACCTATTTCAAAACAGCTCAATTGTGATACTGGACAGCTGTGAAAATAGCACAGCTGTGAGGCAGCCCTGGGACCAAGCCCCTCTCTGGCCAGACAGCTCTGCCCTATTCCTCTGCTTTGATCTGCTCTGGTCTGCTCTGTTTGGGCCAGTTTGCTCTTGCCTATGCAGGCCAGCCAGAAAACTGTAGCCTTCCTTAGAGCGGGAAAGTGCACTCTTAAAGCCGGAGGGGAGCTGGCTTAGACAGAGGTCCCCATCCCTGGTCCCTGATTGGTCCATCTTCATGTAAATGAGGACTTCAAATCATCAAAGTTTGATTGGTTCAAAATGTACTGTCCTGATTGGTCAGAGTCGATCTGCTCAATTGGTTGGTGAAGATTTTGATAGGGAGGGGTAGATATAGCTACACAGCTCCAATTGGATGGGGAAAACTTCAGTCCTATTGGTTGAAAGAGGATTCCAGAAACTCCTTATTTAAGGGTTGGCTCAGATGGCAGAAATACAGTGTATGGAGGCAGCTCAGTGCAGAGGCAGGTAGTTCACTGCAGTCTGTCCCCTAAAGTGCAGTTTACATGAGAGGCCTCTGTGTAGAAATGGCTGCTAGGTTTGTGGGATTTTTTGTGTGTTTTTTTTTTCATTTGATTGCATGTAGCCACCAGCAGCCCTTTTTAGTAGTGATCTTCTCTTTCAGGGTTCACAAATATGAAGTACAGAGTGTACTATGTTAGATGGTGATAAGTGCTTTGGATAAAAACAAAGCAGGGAAAGGGGGATGGGAAGCATGGGTATATGTGTGTGAAATTTTAAATAAAGTCACCAGGAAAGGCCCAAGAAGGTGAGGAAGAGAGCCGCATGGATATCTGTATGAATCTGTGGCTTACAAAAAGGTGGGACAGATTCTCTGTTTATAGGTTTCTACAATCTGTGGTAGCTGGGAGGCAAATATAAAGTTCATTGTGGTGTTTTTTTGGCTCTCTGAGTAGCACCACGGTGGTGAGCAAGTACAGATACATTATGAAAGGTGGCAAAAAGGGAGCCAAAAGAAAGTGGCTGATTGATTTTCTAAGAAGATTAGTATGATGTCAAAGCATAAGCTATGTTCAATGTAAAATTGGAGAAACACTGGACATGAGAAGACAAGCAACTAAAGTAAAATCTGATGCTCTCAAGTGTCATATTTTTGAAGGGAGCCTAGCTGACCTGCAGAATTAAGAAGTTGCATTTAGAAAATTCAAGCTAATTACTGAGGATGTTCAGGGCAAAAACTGCCTGCCTAGTTTCCATAGCATGGATTTTACCCATGACAAAATGTGCTCCACAGTAAAAAAATGGCAGACTGTGACTGAAGCTCATGTTGATGTCAAAACTACTGGTGGTCATTTCCTTCATCTGTTCTGTGTTGCTTTTACAAAAAAAAAAAAGCAATAATCAGATTCAAAGACTTCTTTTGCTCAGCATCAACGGGTCTGCCAAATCCAGAAGAAGATGATAGAAGTTATGACTTGCGAGGTGTGGACAAATGAGTTGAAAGTAGCGGTCAATAAATTGATCCCAGATAGCATTGGAAAAGACACAGAAAAGGCTTGCCAATCTGTGTATCTGCTTCATGATGTCTTTGTTAGGAAAGCCAAAATGCTGAAGAAATCCAAATTTGAATTGAGAAAACTCATGTTGCTTTGTGGTGAGGGTTGCAGTTCTGGAATGGCTACTGGGGATGAGACAGGTGCTAAATTTGAACGAGCTAATGGACATGAGCTCCCAGTCCAAGAATTTGTTTAAAATTCAGAGCTTTAGTGCTCTCCTTTCAGGTGTGCATCTTTACTTTTCTCCCCTAAACTCTAAAGTTCTTCATGAGACTTGCAACCAGGGGGACAGTGGACAGCAGCAGCCTGGCTCAGGCTAACCCCCTGAAGCTGCCTCCAAGGCCCCCTTTTTCTGACTTTTCAGTGCCTTCACTCACTTCTTTCCTACAGCATTCTGGAGAGCCAAAGCAGCCCCACCCAGGCTCTCTCCTATTGCTCCTTCTATCCTAAACTTTTCCTTGTTTCACTGTTCCCAGCTTTAATAAATGTACAATTTTTAAAAATCAGACATTTAGCCCTGGCTGGTGTAGCTCAGTGGATTGAGCGCGGGCCTGTGAACCAAACAATCGCGGTTCGATTCCCAGTCAGGGCACATGCCTGGGTTGCAGGCCAGGTCCCCAGTAGGGGACACATGAGAGGCAACCGCACATGAGAGGAAACACTGATGTTTGTCTCCCACTCTTTCTCCTTCCCATCCCCTATCTCTAAAAATAAATCAATAAAATATTTTTTAAAAATCAGACATTTAATGCTGACAAATAAATATCCCATTTATAGTAAAAATAAATAAAATAAAATTGTGGTAATGTATATTTTCTACGAGCTATAATGGTCTATAAATATAGGATGTTTTCAGTAAATTACACATAAAACTATTAATATGGCCATATATTGACATAATAAATGTATATAAAATGATAAACTATACAATACAGTTAGGAAATATGACAGTGTACAACTTAGAGGTTAATTGTTCCAGTCTGTATAGTACCACAAAAACTGTGATTATTTTTTTTCTCCCCTATGGAGGAAAGAGTTGCTTCCAACACATAGGAAAACCCTTGAGGTTTCTGCTTGGGAGTCCACTTGTTTTTGTGTGGTAAGGTAGGGTATAATCAGTGTTTGTGGGTAGAAGAATATTTACTCAAGGAAGCCAGACGATGTTACAGAAAAATTATTTGCAAACCCATAAATTGTTTGTATGTTCTGGGGCCAAAAGGTCACAGAGCTAAGTTTTATTTTTTCTAACTGTATTTCACGGTCCCACAAGGTGTAGAACTTGAGGAATAAACGACGTGAGCCTTAAAAAAACAACAACTACTGTACTGTTTGCATTTCACCTAGATTCAGGATTCCTGAGTCACTCTGAAGGAGGTCTTTAAGGTCTTAACCTGGGTTTGTTTAGAACCCCCTCACTGGCCGCCCCCCCCCCCCCAAAGCAGTTTAGGGCTGGGCCATCCATTGAGCCCTTATGAGCTTCCTGGAGCTGCAGGATTTTGGCAAGATTGTGCGTTCACAAATGGATCATCCCGTTAGAAAACATTTCCCTCATTTTGAAAGCTTGCAACACATTCACATTCCACAGCTAAGCGAAGAAGGTCCGGACCCTGCTGCTAGTCTGGAGGGGCAGAGGGGAGGGTGTGTCCAAGGCTGGCCAAGCACACCATTCCATTCAACTCATTCGTTCATTCATCAAATATTTATTATGCGCATATTCAGTGCCAAGCAGGGGTTGTTGCCCACCAGGTCATCCAGAGCGGTACGCAGAGCCGAGAACTCCAGGTTCTCAGGCAGGAATCTTCCCATTTTTCCCTCCGGAGTAAGTCGGAGACAAAGAGATGCGGCCCTGCAGCTCCCGAGGCTGAGGCTCCCCGCGGTCCGGGGGATTTCGGTGCCGTTGCTTCTCCAGTCCCCAGCCCGAGGGGGCGCTGCGGCGCCGGGCGCCAAGCCCCAGGCCCGCCCCTTGCACCGCGCTGCGTTCCGCTCAGATCTGCGCTGCGGGCGGCACCGCGGTGGTACGTTCCCCCTCGCCGCCCTCCCCCGCCTCCTCGGCCCTCCCCGCCGGTGGTAGGTGCCGGAAGTGCCGCCATTTTGGGGTGTTCTGCTCAGGCGGCAGCGGCGGCGGGACGAGGAGGCTCCCCCGGGACTCGGCCTCAGCAGCGAGGCGGCGGCGGCAACTGAGGAGGCGCAGGCAGCAGTTGAGGCAGCGGCGGGCTCAGGTGCAGCCGCTGGTGAGTGCGGTGGCCGCGTGATAACGGGCCGCTGGTGGGAGGGAGCGAGGGAGGGAAAAGAGGCTGGAGGGAGGCGCCGCGGGGCGGGTCCGGTCCGGGCGGCCGCGGGCACAAGGCCCTCCGGGCGCGGTCGCTCTTCTTTCCCCGCGCCCCGGGGGCAGGGCTGGGCTGTCCTCTGGCGAGTCGGGGTCCTCTGCTCCCCGGGTCCCGCTGGGCTTGCCCGACGCGTGCCCCCGCGCCCAGGGAGACCCGCCCTCCTCGTGGCCTCTCTCCCTCTCCTCGCGCCCTTTGCCTTCACCCTCCGGACTCGGAAGCCCTCGTTCTCTGCCTGGGGTAGCTCCGTCCTCTTTTTTCCGGTCTCCGTGCCAGATTCAGGCTGCCTGTCCGGAACACCGCTTGCCCGCTCCTGTCGCCCCACATGTGCTGATAGGTGCTTTCCCCTGGGGGTGCCCCGGGACCCCCGCCTCGGGAGGGCAGCGCTCCTGCTCTGGAGCCGCGAGAGCCTTAGCTCCTCGCCCCAGATCCGCCAGGGCTTTGGCTCGCCCTCCCCCCACGTCAGGTGTTCACCCAGTCGTGGCCTAGAAGCCGGGCTGGAGTCTCGCACCCGGAGCGCGGAGAGCCGCGCGAAGAAGGGCTTTCTGCTGGACACCCGGCTTCGCGTGCACAGCCACCGGCGTCTTGGTTGTGGCTCTCGGGTCCGGATGTTGTTGTAATTCTCTGAGACTACGGCACCACCTTTGAGGAGCTTCCCGGGGGTTTAGGCTCATCCTCATAGGTGAGAGGGTGGTGAGATTTTGGTCGGAGCCCGTTTTCAGCAAAAAAAAATGGAATCTCTTTCTCTCCAGCAGAGTTAAGGCTGTACTTACTGCCTGCGAGTTTAAAGGCTGTATAACAGTTTTAAGCAGCGTGGCGTGCTGTAATGTCTGCAAGAGAAGAGGTTACAGATAGCCAGTGACTCCTTGACGGGAACTTAACCTTTAAATTAAAGGCTTTTCCTTGTCTTTGCTTCTCTTTGTGGAATGGGGAGGTTTTTGTCGCATTCTTTTGCCCTCTCCGTGCAAGTGTGGAATTTCCTAGAGCGCTCTGCCAGTTTCAGTCTCTCCTGAAATGCTTGGTGTGGACGGTGTCTCCACTTAGAATCGCCCAGGGCTCTTTCTGTTTTAACAGGCATGAACCCACGTGGAAAATCACAAAGTTAGCATAGAATGCAAAACTGGTGCTACCCTCACCCCACCTCCTGCGGGCCGGTTTTTTTTTATCGTCTTCTAACTTCATAGTACGTGGTTTCTGATCGTGAGTTAGCGAAGGTGGAATCTGGAACTTTTCAGCTGTTGCTTTGGCCAGGAAGTTTATGGTTCCCCCCATGGTTCTTTCCTTTTGACTATGGCCACCTGTTTCCATTAAGAGTGACTTTTGGCCCAGGGCATAGGCCTTAACCGTCTCTCCCACCATTCATTCTTGCCCTTGCGGTTTTTCCTCCTACACACTCTTAGTGTCCGCGCTTAAAATCCACGAGCAGGTGGGCCTCTTAGAGATAGAATATTTTTCCCAGCTCCTTCGCTTTACTGAGGTTTCCTTACATAAGGAAACTAAGGTTCCCAGAGGTTAAGTGACTTTGCCCAAGGTTACATAGCAAGTGCTCTTAAAACAGCCTCGTCACAGATTTTTAAAAAACAATCTCTTGCACATTGCCCGTGAAGATGTGAAATGGAAAGGAAAGGGCCCTGAGACCGAAGTGCCAAGGCCTGGATTGCAAGCCTTGCCCCATCGGGCACTAGCTGTACAGCCCAAGTGACTGCTCTGTGCCTCACTCAGCTCCTTCTCATCTGCAAAATGGAGGACATGGTGTCTCCCTCGCACATGGTGCTGCTCCACTGCCAGCTGTGGCCCGTGCGTGCGAGTGCCTGTGCCACCAGAGGCATACAGTGAAACTTTGAGTCAGATGGTTTGTTTAATGTATAAAATTCCTACCTATTTTCTTATTACAGAAGTTACAGGTTCTTTATCTTACCCTTTTTATATGCTATAGAAGTGTTTCTTATTTTACCTAAAGAGACTTATCCAAGTAACAGTTTTGTGTTGTGTTTTTAAGATTTAGTAATAGGCAATAAGCATAGTTGAACAGTCACCTTTAGATGTTGCTCTGCATTTAACAGCTCCAGCACATGTGAGGTGGGGCCATGGATAGTCCAGCACAGGGGCAGGGGAGTGGCTCTTTTAAACTTGTGCTGAGCTGGAAGAGGAGGGGAAGGGCATTTTTTATGTCTACTGTGTTTTTTTGTTTTTTGTTTTTTTTAATAAAGTTTTGGGCTTTTTGCTAAAGAAATGTGGAGTATGGGTCCTGAATTCTGTGACCTTTTCTGTAACTGTCCCTGCAGCTTCTTCAACTTAATTTGACTGTGAGGCCGGACCTAATAAGGAAGTGGGGGGCTGGAGGGTTGGTGGTGGGCTTATCAGGGAAAGAGAAGAGCTGTCACCTAGAGGCCAGGGTGAGATAGAAACATTAGGCTCCTCTCTGCTCAAGGCTTTGGCTGCCCCAACAAATTGCTGTTTCCTCTGCCTTTTTTAAAAAACAGCTTTATTGAAGTTTAATTCACATAACTCAGTGGTTTTTGATATAGTAAATTGTTTTAAAATTGAAATACATACCAAAAGCTTGCTATTTTAACCAGTTTTTATATTTGCCTTTTTATGTGGTAAAAATTACATAATATAAACTTCACCATCTTAACATTTTGTGTGTATAGTTCTGTGGCATTAAGTCAATTCTACCGATTGTTGGGAAATGTCTACAGAATTTTTATCTTGCAAATCTGAAAGTTTACGATCTTGCCAACAGCACAAGGGCGCTAATATTTCCATATCCTTGCCAACTTTTATTTTCTGTTTTTTTAAAGAGTTGCTATCCTAATAGGTGTGAGGTGATAAACATCTCATTGTTTGTGTGTTTACTTTAAAGATTTTATTTATTTCTTTATTTATTTTTAGAGGAGAAGGGAGGGTGAAAGAGAGGGAGAGAAACACTGATCCTCGGATTGGGAACCAAACTCGCAACCTAGGTGTGTGCTCTGACCATGAATCAAACCGACAATCTTTGCTTTGCAGGATGACGTCCAGCCAAGTGAGCCACAGAGTCAGGGCTCATTGTAGTTTTGATAATGCATTTCTCTGTAATGATGTTGAGCATTTTCTCTTATGCTTGTTGGCCAGTGGCTTTGCAGAAATGTTTGTTCAGGTCCTTGCCCATTTTTAAATCAGATTGTTTGATTTTTGTTGTTGTTGAGTTGCAGGGTTTTTTTATTTTGTTTTGTTTTAAGATTTTATTTATTTATCTTTAGAGGGGAATGAAAGGAGAGAGGGAGAGAAATGTCAATGTATAGTTGCTTCTTGTGTGTCCCCTTCTGGGAACTAGCCTGCAACCCAGGCATGTGCCCTGACTGGGAATTGAACCTCAGTCCTCTGGTTCACAGGCCTGTGCTCAATCCACTGAGCTATACCAGACAGGGCGAGCTGCAGTTTTTTCTATATTTGGGATTATTAACCCCGTATTAATATATGATTTGCACATAATTTCTTCCATTCTGTAGGTTGCTTTTTCACTGTCATTTAAAAACTTAATATTTTTTAACTTTGATGTAGTCTCATTCATTTTTTTATTTTGTTGCCTGTGTTTTTGGTCTTATATCTAAAAAAAGCATTGCCAACGCCGAAACTATAAAGCTTTTTTCCTACTATTTCTTCTGGAAGTTTTAAAATTTTAGGTTTTAGGGTTAGGTCCCTGAAATCCATTTTAAGAGTATATTCACAGTATTGTACTGTCACCGCCATCTTCTTCTAAAAACTGGTTGGTTGGGCATTGTCCTGCAAATTGAAAGGTCCTGGGGATCGATTCCCAGAGCACATGTCTGAGTTGCTGGTTTGGTCCGTGGTTGGGGTGCATGCGTGCAAAAGGCAACCAGTCAGATGTTTCTCTCTCACACTGGTGTTTCTCTCCCTCTTTCCCTCTCTTCCCCCTCTTTCCCCTCTCTCTAGAATAAAAAAAACTTTTTAAACTTTGTAACCATTAACTGATAAAGCCCCATTCTCTTTTCCCACTAGCTCCTGGTAACCTCTCAAGTTTACTTTCTGTCTGTGAATTTGCCTGTTCTAGGTGATTCGTGTAACTGGAATCTTAGAATATTTTTGTCTTTTGTGTCTGGCGTATTTCATTTAGCACAAAGGTTTTTGGGGTTTGTTTTTTTTTTTAGGATTTTATTTATTTTTAGAGAGAGGGAGAGAAAGATGGATGTGCCCGAGAAATGTCAGTTGGCTGCCTTTTGCTTCCCCCCAGCTGGGCACCTGGCCAGCAACTCAGGCCCTGACTGGGGATCAAACCTGCAACCTTGGCATATGGGAGTGACACTGACAAGCTGAGCTCCCTGGTCAAGGACTAGTCTTTGAGTCTTGATTATTTTTGATGTTAGAAATTGAATGTATCATAGAAGTTCAAGCATTTCAGAAATACAATTTTAATCAAGAATTAAATTTCTATGTCGACTTTCCAAGTGGAACTTCTAACAAATTCCGAAGTTGATTGATATTAATGTAATCCAGTGTTTACCTGCACACTCCTCCCTAGAGGTGCTGTGGCACACAGACATTGTCCAAACACAAGTAAAATAGAAACAAGGAATTTTTTAAAACAACCTGGAAAGTGAATCTTTCCCATAATCAAGAGTTGATTCTCTGCCCTGGCTGATGTGGCATTGAGCGCCAGCCTGCAAACCAAAGGGTCGCTGGTTTGATTCCCGGTCAGGGCACGTGCGTGGGTTGCAAGCCAGGTCCCCAGTAGAGGGCACGTGATAAGCAACCACACATTGATGTTTCTCTCCTTCTCCATCTCCCTCTCTTTCCCTGTGTCTAAAAATAAATAAATAAATAAAATCTTAAAAGAAAAAAGAGTTGATTCTTTGATTTTCGAGTCCTTAAAATGAAAACTTGTGGTTTCAGAGAATGGTGTGACTTGAATGGGATTATAAGCAGCGCTTGGGAAGGACAGCTGTGACAGCTTCACCCGGTGGGCTTGACAAGTGCTGCGGTCACTGCGTGTGACCTTCACGTTTCCCAGCCTGCCTTCCCATCTTTAAGAGACACACCAGGCTGGAATGGTAACGGGAGAGTTAGTTGAGATAACTTATGCGAGGCACTGAGCAGTGTCTGGTACAGTATTGATAGTGCTATTTCCTTTTTTCATCTGTAGAAGCGGGCATAGTACTTATCGTATGGGTCAGTAATGCAGTTCAGCCAAATAAAACTACACAGTTAAAATGCCTAGAAGTGCTGCAATAAAAAGTAGCTACTAGGTTGGTGTTCCTTTTGTTTCCACTTTTGGGTTTATTTCGTTTTGCATTTTCCTTTGTCTTTTGTAGCATAAGGGATGAGATTGTTTCCTAATATTCTATTCTTGCACATGAAAGATTTTGTTACACAAGGCATCCTTCCCTGTAGAATCTCTTAGCTCATTGTTCCCTGTGGAATCCTGGGTAATGTGGTTTCCTAAGATTCATTTATGCTCTCTTCTTCATGTGAGAGTCTGTTGATAGAAAACTGAAAATACAAATGAGTAGATTATTGGATTTGTAATGGGGACATCTGGGTCTCTTCCTAAGTAGGTAGCTGATTTTAGGCCTGGAGGGAGGGAGGGCTGTAATATTTAGAGTTGTAATGTGGGCAGAAGAGTTAGTCAGTGTAGTTATCTACATTGTAAACTGTATTGTATCAAGAATCCAGCCCTGGCTGGTGTAGCTCAGTGGATTGAGCGTGGGCCTGTGAACCAGACAATCGCGGTTCAATTCCCAGTCAGGGCACATGCCTTGGTTGCAGGCTGGTTCCCTGCAGGCCAGTTCCCAGCAGGGGACGCACGAGAGGCAACCATACATTGATGTTTCTCTCCCTCTCTCCTTCCCTTCCCCTCTACAGATAAATAAATAAAATCTTAAAAAAAAAGAATCCTTCTCAGAGCTTTTTTGCTAAAGACAGTTTTCTTGATGAGATCTTTGTAGTTGTAACTTAATCCTTGTCACAAAATTGGCTTAGACTCTTCTTAAAGTACGGGTTTCTTTACAGAATTGTTCTGTTGTTATTTTTTAAACCTCTGCTATTCTATGGAGGCCATGAGCATATATTTATTTTAAATTCTTTGAGTTCCAGAACTGTAAAACTTTTCAAGAATGCTTAATATCCACCTTAAACTCCATATTGACTTCATATGTTCTTTTCTTTAAGGAAATCTTTAATTCTCCTAAAAACCCTTATCTCACAGGCTAAAAAGGATGAGGACAAAATTTTCTCTGGGGCATTGGGATGTAGATGACTTTTGTTCTTCATACTTACCATTGTTTAAAAAAATTTTTTTAAGGTTTTATTTATTTATCTTTAGAGGGGAAGGGAAGGAGAGAGGGAGAGAAATATCAATGTATGGTTGCCTCTCATGCATCCGCTGCTGGATACTGGCCTGCAACCCAGGCATGTGCTCTGACTGGGAATTGAACCGCAATCCTTTGGTTGGCAGGCCCGCGCTCAATCCACTGAGCTACACCAACCAGGGCTAAAATTTTTTTTTTTTAAGATTTTATTTATTTATCTTTAGAGGGGAAAGGAAGGAGAGAGGGAGAGAACTGGCCTGCAACCCAGGCATGTGCCCTGACTGGGAATCGAACCGTGGTTGCTTGGTTCCCAGGCCCGCGCTCAATCCACTGAGCTACACCAGCCAGGGCAGGCCTAAAAATTTTTATACAGAGAACATTGATTGCATAAATATGAAAAGTTACATTAAAATTAGACTTTTCTCAATAGGTGAAAAAGGGGAGGAGACTAAATGTAAGATAATTCAGTCTCTTAAATGATTTAAAGCATTTTAACTCTTAAGAGTTTTGCAAGGTTCTAATAAGACATTCAGTCAGCCAACCTTTACCCCACTTTACAAGAATTGGACTCATTTTTCAGAACAACTTTTATAAGGAGAAATGGTGAGTTCTAGTTAGACTGCAGTGAGATCTGATGGATCTCTCTTAATTGACTTTATTTTTTATTTTTATTTTTTTGGCTATTATTTATAGCTTAATGGGTTAGCTTTTAGTTTTCATCCAAAGGACAGTAATAGGCCTGTATTTGCTTTCATTAGAGAGGAAAAGGCTGAGGTTCTTTAGGGAGAGATCAGTTTCTCGCCCATCTTAGTAACTCATTTTTTATCATAATTTTTTTCCTGTTCAAAAGTTAGGGTTTGTAATGAGTATGGTTTACATATAAATTAACAACTTTGTACTGTGGTTTTGTTGTTGGCACTGTTGGTGGTGAAATTGGACTTGGGTTCTTGAGTTTGGCAAAGAAAAGATTTCAAAGCCAAGAACTCAAATTATAAGAGAAATTTTATTTAGAAAGTTACAGAGGGCATGCTCTTGTGAGGGAGAGTGCCCACTTAATTGATTTTAATGTGCCACTTTTAGGTGGAGAATGTGGCTTTAAAAGAACTGTTCACTAACTTTCTGACCGCCACTGACTGCCAATTCTTTTTACAGCTGTGTTCAGTGTTGACAATATGGAATTGGATGTCAGTATCCTCATATTCAAACTTTCGTTTTGAATTGGGAAATGAATGTCTTTAGTTTGGGGATTCTACAAAAATGAAGTGTTTTTTTTGTTTTTTTGTTTGTTTCCAAAGCTGTTTAATTTTATAGTGTTACACTTTTACTTTGCCAGGTCGGTAGTCATTAGTTTCACTTATGTTCGGTAACATTGCTACTCTTCAGCAGAAGAAAAACTCACTACTTTCTCATTGTTCTTTTGCCTTTTTGTTTCCTGTGAGATTGAAGCAAGCTCTTGTAGAGACTGGTAATGTGTGATATTTCTATGGTAATTCGGGGTAATAGTCTACTGTGAATAGACTTTTTTAACCCAGTATTGTTTGGGCATCTGTTAAGTCTCTGCTAGTTTCTGTTTTGTATAGATAATTTACTGTAGGCATTTCCCAATTTCTTTCTGTGCTTGTAGCTTTTGTATGCGGGAAACATTCCTCTTTTCTGCTCCAGTGCCCTCCCACCACATTACTATCATAACCTGCCTATTGTTTCTCTCTCCTGCCTGAAATCTGTCTGTGCGATGCTGCCAATTAGGTGGGGTGGGATACCGCCAGTGAGGAACACCTGTGTCATCCTTTAGATGGCCTGCCTGACTGTGAATGCTATCTGCGCAAGAGTCTTAGGGGGTCAGGGAGTGAAAGGACATCGAGGTGGTGATGATAAACAGCTTGTAAATGTGTAACCAGCATTCATCAACTGCATTTGTTAATTACTGCACATTGAAGCAGTAGTGCCTTTGTGGCCATAAAATCATTTTAAGCCTTACAGCAGGCTTTCAGCAAGGGTATTTCTTCACTGGAGGCTGTGTATGTGGTAAAAGACTATTCCTTGGGTTCAGATTTCTTAGAAGGTTAGAGCAAGAGGAGCGGGCATTGCATTTTATGTTTTTTTGGGCCTTACCTGTGCGTGGTTCAGTTTCTCTTGATCACTTAGTGCTCAGCTCACCTTTTCTCGTGGAACTTTTCTTATCTGTTCATTCTGCTACTGTATCCTAGGGTATTATTTCCAGTTTATCAGTGATACTTTTCATTTCCTCAAGATTTTAAGCTTTTTGAAGATGGAGACTGCTTTTTTTGTTTTGCTTAGTGAATTTCATTTCTTATGAGGAGTCAGGCACACAGTCCCTACCCTAATTATACTCTGTGATGTAGCCCTTCTTTTTTTTAAATCACACACACATTTATTCATTTTTAGAGGGGAAGGGAACGAGAAAGAGGGAGAGAAACATTCATGTGTGATAGAAACATCAGTTAGTTGCCTGTTGCACACCCTCACCAGGGGACCTGGCCCATAACCCAGGCATGTGCCCTAATTGGGAATTGAATCTGCGACCAGCCTTTCACTTTTCATGATGACACCCAACCCACAGAGCCATATTCCTCAGGGCGATCTAGCCCTTCTTGTAACAGCTTATTGCACCAGGGGCGAACACCTAACCCAAGCTGGGCAATTCAGTTTCTCCTAGGAATTTGAGATTGACATTAGATTCAGGTTTTCAGGGAACAAACAGATCATTTGAATTCAGAGAACTTGAAACAAACTTACAACCTCAGATGCTGGAGTGCAGCCACATTCAGGTTCATATATGTGGAAGCAGTGCAGGCCAGTCTTCTGCAGGGAGGGAGAATTAAGTAGATTCATCCAGAAAGATGTGTACATGGGGAATGTATTATAGCTCTGGAGAGAGGCAGCTGTCCACATGCAGAGGGGTGCATAAAGGCTTTTCAGGTGTGGCCCTGTTGTACTTTCTGCTTTTGGTCTCCTTGAGGTACTCTAGCATCCTTTCAATTAATTCCATTTTTTGCTTAAGTTAGTTTGAAGGATTTCTGGTTAGTTCTGGTTACAACCAGAAGAGTTTTGAATAAGATACTCAGTACAGAGTTCTGCGTAATATTTCTTAAATTCATTTACATTTTTGAATAGTCAGGCCTAGGATCATTGTTCTTTGGAAGATTGCCATTTCCCCTACCCTCCAAAAAACCCTCTCACTTGGGGTCTTGGCTCCTTAGTCTATAGTGCAGATGTGATGCACCTGTGGTGTTGCTTTTGGTGTATAGAGTGCGTTTTTTGGGTGCTTCGCCAGATCAGGATTGAAGGTTTGTGGGTTTTTTTTTTTTAAGAAGTTTTAATGATTATTTGTTTATAACTACTTCTTTCAGGCATATAAGATAAGGAAATAATACTGCTGTTTCAAATAGGAAACAAAGTGAGCCATCATTTAAAAATAATTTTTGTGAGGCACATGGATTATTAGGTCCTTTCTTCCTTTCTAGGTAAGTAACACATTTTTAGTGTCCTGAGTGTTTCCTCTTTTTAAAAAGGTTATGGGCTTGAGTGGAACACAATGCTGTGGGTTGAATGGCAGTTGAGACTTTAAACAAAGGGTGATGGTGAGTGGCTGAGTGCCCAGTTGATGGACTCTGGTGTCTGCTTGGTTAGTAACTTCATGAATGATCTGTAAATAGGAGCATCACAGTGGAGTTTTTCTGTTTGAGAAATGTTAATGAGAGAGAAGGGTGGGAAGCTCTGAGAAAGACAGTTTAGTGCTTCTAATTTGATTTTTTTTCCTTCCTGTGATCATTATGTTTCTGTTAAGTCAAAAGACTTTATTCTAGAAAAACAAAATTTCCCAGTGATATTACTGAGGAGGAATTAAAAAGAGACAAGAGCAAGCTTTGAAATGTGGAATTATATACAACCAAGAAGGAATAGATTTGCAGGGTAGAAAAAGCTGGAAGATGTTATTTGACACCAGAAGCCAAGTTGTTGGGAACGTGTACCTAAACCATGTTATGCCTTTATGTGGTGTGTGTATAGCATTGAACCAAGTGCTGTGCATAAAAGTTTTGTAGTCCTTAGTGCCTACTCAAGGTGCCTACTGGGACCTTGCATAGTCAATACTCAATAAATATTTGTTGAATAGTCAGTGTCTGGTCTAATGGCACTTTATGTTTTGAGACAGTTCAGTACTGTAGCAAATTATTGCCTTTTGAAGATAATCAAAGTACTTTAAATCCCCAGGGAGTTTTCTGTGGGGGAAAGAAATAAGCAGCTTTCCATTGAAAAACTTCTAAGTTATACTAACTCGCAGAGGTGATACTATGGTCACGAAGGTGGTTTCCCCTGGGCAAGGCTGATCCATTGCACTCTGGGTGTGCTGATCCCTGCGATTTCCCCAAATGTGGGAAGCTCAACTGCATAATTAGTGGTAGTGATGGACTGCATTTGTGCTCTCCCATGAAAAGAAAGAAAAACATTAAGTTGGCTAAGATCTGTACTATAAAAGCATTTGTGTAGCTCTGTGATCCTGAAACCTCATATTGTATATTGCTTGGACAAAATCAGAAGGCTCCTAGACAGCCCTGATTCTGGCTCTGTTTTCTGTAGCTCCAGAGATTAAGAAAAGGAGAATCCAATACTGCTGGCAGTCTGTGCTCTTTTGCTATTCTGGCTAAGACATGCTTTTAAAAATAAAATCAAGGAAATTGTAAACCAGTAGTAAAAACGAATAAAGCACCTAGGAGTTTGCTTCCTCTCATGTCCAGTTGCCTGAGTCTCTCCTGTTTGTCTTTAGACTCCCTGATACCAAACTAATGTGGCAAAACTGTCCTCTGGGCTTGTCCTTTGCTCTTCCCCTTTCAAGTTTATGGGAAACAGTCACGGAAAGGCACCATGTTTAGTGTGTATTTGTTGTTTTTGTCACACGCTGTTTCTAATAGTCTCTGGATACGTTTACAAGTACACTTTAAAGAGCTCGCAGACTTCTTTACTGAACTAATTTGGGTTATAGATTATGGCAGTGGGGTTGGGAAACTATTAAAAATAACCCTTTGGATGTGCTGCAGGAAAGCTTAGGTGAGTAAATATATCAAAACCATATACAGTATTTCTGTGGAATATCTTGATGCCTATGTTTACCTTTAGCCAATGATATACCCTATTTCCTTAGATTATTATTTTTTCGTTGGGCTTGCGAATTTGTGATTTCTGTTTTATAATACAGTTATGAGTGTGGTTTTTAATACATTTTACCTTAGTGGCATTTATACTTAGGCTTTTTTTTTTTAAGATTTTATTTATTTATCTGAGGAGATAAAGGGAAGGGAAGGAGAGAAGGAGAGAAGTATCAATGTATGGTTGCCTCTCATGAGTCCCCTGCTGGGAACTGGCCTGCAACCCAGGCATGTGCCCTGACTGGGAGTCGAACTGCAATTGTGTGGTTCGCAGGCCTGCGCTCAATCCACTGAGCTACACCAGCCAGGGCTATACTTAGGCTTTTAAATAATTATTAGTTTGAGATTAAGGAAAGACTCAAGGAGCATGGGGACGCTTACTGAGCTTTATTTCAAGTGCTTTCTAGATTACAAGTTACTGTGGATCAGGCCTAGGATAGCTGACGTTCTCGATTATCACTGTAAAATCAAGTGTTCTCTTTGTAAGTGTTCGTCTGTCTGATGTAACTTCCTTCTGGGCTAAGTAAGACCTAGAGAAAGACTTCAGTCTGTTCCAAGACTGAAGTTGTAAGCATACAACTTAGAAAAATGTTTTCTTTTGAATTTTGACTGTTCATTCCAGTTTTCCTTTGAAGAAACCAGATGCACAGATCAGACTTGTAAATGGTCTGTTTTCTGAAGGTATGTTCTCACAGAATGCGTCTTGGAGGAGCTGAGTGGCGGTCCACATTTAGCTGGGAGTGGCAGTTCTTACCTTTGCATTACATCCCTTTGTCCACACACAGTGACTTGGGAGCAGACTTGTTATTAAACTTTTCTGTTCTCATTTAATCGATTGGATTTATTTTATAATCAGTTTTTCATTATAATTATATTTTGTGTCTGCTGTATTTCCAATATATGTAGGGAAGCTAAAATTTCTTGAGTAGAAACTTGCTTTGGAGAAAACTTTGAAGTCTTGATAGGGAAAATAGTAAGTAATATAATTTATGCAGTATGGTGATTTGGAAAGAAATGACATATATAGGTCACTAAAACTTAGTTCAGTTTGTATATTTTTTATGAATAGGGAGGGGGTAAAGATTGACTTGCATATATTTAAATTAACTCTTTTTCAAGAGAACCACTAAAACAATTTTATCTCTTCAGAACTGTATGTTGCCTGGTAATATTTCTTTAAAGCATCTTGCTGAAGAAGTCACATCAGGCTTTCTGAATTGCAAGATCCAGAACATCAAAAATTGCTTTGGGGTGGGGGAAGCCTGCTGGATCCACCCCCAGGAATCTTAGTGGGTCCCCATGGTAACAGCCTTCTTACTTACAACTTGTCACTGTGTAACTGTCACTGGGGTTCAAAGAAAAGCCAGAATCTCAAGAACTGTGTGGCATTAACTACTTCTTGATAAAATGCTGCTGTACATTTGCAGCAGGCCTGAAATAGAAAGTTCAAGGTTTTAATTTCTGTGTTCCATTAATTAGATGCTTTAAAAAGCTGCCTAATTATGGTAAGGGTGCAGCAGTTGGCAAATGGTGGCCAAGGCAGGCATAGGAGGAAGCCATCGTCTCAGAATGTTAGAAACTTAAGAGATTTTTTTTCTCTAATCCTTTCATTTTGCAAACGAGGGAAGTGAAATGCCTTACTTAGGTTCACATAGAAGCAGAAGCAGGATTTCAGCCCAGGCCTTCTAATTTTCCAGCATACTGTTCCGTTGTCCTCACTCATGCATTGCATTTTCATTGCATTTACCGTGCCTCTACCTTTCACAAATGAGGTCTCATTTTCTGAGGTTAGGAAAGGACCTTAGAAGTTATCCAGGGAAACTTTCTACCCAGGGAAGGATTCTCTTCTACTCCATTCTGGGCAGGCGGCCTCTGCCTCTTCCATCTTTCATCATGTTGGGCGTTACCTAAAAACCCACAGCCTAAGTTCAGAGAGAATGTAGTTTTACATGTATCTCCCATTGGAAAGCTTTGTTTTTCTCCTCCTATAAAACAGCATGAAAATCAGACCCGAGTGTTTGTTTTGTTTTTTTAATTGTGTGTTTGTGTATGCGAGAGAGAGATAGATACTGACCTGCTGCTGTTCTTCCCATCTGCACTCATTGGTTGACCCTTGTATATGCCCTGACTGGGGATTGAACCCACAACCTTAGCCTACCTGGACAATGCTCCGATGGAGCCACCCAGCCAGGGCCAGACCCAGGTGTTTTTCATCAGCCTGTCTGTCTCCATTTACCTCCTGTGTGTTAGTCATGACAACATAGATAATTCATTAAAAGAATTATGTCAGACTTGACTTAGCACTTTGAAGCAATAATGCCATATTTGGAGCAACCTAGTTCTTTAACGGGTGGGAGGGAAGAAAAGATAAGTGCTATCTACATGTTCAGGTTAAAGTACCTTACAGTGACCTTTATATGATGAGATGACTATGAGCTAAAGAATATCAGAAGAATACTCAAAATATTTTAAGAGCAAAATCAAAAGCCAGATAAGCAGATTGTTTTGTAATTTTGTGGTATGTTTGTGAATGCTTTTGCCATTGTGTACAGTAGGTTAATTTACACAAAAGTGAGTTTGGGGTTCAAAACCATTATTTTGGTATTTATTAACTACATATATCAAAAAAAGGGATATAAGTCCAGTTTTTAGATGTCATGTTGCTTGGTAGCCAGTCACCTGTCAGTAAGTGCTTCAGCTTCTCTTTTACTTTTCCTCTTTCAGAACTGCTTGAAAGGTAGTACTAAGTAAACAGCTATGAAAATTGACACTGTTGGCAGTCTGGCTCTTTTGACGTCAACATAGTAGAGAATGAAGTTGTGGCTGAGTTTTTAATATTCTGGAATTTTATGACCACCAGCACTTTCTTGTTGTGTAGCCAAGGTAATTAAAGCAGTCAGATATTTTAGTTATTAGCAGGTGTGGCCTGGCTCTGAAAGGAATCTCAAATCCTAGCTGTATCCTCAGTGCCCTTTTGTCTCATTTACTCTAAAACATTTATTATTTAGTTGATATTTTGGTTCTTAATTTGACCAGTGAATTTTTGCCTAAAAGTGTATTGTACAAAGCTTCCTTTGATAGAAAGTGTGTCAAGCCCTGGCTGGTGTACCTCAATAAATGGAGATTGAGCATGGGCTGTGAACCAAGGGGTCACCAGTTCGATTCCCAGTCAGGGTATATGCCTGGGTTGTGGGCCAGGTCCCCACTGGGGGCCACATGAGAGGCAGCCACACATTGATATTTCTCTCTCTCTCTCTTTTTTTTTTAAAGTGTGTCAGATTATAGTATAATGAAAGAAATTTATCTGTTAAGACTTCACATTGATGAGAGTAGGGAGGGAAGGACAGAGGTAAACCGGCAAGGAGAGAGGGAGAGAGATAGGATTGCAGCCGCACCATTTTGTAGATGAGGAAGCTGGAAACTAAGAACCTCAGTGAAGACAGTCACTAGTTTGGAACATCCATCTATTAAGTGGTAGGACGGAACTGGGCTACCCAGTTCACACTCCAGATGCTGCAGTATATTCCAGTATTTTCTTGCTTCTTGTGGCCAAGTCTCATAACAGCAATGAAATACTTCTGTAACCACTCCCTTTCATGTGGCAGTATAATTTTTAACTGTTAATGAGTAATGTAAATTCAGTGTCTCATTTTAGAAGTTCTTACCTTTGAGACCCTTAGAAAAATAGGCAAATCTGTTAACCACCCTGATGAGATACTGCTTGTGTACCCCACCTAAACTATTTACCTGTGTTCTTATTGAAAAGCAGGAGTAATTTAACCCTAAGAGAAGTGACATGGAAATGTGGTGTAAAGCTAGGTAGTAGCATTCATAGTATCCTGAAGTTTTTTAGAAGAAATGCGTGGATTGCAGTGGAGTTCTTAAGGGCAGACAGGTGGAGGTACCCCTTTCATGGATCATTCAGTAGAGGAGAAAACTGTGTTACATGTTTATTTGGTCCCCTAGTGAGACATGATGTGATAAGACTTCCTTCCATCTCCTTTTTAATTTTCTTGCCTTAAAGTCTGGTCTCCCTTTCCCCAGTTCCCATGGCCCATAACTATCCTTTTGGCTTTGATGTTGCCTCTTAGTTCTACACAGCTATATTCCATGAGCTCCTAGAAAAAAGACAAAACATCCGTCTCCAGACTGCGTTGCAGTCGGTGCCAGTTACCACATGGTCTGATCTGTGACCTTGTCCTCTTTTGACTGTGCCCACATCAAACCACATCCTACATGCTATCTTGACATGTCCTCACTAGCAATATTGATTTTTAAACTTCCATTCACAGTGGGGGAGAGCCATGATCAGAAACTTCTTCTGATGGCCTGAGTTTTCTTGTCTCTCATCCCTTCACTTCTATTTATGTTCTTTGTGTCTCTTCTTCCTTTGAGCTTGCACCTTCTGCATAGTTGACTATTATATCATCTTTGGGGCTGCAGAATAAAAGTTGGAAGATTTTAAAGTTAAAAGTTCCCAGAATAATGTTGTCGCCCACATTGCACATATGTCACATTTTGAGTTTACTAGTTGAGCCTCTAAATATGTGCTTTCTATACAGTACGTGCAGTGTGATGATTTAGTTGCCATGAGAACCTAAAAATCTTAGGCTTAAATGGTTCAGTAACAGACACATTTTTTTCTTTTATTGCCTTAGAGGAAAGATAGTTTGTTTTGTGTTATCTAATACACTTTTTACAAATTGAAATATTAGGCTGTGACCATTCTCATATATCGTCTCTTGCTAATAGTAGGATGGGTGGCTTCTTTGTTTGTCTATTATCAGTCTCCTTCATTCCAATCTTCCATGCTCTAGTTTTTTCCCTCTGTACCTGTCTCCTGTTACTCTCTCTGCTACAGGATAGGATTAGAAGTAGGAAACTGGAACCTTTTAAAAAGAGTGCACCTGGAGAGAGATTGTCTATCTAATGGGGTGTCCTTAAGCACACCTAAGGAATTCTTCTCTAATCTAAGCCCCAAGATGAGCTTGTAGTGGTAAACTTTGCTTGAAAAGTTAAAAAAAAAAAAAAAAAGGCATTGTAATGGTAGTCTGTCTAAAAAATTCAGGTTCACTTTGAATTGGAATGCATTATTTTGATTAATTTCTTGGTCAGGATATTTGTTTATTTCTGGCTGGGTTTAGTCATGAAGTTGCCCTTCTTTTTGGCCAGTAGTATGAGGAGATGACAGGATGTTAGAGATGGAACACGCTGTATTGTTTAGTCATGGGTTCTTAAACCTATTTTGGATCATGGTCCCCTTTGGAAATCTGGTAAAAAGCTATGGACTTAATTCCCCTATAAATACAAGTAAATAAGTACATAAATACAGTTTGCGCATATATATGTATGTAAAATTTGTTACATAATATAAGGAAGTGTATGGAATCCATGGAATATCCATAGATTCCGTAGGTCTGTGGACTCCTGATCTGATCCAGTGCAATTTTTCACTTGATGAAGTGGGTCCAGAGTGGAGAAGTAACTTGGCCAAAGGCTGTACTATGTGATCATAGCTGTGCTCATATCCCCCAAAATAGCATATCAGTTCATATCAGGAATCAACATTGTTATAACAAGGCTACTTAGAAAAATTAATTATATAAGCCACTATACACCATTAAGAGGTTTTTGGTAAAATGTTGAATAATTGCATGCCCATGTTTTCAGGGACACGAAAGTGCCATTACTGTAGGACTCCTGCTGTCTTCTTTTCCCTTTCGGTATATCAAACAGGGTATGGACAGGGCTCTGCCTGGCACTAGGAAATCTAGGTATTTGCTGTCATTAAGTATCCTTTGTTCATCATTACCACCACATTACCTGCAAGGGGCAAAGAGAAAAATGTCAAAATTTCAAATGGTTAATTTGCTGATACACTGTATTAAAGTAAAGCAAGTATAGTGGACCAGGTAAATGGAAAATTTGAAGGCTTTTCTTTTCTTTTAAATTTTAGGGAAAGTGTGTCGTTGGGGAGCTACCTAGTATATATGTGTTTGTGCCCCGTAAGCTTGGATTGTGCACACATGTAGACCAGACAGTTCAGTGGTGGAAAGGAGCCAGGCAGTGCTTTTCTCTGGAGCCTCCCTTGCCGCCTGGATGACAGCCGTGTTTTGTCATCTCAGACCTCAGAGGACATCAGCATTAGCATTTGTAGTTCTGCCATTTTGTCTCCCTTTGGCAGGTGTTTGTTTTTCCCTTAATGGCGGCGTGAAATTTCCTCAAGGCCAAGCAGAGATTTCTGAGATGGAAGACTATTTTCCCGAAAGTGTTATGTGAGAAATGTTAGAGTGGATGCTGAGTTATGGTCTAAGTTTATTTTTGTCCTTCTTTAGAATATATTTTCTCTAAAGTGAGCAAAAACTATTATAATTTTGCCTCTGTAAGCAATGTGCTATTAATTTCATATTGCAGTAAAACATTTGAGGTTTAAGTTATACATTTCTAAATTATATCTTCAAGGAACTTCAGGAATGGAATGACCTCAGATTAGAAATCATATAGTTCAAATCCTACATCCTCACATTTAAGATAACTCAGGGTTCCCTTAGTGAAAGTGTGGGTGGGTGGGACCCCTGGAAGTTAGAGAGTCTGTCCTCAGTCTCTCTCTTTCAGTTTGCATAGCATTTATACTTTGTACCCCACATTTTAGGCCTAGTAGTATATGTTCAGCCTTTATTATCTCATGTATTAATCTTATCCAAGAACTAGATAAGTATTGGGGGTTCTCGAAAGCATGGCTCACATTTGTTCTGTAGCCTGTGCAGTACTGAGTGAATATGTAGACAGTGTGCAGTAAGCACTGGTTGACTTATTAGAGTGGGTCAGCTGGGTGGAGTGTTATCCCATAACCGAAAGGTTGTTGGTTCAATTCCCATTCAGGGCACATGCTCAGGTTTATGTGCAGGAGGCAGCCAATTGGTGTTTCTCATACCAGTGTTTCTTTCTCTCCCTTCCCCACTCTTAAATGAGAATAAAACCTTAAAGTGCCAAAGCGTAGAATTATTTGATCCAATCAGCCATGCATTTTTTAAAAATCTGCAGTGTTCACTCTGCTCAGAAATTAGACTTTTCATATATTTCACATTGAGATGAATCTGAATGAATTGTTCTAAGCAAAGTAATTTTTGGAATATAAATACATACTTGGCTTCTGAATATAAAAGCCAGCACCCTGGGGAATATATTTTTATTGTATCAGAATTTATTTTAACTTCTACCAACCAGAAAAAGTAAGAGGCCCTGAAATACAGCCTGAGAATTGGAATGTAGCAAAAGGAGCTGTAAAGGTTAGACTCATTCACATAAATGGGAAATAACCTTTTTTGTGTGTTTAAATTCCCAGAATTTAAATGATAAATTTAAGCCTCATGGCTACTGCTGATCTGGTAAGAATCTGACCCAGTAAAGTATTCACAATGTCTTTTCTGTTTGCTTGGGCTGAGGGATTCTTGGTGTAGGTGACTGAAATTATTAGGAAGTTCCTTGATTGAAAGAGAATCTCTCAAACCTTTCTTCAAGTACCAGCCTGTATGTTTCTGCTTTTTGTCTGGAGCGTGTGAACAGAGTGCATGTGTGTGTGTGAGGTAATTGGGCTTTCGCTAATGGTCCCTTTTCAGCAACCATGTATGGGTAAAGCTGTGCAGGTCTCTGCTCCTCCCTCTCTGAGCACGGAGCAGAATCTGTTCTGCTGAAGCTGCCGTTCCACTTTTCAGCTTTCTATATTTGTACAGCAACAGCAGGCGCAGCCCACTGGCTAGGCCTTGTGGCTGCCCTGTGTACCCACATTGGCTCAGGGGCCAGCTCAGGGCTCAGCCAGGGCATGAAGTCTGTGTTCTTATGTGCATCCATCTGTCTGTCTGTGTACATTTTTGTGGAGGACTCAGGTTTTCAAGTTAAAGAGGTGACCTGTTTGTTGTCTTGTTTTGTCAATTATAAATTGTAGAGAATGTTTGAGAATCTTTGAGATGGGGTGAGCAGGCAAGATTTGTATCATTTAACAAAATATGTTTTAGGGCGGGGATGCCAAACTGGCAAATACAGTGTCAGAAATGGTCTTTGAGTTCTCTCCTAGAAACTTATCTCATTAAAGTAGTAGGTTTTTTTTCCCCTCTTGTTTTTTTTTTTACTGGTCACAAAGATCAAGTCTTAGGGGTAGAAATGAATCCTTTCCTGGTACAGATTTAAGCAGAAAACTCTGAGACACCCTGCACCCTTAAGAAATGATTTTGTGTAGTAGGCTGAGCCTCTTTGCCCTTTGCTGGGAAAGGAACTGTGGGAACTACCCTGTTGGCTTTGGGCTTTGCAGTGGTCTGTGCTATGTTTGCACTGCTTCAGAGTGCTTTCTAAAGTTTGGCCTTACGGAGAGGAGGGCTGGCAGTGTGTTTTGGTGTCATGTCTATTTAAGGAATAGTAGGGACATGACATATAGACAGATTTCAGGCTATTTCCAAAACAGTCCTGGGTTTGTTACTATAGTTTTAAAAGATGCCTTCATAATTTGTTATGAGATATTCTAATTAGAAATGAATTTCTCGCTCTTGGTCAACTTAAGTCTAAATTAAAGTTTGTTTATTTTCTACTTTACTCCCCTCCCCCATTGCCCCATGAGTCATAAGAATGCAGACTTGGGAATAGAACATGTCAGCTGAGGAGTGGATGAGAGTTCTCTGCACATATTTGTAACTGTGACTGATTAGGAGAGAAAAGGACTTTAAAAGCTAGAGAAACACATTCTCTGTGCTGTGTGGTATGATCACAAAGTTCCCTGCTACTATTTGCTGATGTATTCTGACTCTGGATCACTTAGGAATCTGTTTTGCCACTTGGCGGGGGGGGGGGGGTCCTAGGGCCTGGTACTGAGCCTCTCAGGGGGTCCTGAATATCTAATGACTTTCTGTTGACTGTGATGTTGAATAGGCTTTGTCTGTCCCCTTCTTTTTTTTTTTATTTAATTTTTTAATTTTCTTTATTTATCTTTAGAGGGGAAGGGAAGGAGAGAGGGAGAGAAATATCAATGTATGGTTGCCTCTTGTGAGTCCCCTGATGGGAACTGGCCTGCAACCCAGGCATGTGCCCTGACTGGGAATCGAACCGTGGTTGCTTGGTTCCCAGGCCCGCGCTCAATCCACTGAGCTACACCAGCCAGGGCTGTCTGTCCCCTTCTTGGCAACTCCTAGTACCCATCTCATGGGTACCATCCTATTAGTGTTTTCTCATTTACACCAAGAATTACTATATGCTCTTTGTAGGGTCTATCACTGGGGATTAACCTCAGCAACAGCTCTACCTCAGGAAAGGGCAGTGTGGCTAGCACATCTCTATTCCACTTTTCTTTTTATTCATGTTCTTTAAAGAAATTTATAATTTCCCTGGTCTCATTTTATTAATCATCTTTGTCAAAGAAGAAAACTTTTGGGGACTTATCCTATTTCACCATAGGTGCCAACCTTAGAACCTGGAAGAATAATGATGGGAAACATTTACTGAGCACTTCGATGTTTCATGCACTGCTCTCAATGCTTTCTATATGTAAACCCTTTAATTCTCATACACATCCTGGAAGGTGATCCTACTGCTGTAACCATTTTTCAGCGGATGATACAGGAATAGAGAAATTAAACAGTTTACCCAAAGCTGCCTGGTTAGTAAGCAGCAAAACTGGGATTAGAAAGCAGTGGTGTGACTAGAGTCTGAATGTAGGGTATATTGTAGGCTGACAGTAAATACGTGTCTATTTTATTAACAGATTTGAAATACTATTTGGGGCTATTGAATGATGAATCAGTTTAATCCAGTTTTGTGTTAGAATTTCCTTATGAAAATGACTATATGACTCTGGTTTTGCAGGTCACTGTCAATGAATTCATTTATTGATGATAAAGAACTGCAAGGCAAATAGCAAGTCCATGGGGCATCCCCAAAATTACTAGTATGCTAGTGCCAGACTATTTACTGAAGGTATTGAAAGCAGAATGTTAGCTTCCTTAACTCTTGTTCCCTGCACTACACATCCTCAAGAGATGCCCTCAAAGGGGGAGCATAGGAAAGGAACATTGGCAAGTTTTGTCTAATCCACTAACCTTGATCTATGTGCATATAACAGGGTAACAGGAAGGTCTGTTCAAAAGAAATAATGGTGGGGGAATTATAGTAGGCTGAGTAATTTCAGTGGAGGATAACAAGAGTGTTGTTCTCTTAGTGTGGTTGAATAGCACAGAAGTTTGATTTAGACAGGGAAATAAGAATTAGCTCTCCTGAGATGTTTTAGTCTCAAATTGGTGGCAGGTTATTCTTTGCCATATATGCTTTCCCTTGGATATATGCCATCCTATGTGTTTTTTGTTTGTGATGTAAATCATGTCTTCTGAACAGGACTTAAAACTCATTAAGGACAGGGTTTGGGCCTTTTTTCGGTACCCTCTCTAGTTCTTGGTTTATAGTGGATATTCTGTCTATATGTTTTTGATTGATAAAGCTCACATTTTATAAAGAGCTTGTTTTTGTGAAAATGAAATCAAAACACAAGTTTAATTTTGTGGGATGGGTGATTTGTTTTTGAAGGAGGCGACAGATCGTATAAATGGGTATTTATATGTGAGAAGTACTTTTAGGAGCATAATTCGAGAGTGATGAAAGCACAATAATTGAAGAAACTTTTTAAAAAATGACAATATTAATGAGATACTTAGAATTTGCCCTGGGTTATACATCCTTTGGGTTGAATCAAACTAGCCTGAACAGACTCCCTGACTGGCTGAAGCAAAGGTGCAATTTTTGTACTTTCTGGCATATAACCTAACCATCTCAGGAAGCATTTGCATAGGAGTCTTTTCTGGTTTTTGTAGGATTATGGTATTAAGAACAGAAAGATTGAATAAAGTTTCCTGCTTGTCAGCAGAACAGGATAAACCTCTTGAGACAGGACCATATGGAAGTATCTTGCTTGAGTGCCCATGTGTTTGGGGTGAGGTTGGGACAGATGGTACAGGCAGGGTTCTCTTGGCCGCTTGGGCAAGGGTGTTGTAGATAATAGGCATTAGATGCTAGGTGTTGTGGAAAGTCTGTTTTATGTTGTATGTATTGGGCACATCTGCCCAACAAGTGGAGTGAACTCAGTGAAAGGATGAGTTGGGTGGTGTTGAGGGGTAAGATAAGGGAAGAGGTGGGGGGTATGCTGACCTTGAAATGATACCTGTAATTTGATCTTAACCTCTGAGATTCGATCTGAGATTGGGGAGAGGGAGACAAGACATAGTGTGAGAAACAATATTCCAGATGCCTGGCTTCTTCTGTTCTTTAGAGCCTTCAAGTAAGATATTGTAGGACTGTAGGATTTTTCTGTTGAAGCTTGAAACTGTTTTGGTCCTTTTTGAGGTATTAGGCCAAAAGCTGTATTTATAGAACTTGTTTTGACTTCTTGTCTCACCCCATCCCTGTCTTCCTTACTGGAGTTCAGCTAATGGTACACACTGCCTGGCAAGAAAGGTTGATTGAAAGAAATGTACACATAGAAATACAGCTGAGTGATTGAAAATGGCTCTAAACTTTGTAAATAGGCCAGTCTTTTTTTTTTTTTTTTTTTTAGGCCAGTCTTAAGATTTGTAGTTTAAGCTTAATGAACATCAGTTGAGTTGCTGGGGTAATTTCAAATGATGCAGTATAATTACCTGGCTCACATGTGGTATGCTGCTGGTTCATCTGGACAATGGCTGTTTCTACACAGACGTTTCAGGCAAAGCAGGGGGAAAAATACAAAAACCAAGTACTTGTTTTGGAACAGTATGAATTGGGAATTTTCTTTACTTTGTCCCTCATAGTTTGAGGAGTTTTCTTCTAAAAATTTTCTATAGAATAAGTAATATCATTTTGTAAACAATTCAGCTGGTATTTCACATTTGCAACCTTGTTAGCAGTTTTTTATTTACCCTTCCAAAGATCTTCTGTTCATATGCAAGGCATGTGTAATTCCTTTCTAATTATATAAGTATATCTTATCAATCCTTAGTAGAGGTTGGAACTGCCTTACTCTTTAATAGCTGCAGAGTGTCCTGCTATATTGCTATACTATAACTTATTTAACCAGCACCCAGATGATGGGCGTATATGTTTCCAGTTTTTTTGCTATTCAAAATAGGGGTCTTACAAAGCCCCTCTTTGCATATTCGTGTATATTTCTAAAACTGGAATTGCTGGCATCAGAGGGCATGGGTAGTTGTCGGTACTGATAAGATAAACTTAAGATCTTTTAAAAATATTTTGCAACTTATATTATCCATTGAAGAATATTATTAGTGATCAGAAAAGTCTCAATGCAATGGCAAACGACCATCCCAAACAATTAGTGGAATGAACACATGACCCGAAATGGAAGATTTAAGAAACCTTCTTGAGATAAAGCTTTGTTATTAAACCTAGCAATCATTATTGTCGGAGGAGAAGTAAGTTGCCTGAAGTAGGCAGGAGCAGCCCTTCCTTTAAAATGTTTTTTAAATTTTATTTTTATTTTAAGTGAATTGGTGATGGTAGCTGAATCTACAAGATAGATATCTCTCCCTCCCTCTTTTTTCCTCAGAATGTTAGTTTCACCCATTTATGATCTCTACCAATTAGAAAAACATTTGTGGTCCCTGACTCATTAGATCTTTTACTCTTAAAACTATTCAGATGGCTATGCAACCATTTGGTTATCATAGTCAGCTTTTAAATTCCAAATACTTATATTTACAGTTTAATCACCACCTCAGAAAATAAAAGCAAACTAACATTTTGAATTTCCCCTCAAAAAAAAAAAAAAGCACTTTACAAATGGACTTATTTTACCAAATGGAATGCCATGACTCCAGAAAGTTTTAAGTTTCACTGACTTGTTGTAGAGCCTAGGTCACTTAACTTGCTCTTTTCACTTTAGTTCTGAAAAGTGGGAATGAAAATGCTAAATAATCTCCTTTGAGTGCTCAGAGAAATAATTATAGTCCTTCCCAGAAGGTTATGTATTATAGAAATGACTCTTCAGAGATATCAAGATTACAAAGTAATTTTAAAAGTAACTTGACAGTGTTTCAGAAAAAAAATTAGTCACATTCTGCCTACATGGTACCAACATATGGTGCAGCCCTGATGAGCTGCACAAGTGGGCTGAAATCAAAATGCAGTTGGAGAGGAGCTGTAGTGACTCACTGGATGAGACAGATTTGGCCTTATGTCAGGGCAGTGAGACTAAAGTGGAACTCGTGGCCTTAGAACATGTCAAATTTGAGCAAGCGATACATGGATATTATGGGAAAGTAGAATGAGCCCTTGAGTTTGGTGCTGTGTCTGGTGTTTCATTCCCTGTAGGTAGGCCCCTTCTGTTTCTTTAGAGCTTCCACTTCTGCACAATGGGGGGAGCCTTTGCTGCTTCTGACTTCTGTGCGTGAGTCCCTGTGTCTTTGAAGGTAGAAACTACTAGTCAAGTATTTAACATTGATATGCCTGAACACTGGATTCAAATTAGAAAAATACATAAGAGTTAGTAATTTTCCCCAGAGAAGATGGCACATTAACTTAGCTAACATATATAAATTACTGCCGTAACATCGAGCAATATGTTGCCCAGTTCTGACAGTGCTGCCAAGGAAACAGGAGCTAAAACAGAATGAGATTCCTACATTTCACTCCCAATACCCAATAGAGAGCTACAGGAGGAGGAGAGAGGGAATATGTACTTTACCATGTATAATGAGCACTTTTTTTGCCCAAATTTTTTGGGGGGAAAATAAGAATGCACATTATACGTGGGTAGTACTAATTCCCAGTTTGTCATGAGTGATGCGAATTATCCATGGGAATTAGCACTAAAACGTGGGTGCACGTTATATACAGGAGCACGTTATACAGGGCAAAAGATGGTGGGAATTTGAGAATAACTTGTTTGGAGAGTATAGGCATTTTGGAAGGAAGTAGGAAAAGAGATTTTTTTTTTCTTTTTAAGGATTTCTCAATCCCTTTCTGCCTCACCTGAGCACCTCCAAAATAGGATTTCCGTCTGGTGAGACGGTCTGCTGTTAGGTGCGTATATAGTTGCATGCAAGAACCATGTAACTGAGCAGGAGATGGGATGGCAGCTCAGGGAGAAGAAGGAACAAAGAGCCAACTCACTTACCTTCCTCCAACTTTACTGCTTTTTTGTAGCAATTTCAGCGGATTTGATAATTATGTTGGCTTTGTAAAATAGACGTTGTTATATTTATTGGTTGTGACATAATAGGAAGGATGCTATTGGTACGGTCAGGCCAGTTCTGACTGATTCTAAAATACAAGCTGTTCACAAGAAAAATGTCTTTAATTGTTAAGTGAAAAAGGTAGGTTATACAATAGTATGTACAGTATGATATTTAATTTGATAATAATTATGCATATTTGAGTGTGCATGAATCCTAATATATACATAGAAAAAAGCCAGGTAGGAATTAAACCAACACGTGGTTTTATGTAAAAAATGAATAATTAGGAAATTTTTTAATGGAGGAAATAGAAAAATTAAAGGAATAAACAAGTCGCTTCTATTTTAAAAATGGGGGGTGCTGCTCATAATGTTGTTTTTACCCAGATACCCACAACTGAAAGGTGGGGAGACGTTTCTTACAGATAATTATGTGTAGTTGTTTTAATTTAAATGTTAATGTAAAATTAATTATAGTAGATAAACTAGAGAATTCCAGTTCAACAATTGAAGGTTGGATATGTGCAGAAGAAGGGACTTGTTACTTGTTCACAAAATGGTAACATTTGAAATATATTAGGTTGGCCAAAAAGTTCCTTTGATATTTTTCCCTACATGGCTCTAGTAGTAGGTCTTTAACTTCATTTGAAATGATTTTGTTACATTGTATTATGACAGCTGTCATACCAACATGTATTTTAAAAAACTTAAAAACTGGTGAATTTTTGTGTAGTCATTTTAATATTGAAGATGGAAGGAAATATGCAACATTCTGGCATATTATGCTTTATTACTTCAAGAAAGGTAAAAACTCAAGTGCAGAAAATGTTTTGTGTAGTGTATGAAGATGATGTGACTGAACATGTCAAAAGTTGTTTGTGAAGTTTTACGCTGGAGATTTCTTGCTGGACGACACTCTATGGTTGGGTAGGCTACTTGAAGTTGATAGTGATCAAATCAAGATAATTAATTGAAACAATGTTATGACACGTGGGAGATGACTGACATACTCAAAATATCCAAATCAATAAAGTTATTGGTGAGAAAAATGGTCTTATTTTACAGGAAAAACTAAATGGACTCTTTGGCCGACCCAGTATTTTATTAACAAAAATTTAGAAATAAGGCACACATAGTTTTTCCTAGGTGTATATCCCATATGTGGATAGCAGTTTGGAGGAAATAGGATTATGCCTTTAGATGACTTCTAGTGATAGTCTGGATTAATCTAGTCCTGTCCTCTGGTTTTTATAGGTGAGGGAGCTGAGGCCCAGAAAGAAGTGACTCACTCAAGATCACACACAGAGCCTCAGATTTGGCCTTTGTCTAACATACTGTCTGTTTTGTTACTTTATAGCAGAGAGTCAAAGCACAGGCCAGGCAGGTGGGGAGCATTCTAGCACTGGTTAGAGAATCTAATGAAAATTGAGGATTCTCTCTTCAGGAAATCATCATGTTCATTTTTTACACAGTTAAAAAAAATCTATATCATAGGTTTCATAGACTTACTTACCTCCCTTTCCCCAAAATTTGTCTATGGACTTTGAAGAGTCTATGGACTTTGAAGAGATCTGATGGTCCCAGATTAAGGATCGGATGAAAAAGGAGAGGTTTCAAGTTGTTGCCGAATTGCATAACAATATTAACATGCCGAACTGGGTTAGAAATGGTTAAGATGGTAGCCCTAGCCAGGTGGCTCAGTTGGTTGGGCTGTTGTCCTGTGCACCAAAAGGTTGTGGGGTTCAGTTCCTGGTCAGGACACATACCTAGGTCCTGGGTTTGATGCGGGGATGGGGGCAGGAGAGAAGCAACCTATTGATGTTTCTCTCTTTCCCTTCCTTTCTCAATTAAACACATCCTTGGGTGAGGATTAAAAATAATTGGTTTAAGATGGTAATTTTTAAAAAAGATTTTATTTATCTTTAGAGGGGAAGGGAAGGAGAGAGGGAGAGAAACATGAATGTATGGTTGCCTTTTGTGCATCCCCTGCTGGGAACTGGCCTGCAGGGAACTGGTCTGCAACCCAGGCATGTGCCCTGATTGGGAATAGAACCGTGATTCTCTGGTTCCCAGGCCCGTGCTCAATCCACTGAGCCACACCAGCCAGGGCTAAGATGGTAAATTTTATATATTTTTTTACCATGGGCTTTTTTTTTTTTTAGGCTGGGGAAAAAAATTGTGGCCACTGAAGAAAGAAAGAGCATACTAGCCAGTGGAGGAGGAGATGAGATTGAGATCTGTTTATAAACTCTACTAGGGTCAGGGAGAGGACACACATAGCTGACTCAGTCTGTAGAGTCAGAAGCCCTAAATTTAAGCCTGAATCATGGACATAGTAGTCACAGAGCAAGAGTCACAAGGAAAAAAGATTTTTGTATACCTAACAGAGCAAGTGTTAAGCTATATCATTTCCAACCACAATAGGTCAGAATGAAGCCTGGGGCAATTCAGAACCCAGAGTGTTCAACATAGAGTAATTTATTAGAGTGGGAAGGCAATGCTCTGGGAATAATGGAACTAGAAGGGAATGTACTGTGAGCTTCATTGTAATCCACTTAATCATCCCCATTTTACAGATAAGCAAAACAGTTGTTTTTCTGTGGTCATTTAGTCATGGGTCCACCAATGTTGCTGAGTGCTTTTACACATTTTATTTCATTTAATGGACTAGCGTTAGAAAGTTAGATTCTACCCTGTTAGTTGTGATATGTGTGCCCAATCCTGGATTAGAATCTGATGGCAAGTATTATTTCCCCGTCACACGTTCCCAAGGAAGATAGGTAGATTGGCTCCCCTAGTCAAATTCTACTGGATTTTAGCACCATACCCTGGCGAAGTTTTGCATGGATATGAGCCTGCCCAGTCCAGAAAGCTTCACAGTTGATCCTTTTATCTGGTCACTTGGATTTCTAGGGTATAGGAGCTGGGGGACAAGCAGTTTTCCTAACCAGTACGCCCAGGCTTCCTTCCTATTAGATTAGAGGTTGTCAAATGTTTTTAAAAGCAGAAATGTTTTTTCCTAAACGCAGAAGTCAAGCTGTTGAGGTTGGAACAGAGGAGGGCAAGGCAGAGCCTAGCTGTGTGCCTCTCCTGGCCCTCGAGTTTAACCATAACCCTAAGTCCATTAAGTCTGTATTTCCATACCGTATTCCATTAATTTGAGCATGCACACATTTATGAACTTAGGGCCATAAAGTAGGACAAAAAGGAGGACATTGCAAGCATTCTAAAAGGTAACAGACATTTTTAAAAACAGCACAATTTCCCCAAGTAATTTCTATCATTTGTCTCTTTCCTCTTCCAGTTTGTACTGTGGCTTGATCGAATTCTGGGTATTCATCTGATTTCTTTTGAGATTTGTACTTGAGTCTTTTATAGGTGAGGAAACTGACACTTAGATGTTAATTAACTTTCTCAGAGTCACAGGTCTACTGAGTAGCAGTAGGAAGTTTTCACTACCCTTAATTGTATCTCTTGTGTGACTGTTGAGACTTTGGACATTTACTTACTTAAAAATTTGCATGATAAAAAAGGGCAGATTCAACTTTATGGCCTTCAGCATTTAAACAGTCTTTTCCATGGTTTGTGTACATGATCTTTCATGTACATGGTTTTTAACCTCAATCCACCTTTCACCCGAGGTTTGAAGTGTCTGGCTTTATATTCCGACCTCTTCGTTACCTAGATTGATGTGATCTTGAGAGTTACTTAATTACTTTGTGCCTTTTGTCATCTGTAAATAAGGCTAGAAAAGGTATGAGGATTAAATATAAAGCATCTGAGTTACTATATGCATGGCATACAGTAAATGCCCAGAAAATGTTAGCTCATATAATTATGACTTTGTAAATGTCTAGACATTTGTCCCCACTTTCAGGTGTTAAGATGTACAAACTTTAAGTACCGTATTCCATTAATTCGAGGATGTACACATTTATTACCATTGATGGCATTTTAAATTCCTTGATTTGTAATAATCTATTAGACTGCTAAAGATGAAAAAAATCTGGTGTTCAAAAAACCGTTCATCTCAAAGCATAATATAAAATCAGTAAATTATCTGTTGTTCTGAATTACCCGGGCCTGTTGTCATATTTCCCAGGAGACTTAGGGTTAGGGTGAAACTCGAGGACCAGAAGAGGCACACAGCTGGGCTCTCTCTGCCTTGCCCTCCTCTTCTGTTTCAACCTCAACAGCTTGACTTTGTGTTTAGGGGAAAACATTTCTGCTTTTAAAAACATTTGACAGCCCTGGCTGGTGTAGCTCCGTGGATTGAGTTACAGGCCTGCGAACCAAAGGATCAAGGTTCGATTCCCAGTCGGGGCACATGCCTGGGTTGCAGGCCAGTTCCCAGCAGGGGACAAGCGAGAGGTAACCATACATTGATATTTCTCTCCCTTTCTCCTTCCCTTCGCCTCTAAAGATAGATAGATAGATAGATAGATAGATAGATAGATAGATAGATAGATAGATAGATAGATAGAATCTTAAAAAAAAAACATTTGACAACCTCTAATCTGGATAATGGTTCAATTCTTCATTAGCTCTCTGCTTTGTATCAGCGGTTTTTCAAGGTATTGAGAGTACTTCACTAACACTTGTTAGTAAGAGTTAGTGAGTCTTGAATAGTGGTTACCAGAGAGGGAGTGGGGGGGGTGCAAATGGGTAAAGGATGTCAAATAAATATATGGTGATGTATTGGAAACCAGACTTTTGGTGGTGAGCACACAACAGAGTATACAGAGAAAGTTGTTAGCCAGTGTTACCTCAATTTAAAAAAAAAAGAGTTAGTGAATCTTGCTAATGAGGCCAAACATGGGTTCAGGCCTTATGTAGGTCATTGAGCATTACTGTGTCTGCTACCAGCACCCCCCCCCCCCAATTTGGAGTTTGTAATTCAGTGCATACTGTGTAAGAGCTGCTGATGGAGTGAGTCATTGGCCATCTTCCTGGGGAGGAAGTGTTTTGTCATTTACTCAACATACAGGCTCCATAGGCCAGCAGAAAACTGAGGAATGGAATAAGTTTATTACCTTGCCCACACAAGGAAGACATGTAGATCTCAGCTTTTGTATCAATCCCAAGAGGTGATGATGTTCACTCACTCTTATACCCCTGAAGCATTGTCAAGATCAGATGTAAGTTCCAAGATGTATTCCAAAGCCGCATATAAATTCTTCCCAGGTTATCTTTCCTTGGGGAAAATCATGAGATCGGTAGTTTGCCTTTTAGAGCCCCTGCTACTATTTACTTGCCAAATACAATTTTAAAACTTCAAAGGAGCCCTGGCTGGTGTGGCTCAGTGGATTGAGTGCCAGCCTGCAAACCAAAGGGTCCCTGGGAGTTCCTTTCAATTCCCTGCTGGTCCGGGTCCCATGGAGGGGGTGCGCAAGAGGCAACTGATCAGTGTTTCTCTCTCTCCCTCCCTTTTTTTCTAAAAATAAATACGATCTTAAAAGAAACTTCAAAGGAGGTCATATTTTGAACAATTAATACTGCTTGCTTCCCTCAGCTGGCTTGCCCTTCATCTTTCTTTCCTTTGTTGCCTCCCTACCCCCCCCCCACCTTTTTGGTGCTCTTTTTCCCCCCTTAATACTTTTCACTTCTCTTTGGAACCTCTTTTATACCTTCCTTCATGGTGATTGAGAAAGGTAGAGGTAATGTTCCTAGAAAAAGACTTTTGCCGAGCTCCAAGGAGCTACAGACTTCCTCACAGACCTTAATGCATTTTGTTTGGTTCCTCGGAAATAAGATGTAAACAAACCTCAAACTTCAAGCTTTTAGTTTCCATTTAGCTTTTCCCTCTTCTTAAGGCATTTCTATTTTCCTACAGACTAGGCAATAGAATGTAGGAAAAGCAAAACTGGGAAAACAAAGCTTTTAAAGGAAATAGCTTCTTGTGTATTAGGCTTCCCACTTCCTCCTCCAAGTGACGGGGAGGCCTGTGGACGGAGGAAGACAGTGACCGTTTTTTGTGTTTGAGTTTTCCTTTTAAAAGTTTTTGGGTAATTTAGGAGTGGGGTAATTAATATCCTACTTACCTATTTGTTTATTTTGAAGAATTCATTTTTTATCTCTTGACTGGGCAATTGGAGTGTTCCTTAGCCCCCTTAGGGCCTGCTGTGCTCTCGGATCTAGACATGTATCCCTCACCCTTTCACACACTGGCCCTTCTTAACAACCCCAGGCTTCTCTTTTGCTCTCTGTACCCCGGAGATTCCCCAAGTATCATGCTACCCGAGTCTGGTCTCACAGGGTCACACAGCTGCAGTGTTTCTCAGATGTTCATGCATGTTTCATGAAACACTGGGGGAGGGAAACATGACTCCCGGTCTTTTTTTGCGCTTTCCAAAATAAAACAAGTAGAAAGGTAACTTGCTCTTTACCCTCCAAGGTAACCACTGCTCCACTGCTGTCTCAATAAAAGCTCGTACCTCCTAGGTGATGGTTACATTTCTCAAGACAGACCGACCATAGGCTTTTGGGGGTTAGAATCCTTCATGCAGAATGTTTTAGTATCTAAATCCTCAGAGTGGTCCCCACTGTAAATGGTGATATTACAGGATTGTATAAGATATTGTGAATTCAGTAAATGTAAATTCCTATTTCTTAACTTTTGATGTTATAGACAGATCCAAGTAAATGCTTCTAGAAGTTTTTTGGTTAGAGTAGTGTTTGCTTTCAAGTGATTGCTTTTTGCAAGCATCACTACTTCAGCAAAACTGAAAAGCAATTTGGGCCGTATGAGAAGTCATATTAAGTACTTAAGCACCGATTTTATGCCTGTCAAGTAACATCATTGTCTTCGGGGAGGATAGGTAGAGTGTAGTATCTCACAGTTCTGATTCTGGCTTTGACTTTCAGGGTTCTTTCACGCTTTCCAATGTAGAGCTCATTCTTGGTGACTTTGAGCTGTTCTCTTCGTGTAGCTGAAGGAGTTGCGGATGATGTTTGTAAGGATTTGGGCAGCTTTACAGAATCAATCTTTGGTTGCAAGATGGTTTGATAATGTTTAAAAATAAAACAAATTGGTTTTGTGGTTCCTCTCTTTGCTTTTACCTTCAGGTTAACTTCCTTATCTTCTGATTTTTAAAAGTTTTTTTGGTTTCAGTGGTTTGCCACCACCCTGCTTTTACAGGGCCAGTGAGATACATTTACACAGGCAGGAACTTGGTTGCCTTTGAAGAGTTATGCCTGGCACCTATTCAGGAAGGTTGTTTTGGGGAATACAAAGTGGCCTCTCCACATTAATAACGTGATCCTTAATTGCAAAAAGATTTATGCAGTTTTTAACTTTATTGTAGTTTCCCATCCAAGAGCAGACATGATTGTTTTGGTGACTTAGATATATTGAAATTCAACCTTGTAAATCCTAATTATTGTTTTGCAATTTGTAATGACATTTTTGGGCTGTTAAATCTGTTAAATCTTTTGGTACTTTAATTCCCTATTTTTTAAGTTGATGGAGTTTTAAAATTAGCTTTAAGATATTAAATGCAATTTATCTTTAAGGTATTGTGAACTTTAAAAATGGGAGAGGGAGGGGTTTTGTTAAAGAAATTATCACTAGCCATGGTGACAAAGGGGGCTTTTCTTTGGAAAGAAGATACATATCTGGAATTACGATAAGTGTAGGCATGGCCCACTTATTTTTCTTTCCTTGGTTTTTTAGAGTGAAGACATAGTCCAGAGAGGGAGGTGTAAAGCTCCAGGTACGGGCTAACTGCTGGATGGGTGTGCTCCAGGGGCATCTTTTTAAGCTTCTTGCATGAGGCCTGTTGTGCAGATATGAAAAAAATTGACTTCAGAAAGATGATGGCTTTTTTTTCTAATTAATAGGGTATAATTTCTTGTTCCTAGGAAGCTAGAAATATTTTCTAGCTGTTTCTCAACTCTCTCCTTAGGTAAAATTTTTCAAGGCAGGTTTATCTCCCAGTTGAACTAACTGTTCACTAGTTCTAATAGCTGTGAAAGGGGGAGGGAGCAAGAGAGAGAGGAAGGAGGGGAGGGAGCAAGAGAGAGAGGAAGGAAGGGAGGGAGAGAGGAGTGAGAGGAGCAGTACTCCACACATCAGCTACCCAGCTAACTTTCTTTCCTATTCCAATTAAAAACTGGGAGACCAGGTAAACTAGAATGAGCGTGAAGACAGGGTTTAATGGTTTTTACACAGATGATGTTGCCCTCCTGGAATCAGGATTTGTCCAGCATGCTGATTTTTTAAATCAGCACTGGAGTTTAAATACAGAATTATACTCAAGATCCAGAACTAGTTTGGTATCTGAAAATGTGACCTGATTTGACTGAGCAGTTTATTAGGTTAAGTTTATAGTCCCAGACACTTCAAGAGAGGCTCTGAGATTACACTTTGGTTTAGAGGGCTAAGCCGGGAAGAGGTCTTTTCTGTTGGTATCTTTTCGCTGATTGGGGGAGGAGACAACTGTGATTAAGAATGGGGGAGGGAATGGAAAACCTTTTAGACTTCAAAAAAAGGCATTACTTTTCCTCCTTTTCATCTTGTCATGTCCTCTCAGTATACCATATATGATAATTTTACAGGCAGACTAACTTGCATAGAACAATCACTAAACCTAATGCTTTTTGTCTTGCAGTGATTTTAGATTTGAAATAAAAAATTACCTACAATATTTTTAAAAGAATTAAAGAATTTATTTATTGATTTTTAGAGAGAGGGGGAAGAGAGGGAGAGAAACATCAACATGTGGTTGCTTCTTGTGTGCTCCCTACTGGGGACCTGGCCCGCAGTGCAGGCATGAGCCCTTAACGGGAATCAAATCAGCGATCCTTTGCTTCCTAGGCTGGTGCTTAATCCACTGAGCCACACAAGCCAGGGCTACAATGTTTTTTATTCTTTACTTTAAAACTCTCCTCCCCCCAGATATTTTTTCATTGCCTAGACTCTTATTGGAAACTCACAAAATTTTCTGGTTTGCTGTAAATTATACTCATCACATTTTTGTAAAAAAAACTCCTACAAAGTGAGGTGCCAGGGAGATCATTACCAATTTAGGTCAGTGTATTTTTACAGGTGCAAGGCACTGGATTGGGAACTCTAGGAGACCCACTAATTATAGTAGAAGTACTCAAATTATGAAGTGGAATTTAAGTCCATAAAGGGTTTAATCTAAATTAAGTTATTCTGGTTGGTTATTTTCAAGTTGTATCAGTTACTTCTTTTCTACCTTATATCATCTAGCTGCCAGAAGCTGGGGCGGGGGGTGAACATACAGTTCACTTAACTGTCTGAGGTTATGACTTAGATTTTCACTGTTCCTCATATAGACTGCTGGTGATTTTTAATGACACAGTTTCTTTTATAATTTAGTTGCAGGCTCTAATTTTCTCTTAAGTTCATCTAACTAGACTTCACATTTTACCTTTTAAAACAAACACATTTAGATTATGTGGGTGGAGGTATAAAACCACTTTACCTGTCATTGAATTCCCTGGTTACATCAAGATAGCCACATGCCACTTGGGTTGTTGTTTTTATTTCCTTGCTTAATTGTGCTTTTCTTTGCTCTTTCATTTTTGACAAAACAAAGGCTGTGATTTCTAGCATTTCTCTCTCAATTCAGTTTTTTAATTGCTTATACTAGGGGCGTCAAATTTATTTTCACCAGGGGCCGCATCAGTCTAGCAGTAGTAGCCTTCAAGGGGCTGAATGTAATTTCAACTCCTTAACAGTTAAGGTTTAGTTACATTTATACAGTCCTAAAATTATTTCAGCCCTTTGAAGGCAACTGCGAGGCTGATGTGGCCCCCAGTGAAAATTAGTTCAACGCTCCTGGCTTATGCTATTTAGACATTCTAAATGCAGGGTGTGCTATTTTTGATGGTTCCCTTTATCTACCCATCATTTTTTATGATTTGGGTTCTTAATGTTATAGCAGACTGATTGCATCTTCCTGCTTTGATATAATCATGCTTTGAATTACTGCCCTTAGAAAAGTATAGAATATTCACAGCAAAGACAACCAAGACAGACAACCAAAGAAAGAAAAGGGACCCACGAATATAAATTCATAATGAGGATAAGTAGTTAAAAAAAGGGTTGAGGGAAAGTTAAGGCTTTCTTTTGCAGTGAGCCATTGGTTGTAATCTTTCTTGTCAACTCTCTATTTCTAATGCATCCTTTATGGGGAAAGCCTGGAATGTGTTTCTTATTTAGAAATTAAAAACAACTTATGAGCATTTTTGTGAATAACTTTTAATCCTACTTTTTAATTTTAACACCTACATTTTGTATACCCATAGTTGTTTTTATCATCATTTAACTTTGTAACCCTTTTCTAAAATTGAGTGACTTGTGTGATTAATTTCTGCATTTTATACCCCCCCATAAGCATGTTGGATTGAATTATACTGAGCTGTCTTGTGACCTGCCTAAAGAAAAGCATTCTCCTTCATGTAATAACATTTCCATCTTGTAGGTTTTTTAAAGTAGTGTTGCTTTGTATATTGTAAGATGGATTTTAAAACATTACTCGGAATAAGTACTTCCCACATTTGGCTTGGTGAAAATTACTGTCAGGAGTGCACATCGTTTCGTACTCGGAGCAGTGCCAGGCTGCTCGATGAAGTCCATCACATTGAAGTACTCCCTTATTATAGATGTGATTCCTATTGAAATAGCGATGTAATTAAAAGCCATGTATTTTTAATGAATAATTAAAGCATAACAATAACTAGTGGGGATTTTTTTTTTAATTCGTTGATTCCTTTTCAAAGAAATTCTTGAACTAAAAAAATCTAATTCAGTTAATTGACTTTACACATTTACTCCTTGATCCAGGTATCTTTCTATAGGAGGAGGCACGTGACCAGCTCCAGTGCACACAGGAGAAACTAGGACAAACCTTCCAGTTACTTAACCAGTCCCAGCTTTGGTTATCATCCTCTACCTGTCTGGCAGAATTGGGGCTCGGTGAACTGTGTATCGAGTTGCACAGTCTCCTCTCACTTGCAACTTGTTTTTGCTTCCTTCCTAATAGGATGGAAGAGAGCTCCTGCCACTTGTGCCTCTGAAGCAGTAGATCAAATGAGGCAAGGTCTCTGGCAAAATAGAAAAGTAGTTCACTGCAATTACAGTTTTAAATTTTGAATGGTCAGTTTCTGCCTTCCTCGGTCAAATGCAGGACAGATGTCAGCCATGGTTACACAGACTAGAACATTTAGGCTTTTATACCTAAAAGCCTAAATGATGTGCCGCCTTTCGGTTTTTGTTTTGTTTTGTTTTGTTTTGTTTTGTTTTGTTTTGTTTTGTTTTGTTTTTTAATAAGTCCACACATTTAGGAGTTCATTCATTTACCTCTTTACAGGCTGAACATAACTTCTTTTTTCAAAGTTCCCTGTGTTGTTAGCTGAACTTGAGTGAAGTGAAATTATTGAGGTAAGGCAACCCTAATGATAAATGTGGAAAGAAGGGCTGTGAAATTTGGGAGCCTTCAGAGATGCAGTTTTAGAGTCATTGCCTAAATATTGAAATGCCACCATTTGTTGTTGGGAGGGATGTGGAGCTAAATTGAGAATGGGAGCACCACATCTGCCTTGACTGCTAAGTATATCCATCTCTGCTGCTCACCCACAATAGAATTCGTATGTCTGCATTCATTAATCCTGGTTTTAGCAAGTTTAAAAGAGGACAGCGAATGAAGAGGCTTAGTCTACATTTCTCTGTCCTTCTTTACCGGTTTGAGTGTTTGTCCCTAACAGGCCCTAGTTCTTTCTCATTATTAGAAAGGTCAAACAACTGAAAAGACATTATTTCCTAGTACTCTGTCATGAGGCAGAATGGTGCAATGCCATTTTCATTTTTAATTTCTCTGGCAAATTAAGGTTCAGAGTTAGTAAAGAAGGTCTGCCTTGTACCACCTAAAGAATGTCACTGAGGCAGCTGTTTTTAAAGCTGTACATTCCTTTTTTTCTCTTTTTTAAAAAAGATTATTTATTTATTCTTAGAGGGGAAGGGAAGATGAGAGGGAGAGAAATATCAATGTTTGGTCACCTCTCGTGCATCCCTTGCTGGGAACTGGCCTGCAACCCAGGCATGTGCCCTGACTGGGAATCGAACCTCGATCCTTTGGTTCAAAGGCCTGCACTCAATCCACTGAGCTACACCAGCCAGGGCAAAGTTCTTCATTCTGATGAGGGAGCACACTCTGCTGTCAACACATCAAGAAAGCAGTCCAGTACAGGTAGTGGTATGTGAGCAGTAAGTTTCTGGTGCCCAGTTCTTCAACCATCCTCTGGCCTGCTTCTGGTGGTCTGAACCAGTGGGCCTTCTTTTCCACTATTCTGAGGTTACTTTGTACCCAAGCACTGTGCTCATTGCTGTCTTTGGCACATGGAAACTAAGTTCCGACCAAAGCTAACAACCTAGTTCTCCCCCCCCCCCCCAATTTTACTTATTTATTTTCAGGGGGAGGAGAGGGAGAAAGAGGGAGAGAAACATCGATGTGTGAGAGATGCATTGATCGGTTGCCTCTTGCACACCCCCAACTGGGGACCTGACCTGCAACTCAGGTATGTGTCCTGACTGGAAATTGAACTGGCGACCCTTTGGTTTGCAGGCCAGTGCTCAATCCACTGAGCCATATCAGCCAGGGCTCAGTTCTTTTCAAAAACATTTTCCGTCCTAGCTGGTGTAGCTCAGTGGATTGAGTGCTGGCCTGAGAACTATAAGGTTGCTGATTTGATTCCTAGTCAAGGCACATGCCTGGGTTGTGGGCCAGGTCCCCAGTAGGGAGCACACAAGAGGCAACCACACATTGATGTTTCTCTCCCTCTCTTCCTCCCTCCCTCCCCCTCTCTCTAAACATAAATAAATAAAATCTTTTAAAAAACATTTTCAGACCATATAAGGTAAGAAGGTGAGTTTCCCCACCCCCTTCAGGTAGTATCAGATTTGGGGCATCCTCAAAAACTGATTTGCAGGGAGAGGAGTTTGGAAAATGTAAAACAAGTTTGTGTTTCTTCTGCTCTGTTAGCCACTGCTATCTTTATGGATTTGACACTCTATTTATCTGACAGTGCACATAGTACTGCTTCGCCAGGGAAAATCACACAAAACAAGCCTGGTGCATCAGCACTTTCATTGTGTGCCGGGCTGAGCCTCTCCTCACATGGTCACATCCCCCTTTTAATCCATTATTCCCATTCCCTTCCCCAGTCCTGCCTGTTTCTGTGGCACTTATTGCTGGTTTCCCTGAGCTCCTGTTTCCACTTTGTGTTTTTTGTGGGGCCCAGGAAGCTAAAGCTGTGTGTATTTGTGGATCAGACAAGTGCAGCAAGTTAATATCATTGACTTCTGAAGGGGAGAGTGAGGTGATGGCTGCGTTTAAGTTGGATTTCCTTCCAGAAATGATGGTGGATCATTGCTCTTTGAATTCCAGTCCCGTGTAAGTATTTTTGTTGTCTAATTTTTTTTATCATAAGCAGAGGAACTGGGTTGTTTTCTTTGTTATTTAATGAAACTGGTCCCTTTCCTTAAAAGAAAAATTGGGTGAGGAAGCCAAAATCCACACTATTGTTGTTTTCTAGTAGTATTATTCTGTCTTATTACTGCTGATTTCTCTCTTCAAGGCTACAATGAAGTTCTGTACATGAGAGGGTACATTTGATATATGACCAGCAACATCACCTCAAGTATGCTAGCCCCTCTCCCTTCAAGCTATAGGGTTTTTCCATATGATAGGTTCCAAGGTATTTTTTTAAACTATAGTTTTATTACTCTGGGTTGGGTATATAATTCAAATGATCTTTAGGGAAATTACTTATTTTTAATTATCAAATTCTTAGATTCATTACAGAGAAGACTGGTTAACTCATATCACAGAGGGTATATTTAGTAGTATATGCAGAATGCTATATTGACATCTAAACTATAATTCTGGATTTTAATTTTTTCCCCAATCTAATTGAAAATGCAACATGGTACATGATTTGGGAGATATCAGATGCCCCTTCCCCCAAGTTAGACCAATTTTGATGGACAGTTTGCCCAAATAAATTTTGAAGATGGGGGTGAGAAGCCTCATCACTTTGCAGTACTGTTCAAGAAGTGATGCTGCCATTGCATAGAACTAGAACGGTAACCTGGCTCTAAGTTACAGCTACAGGGAACCTGAATTCTGGGTTTTGTGGAGCGTACATTTCTAACTCCTGATTTCTGTTACTTTACCCAGGCTTCAGAGTGTCTTGGAACCTCAAATAAGTGAGTCTTAGGTTATTCAAAGCCAAGAATATTAAATGGTAGAATATTCCCTAGATAGCAGATGGTGGTTGCAAGTCTTAGAGTCTAGACCGCCATGTGTGAATCAGGCTACCCTGGGGTTGGTGTAACAGTGTGGGTGACAGCAGATTCTGAACAGCTCTTCGTGGAATAGTTCGGTGGCCCTCAAAGTTACCTGGCTTGCTTGTTTGAAGTAGATCCTGTACTTTCCCTCTAGTCTACAAAATAATAGTAATATAGGTGTCTTTTTATGAGAGTTCTTTACTGCTGAAATTCTGTTTTAGCAGCAGATAACAGGTGAAATCATAATGAATGCCATCATAAAGACTTACTACATAATAAAAATTATTCCCATGTACCAAATATATGATCCCTAGAAAAAGGACTTTGTGGCTCAAATTATCTTTCATTCTAACACTTTGTATGCTTTGCCATGGCCTATTGTTCAGCCCTTAGATACAGCATTTTCTATTTCCTCAATCTTATTTTCTCATCTTTTTTTTTAAAGATTTTATTTATTTTTAGAGAGAGGGGAAGGAAAGGAGAAAGAGAGAGAAGCATCAGTGTGTGGTTGCCTATCACCTGGCCCCCACTGGGGACCTGGCCGAGGCAACCCAGGCATGTTCCCTGACTGGGAATTGAACTGTCAACCCTTTGGTTCACAGCCCGCACTCAATCCATTTAGCTACACCAGCCAGGCCTATTTTCTCATCTTTTAAGAGGTTGGACTGATACAGCATCTCCTGAAGTCTGGACCATGGAACACTGCTTGGATGTTACCTGGAGCATAAAAATGTAGATTCCTGGCCCCGTGCACAGATGTTCCTATGCTGGAATAGGGCCTAAGAATCTGTTTTTAATAATGTCCCATGTGCTCAAAATACTTATGTTTCTCTCCCTCTCTCCTTCCCCCACTTCCCTCTAGAATATAGTTTTCATGCACACTAGAGTTTGATAACTAGCAGACTGAAAATAGGTCATTCTGAATAGAGGTAATCAGGGTGTAGACTGTTACATCATTTCTCCCCAAGTGCATTGGCATCTGTTTTAGTTATCCAGCTTCACAAAAGCTTTTTGAGGTTAATTGGGCATGGGCTATTGCCCCTATTTTACAGATGAGAAACTCAGTTGAGAGGGTCAAGAACTGACTTGCCAGAGTAGAGTTGGTGTCAACTTTGGGTCTACAATGCAAGTTTAATGATAGACTCTTTATTTTTGCCCCCTAGACTAGGCCTCAGGTGTCTTTGAGCAGAGTTACCCATCAGTTCTCATTATTGTAAGTCCTCAGGCCCAAGCAGATACTGTATACCAAAATACGCACCACAGAGTTAAGGAGAAGAACGTCTGAAGAATGGTGTGTGCTTACCATCTTTTTATTGGATTCTAGGCTCTTTTACGCTTGTGCGGCTTTAGCAGGAGGCCTGACATCGGTAGTTTTCTCTCTGAAGTGATACTGCCTAGGAATGTGATCTAGCAGTGTATCTTATTTCAAAATTTCTCAAAACAAAATTTGTGGAGGAGCCGGGGGACCTGACCCCTGGTTCCTGTTCTTACTCGTAACGGTGTCCTTGCTTCTACTTTGACCACTCTTCAGCTTGGTCTGGATTCTCTTAACTTGGCTTGCACCATAAGACATGGGTGTTCTCTGAGGGTTGTATCTTAAGAGGTCTTTTCTCTCAGCTCTCCCATTAATGCTTTTCTGATTCTCAGCTCTCCATATGTATCCTGTAAGTGTCCCCCTGAACTGTATGACGTTGTTTTAAAAATTATTCATTGGGCATCTCCATGTGAAGGCTTCCCCGCACAAAAACAGTCCTTCATATAGTCTGTGCTAGAATCCAAGAGTGAGTTCTCCTCCACCTCATATCCTTGATGGAGTGATCTCCAAGTTTAATGGATTTGCACCACTCCCTCCCCCCATATTTTTTAGTGTTGCTTAAGACTGGTTCTTAATCTCAGAGTTAGTTTTTACAAGAGATTCCTGATCTTCATATTTTGTCACTTTTATTTCACCCTATTACCAGATGTCTTTTAAAAGGTAAAATCTTGGAATAAAGTCCAACAACGCTTTCAGTATGACATGGAAAGCCCCTCACTGGTTCTCTCCAACTTATCCTTTATTTGCATCAATTTTCTCTTTTCCTAATTTAAATGTTTTTATACTCACCCGTTTAACTTTCTCAAGTGCTTTTTCTACCTGTGTGATGTTACCTCAGTATTCTTTCCTAAGTCCTTACCTTCTCCTCCTCACCCTTTGGGCTTTCATATCTCCATGCTATGTAGCACTTTTTTCCCAGCTGCTTAGTCTATTCAGCTTACATTCTTGTGCCCTGCTCCCGCTCCTTCAAATAAAATAAACTGTATTAGCCACTTTTCCCCACAGAACTTTTATTCATTTGTTAAAGCATTTGTTGAGTATTATAGTTGCAACCTTCCACTTATTCAGGGCCACTGCCTCCAGGGCAGAAATTGTTCAGTCCCCCTTTAATAGACCCTTATAGTGTGTGGTGCCTGGCACATTGTAGGAGGTTGGAAAATACAGTTGAATGAATGATAAGTCCTGTGAGATTTTTTTAATAATTAGAGATGACTACAGAGATAAGTGCTCTGGACATTATCTCCATACCTTGGGGAAGGTCAAAAACCTTCACAAGCAGATTGTTAGCTATTTTATTGAGTGGTGACTTAAAAACCTTTACTTACAGCTTTTTCCAACTAACAGTGGAAGAGCTTCCTTTATCCAAATGAAAATTACTTCCTTCCAGCATAGACACATTCTGTTTTGTTCCCACTAGAGAACAGCTGGTAAGTCTCAGGCCAGGGCCCTTTTTCCTCTAATGTTCCTCTGTGCCACTTTTTCCATAGCACAGTATGTGAGCCAGCAGGACCTGTCAGTAGGGCTGGGTGGTGGCTGGGGTTTGGGATGCAAAAAAGTATTTATGCCTTCTGGGAAGTGGAGTGATTGGTAAGTACCTGGAATTTCTCGGTTTATAAATGAACGAATAGCAGTCAACAGATCATGAAAAGAGAGGGAGAAAATGGATAATGAAAGGGTTTGGAAATGATTTTTAAACACATGTGAAAGCAGTCTTTAAGGGTGTTTTTGTAAGGACACTTGTGGACTGGGCTATAGTGTAATCAGGAACTCCTGATTTCAGGAACAGCTGAAAGACTTGAAACCTCTTTCCGACTCCGAAAACATGTTCTGCTCTCTATATGTGCTGCTGCTTCTACTCCTCACCTACCTTATAACTTCAGGGGTACAGCATGGCTTTCTTTGCCTCGTGCCTGCCCTTCTAGTTTGTCTTCTGATTCTTTACTCCATTTCTCTGTCTCTGTCTTTCATTGAGATATAATTAACATAACAAGATTTATCCTTTCAAACTTCATGATTCGGTGAGTTTTACTATATCCACAACTGTCACCACTAATTGCAGAATATTGTCTTTCTTTTTTAAGAAAATTTTAAGAAATGATTTGAGAGAAAAATAACCCCACATTGATTTGTTACTCCACTAAATCGTGCATTCATTGGTTGCTTCTCTGTACCCTGACCAGATATCGAACCCACAGTATTGGTGTATCACTGGTGACGCTCTAACCAACTGAGTTACCTGGCCAGGGCCCACAACATTTTTGTCACCCTAAAAAAGAAAACCTGTACCCATTAGCAGTCATTTCTCCCTTCTCTCCTACCTCCAATTCCCATTCCCTGGGCAACCACTTAATCTACTTTTCTGTCTCTGTAGTTTGGCCTATTCTGGATATTTCATGTAAATGGAATCACAATATGTAGCTTTTTGTGATTAGCTTCTTTCATTCAGCATGTTTTAAACTTCATCTATATTGTAGCAAGACTCCTGTTATCTCTTGCCACTTGTCCTTTTATCTTGTCAACTTAACTCACACTATCTCTAGTCGAACCATTTCCATTTCTGACTTCACCACTGTTTCTGTTCACCAATTCTAGATTCTTTAGAGCATTGCTGTGCAATAGAGCTTCCTGTTGATTAAAAATGTCCTCTCTGCTGTCCTGTGCAGTAGCCATTAGTCACATGTGGCTAGTGGCTGTTGTCTTGCTCAGTGCATCTGTAGAGGAACTTGGTCAGGCCTATCTTTCTGTTTCAAGCATAGTCGCCATGGTCTTAGGTTTCTGGCCAGCCAATGGATCAGATTAGGGGATGCCCCCCCCCCCCCCGCCCGCGTCTAGTCAGCTGGGGGATGGGAAAGCAGTGAGATTGAACATCAACTGTTCCCTGATAGGAGAAAGAGAAGAGAGTTTATCTTTAGAAATTTTGATGTATGCTTTGAAAATAAAGCTCTTTGTTTTCCCTTTCCTGTTTCTCTTCCAAGTTGGTTCTCTGTTCTGTTTTCCTATAGCATGTTCCATGAAGAATCGGGTAGTCAAGGCAGCCTCTGGTCCCGATTTCTCAGTTTTTCATTTTTAATGATTTGCCAGTTGCTGCCATTATTGCTTCTGCTGTCAGAAGAAGAACGTGGAAAGAGGTGGGTTAGTGCCATGCCTCTTTCCTAAAACACTTGCTGCCTTCCTACTCCCTTCTTCCCTCACCGCTGCAGACCATGCTTTTCCTTTCATTCATCTTATTCCCGGTTCAATACCTTCACATAAGGTAAGAATTTTATAGACTTGCCTTTTGGAAATCACAGGTACGCTATAGACAGTTCTTCAAGGGGCCGCTGAATTCATTGGCTCTTGTGTAGGTGTATTAAATGCACCCAACTCCAGCCCTGGCTGGTGTGGCTCTGTGGATTGAGTACTGGCCTGCACACCGAAAGTCACAGGTTCAATTCCCAGTTGGGGCACATGCCTGAGTTGTGGGCTGATGTTTCTCCCCTCCCTTCTTTCTTCCACTCTCTCTAAAAATAAATAAAAATATTTTAAATATACCTAACACCACATCACTGATCCTGAGGAGCCCCCTATCAGTGGAAGGTAAGGCACATATCCGAGAATGGATTTAGTGACATGTAGAGTAAATGCCATACCTGAGCCATGTGGGGGTCCTTGGCATGTCACACTAGGTTTCTCATCCCAGGTGACTTACATGCATATGCAGTGGTTCCTTTTAACTAAGGACAATATGCACACTGGAAGGTTGTAGAAGCTTGAGGGTGAAGGAGCATTCATTGTTGCTCATCTCTTTAGACACAATAACCTGAAGTTTGTGGCTGCTTGTTCATATACATAGGTATACATGGTTGCTTCTCCCTTTTTTGTGTTATCTCTAGCTGATGTTGTTACTTTTATTTCTAACTCTGTCTTCATGTGCTCCAGTGAAATGTTTTTCTTATTCACTGATGTACATAACATCTAACACAGTACCTGGCCTGTGTAAGGAAGTGCCCAGCATTTACTGGAGGAAGGAACAAGCCAGTGCATAATTACAGTGGCATGGTACCCACAGTGTCTTGAGCCTGGCCTGTTGATTTGCCGTGCTGTAGAAGTGCTCCTCAAACCGATGGAGGACTGTGTCCTGTCTCCCTCCTTCCAACTTGTAAAATACCGTAGAAACAGTTGAGTAGAAAATAAAGTGTACATTTGCATTTTGTGTCTTTTTATTATTAGATTGAACATTTACAAAATTACCTGGTCTAATTGCTATAAAAGTTCCTAAAGAGTTAAGTTTGAAGATTGCCTCTGGTCCTTGGGCACTTTGGGCAGTAGTGCTCTTGGGGATTCTTCTAATGAACTGGTGTGGGGGTGTTGGTCGTGGAGTAGGTGGAAGGAAGGCACGGAGAAGGATTTAGAGAGTAGAGAGAGAAAGAAGGGTGTTTGTCTCTGATGTTGAGTCTCCAGTGAACTTTTGGGTAAACCACCATCCACATGTGTTGCCTGTGTTTACAGTGATGTAGAAAGTTTAGGAACAGCAGACAAATGCAGGCAGAAGGGAGGAGCTGAAAGCAGTTGCCTGTGATATGTAATGCAAGTTGATGAAACCGTAACTCTTCCCGAAAACAGCTGTCAGCTTCTTATCATCAAAACATATTCTGAGCCCATTGGGAATTTATGTTAACTCTCCCTAGAATAGGAATATAGTTAAAGACTGGCAACATTTTAAATACTTTATTTATTTTTTAGAGGGGGAGGGAGGGAGAAAGAGAGGAAGAAAAATATCGATCGGTTGCCAAGCCCCCAACTGGGGACTTGGCCCACAACCCAGGAGTGTGCCCTGACTGGGAATCGAACCTACAACCTCTGGGTTCACAGGCCAGTGCTCAGTCTACTGAGCCATACCAGCCAGGGTAAGCTTAGCAACATTTTAATAAAATATTAAACTTGGTAATTAAAGTTGTTGGGAGCAGGTTATATAGGGAGTAACACTCATTGTTTCACTGGTCATAGTGCATTTTAAATTTTATTTCATTTTTTAAAATTAAGTTTATTGGGGTGACAATGGTCCAGATTGTATAGGTTTCTAGTGAAGATTTCTGTGGTACACGATCTTTATATTGCATTGTGTGCCCACCACCCAGAGTCCCATCATATTCTGTCACCATGTATTTGGCTTCTTTTACCCTTTATGACAAGTAGGTTAATCCTGTGACAATCAAGTAATCATAAGAGATGAGAAAGGCTCTTTAATTTGTGCTATTTATCCTTCTTCATGCACAGCATTCATTTTTATCAGTTAGTTGCTTAATAGGGGAATACTTGAGAATGAGAACAAGAAATTTCTCCCATCCCATCCCACATTGAGTGCTTACATTGAACCAGGTGTGAGTACAAGAATGAACAGGAAATAAAACAGTTTCTGCATTCAAGGAGCTCTAGACTAAAGCTAGAGTATAGGAAACCTTTACAGGCATACTGACACAGAGTTGGTCTGTATTAACAGCTTTTGATAATAAGTTAATGCCAGGTTAATGAGAATAGTCATTGTGGGTGTTCAGTTATAAGAGATTTAGGAATTAAAAGACAGAGGTTGAGCTTCTTTCCTAGATTCATCATTCTCAAGGATCTTCAAATACTATTAAAAAGATAACAGTGGTGTAAAAAGTGTTGTTTTTCCTTTAGCGAAAACTACCGTTTTATTTAGGATTGAATATTAAAATATGGCAAATCTGAATATGATATGATTCTGGGTGAAGCAGCAAACACTAGTAGAAAAGTTAATTATGCTGACTCTTTGGAATTTAAGTTGTTACCAGTATATGGTAAGATCTTGAAACACTGTAGAGAAGGCCTCTGGTCTGTTTTGGATGGTAGAAGTACTTGCAGTACAAGAATCCCCCTGGGTTCTCGGCAGTTGCAGTGGTAGCAGTGAAGGTATTCAAGTATGAGCATTACAAGTTTGGTGTGATAGGATTGGAGGAATTTGTGTTGTAATAGTTGCAGTTGGTAAGGTAATTAACTGGTAAAGTTAGAAAAGTAGCATTAAATTGGATAACAGAAACAATAAAAACAGAATGGTGACATCATTGCTCATGTTTATATAATATTTTGTAGAGTTGAAGAGGCAAAGTTTTGTTTTGGTCTAGGGCCTAACTCAAAGAACACCAGGATTAGCACGTGAGACAGCCATGTTCAAAGACCAACATTCTAGTCCTTAGCTTAGGCCTTGGAAATCAAGTGCTTCTGTTCTAATGCTACTGAAAGAGAACTTTTGGCCTATCATTGTATTCATTGAGAGTCCTGAATCTTTCCATAATCAGTAGTCTTTTGTGATTTTTATGTGTGTTTAAAATTATTAAACTTTGCTTTAGGAACTTTGCTTCTTTAAGCTCTGAGAATTTTCATGCTAGATAAGGAATAAGCGATACTCAGTTTCTTAATTAAACCCCAGGATGTTCTAATCAGAATGGTGACTTTAGTTGGGGATCTAATTCTAATGTAGGGGTGGGGTGGCCATGGTGAGAGAGGACAAGGGAATTCTGATAAATTTAGTGAAAGTAAAGGAAGTAGAATCTTTTCCCCTTACTTTCTCAGAGAGTAGTTGAGATCTTTAAAGCAAAGAAAACTCCCTCTGGAAAGCAGCATAAATACATAATATTAGTTTCATTTTATCTACTGCAGCTCAAAGAAAATGAACGGCACCCTGGACCACCCAGACCAACCGGATCTTGATGCTATTAAGATGTTTGTGGGCCAGGTCCCGAGGACCTGGTCCGAGAAGGACTTGAGGGAACTCTTTGAACAGTATGGTGCTGTCTATGAAATCAACGTCCTAAGGGATAGGAGCCAAAACCCTCCTCAGAGCAAAGGTGAGGGCTTGGGTTTTATGTGTGATTTTTGTCATGTGCATGCTCTTTCATTGCCAGACTGTTCCTCTGATCATATGGGGGGGGGGTCTTATTTTATAGTAGTTTTATATTCCAGTTCATACATGTTTTGTGGCTTAAAAATAAGGTGACTTCATGAGGATGATTTGTAAGTTGCATCTTGGGTTGTCCTTTGTGAGAGTGCTAAATTCAACAGATAGACTCATGTGAGTATCTCATTTGATCTTAGAAATGAATAGACTGACAAAAATTAAGTTTAAACCAACCACACAAGGTTTTCCTTAGTTGGCTAAGGTAAGCTGAAAGAAAAAGATTGTCATGTAGCCATGCATTTCTGTTAAGAATATATAGAGGCCTTGCAGCATGACTTAGCAAGTAGGAGGGAGGGGCTTGTTTGTAGATGACCTGTTTGCTATGGCCTATAAAATGAACAGGAGAAGAAAGGCTGAGCTGCTGCCAGAAATACCCAGCAGAGTGGAAGTTTCATAGGATTGATGGTAGATGAGGCATGAGCTTTGTCCCAACACACACAGACATACTCTTATTTTTCCAAGGGACAGATTCAGAGTAATTTTCTGGGAAAGCTGTTCTACAGTGCAAATGTGAACAAGTATGATTGTCATGTTTGAAACTAGTTTTAATAACAGGATCTAGAACCATAAATTATTTTCTCTTTTTGGCATAGTTAACCAAAAAAAATTAAGTATTGTACTGTTTTTAAATGACTGGCAATATAATGTGCAACAATTTAAAATCTTAATTGCACAGTGATTTTGAAAGAACAATATGTCATATCTCATGGACTATGGACACAGGATTTACAAGATACACCTCCTCCCTCCCATCCCCAGCAAAGATACAAAAAACAAAACTACAGATCTCAGTCAGCACCATGTGCTGTTAGAAGCTTAATTATATTTGATGAGAACCAAGGGTCCAAAAAAAGATACTAAGAGGATCTTGCTCTTAAGTCATTTTATAATTTAATAAGTGATAATTATTTTGAGGTATATGGTAAAATTGGCTACAAAGTAAGGAGTGGTTTGTTCTAAAAGAAAAGAGTTTCTGGTAGATAAAGAGCCACAAGAGTTCAAGGTCCCTGTCTGTCTTGTTTTTAGCTGAGTGCTCTTGCCTAGCACACTGTCCCATGCGCAGATGGCTTGATACTGTGAGCTTTGTAAGAGAAGTCATCTTTCCCAAAGAAGTTACAGGAACAGCTAAAGGAGAATTTTAATAGAACTAAGAGACCAGGCCCTGGCCAGGTAGCTCAGTTGGTTAGGGCATCGTCCTGTTAGACTAAGGTTGTAGGTTCTGTCCCTGGTCAGGGCACATACAAGAAGAAACCAATGTCTGCATAAATGAATGGAACAAGTCGATGTCTTTGCCCCTCCCTCCCTCCTTCCCTCCCTTTCCCCTGCCCCCTCCACTTTCTCTCAAAAATCAATAGCTAAAAATTAAAAATAAAGAACTAAGAGACTATAACAATGAAGTGCCTAGAAAATAATGGTGGTTTTTTTCTCTGCTAGGTTCTGTGTCTCTGTCTCTGCCATCTTTATCTCTCTCTCTCTGTTAATTTTAATAAACCCTGCCCTTTTTAAGTTCTGATGAAGGATAGGGCAAAAGTAAATTTACAGTTTATATGGAAAATAATACAGTAATAAATCATGATAGATATGTGTTTCTCATACTCATAGTTGTAAACTTTCTTGCTCCAGCCCTGTATGTCCATGCAGGACTGCCTGCTGTAGGAATTTCTGTTTTCAAAGGACCGGTTTGATTTTGTGAAATCTTGTTTATTGCAGGGTGCTGTTTTGTTACATTTTACACCCGCAAAGCTGCATTAGAAGCACAGAATGCTCTTCACAACATGAAGGTCCTCCCAGGGGTAAGAAAGCTCCTACTACTAAGTGGAGCTGGTGGTTTTGACACATGGAACATACTTATATGTATCAGGCACACACTGAAAACCATTTTGGGGGAAGGGTGACTGCCACAGGAGTGAATGTAAAGGGACCTTTCAGAGAAGATAGGCTGAAAGTAGTTCTCTCTCAGCCAGAAGAATTTTGACTACTTGATGCAGTGTTCTGTGCCGGTATTTTGTGGGGAAGTCGTGAGGTAGTCAGACGTAAGTTCAAGAGAACTCTTATGAGCTCTAGTTTTGGCATTCCTTTAAGAGTCCTCATACTTCTGAATGCCTTCAGTCTGTACAGGGGTAATACTCCTGTGTTTTTCTTTTTAGATGCACCATCCTATACAGATGAAACCCGCAGACAGTGAGAAGAACAATGGTAAGCAAGCACGTAGTCTTCCCCGCAACCAGGTTTCTTCCTGCCTTATTTGCTGTTCTCATGGCATCTGGATTGCATTGTGTGCTAAGTAATTTCTTTTGGGGGTAGAATTGACATGTAGCATTATATTAATTTTAGATGTACATCCTAATGTTTTGATATATATTGTGAAATGATCACAGTAAGGCTAGTTATAACTACATCCATCACTGTACATGGTTACCCCCCAAAAAAACCCACTTATGTTAAGAACTCTTAAGATCTACTCTCTTAATAGCTTTCAAATATGTAATACAGTAATAACTATAATTTCCACGCTGTACCTTACATCCCCATGACTTATTTTATAACTGGAAGTTTGTGCCTTTTGAGCCCCTTCACCCCTTCCGTCCACCTCTCACGCCCCATCTCCAACAGCCATCAGTGCATTTTCTGTGTGGCCTTGGCTTTCCGTTTCCTTTTAAGATTCCATGTATCAGAGAGATCCTGCTGTATTTGTCTTGCCCTGTTTGACATGTTACACTTAGCATAACGCCCCCAAGGTCCATCCATGTTGTTACACATGTTAAGCTGTCCTTAAAAAAAAAAAAGATTTTATTTATCTATTTTTAGAGAAAGGAGAAGAGAGGAAGAAAGAAACATCAGTGTGTGATTGCCCGTCTGTGTGTGAACACACACATTCTTTTGAGTTATTCATCAGTGCGCTCTTTGGTTGTTTTCATGTCTGTTGTAAATGCTGCAGTGGACACAGGTGTGCTGTATTTTTTTGAATTAGTATTTTCTTTTTCTTCAAGTAAATACCCAGAAGTGGAATTGATGGATCATGTGGTAGTTCTAGTTTTTATAGGAGCCTTCCTTATTGTTTTGTATAATGTTTGCACTAATTTATATTCCCACCTACAGTGCACGAGGGTTCTCTCTTCTCTACATTCTCACCAACATTTGTTATTTACTTGGCTTTTTGATAATAGCCATTCCAACAGGTGTGAGATGATTCCTCATTGTGGTTTTGATTTGCTTTTTCCTGATGTTATATATTTTTTTAATCATAACCCCTTATCAGGTATATGATTTGAAGATATTTTCTCACATTCATAGGTTGTCTTTTCAGTTTGGTGATGATTTTCTTTGCTATGCAAAAGTTTTTGGTTTAATATAGTTCCACTTGTTTGCTTTTACTATTGTTTCCTTTGTTTTTGGAGTCATATCCAAAAAGTCATCACCAAAACTGATGTCAAGGAGTTTACCACCTAAGGTTTTCTTCTAGGAGTTTTATGGTTCTGGGTCTCACATTCATATCTAATCCATTTCGGTTAATTTTTTGTGTATTATATAATACAGTGGTTCAGTGCTCTAAGTAATACCATCTAAATCGTCTATTTTTTTTTCCTTTAAAGTAAGTGTGATAAATAACCGAGGTAAATAGAGTGGATAGGGAAACATTACAAGGACATTTCAGACGAACTGGATTTTAAAAAATTGATTATGTTATTATAGTTGTCCCAGTTTCCCCCCTTTGCCCCTAACGCCCACTCAGCACCCCCTACTCTCTCAGACAGTTCCCACACCATTTTCATGTTCATGGGTTGTACGTAGGTTCTTTAGCTACTCCATTTCCTGTACTGTACTTTATATCCCATGGCTGTTCTGCAACTACCTATTTGTACTTCTTAATCTCCTCACCTCTTCACCTGTACTCAACTCCCTCCCCACTGGTCTGGGAACCATCAGAATGCTTTCCATACCCATGACTCTGTCTCTTCTTGTTTGCTTAGTTTGTTTTTTAGATTCAGTTGATAGATAAGTATTTATTGCTGTTTTATTGTTCATAGGTTTGATCTTCTTTTCTTAAATAAGTCTCTTTTAACATTTCATATAATAATGGTTTGGTGATGATGAACTTCTTTAGTTTTTTTTCTTGTCTGGGAAGCTCTTTATCTGCCCTTCAATTCTAAATGATACCTTTGCTGTGTGGAGCAATCTTGGATGTAGGTCCCTGCTTTTCATGACTTAGAGTGTTTCTTGCCAATCCCTTCTTGCCTGCTAAGTTTCTTTTGAGAAATCAGCTGACAATCTTATGGGAATTCCCCTGTAGGTAACTAACTTCTTTTCTCTTGCTGCTTTTAAGATTTTCTCTTTATCTTTAACCTTTGGCATTTTAATTATGTGTCTTGGGGTGGGCCTCTCTGCATCATCTTGTTTTGGGATTCTCTGTGCTTCTTGTACTTGAATATCTATTTCCTTCACCAAATTAGGGAAGTTTCTTTCATTATTTTTTCACACAGACTTCCAATTCCTTGTTCTTTCTCTTCTGGCACTTCTATGATGCAAATGCTGGAACGCTTGAAGTTATTCCAGAGGCTGCTTACACTGTCTTCAGTCTTTTGGATTTGTTTGTTTCTTTTTGATTTGTGGTTTTTTGCTTCCTTCAGTTCCAAATCATTGATTTAATTCTTGACTTCATCCATTCTACTATTGTTTCCCTGTAAATTGTTCTTTATTTCAATTAATGTATCCTTTGTTTCTGACTGGGTCTTTTTTATGCTGTTGAGGTCCTCATTAAGTTCCTTGAGCATCCTTATAACCAGTGTTTTGAACTTTGCATCTGATACATTGCTTATCTCCATTTCATTTAGCTCTTTTTCTGGAGTTTTGATCTGTTCTTTCATTTGGGCCAGGTTTCTTTGTCTCCTCATTTTGACAGCCTCCCTCTATTTGTTTCTATGTATTAGGTAGAGCTGCTTTGACTCCGTGTGTTGGTAGTGTGGGCTGATGTAGTAGGTGTCCTGTAGGGTCCTGTGGCACAGCCTCCCCTATCACCCAAGCTGGGTACTTGAGGTGCGCGCTCAAGGTGGGCTGAATACACCCTCCTTTTGTACTTGAGCCTTGATCGTTGTTGGCAGATCAATGGGAGAAATTTACTAAGGTCAGTCAGTTACAGGAATTGTCTATGACCACTGACCACCAACCACTCCCGTCCTTGGAGGATCACCTGTACAGGGGCAGGGTGGTGGTGCTCCGACAGGGTCTGTAGCTGTCCACTGGGTGTGCAGGCTATGGTGTTTCATGGGTGGTGCAGACCAAGGTCAGCCCGCACTGTGTTTTGCCCCAGGGCCACCCTGCCTGAGCTGTAAAGCATTCTGGGATCGTTGTTACTTGTGCTGGGCTTGGAGATTTCCAGGCAAAGGCAAGTTGTGAATCTAGGCTGTTTGCTGCTAGTTGCGGGCCTGGGACCTCTTAGCAAGAGGTGTGGGAGTTGGGGGCTCACTGAGGCCAGCTGTTGCTTGTTTGAAAGGATTTAAAAAGTTGTGAAGCTTGAGCGAAGGCCAGACATTCATATGGAAAAGCAGCTTGGTGGGCTGGTAAGTTGGGTGGGGCAGAGTCTTTGGAGATCACCCAGGTGGGTCAAACAGTGTTAGCCAGGTTGATGGCTAGATATGGCACCTGCCTGCCTGCTCTGTGGCTGTGTGGGGTGAGAGTTCAGAAAAGGGACAGTGTCCTCTGCCTGCCTTTCTGTCTGAGAAAAAGCTGTCCCCCAGCTCTCACCTTTGTTGCTAGATACTTCAGTTTCTCCTGTATCCCAATGGTGCCTTTCAAATTGCTACCCTGGTGCTGGAGCCCAGAGGGAATGAGTCTGAATAAGTCTTGTGTGTAGGTTCTTTAAGAGGAACTGCTTGGGGCTCCAGAAGTTTCTTCTATCAGTCCCCACTGATTTTTGCAGCTAGAAGGTAGGGGGGCTTATTTTCCTAGCATTGGAACCCTGGGCTAGGGGGCCTGCTATTGGACTGGGACTCCTCACTCTGAAGATATCCCTCCCGAATTTTTATCCATCACTTGTGGATGCGCAACCAGCCCGTTCCACATCTCCACCCCTCCTACCAGCCTAGGTGGATGTGGTTTCTTTAGTTCCATGGTTGTCAGACTTACATTCACCTCATTCTGACAGTTCTGAGTGATGGTTTGAAATTTTGGTTGTAATTTTGATGTGTTTGTGTGAGGAGGCTGCCCTCTTTACTGTGCTGCCATCTTGACTGGGTGTTAGAATGTTCTGATCAGTTTAACTTCTTAGGGACTGAAGTGAAGTGAGGAATGAGGAAGGAAGGAAGGAGACCCTTAGTCCTCAAGAGGACATTTAGAAAAGGAAAGTGGATAGTTGGACTTTCTGAAAGGTGTGTCCTGTTTCTCTAGTCATATCTATGAAATGTGAAAACTCATTCTTTAAATAGTAGTAGTTTTGTTAGTAAGAGTAGATATTACCAAGTGCTGGGTAGGAATCTGAGCACTATGCATTTAATTAATAATAACTACAGCTACCCTTGAGGTAACTCTCATAAGATCACAAAGCTACTGTATTTTATCTAAGTGCTTTCAGTGATAACTTTAAGATACCATTGTTTGGAGGAACAAAGTATATCTTAGAATCTGAAAATGGTATCAAGGCACCAGAGCCAGGGTTCAAACCCAGGTGGTCCTGACTCCTGACTCTCTGGGCTACTCGGTCTCATATAATAACGTTCAAACCTTCTGTGTTTTACTCTCTCAGCAGTGGAAGACAGGAAACTGTTTATCGGTATGATTTCTAAGAAGTGCACTGAAAATGACATCCGAGTCATGTTCTCTTCATTCGGACAGATTGAAGAATGCCGGATATTGAGGGGACCTGATGGATTGAGCCGAGGTGGGTACATTTTTAAACTTTTAAAGATGCTCCTCTTGAATTTGGATTTTCTGTTGAATTGGACCAGTGGAAAACAGCAATCTCCAGCCAGTGTGGCTGTGTCATGATGGAGAAGTTGGGTGTGGTGTTACATGTCTAGGTCCTGTCACAACTCCTACAGTTTTATCCCTTTTGTATTCTCCCATCATCCTTAAGGAGTTTATATTCTCTCCTTCAGTGTCATGTGTTAAAATTCTGTTTTTATGCTTAGAGTTGTTCTTGATGTCAAAATGGGAACATTTTATTCCCAAGAGGAATTGAAGACTATGAATCCTCCTTTATCCCTCCAGCACTTTGTTTCCTGTCTATGCTTTTTTGGTTTTTAGCACTTACCACACTGGTGTGACGTGGCTCTCTCTTCCACTAGAACATGAACTCCTGAAGGCAGAAACCATGTCTGTATTGCTAGTATGGCACTTGACACATAGTTAAGTGCTTAGTTAACGTCTATAAATAAACAAGGAAATGAATGAATGAGTTATTGATCCTTCTTTTATCAGGTTGTGCATTTGTGACTTTTACCACAAGAGCCATGGCACAGACGGCTATCAAGGCAATGCACCAAGCACAGACCATGGAGGTAGGGAAGAGCTGAATGCAAAGGGGAAGGCAGTTCCTTAGCCTGAGGGTGCCAAGACATTTGGCCTGCAAAGCCCAGCAGCAGTGTAACATCTGATTGTTCTAAAAAGTTAAGCAGGCCAAACATAAATTAACATTAAAATTAACATATTGGAACTAGTTGCCCTTTTAAATTATCTTTTGCCATTTATGTGTATCAAGAAGAGAATCATTTGGCAGTGAATAGAATTAGAATGGAGACTGTGTGTCATTAGAAATGAGGATTTTTCCTACACCCAAAGAAGAATTTGACCCTTTGGTTTTGGTCTTTTCATAGGGTTGCTCATCCCCCATGGTGGTAAAATTTGCTGATACACAGAAGGACAAAGAACAGAAGAGAATGGCCCAGCAGCTCCAGCAGCAGATGCAGCAAATCAGCGCAGCATCTGTGTGGGGAAACCTTGCTGGTCTCAATACTCTTGGACCCCAGTATTTAGCAGTGAGTCTTTGTGGTTTGCTTTTTGCAGACTGTGCAAGCTCCCAGCTGTTTCTTCTTCTGCTTTCCCCAGCTAACAGACACAGTGGCATTTACAACTTTTAGCACACTGAAATTTTATGTAAATATTCAGGCAATGCAATATTCTTTGAGTCATGTTATTTTCTCTCTGTCTCTCTGGTAACACATCTTTGGTTATATCTTGAGTTAGAGTGAAATCGTAATTTCCTAATAAAAAGACTTAGAAACATCTCATGTCCCTGCCCCCAAGAAAAAAAAAATTCCTGAGAGAGTCAACTACCAAATATTTTTCTCCATGTCTCTTTCTACCAGGCGTAGAGGATGTTATTAAAGACCTTACTAAGTCTCCCTGAAGAATATGATAAATGTTTCTCTCTGCTAATCGAGAGATCAAACATGGACATTATTAAATGAATTTTACAGATGTATATTTGAATTCACTAAATAGTAAATAGGTTTTCTTTTAATTTGATCTCTCTCTTGTTGAACTTAAGTCATATAGTCCAAAGGAGGGACAAGCTGCTATTTATCATTAAGTTTTACTAGGTCTGCAGTATTAACAGATTATTACTGCTTAAACCTATAAAAGGAATTACAAATGGGACAACATAATTAAAACTCTGTCATCTGTGAATCAGAAAGAAAAGATCATCTGTAAAGGTACCAATGAAAGAAAATAAATGGTGATACCACTAGATTTATGTGGATAGTCCAAAAATATATAATCAGAATAATTAGAGTCATCCACTCCTCATCCTTTCAAAGATTATTCTATATAGAAATAAGAAAGGCAATGATTTCTGTCCTCTAGTACCGAATTCTGGCTCATTTGATGCTCCCCTGGTCTCCATATTTCTAATGTGTTAGAAATCCTGCTTCATTCTAGCTAGTATTTCTCTGAAGTCAAAAAGTATAGACAGTAGTTCTATTTAAACAGATCAGATTGTTTCTTAGTACTAGAACATTGCTTAAAAGTTTTAAAAATTCAGAGATCTCTTCTGCCCAAATGATAATGCTTTGAAAATGATCTCCATGATGTACGTTTACTTTTCTTGGAGAGTTTAGAGCTTCTTTTCAGGGAGCACTCTCTTTCTTGTCATTGCCAACAAGTACGTGATAGCATGTGGTGAGAGCTGTGTTTTCTTTAACTTAGATATGATCCCCTCCCTAAGAGCCATTCTTGTTTATGGAGGAAATGGAGGGGCCAAATACAGTATGCCCAGTCCCCTAGTTGGGACTGAACACATCGCCTAAGGTATTTAAGAAAACAAAAAATGAAGACATGGATGCTAATGGGCTATGTAAAGTGACAGTGCATCATCATTAGTTATGAAGTTTTTTTCTGTGAATATGTGGATTGAACCTGATCTCTGTTGGACTAGAGCAGTGGTTTTTTAATCTTTGTGGGGTGGTGGACTTCTTTGAGAACCTGGTAAAAATTGCATGTACTTTTTTCTTTTTCATTCTGTTTCTGGAAGTTTGTGGACCAAAGGGATTCATGACAGGGAAACCAAGTCAGATGTTTATGGTAATAGACATCAGGTTGAATAAAGAATCTAGAAACAAGAATACTAGTTGTCCATAAAGAACACTGATTACATTAGAAAGGAGCCAAGGTTTTCAGCAAGTTGGTTAGATCAAGATTGTGGTTTTCTGAGGTACAGAATAAGGTCAAGGCCACGGAGATCCATAAGCTCATGGAAAGGTCCTTTTGCTTCATTTGTTATGGGATATCCATTGAAAGAGAATGTACACTGAACTGATGTGGACTGGCCTAGCAGTCATTTGGTCATCTGCAAGAGTGAAGACCAGTTTGGAGGGGAGGAGATAAATGGGCTCCATGGATCTGTAGCATGGGAGAGAGTGATCTAGTCGTGGGTCTGTTTTGTCTGGTAAATAATGACTCCAAGAAATACCCTGAAACAGTTAGATTTGATATTTAAAATAGTTGTTCGAAATAGAAATTGGGTATCCAGATGGAAACAGTCTGCAAAATAAGATGTATGGACTTAACTAGAGAACTTGAGAGAGAGGAAATAGAAATGGCAGTCATCCATACCAGACACATATCGCAGTTGACTGTGTAGCTACTTGAGCTGAGCTTAGTTCCCTGCTCTACTTCTGTCCTCTGCTGTGCTGTGTTCTCTTGCCCAGGCACTTGAGCTTGGCTCAGTACTCAGTGAACATTACTATCTTCTGGGCCAGGGCTTTAGCTGTGTTGTATTGTCCTGTGCTGTCATAAGTCTTGTTTCTGTTGTGTTGGCTTGGGTTCTTGTCTTCAGCCTTCTTCTCTCTGGGGGCCTCTGCACTCTCGCTTTGCTGTGCTGTAGAGTTATCCCAGATGCAGAACCAGCCCTCACTCTCACTCTTGTTCTGTTTTTTGGTGTAATGTCTAGCTTTATTTGCAGCTCCTTCAGCAGACTGCCTCCTCTGGGAACCTCAACACCCTGAGCAGCCTCCACCCAATGGGAGGTAAGTGTTTCACTGCTGCGGAGGAGCAGCAGCAGCCAGGCCAACAGATCCAGCTAACAACAGTCTGAGAGTTTTGCACTGTTGTGCAGAAAAAAATTTTTTCACTACATTTTTTCACTGACATGAGATGAACATTCCAGGACTCAACTGCTTTGTCTCTAGAAGGTGACTCTATTAGTCATTGATGCCTGCTTGTTCTGGGATTGTCTTCTGCTCCCCATCCCTCTAAATGTCTGTTGAGGAAGAAGATAGAAAAGATCTGTTAGCACCTGTAGACTCTCTGAGGCCATTTTGATCAGAAGGAAATCGCTGCAGCTCTTTATTTACACAATAAAGAGACTTTTCCAGTGACTCTGAAGAAAAGCCCAAGAAGGTTTCCATGCAAATGGTACCCTGAAGTTGCTAGAATCCAGGCAGTTAGTTTACCTCTGTGTCTTCTCTATGTTATGCCATAGGTGAATTACCTTTTGTTGCTATTACCATGCATGGAAAACTTAATTGACACATACTTGAGTTTATAACAAAACGGGGTTCCACAGACAAACCTAGGCAAGATCTATCAGAATAAGTTAGGGGGGGATGGGGAGTGTCAGACCTGCCTGTCTGCCCCTTTGGCAGTGGAATAAAACTAGGCAAGTGCAGTTGAGAAAGGGGTGGTCTGGGGTGAGCTACATTTTGCCATTTGAGAAATTTTAATAGTTGTTTGTCCCAGGGACTGAGGAAGTTGCCAGATTGTGAATCTGTGTTATAGTTTTTTATTCTCACGAACTCTTCCCCCCATCCCTCTGCCCCTCTTCTGATGACTAATGTGCTATTCAGGTGGTGGTTTTTCTTTATTTCTCCTCTTGCCATGCTCACATGTATTCTCTCTTGTCGTTCCTCCTCTTTTGGGTCTGCTACGTTTTCTGCTTATCTCCATTTCAAAGGACACATTCCTGTGAAGTCTGAGTGAGGGGCTCAGATGCAGTCCCATTCTGTGCCACAGATTTTGGCTTTGTCATCCTCAGGCTGCATGGTAGACCACAGACGTCCCTCTCCTTCCCCATTTCCTAATTGCCTGTCTCTTTATTAATGCTCACTTGGGGTGGCGTGCAGTTGGATTAGATACTTCTTCCGAAGAAAGTATGTCAAGTTTCTTGATGAGTTGAGTGATATCTGAATCTTTTTGGAGCCCTATAGGGTTGCTTATAAGGCTTATCTAGAACATTTCCTCTCGGGAGCTAGCCTTCTCCCAATGTGTGCTGTCATTGCTGGAGTGGATGGAAGGCACCCGTATCTGCTCACTGATCCCTTGCTTTGGATGTTGCAGGGCTGAATGCAATGCAGTTACAGAATTTGGCTGCCCTGGCTGCTGCAGCTAGTGCTGCTCAGAACACACCAAGTGGTACCAATGCTCTCACTACATCCAGCAGTCCCCTCAGCGTACTCACCAGTTCAGGTAAGCGTGGGATGGGCCATAGGGCCCCTGTGTGCCTTGGGCAGAATCCCAAGATTGAGGGGTATGTCATTCTGGAGAGTTAGGTAACACCCATTTCCAAAGGAGACAGATCATGAGCAACAGATTTTTATGTGCCATCTTCTGACTTAAAAATCTCACAATTTTTAATTTCTTATAACCATCATTTGACTTGATGTTCAGCAGGAACAGTTATCAAAATTAGTAGTTGAAAACCTTCTTACTAAGAGAATATTTAAGTAGTATCACTCTTGGGCTTTGGTTCTTATTGACATGAGAAGGCAAGTGTTGGCTTGAGTTTAACTCGGGGATTTCTGGTAGCAGGGTCCTCACCGAGCTCCAGCAGCAGCAGCTCTGTCAACCCCATCGCCTCCCTTGGAGCCTTGCAGACATTAGCTGGAGCCACGGCAGGCCTCAACGTCAGCTCTCTGGCAGGTGAGAGGCAGCCCCTGGATGTCATTCGGCCTTTCTTTATATAGGTGGCACACTATAAACAACTCTGGTAAGGACACTGTTAGAATGATGGAGTGGCCCAGTGAACTTAACAATAATCATGTGATTTTGAGTCAGACCTGAGTTAAATACCACCTCTGTCCCTTCACTGGCCATAACTTTTTGACCACCTTTCCAAGGTCATCTTCTTATCTATGAGGTGGGAATAGAATACTTTGAGGGTTATTAAGTTAAATGAGAACACAGGTCATATACTGAGCACATTGCTCAGTGTTCAAAAGAATTTTGTACAATGTTCAAAGAGAAAATGGGGCAAATCATGTGTGAGTGGTATCCCTTCTTGCATGGATGAAAAGAAGGTAATACCTCCATTAGCAACAAGGCTCGGTGAGTGTCCTAAAGTCTGACCACTCAGATGGCTATTTCTCGTCAGGGTGATAATAAGAGCAAGATAAAAGGGAGGGCTTTGTAGTTTTGTTTTTTTTTTTTCTTCTTATCAATTGAGTGTTTTCAATCCTATTAATCCTGTTCTCTCCCCCACCCAAGGGATGGCTGCTTTAAATGGTGGTCTGGGCAGCAGTGGCCTTTCCAATGGCACTGGGAGCACCATGGAGGCCCTCACGCAGGCCTACTCGGGGATCCAGCAGTACGCCGCGGCGGCACTGCCCACTCTATACAACCAGAACCTGTTGACACAGCAGAGCATCGGTGCTGCTGGCAGCCAGAAGGAAGGTGAGTAGTACAAAGCGAGCCTAGAGTTGGGGACAGGCATGGTTTCTCTGTCTGCAGAACTGAAAGGCAGTGCAAAGGCCGAGAGAACCATTCAGGTGGTCAGACCACCACTTTTCTTGGATGGTGTCAAAAGATAGACTGAGAAACTCTTTAAGTGTGATCCGCTTTTGTTTTCTGGATGTGGCTCAGATCAGAGATAACCTCTGAATGCCCTTCTGGAATGGGGCTGCCATTTTTAGGTGAAGAAATTATCTGTTTTTATTAGGAAGTCTTTTCTATGAGTTATAAATCTGTCAGAGGAGATCTTCAGTGTGGGTGTCCCTTTTAGATATATCTTGGCATTTTCCTCTTTTTCTGATCTATGCTTTTACTAATTGAGGACAGAATGAAGGCTGATGGGACAGAAAGAGCTGTGGCCTGTGGGTTGATGCAGAAGTATGTGTTTTGATATAAACGGCATTAAATTTAGGAGAGGCTATCTAGGCAGAAAGAGGCCTGAGGTAGTTTGTATGAATAGAAAGTCCTGCTGTACCTCTCTGCTTATATTTGACTGGGCTTTCTTTTATAACCAGGAGCTGGCAAGGTTTAAGTACTAATGTAGGGAAAACACAAGTGTCTTCTCTTGCCTTAGCAGCAAGGAGTCCTGGTTTAAATACAGTCTTACCTGCTCTGAATCAGGTGCTTTTGTGCTTTAGGATGTGGTAGTAGGAGAACTGGTGGCACTGTGGAGACAGACAATAAACTAGGAAAAGCATGAGGTGTGTTCCAGATGGTGCATGGAAACATGATGAACAAGAAAGGGGGGCAGGGAGTGCTGCAGACACGTCATTTTATAGCAGGTGGTTGAAGATGGTGTCTCTAAGTTGCCAGTTAGGCAGAGGAAGATGAGTAAGGGGGGACAGAGGAACAGCAAGTGCAAATGCCCTGAGGTAGCAGTGTTCCTCAGCATGTTTGATGGCATCGGGGAGGCCGGGGTGGCTGGAGAATGGCTGCACTGTGATTATAATGAAACTCTTCTTGGTTAGAAAATCGTTGAGTAGTTGGAGGAGGAAAACATATGCTATTTTTGAGCTCAGTGTTAATCATAGTTTAAAAGGTAATTTCTTTTCAGTGAGGTACAATTGACATAAAGTCACTTTTTTTGGAATATAACTCTGTGAGCTCTGATGGAGGCCTATAGTCATCTAAGTACCATCTCAAATACAGAACATTTCTGTCACCCCCAGAAATTTCCTCATGTCCCTTTGTAGTCATTTCCTTGCCCCCACTTTCTGCCTCTAGCAATTACCAATCCATTTGCTGTCCCTGTAATTTCTAGACATAATTTTGAAACCTGTTTTGCTTATAAGTTCTTTCTACCTCCTTTTCTGTTTTCCTACAAGTGTCTGGTCTCTGGTTTTATGCTGCACATGCAGGTTTCTCTACTTCATTGTGTAGCTATACCTTCCTCCACAGGGTCAGATTCTGCTGTCCCTCAGTGAGACATGGAGCATGGCCAAATGTGGGGGAAGGGATCTGTTTCAGTGATTGCCCTTCAGTTCCCTGTTTCGTAGTTGGAGATTCTTTTGGGGTGCTAACACTTGGAACTCCAGGGGGAAATGAGAGACGATGCAGGAGGATAAGTTTGTGTCACACTGATACCTTTTCAATCAATGGGTGTCTTGAAGGTCCAGAGGGAGCCAACCTGTTCATCTACCACCTGCCCCAGGAGTTTGGAGATCAGGACCTGCTGCAGATGTTTATGCCCTTTGGGAATGTCGTGTCTGCCAAGGTTTTTATAGACAAGCAGACAAACCTGAGCAAGTGTTTTGGTATGTTGGCTTCTCTCCTGGTGTGTGTGTTGGGTAGGGGGATGATTATTTTATCACAGAAAAAGAAAGGGAAGGGGCTGATAGCAGAAACTTGGGGTGGAGATGGAGTTGTTGTTTAACTCATCCTTGTGCAGATTTGCATAACCTCTTTCTGAGCCTCAGTTTTCTTTTAAGACTTTATTTATTTTTAGAGAGAGGGGAAGGGAGGGAGAAAGAGGGAGAGAAAGATCAGTGTGCAAGAGAAACATCAGTTGGTTGCCTCTCTCATGCCCCCAACTAGGAAACTGGCCCGCAGCCCAGGCCTGTGCCCTGACTGGGAATCAGAACTGGTGATCTTTTGGTTTGCAGGCTGGTGCTCAGTCCACTGAGCCGCTCCAGCCAGAGTTAGCCTCAGGTTTTTTCACTTCTGTAATGGGCACCGTGAGTTCTGCCCGCACTGTCTCTCCAGAGGGTAAGATGATGTGTGGAAAATGGCTTGGCCAGGATACTAAAAGTACCGCGTCAGTGTCAGATGATACAGTTAGGGATTTATTTTATTTGATAACAATATACAGATTTTCTTGTCACTGCTGAGGAAAATTGGGATTTGAAGCTAAGCTCATAAGGTATTTCTTGCATAAGGAGGACTGAGAATCTCCTTGCCTCGTTATGCCCCTCACCTAGGTTTCTGCTTGAACACACAGGTTTTGTAAGTTACGACAATCCTGTTTCGGCTCAAGCTGCCATCCAGTCCATGAACGGCTTTCAGATTGGCATGAAGCGGCTCAAAGTGCAGCTCAAACGTTCGAAGAATGACAGCAAGCCCTACTGAGCGTGCTCCCCTCAGACTGGAGTGAGAGGGTCTCTGGTAAGTTGGGGAGGAGCACCTTGGTGAGGCGAAGCCCTAGGCTGTGTGTTGGCAGCCCCGGACCCTGATCCCTGCCACTCTCGCAGGCACAGCTTGCCCTGAAGACGCGGCTACTGCCTTCTGTGGGAGTTTCGCTTCGTACAGAGGACGAGTTTGTGCTTTGGTTTCCAGTGTTTTACTTTGGAGTTTAGGTGCCATATTCTGAGTTTTTTCTTTATTTAAAGTTTGCTGTGTTTGTAACCAGTGTGTGTTGAGAAGGACCAACATCACACCGCCCTGGGGGAGGAAGGGGAATGGAGAAACATTAAAGAAGATCAGGACTTGCCCAAAACTACCCTAAGAGAGAGGACCGAGTGAAACCAAAAACTGACCCCCAGAATCTCCCCAAGTTGCAAGAGTGGATGAAATGAGAACTAATGTCCCAGAGCCCTGGTGGGTGGGGCTGGTGGGGGTGGTGTCAGAGGGAAGTGAGAGGCACTTGACATGAGGAAACTTCCTAGCTGCCCTACCTGGAAGTACTGAGTTCTTGCTACCAGTTTTTCTGACTCTTGTCCAGGACTTCTGTCCCTCTTTCCCAAGAAAGGGCTAACAGTTCTCTGGAAATAAAACCCCTGTTAAATTAGCCTGACATATGCAAAAAAGCAGGGAGACATCACCGATTACTGGCCACTGGTTTTGATTTAGCCCTACCTGGCTAGTGACTCCTAGGAAGAACCAGCCAGTCAGAGTGGCCACTTTTAGTTTATTTCAACACCAGATTCGACCATGGCCCATTTCTTACAGGTCCTTTAGAGAAGGCCTCCAGGGAAGATACCCTGGTTTCCTTCCTGGTAGTTGACCACAGCGAGGAGTGTCATTTCACCCCAAACCACCACTTTATCATGAGGGCAGAACCAAGAGGGGCTTCTAGTGCCTGGCTGGAGGGGGCTCTCCTGAGCAGAGTGATCAAAAGCCATCCACTTGCCGGAGAGGAGCCTGCTTCTACTTGTGCCTGCCTCAGAAGGTCCCTTCAGGCCAGAGTGCTGCATTCGCCAGAGGCCGGCCAGCCAGCACTTAGTACTTAAGACGATGGAGAAGTCCATGCTCACCTCCTTGTCGAGGTGTCCCGGGCGTAGTCTTTTCACCAAGGCAGGCTTTTCTTCTGACCGCTCCCGCACTGTCTTCTGCTCTTGGGGACAAAGGAGACTATAGGATGTTTACAGCCTCCATATGAATTTAGTGTTCATTTACCTCAGTATTACCTTGTTCGTTTTTGTCCACGTGCTTACAGTTAGCTCCCCGCTGCCTCCCACGGGTCTCACTCCAGCTCTTGCTTGTGGCTGTCCCCCGCCCCCTAGCCTCTGGGCTCTGCCTCTGCTCTAAGAAATGCTGTGGGCGTAGAAAGCCAGGAAGGACATGCTGTTGGGAATGTGCACTTTGGCACAGGCAGCCCTGTTACAATACAGCTCTTAGCGCCGAGGCCAGCGACTGGGTGCCCAGGATCTTAAATTTCACGCACATCAGTCCTGACCCCTAACAGCAGAGACGAGATGAAAGGGGTTGGTTTGCTAGTGAGTCAGATGGGGACTCTCTCCTTGTCCTGCTGTCCGTTTGGGTCGCAGACAGGGATTGACCATCTTGCTGTTGTACAGGTAGTGGTGTTGGATTATCCCATTGAAGCTGGGACAGCTGTTCTCTTCTCATAGTAATAACTTGGGTCTGTTGTCCTCTAAGGAACATGAAACATACTTAAGCTGAACCACGTAAACTTGAATTCTGCACACTGGGTGAAATGTGTCCTGTGTTTCAAGGATAAAACTGTTCCAAAGGCTTCCAGGGTCATGATGGGATTTTTTAAATAAATGCAAAAAATAAAAATAAAAAAGAAAAAAGAAAACCAAAAAAAAAGAAAAAAATGCTAGGTTGGGGAGGCGCTGTTCTGAATCCCAACCAGCTGGAATCAAGAATGTCGTTTCTATTTTTATAGAAGTTTTATACAGCTCCGGGGTGGAGAATATTTATTACCTAAATTATATCTCTGGAAAAGGCCAGGATTTTGTAGAATCCAGAATGTGATTGTTATACACACAGGGTGCTGTGTATGATTGAAACTACTGACTTTCTGTGGCCTGTTTGCAGCCCAGCCAATCTGCCAGAGGGGGAGGAATTAATGCTGTGAATTGGCGGAGGAGAGAGCTGTGCTCTCCAGGGCGCTGTGGTGCTGTGATCGCTAACCTTCTGTTATGTCTTCCTCCTTGGCCATCGTGGGGTTTTCCAAATCCCAGAACTCCACTCTGTTCCCACTTTCCCCTTCCCTCCCTCCTTCCCCAGTTCACCATTATTGTCCACAGACTTGTCCTGGGCTCTGGGACCTTCAGAAACCCCTTTCCAAATGACTTGAAAGGCAAAGGTGTGATCAACCTGCCTTTGATACCAGGCCCTGAGGATTCACTCCTGCTTGTGGGTTCTCTTTTCCAAAAGGATCATTTGCCCCAGCAGGGCCCTGGGCTGCCACAGCAGCCCCCTGATGAGATGGGCGCTTCTGTCTGTTCTCTGCCCCTGCCCAGTGAGTAGCGCGGCAGCACTGCCCTTGAGCACAGTTTTCTCCCCAGGCCAAAGAGGGTTTGTGAAGGCGCTGCTCCCCTATGGGCCTCACGGTGTGAGAGTGTTCATTTTGGACAGTGGAGACTCGCAGTCAAGTCTTAAGCAACCTTTTACTGTTGTGTGGGGGTTTCATTTTCATAAATGTGTTTTCTCCTGTAGTTTTTTTTTTTGTTTGTTTCTTACTTGGGTTTCATCATGAAATTGGTTTGCCTTGAATGCAGCTAGACACTGTCTCCTGGGTCCCACATGAGTGGCCAGGGCCTGCGTGGAAGCTAAGAGCTTGGATTTCTGGGAACAAAGGGCCATCCCCACAGGATTGAGGAGAAGTCCTGGCCCTCTCCCCTCAAGAGTTCTCACACCATGCTTCTCCTTCCTTCCTGGGTGTTCAACAGGGAGTTGGAGAGGCGGAGGCTCTGCTCCCCCAGAGGCCTCTTAGATAGATGGGTTTGAACACTTCAGGGGAAATCCAAGCCTTAGTTTCCCTTCTGTCTCTGGCAGTTGGATGTTTTCTTGGTGTCCTCCATGTCCTTTTTGACTTTTCCCTGTGTCCATTGTTAGCATGTGCAAAAGTCCCCTGTCATTACCCAGCCCTGCCCCGCCCGCCTCCTCATTTCAGGGCTGTACACAGTGAGTGTTCCTGTTCTCTCTCTCTTTGTTTGGATGTATTGCTCTGTGTAACTCAGTGGGTCTCCCTCTTTCTGGTTTGTTTTTTTTCTAGATTCCTGCCGTTTGTTCATCGTTGTGCCTAAAGCATGTCGATGTGGCGTCAAGTACATCGTCCAAATCCCTGTCTCTTCAGCTTCTCTGATGCTTGAACTCTCACCTTTGACCTTGTGTTGATCTTTGATGCTGATGTGTATTTTTATTATGTTTGTTTCTTTCTTTGTTTTTTCTTTTTTCTTTCCTTTTTTTTTCTTTTGTGCTGCCAAATTGGTTTTGCTAGAACGACTGCTGAAGGGGAAATATTTAAACTTGCATTTGAATATAAAAAAATCTATTTTTCTAGAACTTCATAAGATAACCACTTGATTTTGTGATTCCAATTCTTTGTAATTGTCTTCAGAGCAGCCCTACTAGCACATACCGCGTGGTGTTTGTATTTCTGTGAACACACAGCCAGTCCGTTTCTAGGCTTTGTTTCTGTGTGCTTAGTTTTAAAGACAACTTTGAAGTAAACAATGAAATAAAAGATGTCACTGAAACCTTTGAGGCTCCTGAGCACATTTTGCTGATACAGTTTGTGGGGCTTGAGGAGACCGCATGTGTTATTTTTGTTTTTCTGAGCTCTCAACTGCAGAGAACACCCAAGCCCCCTTTCCTTTTTGACAGCAGCTGCAGTTCGGGCCCCAGCCAGCCCTTTTCCTTTGGAGGGTCTTCCCTGCAGCCACCCTGCAGGGGCCTGCAGATCCCTCGGCCGTTCCCTCCATGCTTGTTCCTACAGTCTCCACAGCAAAATGTGATGCTTCGATTTTTTGTTTTGTTTTTGTATTGTTTTTGTGCTTTTGTTTGGATTTTTTTCCTTTCCTAGTAAGATTATGCCCAGAAAAAACAAGTTTTGCATGTTTCCTGCTGTTTCTTCACACCTTCTTATATATCACCTTCACCTCTCTGTTTTCTATAGTTTGTGCAAAAACTGACCGATTTAAAAAGGTTTCAAAGAAGCTGTTTTAAATTGTTGTGGGGTTATTTTTTCAAGATTGTATTGTTTATTTTGAAGTGGCGACGTTCTCCTCTGTTGCCCTTAGAGCCGTTTGCCTGTGCACTTAGACTGTCACCTTGCGTGGCCTGAGGCCTTGGCAGGGCCTCCAGGAGGCCGCTGCCCTGTCGGAGATGGGCTGGGAGGGCACCAGGAGAGGCATGAGGAACAGAGGTAGAAGCCAGAAGGTGGCTGCGGGTGGGCAAGAGGCTTAGCGTGTTAAGGGTCGTGAGTATCCTTCGGTCCCAAGGAAGGAGGGTGCTCTTCACCGTCGGAGGAGGCCGTCTGTGCACTAAGTGGCAACATACCTGCTAGCGTTTTCCTAGGTGACAAGCACAATACTACAGTCTTCACACTGTTTACAGCCCTGGCCACCAGCTGCCCCACACTGGCTCTTCACCGCAGCTCTGCTCTTGCTTAGCTAGTGGGATGGGTAAGGGCAGGGATTTGTTTTTTAAAACTGGGTGAGGAGCCAAATAGCTACTGTCCCTGGGTGCCAGGCAAGCCAGTTCCTCCGTTCCCTGAAGGGAACTTGCCCTCCTTTCATGTGGCACCATCCACCCCCAGGGTCTAAGGGCCTGAGTAAGAATGTGAACGGTGAGGGAGAAGCCTAGAGGAGGTGAGAGGTCACGGGATGGGTCTGTGGCAGTAAGAGGTTGCAGAGGGAAGAGATTGTGAGAGATCTCAGCCAGAGAGCTTAGGCTGCTAGTGGGCGGAGAAGCTGGGAAGCAGGATTGTCCAGGGAAAGGGCGAAGAGGGAGGGGTAGCCAAGGGCCCAGGGATGGGGGTGGGGAAGGTAGGAGCACTGTTAGCATCGTCCATGCTGGGGTTGATGAAGGAAGGGATCCCAGCAGAACTTCTGGTCTGGGACCCAGCAGGTTGCCTAGTATTATGCTTGGACCACTCTTACTGGAAGGAAAGGGCAGGCAAATGAAGGCCCAGTGTATGGTAGACTCCTTAATTTCCTGGAAGGGGCAGTTGGATGGAAAGAGGCCAGGAACCCCAGCCTGAGCAAGACTGCCCTGCACCCCACAGTCTGACTGCACAGAGCTGCCTCTGTTGGCGAAGGCGCTGAGGCCCCCCTTCCTGTGTGTCAAAATCCATGTTTGCCAATATATTTTGCTTTCAATTCCAAGAGGAGCTCTGGGAAAACCTGTGGATAAAACCAAATGCCAAACGTTGGACGTTGTTTCCTTTTCCTTTTCTCTCTCTGATTGTTTTAATTGTTCTGTGGTGGTTTTAATGGATTTGAGACCCTGGAGCGGCAGCTGCCTTTCTGATTTCCAGCTGCTTTTTGTGAATAATTTAAAAAGAAAAAAAAAAGAAACTTTACATTTTGGAGACAAACCTGTGTGAGTTTTTTATTGGTACAAACGTTGTATTTAACACTAGGGGTTTTGTACAGTTTTTTGCCTTTTCTACTAGAAAACAATGTAAAGTGATTTCACAATGTGAAGAGAAAAAATTGCCACTATGACCAAACGCACAGTCTGTTCTGCAGCAACAACGGGATTCAATCAGCTCAAAGTCGCGATTCAGCCGTAGAAATGCTTTTCCTTTACCTTGTTTGAGCTTTTCCTTTCTTTCCTGTTTTGATTTGCAAAAAAAAAAAAAATGTCTTTTTGTGTGAACTTGTGTTGTACTATGTAGAAAATTATGGATTTTACTTTAATGGGTTAAAAAAAAAAGAAGAGCCCTTGTTGCTTTTCTGACCTGATCACAGAGTTTGTGTAGTGGATTAAAAAAGGAAAAAAAATGTTACAAGTTTGGAGCGAGGGAGTATGTGTTTAAAAAAAGAATCGCCTTCCTTTTTTTGTGTGTTTTTCCTTTTGTCCCAATGGGGAACCTAAATCTGTTTTAATTGCACAGACACACGGACAAAAAGTCATTTTGTATCTGCCAAGTGTGGTACCTTCCTTTGTTTATTTGCTATTAAACTGTTTGAGAAGAACTGGTGTTGTCTTCAGAGTTGTTGATTGTTGGAGTGGGCGGTGGGTTTGGGGGCCTGTGGCATGGGCGGCCTTCCCAGAGAAGGGCGGGTCCCCTGGTTTCACTTTGGTACAGCCGTCGGTTTGCCCCTGAACCTGCCAAAGCCTCCTGGAAGAAGAAAGTGTCTCCCAGAAAGCTGCCTTCTCCTCCATCACCTGTTCTTTTGCAGTAACCCTGCTAATACAGAGGCACCTCACAACTTTTTTGGTCTTAATTTTCATGCTGCTTTTTCTCCCCATGCCACACTGCACAATGGGCCCAAACCTGTGAGTGCAAGTCTCTCCCTGGGAGGTGGAGTTCCTGTGCAGGGGGAGGCTGCCGGCCAGTGTGGAGTCCAGAGCGTGGCCTTCTTCCTCTCTGGGCCTTTACCGCCACAGCCCAAGTGGGGCTGCTTCTTCCCCCTCACTCTGCCCTCAGAACAAGTCACAGCAGGGCGTTTCTAAGGTTCCTGGGCTTTTCTGTTAATCATTAATTCTAGATTCCTCTCCAAGGGAGGCCCTACATCAGGGCCTTCTCGGTCCTCTGAATGACAGGTGCTGCCGCAGGACCAGGAGTTTTGGGCCCTCCTCTGGGAGGCCAGTCCTTGTGCAGCTGGTTCCTGGCTAGAGAAATGCCACCAGCAGATGGCCTGTGGGTAGGCCAGGCCCCAGGCCCGTCTCACCATGGGCCCTCTGGCAGAGGGCAGTGTCTGGGGCAGTACATTGGAGTTCTGAACACCAGTAAACTTGGGAATATTGTTTTGTCATTTGTAATGGTTAAAAACGTGTTGCTAGCCCTGGCCGGAAGGCTCAGTTGATTGGAACATCATCCGTGCACCAAGGAGGTTGCAGGTTTGATCCCCAGTCAGGGCACGTATGGGAGGCAATTGATGGATATTCTCTCTCACATCAGTGTTTCTCCCCCTCCCCCTTCCTCTCTAAAGTCAGTAAGCAACTTTGGGTGGAGGGCTATAAATACATGTATTTAACTAAACATCAGAACTTCCTATTAATGGGCAGTGACCATCCTAGCTGCTGCTGTTCGTTGACTGCAGTCCCAGTGCTGTGGGAAAGAACACTTAGTACACGTTTTATGCTTGTCTTCCCCCCTGCCCCCTCCCCAAAGATCCTTTACTGAGACCTGCTTCAAACACTTCAATCCTGATCCTTTGAGCTCTGAATAAACTTCAGACTCTCTGATGGCTGAGCTGCGTGAAGTCTTCAGAGTGGCAGCAGCATGCACTGAGAATGAAACCAGGCAGGCTCCCAGGCCTTTTCTCGTAACCACTACTGAAGAGACACAACTCAGTAAAAGCCAGTGAGTAGATGGGCTCTAGTTAACCTGTGCACCCTCGCTGCATGTGATTGTGCATGCTGTCCTCTGGGCTGTTGTGAAAGGAACTCGGGGGACCCTGCGGCTCTGTGGCTCCTTTGGGTGGTGAATCGTCGCAGCTCTGCCCTCCTTAGAGCGGCCGTCTTGGTGTTCAGGGGTTTCTGCAGTGACTCGGTGCGCCTGGGGTACCCCAGTTCCCGAGAGGACTGGGATGTCACTCCTGCCGTACGATTCTCTCCTGGACTTGGCACCACCGAAACTATTTGCTAATGTTCATTTTAGCCTTTTTTATCGTGGTAAGATACACGTATAAAGTTTTCTGCGTGAGCCATTTTAAGTGGGATTCAGGGCCACTCAGCACGTCATGCAGCCATCACCACCTAATTCTGCTTTTTCCAAAGTTGAAATGTCTCTGTTTCCACACAGGTGGGTGTCATTCAGTACATTCGGTTAAGGTGCTGTTGCTTCTGAATATCCCCAGAAGGAAAACAAACGGGGACATGTAGATACCACTTTGGTTAATGTATGCATTATAGGGAAGAATTTGTGCCGCACTGGAAAACTGGCATTTTTCATGGGGAGCTCTTTTTACACCTCTTAAGCTGTAGAAAACTGATGGTGATGCACAGATAGTTCTTTTTTTATTTAATAATTTTGTGTTTTTATCACCACTTAGTCCTCTTATTACCGGCCCCCCACAATCACCACACTGTGTCCATGTCCACGAGTCCTTTTTCCTTTTTGCTCAGTCCCTCCACCCCCCAACCTCCCCCAGTAGCCGTTGTCTGCTCTCCATCTATGAATCTCTCTGCTTTGCTTGTTTGTTCAGTGTGTTCATTAGATTCCACATACGAGTGAAATCATATGGTATTTGTTTTCCTCTCACTGGTTTATTTCACTTAGCATAATGTTCTTTGGGTCCATCCATGCTGTTGCAAAGGGTAAAACTTTTTTTTACAGCTGAGTAAGTATTCCACTGGGTGACTGTCCCATAGTTGTATCCACTCATCTACTGATGGACTCCTGGGCTGCCTCCATATCTTGGCGATTGTAAACAATGCTGCAATGAACATAGGGCTGCTTATGTTCTTTTGGATGTGTTTTGGGTTCCTTCGGGTGTATTCCCAGAACTGGGATCTCTGTGTCAGAGGCAGATCCATTTTTAATTTTTTGGGGTATCTGCACACTGCTTTCTTTCCCAGTGGCTGCATCAGTCTGCAGTTCTCACCACCAAATGTTTTAAAGCAACTTGCCGCGCACTTTTTTAACTTCAGTTCATCTGATCATTAGAATTTGTGAAATTTCCGCATATGACTTCAAAATACACATTAAGCTACACTACCGTATATGTATGTATATGTATATGTGTGTATATATGTATAGGTATGTGTATATATGTGCGTATATGTGTGTGTATGTATATAAAGTACCCATTTCACGCCATTGTAGGGCTGCGTTCACACTTTGAGAAGTTGGGTCAGAATGAAGAAGCTGTGGACTCCCTTCTCAGAGCCATTTCCTCTGTAATGAAACGGTGGTTGAACCTGAAGTTCTCTCTCCTCCTAGCACAGACTCTCCTTTAATGGAAATGCAGTTGGCCGTGGCTGGTGTAGTTCAGTTGGGCGTCATCCCACAAAACGAAAGGTCTCTGGTTCAATTCCTGGTCAGGATACGTGCCTGGGTTGTGGGTTTGGTCCCCAGTCACTGTGCATACAAGAGGCAACTGAGCGATGTTTCTCTCTCATGTCAATAGTTTTCTTTATCCCTCACCCTCTTTGAAAAAAAAAAAAAAAGTTGAAGTATAATTGACCTTTACTAGTTTCAGGCGTACAACATAGTGATTCGATATTAAGTACGTTATTAAGTGACCCCAGTAAGTCTGCTTACCTGCGGTCACTGTACGAAAGTTATTACAGTGTTATTGGCGGTGTGCACTGGGCTGTTACCACATCCCCATGCTAGTGACGATTTTTCTATGACTCAAGATCAAGGTGATCAAGATCTCTATGTTTCTGCCTTAGAATTCTTGAGCTAGAACGTGGTATGAAAATAGAATGTTAAGTACAACTTGAATGTCTTCCCATTTAACATGATACTTAGAAGTGGTTGTTTTTCTGTAGAATTTACAAAAAGGGATGTGCCAAAATGACTTTAAGTTTTTAAAATTTAGACTTGTGTATCATATGGCTGTGTCTTAAACTATATTCCTTTTAAAAACCAACATTCCGGTGCTGGCCAGGTAGCTCAGTTGGTTAGAGCATCATCCTAGTACGCCAAGGTTTCGGGTTCAGTCTCTAGGCAGGGCACATACAAGAATCAACCAGTGAATGCAGAAATAAGTGAAACAACAAAGCGCGCGCGTGTGTGTGTGTGTGTGTGTCTGTCTGTCTGTCTGTCTGTCTGTCTGTCTGTCTGACTGTCTCCCTTTCCCACCTCCTTTTCCCCCTCTCTCTCTTCCTTTCCAAAAGTCAATTTTTAAGAAGTTTATAGAACCTCACAGTCACTACTTTTGAGTAGACTCAGTACCTCCCCGCCCTCCTGCCCCCACTCCTGGTTCCTGGCTTAACGAGGAGAAAGCGTCCGCACCTGCACCAGCTTTCTCGGTCAGCGCACAGCATCCCTGACTCTCCCAGGTTCTGTACGTGCTGTGCCCACCTGAGCATCTCAGCCCCTGATGAAGAAAAGCCATGGGGAAGGAAATGAAAGACCAGGTTGTCCTTCACCTCTGGGAAAGTCAAACTAACATTGCGTAACAGCCCGCCGGGGAAAGAGGGTGGAGGGCTTTTCTTTTTGTTTTTGCACCTTTTCTGTTTTTGAAGCACTTTCTTTCTCAGGAGTCCTTTCAACCCCCACTGGCTGGGATTCGGTTTCTTTTGTATGTGTTGACTTTCTCTTCACTGGTAAAGAAAGGCTCCAGCCGTAGGAGGGCTGTTGGTTCTTAAATCACAGCCAACCTTGCAACGGGAAAGCGACCTGAAGCCCGAGTCAGCCTCCTGATGGAGATTTGCACACTGCAGTTTGCCTGCTAGAGCACACGGGCATCGGTTTGCAGCAGCATGCAGCATCCCCACAGCCTAATTCATCGCCCCCGAAGAAACCTCATCCTCATTAGCAGTCACCCCCATTCCCAGCCCCTGGCAACCACTCATCTTTCTGCTCTAAAGATTTGCCTGTTCCGGGCGTGTCACGTCAACTCAGCCGTACAATACATGCCTTTGTGGCTGGCTCTCCCGGAGCCCACCTCCTGCGGCCTGTTCTTTCCCTTCCCTCCTTGAAAACTGCCCCGCATTGGCCCGTGTTCCACTTGCTCCTGCCATCCCAGCCACGATTCTGCAGCCAGCCTGCCCCTTCCACTTCTCCCAGCTCCTGCTCCATCATCTGCCACGCCCAGATCTGGCCATCTTCTAGGCCTGCCTGTATTGTCCACTACAGTGACCCCCTGGCCACCGCAGCTATTGAGTATCACTCCTCCACTCACTGTGAAGCCGCATGTGCATAATGGCTTCCATATTGGACATAGAACATGCCCATCATCGCAGTCAGTGACAGGGTCAGGGCTGTTCCAGACAGGTGCTTGGCTGTAAGAATACAAACTGGCTTCATTTATGAGTCATGGTCACTGTACTGGTCCAGCAACTGACAGCACAGGGCAGTAGAGACTGAGGCACAGAGAAGCTGCAGCTCTAAGTAGCAAAGCCAGGTTTTAACCTGGATCCGCCTGGCTGAAGTGCCTGCAGAGCAAAATCCTTAGGGAGTGTCTGGAAGTGCAGCCGAGGTGCCCTGGGGAAAATCCCACTTCTGCAATGGAGCTCCGGGAGTGCCTTAGTCCTCACCAGGGCCCCAGGGCTCACAGATCAATATTCCAGACATAGTGAGTGAGTAAGTGAACAAATACCAAAAAAAAACCCAGTTATGTTTGTAAGCTTCCCAAATAAGGTGCTTCTGGCCCCACAACACATATACACTACATTGGAGTTTTTTGAAAAAATGCCACCCACTTCAGGAAAAGGGGGAGTAACTTATTTTTGGACCTCATTTACAGACTGCTAGCTCCCAGTTCGTACCCCAGTTCTTCACAGGCCCTCAGTGGCCGTGAGATCAATGATAGCCAGGTCCCTTAGAGCCATGTGACAGGGATCCTGCTGCCACAGCTTCTGAGGCAGATCACCAGGGTGGGTCCTCTGGGAGGTGGGGGTGAGCAGGCCCTCTGCTGCCCGGGGGGGGGGGGGGGGGCAAGGGAGCCGAGCTGCCTGTGGCCCTCCAGCACCAAGTCTTTCAGGACACCGTGACCTTTTTAATGAGTCGTTTGAGGGTTTCAGGGTTTTTTAATGGAAAACAACGTAGTTATAGAAGTGGGGAAAGCTGATGTTTAAGATCCTCTTTAAGATTTTTTTTTTAGAGAGGGGAAGGGAGGGAGAGAGAGAAACATTGACGGGTTGCCTCTTCCATGCCCCTGTTCCCCCAACCGGACACGGGGCCCACAATCCAGTCACGTGTCCAGACCAGGAATCAAACCAGCCACCTTTCAGTTCACAGGCCGGCACTCAACCCACTGAGCCACACCAACCAGGGCAGTTTAAGAGCCTGTTAATGTTACCACATCAACTGTGTGACCTTGAGGAAGCAACAGGATTCTCAGCCTCAGACTCCCAGCCTACCCGATAGCAATGAAAACACCCACCTCACAGGGCTGGGAGGAGGGGAGAGTGTCCCAAGCCAAGCACTCGGCACAGTGCCACCCTGGCAAGCCTTCATCCACATTGCTAACGACCCTAAATAAGTGTAAGTTAAAAATGAGCGTTTCCCCATCTCCCACAGCCCATTGATAACTTAAACAGATGGCGTAGGTAGGCTTCCAGAACTCTTCTATATACAAAAATATGTACATACGTAATTTTTGTTAATAAAAACGAGATCATGCCGTAACGTACAGAATGTTCTGCAGCTTGCGTTTTTTCAGTTACTATGTCAGGGCGCCCTTCCGTCCTGGGCACAAACACCAGTTATCGACAACTTGAATCTTTATCGGCTACATAGTATTTCCTGCCTTCTCAGCTGCTCTCCTATTAGACACCGGTTATATCTAGTTTTATCACTGGTATAAATTCTAAGAGCTAATTCAAGGAAGATTCAGGAGCTTCATCAGAGGGATATTAGTTCAGTATCTTTTTTTAATTTAAAGATTTTACTTAACTTTTAGAAAGAGGGGAAGGGAGGGAGAGGAAGAGAAACATCAATGTGTGGTTGCCTTTTACACACCCCCTACTGGGGACATGACTGATGGGGACACCGGCGCACAGTGCCCACGGTGTCATGGTTGACATATGAGACAAATTCACACAGACCACCAAGTCCTGGGGAGGAAAAGGGGCAGCACAGCTACTCCTTCAAGTGGGGAGAGCCTCAGAGCAACTCGGCCACCCTCTCAAGGGGAGAGTGCCTGGACGCTTGCCTAGACAGGCTTTTATTGGGTTTAATTTGCGCAGGAATACAGGTACAGCTCATTAATCATTGTCAAACAGTAAGGATCAAACAGTAGATAGCATACAAAGAACTATTAGGGCTTCTTCTGAGTCAGGTCTATCAGCTAAAAGGTTACAAAACTTTGGGAAACAAACTCATTTCCTGCTCGGACCTTTATCATTTAACTAAGAGCATTCTTAGCAAAGCAGGCTTCCCGGGATTTTACCTATCCTTTCTCAGGCCTGATCGCCTGGGGAGCCCGCCCTTTCCAGCACAGGGCTGCACCACCCTCTGTGTTGTTTCAGGCTTAAGTCAGGCAGAGGAGGCAAGATAGCCAAGGAATTTTAGGAGACTTCTCTCTCGGACTCAGGGGAGTTAGGCTTCATCAAAGCCGAGGAGCAAGGTTCCATCACCCCCTTTCTGCACAGCCCCCCAAGTCCTTCCCTGGGGCCTCCATGTGATCATGCCTGGCTTAGGTCGTTCCCCCCCCTTGGGGATCTTACCTGTCATCGGCTAACTGACCAAGTATTGGAGGCCAGTTATGAAAAAAGGAGCAGAAGTGGCGCTCCTGGCAGGGAGATAAGCTTTGTCTCCTTAGTGACTTATGGTCCGAAGGTTGTTCACTCAGCCTTAGCCATGGTGGCTTTTCAGCTCCTGAAACCAGGCAGGGTGGTTCCCAACACATGACTGATAACCCAGGCCTGCGCCCTGACTGGGAATTGAACCAGCAATGCTTTGGTTCATAGGCCAGCACTCAATCCACTGAGCCACACCAGCCAGGGCTAATGTCTTGTTTTCAAAGCAAGTTCTTATTTTATCTCGTTTGGTTTTCACAGAAACCTGACCAGACAGGCGCTACCCCATTTACAACCAGGAAAACAAATTTGTCAAGAGGAACAGGCTTCCGGAGGATCCCGCCAATCATGGCAGAGGGGACCCAGGACTGTGCCCTCCAGTCACACTTGTCTGTCATGCCTCGGGAGCAGAGGCTGCAAATGCAGGTGTCTGCAGGGGCCAGGCGGGTGACACCAGCAGGTGAAAAACCAATCTAAGGTGACAGGTGACACTTGGCTTGAACCTTGAAGCAAGAATAGGGACCAGCGGGGGCTGTAGTCGAAAGAGAGACATTCTTTGTCGCTGAGCACTTGACTGGTTGACAGAGGATCACAAGCCCCGCTTGCTTGGGCTTCAGCCTCCAAGAGTAGCAAGAAATGCGTGTTTTTCTGTGAAATCTCCCAGATGGCACATGTAGCCAGCCAAGTCAGAACTCTTCTGGCCTCGCGTATGGATTGTGGCTCCTGATCAGGCCCAGACTTCACTTTCTGTTTGTGATTATAAAACAGGGACCTAAAATGTGAGGCATGGTAGCTGGTACCTGACACCGCAGTCACCGAAGGCCCTGCTGTCCCCGTGCCCTGGGAAATGAAGTGGCCCCTTTGAAAAGAAAAGACCATTTTGTTTTGTGGCTCACCCTCCTGACTTCCTTTTGTCTACCTTTACTGCTGGGCATTGGTGAGCAAGCCCTGACCGTCCCCCGTCCCCTGAGCCACCTATGCATACGTGACTGCAGCCTACTCAGACCCGGCGTCTGGGTCAGCATCATGGTTGAGAATGGGACCCCAAGTCACACTCCGTGGGGACCAGTCCCCGCTCTGTCTCTAAGTAGCAGTGTGGTCTCCGGCAGTTCACCTTTCTGCTTGTGCCTCAGTTTCCTTATCTGTAAACCGGAGGCAGTGCTTAGCTCAGGAAACGTTGCCACTCTTCTCCTCTTCTCTCACTTTGCCAAGGGCTGTGCAGGCGCTGGCAGCATAAAGGGAGACCGCAGTGCTTGCCCTAAAGCAGCATGACCTTGACCTAAGTGTGCACAGCAGTCAGCAAAAAGCTGGTGACTCTGGGGCAGTGGAAGCCTTTCTCCCATCACGTGTTCTTCAAGTTTTGGAATCTTTAAAGTTCCCAAGTGCCCCGAGGGCTGGGTTCCCTGACTCCTTTGGGGCGCGGCTGCTGGCGGCTCACCTCCTTTTCTTCCTGCCAGGGACTCGTGGTCAACTCGGACCGAACTCGGGCCGAACTCGGGCCTGTCTTACTGAGCCGGACAGAACCTGCTGGCTCTTCAGCCCTTTCCTGTGGGCCCACTGCCTCGTCCTCTGGCGGTTCACTTCAACCCAGGACCCACCTTCCAGATGAGAGGAAGATCCCGGGCAACTCTCCTGGGCAGAGACTCCCTCTTCCTGTGGTCCCAACGTACTGTGGTCCAGGTTCAAGTGCACGTCCCCCTGGAGGGTCCCAGTGGCCTTGTCCAGTCCATAGGCCTATGCCTACATCCTCTCTGCCTCTGCTGAGCCATGACCATGGGGCACGGATCCCTGGGCTTACTGTGACCTCATTTATATGAAATGTCCAGAATAGACAAATCCACAGAAAGAGTGTGGTCGTGGGGTCTATTAATCCACCCAGGCTGCCGAACAAAGTACCACAGACCAGGGGACTTAGACAATGCAAGTGTGTCTTCTCTCAGCTCTGGAGGCCGGAAGGCAGAGAGCAGTGTTGAGAGGGCTGGTCCCCCTCTGAGGCCTCTCCTTCTCCTTGGCTGGTAGACGGCCTCCTTCCCCCGTGTCTGCACACGGGCTCCCCTCTGTGTCTGTGTCCTAATCGCTTCTCACGACACTGGTCACACTGGACTAGGGCCCACTCTACTGGCCTCACTTTGCCTCTTTAAAGACGGTGTTTCCGAATCGGTCACGTTCTGAAGTGCTGGGGCCAGGACTTCAGCGTGAGAAGGGAGGTTAAGGGGGCACACAGTCCAGCCCTTGACACAGGAGGACTGGGGAGTGACTGCTGGTGAACACGGAGCCTCTGTTTGGGGCGATGAAAATGTTCTCGAATGAGTGATAATCAATGGTGAAAACCGCTGCCGTACTCTGAAGGGGTGCGCTTTGCCCTGGTAAGAGGAGCCTGGTTTGCAGAGGGAGGAGAACATGGGGTGCAACCAGCTGGCAGGCTGGCAGGGGTCCCGTTACCGGGGGCCTCCCAAACCCCAGCAGCCCCCCGCATGTCTGCCCCCCACGGAAGACTTTGCCCTTCTCCACAATGTCCAGCATGAGAGCCAACACTGCAGACCCTTCTGACTGGGATCGGAATGGGGACAGTTTGTTTATTTACTTGTTTATTCATCAGTCTTCACTTGAGGACATGCTTATTGATTTACTGGTTTTAGAGAAAGAGCAGGGGGAGGGACAGGGACAGAAACATCTACACAAGAAAGCAACATCGATCGGTTGCCTCTGGAATGCGTTCCGACTGGAATCGAACCCGCAGCCCAGGCATGTGCCCTGACTGGGACTTGAACCCATGACCTTTCGGTTTACAGATGATGCTCCAACCGACTGAGCCACACTGGCCAGGGCAGGACACTTTTTAAACCTCCGAGGGCCAACTTCCTTCCCTGGCGGGCACTTAGCCGTGTAACAGACGCAGCTCAGGGTGACCTCTTGGTTATCGATACACAGGGCGTCTCCCGTGTGCCAGGCACTGTTCTAAGTCCTGGTCAAGCAGTGTGTCACTTGGCTCTTCAAACAATCTGGTGAGATCGGTACCATTTTAAAGCCACGCTGCCCACACAGCCAATAAACGGCAGAGTCAGAACTCGGACCCTGGCAGCCTGGCTCCGGGGCCTGTGCTGTGACCCACGACTGCGCTGCTTTGTAACAGCCCTACGAGTTGGAGCGTATCAGTCTGTTGTCCTCATTGTACAGATGAGGACACTGACGCCCAGCAAGGTCCGTGACTCGGCGTGGGTCACACCGTGAGTCAGGGTGGTGGGAACGGTGTGGGCAAGTGCATGTGGGTAAGTGGCCTTGGTGCCTGGGAAACCACAGGGACAAAGTCTGGGGGCAGGTGGGTCTGGCGGGGAGGCTGTGATTGGGGAGAGGCAGGGCTCAGGGCCGGGCCCCTGCCTCTCGCCGCCTGGGTGCCCAGGCTCAGCCCTGCTCCCCCCAGCTCTCAACCCACCCCTGGAGGCGGCTCTTTGGCAAGGCTGCGGGACAGCCGGCCCTGCCAGGGGGGTCAGGGACAGTGTCATGAGTGCCAAAGAGACATCCAAGGGGTTGCCCGGGGGCAGAGCGCCAGTGTCCCTGGGAAGCCACCTCCCAGCTTGGGGCGGAGTGCGGCAGAAACCCTCGTGACCTTGTGGCTGACATTCTTTAGTGGCCACGTGGCCCCAACTGGCAGGGACAGCTGCAGACAGGGGCCGGACCAGCTTTGTTCCCAGGGTGGCCCTCCATCGGGCCCTACTCAACTGGTGCTGCTTTCCTTCCCTGGGCTCAGTGGACAGCTGGCACTGTGGGTCCCCCGCCATGAGAGTCTAGAGGCAGCGAGCCACCAGGGTCTGTCCGTGTGGGGCTCTGGGAGGATGGGACAGGACCAGACGAAGCAGCAGATCGAGAAGGGGCTCCAGCTGTACCAGTCTAACCAGACAGAGAAGGCGCTGCAGGTGTGGATGAAGGTGCTGGAGAAGAGCTCGGACCTCGTGGGGCGCTTCCGAGTGCTCGGCTGCCTGGTCACTGCCCATTCGGAGATGGGCCGCTACAAGGAGATGCTGAAGGTGGGAGTGCTGCCGGTGTAGGAGGGTGGGGCAAAGCGGGGTTTCTCCAGGGTTTCCCGGCCTCTCTCCTGAGTCCTCAGGCTCATAGGCCCACAAGCTAGCAGCCAGGGACCGAGGCTCTGAATCCACGCCTGATGCCCTGGGTTTTTGATGCTGAATCTTGGTATGGAATTCAGGCTTGTGGCCTTGAACTTCAGGGTTCAGGGGGTCTCAAGTCCAGGAGTCTAGGTTCCAGACTTCCTGTTTGGGGCCCCGGGTCTGAGTCTGGGGGGCACCGGCTCCAGGTTTGAGGCTGGGGGAAGAAAGGTGAAAGCTCTGGGTCTGAGCTTGGGAGGGGGAGGCTCCCGGGCTGAAGCTTCCACTCAATGGCCCGGAGCAGAGAGTGCACCTGAGGCTGGATGTGGAAAGCTGGGGTCTAAGCTTCAGGGTATGAGGCTTTCGGGGATGGAGGCTCCAGTCCGAGGCTCAGGCTGACAGCCGCATGCCCACCACCCCTGCGGACAGTTTGCCGTGGTGCAGATCGACACCGCTCGGGAGCTGGAGGATGCCAACTTCCTCCTGGAGAGCTACCTGAACCTGGCGCGCAGCAACGAGAAGCTGTGTGAGTTTCACAAGACCATCTCCTACTGCAAGACCTGCCTCGGCCTGCCTGGCACCAGGGCAGGCGCCCAGCTCGGAGGCCAGGTCAGCCTGAGCATGGGCAACGCCTTCCTGGGCCTCAGCCTCTTCCAGAAGGCCCTGGAGAGCTTCGAGAAGGCCCTGCGCTATGCCCACAACAACGATGATGCCATGCTTGAGTGCCGCGTCTGCTGCAGCCTGGGCAGCTTCTACGCCCAGGTCAAGGTGCGTGCGGGCCCCAGGGGAGGGCGATGGTGGGTGCGGGCTTCCCTTGCATTACCTCGTTCATTCAGTCCTGTTTAGGTGGGGACAAGGCGGATGAGAGTCTGAGAATCCGAGAGGGAAAACGCTTACCCAGGGAGGTAAAGACTGGGTTAGGAATGACAGAGCCAGAATTCAAACCTGGACCTGTCTGTCTGACTCTCTGGGGGAATGGGAGGCTCCTGTCTGAGGGCCGGCCACGCACCTGCTCTGCCGCGTGCCTGCCGTGTGACCCTGGCCTCGGCACCTCCCCTCTCTGAACCTTGGTAGGTGCATCTGTATGACGACGGAGAGCAGGACCCACTGTACAGCATGTTTGTAAGGGTTCACTCATCAAATAACTATTGAGCATTTGCCATTTCCCAGGCACTTTTGGCCTGGGGTGCTGCGCTGAAAACCACAGCAAAGTCCCGGGCCTCAGGAAGCTTGCTCCCTAGTTGGGGGATAAGGATAAACACAGTGAGTAAGTCGATTATGTAGCCTGCCAGAAAGTGCTTCTTCAGGGGAGGGGAAGCAGGGCAGGGGCTGAGAGGGGGCACTGCAGCGTCAAACAACTGGATGTCGGAAGGCCTCCTAGAGGTGATGTAGGTGACTTGAAGATGAGAGGGTGAGCCATGTAGAAATCCGGAGAAAACATGGGAAAGAGGGAACAGCTAAGGCAAAGCTCTGCCCTGGTGGAGCACACCGGCCATGTTCCCGGGAGGACGGAGGCCAGCACAGCTGCAGCAGACGGTGAGAGGGGGTTGGAGGTGGAGGTCGCAGGGTAGGGGGGGGGCGGTTGGGGGAGGTGGGAGGGGAGAAGGCAGATTGTGAACTAGCTGATGGGGTCAGTGACCACAGGCTCCTGGTCCTGAGCCTTTGTTCTTTCTCTAGGCACCCAGGCTGCGCTTGGCCCTGGCAGGTGTTAATACCTGGCACATAGGAGACGCCTGGTAAACCTGGGGGCAAATGAGCACATAGACGGTTCGGAAGCGGAGCTGGGTTGTGAGGAAGGGAGAGTCTCCCAGGATGACTCTGAGGGTTCTGTTTTCAGCAACTAGACTGACAGGGAAGCCATTCACTGGCTACAGGAGGGTCGGAGAGAAATGGGGACGTTTTCAAACCCTTTTTTTATTGTGAAGAAAATGAACCATACAGGAAGGTCCAGAGAGTAGTGTATAGATCTCTACATATCCTTTTAGAATGAACAGTTATTAATATTTTGCCATATTTGGTGTATGCATTTTTTAATTTTCATTAAAAAATTTTTTAATTGCAGTTGACATTCGATATTAGTTTCAGGTATACAGCACACTGGTTAGACATTATATACCTTTTTTAAAAAAGATTTTATTTATTTATCTTTAGAGGGGAAAGGAAGGGAAGAGGGAGAGAAATATCAATGTATGGTTGCCTCTCATGTGTCCCCTGCTGGGAACTGGCCTGCAACTCAGGCATGTGCCCTGACTAGGAATTGAACCAGCAACCCTTTGGTTCGCAGGCTGGTGCTCAATCTACTGAGCCACACCAGCCAGGGTTTATATTTCTTATATATAAGGACACTTTCTTACATAATCGCAATTCTATTATTATACATACCATAATGAACCTCTTTCTTTATCTTAAATTTCTGTTCTTATCCTGAAAACATGCCTTTACCCTTGGCTCCCTGATCTGGAACACAAGCAGGAGTTGTACCTTATGTCTCTTAAGTCTCTTTTGGTAGAAAATTCCTACCCTCCCCTTTTATTCTCCATCATTTATTGAAGAAGTCAGATTACCAGCCTTGTAGAATGTTCCACCGTATTGTCTCATTGCTTCCTCAAGGAGTCCTGTAGTAATTATTCCTTTATCTCTTTTCCTCCCTATCACCTGGAATTTAAATAATGACTTGTTTAGGCCCTGGCTGGGATGTTCAGTGGGTTGGAGCGTCGCCCTAATACACCAGGGTCATGAGTTCCATTCCCAGTCAGGACACATGCAGGGACCAACCAGTGAGTGCATGGATGGGTGGAGCAACGGGTCGATGTTTCTCTCTGTCTCCATCTCTCTCACAAATCAATAAAAATACATACATACATGCATGCATGCATGATGACTTGGTTAGATCGAGGTGACACACTCTTGGTAAGGATGCTGCACGAACAGGGCCGTGTTCTTCATGCCACATCATGTTGGGTGTTGAGGGAGTAACTAACTACCTGATCCTCCGTTGTAAGGTTTGGTTTCGCCTTTCTTGACCAGCAGGTGAACTTGTCGGGTGACACTGGCACCCCGGGAACGTTCTGTTCTACAGTGACATTTACCATAATGGTTTTAGCGTCCACTGATGATGTTTCCTGCCTGGATTGATTCATTCACTTGAACTCTGATAAAATGGCCATTTCCAAGTTCTCTCCTTCCTGCTACAGTTATTAGCTGGGACTTTTCTATACGGAAGAACTTGTCCTGGTCTATCAGGGCTAGTTGGTTACTTTGAAATACAGTCTCTAAAGGAAGGGCCGAGATACCGTTAAATACTTCCTCCTTTTCCTTAGTCACCGATTTCAGAATAAGTTGAGGGTCACACTTATCTGACTTGCTTCCTCTTTCTGGAGCATTACTGTGAAATCATGGATTTTCTGTAGAGTCAGTATCCTTCAGTCAATGCAGTCATTGTTCTTTTTGCTGTTCATGTTCTCTAGCTTCAGTGAGTGGGATTCCCTCCGGTCTGGTTCCAGGGCCCTTTGACAAGAGCCACTTGGTCTCAGATAGGGCTCTGCTTTCTGGCACAATACAGTGTCCTGGGCTCATTTTCTATCTTCCTTGCCTTAGACCTGGAATCGGCCATGTCCTCGGGTTCTTTTTAGTGGGAAACGGCATTTAAAGGCAAACTGTGGCCTCTCAGCACGCTCCTTGTTGCTGGGTTGTCGTTGCCTCTGAATCTTTTCAGTTGCCAGGATGTTACATGGTGATGTTTCCAATTCACATCTAAGTTTCAGGATTTAACTTATTTTAAACTTGATTCTCTTTTCTCTTAGACTGAAAATCTTGGTTTCTAACAGTGCAATTAAATATTTTATCCTACAAAACACATTAAAAAGTTTCAAAAGATAATACCAATATTACTAAAAAAGTGACTGAAGGAAGTCTAAGATTCCTTTGCTGTGTTTTGGATTAATACATCCCACCATGGAGGTGCTATCCAAGTATATGTACTGAGTTTACTTGAAATAACTTTTGTTTTTTGTTTTGTTTTGTTTTGTTTGACTATGAGGAGACATTTATCGAAGCTGTGGACAGTGAAACAAGGAAGGGCTTAGTATAGAAGAAGTAACAGGAGAGCTCATGGCTACCTGAGCTCGCTGGGAAGTCAGAGAAGGGGGGCTTTGGGGACAGGTGCAGGGGATTCTCCTGGGACCAGCTGCCAGCTGCCCACTACTTCAGAGTTTAGGGGACATGTGCCTGTGAAGAAAGAAGTGGGGGTGGGAGGAGAAGGAAGGAAAGGGAAGGAAATCTCAAGTTTTTTTCCATGTGGTTATAGCTAATATAGTATTAATATAATGCAATATACTATATTATGATGAAATATAGTATATTGCATTGCATTATATGTAATGATATATTATAACAATTCTATTATAATATGTATTTATCATTATCATAATTACAATATAATAATATACAATTAGAGTGATTTAAAGCTTTTTAAAATTAAATGTATTTATTTGTTTTTAAATATTTTACTTACTTTATATTTTCGAGAGGGGAAGGGAGAGGGAAAGAAAGGGAGAGAAACATCAATGTGTGGTTGCCTCTCATGCGCCCCCCACTGGGGACCTGACTGGCAACTCAGGCATGTGCCCTGACTGGGAATAGAACCGGTGACCTTTCCGATTTGCAGGCCGGTGCGGAATCCACTGAGCCACACCAGCCAGAGCTAAATTTATTTTTTAAAAACTATAGAATATTTATATGGCTTCAAGTTTAAAAGCGCATAACCAAATTGGTAAGGAGCGGGTTTCTGTTGGGGTTATTGAGAATTCTCTTTTGGTCGTATTAACTCCGAGGTGCTGGTTGGATACGCAGTGAAAGAGCAAAGAGGCTTTTATGTGAAGGATCTGAAGCAGTTGTAGCCAAAGGAGACGTGAGGTCGAAGAAGATTGTTGGATTTTGAGTTTTGTTTTCCTGTCTTAAATGAGCTGAGACGCGCTGATAGGATTTGTCCTAGAGCCCCAGGAAGGACTCACACGGGACAGGGGTGGGGAGCCCTCCTCCTCAGGAGCAGGAGGGAAGCAGAGGAGTCCACAGGGTGGATCTGATGGATAAGCTGCTTAACAGAGCTTCTCTCTGCTTTCCTTCTGTTTTCCCAGTGGAGCGTGAGGTGAGGTCGTCAGCTCAGGGGGCGCAGGTAGAAAGGCCTTTCGGAGGTTTGCAAAGAAAGGGTGAGAGACTGGTTCCACTGCCTCAGTGAGTCCGAGCGGGGCAATCAGTCACGGAGCCTTCGGGGAGCAGCTGCTGCAGCTACTGGAGGCAACTGCGAGCGAGAGGGGTGGGGCTGGGGCTCTGGTCTCCCGTGACCCCCACCCTTCCGTGTGTCTGGGAAGCTGACAGGCCCAACTGGGACTGTGTGAGAAGGGAAGCCAGTTGTATATTCTTGCCTATTCATTCATTCATTCATTCATTCATTCAGCAATATTTATTGCGTATCTACTAAGTGCCAGGAACTGAGCAGTGGGTTGTTCTCCAACATCGGCAAACCAGGTGAAAATCCCTGAATTCGTGGAGCCTTTGCACCGGCTGTTCCCTCTGCCTGGATCACTCTTTCCCGGGACTCCAGAAAGAATGAGTCAATAGCCAGTGGGGTCTAGGGCCCCCTGACTGCCAGAGAAGCCAGGGCCTGCAGCCCTCAACCTCGGCAGCTCCTCAGACTCAGCGTGCCCCCTCCCACCCTGCCCCCTCCCTGTGTCCCTGCAGGACTACGAGAAAGCCCTGTTCTTCCCCTGCAAGGCCGCAGAGCTCGTCAATGACTATGGCAAAGGCTGGAGCCTCAAGTACCGGGCCATGAGCCAGTACCACATGGCTGTGGCATATCGCCTACTGGGTCACCTGGGCAGTGCCATGGACTGTTGTGAGGTGGGGCAGCAGGGCAGGGGGGCGGGTGGTGGTGTGAGCCAGAGTCTGGGGCCCAGAGCAGGTGGGCCTCCTCCTTCCAGATCAGCCCCAAGTCTTGGCCCTTGTCCAACCTTTCTATAGCTGAGACCCTGAACGATGCATGTTTCCCCCGCCCCCAAACCTCCAAACCTCACTCCTTTCCAGCTCATTCTCAGGGGCGTGGGCTTCTCTCTGCCCCCCCCCCCCATCCTCTGTGGGACACTTTAAGTAGGAAGCAAACCAGTCTCTGAAGTTCCGCTGACCTGGGTTCACATCCTAGCTTCGCCCCTTACTAGCCAGGCGGCCCCGATGGAGTCATTTCTGCTCTCTGAGCATGTTTGCACTTCGCTGAGACCCCTCTGGTTTGGTGTGTGGGGCCTGAGAACCGGGACTGGTGTATTGGGCTCTGAGGACGTCGGTGATCCCTGGGCTGCCGGTCAGAGGAGCCCCCTGGGCGAGGGCGCCCCAGGGTTGGGGGCAGGCGGGCACACCTGGGTGACAGGCCTCTATCACAGGAGTCTATGAAGATTGCGCTGCAGCATGGTGACCGGCCACTACAGGCTCTCTGCCTGCTCTGCTTTGCTGACATCCACCGGAGCCGTGGGGACCTGGAGGTGGGGTCACCGGGAAGCGGGGGTCGGGGCTGTGGGCCTGGCCCAGCCTGACCCCACCCCCACCGGCTGTGCAGACAGCCTTCCCCAGGTACGACTCCGCCATGAGCATCATGACCGAGATCGGAAACCGCCTGGGCCAGGTGCAGGTGCTGCTGGGTGTGGCCAAGTGCTGGGTGGCCAGGAAGGCGCTGGACAAGGTGAGATTGGGTCCAGTCCTGTGTCCCCCAGCGCTCCCAGTGCTCCCAGCCAACAATCTGTGTGTCTGGTGCTGGGCAGGGCTCTTCCAGACACTTTGTCTGGTGTGAGCCCCACCGCAGTCCCAGCGTCCTGAGTCAGCTTCCAGGCTCAGAGGAGGCCCTGGCGTTGCCCTGTCACACGGCTAGTGAAGGGCCAGAGCTGGGGTTTGAACTCAGGATGCTTTAACTGCTTCCCAGGATTTCACAGCACCTGCAAGACAGACATATTTTCCCCTTCTGTATCTGGGTAAACCGAGGCAGGCGGTAACTTGCCCACACAGCTCTTGCCACAGCAGCCCAGTCTCTTCCCACTGTCTTTGCGCCCGGGACGGCCGCCCGCCCATGTCACCCCCCCCAGTGCCTGCCCTGCTTCCTTTCCCACAGGCCAAGGCCTCTGTCAGGCAGCTCTGTCCACAGCCTTGGCCTGTGCTCGCCTTCCAGGCTCTGGATGTCACTGAGAGAGCCCAGGACCTGGCCGAGGAGGTGGGGAACAAGGTCAGACCTGCTTCCGTCTCCCGGGTCTGGAGTCAAGAGCCCAAGGTGGGACCTTGGGTGGGTGGAAAGGGCCCCTCGAGTCCGCTCCTGCCCCGAGCGCTTCCTGATCTCCACGAGTTGCCCAGCCATCCCCCGCCTCAGCTGTCCCCCTCCAGAACGCTTCGAGGGCTGGGCAAGAATTCCGCAGCTCAGAGGATATCGGAAGTCCTAGGTCTTCTTCTTTTTCGTTTTTTAAAGATTTTATTTATTTATTTTTAGAGGGAGGGGAGGGGAGGGAGAAACAGTGGGAGAGAAACATCAGTGTAAGAGAAATATCGATTGGTTGTCTCTCGTACGCACCCTGACCTGGGACTGAGCCTGCAACTCAGGTATGTGCCCTGACCTGGAATCGAACCAGCGACCTTTGGCTTTGAGGGCCAATACCCAACCAACTGAGCTGCACCAGTGAGGACCTCAGGACCTTCTTGGTGGTCATTGAAACTTCTAACAGTGACCTCCATTCACTGAGAGACGGCACCACAGGTGTCCTGTAGGCATCCCTCCCAGGCCTCACTGCTTCCCCGCACGACGGGTGGAGCAAGCCCATTTCCCAGACAAGAAAAGTGAGGATCAGAGGGGTTCTCGAGGGCCCGCTGCCTGGTAACTGGTCTGTCTTAACTCCAAAGATGTATGGCCTCTCCAAATTTAATAATTGTATCCAATCCTTTAAGTATTGGAAATAGGCTCAGTGTTTCTCAAAGTCTTCTAGAAGATGTGCATTTCTCTGGGATCGGGTAATAGTCCAACTGAAATGCCAAATAAATGTGCCTTTGGCTTGGTTATAGCCACTCGGGTCTACCCAATGTCCAGGGTTGATCAGAGATGCTAATAAGCTGTTTTTGTTTTTAAAATTTTATTTATTCTTAGAGGGGAAGGGAAGGAGAGAAACATCAGTGTGTGGCTGCCTCTTGCACACCCCCTACTGGGGACCTGGCCACACAGGCATGTGCCCTGAGTAGGACTTGAACCAGCGACCTGTTGGTTCACAGGCTGACATTCAATCCACTGAGCCACACTAGCCGCCATTAAATGCTAGCAAGCTGTTGTTACAGTTAACTAATGGAACCAGGAAAACAGTTATGGAGTCAACACAGCAGCTTTGGTCAATAAAACCCTTCAAAAACATGGGATCCCCAGCTGGCACTAGGGGTGAAGACCACTGACCTCAGCACCCCCTCTTTCTGCATGAGAGGACAGCAAGGCCCAGAGAGGGCAGGGCATTTTCCTTAGGTCCATCAGCCGGGCAGGAATATGCCCAAGACTGGACCCCGTATGACCTGACTGCCTGGTGACCCCTCGGGGAGGGAGGCGGGACGGCCGCCCACCAGCACTGACTTGGTCTCGTCCCCTCTGCCCGTCTCCTGCCCCTGCCGGCCCAGCTGAGCCAGCTGAAGCTGCACTGTCTGAGTGAGAGCATCTACCGCAGCAAGGGGCTGCAGCGGGAGCTGCGTGCCCACGTGGTGCGCTTCCACGAGTGTGTGGAGGAGACTGAGCTCTACTGCGGCCTGTGCGGGGAGTCCATCGGCGAGAGGAACAACCGGCTGCAGGCCCTGCCCTGCTCCCACATCTTCCACCTCCGGTGAGGGCTCCTGTGGCCGGGGCAGGGGCGTGTGGGCCTCTTCGGGTGCTCTGGGGCCTAATCACAATAGTAATACTAAACAGCAGACACTTGCGGAGTGCTTTCTGCGTCCCAAGTGTTCCTCAAAACTTCCCGTATTTTGACTCACTGAATCCTTTCAGTGGCCCTGTGAGGTGGCCTTTCTTAAGGTCCTTCTCCCCAAAGAGAATTCAGAGAGGCCCCTGAAAAGTCGGCGTTCAGACACCTGGAAGTGCACCCCTTTCTGGGCCAGTGCAGTGGGCAAGCAGTGTTGCAGGCAGGGGCCTGGGGCCATCTTCCCTCGGCACCTCCCATGCCCCCGCAGAGGGAAGGGTAGGAGGGAGAGGCCCTGGCCCACGATGGAAGGACAGGCTCAGGGAGTGGACGGAGCCCTTTGCCTCCCAAGGTGCCTGCAGAACAACGGGACACGGAGCTGCCCCAACTGTCGCCGCTCATCCATGAAGCCTGGCTTTGTGTGACTCTGTCAGCAGCCGTGGGCTCCTGCCTCAGCTGCCCTGCTCCTGCTCCACCATCGCACTGCCCCCCCCCCCCGACTGGCCACGTCTAGGACGCCCCCTTACTCCCGGGAAAGCCACCAGGGCCTCCTCGGGCCTCCGCCAGGGCCCGGGGCCTGCCCACTGCTGCTCCTCAAGGCCTTGCGCTCCTCCCACCTCTTTTGCTCTTTATAGAAAAATAAACAATTTGTACCTGGTCTTGGCGATCCTGACTTTCCCTGCCCGAGGTCCAAGAGGGTGGGGGGCGGTGGAGCGAGGCTCCCCACCTGAGCCTCCTCAGACACACGCGTCCCTCTGCGCACTTGTGTGAGTGCCTCCAGCTGCGCTTCCACGTTCTTGGGATGCCAGTGAGCCAGAGACAACGATCCCTGTGGGGAGGAGGATGTGACCAACAGAAACATAATAACTGAGCAACATACACAGTCAGTTAGAAAGATGTTATGGTTTGAGTGTGTCCTCCAAAGTCCTTGTGTTGAAGCCCTGACCCTGCCCCGCCGAGACCGCATGAAAAGATAAGGCCTTTAAGGTGGAAATTAAGGTTCAATGAGGCCATAAGGGTGGGGCCCTAATCCATTAGATGAATACCCTTATAGAAGAGGAGGAGACTCCAGAGAGCTTTCGCTGTCCCTCCATGCTGCACGAAGAAAAGGCTGTGTGGGGACACAGGAAGACGGCAGCTATCTGCGAGCCAGGAAGAGAGCCTTCACTGGAAACCTGATTTGTTAGCACCTGGATCTTGGGCTTTCCAACCAGCAGAATCGTGAGGAAATAAATTCTGTTGTTTAAGCCCACCCATTCTCTGGTGTTTTGTTATTGCAGAAGTAATGGCAAAAACAAGTGGGCTATCACAACAGTGATGAGTGGTTTGAGACAACGAAGAATCAAGCAGTGTTCCTCTACCTCATCTTCATCCCTTCCCTTCTCTTCTGCCCTAACACCATGAGGTGGGACGAGCAAGACAGGCATCCTTGGGGAGGGTGGCTTGGTGTGAGGCATTGGGGCCCCAGCAGTCAGAGCCCAGGGGAAGCTCCCGTGTGGGCAGGGCCTGCCTGGGGAAAGGAGAGTGGCCGCACATATGGTGCCTCACTCTGGGGTGTCAGAGCCCACGCAGGGTGAGAAAGGAGCTCAGAGGGCAAGGCCTGGTGCTGGGTATTGGCGCCAAGCAAGGTGAGGAGGACTCCACGCAGATGGTGGTCAGGAGTGGAGCCTGAGAAGGGCATCTGCACACAGGCCAGCCTGGTGTGCTATGATGGAGCCAGAGCAGGGAGGTGAGGGCGCTCTGGAGGAGAAAGGCCTCACGTGGGGACCGGTGCCTATTCAAAGGGACCAGGGCATCCACTCGGTGGTGGCGGGTGGGGTGCCGCCCAGCGCAGAGCACCAAGCTGGGTACAGAGGGGCAGCCTGGTGTGGGTCTTTAGGGCCTAAGCCAGGTAAGGACACAGCCAAGTTAAGGGAGGTCAGGTGTGAGGTGTCAGAGCTTGAGTAGGATGAACAGGGTCTGTGCGTGTGGGGCATCCGAACCAAGAGAGCGTGGACAGAAATCTGGGCATGGAAGGAAGTGGCCATGAGAAATTGCTTACATAGAGGGGATTGGTCACATGAGTAACTATACTCAGGGTAGTGGGACCCAGGTTACTATTTTTTTTTCTTTTCTTTTTTTTTTATTGATTATGCTGTTACAGTTGTTCTATTCCCCCTTTATTCCCCTCCACCCTACCCCCCATCCCCACCATCACCCCCCTTTAGTTTATGACCATGTGTCTCAAGTCCTTTAGATTCTATATTTCCCATGCTATTCTTGCCCCCCCCATCTATTTTCTATCTACTGTCTATGCTACTTATTTTCTGTACCTTCTACCCCTTCTCCTCCTCCCACTCCCCTGTTGCTAACCCTCCTTGAGATCTTCATTTCTATGTTTCCACTCCTGATCTAGCTGTCCTTTTAGTTTGCTTTCGTTTTAGGTGTGGTTGTTAATAACTGTGAGTTTGTTGTCCTTTCACTGTTCATGTTTCTTTAACTTCTTTTTCTTAGATAAGTCCCTTTAACATTTCATATAATAAGGGCTTGGTGATGATGAACTCCTTGAATTTGATCTTATCTGAGAAGCACCTTATCTGTCCTTCCATTTTAAATGAAAGTTTTGCTGGATAGAGCAATCTTGGTTGTAGGTCTTTAGATTTCATGACTTGGAATACCTCTTTCCAGCCCCTTCTTGCCTGTAAGGTCTCTTTTGAGAAATCGCTGACAGTCTGATGGGGACTCCTTTGTAGGTGACTGTCCCCTTAGCTCTTGCTGCTTCTAGGATTCTCTCCTTCATTTGAATCTTGGCTAATGTAATTACGATGTGCCTTGGTGTGTTCCTTCTTGGGTCCAACTTCTTTGGTACTCTCTGAGCTTCCTGGATTTCCTGGAAGTCTATTTCCTTTGCCAGATTGGGGGAAATTCTCCCTTTATTATTTGTTCAAATGCGTTTTCCACTGGTGGCTGTGCCTTTCCCCCTTCTGGTACCCCTATAATTCGGATGTTGGAGCATTTAAAGATGTCCTGGAGGTTCCTAAGACTCTCCTCATTTCTTTGAATTCTTGCTTCTTGACTCTTTTCTGTTTGGCCATTATTTGCTTTCTTCTGGTCCACTCCATTGATTTGAGTCCCAGTTTCCTTTTCCTTGCTATTGGTGTCCTGTGCAATTCCATTCATTTCAATTAGTTTCGCCTTCATATATTTGTCTAATTTGTCTGTATAATCAACCAGTTCTGTGAGGATCCTGATCACCAATGTTTTAAACTGTGCGTCTGTGAGTTTTGCTATTTCTTCATCGCTTAGATTTATTGGCTCTGGGGCTCTGAGATCCTCCTGCGCCATTCTTGGTCTGTTCGGGCCCTTTAAGTATGAGAAGTGGCGCCTTGGATTCCCAGGTCGCTGGGTTGTGACGCTGTATGTGGGGGCGTGGCCAGAGCGGGGAAATGGCGACCCCCTCTGCCGCTTCTCACAGCTGGGTGCGGAGGAGCAGTGCCTTAGGTGGTTCCCCTGGGCCGGGCCACTCAGAGTCGCTGGGTTATGACGCTGTATGTGGAGGTGGTGTCAGAGCAGGGAAATGGCGGCGCCCTCCACTGCCGCTTGCCGTGGGGACCTGCCGGCCCGGTCCAACCGCCCACTCCCTCGCCTGTCCACCCGCGCACAAATGCGCGACCTCAGTCAACACGCAGCCCCGGGCCCGGCTGTCTCCCCCGCGGTCGCCCGCCTGGTTGCTCGCTGGGTCGCTCACTAGGTCTGACCCTGCGCCTGGATTCCGCGGGCCTGAGTGTGTCTGGCCGAGTCCTCCTGTGCAACCCTGCTCCGCCAGCCGCTGGTTTCGCCCCTTACCGGTCAGACTGAAGAATTTGTTGTTAACGGACTTCCGAAAAGTTCAATTTTCCGTGTTTTGGCTGTGTTTTCTATTGCTAATATTTAGTTTTCTCTAATCTTGGTTGTGTGAGAAGGCATGACACATCCACCTATGCCTCCATCTTGGCGGAAGTCCCCCCAGGTTACTATTGAAAAACAGTCATGAATAAGAAAAGGAAAAACACCAGAACTGGAATTGTAGGAATCAATGTGGACTCATGGATGTCAAAATATATACCTAAAGAGAGAAAGAAGCACAGGGTGGGGTAAAAGTAGGTTTACCATTGTGAGTATGCAAAACACAGAGTTTATTCTTTTTAAAAAAGGTTTTATTTATGTATTAATAATTTTTTATTGATTGATTTTTTTTAAAAAGATTTTGTTTATTCATTTTCAGAGAGAGGGGAAGGGAGGGAGAAAGAGAGAGAGAGAGAGAAACATCAATGTGTGAGAGAAACATCGATCAGTTGCTTCTTGCACACCCCCATCCAGGTACCTGGCCCACAACCCAGTCATGTGCCCTGACTGGGAACTGAACCAGCGACCTTTCAGTTTGTGGGCGGATGCCCAACCCATTGAGCCACACCATTCAGGGCTACAGAGTTTATTCTTGTATTATTATTCAGTAATCATTGTATTATTTTCCATATGAACAACTGCAAACCTGCTTTTTCCCAACTCGGTATAGTTACACTTGCATGTTCATGTGTGTATTGGCCTGGTAGCAGTGACACGCCAATAGTAATGAGCGCATCTAGCACCCAGATCTTGGCTTCTAAAAGGAATCAAGGTTCTTGGGGGGAAATGGGCGATTCTAGGCCCGGACCAGGGAAGGTACAAGATGCGACTGGAATATCTTGGGTCAGACAGCAAAGGAAGTTGAAAGAATGATGAGGCTAATTCAAAAGGACACAAGAGCCAGTTTAAATGGGCTCTCATTGGTCCATTAATAATGACTATCTTAGCTCGGGCTGCCATAACACAATCCCATAGACTGGGTGGCTTAACCAAGTGAAATTTATTTTCTCGGAGTTCTGGAGACTGGAAGTGCAAGATCAAGGTGCCAGCAGGGCTGGTGTCTGGTGAGGGCTCTCTCTTTGGGTTACAGATGGTCACCTTCTCATTGTCCTCACAGTGCCTTTCTCTGTGCTTGTGAGGAGATAGATCTCTCTTCCTCTTCTTATAGGGCCACTAATTTCATTGTGAGAGTCTCATCCTTTTTACCCAATCTAACCCTTAATTGTGCCTCCTGAAAGTCCTATTTCCAAATGCTATCTCATTGGGGGTTAGAACTTCAACATATAAATTGGGGGGGACCCAAACATTCAGTCCATCTCAATGATAGTAACAGATTTTATTGGATAAAGCAAGAATCCATACTTACATAAATAAATAAATGACTCAATTAAAAATCTGATGAAGAATGGGATCTTTACAGAGCTCCGAAATGCTTTTTCACAAAATACTTATTAATTAATTTCAAGGGGGGAAAAAAAGAGTGACTTCCCAGTGGAGGAGGTTGGCAGACACCTGATTAGTCAAGTGAGAAAGGTCAACCTCTCCAGGGAGGAAACGATAAGAAAGCAGGTGCTACCTGAAGTAATGCAATGAGAAACTCAGCACTTCCTCCGAGATACTCCTGCCAGAGACAAAACACCTGGATGTAAAATCCTGGGGGATACCAAATAAATACAAGTTTAGAAATAGTCTACAAAGTGACTGTAATCTTCGAAAATGCCAAGGTCATGAAACCGAGGAAAGACTGAGAAACTACGCCAGATTAGAGGAGATTTGAGCACTACAACTAAATACTACGCTGGACTCTGGGCTTGATTCTGGACAGGATCTGTTTGCTGAAAATGACATTATTGAGCCAGTTGATAAAAACATGAATGAAGACGCCCTGATATTAAAGGTTATGTTGTGGTTAAGTAGGCAAATGACCTCGATTGTAGGAAATTCCCACCAAAGTGTTCAAGGTGATGTGGTAGCCAGTCAGCGATTTACTCTCAGTTGGTACAAGGAGAAGAGTTATTCGTATTGCATTTCAACTTTTCTTTAAGTTTGATGTATTTTTTCAAAATAAATATATGTAGTTTAAAAAAGAGTAGAATGTTGTAAGGGGACGAGGAGTGTGGGGAAGGGCTGGGGCTGTAAGGAAGGGTGAGCCTGAGTGAGAAGGAGGCATCTGAGCCAGGACGTGAAGGAGATGAGGGGGTGAACCAAGCAAATACCCTGGACAGCATTCCAGGGAAAGGGAACAGAGGCCTAAACGGGAGCTGGCCCAGCCTGGTCCCGGAGCAGCCAGGAGACCTGTGAGTGTGAGTAGGGTGGAAGGGAGGTGGAGTTGAGGTCCTGGAGGAAATCATGGGAGAGCGAAGGCACCTGGGAACCTGGGGGCCCTTGTAAGGACTCTTACTCTGAGTGAGATGGGTAGCTGCTCTGGGGTTTTGAGCAGAGGGATGACATGACCTGACTAGGTTTTAAAAGAATTCATTTGGATGCTTTGTTGAGAACTGACTTCACCAGATAGATACTGGCTTGGATGCTTCAAACATATTAATGGCATGAAAGACCAGAAAAGAACTGTTCTACATTAAAGGCAGCTAAAGGGATATGGCTATGGAGTGTTACATGATCTTTACTTTGATACTGAATTTTTTAAAGGCTCTAAGTGGTGTTTTCAGGATAACCGAAGAAATTTTAATATGGGCTGTGTACAGAAATCAAGGAGGGTGGTCTGGTTATCTGAGGAGGAGTCTTGCTAAATCTGGGTTAGGCAGAGGACAGTGCCCAAGGACAAGACCTAGTGGAAGAGAGGGTGCACAGGAGCCTGTCTAAAGTTCGGTCAAGAGAGACTGCCACCAGTGATCACAGGCCCAGGCTGGAGATTTTCTAAACATATTCCTTTTTGTTGGGGTGACCGGTAGGCCCCAGAACAGGACCCACCTGCCCTGGGACCAGCACAGAGAGGACAGCTCCTTCCCCACCTGGGCTTCTTGACCTCCTACCAGGCCACTCTGCAAAGTGTGAAGTTGGGGTCAGCTGCTGCAGTGCTGACACTGACTCACTGAACAACCCCGGACAAGTCACTTAACCCGTGGTCCTCCACATCCTTATCTAACACTGTGAATGTGAATTCAGCCCGTTCACAGGGCAGGGCTGTTGGGAGGATGGAATATATGCTGTTATGCGCAAGCGTGCTTTGTCAGCCTAAACAAGCCACTGCCAAGGAAAACTGCCTGCAACTGCAGTCCAAGAAGAACACTGGGCACATTTTCACTAAGTTTAGGAGATGGCTGTGATGGTTTGACTTAAAATATAAGCTACGCGGCTTACACGAAGTTCGTTTTAGGGGGTCCTGGGGCTCGCCTCAGAGTGATAAGCAGCAATCTGCCAGAGCAGAGGACACAGGTGCAATAAATGACTCTCAGATGATCCTAAGCGATCTGTCCTACTCAGATGGAAATGATTACAGACGTGATGTTTAGTTTTTTTTATTTTTAGTTGTAGAATCTGATTGCCAACTGAGCTCTTCCCACGTGGTCAGAGCTGTGACACCTGCTCCAAAGTTAGTGGTAGCAGCGATTTCTCTTCGAAACTGGTTAAGAATTTTCTCAGATAACCCTGGGTGGCCAGCTTGTACGTTAATAAATAATAATTATAAAAATGCTGCCTGAGCCCTGGCTGGTGTAGCTCAGTGGATTGAGCATGAGCCTGCAAACCAAAAGATCAAGGTTTGATTCCCAGTCAGGGCACATGCCTGGGTTGTAGGCCAGTTCCCAGCAGGGGCCAGTTCCCAGCAGGTGACACACAAGAAGCAACCATACATTGATATTTCTCTCCTTCTCTCCTTCCCTTCCCTTCTAAAGATAAATAAAAATTAAAAAAAAAATGCTGCCTGAGATGTCATGACCCGCACACCCCCCCCCCGCCTTTACACAAGGCTGGTGTATGTTCTTTATGGTGTGGATAGGTAGAGCCGTTGTGTGAATCCCCTAATTTCTAAATGGGTCAGATTCTGAGGTTGAGTCAACTCCTTCTAAGGCGTCCTTTCAGTTATGGCCAAACTAAGACTACACTTCCCAAAGGCCTTTGCGGCTCTTGTCCATTTTCCCTCTGGGTTTGTGTCTAAGCACCCGCCCATTGCGTGTGCTGACCAATAGCACAGCATAAATAGGATGAGGGCGGAAGGTTACCGAAGACGCGGCGCGGGGACCAGCCGCCCAAACGTCGTCTTTTGAATTGGAGAAGCAGATTCGCTGAGACAACGCGGCCTAAGCTAAATGGGCTAGAGTCAGGACTTGAAATAGGTCTGCTACTAGTCAAGATCTGGTGTTAAGAAAGATACTACTAATTTTATGCTACGGCTCTTGCGCAGTCCGATCTTTGACCTTTTCCTCGGGAAATGAATCTGCTGCCGGAACTCGAGAGTTCAGTGACTCGGCAAGAGAAGATGGCGACTGTGTGGGATGAAACTGAGGTGCGCGTTGGGAGAGGTGGGGGGTCCTAGAGCCAAGGCCGGAAGGGACACCACCTTGGTGGAGGGGAGATTTGGCCCGGCCCTAGAGTTGAGGCCGCTAGGGATATGGGCAGGGATCCCGAATCCTTCATTCTAGTCTTACGGGCGGGGAAACCAGGGCTGTGAGTGGGCTTGGACAACGAGGGTATTTGCCCTCAGTTAAAAAAAATTTTTTTTAACAGCAAGATGGAATCGGGGAGGAGGTGCTCAAGATGTCCACAGAGGAGATTATCCAGCGCACACGGCTACTGGACAGTGAAATCAAGGTGGGCATATACAGGCAGGCCAGGGGGACCCCAGCTGTCTCCCTAGGGGAGCCATGGGGACCGCTGTTTCCTCCTTGGACCAGAGGAAGAGAAAAGAAACCTAAACCTTAGGAGGGACCAGAAGCGGGACAGGGTGCTCGGATACCAGACCTGAGAGTAGCAGTCATCAGACTGCCTTTCCCAACGAGGTCTTTACTCCTGTAGAAAATCCTTCTTTTAAGAACTCTTCATTTTGCAGATGAGAAAACTCAGGCTCAGAAGGGTTTTATATTGAAGGACCCAGTCCTTAATAAAAGGCGGAAACTAGAACCTTTATTTGACCCAAGGGCCTGCTCTTTTCCCTGTACTACAACTACTTCCCCAGGAGGTCTCCAGACGGGCCTCCAGACCTTTGTGGGATGTGGCCAGAGACAGGCCAGCCAGCATTCAGAGAGCCTGGGAGCTGATTGAGCGGATTTGGGAGGTCCCCTGGGCAGCCTGGACCTTACCCATTAAAGGCCCTGGGGGTAAACTGAGCCAAAGCTGAACATTTGCTTCCACACATCTTCGTCTCAGATAATGAAGAGCGAAGTGTTACGAGTTACCCACGAACTCCAGGCCATGAAGGACAAGATCAAAGAGAACAGTGAGAAAATCAAAGTGAACAAGACCCTGCCGTACCTTGTCTCCAACGTCATCGAGGTGTGTGTGTATGTGGAGGGGAAGAGGGGTTTGCGGGGCCTGGAGGCAGCTTGTGATGGGCCATTGGGGAAAGAGTGGGCCAAGTTTTGAGGCCCAAATTGCATATTGGGGTACTCCTGTGAGGGCCCCCTTCCTAGAGTGCATTTCTTAGGGGGGGGGCATGTAGGGCTGGAAAAGGTCTCAGAAGGTCCACGTCTTCTTTTCTACTGGTTGTTTTTCCTTGGGGCTGGATGAGTTCTGTGTAGAGAAGCATCACCTAAACAGAAACCTTATCAATACTTCAGTTTATCACTGCACTCACTGAGCTCAGGGCTAGTGTGAGGAGTGAGGTAGAGATGGTCAGCCCTGTGAATGCTGGGAATGTCTCAGCCCAGGAAGCATCTGGCCCCGGGGAGTTCAGTGGGCCAAGCAAGGCCTCTTCAACTAAGCTTTTTCCCTTTCCAGCTTTTGGATGTTGATCCCAATGACCAAGAGGAGGATGGTGCCAATATTGACCTGGACTCCCAGAGGAAGGGCAAGTGTGCAGTGATCAAAACCTCTACACGACAGGTGAGGCTGCTCAGCAACAGGAGGACTGAGGAGGGTGAGGGGTGGATGCAGGAAAGGACTAGGGAGCCTTACTGAGGGCGGTAACTGAGGTGCTTCTGGACTGTCTCCCACAGACATACTTCCTGCCTGTGATTGGGTTGGTGGATGCTGAAAAACTGAAGCCAGGAGACTTGGTGGTGAGCGGTGTCCCTGAGCCCAGGGAGAGCTCTTCTAGTGAAGTTTCTCCCACTGACTGGCTGAGCCTGGCCCCGGGCCAAGGTCACTGTTGGCCTTGAATCTGAGCAGAGCAGCCCGGAGAGTCAGGTCTTACCGCCTTGCTCTTTGCTGTGTTGCCCAGTTGCATGTCATTCATTCTCTTCACTCTACAGACACCTATCACCAGCCAGTTAGTTCAGCCTTGCTGGGACAAATCTGAAGGCTTTGTCTGTGTTCCCAGGGTGTGAACAAAGACTCCTATCTGATCCTGGAGACTCTACCCACAGAGTACGACTCGCGGGTGAAGGCCATGGAGGTGGATGAGAGGCCCACGGAACAATACAGTGACATTGGGGGCTTGGACAAGCAGATTCAGGAGGTGAGGGTAGCGTGGCAGCCACTAACCGCCTCGCCAGCCTTTTGTGTTTCTCTGCTTCATCGACCAGGGTGCTTCCCCTAGTGTGCCTCTTGTCCTTGTAGCATCCTAGGGAGGCAAGAAGGATACCATGTGTCAGTTTAGGAAACCGATTCAGGGGATTGAATGACCTGGTTAGGGCCATAGAAGGTTAAGGGCATCCAGGGCCAGAACTGGAACTCGGGCTCAGTGTGTTTCCACCACCCCCTGCCGTTGCTGGAGAGACCACTGCCAGCCTCAGTGGGAGTGAGCATTCTGTGTTCTCTTGATATGGAGAAGGAGGACGCAGTGTCCTTGAACTGGAATAGAAGGGTTCCAGATTGGGGTTGAAACCATTAAAAGTTGGGCTGTAGGGGCCGTCAGGGCTTCACTCTCCTCACTCAGGATTTCTTCCTGGTAGCTGGTGGAGGCCATTGTCCTGCCAATGAACCACAAGGAGAAGTTTGAGAACTTGGGGATCCAGCCTCCAAAGGGTGTGCTGATGTATGGGCCCCCGGGTACGGGGAAGACCCTGTTGGCTCGGGCCTGTGCTGCACAGACCAAGGTGAGCACTGGGAAGGGGGGAAGAGGAACTGGGCAGAGCCGAGCACTGCAGGCCCAGAGTTACCTTTGGCTTGACTCCACAATCCCCATTCCACCACATCCAGGCCACCTTCCTGAAGCTGGCGGGCCCCCAGCTGGTGCAGATGTTCATTGGAGATGGTGCCAAGCTGGTCCGGGACGCCTTTGCCCTGGCCAAGGAGAAAGCTCCGTCCATCATCTTCATTGATGAGCTGGATGCCATCGGCACCAAGCGGTAAGGGGGTGCTGAGTGCCACCCAGGGAACTGTTCTAAATCCTACTATCCTACTCGGTCCCCTTTCCTGGGATGATGCAGCTCTACTTTTGTTATTCTGCTTTCTAAATTCTCTTCTCACTAGCCTCTCTGCTTCTTAGCTTTCCCCCATCCTTCCATTCTCCTCCCATCTGGCAGCATGTTTCTTTTAAAACCTGGTCACATCACTCACATAGCCCCTCACACAGATGGGTCCTGCCTACTTCAAACCCTTCCTGTGCCTTCCCCATTGCTCCTTGGGATGGCTTGGCTTTCCTGGCCTGCAAGGCCCCCTGTGTGGCTCTCCCTGCTTCCCTCGACCTCATGCTCTTTCTGCCCCTGCCTTCCCTTCCATCAGGACTCTCCAGAGCACCCCTTCAGCTTGCAGGCCCACTCGGCTTCGCTGTGGGAGAGATTTTGCACCTATTGTTTCCTCTCTGAATGTGCTTTTCCTTTTTCCCTCTTCTCCAGTGTTGGTTGCCCAGCCAATGCGTTTTCAGCTTCAGATCTCAGCTAAGGGACACTTCCACAGGGACACCCGCCTGGGCCCCCTGTTACTCTCCAAGTCTGGGCTGGATCGCTGTTTCTAAGCTTAGCTCAGTGTGCGTGGCACGCTTGTCAGGGTGCTATTCCAGGGGGAGGTGGTTTTGCTCCCGAGTTGTCCTCAGCTCAGCACCTGATCCCAGCCGCCCCAGCAGTCGACAGTTACACTTCTTCTGGGCTACTCCCTGGGCTGGGGGCCCCAACATGAGTGAGACATTTTCCTATTGTGCACAGGTTGGGTTATGCTTCTGGTTGGGTGGAGGAGGAGGGGAGCTCTTTTTCACCAAGCTGTGGCCTCACCAGTGTCTTGGGCCTCCTGTGTCCCTCAGCTTTGACAGTGAGAAGGCTGGGGACCGGGAGGTACAGAGAACAATGCTGGAGCTTCTGAACCAGCTGGATGGGTTCCAGCCCAACACCCAGGTCAAGGTGAGTATTGCTGAAGTGTTAAAGATGGAGAACAAGGGCCTCAGAGGTCAGGGTACCTTCTCAGTCACCGCACTATCAACAGGCACATTGACTAAGGTTGGCCAGAAGATCCATACGGTTTTTTCCATAAAATATGTTTCAGTGTTATCACTGTTAACCTCAGCTGGTCTACCTGACCGTGGAGCATCATCTGGCGAGAAACCTCCAGCATGAAACTTCACAAACCACTTTTGACATGTTTGATCAGTCACAGCACCTTCATTCACTGCATGAATCTTTTTTTGTGTTTCAGGGTGGTTTTACCTTTCTTGAAATAATAAAGTATAATATGCCAAAAATGTTGCTTATTTGTTCCACCTTCAGTATTAAAATGGCTACCAAAAAATTCACCAATTTTGATAATTCTTTTAAAAAGTGCATGCTGATATGACAGTCATCACAATACAGTGTAACAAAATTGTTTTGAATGAAGTTAAAGACAACTAAGTGCACCTAGAGCCATCTTACGGAAAAAGTCCTGAACTTTTTGGCCAACCCAGTAGACGAGGACTTGAGGTCCGTCTTGAATATCCCTTGCTTTCTCACCTGGCCCTGTCCTGTCTTTCTGCCTGTTGTGGCCACGTGAAATGTTTTCCTTTCAGTTCATGTTGCTGCTGCTTCCCTTGCTCAGGTAATTGCAGCCACCAACAGGGTGGACATTCTGGACCCTGCCCTGCTCCGCTCAGGCCGCCTGGACCGAAAGATTGAGTTCCCAATGCCCAATGAGGAGGCCCGGGCCCGAATCATGCAGATCCATTCCCGAAAGATGAATGTCAGGTGAGCAAGGATGCCACGAGCAGGGCGTGGGGCCCTGCCAGGGCAGCGGCACCGCGGTCTGTTTCTCTGCTTTGTGCCAAGCTTCCCCAGGCCTCCCCCCGTCCCCGCCCACAGCCCATTTGCACACACAGCACTCCTCTGCACCACAGCCGCCTCTGCTTCTTAGAATCCACCCGCTCCCTTCTTCCCCGTGACTGGAAGGTCTGCCCTCAGTTTCCTGGCCTCCCTGACCCCAGCAGATGGGAACCGTCCTACATGGTGCAGGGTGATCCAGCTAGAGGCCAGGTGGACCTGCATTAGATCTCTGACCTTCAGCAGGTGGTATAACCTCTCTGAGCCTCTGCTCTCTTATCTTGGAGATAGTGGCACCAACCTTATGGGGTTATGGCAACATCAAACACCGTGCCTGGCATGTGAGACCAGTGAGTGGCAGCAGCATGCCCAACGCAGGGCCTGCGTTACTTTGGAGACGGATGGCCATTCTTGTCTCCCTCCTGCTCCCCTGCCTGAGCCTGAATCAGCCCCTGGGGTCTCAGGTGCATGTTTCTAGAAGGCTAGAGCCTAAGACACGAAAATAACCAGGTCTGATCTGCTTTGACTGTCCCTCTCCCTCCCCTCAGCTTGCACCAAGAACAAGGCACAGTGGGGAAGGGACTTGGCTACAGTCCTAGGGCTAGTTGACTCTGTGACGCTGCCTGGGAACGTACCTGCTCCCCCCCCCCCCGTAAGTAACTGAGCCCTTTGCCGTGTGTCCTTCCACAGCCCCGACGTGAACTATGAGGAGCTGGCCCGCTGCACGGATGACTTCAATGGGGCCCAGTGCAAGGCTGTGTGTGTGGAGGCGGTGAGTGTTGGGGGGGGGTGGTTGCTGAAGGGAAGAGGCTGAGAAGGCTGGGGCCCCTGGGAACCAGGCCAGGGCTGTGGGGGCACCCTAGAGCTTGTCTGTCCTGGGTGCAGGGCATGATCGCACTGCGCAGGGGCGCCACAGAGCTCACCCACGAGGACTACATGGAGGGCATCCTGGAGGTGCAGGCCAAGAAGAAAGCGAACTTGCAGTACTATGCCTAAGGTTCGGGCGCCACCACTCCCTGGTCCTGTGTTGGTTAAAATGCATAATAAAAGATGGTGTCAGGTCCCTGCCACCTGTCTGTCTCACCTTCTCTGGCCTCTTAGTGGAAAAGTAGGTGTGTTCGCATGAGAACCCTGCCCCATGGGCTGCTGCCTGGAAATTCAGGACAGCTGTGGGTCCCACTCTGGTTGTCAAGGTGAGGCTTTGGCAGGGAGTGGGGGTGAACGTGTGCTGCAGCTGTCGCGGGGTCTTCTGGCCTCTCCCACCCGTTCCTCCCTCCCCCTCCCCCCACTCCCTGCCCCACCTCACTGAGCTTTTTAGAGGTTGTTCGGTGCTGTGCTCCAGAATGGAGGCCCTAAGAGAGCCAGCTTTTCCCTTTTCCAATTGGTGCTCTGGCTCTTGGCTTTGCTTCTTTGTAAAGCCAGGCTCTGGGTCTTTTCCCCTTGAAACTCCTCTGTTTCCTGGCCCCCGAGTCTCCTGTTTCTCCAGGTGCCCCCTTGCTCTTTCGGAGCATTTCCTCTCGCTGAAAAGTGAACCTCAAGTGAGACCCACTGGGAGAGCCTTGCTAGGCCCAGCCTTTCATTGTGATGTGTTTGTGAACATGGTTCTGCCATAAGCCCCCCACCCCCAATGGCCTTCCAAAGTAATGGCAACCCTATTGATTTCCCAGCCACTGACGGAGGAGCCCCAGCATAGCCTCCGAAGTGCTTCTGGTTGTCCCTGGCCCCGTTCTGCATTCCCCCTCACAGCCAGTTGCATTCACCTGGCCCTGGCTTCCTAGTAAACCTGCAGCCTCCTCCCCTCCCCCCGCCCCGGGAGGCTGAACAGAGGAGCCCCGTTGGACCAGAGGCAGATCCACCAGATCCTGGGTAAGTCAGCCAGGTGCCACAGATTGCTTTTTGCTGAAAAGAATGGCTCAGCCAGGCTGAGGGTGCAGCAAGTTGGGCTTCACAGCCTGTTCCACTGACGATGTGCTGCTCTTGGCCAGTGGGCTACGGGCTACTGGAGGATGTCGGGCTTGGGAAGAGTGGCTAGGGCTCCACTTCCCCTTATGCATTTCCCTGTAGCACCGTGGGGAAGCAGCGCCCCCCGGTGCCTGGCCTTGTCCTTACACAGCACAGTGAGGTGAAGGTTGTGTGGTTTACGATCAGAGTCCATATTTTTTTTCCTTCCTTTTAATGAAAAGGAATTTCATTGAGGCTAAACCTGGAGTTGCCTTTGTGGATGGAACTCCTTTCATCGATTAAATTTCTGAGGCTGGATGAGAAAAGGCTGCTGGCTCATAGGCCTGTATAATTAGGACACCACCCTTGGGGGTGCTGTGGGCTGCAGTGCACAGTGCCTGGCCTATTTTGGGGGACAAAAAGCTAACACAAGCGAAGGAAACACCACAAGGGTAACAGTTCAGAGACAAGCAGAAGGCAGAAGGGTGGACGGTAGGGGTGAGTGGGGACTGGCAGGCAGCCAGCAGCTGGGGCCATGGAGCTGCCAACCTGGCTGGAGCACAGGTGCCCAGAAAAGCCCCCCTTGACTGTGGATGGTGTGAAAAACAGGCAGCAAGTTTGTGTATAGTATTTATTTGCATCTTATATATAGAACAGGTATTTACAGATACAAACGGAACCACAGCGAAACTGCTGTAAAGCCATCCGGACCCTCTCAATGGCTACTTCGGAACGCCCATGGTCAAGCAGCAGGGCTGGAGCCTGGCTATGGACTGGGCCAGCTGAGCGCTTGGGTGCCGGCCAAGTGAAATAACTGGGGATTATGGCTTCAGCTTTCTCCAGGAGCACATTCCTGAGTGCTGACAGCATGGAGCCCTCACCACCCCCAGCCTACCCCTACTCCCAGTGGGCCAGGAAAAGGGGCCCGAGCAGGGAGGGACAGCCCCAACCACTGCTCCTGCCTCTAGGATGTCTGCCTGGGCCCTGAGCTGGCACAAGCATCCCTGAGCTGGATCAGGAGGCCTCTCTGGCCTGGGGCTGCTGGCTGCCCTGCAGGCTGCTGTTTGGCAGCTGGAGGTGGCAGGGGCTGCTGGTGCTGCCAGGGAGCATTCACTGGGTGACAGAAGCCAGCCCAGGGCAGACGGCCAGGAGGGAGGAGGGAAAGGTCTCAGCATCCTCCAGCTCCATGCTGGGAACGGTGGGACTCGGTGCCCAGTGGGGCTGGGGTCTGCTAGAGCACCTGCACCTTTCTTTGGCCTTAGCACTGGCAGAGGAAGGGCCAGGCTGATGGATGTGGCAGAGAGAAGTCACCCAGCTTCTGCCCAGGGTGCGTTGCACGAGCAGGGGGTTTACTCTCAGCCAGGGACACGGGACGCCCCAGCAGGAGGCAGCTTTGGGGTTCCCTTGGAGTCCTGGTGGGGAGAGACCTCTGGGTGCAGTGCTGCTGTTTCCTCACTGGTCACTGGGAGGTGTAAGATGACAGGGTGGCAAGGGGAGGGGCACAGTGCGACTGGGGGCAGGCGGGGGCACTGGGCCCCGGGCCAGCACATGAGGGATCACAGTGTCGGTCTCACACACCACTGTTCACACATGCACACCACACACACCGTCTAGTCTGTCCAGAGGCCCGCTGGCTCTCACTAGCTCTCTCTACCTCGAACATGGTCACAGAGTAAATCGAGTCTCTTATTGCTGTGGGGGGGGGGGGCACCAGGGATGTTACTCCACGAAGAGCGAGAACAGCACCATCACCAGGATCCCCGCGCAGAGGAGAAGCACTTGCTGCAGGGAGCGCCTGTGGGGGGAGGGACCAGGGCTCAGGGGCCACACCGGATGAGGGAGGGAGAAGCCTCTAAGAGCCCCATGCGTGGCAGTCCCAGTGGGTCACTCACCAAGGGTCATCTTCCTCCAAGAGGTCGGGCAGCACGTTTACCAGGGCGATGTAGAGAAAGCCGCCAGAGGTGAAGGGCAGGATCCAGGCCACAGTCTCCTCTGCAGTGGGAGAAGGCCTGCCTGGCTGGGAGCCCAGAGAGCTGTGTGCACCCCTTTCCTCCCCCACAGTGGGACTGGAGGCAGAACCTGGCCTGGACCCTTCTGCTGATCACCACCTGCCTTCCCCCACCCGCCACGCCCGTACCTACTCCCTTGGGGGACTGTGTACAGATGGCGAAGCAGGCCCCCAGCAGGCCCCCCAGTGCCGTTGAGAGCTGCAGCTTGGCCGCACTCCATCGGTCGAAGCCAGCCCGGAGCAGGATGGCAAAGTCACCCACCTGAGGGAAAGTCCAGATGGTCACTCTGGGCCCCAGCAGGACCAGACCTCTGTGTGCCTCAGGTGTAGACACACACACACACGGAGCCCCCTGCAAGGACCTGCCAGTCCCCCAGCCCACACCCCCTTGGCTGGGTCCCCAGGCCTGAAGGGCTGAGCAGCTGCAGGCCTCAAAAGTCTTGCCCCAAGCCTGCCACTACCAGGCAGCCCCGCTCCACATGCAGCCCCAGCCCCTGGCCCCCAGAGCTGACCATGGGCCCCTCTGGAACTCACTTCATGGGGGATCTCGTGCAGGAGGATGGCCATGGTGGTCAGGAGCCCGATCTGCAGAAAGGGGAGTGTGTGGGGGTCTGTGCCAGGGGCCAGGGCACCAACTTGTCCACTCAGCCTACCAACACTTGCTGTGTTCTGGCTGGCCACCATTTGGTGACCAGAAATCCAGCAGTCAATGAACCTGCCCTCGTGAAGCTAACAGTCTGGAGGAGGGAGGCCAGGGCTGGACACATACAAAGAACCATGAGATCACACACTGTGACAGCTGCTGTGGGGGCGGTGGGGGCTGGGTGCCATGGGCCTAATTAGATGAGGGGTCAGCAAAGGCCTCTTTGAGGAAGTGCATTTAAGCCAAGGCCAAAAGACTGAGGAGCAGCTGTTCAGAGTGGGAGGAAGAACATTAAGGTGGGTGGCAGTGTGAGGTGGAGGCCAGGAAGAAGGCAAGAGTATGGGTGTTCAAAAGTAGGTGGAGGAGAAGCATCTAGAAGCAGCCTGGCAAAGGCACGTGATCCCAACAAGCAGTGTTCGAATCAAGAACAGACCAGTGGCTTGGGACAAAAGGCCGTGTCCAGGAGAGTGGCAGGGAGGACTGGGGGCTTGGATGAGGGTGTTGCTGGTGCAGGGAGCAAGAGGTGATGGATTGGAGACCTATTTTGGAGGTAGAGCCAACTGGTCAACACAAGCACCCTCATTCCCACTAGGACTGCCTGGGTCCTGCCTGCCCCAGCTGCTACTCACCTTCTTGCTCACAAGGAAGCTGGCGGCCACAGCCAACCCATGCGTGAAGTTATCTATGGTGTTGGCCAGCAGGTTGAGATAGCCACTGACCTGGGTGAGGGGAGAGAAAGCTGGATGAACAGGACAGGCAGGGTTGACCTGGGCCGGCCACTCGGGGTGGGATGGCTGCAGGAGGAGGGGGCCCTGAGTGGGCCACTCACTTTGATGCTCTGGACCACAGCGCTCAGGCCGGGCTCTGCAGCCGGCTGGGCCAGATAGTGGCCTCCATTGAGCGCGGCGGCAGCAACAACAGGGTCTTTGCTGGGGGCCTAGGGCCGGGAGAAGGAGGGAGAAGTGACATTAGATGCCCCCCACTTGGCCAGGGTGGACACGGAAGGGAAGCGAGAGGTGGAGAAACAGGGAATTCCCCTTTTGTCTGGCTAGACTTCTCGGATGCGCTATCAGCCGGGCGCCCCCAAACTCGAAAGCCCACCTCCCGCACTGCTGTCACTATCATTCTATGAGAACAAGCCGAGGAGGGGCTGATGCTGTCACTCCCCAGATCCCTCCCAACAATCTGGCCCAGCTTCCCAGAGGTCACAAGGAAAAGCCAAGAGACCCTCTTTTTCAGGGTTCAGCCCAGAATCCGAGACTCCAGGCCCTGGCACCACCACAAAACGGAGACCAAGGCATCCAGGTCCGGGAGTGCAGGGCTCACCTGGTTGGCCCCCTCCTGCTCCTTGCTGTCCAGGAACATCTTCTCCAAAGCCAGGAAGGTCAGGAAGCCAGCAATGACCCACAGCCCCAGTTGCTGCTGCTGCTGCAGGCTCTGCCCCTCACCACCTGCAGGGGCAGCACTGACAGGCCAGGCCAAGCCAGGGCCGTAGAAGGGGTGCCATTTGGAATGGGACCTAGTCCAGCATAGGGATGGGGCAGGGGGACCCCAGGGAGTGCCACAGGGACCAGGACAAGTTCCCTGCTAGAGGCCCTGAACCCCTCCCCCAGTCATTCTAACAGAGCAGGTAGCGTCTAGGCCATCACTGGGCCATGCAGCCCCCCACCAAGACCCCTCCTGCCCCCAGCCTGTGACCTCACTCACCAAGGCTGGAGCTGCACGTGTAAGCCCAGGCCTCGGGCAGCAGGTGGAGGAACACGTTACCCAACAGCCCTCCCAGGGCAAAGCTGAGCAGCTGCTTCAGGCGCCGGGCCCCAGCTACAAGGCAGAGATGCAGGGCCTGTGGGCTGACCCTCCAGGGCCCCTCCCGGGGTGCAGCTCTTTGTGTTGTTGCAACCAGAATGTAAGCCTCTAAAAGGCTGGACAGGGGCTGTGGCCCTTGCTCAGTCCCCCGCTCCCAGGCCCAGCTGAGAGCTGAGCAGGAATACACCACGACCTGCTGATAGACTGAGGAGCCTCTACTGCTCATGGTTAAGGTCCCAGCTGCCCCCAAGCTCCCAGCTGGTGACCTTGGGCAAGTTACTGCTGGGACTCAGTTTCCCCTTCTGTAAAGTCGGGATAACTACCTATCTGATAGGGATCCTGTGGGAATTCAGTGACAATACACACAGCAAGTACTCATTAAATGGGAATTTTCTCTTCTCAATTGTTACTCTCAGAAAAGTAACAGACTTGGGGGCTTCTGCCAACTTGTAGCATCCAGAGTTGGAAGTGCCTGAAGGGGGTCATATGCAAGCTCTTGAAAGAAACTGAGGCACAGAGGGCAGAGGCAGCATGACCTCAGGAGGGTCAAAGAACCTCTCCACGCCTGTGCGTCCCCACCTGTAAAATGGAGCTAGTGACCCAAGCCCTCCCTACACTGATCTCTCTGGCCACACGAGACGGGCTGAGTAGATGCACCGCCATTGAGGCAGTCCTCTGCCTGGTGAACAGGGGTATGAGCACCTGGGGCCCTTGTCTCAGAGATTCCAGGGGCCGTGGTCCAACCTAACTGTGTCATACTCTTTGGTGGTGGCGAAAGGCACCTTAACTGTAGCTGCTCTCCCATCTGATCTTGTGGGCTTTTCATTCCATGTCATTTGTGGACAGACAGTACATGCAGACCGTACAGAAGGGTAGCCAAGGGAAAGCCCCCACCCATACCTGTGCCCCACCTCCCAGACCCCGCCCCAGAGGCATGAGAGCTCTTTTGCACTGTGAGCAGAGACTGAAGGAAAAGGCAGTGCTTTGCTGGCCACTGCACCCTCGCACCCAGCACAGGGCCCTCAAACACGCAGCCTTTTCCCTGCACCAGGCAGAGCTTTACCGATATGAGTGCATTTAGTCATCACAATAGTACCTGTGAGGTAGATATCGTTATTATCCCCATTTTTAATGTTGGGAGCCTGAGGCAGAGTGGAGTTAAGTACCTTGCCCAGTGGCACCCAGCTGGTAAGTGGCAGAGCCAAGATGTGAACCTAGGCAGGCTGGCATCCCTATTTCTAACCTCTATCTGTACTGCTTCTTGGTGAATGTGTGCTGACAATTACTCTTTCAGAACAAAGGAACGCACAGATGAATGAACCAATGAGCACAGTGCACCCCAGTCTCCCAGGCCCAAGGAGAGAAACTGTCTTCTACCCTCACCCTCCACCTGTCACACTGTAAGCCAGGACGTGAGACCCCGCTCTCCATGGAGGGCAGCATGTTTCTCTCGCTGCTGGCTACCCCAGGGGGCCAGAGGAGGGTCACCCACCTTCTGAGCGCAGTGTGGTCCCCATCTCCAAGGGAATGACCAGTAGCGGGAAGACCCCACTGAGTCCCACCATAAGTGAGCCCAGGAGGGAGCATATCCAGGTGTCCAGCCTCTCCCCACTCAGCAGGGCCCCCCAGGACTCGCTTTCCTTGTTGTCTAGGCGACAGGCTGCTGCAGCCCCCCGGTTCCGGAGGGCCTGCGGGGAACCCCCAGCCCCTCCCAGGAGCTCCAGGGCAACAGCAATGAGGAAGAGGAGCCTTTGGCCCGCCATGCCACAGCCAGAGCAGGGACATCCAGGCATGCCAGGTGCTGAAAAACACAAAGGCCACTTATGTGAGCTGCCACCCTTGACAGAACACCTGCTTATGAAATACAGCATCTTAACCTTCCCAACCCACCATGTGCCATGGCATCTGCCCTTCTGCTTGCCTGGCCCAGGCCTCTGGGGATCCAAATGGTGGCTGCACAGAGCAAAGGTTCTCTGCTTCTCCACAGCACATTTTTTCCTTCTGGGCCCGTTTCAGACTGTGTGTCAGCATGTCTGCCTGAGGCTAAACTTTCCCTAATGACAGGGTGAGGTGCTGGCTGGGTTCCCCTTAGCCACCGGCAGGCCCGGCCCAACCGGGTGTCTCCGGCTGCCAGGCGAGGTTCTGCCGCCAGAATGTGCCCTGGTGAGGACGTCCCAGGGATGGAGGCTGCCCCTATCTAGCTTGATGGGGCAACATTAGGTGCAGGTGGGGTAACCAAGCAGCTGAGCAAGGACAGGACCATTAGAGCTTCTTCCCAGGAAACAAGCCCAGTGTCCCTGGGGCTCGGAGACAGACAGGAGGGGGACTGAAGAGAAAGGAGGAGCAGCCCCACAAAAGCTCAGAGCACTGCCATTAGCTTTGTGCTCTGCACTCATAGCTGTTTGACCTCGCAGGTCCCTGAAGCCCCTCGCCAAGCCTCCTCAGCTTCCTTCTCTCTAGCATGACAATAAGTATTGCCTCCCTCACACAGCTGTGCATGCAAGATGCACCTGGTAATGCCGGTGAATGTGCCTGGCATGGAGGAAGCACAGACAGCCCTCCTTATGTTGGGGGAGGCCCACAGCGCTGGGCAGCAGGAATGCTGTCCACCCAGTGGGTCATCACAGGACGAGAATATAAATCAACCAAGGGAGAAGTTCAGTCTGGGAACTCAGGCATGAGATTTAAACATGGTCTGCCCTGCCTCATGCTGGTTGTGACCTTGAGCTGGAGATGTCCCTGCCTCAGTTTCCTCATCTGCTGCTAGAGGTGGGAGGCAGGGAAAGCAGATGCCTCTGGCGGTGGAAAAGTTGCCCACGTTCAGGATCTCCAGGCTTGAACGGGAGACCCTGATAAAATTCGCCAGGCTCCACTGGGGACCAGAGGAAGGGCAGGGCGAGGGCCAGGGCAGGCGTGGAGGCCGAGGCAGGTCACTTAGCGGTGAGGGGGTGCAGAGTCAGAAAAGAGAGGGAAGGTAGAAATCAATAGTCCACAGAGAGCTAGAGATAGTGGGAGACACAGACATGAGGGGGAGAAGAGGGAGACATGGGGAGCGACGCGTGGGCGACCGGGGAGAAGAGCCCAAGGAAGTTTAACTCCGGGCTGGACGAGAGGCCCAGAGCGGCCCAGGGCGGCCCAGGACGGCCCAGGGCCAGGCCGGCCGAGGTCAGGGGGTCGCCGGGTCCATCCCACCCAGGACGCGGGTCCTGAGGGTCTGGCGGTCACTCACCGTGCAGCGGCGGCAGCGGCAGCGCTCCGGGCGGCCCCGGCCATCCAGCTGCGGCGCCGCGCCCCGCCCCAGGCCTGCCCCGCCCGGCTCCGCAGGCCGGCCCCCGGCCCGGAGCCGCCCCCAGCACGCGGCCACGTCAAACGGGACCTGTCCGGAACCCGAAACGCCGCCCGCCGCGGTGTTGGGGGGAGTGGCTCTCCGGGAGCACTTCCGTTTCACGGCCAAGGGGGATCCGCACTCCTAGCGCACTTCCGCTGGGGTCCAGCCACGGGTTTGGCGAGGAGGGCCGGGCGGAAGTGGGAGAACCGGGGGTACCGCGCTCAGCCAGGCTGGGCTGGGAGGAGGCGGCGGTGCAGCAGAGACCGCGAACCGCTAGGCGGCTGGGCGTGCGGATCTGCGCGCCGCCTCTTCTCGCGGCTGCAGGCTCCCTCGTGGCCACACGGGGCGCGCTCGACTGCCGGACTCGCGGCTCCCGGCTGGCCGGCCGCATCCTGAGTGGGAGGATGGCTGCGGCCGTCCACTTCTCAGTCAGCCCGGCCTGGCTCCTCCATGAACAAGGGAAAGGGGAAGTGCGTGCCGCAGGGAGGGGCCTAGACCCGGGAACCTCAGAAGAGGGAATTTTATTCTTACTCATCGAATTATTTTTATGCTTTGGTTTTTTTTCATTGGGAACCTCAGGCCTTTGTAACCCTTTGGATTCCAATGCATGGTGGCTTAACGCTGCTACTTGGGCCTCCAAAGCCGAGGGAGCAAGGGTTCTGTGCCCCCCTCACCTAAAGGAAGCTGGCCTCACCTCTTAGACTAGGGTAGCAAACAATAAGATTAGTATTATGACTGTAATTTACCGAACACCTACTATGTGCCGTTCAGTCTACTTTCATTCTATCCCATTGAGGTGGGCACTGTGAGCCCAGGGTGAAACGGTGGCGCGATGGCAGAGCCAGGATTCAGACCTGTGTGTCCCTGAACCCTGAGTCTGTGATACCACCTATCCCTTCCAGGGTGTGGGGGTCCGGCTTGGTGTTGGCACTTCTCCTCCTTCTCTGGGAACTAGGCAGGACTGCAGACTGTTGAGGAAGGGCCAGGCGGGTACTTACTTGGGCAGAGATCGTGATGAGGTCGGGTTCTCCAAGCCTCTGACCCTCATTGGCCTCCCACAATAGCTCCCTTCATCTGTGCTGAGTTGCTTTCCCCTCTGGGGATTATGAGGGCACACTCAGCTGTTCCACCTCACACTCTAAATGTCTAGACTCCTAGCTCCTACAAGGTGGGATCAGCTTTCCTCTGAAAGCCCCCTGTTAGCCTCATCTGACCAGGCCCATAGGTTGGCCAGGATGCACTTCTGTACCCACCCTGAGTTCTAAGTGGAAGCCCTGGGTTGGTTTCTTTGCACAGGGAGAAGGGCTCTCAGGGATGCAGATCTGGGATCTCTAAGATAGTCTCTGCCCTGTATGCAAATCACTCCATCATATGCAAAGCACTTCACAATATACAAATGATTTCACAATAATACAGTCAGCATTCCTGCCTCTGGGGGCTGAGGGCTGCTGGATACCAGCCAGTGGATGGGCAGGACTCAGCCAGAAATGCCATTTGATGCTTTCTCCACTGGACTTTCCTCTCACCTGGCCTGAAATTTCCACCATCAGGCTCATGAATGGGTTACAGAAATTAGCCCACTGTGGCTGGGGATGGGACTCTATAAGAGGACAATAAGCAGGAGGGCCAGGGGGAAAGACATGGTGGGTGGACTAATATGCGACGGTTAAAAACTGAGTTAGCCCTGGCTGGTGTAGCTCAGTGGATTGAGCAATGGCCTGTGAACCAAAAGTTCGCTGGATTGATTTCCAGTCAGAGCACTGCCTGGGTTTTGGGCCAGGTCCCTGTTTGGGGACATGTGAGAGGCAACTGGTTGATGTATTTTTTGCACACTGATGTTTCTCTCCCTCTCTTTTTCCCTCCCTTCCCCTCTCTCAAAATAAATAAGATCTTTTAAAAAAGAATTAGATCTCCCAGGGCTTCCAGGTATAACCAAGTAAGAAAGAGACATAAATAAAAATATTTAATATAATCTACTTTTAAAATAATGACAAAAGGAACTATATGCATATATATATACACACATACACACGTGTAATTATAGGTATTGATATATATATATATTTGTAAGTCCACATATAATTGTGAATAAATAAAAAATATAGAAGATCACACTTTAAGGTGTTAACATGACTTACATGGTGTGGGGAGGAAAAATATATAAAAGGAAAATTTAAGAATATGTTAAAGCACATATATAATCACATTTATGTGATGCAATTATGTAAAAAATTATATATAACACCTTATTCACACACATACATGTGTGAATATCAGAGTATACTTACACAAACCTGGAGAGTGTAAACCTAAGCTACCTGGTATGCCACTGTCGCATGTGGATGGACCCTGGATGACCAAAATGTAGTTATGTAGCACATGGCTACATGTATGTGCGTGTGCACATATGTGTACATATATGCCTCCTAGCTTGTGGTTATGGTTAAGACAACCAGACTCTGGTACTAGATTTCCTGGGATAAATTATTTAACTCCCTATGCCTTAGTTTCTGCATCTGTAAAATGAATACTGCATTGGACTGTTGTGAGGATTAAATGAATGAATATATATAAAGCACATAGAACTTTACCTAGCATATAGGAGTTCTATTTAAGTGTCAGATATTACGTATTATTTATATGTACAAACACATGGGTATAAAGAAACTGTTATAGCAATGGAGAGATATTAAAGACGCAGGGGGCATCCTCTCTCCTCTCCTTTCAAGCACAGGGAAGTTTCCCCCAGCACATTAATCAGTTGGTTTGGAGGTCTCGGGGACCGAGACTTCAGCGGGCGGGGTGGGCCTGGACATTGACTGTGTGGGTCTGTGTGTGCAGGAGGAGCTGGGGGCCGCAAACCGCTCTCTTCGACTTTGCTGGATCGCCCAGGTTCTGACTTTAACACATTACTCCTGGCTCTGGCCCCTCTAGGAGGGGCCTTTCTTAGCAACGAGGCCTCAGCTTCCGATTCCAGGCAGGACTGACTGGGCCTGCTGACCTGGTGGTGGCTGAGAGGCCGGCTCAGCCCGGCATTGCCACTGCTCTGACAACCTTGCCCCTCCTCCGGCAGTGTCAGGCTAGAGGCTCCCAGCTGGGGTGGATGCACATTTCCTCTGCTGCCAGAGTGTGGCCTTCACCTTCTCAGGGTTTTCTGCAGGGTCTGCAGGCAGCCATCTGCTGTAGAAAGGCATCCGAAGCTCAGGCTGGCAAACACCTTGCCCAAGGTCTCAGATGAAAAGAGGGAGTCGGGTGCTCCTACAGAGGCCTTGGACCTCCACCTCTCTGAGCTGGACCTGCCCCTCTGGAACCCCTGACCCTAACTCTCTCTCATGTTGTTCTTTCCAGAGCAGCCTTTGCTCCTTCGTGAGTTCCTGCGGTGCTTTCACCCATGAACCCCAAACCCTGGCCAGATGATGCCCCGTAACTCCACAGGGCCTCTCCCACCGTCCACCTCTCAGCAAACCTTCCATGGGCAGCCCAGGCACAGCCAAGCCTAACTATTTCCTGCCTGGCCTCTGCCTTTCCCTCCCCCTCTGAGACCCCACCTCCTCACCCCATCCCTGGCAGGCCGGGCATATTTTTCCCCTTCTGCAGTCTCTGTGGATTAAGATCCAGCCTGTTTACAAGGCCGCCTCTTCCCTGAAGCCTTATGGGTCTGTCCAGACTGAAAGACCTCAGTGTTCTGTGTCTTTGGGGCGCTGAGTTTTGTGCTCTGTGTACACAGGCCTCCTCTACCACCACCACCACCTTGCTGTGGGCTTCTGGAAAGAAAGACAAGCTCGTTCTAACTGGTGTGGCTTGGTTGGGCATTGTCCTGCAAAGTCACCAGTTTGATTCCCAGTCAGGGCACCTACCTAGGTTGTGGGAGAGAAATGTCGATTGGTTTCCAAACCTGCAACCCAGGCATGTGACCTGACTGGGACTCAAACCCTCAAACTTTCGGTTTACAGGTTGAAGCTCCAACCAGCTGAGCCACACCGGCCAGGGCCCCGTTACATTTTGAAGGGCCTGCTGATAGTGCACAGGACCCAACTACATTCTTTTATTGGCTGTAATATTTTCTCAGTATTACCCTTGAGTCTTGAGTTTACTCTTGAGTCTTTTGGTGGGTAATTCCATCATCCCCCTGCCCCCACCACCACCACAAAAGTATTACATGGTAGGAGCCAACACTGGCTTTGGCCTGGTTTTGAACTTCACAGGAAGGGTTTTGTCTTCTGGGACTAGCTTTTTCATTCAGCAATATCGTGCTGAGATTCAATCATGACCTTCTGAGGAACTGGTTTATTTGCTGGCACTGCTGAATAATGAGCCCTGTGTAATGAATCCACTAACTACTTAGCCATTTCCTTGCTCATGGGCACCTCAGTTATTTCTAGATTTTTGCTGTTAAGAACAGGACCCTGGCTGGCATGGCTGAGTCGGTTGAGCGTTGCCCATGACTGAAAAGTTTGCCAGTTGGGTTCCTGGTCAGGGCACATGCCTGGGTCGGGGGTTCGGTCCCAGGCAGCCCATCAGTGTTTCTCTCCCTCTCCTTTTCTCTCCCTTCCCCTCACCCCCAGTCTCTCCTGAAGGAAGGAAGGAAGGAAGGAAGGAAGGAAGGAAGGAAGGAAGGAAGGAAGGGAGGGAGGGAGGGAGGGAGGGAGGAGGGAGGGAGGGAGGGAGGGAGGGAGGGAGGGAGGGAGAGAGGGAGAGAGAGAGAGAGAGAAAGAGAGAAAGAGAGAAAGAGAGAAAGAAAGAAAGAAAGAAAGAAAAAGAAAAAAGAAAGAAAAAAGAAAAGAAAAAGAAAAAGAAAAAGGAAAAAAGAAAGAAAAGAAAGAAAAGAAAAAAGAACAGGACAGCTTTGAAAGTTGTTGTCCCTGTGTCTTGGAGCACAGGCCAAAGTTTCCCTTGACCATGCTGGGCCTCAGCTCCGTAAGGTAAAGGCTAGATGGCCTGCGCACTGCCCCTGCCGCTGGCCACTGCTTGTCAGTTGCACTCTGACGAGCAACGCCCTGGAGATTCCGTGGCTCCACCTCTTCTCCCACACTTGGTGCTGCCAGGGCTGCTAATTTCTGCTCTTAGAACGGTGTGAAAGAGCGTCTCGTTGTGCTCTTCATTTGCATCCCCTCGTCACCAATGAGCTTGAGCGTCCCTTGGACGCGCATCAGGCAAACGTTTCCTCCTCTGGAAAAATGCCCAGTCCTGTGTTTTATTTAGTTTTCTGTGGGATCATTTTTTTTTTTTCTCCTAAGGATTTGCAAGAGTTTTCATGTCTTTTCGATGCTCATCCTTCGGGTTGTTCGAGGCAGATGTCTCCTCCAGTTCGTGGGCCGCTTCTCACTTTCTCTAAGGCGTGTCCCACACGCCTCCGTTGCCTCCCACACCTGTGCCAGGGAGGCCGACGGGCGTGGAACCCCGCGTGTGCGCGTGTGTAGGGGAGGTCGGGGGTCTCGAGTCCCATCCCTCGTGGAGACCCACCTCAATGCCCCTCCTTCTTCCAGGGCCTGTAAGGGATCCCAAACTCTCTCCAGCTTTGGCTGAAGCGGCCCGGTTAGGGGAGCTCCTCTCTGCTCGGGGTGGGCATGCTGGCGCGGGGAAGGCCTGACTGAGACGGCGCCCCTCCGCCCCCTCGGAGTTATTTATCACTTCCCGCCCCTCACCTGGGGGCCAGGCCCCTCTTTGCTCCGCTGGGCACAGCCCGCTGCACTCAGCGCTCCCTCGGGGCTGGCGGACGCGGGGGAGGGGCGCTCCGGGCGGGCCCTGCGGAGGCGGGGGCCCGGGCCAGGCCTGCGGCGGGAGCGGGGGTAGGGGGCGGAAGCTGCCGGAGTAGATAAGGGCCGAGGTCGGTTCTGCGGTGAGACAGTGCGGGACGCTGCCTCCTCCCCTGCCCTCCGAGGAGCCTGTCCCCACTCCCGGAGGCAGGGTCTGCCCCGCGGCTCCCTCCCCCCAGCCCCGGGCTCTGCTTGGCAGTCTGAGACTGCCGAGCCCCCAGGGAGCCAGGGAGCAGGGGGGATGGGGCTTCAGCTTGCTCACTCAGTTCCAAAGCTCAGTTATCTTAACTGGAAAACGGGGCCGGAGCCCCCACTTACCTTACAGGGCTGTTGGAGACAGAAGCAGTCCCAGCTGGTGAAAAGCCTCTGTGGATTTGGGCTTTTTGTAAAGGGTGGGTACCCTGAGCTCCTCTCGTTGCCTCTGCTGTACCCCCTGGCTTTCCTGGCTCCATCCCCATTGTACAGACGGGAAAGTGGGGGTCTCTCCTCGAGTCACAGAGCCAGCCAGCTCAAAGCCAGTAGGGAGGGGGATGAAACTCTTTCCACTGCCTCCAGTCTGCGGACTGAGCTAGGTTTGGGGGAGTTTGATGCTTATACAATTTGGGGGCCCTCTTAAAGGAAATGATGACAAAGTCACAAATATAAATTTTAAAATGTGGACCTAGGTGTATTGCTGCCAGTGGTCTCACCACTGAGCATCCAGCCAGGACCACAAGTATCAATTTGCTCAGGCCTCACTCCCAGGACCTCAGAAGGGACCCAAGCGAGTAAGAAGTTCAAGTCCAGCTTTTTGGTTTTCTGGCCTCACCCACAGGCCCCCTGGAAAAGCTTGCACCCCTCTTCTTACAGGAGAGGGCAGGCCCTGGAAGGCCTGCAGGGCATGGGGCCCAGCTCTGAGGCCTGGAGAGGCCCTGCTGTGGTGGGCCCCACCCCTTGCGTGCCCAGGCAGCTGTCTGCAAGCCCAGCCCAAGAGCAAGGACAGTCAGGCGCTGGAGATGCACCGGGCTAGGCAGCGCCAAGCCCTCCCGCTCCCATCCAGTCCTGGCTGTCGCTTGGGGCCTCTGAGCCTGTGGGTGGGGGTGGTAGGGAACAGTTGCCAGGAGAAGAGGAGGGGCCCTCTCTGGGGCAGTGAAGTGCACCTGGCTTGGAAGCACATGGGACTGGGGTTCAAGCTTCTGCAAGGCTTGGTGACCTTGGGAAGACCCCTTTACCTTGTTTTTTTTTTAATCTATAAAATGGGAGTAATAACGTACCTACTTGTCAGAACCGTTATGAAGCTTAAATGAGACCATGCGTGAAGAAGGGCTGAGCCCTTAGAGACAGATCTCCCTTCTGCGAAATCTCCAGGCCCAGGCAGGCCTTCTCCTCTCTACTTCAGGGCAACGTCACTTACCGTGGGGTGGTGGCTCAGGTCCAGAGTTGACATTCAAGCCTGTGAATGCCTGGCACTGATGCCCTGGTTCTAACTACCGGGGAAGGCCGCCCTTCAGGTCCATCTTCCGAGGGAGCTACCTGCTGCTGCTAGGTGTGCATGCCCAGGCCAGGGAGCCCACGGGAGCCCTTGATTCTGGGGACTGCTCACCTTTCCGGATGTTATCATCTCTCTGCTCTCATGGGCACCTAGGGCTGGAATTTTTCCAACTCTGCTATCCCATAACCTGGACCAGGAGAAGCAGGAGATTCCAGTGATGGGGAGGGAGCAAGGGAGCTGGGGGTAAGCCATGACCATGCGGCCGGACAGCAGTGGCACTGCGAAAGGCTTGAAGGCCTTGTCCAGACAACGAGGTGCTGCTTTGCCTCCGGGTTTGCACAGGATTTCCACCAGCTTGGTGATCAGAACTGAGTGCTGATGTCAGTCCCACCCCTTCTGGGCCAGCTGACCTCCCACCGCTCACTCTTTGCCTCTGGGCCTCGGTTTCCTCATACGTGAAGTGGGAATCAGAATAGCTGCAGCTGCTGTGAGGATTATCAGACGCTGTGTATGTGACGTGCCCAAGAAGCCCTGACCCTGGACCAGTAGCTCAGTCGGTCAGAGCCCCGCCTTGGGGCCTCTGAGTTCTCTGTTGCAGAGAGGGAACCCCTTGGTGTGGGGCTGGGAACCGCGGGGCCAGCACCGGCAAAACAGGGCAGCTCAGAGTCAGGCCGGGGCCCTGGGGTGCCGAGAGGAGCAGGGAGCAAAGGTTCTTGCCCCAAATCAGGAAGGTGAAAGGGAAAGGAGGGAGGAAGTGGGGCCTTGGAGTGTCGGTGGGGTTGGCCCCTGTTGTGTCCTGTTGGCCACCTGAACGCCCTGCCGGTCTGCAAGGCAGGTGTGTTCTCCAAACGGAAAGCCGAGGCTCACCCGCCCAGGCTCACACACGGCGCGCTATTGGGTCTGCCTGGCTTTGCAGGCTGGACGCTGGTGGTCACTGCCACTTTCTTATGGGCCTGACAAGGTTTCCAGTGAAGCAGGTGATCTTGGAGGCTCAGAGAGGTCCCAGGCCCTGCCAACTCTCTCTTGAGGTCCCTGAGCCCCGGGCTGGCAGCTGAGTAGGAGATATCACTGGGAAACCCAGGGCTAGAGCTGAGGAGAACTGGCTCGTAGCGCAATCAGAGACCCCTTGGAGTAAGGGAGTGAGCGTACCGTCACAGGAGGGCTTCAAGTACAGACATCCTGAGTCCCCACCATTGTGCTCCAAAGGCTGAGGAGCTGCAGGAGGGTCTGCGGGGCATTAGCAGGCATGGCTCACAGTGGCCCCCAAACCAGCCAAAATGTTTCTGAAGTTCCTTATTTTATCTTAAAAAGTCATACAATCATTCATCCTTCTTTTTAATATGTCAGCTTCCCCCCTTTAAAAAAAGACAAAACAGTTTCCCTTCCAAGTCTCTACCTGAGTGGACGTACGGGAGACGCGCCGTGGTGCGTACTGGGCCCGGGCAGGGATTCCCAGGCCCTGCGCCCCTTGGTCTGGTGCGAGTGAGTGCAGGGGCGGAGCTGAGGCCAAGACCCTGCCTGTCCTCTCTCAGTCCAGGGCTCTCCCCGCCTCTGACCCAGGGCCTCCTGTCCCATCGGGCCTGCCTAACTCAACTCCCCCGCACCAGGGATTCTCAGGATGCCTCCAACCCCCCTGCAGCCCCGAGAGTCCTTGTCCAGAGGGGCATTTCCTATCTTCAGCCCTCTCTGCATTGCAACTCACTGAACTCACTAATTTCTGAGCACATTAAGAGGAAACTGAGGCCCAGAGAGAAGAGGTGCCTGACCCCAGCCAGGGGCACAGCAAGAAGGCTTGTTGGATGCCCAGAGTGGGGGGGGAGGGTCTCAGGGCAGGTGGAGTGCGTAGGCCTGAGGAGAGAGCACCAGATCTGGGCCCTGGCCAGGGAGGCAGGAGGGAGGAGGGAAGACCACGGGGCGCCGGGGGCTGCTGCCTGGCAGGTCCCTGTGCCCAGGGTAGGGAAGTTTCTTATTTCTCCTGCTCGACTTCCCCCTTTGATTTATTATAGCCATGAAATGCTCTGCTCTCTTCTCTTTTCCTTGCTGTCCCCGGGGCTGGAGGAGCACAGACCTTCCCAGGCACCGGCCCCGGCCTCGCTGGACCCCCGTCTACTGCCCCGGGTTGAGCCCAGGGGGCCAGAACCGGGAGGTGAGTCGTCGGGGCCGTCAGGCAGGAGGAGCAGGGGCCCAGGCCCCCCAGAGACCAGCCTGGGTGGGACCGCCGGGGCAGGCGACAGCTCACCCGGGAAGGGCTGGGGCTGGGCAGAGGGTGTGGCAGGCCCTTGTGGACTGGAAAGCAGATGGCTCCCTGGGGTCGTGGGGGTGGCGGGCTCCTGGCCAGCGGCCTTAGTGAGGCTTGGGGATCGGGCCCGTCAGGGTCTGAGGGCCAGGCACAGAGTTCTCCAATGCCAACCGCCAGGTCAGAGAAATGGCTTCTCTGTGACCCCTGACCCCATATTTTGATTAAACAATGGCCAAGGCAGGCCGGGCTCGGGCCGGTCTGGGGATGGGTCTGAGAACCCAGAGGAAGGCATGAGGGCCTGAGGCCTGGGAAACCCCGGCTCCCCGAGGCCGCGGCCGGACAGCACCGCGCGGCCTGGCTGAGGCAGGTGAGGGCTGGCGGCTACCGTCGGGCTGCCCCGCAGGCCTGCCCGCGGCCGGAGCATTGCTCTGCCTGCCACCGCGCGGTGCCTGCGGTGACGGGCTGTTGGCGTTTTGCAATGGGCCGGGGGTGGGGAGGCTGCGCACACACGCTTCCTGTGGTGACTGGGCGCTTCCTGTTTTCTCAGGCGCCGGACTTGCTGCCGTCGATGTGGAAACAGGGGCAGCTGCAGCCTGGGTGGCTCCGGGCTGGGCGCCCCGACTCTGCCCAGAGGAGCCCGAGAGGGCCCGCCGCCCGAGCCCCGGGCAGGGCTGCATGGCCTGAGTTCCCCCCACCCCGGGCCTCCGTCTTTCCCACCCCAACAGCTTCCGCCAAGAGGAAGGAGTCAGGCAGGGCTGTTACTCAAGGCTGAGCAGGTGGCCCACAAGGTCAGAGCCCCAGGGGCGAGAGCTCTAGGCCAGTGTCGGGCCACGTGGCCTTGGTCTCAGCTCTGTCCTGCGTTCACCGAATGGCTTGGCCATCCCTGGCCCATTTGAGGCCTTGGTTTTCTCCTTGGCATTGTAATCATGGCACCGGCGACCTTAAAATCCTTCCTCCATTTCTGCTCGAATTTGGACTTCATTTTTACGTCCCCAAACCTCCTCAGCTTTGGGGACAGGGTGAGCACCGAAGCTGGGGGTGCTCAGCAGAGGCCTGGACAGAGGGGGGACTTGGGGGACAGAAAGGGCATGCCAGTGGGGGGCGGGGGCAGACTGGAACAAGGTTTAGAGGTGGGAAGGCCGGGACCCAGCTCGGGAGGCAGAGTGTGGAGGGGACGGGCAGAGAGAGCGGTAGGTGAGGAGGCTGGTCCAGAGGCTCGAAAGCGGGAGAAAGATGTTAAGAACCTCTGTGTTCCCTCAAACCTTAGGCGAGGTCCTGACACCCTCCTCACAGTCTTCCTCAGGAGAAAGACCGGCAGTTGCTTGCAGGGCAGGGGCGGGCCAGTCCTTCCCACCCCCCAGGCCATGAGTGCCCTGCGGTGTGATGTGGGGCCTTGGGAGGGACCCAGCCTTTCCCCATCTGTCAGGGGCCTGGAGTTCCACCATGAGGGCCAGGCCTTAGGATTCGGAGCAGCCCTCTTCCCGAACGTGTTTTGTTTGTTTTGTTTTGAAGCTGCTGTTGCAAAAGGGGGAGGGGAGATGACTTGGCTTCTGTTGAATGTGCTGACAGCATCTGACCTCTGGAGGAAGAGTCTTTTTTGCAGGAAGGTTGGGGCCTGAACCCCTGGGAACTGACCAGCCCGCTAGCTGAGTTCAGCCACCCCCTTGGTCCAGGCAATTCTGAGACTCAGGCCCCACAGGGAGCTCCCCCTACACCTCAAGGCCATTACGGACAGAGTGCAAGCGAGAAGTCTTGGGATCTCAAGACCCTGAGGCCCAGCCTGGGCCCCGCGGTCCTGTCCCTTGCCTTGGTGCCCTGGGCCAGCCCAAGTGCTGAGTTGGCGGCTCAGCAGCTGCTTCTGCCCAAGGAGGCCCAGTTATAAATAAGCCCAGTGTGGCCAAGTCATCAAGTTCTGCCTCAGCCGCATTACCTCAGTGACCGCAGGTTGAGGCTGCCCAAGACCTGGGCCCACCGGGATGCGCCCACCCAGGCCGAGGGCCAGACCAGCCTCGATGCCTCCTGGGGTCCCCAGACCCAGCATTTGTGCATCTGCAGCCACTGAGACCTGGGCCTCCCTGGACACAGGCCACAGAAGGGGCAGGGCCATCCCGCCTGCACGGAGCCAGCAGCTATTTACAAACCGAAACCGGGAGGGGCGAAGTGGCTGTGGCCAAAGTGGCTCCAGGCCCCCAGCCCCCACTCCCACTCCATCCCCAGCAGCCCCATCCCCCTCTCCCCTTGGCTTCCTCTTTCCTTCCCCACACAGCCCCCCAACCTCCCACTGCCTGGCCATCTCTCTCTGGATAAACTGCAAGCGCCACACAATGACCCTCTGCCCTACAGAAGCCAGCCCATGGGTCCCCTCCTCCCCCCTCCCCCAGGACCCCATCAGTCAAGGGCTCCTTAGAGCAGTAGCCCCTTCCCACCCAGGCCCAGACCACCCTGGCCTGCCCAAGTCACATTCCCACAGTTCTCAGTTCCTCTTCATGCTTGGAAAATCTCCAACCCCAATGGCCGCCACCATCCTGCTTGTCCTTGCCTGAGGGTGACTCCTCTGGGTTCTCTCAGCCTTCATGGGGGGCCAAGGAGTCTGGGGTGCTGTGGAGGAACGGGGGCACCCGGGGACTTCGGGGAGCCCATTTCCGGGCAGGAGGCCCCAGCCCGCACTGTCTTTGAGTTGAGTTTTGGCCCACTCTTCGGGCCGGTGCGAGTCACAGGCCCTTGTGCGGTGCAGGGCTGAACTGGGACGAAGGGACCGGGGCCTAGGCCACAGCACAGGCTGGTGGGGGAAATGGCAGGCTAGAGGGGGCCGCGGCAGGGAACCACTCCAAGGGGAGACAGCAGAGGACCGTACTAATGCTCACTGCTCGTAATGGTTCACGGTGCGTGTCGGCCACCTCTCTGTCCCCAGAACAAGGCTGTCCCATTATTGCCATCATAAATGGAAACTGAGGCTCAGAGGGGAAACACGTGTTTGAGACTACACAGCTGGAAGGTGTCTGCACGGCGGGTTGCCATCCGCAGACACCCAGACCCGTTCTCTCCACCTCCGACTGCCTTTTTGCTTCCGCTCGGACCTTGGTCCCCACACTGGGAGGACCGATGCCTCGCAGCACTGTGACAAGGGTGGAAGCGGGGCTGGCCTGAAGCTCGAGGCCTTGGACAGTAGAGCTGCCAAATGGTTGCCTCTGGCCGGGCCACGTGCGCCCGGAGCCCGGGGCCCCACCCAGAGGGAAGGCTCTCACCACCCCGTTCCTTTCCTTCTGCCAAGTCCCGGGCGAGGCAAAAGCCCCGACCCTGGCCCTGCTCAGCCACAGCTGCCGCCTGATGGTCGCCTAACACCTCCCTGAGCCTCTGAGTCCTCTTCCGTGAGACCGCCATTTCACAGACACCGAGCTGGGTGCAGGCTGTGTCTGAAGCCAGGACACAGCCCTGCCCACGGCTCTGTGGGGAAGGCAGAGAGTGACAAAATCCTGAGAGTTCTGAGAGGGAAACTGAGGCTGTGGGGTACCAAGAAAGGAGTGAGAAATCTTCCCAGGTTGGGAGGGGTCCCACTAGCCATGGGCCCTAGAAGAATACAAAGAGTCCCACCCCCCCAAAAAAAAACCCCAGTGGGGATGGACTCTCCATTCTGGGTCCCATCCCTGTGTTTTCAGCATTTCCTACGGCCTGAGCACGCTTCCTTCCTCTGGGCCTGGGAAACTCCTATCCACCTGTCTCGGCCCATGGACACACCACAGCATGACCAGGCCTGGCTGGCCTGGCAGCTGCACAGCTCCTCTTTCCCACCCTGGGTCTGAGCAGACCCAGGGACTAGTCCGCCGTGGTCACAACGCCCTTGCCAGCCCCACCCAGCCCGGCATCTGCTCCCGAGCTCCAGCCCCCGCCGTCCCCAGCTCCGAAAAGCACCGTTTCCCTTTTCTGGGTGACCACACGCCATGCACAGGGAATTTCCATCGCAGCCTTCGGAGCCTCTGATTCACTCAGACCCCCCGTACGGTTAACTCCTTCTGGGCCTGCGCCTTCTGCTGCTGCCCCCGCCCTGCCTGGGACCTCTGAGAGCCCCAGACTGGCCTTGGGCTCCACAGTCCGGACATGGAAGCCAGCCTCTCGCTCACAGGCCTGTTCAGGGTCCTCTTACTGCTGACCCGGTGCAGAGAGCCCTGCCCCCAGGGCTCAGGGCCCACACTCCGGGGCAGCGAGCTGAGCACAGTTCCGCAGTGACACAAGCCTGGGTCTAGTCCCGAAGGGCTCGCTCTGGGCCCCGTCTCTCATCCGTAAGATGGAGACGATTCCTGTCCCAGAGCCTGGTTGTCAAAACCCAGTGTGCTGGGCCCGTGAAGGGAGCCTCTCTCCCCACGTCACAGGGTCCCTACTCCACACCCAAGCCCTTTTCTCAGTCCGGCGTTCCCTGGCCAAGACCTGGTGGCTCAGACAGCGTTTGGGAGAAGGGCGGGAAGGCAGAGGAGGCCGGGGCTGCGGCCTCAGCTCTCCCCTCCGGCAGGCGCCCAACCTCCTGCGTTTCTCAGTGTTTCCAAGGAGGTGGTGGGGGCTCTGAGAGGCTGAGGCCCGCAGAGCTCCTGAGCCCGGGACACAGCCGAGCCTTCCTCCTCCCTGTGCACACGGACTTCACATGTGCTGGCTGATCTCATTGTCACAGCCCCGTGTGGTGCATCCTAGGATGGCCCCATGTCACAGATGAGGACGCCGAGGCCCCGGGCAGTGACGAGCCCTCAGCTGCACAGTGAACGAAACACGGGGACAGGATTCCAGTCAAGGTCTGGCCCTGGCAGGCTCAGTAAGCACTTGTGGAGGCCAATTAGGGGAACAGGCAGTAACTGAACCCCGACTGCATCTAGGGGAAGGCTGACAATCCTGTTCAGGCCTTTGAACAATGCCGGGAGGTAGATCCTGATGACCTCTCTGCAGAGAAGAGTCCTCTGGGCTCTGGCTGGGGGAAGGAACTCGCCCAGAGGCCACACATCCCGTCCCGGGGAAGGACCAGGGGTGCCGAGAGAGAAGAGGCTGGTGTCAGGGGTTCCACAGACGAGGGGGCTGAAGGGAAGCAGCTCCTGTCCTCAGAGAGCCAGCAGCATGGGGGGGGGTGCTGCCCGTGGTGAGCAGAAGGAAGTCGCTGTGGGTGGCGGTGGGTTTGAGGTGCCGGAGGCTGAGTGATGTGGCCAGGAGGTGAGCTCCTCGCCTGGAGGCCTGGTCAGCAGGAGACAAGGGTGCGGTGGGGTGGCCGTGATTCAGGGCCCAGCAGAGGTCTGCTCTAGAGTTCTGTGTCTGCTGTGGTTGGGACTGGGGACAGCGGGCAGGGGTGGCACAGATGGGAGGAGGGACTCAGGGGGCCAGGGAGAGATGGAGGTAGACAGGGAAGAGGGTCTCTGGAGGGCAGCCTGGAGGAGGTGAGCCCTCGAGAGACAGAGGCCTTGGGGTGCAGAAAGGGGGGGGCCTGTGAGCAAAGGCTGTGGGAGATTGAGAAAGAGGTTCTGGGAATGTTGAGAAGTATCTTCTGGCTGGAGGTGGGGCCGGGGCAGGTCCATGGGGGGGGGGGGTAGATAGAAAAAGCTGAGTGTTGGGGGCACAGGCCGCAGAGGTTTGCACTTTGGCCTGTGGGCAAGTGAGAGCTAAGGGAGATTTTTAGGGAGGGAAATGCCCGTGGGAGACCCTAGAGATGGGGACGGCGGTGGCCCAGGCCCCTGGGCCGTTCAGAACTGCGGTCCCCTCTCCCTCCACTCACCAGCTGTGTGTCCCTGGGCACATCCCTCACCCACCTGGGCCTCACTTCCCTCATCTGCGAAATGGCCCTGACAATAAAACTCAAGCCTCTCGGGACTGCGTGAGGGTGACCGCGTCACTGCCTGTGTATGGGGGCTGGGCAGATGCCGGGCCCTTTCCTGCACCTCCGGTCACTGACACTCTGTAAACACCTGGCAGGAACCCAAGCCAGGCACTCAGATGGCCGACTTCTGAGCCTCAGTTTTCTCGTCCACACCACAGGGACGGTATCGGCACCGACTTCAGATTTGGAGAAGAGGGGATGCACCCCTCGATGGTCCGCCTCCCGCCTGAGGTGAAAACTAAACTCCACACCACACCCCCCAGGCTCCAGCTGGCATAGCCCCTGCCCTCTCCCTGCACCCGAAGTCCTGGCTCACGCCCTGCCCTGCCCGGCCTGTGCTAGCTCCCTCCCTGCTGTCAGGGTTCGCTCAGGCTCCTCCTCAGTGAGGCCTGCCCTGCCTGCAGTCCTCTTCAGTGGGCCCCCTGCCCCCGCCCCTCTGCCAGCCCCAAGATCCCCCTGTACCCACTTGCTAACATGGGAAAGATCTCATCTGCTATGCTTATCCCCCCTCTCCCCTCCCCCCGGCTCCAGGACAAGGCCCCCAGGGCAGGGGTCTGTGCCCATCTGGGCAGCCTGGCCCACCATCTGTGAGATGGCAGCATCTGTGAGATGTCCTGATGTACAAAACAGCCCGCCCAGTACTGCTTCGACCTGCACTTGGGAGCCCCGCGGGGCCCCGGGCGACCGTCTCAGGGGCCCAAGGAGCCTCTCCTCATGTCTCAACCGTGAGAGGAAGTTGCAAGACGGCCATTTGTGTACACAGGTTGAGCCTTGCTTGTCATCTTTCCCAGCTCGTGGTCTGAGGCCTGAGTTTTCCCACACACCCCGGCACGCCCTGTGGGGGCCATTGCTAGGAAAGGGGGAGGGGATTCCGTTCCCTGGTTTCGGAGCTCTCTGGGGCTGGGGCCGAGAGGCCTGCAGGGTGAGGGCTGTGCCCCTCTGCGGACTCAGCTTCGAAGGCACAGCACCCACGTTTCCTGTTGCCCGCCCACCTTGCAATTGCAATAGCACCCAGCCTACCCCCAGCGGCCACCCAGCCCAGCGGGGGCAAAGGGCAGCCCAGCCAGCCCTCTGTCGGCCCAGGCCTTCCTGTCACTCAGCCCGACAGGCCCTCCCACTTGGTCAGCTGGGTGTCGGGAAAGCACTGTCTTGCGCTGGTAGGAGGGTGGGTGGGCACGGCTTTTAACAAAGGTGACGTGACCACCTATCCCTCCTTCATCCATCTCAACATTTAAAAGGCAGGACACCCAGAACTAATACAATGTTACATGGTAATTATATCTCCATAAAAAGATGCATGTCCTTTGACATCCATGAAGAGTCAAACACCCCTGTGCATCTGTGTTACCAAATCTAAAGACATGATCTCAGTTCCGATGAGTTAAGACAGCTACATGCCATTTTCAATATTACTTATAATTTAAGAGCTTTCTATTTCTATTTAAGTAATTTCTTTTTTTTTTAAAGAAGATTTTATTTATTTATTTTTAGGGTGAGGAGAAAAGATGGAGAGAGGGAGAGAAAAACATCACTGTGCGGTTGCCTCTCACGTGCCCCACACTGGGGACCCAGCCCACAACCCAGGCATGTGCCCTGACCGGGAATCAAACCAGCAACCCTTTGTTCTGCAGACGGAACTCAATCCACTGAGCTACACCAGTCAGGGATACTTCTATTTAAATAATTTCTGATACTATGTATTAACATCTACAGGGAGGTGGATACTTCCCTCTAACTTCCCTGCCTTGCTCCTTGACCCAGCATTTCAACTTTTGGAAGTTTATTCTAGACATACACTTGTATATGTGTAAAGTAGCACATTTTATTGATTGTGGTAATGTCATTTGTCCTAGCAAATTACTGGAAACAATCTCAATGTCCATCCTTTAGAGGCTGGTTAAGTGCATTTTAGAAAATTCTTTTTTTTAAAGATTTTCTTTACTAACTTTTTAGAGAGAGGCAGGGGTAGGGAGAAAGAAAGGTAGAAACATCAATGTACAAGAGATACATTGATCAGTTGCCTCCAACATACCCCCAGCTGGGGACCTGACCCCCAACCCAGGCAAGTGCCCTGCCTGGGCATTGAATTGACCACCTTCCAGTTTGCAGGCCGGCACCCAGTCCACTGAGCCACACCAGCAAGGGCCGGTTAGGTACATGATTAACAACTGAAATACTATACAGCAACGAAAATGAACCACAGCTACGTGCAACAACATGGTGAGAAGAAGCAGCAGAATCCTCCCCCCCAAAATATTTACACTATGATTCTCTTAATATAAAGATTAAAATCTGTTGAGATGAAAACTAAAATATGTGTTAGGAATATTTACATTTGTGGTAAAGCCGTAAAGAAAAGCAAGGAAATAATTACCGAAGACCCTGGGTGGGTATTACTTCTAGAGCAGGGGAAGGGTCTGTAAGAGGACATTTGGGGGGGTGCTTCTGAAGTGCCGGGAATGTTTGATTTCTTGATCTGGACGGGGGGTTAGGCAAGTGTTACCTCTGTAATTATTCTTTAAACGGTATGCAAACATTTTAATAGAACGAGGCCACTCATTTGAAAACATTGTAGCCCATCCAAACAGTGGAATACTCTTGTCATTAAAAGGAACAGGGTAGCTGTATACACACAGGCACGGAATGGATTCAGTGGGGAAAAGCAAAGCACAGTGTGTTTTTAGGCCGCCTTTTCCATACAATTAACGAGAGGATGGACGTACCTGCTGCCCCCTGTGCTTCTGGCTGTGGGCCTCCTCCGTCTCCAGAGAAACCACGCAAGAACCAGGCAGGCTTCAGGGAAGCCTGCGGAAGGGGAACCGGACAGCTGTTTCCCTGTCTGTGCCTTCTGAGTTTTGTATCATGTGCATCTATTATCTATTCCAAAAATAAAATTAAACTAAAAATGTCTTGCCTCTCATTCTCTGGAACCCGAAGATGTTTGGAGTAAAACTGATTTCTTGCCGACAAGAATGAGAACCACCGCCCAGGGCGTGAGGCGCCAGGCGACCTCCTGCCAGTCCGAGCGGCGACCCTCTCTGTTCCGGCTTCCTCGCCGTGCTGCCGGGCCCATCGCCTCTCCAGTCCCGCGGCCTCCTTCTCTGCCGCACACACACCGCGCCCTCCTCGCTGCCTCACTTCCCTCCCTTGACACTGTCTCCGATTTTGTTTTTCTTTCCCTTCCTCTCTGATCCTCGCTGCCGTCTCCATGAGGCCAGCACAGTGCTGGGCACTCAGAAAATAACCCCCCATCTTCCAAAGGAGCCGTGAGCTCTGGGGTCCTGGGTGATCACACGCTTCCTGCTCTGCTTGGAAAACGGCTTCGAATCTGGGTCCCACTGTTCTGAAGGCTTTGCATCACAGCAGGTCCCCGGGCATGTGAGGTCTGGGAAGAGGCCTCCGGTGCCCTGTGCGGGGAGGGGAAGCAGGAGGGAGGATGGGGAGGACCTGTTGGTGTGTGCAGGGGCACGGGTCGTGCCTTGCGCAGAAAGTGAGACTCATTCTGCCCGTTTCCAGAGATTTGGGCCCTGGACCATTTGGGGGGCTTTCTACCTCAGGCCTGTCGGGCTTGGCCAGACTTGGGAGGACGGAATTTCTTCTCCTGGGCCCCTTGAGACTTCGGCCTTAGAAACACATCGCTGACCTGGTTTGCTGCCTCTGCCTCAGAGCAGAGCACCACGCCCCCTGCCTACAGCCAGCGAAGACTCCACGGTCGCCCCTGGATGCAGCCCAGGCTCCTTTGCTTGACTCTCCAGGCCCTTTGCCTTCCCATCCTGTCTTGCTTCTTGCCGCAGAGACGGCGGCTCACTGGTCCTCTGTTCTCTCCCCGCTTCCTCGCCTTTGCTCAGGCTGGTCCCTCAGCAGACGAGGCCCTTCCCCTGCACGCTTTCCTACCCGCGGCCCGGACCGACGGCTCTGCGATGTGCCCAGCAGCGGCCTCTCGTGCCCCCGCCTCCCGGACACCCGGGGCCTCATCCATGCTCGTGCCCAGCGTGTGGAAGGCCCTCGTCAAATGTTAGCGATGACACGAATGAGTTAGTGGCCAGATAAGCATATGAACACATCAAACCAAACCAAGGCAATAATGAACACACGAACGGACGCGTGAATGAAGACATCAGCAGGGCCTGTCACCACGGGGTAAACGCACCCTCACACACGCCCAGTCACTGGGACTCTGCCTCCCTGACAAGGAAGTTCCGAGCAGGGACGGAGCTGTTCCCAGCCCGGCCTGCCTCTCCCCTCCTCTCGGGGAGGGACCCGGGTCAGGTCCTTAGGGTGTCTTTGGGACTTGTGACCTGGACCCCTTGGAGAGACCCCATGGATGCAAAATATCAGTGAAGGGGGAAGTGGTTTAATGGTGAACCTAGACCTGTGGCTCCCAGGTCTTTGCTGTCAGTGAAGAAGCACTTGGAGAGCTGGGCTCCCACCAGCAGCAAAGAGGTGGGCTCGTCTTGGTGGGAAGGGGACATAGAGCAATGGGTTAGACTGCACAGGGGACGAAACCGAACGCTTCAGAAGATGCTCCCAGTAGAGGGGGCTCACCAGAGACCCGCAGGCCGGAACTTGTCTGCGTTCCTCCCGCGGCCCTGCAGACTACATCGGGAGCTCTCTGAAGGCGGGGGTCTTGGCCAATACTTTTCTGCTTTCCCAGCACTCAACACAGAGCCTGAGACTCAATTAATACTGGCAGGAGGCACAGATGAAAAAACCATGAGTGGTTGGGTGAATGAGTTAATGAGCAGGTGGGTGAGCGGATGGACGGGCAGATAGGTAAATGAATGGATGATTCGGTAGATGGATGGATGAGTGGCTGGGTAACTGGACTAATGGATGAACAGACTGACAGCTGGGTATACGGTAGATAAACAGAGGAAATATAGACTGATGGATTAATAATGGATGAATGGGCTGGTCCATGAACATACAGATGGCTAGACGGACAAGTACATAGATAGATGGGTGGATGGATGAATGGACTAGCAGATAAATGAACGAATGAAGGAACAGTTGGATGAACTGATAAATAAATGAATGTATGGCTGACTTGATGGGTAGAGAGGTGGATGGACAAATAGATAAACGAGTTATTTCAAAGATAGATGAATGAATGGAGAGTCGAGAAAGGCTGGTGCACGAGGAAGACTCGGTCGACACTCTGGCTTTGGCAAGGGGTACGGGGACGGAGAAACGTGGTCTGGAAGGAGCAGTGGTGCTCAGGAAGCCGGGAGAGGTGGCGGTGCAAGAGCCCGGCCGCCTCCTTGGGTGGAAAGAAAGCCCACGGGAAGGGACTGGGCTGCAGGAAGGGGAAGTACACTGTGCTGGGACCACGGAGCCCAGCCCCAGGCTGCGCGGAACCTGGGGGGTGGGAACCCCAGGCCTGAGAAGAGCCAGGCCTGGCAGTCTCAGCTGTCAGCCAGCCAGGCTGACCCCAGAAAGTAGGGACCCCAAGAGGGCACCCCAACCAGCTCTGACCCCAAGGAAGTGACTACGGGCCACAGGGGGGGATCTCAGGAGAAGTAAGCACTTGTGGGGTTAGGGGTTAGAGCTTCAGCACAGGCCGGGGCCAGCAAAGGCCTCGCTGTGGTAGATCTAGCCTTCCCCCCTCCCGCTCTCCCTCTCCACCACAGCCCCTCACAGTCCCAGCCTCCTCTGGGCAGGGGGCTTGGCCCCGCAGCCTCCCAGGCCAGCCCCGGGAGCACCACCTGCCCCAGCCTACTCTAGAGGGCCAGAGACTTCCTGTAGCGCAAGAGATTTATGCAAACGGGCTGGGGCGGTGATGTCACCCCAAGGGGACTATCTTCCAGTGGCAGGCCCTTCGATAAAATCAGGAACTTGAGCTGGCCCTGCAATGTCAAGGGAGGGGGCTCACGCAGGGCTCCTGGAGCACAGGGGGCAGGCCTGAGCCCTGCGCCTGCCGAGTCCGTCCAGCCCCCGACGGGGCTTCCCATCCCAAGGGGCTCCGCACTGGCCCCCACCGAGACAGGAGACCTGACTGGCTCGGAGCTCGGCTGGATGTTACAGGCGTGCAAAATGGAAGGGTTTCCCCTCGTCCCCCCTGTGAGTACTGGGACTCCTCCACCAGCCCGGCCCGCGGCCCTCGGACGCCCGCCCGCCGGCCCAGGGGCTATCCCTCCTTGCTTGCTATCAGTGGGAAGCTGGTGTTTCCTCCCTTGAGCTCCTGGCCCGAGAACCAGCGAGGGGGCCATCGGGTCGTCAGAGCATGCCCTGGCGGGCTGAGGCTGGGCCCGCGGTGGGGCTGTGATCGGTGGGGCCTGAACGGTTATTTATAGATGGGGCTTGGGTGGCAGGCCTGAGCTCCAGGGCAGGGTGCTGGGCCAAGGACAGTGAGGGTGGCGGTGGAGAGGTGCTGGAGGAGGCGATGGGGCGACTGGCACGGGGGAGGCCGGTCCCTAGGACAGTGAAGCTCTGAGAGCAAGAGGCAGCGGCCGGAGCTCTCGGCCTGTGGCCTGAGAGCCTTGGGGACCGAAGCTGCTGCAAGTCTGGGTCCCCAATGCCTGGCCTGGAGCCTGGCACAGAGGTCGTGGTTGTTGACCAAAGGGTCTGGGCCTTGGGCCCGTGGGTCCCCAAGAGGCAGGGGCAGGGACCAGGGCTGGAACAGAGACTAGGGCTGCAGTGAGGGCTGGGGATAAGGGAGAAGAGGGTGGGAGCTGGGGTTGGGGACATCTTGGGGCTGAGATTAGGGCAGGGGTAGGGTCTGATTGAGTGTGGGACGGGAATTAGGACGGGGGCTGAGGTTGGAGGTGAAGAGGGACCAGGGGCCCGGGAAGGCGGGGACGACAGGCTGGGGGGGACGCCCACTGCCCCTGCTCTGGGTCTGGGTGGCAGTTGCAGCCGTAGGCAGGTGTCAGACTTGGGTTCCTCTAAAGGGACCTTTTCCTCGCTCTTCCCCACTCGGCAATGATGGGGAGCCCTGGGGGGTGTTGGGAAGGAACTTGGCAGGGCCTGCCCACCTGATTCAGCTTTCCCGGACTAGAGGCAGCTCCCCGCCTCCACCCAGCCCAGCTGCCCACCCCGGTTCGGCCTCCAAGCCCCCGGAGGCACCTTGGGCTGACATCCTGCTGCTGGGCTGCCCTGCCTGAACCCCCAGTGCTGGGGTCCCGGCTTCCTTGCTCGGCTTGACATGGCACTAGCCAGCTGCCTGAGCCCCCGCCCTGACCTGGCCCGGTCCCACCTTTCCCTCACCTGGGACCAAGAAGGTGTGGGGCAAGCAGGGGGTGATGGAGGTGGCCCCAGGAAGAGCGAACTCTGCCTCAAGAAAGCCGTAGGCCCAGGAGCTTGGCCATCTCTCCCTGACCCTTGCCTCTCAATCCCTAAGCTCCAGATAGAGAGGGGCAAGAGGCACATCTTGGGCTCCCATACCACACCCTTCAGCTCCTCTCCCAGCCCAGGGGCTACCCTGAGCACTCCTGGGAGGGTGGGCCCCAAGGCAGCCCCGGCCCCCAGTCAGAGCCCTGAGGCCCAGAGCGACGGTTGTGCAATTCCTGGGCACACGCTTTGGGGTGGGGAGAGGCCGGATGGTTGCTGGGAAGACTGGGTGTGCATGTCCCTGTGCCTGTGCCAGTGAGCGAGGAGGAAAAGGAGGAGGGGGACGAGGAGGGAGGGGGAGGGGGAAGGGGAAAGCTGGACCCCAGTGAGGGAGTCAGAAGGAAGATGCATGAGGGCAGTGGGGGGTCCAGGCTCTGTCCACCCATGGCTCCCAGAGCCCAGCTGGGTGAGAGCCGTAAACCCCATCAGTGCACGTAGCCCTTGGTTGGCGAGGTGGCCCTAGGCGGGCCTGGGGCCTGGGCGCGGGCTGGGAGAGAGAGCAAGGGGCTGGGGCGGGGACCGTGGGGATTCGGGCAGGAGGACAAGTGTGTGCTGCGAGGACAAGTGTGCAAGTGGAATGGGAATGACCGCGGAAGGATGCAGGTAGAGGCGAGTTTGATGTGCTTGAAGGCAAGTGTGTGGCTACGTGTGTGAATCTGAGTGACTGTGTGGACCTATGGTGTGTGTGTATACGTGTGAGTGTGAGGAGAACTGGGTGTGAGCATGTCACGGGGAGTGCGCACGTCTGGGGGCTGCAGGGGCATCAGCCGGAACAGGAGGGGGCGAGTCTGTGAGGCTGAGGCTCAGGCATGTGGGTGAGTGTGAGTGTGAGTGTGCAGCGCATGTGAAGGGGGCAGGGGTGGGGGTGTAGGGAGGCTGTGCTCTCCCCTCAGCCCCCGTTTTCTCCGGACCTCTGACCTCCAGGGTACCTGTCACCCCCTTTCTGCAGGAGCCAGGGCTCTTGCTCTCCTGGGCCCCTGCTCCCACTCCCTGTGGCCTCCCCCAGGCCCAAGCGGAGGGAGGCCCAGGACAGCGGTTCGATCTGGGAGGGTGGTCTGGACCCAGTATACGGGGGTGCGGGGTTGCAAACCTGGCTGGGGTGCCCCAGCCACAGTCTGAGTCCTGACACCCTCCTCTCTCAGCAGCCATCGGAAGACCTGGTTCCCTACGACACAGACCTGTACCAGCGCCAGACACACGAATATTACCCCTATCTCAGCAGTGATGGAGAAAGCCACAGTGGTGAGTGCAGGGCTCGCCCCGCCCCACTGCCCCAGTCTGGCCCGGGGCCGAGTGGCTCCTGGGGTCTGGAGGGAGGACAAAGAAGAAAAGGCTCCCAGGGCTCTTTTAGAATGCCGAGAACGGGCTCAAGCTAGTTCCCAGGGGACGTGAATTCCCTGCCCTAAACCCCAAACTCCCCCACACCCCACCCCAGCTCCCATTTATCCAGCATCCTCAGTGTGCCAGGGCACGAGGCCAGCTTCTTCCACGGTTACCCTCTTGTCCAGTCTTTGTGGTCTTTTTACCGATGAGGAAACAGGCCTTGGGGGCTAAGTGACCCGGCCGAGGTTGCACACCTGGGTGTGTGGGGGGCGGGGGGACCAGGTGCATCTGCTCCAGGCCCGGCACTCTTCCTCCGCAGTTCCTCCTCTCTGTTCTCGTCACCCCCTTACCCCGAAGTGTGGGTGCAGGCCCACTCCCTGCTGGGTGGAGCTAGCAGTTTCTTAACCTCTATGGAAATTCGGGGCCAGATAACTTTGGCATGAGGCTTGTCCTGTGCCTGTGGGACATTTAACGGTGCCCTGTACTTCTGCCCACTAGACGCCAGTATGCCCACCAGTCCCGACAACCAAGAATGTCTCCACGTCACCAAATGTTCCCTGGGGGGCAGGATAACCCCCATTTGACAATTGCTGGGCTAAAAGAGCGGCTCTGAGGGTCCCTTATTCAGCAGGGGCTGAAGCCTCTATTTGCTGGGAGGCAAGAATGGGGCTTGGGCTAGGGGCCCTTCTGTCTGGGTGTAACTGCCCACCCCAAGGCCCAGCCCGATCCTGGAGCAGCTTCTAGGGAGAGCGAGGCATTATGTGCTGGGAACCTGGGTGGTGGGCTGTGCGTGTGTCTTGGCAATTGATGGGGACACCCCTCAAACAAAGGCGATGGATGTAGTCTAGTTAATGTGTCCTCACTGGGGCTCTGAGACCTGGGCAGCCCAGATCCCAGAGGGAGAGGCACACTGTGTGCCACAGCTGAGCAAGGTTTCCCATTCGAAGGCTGAAGGCCAAAGGCCACACCTGGGGGCCAGTTCCACCTGTAGCTCCATTTTGCAGGCACTCCTGTGGCAGCCTCAGCCCACAGCCACCCCCGGGGGGCCACGTGCGGGGCGTGAGTCCTTACTTAGGGCTCTCCTGTCTGGATGCCAGAGCTTGTGACCAGCTCCACCTGGAGCTCACACCTGGCAGCGCATAAAGACTGTACCTGGAAGCTGTGTCTTGGGAGGAAGTGGTGGGGGTACCTCGAGGCCACATCAGGGGACACACAGGCCTTTTTCAGAAAGAACCTCAGGGCTGAAGGACTTTAAAACATCCTCTTTTGCATCCTTTTAAACTTAGCATTCTACAAGAAGTGCATCTTATCTGTGGGAAAGCCAGACAATTCAGAGAGAGGCTCCCTCTGCAGGAGTTTGAGCGCAGCGCCCACACCTAGCAGTCAGGACCTGCGCGGTCCCTCTAGGCCTGAGGACCAGCGCCCCCTGGTGGCTCCAGGCAGCAGGACTGCTCGGGCTCCGGCACAGCTCAGGGCCTCCTAGAATTGCTTCCCGCATCAGGGATCGGTTCCCCTACGGCCTGACCCCCTCTCAGTTTCACTGGGTTTGGGTGCATTTCTTTTGGGTCTACTGAAGGCTAAGGTTTCCCTCCTGCAATCTGGGGGAGCTGTTCGTATATTTAGAAAGGAGCTGGGGCTGGCTGATGGAGGGGGTACTTTAGAGAAAGCCCGTGTTCTCTACCCTTTACACCTGGGTGGGGCTCTAGGAATGGCTCCTGATTAGGTGCCTGAGCGCCCCGTTTGGGTTGAGAAGCCTCAGTATCTTCAGAGACTCCTCCAGTGTCTGAGCCCCCTTTCGCCAGGCACCTGACCTGGCCCTTCCTAATAGTACCTGTTGGAAGGTGACGTCTGAAGGCTCAAGAGACACTTCCCTGCATGTTCCTTGGCGTATCTTTCAGGCAGCGAGGCTGAGTGCAAAGGCCCTGGGGCGGGACCTGTGTCTCGCCTGGTTCCATCACTCCCCAGTGTGTAACCTTGGAGATGGGCTTGCTCTCTCTGTGCCTGGCTCCTCACCTAAAAAACTGACAGCGTGAAAATACTGCGCAGAGTTGGGACACTTAAGTGAGGAGGTGCCAGAAGTGTATGAGCTAATGTTTCGGGTCCCAGGCCCAGCAAACGTTCAGGACACGACGTGGTGGCTTTGCTGCGTCCTCCGGGCAGGGGAGACGCGCCGCTGTGGGGGAGGGAGACACACAGAGGGCTCCGGGGCAGGTCAGCCAGCCAGCGGGCCATCCACCCAACACTTACTGTCCACACACCCACCAACCAGCCTCTGTTACCTGCCAGGCACCGGACACAGTTCTAGGCGCCGGAGGCTCGGTGGTGAGCACGTTAGGCCGCTGCTTGTCCAGTGAGGGAGAGCGACTGCAAGCGAGCGCACGGGCAGACGTAACCACCAGGCCTAAGAAAAGCAGGGGGGGGTGTCATGTGCAGTGTCTTTGCGGGGCCGCTTCAGTGCGGGTGCTCAGCAGGGGCCTATGAGGGGCGGCCGTTGGGTGGACGTCAGAGTGAAGAGAAGGAACGTGCATGCAAAGGCAGGCGGCGGCCCGTGTGGCTGTGAGCAGGGGTGGGGGTGGGGGCGGCCTGCAGGCGGCAGACCCCAGGGCCTGTAGGCCAGGACCGGAGTGTGGATTTTACCCCGCAAACCGTGGGAGCCCTTGGAATTTGAGTGGGAAAATGAAGAGAGCTGAACTGGGGGGGGGTTGGCAAAATTTTAAATAAATTTTAAATCTTTCATGTTGAATGATTAAAGTAACACATACTTCCTGCAAAACTTTAAAAAATACAACAGTGTATCAAATAAAATATTTCCCTCACCCCGATCTCTCTCCTCACTGACAGCACCTTGGTCCATGCAGGCAGACGTCTGATTCTTCGTACATAATCCTCTGCGTGTGTAAACATTTGCACAAACATGTGCATAGTCTGTTCCCTGAGAAATGGAATTGTGCTGTCACGCTGCTCTGCTATTTGCTATTTCTTACCTAAACTCGTAGGCACTTCTTCATGACATACATAGCGTATCAGAGATAGAGTAAAAATGATTTTCCAGCCCATTACAATGCTGTGTAAATGCACGCACATTTGAAATAAATACTCAGAGCAGCGATTTTCAGCGTTCTTCCTCTCTGGCACACATAGCTAATTACTAAAATTCTGTGGCACGCCAAAAAAATCTGTTTTGTTGTTTTGCTGATCTGACAAAAATATAGAATTTTTTAAAATTAATTCACACCAGACAGCTATTATTATATTGGTTGTTGTCATTTTTTATTTGATCATCTGAGGGAAAAAGGTCAGTGCCCTGACTAAATAGGTATGGCAGGTTTTAAAAACTCTGGCTGCGCACCAGTGGCTGCCCCACCCCGCCCTGGCACACCTTAAAAATGTTTTTAAAAGATTTTATTTATTTATTTTAGAGAGGAGAAGGGAGGGAGAAAGAGAGGGAGGGAAACATCAATGTGTGGTTGCCTCTCTTGTGCCCCCTGCTGGCGACCTGGACCACAACCCAGGCCTGTGTCCTGACTGGGAATTTCCTGTGAGCTTTTGGTTTGCAGGCTGGCGCTCAATCCACTGAGCCATATCAGCCAGGACCAAAATTTTAAAATTTGAGACAATATCTATTCACTTGTTCTATGAAAGATGAGAATTTGGCTTTCTAGCTATTTATAACACACACACACACACACACACACACACACACACTTCTCCACACATATATAAAGATAATTATGTAGTAGCATTTTTTAAAAAATATTTTATTTATGTATTTTTAGAGAGAGGGGAAGAGAGGTAGAGAAACATCAATGTGTGGTTGCCTCTCGTGTGCCCCCTACTGGGGACCTGGCCCACAACCCAGGCATGTGCCCTGACTGGGAATTGAACCGGCCACCCTTTGGTTTGCAGCCTGTGCTCAATCCACTGAGCTACACCAGCCAGGGGTAGTTTTCTTAATTAACGTATAATACTGTATAAATTGAAGGGGTACAGTGTAATGACCACACATACACACACACACACACACACACACACACACACACACACAGAGTGAAATGATTACCACAGTTTCATTAATAACCATCACCTGTGTAGTTACAAAAACTTTTTCCTTGTGATGAGAACTTTCAGGATCTACCGCTCTCTTAGCAGCTTTTAAACCTGCCGAGCAGCAGTGTCGGCTGTGGCCACCATGCTGTTCCTTCCGTCCCAGGGCTGACTTATTTTATGACTGGAAGTTTAGGCCTTGCGCCGCCTCCAGCCGATTCCCCCACCCACCACCCCACCCCCTGGCTCCGGTGGCCCCGAATCTGGTCTCCGTGTCTGTGAAGTTTGTTTGTTTGTCTGATGCCACATGTAAGTGAGATCATACAGGCATTGTTTTTCTCTGCACAGCGACTTCTGCTAAATCAGTGTCTGAATTTTCCACCGTTAAGGCCATGTGACTCTGACAACTGAGCCACACGGCGCACTTTACCTGTAGGTTCTGGTCCCCGCATTTCTGGGGAACAGTGAAAAGCGAAGGTCGAAGGGCCCTTGTTCTGGAACCAGGCAGTGGGGGCCTGCACCCCACTTCCCACTGCCGCCGGGGTGACTGCGGGCAGGATGCGGCCCCTCTCAGTTCCTCCGCCTTCCCCCCACTCCGCAGGGTGTGTGAGGACGGTTACTGAGTGCGGAGCACTCGGAGCGCTGAGTGCTACGCTGTGAGGATTTGTCATCCTTATCAGCACGGTTTTCTAAGAAAGGGTGGGGGTCAGCTTTTGTGGTCGTTTGTTGTACCCCGTGCCTTTAATCTGCACTCTCCCTTGATTAATAGTAGCTTGGCTGTGCATGGAAATCTGGGCTACAAATCATTTTTTCCCTTAAATATCTGAAAGCATTTCTCTGCGGTCTCCTGGTTACCAGAGGTTTTCTCATGAAGTCTGATGCCTTTCTCCACCTGTTTTTTCACGCACCGTACTGTGTGTTCACGTTCTGTGTGGACAGACGTGGCGGCATAGAGACGGGAAGGAGTGGATAGATTCGGGGGAGGCTTCCAAGGCAGGGATCGAAGACTGTGCTTACCTGTGATGAATACACGTAACAGAAAGTCCACCACCCCCCCCGGCTGTTTTTAAGTGTGCAATTCGGTGGCTGGACGTACACTCGCACTGGTGCACACTCACCCTGGTGTGTGGGCGTTACCATCACCCTGTAGGACCGACACTGTGTCCCCGCGGCACCCTGACTCACCGCACCCCTCCCACGGCCCCTGGCGACTGCCATTCTACTTTCTGTTTCTCTAGGAGGCACTGCTTGCGGGTGGGGTCACACAGCCTTTGTCCTTGTGGGTCTGGCTTCTTTCAGTCAGCACAATGTCCTCAAGGCTCCTCTGTGGCACGAGTCAGAATTTCTTTCCTGTTCGGGCTCAGTGACGCTCTGCGCACGCAGAGACCACCTTTTGTTTACCCACCCACCAGCACACCAGTCGCTTTCAGCTACTGGGAGCAATGCCGCCGTGCGCAAAGGTGTGCAGACGCCTCTCCAGCCCCTGCTTCCTGGTGTTTCGGGGTGTGTTTCTGGATCATAGGGCAGCTGTATTTTTGATTTTTTGAGGAATCACCACCCTGTTTTCCACTGCGGCTGCAGCATTTTGCATTCCCACCAAGAGTGCACAAAGGTTCCCCTTTCGCCACATCCTCATCAACCGTGTCATTCTCTGGTTTTGGATAATAGCAATCCTACTGGGCTTGATAGGATTTGCTTTCCGAGATGGGATTGGTAAAGGAAATGGAGTTCCAAAGTATGACTCCTTCTCTCTACCCATCCATCTTTCCATACTCTTTCATTCTCTAATACCCCCGGCCATCGACCAACTTATTCACACACCAATTAATCACCCACTAATTTATGTTTCCCGTTGTCCTTCCCTCCAGCCACCAAAGCCTCCATCCATCTCCCCCTGACTCAGCCACCCAATAAGTATACACAAGCCTCTTTTATATTCCAGGCACATTGCTAGGTCCTGTGGAATAAATAAAACTCAAGTCCTGCCAGATTTGTCTTTGCAACAAGGGAAGCAACTAATGCCCTGATACCTGGGCCCCGGGTAGACAACAGCAATCCCAGGAGAAGGAGCTCCCACTTTGGGTCTCCATTTCCATCTCTCGCCCGTTTGCAGGAGGCCGGCCTTTGGGAGCCCCGTGGTCTGTGATTTCCTGAGCTTCCTTCTCAGCTCTTGCTTCTTAATCTCTCCTCTTCCCTCACTGCCTTGTTCTCACTTCTGCTTCCCTGGGGGAGCCCTGGCTTCAGGCTGGGGTTTCTGGTCTGAGGGGATAAGGCCAACAGAATGATAGTTAGGGCTTGGATTGTGTGTGTGGGGGGATTGTTTTGCATATCATTTTATTTTTGTTCTGGTGACATATAGGTATTAGTGACACCAAAAAAATGATTAAGAATATGATGTGTGGGTAGGACTTTGGTCTCAGGTTGGGAGCTGGTTTAGAGGGAAGAGATGAGAGGTTTAGATGAATGGGTAATTGCTGGCTGGTGGATGATGGATGGATGTTTGGATGGAGGGATGATGGATAGATAATGGAAGAATGGATGATGGAGGATGGATGAGGTGTGGGTGAAGGCAGACAGGCAGATGGGTAAGAGCAGTCAGTGAAGCCTGTCCCTGAGGGTCTTACTCAAAGCTTTCATCAACAGCCTTGCCCCTTGGGGGGCGGGTGGTAGGGAGCAAGGGCTCAGTCCCAGAGCCGTACATGGCGGGTTTGGACCCCGACTCTCCCAGTGACGGCTGTGGACGAGGGACTTGATCTCTTTGAGTCAGAGTTTCCTCACGTGCAAAAGGAAGACGCCAGCATGGTGGCCACCTGGTGGGCCCCAAACCTGCAGGCTCCTCCAGCTGCCCAGGTCACTGGGAGGAGGTTTTGCTGTGACCCCCTTTGGGAAATGCTGGCCTCAGGCTGGGGCCACCAGAGTGCGCCGGCGGGGTGTCTTGGGTGGAGCTGGAACAGAGGTGGGGAACAGGAGGGGAAGCACAATCAGGGCCCCTCCCCACCACCTGGTCAGAGCTGAAGTGAGGATTCAGTGGGGTGACGTGGAAGAAGCACTTAGCACAGTGCCTGGTGTGCTAAAAACGCACTAAACTAAAAGGTAACCTGTACTGACCACTTAACTGAATGTCGACTGATGCTCACTTTGTATTGGGTACCTAACAGGCAATAGAGAGGGTGACCCAGCGCTCCCTCTAGATGTGCAAGGGACTCGTGCTCTTTCCAGGAGCAGAGAACTGCGCTAAGGACAGCCTGGGGGGGGGGGGGGGGGGGCCTGGGGGGGGGGCCTGGCGGGACTCTGGGATCAGGCGAGGCCCTCACAAACAGTCCCCTGGGAATGAGGTCCAACGAACCCAGCAGAGCTCACTTTTGCACTAGGAGGGAGTCCCTCCACCTGCCGGGCTCCTCCAGAGGCCCCGGGCCGGGCTGCCTCTGCCTACCCAGCGGCCTGGGTTACATAATCACTCGAGCACCCAAATCAAGGGTGAAGGCGAGGTTTCCGTTGGGCCTTTTGAAATCTTAATTACAGCTCAAGAGTCTCCACTGCAGCGTTCAGGGGACACAGGGTCACGGTGGGCGGGGCTCCAGAACTTCAGCGAGCAAAGGAACGCCCTCAGGGCCCTGTGGAATTCCAGCTTCCCAGCCTCCTCAGCAGCACTTCTGACTCTGGGGGTCTCCCTCCCCGCCCCAAACCTGCAGGCTTCCCCAGCTCCCCAAGTGACTCGGACGGAGGAAGGCCTTCTGTGACCCACTTTGGGAAAGGCTGGCCTCAGGCTGGGACCACCATAGTGAGCCCAGGGCTTCAGGTGGAGCAAGAACAGAGGTGGGGAACAGGAGGGAAAGTGCGCTCAGGGCCCCCAACCCCGAAGCAGAGTGGGTGTGAGGGTGGTGCTGGGCGGGCAGGACCGATGGGGCGTCCAGTCTGTACAGACCTGGGCGCTTCAGCTCCGCAGGGGAAGGCAGAAACCGGAAGGGCCAGGAGTGGGGCGGCAGGGCGGGTTCATGGCCAGTGGGGAACCCGGGTCAGCTCGCCAGATCCCAGAGCCCCCCCAGGACCCATCTGTAAAGGAAAGAGCAGGTCCCCACAAAGAGCAGGGGTTTCTGCATCTTGCAAACTCATGATGAGACAGACACACAAAGTACAAGTTGCTTTGTCTCCCCTTCAGGTGCAGATAATTTGGTGGAGCAGTCAGAGAGAGTTCTTAAGAGAATAGGATTCATTCGCCCACTCTTTGGGAAATGTTCGTTGTGGGCACAGGGACCTGAATAAACACAGACTCCAGCCTCCGGGGCAGAGTGGTGGTGGGGGCGGGGCCCTAAGACTATTCCTCTGGGCCACTGACCCCAGGTAACCGGAGCAGGAGGAAGAAGAGGAAACAACCGTATATTAGAGAATCTGCTCTTTGCTCAAGGGCTCATGCAGGCTGGTTAGGACAAAATAGTAACCGTAGCAATAATGATAACAGTAAATGTTTATAGAGTCTTGGTCTGAGCCAGGTTCTAGTCTAAGCACTTGGCAGGCTCATTTAATCCTCACAAGAGGCCTAGGAGATGGGTGTCACGGTAGCCTCGACTTACACAGAGGGGAACCAGGACCTGCCCAGGTCACACGGTGGAAAAAGACGGAGGCAGAATCGGACCCCAGGCCTGCCTGACTCCCACAGGAGGTGTTTCTCTCTCCTCTGTGCCGCGCGGAGGCGGGAGTCTGGACTGAGGGGTCACGTGGTTTCACATGCGGAGGGGACATTGGTCACACCCAGCTGGGTCTCTGACTTTTGAAAGGAGAGGCTCAGGGTCACATGGCAAGGCCACCACAGCACCAAAAAACTGCATGTCGTTTCTTAAGGATGTGTGAGTGAGTACATGCTTGTGCCGGAGAGAAAAATAAGGAGGGAGACAGACAGACAGTCACGCACCCCATTGCACACAGCACACAGGGGGCTGGTGGTCCCCTGCAGGGCCTTGGCTTGTCCCCAAGATGAGGCCCTGGCTAAACATCTCCTACACTCTGCCTCTGGGTCACAGGAGAACACCCCTCTGGTCGCTTTGTCACCACACCTTCTTCAGGACCCAGAATTGCACCCAGGAAGTGCTCGGACATGTGGCAGTTTTTGTTCCTGGAAAAGGTGTCCAGAGGAACCGCGTTGAAGGCCTGCCCAAGCCCCGGGGCAGGGCTCTCGGCGGCACGTGGCCGTTCCCCAAACGCGAATCCACCCACCGCAGACGCTGAAAGCACCTGTGGGGGAGTTTCCGGGAAAGTCTCGGGCCCCAGTAACCTCCCTGGAACTCAGACGCAGCTGCCCAAGGACATGGATGGAAAGGGCAGCACCGTGTGCCTGGGCTAGTTCTGGTGTGTGAAGAATGTCAGCCCTGTGACTTTGCAGTCACACACCGTGGCCACGTGACAAGGCCGTGACGTGGGCTGGGCTGCCGGTCGGCTCAGGAACCACTGGGAGCTCCTCCCTGGGGGCGAGCGCGGCGGGGAACCGGCCTTCCTCAAGGTCCTACTCTGGGGCTTGGGCTTTCACAAATTGGGCTTTCACTCATTGGTAATTATTATCCCCATTTTACAAGCGAGTTGATTGAGACCAGGGAGGCCCACGCCTGTGCCTGCAGTCACACGGGAATGAAATGGCAGAGCCAGGATTCGGGCACTGGCTCCACAGCCTGCAGGGGCGGCAGACCAGCAACGCAGCTGAGAGTGCAGGCTCTGCCTCAGCCCTGACGCCCGGCTCGGCCCCGGCTCGGACCGGGCCACCGCACGTGGCGTGTGCAGCCTCTCTCAGGCTCGGGGTCCTCGTCGGTCTCACAGGGATGGGCAGCTGACAAGCTGGGTGGTTGGATGGCTGGTGTCCACTGGCAGCCCAGGCTGGCCTGCAGTGGTTGACCCCTGTGGCCTGGCATTCTTCAGTCTGTAAGCTGCTCTAACCGTGTCCCGCCGGCCCCGCCCGGCTGCGCCCCGCAGACCATTACTGGGACTTCCACCCGCACCACGTGCACAGCGAGTTCGAGAGCTTCGCCGAGAACCACTTCACCGAGCTGCAGAGCGTGCAGCCCCCGCAGCTGCAGCAGCTCTACCGCCACATGGAGCTGGAGCAGATGCACGTGCTGGACACCCCCATGGCGCCCACCCACGCCGGCCTCGGCCACCAGGTGCGTGTGGCCAGCCCGGCCCACCGGAGCCCCCTGCCTGCGGTGAGGCCCGGGCTTCACAGGAAGCTGACACAGGCGCTTACTCAACCCGGCTTCCTGCCCCACAGCGCCAACGGCGGCTGGAGCCCCAACGGCTCCTCCTGACCCTCCGACTGACCTCATGACCCCACACCCTTATCTCCTCTCGCCCCGAGATGGACAGAGCCCAGATAAGCCCACCCCCTCCCCTCCCGATCCACCCGACCCCAACCGCCTTGTCCTGGGCCCTCCTGGCCCTTGCTGGCTGCTGCCCTCGTTCGCTGGCCCCTGAGGGATCTGCCATCCAAGTCACTGAGCACTGACCCGGATTGACCGCTCCTGGCCCCTCCCTGTCCCCACTGACCCCCCCCCCACTGACTGTCCTCAGCCACACCAGCCTTAATGCCGGCCAGTGACCTCCATTCCTCCATTGACCTTTACTGCCCCTCACTGACCTCCACTGCCCCTTCCCGCCCCCGTCGCCCGTTCACTCTGGGTTGATGTTGGTACCAGCTCGCTGGCCCCTCTTCACCCCACTTCTCTCGCTGGGCCATTGCTAGTCCACTCGCTCCCTTTGTGTGTGTGAGAAAAAGGGGCCCTGGGCCACTGGGCCCCGGGACAGGGGGCCCAGCGTGGGGGACTTCAGCAGCCCCTCATCCCTGAGACCTGCGTGTACCCTGTGTGTGGTCACCCCGCCTGGAACCGGACTGACCTCCAACTTCCCCAGCTTCTTCCAAATCTCTCTGGGCCCTGCTGACCTCCCTGCCCTCCGCAGCCCCTCTTCTCTCACTCCGGGACCCCGGCCCTGCAGCCCCCAGCCGCGAACGTCCCTCACTGACCCCAACACTCTTTCCAGGTCCCCTACCTTCCCCGCATGTGCCTCCCGTACCCCTCCTTGTCTCCGGCCCGGCCCAGCACGGATGAGGAGGAGGGTGAGCGGCAGAGCCCCCCGCTGGAGGTGTCTGACGGGGAGGCCGAAAGCCTGGAGCCGGGGCCGGGCCTCCTGCACGGGGAGACAGGTAGGGGCCCGGGCCCAGCCCTGCTCTGGGCCTGTCGCTGCCCTGTGCCCACTCGGCCAGGGCCAGCTGGTGCAGCGGCCACAACGCAGAGCTGTGCGTGCATGCACCCACGTGCGTGTGAACACTGGTCGGTGCGTGTGTTCATGTGTGGGAGCATCTATGACTGTCCAGACCTACGTGTGTGTCTGGGAGTATGTGTGCATGGGAGTGGTGAGTGTGCCCAGGCCCCTCGGTGGCTGAGTGTGTGTGGGTGTGTGCACGTCTGCACCCCTCTGTGCTGCATGTGAGTGGGTGTGTGCCGGGCATAGGGTTGGGGACTTGGGTGCCCGTGGATGTCCCCCAGTGCTGCCCTTCCCTGATGATAACCCCCAGGGCCCCCCATCTGGGGTGGCGGGCACGGGCCCTGCCCTGCACTGACCAGCTCCCGCCCACAGGCAGCAAGAAGAAGATCCGCTTGTACCAGTTCCTGCTCGACCTGCTCCGCAGCGGCGACATGAAGGACAGCATCTGGTGGGTGGACAAGGACAAGGGCACCTTCCAGTTCTCGTCCAAGCACAAGGAGGCGCTGGCGCACCGCTGGGGCATCCAGAAGGGCAACCGGAAGAAGATGACCTACCAGAAGATGGCCCGTGCACTGCGCAACTACGGCAAGACGGGCGAGGTCAAGAAGGTCAAGAAGAAGCTCACCTACCAGTTCAGCGGGGAGGTGCTGGGCCGCGGGGGCCTGGCCGAGCGGCGCCACCCGCCCCACTGAGCCCAGCGAGCCAGCGTCCTGACCCGCCGGCCTGCAAGGCCTCCCTGCTGGCCATAGCATTAACCCCTCACCTGGCCCGGACACAGGGAGGGAAGCTCCCAGGGGCCAGGGCAGGACTGTGGCGGCCCAGGCCTCATCTCGCCACCCACGCCCTCCTCCTCCTCCTCAGAGTCCCCCCCCTTGTCCCTGCTCCACCTTCCACCGGGACTCCAACCACAGCTCCAAAAGACGCCAGAGTGTCGGACGCCCGGAAGGGGTCAGCCGTGCTTTAGTACAACCAGGTGCTTCCTCAGGAGTTCGAAGTGCCCTACCGGTGTACACGGAATGATGCCGTTGAGCACCTCTCCCTTCTCACACCTCTCTCTGTTAGCTTCCTCAAGGAACCCTCATTAAAGTTATTCTTGTGACTGCTCCTGCAGCACAGAGTCTCTTTTAAAACAGTTCGTGCACCGTGTCCGCCCCCTCGCCCCCCACCCCCACTCCCCCCAACCTCCGCCTGCCGGGTGAGCTGTCCTTTCTTCATTTGTCTATCGGGCATTCACTGAGAACCCTCCCAGTGCTTAGATGCCGGGGACGTGAAGACACGGAGACAGACCAGGAGTTGGAGCTGGTGGGAAGAACGCATCACCGAAAAGCCCTCTAGACCTGATAAATAGGTTTTTACCAAAAAATGTCCAGGAGGCTTAAACTGATCATCCTTAGGGTATGACCCCAAGGGTGGTGACGATAAGAATGGCAACGACACTGGATCTTCCGGCCATTTGTTACATGTAAACCTGGAGAAGTGGAGTCTGATACCGTTCTGCTTTATAGACTGGGGAACCAAAGCTCTCGGAGGTCACGTAATTTGTTACGTGGCCACAGCAGGGAAGGGACAGAAAAGACGAGCCGGGAGCCTCCACGCTCCGCACTCCTGACTACCCAGTAGCAAGAAGTGGAGGCTGGCAGCCGGGAGCGAGGAAACTTCCCGAGCAGACGCAGACCTCAGAGCCCCCAGATTCTGGGCCTTCCGTGTTGGGCAGACGGCCCGCACCCCCCTTAGGCCTCGGGGGGGTGACACCCCCACTCGTCCCCAAGCCCCGAGAGAGGGTCAGTGGTGCACAGTCTTCTTTTAAAGAAGGGTCAGGGATATGCCATGAGGTTGAGAAGTGGTTCACAGGGCAGAGGAGAACGCGTGTCGTGTTTAAAGGGATGGTAAGTTTCCACCCCGTGCTGGAAGCATTTCTTCCTCCTGACCACGGGGGACACAGCACCGCTCCTGATACTCAGTCTTGCTTTGAGGGTGGTGCCTGAAATTCACTTTTCTTTATAGCAACTGATGCCCCTGATGGGCAGAGGGGGGTGACAGAGGGGAGCAGAGGTCCGGGAGGAGCAGGACGCCAGCCCAGGGCCCTGTGAGCTGCCGTACGTGGGGCCAAACCACCAGGCTGGGCGCTCACTCGGCGTTTTCCACACACTGGCACCGCTCGCGTTTCCGCAGCACTTCATTCACGGAGCAACCCCGCTCGGGGTGCCGTTATCACCAGCCCCACTCTACAGATGAGGAAACTGAGGCATGGGGAGGTTGAGGGAGTGGCTGTGGCAGGACTCGGGCAGCCGGGGTCTGTGTGCGTAACTATCACCCAGGTCAGGCAGCAAGGATGCGCGTTTCATCCTCCTGTCTCGGGACCATGGGCCCAGCACACTCCCACAGCCGCCTGTCAGATGGACATGCGGACAGGGCCGCGGTACCCCGAGGTTCACCGAGGACCAGGGGGTGCAGGGCCATCATGTTGGGCTGGTGGGGGAAGGGCCAGGGGCCAGCCAGGAGCAACTCGGCCCCACCTTCTCCCGGAGAGCCCTTGTTCTCTGGAATTTGTCTATATTTAGCAGGTAGCTGGGAAGGAGGCAGATAAAGGGGGCCTGGGGAGGGGGAGGGCCCCTTATATAGTGGGGGGGAACGGGTCCCTGCTCAGATCCTCCGTGGGTGGCCTGTACCTGCTCGGTTCCTGGTTTGACGTCCCTGAAGATGCCTGAGCCGGGGAAGAAGCCAGGTAGCTCCGGGCCTGCGGGTGGGCTGTGCACGGAGCAGGGGGCTGGGGGCAGCTACGAGGCGGGGTGGCCAGCCTTGGATCAGCTTCTGGAGCAGGGGACTGTCTTCCTGGGTTCTTTTCTGACTCTCTGTTTCTTGTTCCTGGGGGTAAACCAGGGTGAGGGCACGGAGGGGACACAGCCAAGGCAGGAGGCCGCAGGGCCATCCCCCTGACTCGGGGTGCAGGGGGACCCCTCCCTGCCCTGACCCACTGTGACAAGGGTAGGCCTAGTTTACCTTTTGGGGAAAAGACCCCTGCAGGCAGGCACCCAGGTGAGTGTAGCCCCAAGCCAGGCTCACTGAATGCTCCTGGGCAAGTTCTCCTCCGCCCCGTGTCTCAGTTTCCCCATCTCTACAAGGAGGGCTGGGTTAGTTTTTCCCCACCTGTAAAATTCTCTGCTTTATGAGCCAGCACCGTGTGGCCCCCCCAACCCCAGGAAGGGTGTGCAGGCCCTCTGCTCTGGGAGAATGAAGGTCAAGAGGCGCCTGAGCCCCAGCCAAGGGCACAGAAGGTCACGGCCTTTCACAGGACCACAGGGTCTGGGCCCTGGCCTGTGTCTCAGTGAGGCTGTGCAGGGCAGGGATCCAGCCCCCAGCCCCCAGCCTCCTCCCAGGCCAGCTTTATCTCGGTGGCTGGTTCTCAGCCCGAGGCCCTTAAAGGATAAATTTAGCCACCTGCACGTAGGCGGCCCACGGCTCCTCGCCCGGGGCCCCAGATGGTGGGGGGGTGGCGCTGAGCTCATCCCTGGTTTTGTCCAGGAATGCACTTAGCGAAAGCCTTGTGTGGAGATTAGGACCACAGCCCCGGCTCTCCCGCGTACTGGCTGTGTGGTGTTGGTAAATCACTTAACCTGTCTGAGCTTTGGTGTCCTCACCTGAGAAATGGGCACAACAGTGGCGCTCGCCTGATAGAGCCTCAGAGCATTAAATGTGGAGATGCATTAAAGTGGTCACCACTGCGTTTAATAAGAGGGGCAGCGGGGCGGGGTGCATGGGCAAGCCCTGCAGCCTCCATTGGGCCCTCAGTCTCAGCCTTCAGCAAGAAGCCGAGGTCAGCGGAGGTGGCCGCCGGCAGCCCTGCGGTGTTCGAGGCGGAGACCGAGCGGGCAGGAGTGAAGGTGCGCTGGCAGCGAGGGGGCCGTGACATCAGTGCCAGTGACAAGTTTGCCCTGGCAGCCGAGGGCACTCGACACACGCTGACAGTGAGGGACGTGGGCCCCGCCGACCAGGGGTCTTACGCAGTCATCGCCGGCTCTTCCAAGGTCAAGTTTGACCTCAAGGTCATAAAAGCAGGTAAAGCCCTGATCAGTCTTCCCCAGGTTTGAACTTCTGGGGTTTGAGCAGGGGCAGCCCCGCCACCTCTCCATTGCCCAGGGCACAGGAGGTGCTTTCCTGCTCTCTGGCCTTTGCCTTGGCTGTGCCCTCTACCAGGAAAGCCCCCCGTTTTCTGAGAGAACAAGACCTCTCCGAGTGCCCCCATGTGGATCCCTGGCCTGTTCCAGACACTGTGGAGGTGGGGGAAGTTCAGAGATGAACCATGCAGTAACGCCCGACACCCACACACGGCCTGCAGGCTGTGTGCCCCAGGGAAGCCCCGGGAGCTGTGGGCGTGGAGGGAGCCCAGCCCGGGGAAGGAAAGGAGGGACAGATGTCAGGACTGGCCAGAGCAGACCCACCACCGGGACATGAGTGCAGATGGTCTGCGAGGGCGAGATGCGGGCTGGCTCCCCGGCTCGGCTCGAGCTTCCGTAGAGGCGGTCCTAGGGAGCTGCAGGAAGAGGGGGAGTGTTGGAATCCTTGCCCAACTGAGATGCCCCATGGACAGTGGGTCCTTGGTCTGAGGCTCAGGGGAGCTGGGACAGAGGAGAAGGGCGGGCCCATGAGCTCACCCAGGTGGTGGGAGAAAGGGAGAGAATTTAGGGGAGAGGTAGGGTCATGGGGGCTGAGGGGAAGAGGGGCCAGACGCAGCCCTGCATGCACTGCAGTGTTTGATGGGTCTGCAAAGACTAAGGAGAGACTGGGGACAGGAGGGGTCTCTGGTCAGAAACTGCTCCACGACCCCCTACTCGATCCTGTGCAGAGAAGGCCGAGCCCGTGCCAGGCCCTGCCCCTGCCCCTGCCCCTGTGGAGGCCCCTGCAGTTCCCACAGAAGCCCTGCCCTCAGGCGCTGAGGTGGAAGGAGGCTCCCCAAGTCCCGAAGGTGAGAGGGGCTGGGCAGAGAGGGCCAGGGCCAGTGCCTGGGGGTGTCCCAGGGCAGGTCCCAAAGGCTTCTGCTCACAGGGTCAAGTTCAGCAGCCCCCAATGGCCCTGGTGCCCCCGATGACCCCATCGGCCTCTTTGTGACACGGCCACAGGATGGCGAGGTGACCGTGGGTGAGTGTGGGGCTGCTGCAGCCAGGGCAGGGAGGGGAGGGGCCGTAGAGCATCCCCCAGGCCCAGCCAGACTGCCGCCACCCCTCCCTGGCAGGTGGCAGCATCACCTTCTCAGCCCGCGTGGCCGGGGCCAGCCTCCTGAAACCGCCGGTTGTCAAGTGGTTCAAGGGCAAGTGGGTAGACCTGAGCAGCAAGGCGGGCCAGCACCTGCAGCTGCACGACAGCTATGACCGGGCCAGCAAGGTGGGTCCGAGGGCATGAGAGCCTGCCCGTGGGAGGGGGACCCAGAGAGCCCCGGGGGGGGGGCATCTAGACACCACGGACTTGGAAGTACACAGGGGGTGCACAGAGAGGGGATGGGGAGTCAGGGAAACGAGCTGGGGGGCCTGAGGTACATCGGGGGGACAGGGAGGCTCGGTGGAGGGTTATGGGAGGCATCGAGAACCGGTGGGACATAGGAACTTGGGGGTGCAGGGAGCTCAGGAAGGCTAAGGGACATCGTAAAGCATGGCGTGGGGAACCAGCCAGTGAGGGTATCAGACAGGTGGGTATCAGAGCTGGAGGAGCCCCAGCGGGACAACTCATGACACAGACAAGGGAACCGAAACTCGAAAGGTGGCTGCTGCTGGCCTGAGGTCACCCAGGGCCAGGCCTGGCACCTGCGCTTCGACACCCAGCCTCTGCTCCTTCCACTCTCCTGAAGCCTGGCCCGGGCCACGGGGCCTCCGGCAGGGAGGACCCCACATTCTGGAGCGTGGGCAGAGCGCCACGCAGAGCTGCCTCACCTTTCGTGAATGCTGTCTGCCTTGTGGCCATCACGGATTTTTATTGTGTCCCCATCCTGTGCCAGCAGATGGCAGTCGCATGTCTAGGAGAAGGGTCTCCTTTCGCTATTTACACCAGACAGCACGGGCTACCTGAGCAGGCCGGTGGCCATTAGCCACCCCCGGTCTCCTGTGGGGGTGAAGGGCCTCATCTTCCGGCCCCGGCCCCCAGACATCTCACCCCCACAGGTCTACCTGTTTGAGCTGCACATCACAGATGCCCAGGCCAACCTTGCTGGAGGCTACCGCTGTGAGGTGTCCACCAAGGACAAATTTGACAGCTGCAACTTCAACCTCACCGTCCATGGTGAGGGGGCCCCTGGCAACAGTCCTGAGCTCGGGCTCCGCCTGGCCCCTGTTCCCTCCCCCTGACTCCGCTTCCCAACACTGAGGAGGGCTCCTCGTCCTGGCCAGACAACTGCCAGCTACCCCCAGGGGCAGTGCCTGAGGTCTCCAGAGGCTCCCAGGGCCAGGGTGGGGTGAGGTCCAAGTCCAGGTCTTGTCTGGGTCTCAACGTGGCGTCCTGGGTTCCTGGCACAGGTGAACAGGTGGAGGGTGAGCTGAGAGATGAGCGCCTCTGGGGTTGGGGACCAGAAGCTGACCCCTCTGGTGCCAGGAGCCTGGTGAGGCTCAGGATGTGGGTGGGGCCCTGGGCAGATGCTCACTCTCCAGGGGTCGTGGGTGGGCAGGTCCTGGGATGGCCGTCTCTGAAGTCCCCTAACTTATCTTGTCTCCCTCTTTGAACCAGAGGCCATTGGCCCTGCAGACCTGGACCTCCGGTCAGCTTTCCGCCGCACGTGAGTGTCCACCTCCCCTCCAGCGGGGGGAGGCCAGCCTTGGGGTCCATGCTGGGATGAGGCAGGGGAATCAGGGATGGTGTTGATGGGTGTGGGGAGGGCGAGCTGCCCTGGGCAGGTGAGGACCTGGGTCTAATTCCCACAGGAGCCTGGCTGGAGGCGGTCGGCGGGTCAGGTACCCCAACCCCCCCCATTTGACCCACACACAGACCCTGGGGGTCGGGGTGGGCAGGGAGCCCCTATCTGCCCAGTGTCCCTTTCTCTCACTCTACATCCGCCCCACTGCGGCCTCACTGCGGGTCCCTCTCCACAGTGACAGCCACGAGGACTCGGGGATTCTGGACTTCAGCTCGCTGCTGAAGAAGAGGTGAGACCCCAGCGGCAGCTCCCAGGCAGGCGGGGAGGCACGGCCTTGAATCAGAGCTGCAGTCTCCAGCTGTGCGGTCCCAAGCTGGTCACCGCCCCTCTCTGAGTTGGTGCCTTTGTCTGTCAGTGGGGTGATCCTGGTGTTGGGGAGAGTTAAGAGGACTCTGCAGATGTCCTGTCCCGTGAACTAATGCCATGCCAGCGTCCTCCGTGCCCTCCCCACACTTGGGCCTGAGATACCTCGTGTCCTCGGGGACCCCGGAGAAGCTGGGACAGGGCCCCAGAGCCTTGGGAACTGCCTGTCCAGCCCAACCCAACTGACTCATGCCCTTTGTGCCCTCCTCCGCTCCCTCCTGGATGCTGTGCGGTGGCCCATGCTGCTGCGACCCAGAGAGTAAGCACTGGGGCCGGGGCTATGGGGCGGCAGGGCGCTGGCAGGACCCTCACCTGCCACCACTGCGGTCAGTGAGAGCCAGGTGGGGCCGGGCATCAGACAGACCTGCGGGAGAACCCCCAGTGACCACCTGAGACCCACCCTCAAGGTCGGCAGGAGACCCTGCTAGGGCCTGTGGTGTGTCACATAGGTGCCCGGGACGTGAAGGGGGGCGCACGGGCGGCAGTCCCAGGTGTTTAGGGGGAAGTGGCCCGTGCCTCTAATGTGTCCCCTGCCTTTCTGCCCCACCTGGAGCAGCAGTTTCCGGAGCCCTCGGTGAGTGCCCGCTAAAGCCCAGCACCCCTGCCCCCCCCAATTACACCAGGGCCCCTCCCTCGCTCCAGCCCTCACGCTGAGCCCTAAGCCCCTGGAACTGGCTGCGGACCCATGCGGCTGAAACTGCCCCGTCACAGCCTCAGCTCCTGGGTTCTGGCCCCAGGAGGCCCTGCCCCAGGGAGGCAGGCTGCAGTCCTGGCCTGGCCTCGGGGTAACCCCTGAGGCCTTCACCTGTGGGCCACGGACACAGGGACTCGAAGCTGGAGGCCCCGGCCGAGGAGGACGTGTGGGAGATCCTGCGGCAGGCGCCCCCCTCGGAATACGAGCGTATCGCCTTCCAGCACGGCGTCACCGACCTGCGGGGCATGCTCAAGAGGCTCAAGGGCATGAAGCGTGACGAGAAGAAGAGCACAGGTGGGCCGGCCCACCACACACGCGTGCACACACACACACACACACGCACACGGAAAAAGAGTCCAGCGTAGCCCAGGAACGGAGGAGAGCGTGGCTTGGCCCCACCTGGTGTAGAACAAGAATGGGGGTGCCCAGTACAGCCCCTTCCACACGCAGGGAGAGGAGGCAAAGGCTAGACCAGAGAGACCTCGAGGGAGGGGACGGAGCCCAGGTTAGCCCTGCTCCCCTCGTGAAAACCAGGTGACTCCTTCTCCCCTCGCCCACCCTGGAAGAGAGAAGAGCCTGCCTACCCTCGCCCCGCCCGAGGAGTAGGGTAGGAGCCAGGGTGGGCCAGAGACCCACGGCTGGGAGGAGACCAGCCTGTTTGCCCTCCTCTCAGGCAAACAGAACGAAAGGAACAAAACAGGCCGCTGTGGGCTAGACCACCCCTCCCAACCCAAGGGCAGGTCAGAGGAGAGGGTGGGGCTGGCCCTTCCCTTTCAAGGTGTTGGCAGGGTGGGTGTCAGCACGCCCCTCCCCCCGAAAGCGAGCCTGGAATGAGGGCCTCCCCTGTCCTGTGGGTGGGGGCACCTGGTAGGAGCACAAAAACCAGGAGGTCTCTGTTGAAACAGACTCCAGAGGTAGAGAAGGCCCATCCGAACCCTCTCCTGTTTTCCTGCCAAGCTTCCGTCTTTCTGGAAGCCCCTAACCCTGTCCGTGAACTGAGCAGGTAGAGAGGACCCCAAGGAGACCAGAAGGCAACAGGCACATCCAGCACACGGGGGCAGAGTCGCAGTGGAGACCCGGGTGTGGGGTGTGGGACCTGGGCCCTCCGCCACGGTCGCTGTGGGGAGGGAGCCTTCTGCGCCAGGGCCCGCCTGGGGAAGGGTGGGGGGCAGGGGCAGCAGGGGCGCCAGGGCTGAGGGGCGGTGCTCAGCCTTTCAGAAGAAGCTGCAGCCGGCCTACCAGGTGAGCAAAGGCCACAAGATCCGGCTGACCGTGGAGCTGGCCGACCCGGATGCCGAGGTCAAGTGGTTGAAGAACGGACAGGAGATCCAGATGAGCGGCAGGTGCGGCCAGGGGCGGGGAGCCCGGCTCTCTCAGCACCTCCGCCCGTGTTCTCGTCTCTATCTGTCTCCCCCCATTTTTCTCTCTCTGAGTAATTCCCCCTCTTTGTGTTTCTGCCCAACTCTGCTCCTCGCTCTTCCTCTGGGTCTCGCTTCTTCCCATCGGGGACCCTCCAATGGCCCATCTGTTCCACAGCAAGTAAGGCCCGGCTCCCCGGAGGCTCGGGGTGCGGCCGGGGGTCCGCGGGGCGGGGCGGCCGGGAGGCGAGCCCGCGGCTTCTCACGGCCCTTCCGCGGCGCCCGGCCCAGGTACATCTTCGAGTCCAACGGCGCCAAGCGCACGCTGACCATCAGCCAGTGCTCGCTGGCGGACGACGCGGCCTACCAGTGCGTGGTGGGCGGCGAGAAGTGCAGCACCGAGCTCTTCGTCAAAGGTGGGCCGGGCGCCCCCGGACCCTGGACCCCGGGAGGGGAGGGCCGCAGGGGGGCCGGTCTGCCGCAGTGTCCGTGCCTCGACAGAGCCCCCCGTGCTGATCACCAGGCCCCTGGAGGACCAGCTGGTGATGGTGGGGCAGCGGGTGGAGTTCGAGTGCGAGGTGTCGGAGGAGGGGGCCCAGGTCAAGTGGTGAGTGCGGGGCCCGGGCGGGGCGGGGCTGGGAGAGGGGGCGCGCAGAGGAGGCCGCAGCGCTTGCCGCCCCTACCGGCCAGGCTGAAGGACGGGGTGGAACTGACTCGGGAAGAGACCTTCAAGTACCGGTTCAAGAAGGACGGCCGGAGACACCACCTGATCATCAACGAGGCGACGCTGGAGGACGCTGGGCACTACGCGCTGCGCACCAGCGGGGGGCAGGCGCTGGCCGAGCTCATCGTGCAGGGTGAGGCCCGCGCGGTGGGGCGCGGAGCACACGAGGCCATAGGGCCTTGGGCCCGTCAGCGCCGGAGCCCCCTGTTCCCGCGCCACCCCTCCCCAGCCAAGTACAGGAATCAGGCACACCCAGGACCGAGGCCTGTGTGACCTTGGGCAAGTCACTTTGATGCCCTGAGCTTTATCTTTCTCATCTGTAAAAGGGGGATGCTGAGGCTGCCCCCTCAGAGGGTCAGGTGGGCCTGGTTAGCACCCCCCCACCACACACACCTGAGGTCCCTCCCCATGCACACACGAACCACACTCACACAAGCACATGTGTGTTTTCATGTGCCCACGTGATCTCCAAGGGGATCTGCGCCCACACCCACGCACGCCCTCCCCAGCTCACTGGCTCTGCCCCGCCCCCCAGAGAAAAAGCTGGAGGTGTATCAGAGCATCGCGGACTTGACGGTGGGCGCCAAGGACCAGGCCGTGTTCAAGTGCGAGGTGTCGGACGAGAACGTGCGGGGCGTGTGGCTGAAGAACGGGAAGGAGCTGGTGCCTGACAGCCGGATAAAGGTGTCGCACATTGGGCGGTGAGTGTGGAGAATCAGCCGTGCCGCCGGGGCAGGCCACTGGGGCGGGCAGGGACAGACAGAGAGAGACAGACAGAGACAGATGGACAGAGAGGCAGAGGGACGATGGAAGACAGGCAGAAGCAGACAGAGTGGTAGACAAAGAGATGGGCACAGAGGCAGACAGAGAGACAGAAGTGGACGGAAAGATGTACGAAAAGACAGACACACAGACACCGAAACAGAAAGTAAGGAAAAGAGATACAGACAGAAAACTGTGGAGAGAAAGAAGCATCCAGAGGAGGATCCACCAGAGAGGAGAAGAAGCAGTGAGAGAGACAGGCAGGACACGGAGCCCCCCGCCCCCCGCCCCCCGCCCGCAGTGGTGACCAGGGCAGGGCAGGAGGCCACGGAGGGGAGGCCGGCTCTGGCGGGGCCTCGCTCTCTCCCTCTCTCTTACTCATGCCCTGAGCATCTGGGCTGGCCCGTGCTGGGCCCAAGGTCATGGAGATTAATGAGACCAGCCCCTGTCCAGTCTCCAAGGGCCCAGCCAAGGGGACACTCCTACCCTGCCTACTCCTGAAAACATGTGAAGGAGCTGGAAAATTAAAAGCGAAAGCAAGGAAGCACGTAAAACATGCCAATGAGCTAGGATGGGGCGGGGGCCCCCCCGGCCCCTGCCTAAGGGTGTCTGGCGAGCCGGGGGAGTGTGGCCTGGTGGGGCCCTCTGAGCCTGCGCCGCCCCTGCAGCGTCCACAAACTGACCATTGACGACGTCACGCCTGCGGACGAGGCCGACTACAGCTTCGTGCCCGAGGGCTTCGCCTGCAACCTGTCCGCCAAGCTCCACTTCATGGGTGAGCTGCGCCCGGGGTGGCGGTGGGGCCCTGTCACTGGGCTCTGCCCGTGCCCTGGTGCCACCCGCTCTTCCTTCTCTTGCAGAGGTCAAGATTGACTTCGTGCCCAGGCAGGGTGAGTCCCGGGCTCCGCTGGGCCACCTCCCGCACCCACCCCCCTCCACTCACAGGCAGGGGGCACCTCAAGGATCCGGGAGAGGGGCCTGAGACCCCGGCTCTGCCACTCAGGACCACGGGCCAGTTGGCTCTCTCTGAGCCTCAGTTTCCTCATCTCTAAGACAGGGAGCCTAGTAGGCCTCCCCCCCAGGGTGGCCGGAAAGATGAGATGGAACAGTGTGTGAGCTACTGATGGCAGCACAGTGGGAGCTTTTATTATTAAACTTGTCTGCTTTCAGTGGTGTCTCTCCTACTTTAGACAGCCCTTTAATCCGGCATTTTAGAATCCTAACTTCAGGAGGTAGTCCAGGCTGAGGCAGGCTCTAGGTCAGTGTTTTCCAAACTGGGTTCCCTTAATACATGACACTTCATTTAGAAGGGTTCCATGGCGAAGTAACTTTGGGAAACACTAAACACTTGCCCCCCCCCCCCATCCCTGCCCCCTCTTGCTTGGTTAAGAAACATGCTTAACTCTGTTTGATCCGGGGTTTTCTCAATTCTTTGGTCATGGGAGTGTCCCTGTTTTTTTCTTGGCAGCACACTGAGATCCCTGCACCTGCCCCCCAAACACGCAACCCCCCCCCAACACGGTTTGAGAAATGCTACACTAGGTCTCCTGATGTTACAAGACTTCCCCGAGAACTCCCTGGGGTGATGGAATGTTCTAGATCTTGACTACATGGTACTTACGCCAGTGTATACATTTGTCAAGGCTCTTCAAGCTGTATGGCCACATCTCGGCATCCTATTGAGCGTAGGCTGTACCTCAGTACTGAAACAGCCAGGGACATGTGCCCCTTCCAGTCTTCCCCTTTTTTGTGGGCCTGGGCCCTTCACCTTTCTCTGACCTATGCTGTGTCCCCACCCTCAGCACCTCCCAAGATCCACCTGGACTGCCCGGGCAGCAAACCGGACACCATCGTGGTTGTGGCTGGAAACAAGCTGCGCCTTGACGTCCCCATCTCCGGGGACCCTGCTCCCACTGTGATCTGGCAGAAGGCCATCACACAGGTACCGTGGGTCCCTCCTCCACTTCCCATCTGTAAAATGGGCGGTCGGGACCAGTGAGTGCTGGGACCTGCTCCCCGCCTGTGTGCTACAGCGGCCCCTGACCAGGGAGACACAGGCTCAGCTGGCCAGACGGTGGGTGGAAGGGGAGGCGGGCAAAGGAGAAGCAGAGGGGTCTCTGGGCAGGGATCGCCTGAATCAGCCACTTTCCCCCTCCTTCCCTCTGCTCTGTTCCCAGGGGGCAAAGGTTCCAGCTGGGCCAGCGCCTGATGCCCCAGGGGATGCAGGTGCCAGTGATGAGTGGGTGTTTGAAAAGAAGGTGAGTGGGACCGATGGTGGGACCAGACTGTTTGCACGTGGTACCCACGCTTGGGCGAGGCCTCCGTGAAGGTGCCCCATCTGGTCAGTGGCACTGCTGCCCCAGGAGGGTCTCCACCCACACACCGCCCACTTGGTGGCAGAGTCGCAGCCCTCGCTGCGGGAAGCCCTCCTGAGCCGACCTCCACCGTGCGCCTCCTCCCGGCCAGACGGTGGGCTCCCCAGCCCTTCTCGGGGGGAGTCAGCTCTTCCTGACCGTTGGGCCCCCACCCAGCTGAGGCCTGCTGGGACCCTCGCACTACCTCTGCGAGGACACGTTGTTCCCATCCAGCAGACAAGGAAACTGAGGCACAGAGAGGATACGTGGTTGCTAGAGGTCCAGGACGAAGCCAGAGCTGGAGCCTGAGGCCATTGCCCTGGCTCCTCGTCCCTGGCAGGTGCTCAGGAAAGGCGTTCTAGGGGCTCCCACGGGTGCCGGCTGCACTCAGCCTGTGCCTTCCCCACGGACCCTGTGCTCAGCTCCCTCCCCGTCCCAGGGCTGTTGGCCGTTCCGGAGGCTGCAGAAGCTTCTGGAGTCCAACGTGGGTCCTGCCCCTCATCTCCCTCCCCCACTAGCTGCTGTGTGACACCGAGGGCCGCGTCAGAGTGGAGACCACCAAGGACCGCAGCATCTTCACTGTCGAGGGGGCCGAGAAGGAAGACGAGGGTGTCTACACTGTCACCGTGAAGAACCCTGTGGGCGAGGACCAGGTCAACCTGACAGTCAAGGTCATCGGTGAGGCCGGCTGGCCAGGGTCCATGCGGGAAAGACAGAGGGCAGCCAGGGAGAGGCCGTCCATTACTCATTTAGTCACTCGGCCAAGGACAGCCTCTCAGATTCACGGAGAGGGAGGACTGGGACTAGGACACACGTGAGCAGTGGGGGGCCAGAGAGGGTTGACCATAGGCTGGCCTTGTGGTCAGAATTGCATTCCGGAAAGGTTGCCTTGGCTCTGGGGGTGGTGGGGGCAGCCTGTAGCTGTTAGTTGGAGCGGTAAGGGGGCAAGCAGCCTTGACCCCGGGCCCGGGCAAGGCTGACGTGGGCCCACACCTCCCCCCAGATGTGCCAGATGCCCCTGCGGCCCCCACAATCAGCAACGTGGGCGAGGACTCCTGCACGGTGCAGTGGGAGCCGCCTGCCTATGATGGCGGACAGCCAGTGCTGGGTGAGTGGAGGGCACCGGGGCAGATCAGAGGGCACTGGAGCTGTGGGGGCGCCTGGGTCCCAGGCCAGAGCGCCTGCCTCCCTTCTTCAGGTTACATCCTGGAGCGCAAGAAGAAGAAGAGCTACAGGTGGATGCGGCTGAACTTCGACCTGCTGCGGGAGCTGAGCCATGAGGCGCGGCGCATGATCGAGGGCGTGGTGTATGAAATGCGTGTGTACGCCGTCAACGCCGTGGGCATGTCCCGGCCGAGCCCGGCCTCCCAGCCCTTCATGCCTGTCGGTGAGCCCGCCCTGCACCGCACCGGGGCCCAACCATCGCAGCTGCTCTGTGTGGGCTGCCACCCCCCGCTGGGCGTTTCCCTCCCTGGGCTGTGATCTGGAATCGGGGATACTACTCTTCACTTCACAGAAGAAGAGCGTGAGCAGGCTCTGAGAAGTTAAGTGACTTGCTCAAGGTCACTCAGCTGGTCAGGGGTGGAGCTGAGACTCGGGCCCCCTGATGGAGCGCACCTTTCAGCAGCAGGAAGCGGGGGCATGGTAACGTCTGGCCCTCTGTGGAACGGGTGCGAGGGCAATGAGATGATGGGGGCAGAGCCGCTGGCAGGTGCTCCATACACGTTCGTTGCCCCCACTCCCTTCTGCCAGGGTTTGTCGTGTGAGACAAACCTGTTACGAGCAGGGTGAGAGCAGGGGGTGCCGAGAGTCCCAGGGACACCCGTCTGCATAAGGGGCCCTGGGCCAGGAGCTGGAGACTGGGTGGGCGGAGCCAGCCCTCAGGAGGGCCCTCTAGGGTCATGGTCTCCCCCAAAGCCTCCGTTTCCTCGTCTGGACGATGCCAAGTTCACGGGCAGTGCAGGCTCCCGAGGACACCTGTGTCTGCCAGGATGGGTGAGCCTTCAGGGCAGCTGCCTGAGGCCGGGGCAGGTGTCCCCTCCAACCCAGGCAGGGGGCAAAGCTTGAGGTGGCAGGAAAGGGGGACCTGTGGGGACAAGCGTCCAGGCTCCCTCTTTAGGGACTGACTTCCAGTTTGCTCAGCTCTAAGTCAGCTTCACCTAATCCCAGGGAAGGAAACCCCACGGTTCAGGCTTCAATTACATTCTAGCAAGTTCTAGGCTATCAGACACAAGGGGCTTCTTCTAACCTCTGTGTGTCCTTTGGGCATCTTCTCCTAGACAGAGCTCTTGCCTGTCACTGTTGTTCATTTTTAAGCCTGTATAGAGCCATGTCTTTTAATGGAGTGGGGATATTTCTTAAAGTGCTTGAAAGCCAGCCGAAGGGGAAGTCCGCCCCAGGAGACTCAGGCCTCTCTCTGACCTCGCATCTGCCCAGGCCCCCCCAGCGAACCCACCCATCTGGCAGTGGAGGACGTCTCTGACACCACCGTGTCCCTCAAGTGGCGGCCCCCGGAGCGCGAGGGAGCGGGAGGCCTGGATGGCTACAGTGTGGAGTACTGCCAGGAGGGCTGTGAGTGTCCCCTTCTCTGAGCTGCCCCCGGGCCGGGCACCTGCCACCCCACTGGGCCCTCTGCAGTGGGGCTGCTGCCAGAGGTAGGGCTGCGGGGCAGGGTGTCGACGTTGACCCAGCCCGTGGTCTTGTTTCCACCCCCACCCCGCACCAGGCTCAGAGTGGGTGCCGGCCCTGCAGGGGCTGACAGAGCGCACTTCGCTGCTGGTGAAGGACCTGCCCACGGGGGCCCGGCTGCTCTTCCGGGTGCGGGCGCACAACGTGGCAGGGCCTGGAGGCCCGGCCACCACCAAGGAGCCCGTGACGGTGCAGGAGATACTGCGTGAGTGCCCCTCCTGCAGTCGCCGAGCCTGTCGCTGCCACCCGCCCTGGGTGCCAGTGGAGGCGGGGAGGGTCGGAGCGAACCTCCTGGAGGGAGGAGCTAAGCACTGGGCAGGGGCAGGAGGGGCAGGGGCCTTTTTCCACGTCAACCCCAGTCTGGAACATGGAAAACTGAGGTGACTGTACCATCACCTCCCGGCTCTGTTCTGTGAGTGTCTCAGCTCCAACAGGTAGAGTGTGTCCATCTGCTCAGGACTGAGCAGTGAGGTCACTCGGGGTTGAACTGGCCCATCCGGGGTCTACTTTCCGACAAATGACCTGTTGTGTAAGGACTGGCTGTCCAAGTGGGAAGAGATGGCCAACGTGGGGCCTAGATCTGCATCCTGGCCTGTGGCCTCAGTGCTCACCCTCTCGGGTCCCTGCCTTTGGGGGCTTTGTGCCATTTGTGGCTGGGTTGGGGGAGCTCAGGGGGATGGCCCAACCGTAGCACTTTTTGGGGCCGAAGCCCTCTGAGCCGTGGCGCTCCTCAGGCCTCGGGCCGTGGTTGGCTCTCGCCGAGCCGCCCACTTTGTCCCCACAGAGAGGCCACGGCTCCAGCTCCCCCGGCACCTGCGCCAGACCATCCAGAGGCGGGTTGGGGAGCCCGTGAACCTCCTCATCCCTTTCCAGGTAGGGCTGGCCCCTCCTCTGTCCCAGCAGACGGATGTGCCTCGGGGCACACCACACCCAGACCCACCCGGGTGGTGGCCGGCCCTCTGGGAGAGCCAGGTGTGGGGGTGAGCTGTCCCTCCCCACAGGGCAAGCCTCGGCCTCAGGTGACCTGGACCAAAGATGGGCAGCCGCTGCAAGGTCAGGAGGTGAACATCCGCAACAGCCCCACGGACACCATCCTCTTCATCCGGGCTGCTCACCGCGCACACTCCGGCACCTACCAGGTGACTCTGCGCATCGAGAGCATGGAGGACAAGGCGACGCTGGTCCTGCAGGTTGTCGGTGCGTGGCCCTGGGGCCTCCCTCCGAGCCCCTTTACCTCCTGTCCCTGAGCTGGGTTGGCTGCCGGAGCCCAGTGCCAAGGACCCAACCCAGAGCATCACACCTTGCAGCCCTGGGCCCCTCCCCGGACGTTCACAGCCCCACAGAAGGTGGCAGCCAGGCCCAGCCGGCAGGGCAACGGGGTCCCCCCGAGCGGGTGTTCCCTGCCCTCACGCAGTAGTGTCGGGAGCTGTGGTGTCCCTTTGGGGTCTGTCTCCTGCAGACAAGCCGAGCCCTCCCCAAGACATTCAGATCACAGACACGTGGGGTTTCAATGTGGCTCTGGAGTGGAAGCCACCACAGGATGATGGCAACACAGAGATCTGTGGTTACACAGTACAGAAGGCCGACGAGAAGACCATGGTGAGCCTGGGGCCCTGACCCCCCACCCGACACGGCCCTCCCAGGGCCTGGTGGAGCCAAGTCTCAGCTGCCCCTAGAATGGGCCCGCCACTCACCCCCCCCCCCCACCCCGTGATCTGCTTCCCTCCACAGTTGGGTTACGGGTGCCAGGGATGCCCAAGAGAGGCCCCGGGGAGGAAGCAGGGCTGGCCCCAGCCCCAGTGACCGCCCCCTTCCTCCACTCCCACAGGAGTGGTTCACGGTCTTAGAGCATTACCGCCGCACTCAGTGTGTGGTGTCCGACCTCATCATTGGCAATAGCTACTACTTCCGGGTCTTCAGCCAAAACATGGTGGGGCCCAGTGACAAAGCCGCCACCACCAAGAAGCCTGTCCTCATCCCCAGAACAGGTGCTGTGCCCTCACTCCCACCTGGGGGCAGCTGGGGCAGGGAGGCAGTGGGGACTGGGAAGGGGCCTGTCGGTACAAAGCCCTATCACCCACAGCCATCACATATGAGCCACCCAAGTACAAGGCCCTGGACTTCTCCGAGGCCCCAAGCTTCACTCGCCCCCTGGTGAACCGCTCGGTCATCGCTGGCTACAATGCTACGCTCTGCTGTGCCGTCCGGGGTAGCCCCAAGGTAGGGAACTCAGGCCAGTTCCAGGCAGACGGGACGCAGGGCCCAGGGGCTCAGGCCTCCAGCAGTCCTGCCCCAGCCTGTGCCCCTCCCAGCTCCCTCTCTGCCTCTGGGCCTCGGAGCCCAGGTCCTCTCTCCAGCCCCCTCCCTAGGCCGTTCCCAGCCTGGCCCATAGTTTGGGACTCCAGAATAGAAACACAATTGCCAATCTCCCTACATTCCTGCCGTGGCACCTCAACCTGAGACAGTATCCCCCTCCCATTCCCTGATTTACAGCCCAAGATTTCCTGGTTCAAGAACGGCCTGGACCTGGGAAAAGACGCCCGCTTCCGCATGTTCAGCAAGCAGGGAGTGCTGACGCTGGAGATCAGAAAGCCCTGCCCCTTTGACGGGGGCATCTACGTCTGCAGGGCCACCAACTTACAAGGCGAGGCACAGTGTGAGTGCCGCGTGGAGGTGCGAGGTGAGGAGCCCGCGGGGCGGGGCCTGGGGTGGTGGGGAGGGCAAGGCGCCGGCTGGGACTCTGCTGTCCTGGCCTGAGCAGCTGCTCTGGCTGTAAGACCAGTGACCGTCATATCCCGCTGGTATCGGCTTCTGGGCTTGGCCACTTGAGCTGCCCACCCCTAGCCTTCCAGGAAGACACACGAGATGCTGGGAGGCTCGGCACTCGTGTGGCACCGCCTCCTTCTCTCCCGCAGTGCCGCAGTGACCAGGCTGGCTCCTGGGGAGGCCAGGTGGGTACTCTGGACCACCCTGGAACCCAGGGCCCAGATCAGAGGCTGAGCTCTTGGGCAGTCCGCTGTATCACAAGGGAACCTGTGTCACAGGTGGTGCTGGATGCCAGCCAAGTGCCAGGAGCCTGGAGGAAGCCGGACAAGCCTCCTTCCTGCTGTTGGATGTGTACGCGCAAGAGGGTGTCTCGGGCTGGCTGGGGGGCGTCGGGAGGGCCGTGCAGTGATGAAGAATAGCAGGTGTCGGAAGCACTCGGATCTTCAGGGAGAAAAGCGAGTGGACTCAGACAGCTATGCTCGCGGATGGCCCCCCTGGCCGGCCCATGTTCTCGGTGTGTCAGCGCAATAAAGGGTCAGCACAGCCCAGAGACCCGGCTCTTCCTGTCCAGTGTGCTTTTCACACCGAGTGGGGGAAGCGCAGTTGCTCTTCAGAGTGCACTGAAGGCAGGAGGGCTCGCTGTGGCCCAGAGTGGAACCCTAAACTCAGAAAACATGAGCCCTGGAAGTTCGGTCTTCTCCCAAACCCTGCGTACCCTTTGGGCGAGACCACTGAGGGCCGTGACAGAGCACAGGTACAGGGTAGCCGAGGCTCCCCTGCTGGGTCCCACGTGCCCGGCACCACCTCTACTCTGGTGACCCGTGGTCATAGCAGGCCGGAGCGGAGCTGCACTGGCTGCTTTGGGGTCTCGGTGGGCACAAGCCCACAGCCAGTGCACACCCAAATCCCACCGGGAGTGACCTTGACCAGGGCAAGACACCGGGAACCAGGAAGATGATGGGACAGGGCCCTGCTCTGCTCTTCCTTCCCTGAGGGGGAGCCCGGTCTGGTCATCACTTTCCCTTTGGGAGGAGGGAGCTGGCAGGTCTCAGAGGTGCCCCGATAGAGAGTAAATGCTCCTTCCTGCCCAGGGAGCAGGTTTGTCTGTGGCTTAGAAAAAAAATTCCATGCAGGTGGGCGCCAGGGTTGCTTGTTGGCGTTCTACCCAACGCAAGAGACTCGCTCCTGGCCAAGATCCCAGAGCCCCAAGAGTTCCTTCTCTAAGTTCACCACTGCTCAGGGGTCAGCCAGGTCGGCTGCCCCCTCTAGTGGCCAATCCACAGCACAGCAGCCCTCTGTGGGCCCCGGGGTGCCACAGGGACGGCGGACCCTTCCCATAACCTCTCTGGGAGCCCAGGAAGCCAGGGAGGAGCCCTGCTGGGCCCGAGGGGTGGGGGGCTGTGGCTTCGGCATGCCAGGGCTCAGATGGGTGTGACCTCGTCTCCCTGCTTCCTTCAGGCCAGAGGCGCCTCTGCAGAGCCCAGGGTCAGCCTTCCTCAGGCCCAGGCCGAGAGGAGGGATCGTTTACTGCCGGGAGCCCGAGGAGAGTTAAGGACATTTATTTCACATTCACGTCTGTACATTTTCTATAAATAATATGGAGCTGAAATAAATATATACAACCATCTCTTGCCCACTCGTAGGCCATCTCCCCCTCCTGACACCCAGTGCCAGGAGATGCTGCCTAGAGGCGCGGATTGTATGCTGAACTTGGCCTTTCCCCAGCCCTTCAGTTCTTGGGCAGGGCAGCCAGTGGTCCCTGGGAGGCCCCTGCCTAAGGCCAGGCCGACCTGCAGGGAGGCCCTGTGGGCAGCAGACAGACGCTTGGGGCCCGCAGGAGGAGCCGCCAGCTTAGCCAGAGACTGCGGGGGCAGGGCGGTGGCCGCTCCCTCGGCCGCCCTTGACCGCCTCCTCTCCCTGCCTGGCCCTCGTCGGGGAGCACAGGCCTCAAAATTCCCTTGTTCCCCAGAGTGGGACTGCTCCAGGCACCCAGCTGTAGGGTCAGACTGCCAAGGACAAGGGACCACAACACAAGTGTCTCGAAGACGTGAAGCAGTGGGCTCTCACGGGCCTGTCCTCAGAGTTCTCAGAAGCCACTGGCCCAACGAACGACAGACACACACACCTGCACACGTGCACACTCACACACACACTCACTCACTCTTGAGCCCTGAGAACAGTAGACTGGTCTTCTGGGAGCCAAGGGGGCACTGGTGGAAAGGACTCGTTTAGCCCTGTGATGGACACACTAACACACCAACGGAGACACTTAACCAGGGACCGGCCAAGCCTCGGAGAGGGGTTTGCAGAGAACATAACACACGTCACCCACTTCTCATCCCGGCAGCACCGTGCAGTTGGGAACAGCGAGAGGCAAGGGGTGTCCCCTGGGGCCAGGGCAGCCTTAACCCCCTCCATCAGCTAGAGACGGGCCGGGGAGGGGTTCTGAGATCTTCCTCACTGCTGCGAACTGCAGCGACGTATGAGAAGAGACACAACACGGAGTAGCAGATCTCGTGGGCCTAGAGGGGAGGGAAAAGCAGACCGATCAACGTCCCTGAGGCCCTCACGGGCGGGGCAGCGGGTCGGGACGTGTCTCTCCCCCAGGGCCGAAGACCCGTTTCAGCTTCAGGTGAATCTTCGGCATCTGGACCAAACTGGCCTTTCTGATCGTTCCTGATCACCCCTCACGCTGTGCTCTCAGAGGGCCCGCCCCGCTCTGTCCCAGGCCCCAGGGAGCCCTGTGGAGACTGGCCCCTCAGGGTCGGGTGGCACACTCACCATTGGTGTCTTGTACTTGTGGCTCACCACTTCTTTAATTTCAGGAACTAAAACCGGACGGGCAAGAGACAAAACGGAAAGTTCAACACTAAGAGCGGTAGTGCCACGCTCCCCCAGGCGGCAGCGCCTGGCACCAGGGTCCCCTTTCCCTCTGCGGCCTCTCCCAGTGGCTGCAGTGCAGGCTATGACAGCTCCTGTCCAGCCCCCGCAGCGCAAGAGGACACCTCCCAGACACCCTGCTCCGAGGTCTGCGGCAGCTCCCCGCTGGGTGGCTGTGGCCCCACCCACGTCTATGGGAGCAGGTTCATCTTTCACCAGTGTGGCCGCCGCTGCCACCTGGCCCCAGACATACAGGCGGGGGTCCCCGATCTGGGTTGGGAGGACAGTGGTCTAGCCTGTGCCTCACCTGCTGAAATGCCCGAGAACTCGGGCCGCGTCAAGCACGGCTCCCTGTCCCCCCCACCCCCACACAGAGGGTCCCGAGGCCGGATGCAGAAGTGGCGTGCCGCCACACCGACCCGGCGTGTGCGTCTCCTTCCCTGCGTGGAGGAGAGGCCCAGGCCTGCCTGCCGTGTGAGGGAGAGCGTCAGAGGGCTCTGGAGCAGGCACACCGAGCAAAAGAGACAGGCGAGTACAGCACCCGGGAGGAGGTGACAGGGAGCGTCAGGCGAGATACACACATGTCCACAGCCCAAAGTGCAAGACCAAGAGTCAGCCCTGCCCCAGCCATGCAGGGGCTCTGCTTGGCTAGAGGAAGAAGTGAGGCCTCCCGGGCTCAGCCGTCATCGCGGCCCCTGGAGGTGGGAGAAGAGGGGCTCAGCCTCCTCCTGGGGGCCAGAAAGGTAGGATGAGAGTTGGCCACACCTCCTTCGGACCCTGAGAGGTAAATTCAGGGACCCAGGGTTCACAGGGAATAAATTCATCAAAGGTGGAGCAAGAAGCCCAGGTCCTCGCCTGAGTCAGACGACTCCCCCAGATATCTCTCTGGTAGGAGAGAGAAGGGAAAAAAACTCAGGACCAGTGAGCCAGCGCGCAGGGGGGGGGAGGTTGGGAAGGAAGGGGTGGGAGAGAAAGGAAGAGACCAGTGTGAGCAGCTGGGTGGGTGGAAGGGGGTCCGCCCCACCCACTGCAGGGCCCGAGGCAGTGGCCGGGGGAGAGAGCACCAGCCGAGCGAAGTCACTTTACCTGCTGGAGAACGAAGGTTTTCATAGCAGCGATGAGGGGCACAAAAGAATGAAGCACAAACACAGCAGGAACTCAAAGCCCCAGGGTGAGAACCCACTACACTGCACGTGGCGCTTGGCTGTGGTGCCTGGCTGCCGGGAGGCTGGCTCCCAGCTCCCAGCTCCAACCGCCGTCTGCCTCTGAGGCCGCCAGGCCCCTCTGCCCTCTAGAGTGAGTCTGCAGAGGCGTAACAGGGTCCCCCTGGGCCACCAGGGCGGTCGTAGCAGGCAACGTGAGCACAGCAGAGCGTGGGGACTGCCCATCTGCTCTGCCCCAGAACTTTCTGACCATCGCCTGGCCGAATGAGGGAACTTGGCGCTAGTTCGGTGAGACTGTACGGTGCCGCCTCTGAGCTGCAGCCTGACCGGCGCCCCGTGCTCTTCTGTGACCCACTGCCTGGCCCCACTGTCTCTCTGTCTCGCTCCCCTTCTCTCATCTCAGGTTCCCTTTTCTTCCCTCTTACTCCGGCCCCTCCAGGCCTCTCGGCAGTGGCTCTCTCTGCCTCTAGTCCCTCCTCTGGAGCTCCGAGGTTTGTGTTACTGCCGTGTGAGTCCAGACCTAAGAGCAAAATAGTGTAATTACCAAATTCCTCCAGGACAAAGACTCCTCGGACTGTATTGCACTTTTTAATGTGATTCAGCTCTATGAAAACCTGCAAGAGAGGGAGGGAGGGTGGGGTAAGGCCCAGAGGCTACCCCTTGCCCCATGAAGCCCACTCTCCCAGCTCTAGCCCCGCCCGCACACGGAAAACCTATTTCCCAAAGGGAGGACAGGAGAATCCACACACACGCAACTCAAAGCGCTAAGAAGCGAAGAAGGCAGAAAGGGCATGTACCTTCCGCTCCTGGCCGGAGGAGAAAGCATGGGAGAGAAATGAAGGCGTTAGTTGTAAAGGTCAAACCCAACCCGAAGGCCCCTCTGCTGGCTTGGGCTGCCCGCCCGCGCCCTGTGTCCAGGACGGCGTTTGTGGGACACGGTGCCCCAGGGGTACCCGCCCTCAGCCCATCCGCTCTCTGCCCTTCCATGCATCCTCCTCCGGCGCAGAGGGCTGGCACGGGCGCAAAGCTCCCCTCGGACTGTCCTTGGGCAGACACGGTGCTACCTTCCTTGAAACAGGATCCAGGCTCTCCCGAGAAGCACGCGGTGATGGAAACAACGGCCACCACTCATGAGCACCTACCAGGAGTTCTACGGACACTGTTGGCAGCCCCTCCGTCTCTGTGGCCCAGCGGGGAGTGCTGCCCTCACTTTGTAGGCGGGACGCGGAGGACCAGGAGGTTTAGCTGCCCGTGAATCACGGGGCTGGGCCCTGAATCCAAGTCAGTCCCAACTCCAAAGACTGCTCTTTCCCCACGTGCGAGCCTGACTGTGCAAGCCCCTCGGAGGGTCCCGGCTCCCTCAACTCCGCCGGGCGGTTGTGGGGCGGCAGGTGGACCCTGGCCCTCACCTCATTGTCAGTCAGGGTCTGGTTCGCCCTCTCTGTGGGGACTCTCTTCGGGGGCAAAGCCTTAAATTCCAGCCCAGGCCCGTAAGTGCTCTGTAACAGCGAGGCTTTGGGTCCACCCAGAGGGGCTGCAGACCGAGGGTGGGAGCCGGAAGAGGGCACCTGGATGCTCACGAGATCTTGTCTTCAGAAGGTGAGGCAAGAGGGGCGGCCAGGCACTACAGGGGTAAGAAGCCTGCTCCCCAAGAAATGCCAGCACCTTCACGGTCCAGAAAAGTGCACAGGTAAATCCCTCTTCGGGCTATGTATACTATTACAAGTATACTGTTGGAAATATTAATGTTTCCATAGTAAATATACTACTGAAAATATACGGCCAAGAAGCCCCGGGCAGCTGGTGCCCGGCACAGCAGAGCTGCTGCCGGGTCCCTGGAGGAGAACTGAGGAGGCGAGTGGAAGGGAGGCAGGGAGTCCGGGTGTCCTCCCCCTCCCCGACCTCGGGGGTCTGCTGCCTGGAGGGGCTGCGGTGCTTCACACACTTGGCTCGGGCTCGGGCCGGAGCCTCCGGAGGGGAACCAGTGAATTGGGACGGGCGGGGAAGGCACCTGGGTGAGGAGTCAGAACCGGGAGCAGACCCAGGAGGGAGCGCTGGCCTCAGAAAGGAAAGAACTTAGATGTCCACAGAGAGGAAAAGTAACATTGAGGTAAACGACCAAGAGAAAGAAAAAAGTCAGCTCCTACTGTGGAGTCTCAGTGAGGGAAAGAGGTCTCCCAAAGTGTTCCCCAGTCAAAGAAGGGGTGCGGGGCCGGTGGAGCGGGGACAGAGTGCAGGGGACACTTGGAGGAAGGAAAAGAGTAAGAAGAAGAATCAGCCGGGGAAAAAAGCAACCACACACTCCACACGGGACAGATACGAGCTACTCACACATCCGCACACACGCACGTGCACACTTCACGCACACGCTTGACATCAGCTGGTCTAGACTCTCAAAGCGGAACCACTAAGCAAAAGCACACCCTGGGACCAGGGAAGGCGGATGCTGCGAAGAAGGGCCGAGGCGACGCTCCCACTCACACTGCGCCAGGTCTCACCACGGAGGCTCCCTCTGCCCTGGGCGCCCCATAACCTCCCCTCTGCACCTTCCAGGTGCCTGTGAGCACCACTGTGCCCCTCTGGTTCCTCTCTCTGCTCCGGCTGCTCCCGTCCTCCCACTGGCCTGAGAGGCCCTCTCCTGCTCCCTGGGAAAGCTCTGGGGACCTCGACACTGATCCTTATTGCAGATGAACAACAGTGCTAGGAAGCCTTGAGCTGCCACTTGCACCTACCTGGTTGTGCATGAACTTGAGATTGATCCCTTCCAGGGTGACCTGCAGCAAGCCACCCTCGCCGGTCTTCATGTCTTGCACAGGGAACTCGCCGCCTAGTTCAGGCCCTGTGGGGAGGGAGGAGGTTATCAGCCAAGTGGGAGGTGGGCACCCCCAGCCCGACTTCCTCGCCAGGGCCCCGACTCTCCTGAGGACCAATCGAGATAAACAGAAGGCACCGGCTCAGGAGCTCTCCTCACCAGGTTTGATGCTTTGCTGCCGGGCGGCGGCGCGCTCCATGCTGTCCTTCACACAGTAGTACAGCTCCCGGCACTGCGGCACACACATGGGGACAGAGCTGCCCATCACTCCGCCTTTGGAGCCCCTGCCCTCCCCTCCGTGAAAGCTGCTGGGAGCCTGGGCTAGGGCCAGGCTCGGCCACGGCTCCGCACACCCTACTCCACAGTCCAGGCCACAGTGGGGCCCCAGACAAGGATTTCAGAATTTTAACTTCCACACAAGAAACCTGACACCTTGCCCTCAGCGCCCGCCCCCAGCCCAGGTGGAGCCCGTGGTACCTTCTTAGTGTAGAACTTGTTGAGCTGGGTCTCGGAGCCGTTTCTGCGCCACAGGCACAGCACCTTGGTCTTGGGGCAGTAGGTCATGTTGATGAGCTTCTCGTACCACCAGCGCTCGTACACGGTCCCGATGTGGCTGCGCAGCACCACGCAGTCGTCGCACACCTGCGAGGGCGCACACAGCGGCTCAGTGGCCCGTCCCGGCCAGCCTCGGCGTCCCAGCCACGCTACACTGTCGGCACGGCTGGGTCTGGGGCACCCCGCCCTCGGGTTCTCTGACGTGTGCTCACAGTCGTCCTCAGACGGGGAACGGACACTGAACTGTGGACGCACTGTCCACTGGAGGGTTTATGGGGAGAGACGCGTCACTGAGAGGAACCTGGGAGCCGGCAGGAGGCTCCCTCTTCACTTTCGTTGGTGCCCATCAGCTCTCGCGTGCTCTGGGTTCAAACTACTCAGAGGACGGCTCCTGCCTGCGTCTCGCAGCCTCGGGAGTCGCCTCTGTCGGCAAGCGCAAGGCAGGGGGTCATGGCAAGCTCCACCAGGGACAAAAAAAATGGATTAGAAAACATATTTCGGTTGGAACTATGTTTCCAGAGTAAATATTAGAAATAGAAAACATATTTCTAATCCTGGCTCAGTCCTGTTCTTCAGAAATCTTAAAAAAAAGTTAATTACACGTGTGGCACATAGACAATGCTTATTGCTGAGAAGTTCCACAGTGCAGGGCGCTATAGATGAAAAGGCAAAGTCCTCCTCCACGTCCTCCTCCCGCTCGGCAGGCGCCCCCGGGTGAGGTGTCTGTTCTAAGGGGACCTTGGAAGCACAGTGGACTGGGGCACAGGGTAAGGCCAGACCGCCCAGGGCCGCAGTCCACTGTCCTCTTACTCGGCTGTGCCACCTGGGGAAGTTAACCTGCGCCTACCTGTCCTCCTGTGTAAAAACTTCATGGAGTTCTGGTGAAGGTTAAATAAATTAATGTGCATAAACTGCTTAGAACAAAGTCAGGCACAGAGAAAGTACCCTGGTGTCAGCTGCTATAACAACAATATCGTTATGATCCAAGAACTATCGATTGAGGACTTCTGGTCAAGATGGCGGCACAGGTAAGCATGGCTCAGCTCTTTTCACAACCACATCAAAGTTACAACTAAAATATAGAACCACCGTCACTCAGAACCGTCAGAAATCAAGTTAAAGGGAAGTCTGCTGACCACAGAATTAAAGAAATCACATCCATCCAGACTGCTAGGGGAGGCACAAACACAGAATGGGCTGGCCCCACACCCACATGTGGTGGATAAAAATTTGGGAGGGATATTTTGGGAGTCAGGAGTCCCAGACCCACACCAGGCCCCCCAGCCCAGGGTTCCAGTGCCAGGAAGGTAAGTCCCCACAACTTCTGGCTGCAAAAACCAGAGGGGACTGAGTTGGTGGAAGAAACTGCTGGAGCCCCAAGCAGTTCGTCTTAGAGAACCTGCACACGGACTCAGATTCACTCCCTCTGACCTCTAGCATCAGGGTAACAGCTTGGCAGGCACAAGCGGTATTCAGGGAGAGATTGAAGTGTCTGGCATGAAGGTGAGTGAAAAGCATTGTCCCTTTTCTGGACCCTCCCCAACAGAGCCAGTGGGCTGGTGCTATATCTGAGACTCCATCAACCTGGCTAGCACTGTTTGACCTGTCTGGGGGATCCCCAGAGACTTTATCTCACCCAACTTACAGGCCCACCCAAGCTGCTTTTCCATATGAATGGCTTGTCTTAGTCCATGCTGCACAACTTCCTGAATCCTACCAAATAAGCCATGGCTGGCCTCAGTGAGCCCCAGGCCAGGTACCAGCAGCATTCTCAGATTGCTTTATAACTCAGGAAGGGTGGTCTAAGGCGAAACACAGGTGGAAGCTAACCTTGGCCTGAATTACCTGGGAAACCCCAGGGCCAGCACACCCAGTGGACAGCTACAGACCACACTGGAGCACCAACACCCTGTCCCTGCAAAGCTCATCCTCCACAGAAGGTGAAGGTTGGTGGTAAGAGGCTATAGCCAATCCTTGCAGCTGACTGGCCTGGGTAAATCCCTCCACCGATCTACCAGCAGCAACCAAGACTCAACTACAAGAGAAAGGTGTACTCAGCCTACCTTGAGTGCGCACCTCGAGTACCCAGCTTAGGTGACAGGGCAGGCTGTGCCAAAGGACCCTACAGGACACCTACTACATTAGCCCACACTGCCAACACACGGAGTCAAAGCAGCTCTACCTAATACACAAAAACAAACACAGGGAGGCTGCCAAAATAAGAAGACAAAGAAGACATGAAACATGTCTTGGGTCCACCCAGAGGACCCAAGAAACATGGCCCAAATGAAAGAACAGATCAAAACTCCAGAAAGAGAGCTAAATGAAATGGAGATAAGCAATCCATCAGATGCAAAGTTCAAAACACTGGTTATAAGAATGCTCAAGGAACTTAATGAGGACCTCAACAGCATAAAAAAGATCCAGTCAGAAATGAAGGGTACATTCATTGAAGTAAAGAACAATTTACAGGGAAACAACAGTAGAATAGATGAAGCCAAGAATCAAATCAATAATTTGTAATATAAGGAAGCAAAAAGTAACCACACAGAACAACAGCAAGAAAAAATAATCCCCAAAATGAGATAATACAAGCAACCTCTGGGGTAACTTCAAGAAGTCCAATATTTGCCTCATAGGGGTGCCAGAAGGGGAAGAAAAAGAGCAAGAAATCAGAAATCTATTTGAAAAAATAATGAAGAGGGGGTAGGGTTTCTAAAAAATAATAATAATAATAACAAAAAAAATTTTGCCCAATTTGGTGAAGGAAATGGACATACAAGTCCAGGAAGCACAGAGAGTCCCAAACTAGATGAACACAGAGAGGCCCACCCCAAAACACATCATAAGTAAAGTGGCAAAGGTTAAATATAAAGAGCGAATCTTAAAATCAGCAAGTGTAAAGAAGTTAGTTACCTAGAGGAGAGTTCCCATAAGACTGTCTGCTGATTTCTCAAAAGAAACTTTGCAGGCTAGAAGGAATTGGAAAGAAATATTCAAAGTCATGAAAAGCAGGGACCTACAGCCAAGACTGCTCTACCTAGCAAAGCTATCATTTAGAATCAAAGGGCAGATAAAGAGCTTCCCAGACAAGAAAAAAACTAAAGGAGTTCATCATCTCCAAATCATTATTATATGAACTATTAAAGGAAATTATTTAAGAAAAAGAAGATCAAAACTATGAACAATAAAAGGGCAAGAACACATATCTATTAACACTTGAATCTAGAAAAACAAACTAAGCAAAGAAGAAGAACAGAGGTAGAGCACTGGATACAGAGAACATTTTCATGGTTCCCAGGTGGGAGGAGGGTGTGGGGGAAGGGGGGAAGGGGTGAAGAGGTGATGCAATTAAGAAGTACAAAGTCGGCCCTGGCTGGTGTAGCTCAGTGGATTGAGCGTGGGCCAGTGAACCAAACAACTGTGGTTCGGGGAACATGCCTGGGTTGTAGGCCAGTTTCCAGCAGGGGACGCATGAGAGGCAATCATACATTGATATTTCTCTCCCTCTCTCCTTCCCTTCCCCTCTAAAGATAAATAGTTAAAATCTTAAAAAAAAAAGAAGAAGAAGAAGAAGAAGTACAAAGTCACAGAACAGCCATGGGGATGTAAAGTGCAGTACAGGAAATGGAGTAGCCAAAGAACTTAAACGCATGACCCATAGACATGAACAATGGGGGGGGATATTGCCTGAGGGAGTGAGTGGAGGGGAGCAAGGGGGGAAAAATCAGGACAACTGGAATAGCATAATCATTACAATATAATTTAAAAAATAAATATCACCATTATCATTATGACGAGTATCATTAAACTTTTCAGAAGCCCTGTCTTCCTAAGTCCCTGACCTCCCTCCATCTGGACACCTCACAGGCAGACCTCAAACTCATCATGTCCAAATCTCAACCCAACATCCTCTTGGGCAGATCCTCCTTCTGAGTCCCCTACTGAGTAAATGGTGTCACCACCCAGCCAGGTGCCCAAGCCAGAATGAGGCACCACGCAAGGCTCCTTCCGCTCACTCCGTCTACACCATCGAGCCCCAACCGATCTACCTCAGATATCCCTGGAACGCTCCACGCCCTCCACTCCAGCCATTCGTCCCAGAGGTCGCTCTGAGGGGTCCCCCACGACTCCTGGACCCTCTGCTGTGCATTCCCGTAGCGCCCGCCTTGAACTGCTCTCACAGTGCTCATCATACTGTATGGCAGCGTCTGTTTAATTATCTGGCTTCCCCAGTGGTCTGCCCACCCTGTAAGGGCAACGGAAACCACGTCTCCCCTATTCGCCGCCGTACCCCCAAGTGCAGCAGACAGCCCACCACGTGCTATGTGCTCCGTAAATGTGAGGTGAGTAAGTAAAAGTACCAAGTAGTTGAATGAGAACTAGAGGCCTGGGTTAGCCCCATAATCTCTGAAGAACATCACGTGAAGGAGAGGGGCTGCTGTTTGGGAGAACGTGCGGTTTCTAGCCTGGGGACATGACGGTAATAACGTGTCCTGCCCGCCTAGGCCGCTGGTGTGGGTGTAAACTGGTCGTCTGTGGGTTGGCTACTTGGCAGAATCTATCAAAATTTTAAAAGTATGTAAGCTCCATTCAGAAATTTCACACTAAGAATCTATTCTGTAGAAATTCTCACGAGTACGCAGAGATGTATGTTCAAGGACATTCAATGAAGCATTGTTTAAAAAAATGGTAGAGGGGACTAAATTATGGTGCATCCATTTAACACCTAATAGAAAGATACAGTAGTTAAAAAAACAAATTATATAATATTTGTAGTTTGATAGCACTTTTGTAAACACGAAAGCAAACTCCCATATAAGTCAGCTCTGTTTATACAAATATGCATTTTTTTAACTCTGGAAGGATTCACACCAAACTAACAGGTGATTACTCTGAGACATGGCAGGGGGGTCACAAGACTGGGAGGAGGTGAAGCGAAACTTTTCTTTTTTACTTTATTCACTTCTCTATGGTTTGAAACTTTTAAAGCATAAACTGTCTCACTTTTGTAATAAAAATGCAGTGGGGGCAGGTAGAAGAGGGTAAAGGGGTCAAATACACGGTGACGAAAGGAACCTACACCTGGGGTGGTGAGCACACTGTGGAGTTTACAGGTGTCAAATCATGATGCTGCACCTGAACTGATATGATACCATTAACCAGTGCTACTCATTAAATTCCACTTTTTAACAAAGGCAACAAAGATGGCTTTTTAAAGCCTTTGCAAACTGCTATCCAACTGACCACGTGCTGAGAAAGGCTGAAAAACCAGAGAACCTCGCAGCAGCCAGCTGAGCACAGAGTGAGGGAGGGGCACCGCTGTGGTGAGGCAGCCTTTCACGGAGGGACAGCTGCGAGGCGACGGCACCGTCCCCACTCCAGGGGTTCCGAATGAGGTTCCCCTGCACAGCGGTGACAGTGAGTCCTGTACTCCACAGAATCTTCTTCCGGAGATTTATTTTTTAAAAGGAAAAGGAACGGGCAAGAATCACCTGCCACCTCCACTGTGGCGCAGACGTCCTGGGTCCACGCTCGGCTCTGAGAGATGCGGGGCCAAATTCTAACGCGTCACGGTGGCATGAAAATGACTCCCTTCTCAGTTACATCGTTAGCGTTTCTGCTTTGGAGCAGACACGCCGTGTTTGATAAACCACCTGTTTAAAAAGCTGTGAATGTGAAAGTCAAATTCGACTAAGCCAAAAGGAAATAGAATACTTACGAAGATTACTTAATTCCACTACTTTATACAGGAAGTGTCCTTGGTCCCTACCATTACTTAGAAGAGATCCATTTTAGAATTAAAAACACAGAAATGAAGAAAACACGGCCATTTCCTTTATAAGCCTGGAGTAAGAAAGAGCTTTTCTACCTATAACGCAAAATCCAGAAATCATAAAAGAAACGACGGATCAACTACATAAAAATTTAAAAAATTCTACATGGCAAAAACACCACGAGCAGGATCAGAAGACTACTGAGGAACTTTCCAGTGGCAAGACCAAGCTGCCCACACCTGAGCCCCCCGACCACGAGGGGAGAGACAGCCACGCGGGGCAACGGGACACGTATGGTACCATCCAGGAAGTGCACCTGCCAAAATACTCAATCTAAAACTGTTCGAACCTCTCAACTGAACTACCTGTTTATAAGAAATCCAAGTGACAGAGAAACATGTTAATACCAGTCAGCAAAAAATCTACACTGAGCCCTGGCTGGTGTAGCTCAGTGGATTGAGCACAGGCCTGCAAACCAAAGGATCGCAGTTCAATTCCAAGTCAGGGCACATGCCTGGGTTGCAGGCCAGTTCCCAGCGGGGGACACATGAGAGGCAACCACACATTGATTGCCTTCCCTCTCTCTCTTCCCTTCCCCTCTAAAGATAAATACATAAAATCTTTTTTAAAATCTACATGGAGATACTCCTCCATAGGGCAAATTTCTTTAAAAAAAATACTGGCAAAGTGGGAGGGGGACTATTACATGTTAGGAAATAATTCAGAATCATATCAACCAAATTATAAAAGCATTTTCCCTTTGACCCAGCAATCCCACTCCTGAAAATTCTTAGACAAACCTGCACAGGAATGAAATGAAGCAGGCACAGCATCATTCATGGCAGACTGTGAGCTACAGCAAAAATGTGGAAGGAAACCCAGGGCCCATATACCCTGATTGGTTAAATTAACTAGGGTCCGGCCGCAGAGTGGGATACTATGCAGCTGTAAAAAGAACAAGAAACTTTCTGTACTGATTCTGAAGATCTCCAGGATGTTTAAGGAAAACAGCAAGGTACAGGTCAGTGGATGTGATGTGCTAAGAAAGGAGAGAAGAAAGAATTTATGTTCACGTTTTATTGTGTTTGCATTAAAAAAAACCTGGAAGATACAAAAGAAACCAATAAAAGTGGTTATCTACAGGAGGAAGGGGTGAGGTGGATGGGGACAAGAATGACAGCAAGACGTCCCAACGTATATGTCACAATATGTCCTTCTGACTGAAGGACAGTGTGACTTTATCACCTGTTATATAAATATAAGTACATTTAAAAGGAATGATAGGGAATAATCTATTATGTTATTTGTAAAAGCCTGAAAACTTAATGAATGATAAAAGGACCATGAAGATGAATGAGATAAGTGGGAAAGTCTCCTGGCATCAGTTCTAGGAGTTCTTTGTGACTCTCGAATATTCCTCAGGGCCCCCGGTGTGAGCCAGCACCCACCTCCATGAAAAACAGATCTCCATTTGTGTCTGTCCCCGCATGCACCACGAACGTCTGCTTCTTCATGTGCCGGCTGCCACTGGACCGGATAGAGAGGTCACGGCCGTTCTGAGGAAAGAGAGGTCTCTCAGGGTCACGCACACACCCGCCCACAGGGTGCTCCGGGCCATGCACCCCCTGTGGCAACTAAACTCCTAACAGCGTCCTCCTAATGGCGCACCTGCTGTCTGCTGGCTGTCTGCCACCCACCAGGGAAGGGCTCTCAGACAGTTTGGTCTCAGCACTCCTAGGCTCCTTACAAGCCACAGACAGCTCCCGAAAGCGTTATGTTTGTGTGTGTTACCTTTACAGATATTCACCGCAGTAGAGAGTAAAATGGAAAATTTTAAACGTTTACTAATTCACTTAGAAGTTATTAACTACCCATTAATAAACCCATTGCACAGTAATATAAAACATGGTTCTGGTAAAATAACTATTTCTCCAAACAAAAGAAATAAAAAAGAATGGCACTGTGTTACATTTTTGCAAATCTCTAATTTAAAGTCTGGCTTAATAAAAAATAGCTGGGTTCTCGTAACTGCTTCTGCATTCAATCTGTTGAGACACATTGGCTCTGGTTGGGGTAGGCAGAGAAAAGCTGGCCCCGCCGAGATGTGTTTAGAAAGGGGAGGGGCATTTTAATAGCCTTTGCAGATAAATATGCAAATTCTTCGTGGGTACTATACCAAAAGTCGAGAAGCAGCAGTTTCCAAAAGTTAGCTGCAACGTGGGATCTGCAAACACATCAGCGAACATTTTGTACTTTGCTACATAAAACCCATTTTTCTGCCTTCCAGTGTGAGTGGCTCTTTTACCCACTTGAATGTGTGACACCACACGTTAGTCATTTGGCAAATACTGCTTCATCAAGTCACGCGGCTCTTCTAAATGTCGACACACCGCACATCGAAGAGTCACAGTTACTAACAGCAGCGTCGATCACATCGGGGAAGTCTGCAAACACCAGGAAGCTCCCAAATAACCACCATTTGTCAGCCACGCTTCCGGGTAACAGGACGCGCGTGGACCAGGCTGCCAGGCCGCCTTGCAGCTCGAACCGTGGCAGCTGCTTTCCCGCCCAGCGGCCGCATGCTGGTCAGCGGCGGACACGCTCGTGTGCATCTCTCGTTTTGTCACACGGAAGATCACAGAGATGTACAGTCAAAGGCCAGATTGACTAAAAGTAATGATTTTAACCGCTTCATCAAGGACATTCATAAGTGAGACTGAGTTGGTTTTTTGGTTTTCAGGGTTTTTTAAATTTTTATTTATTCTTAGAGAAGGGGGAGGAGGGAGAAAGACAGGGAGAGAAACACCAGTGTGTGAGGACACTGACTGGCCGCTCCTTCCCTTCCACGCCCCTGACCAGGGACTGGCCCGCAACCCAGGCACGTGCCTGGACCAGGAACCGAACCAGCGACCCTCAGACTGATGCTCAATCTACTGAGCCACACCAGCCAGGGCAATTTTTTTTTCTAATAAGAGAAAGTTTACTTAGTCAGGGAGGTACATAAAGTGAGCTGTAGAAGGAACAGGCTCAGGAACCAAGTTACGGAGGCACAAGAAGGGCCCGTCGAGCCCAGGAGAGGGAAGGGTGAAGGTAACGCACGTGGGGGAGGCAGCGGGACGAGGGGAAAGGCGCTCCAGGGAGGGAGAGCCCGGAACTGGGTTGTTTTTGTCTTCCTCTAACTGAGAGTCGTGGAGGTGGGGACCACAGGGCCCCTCGAGTGGTCTGCAGACACAGCCTTCCCTGTGTTAAGGTGCCAGTGGTTTGACCGCCATCAGTGCAAATGTCACCCAGTGAGAAAGGCAGACAGCACTGCAGTGGTGTCGTGAAAACGCCCGAGGGCCCACGGACCCCACGCTAAATGGCTGCTGCAGCACCGTGTCAGGGCACAGAATCCTACCCTACCACAGCAGGGCGAAGGCCGCGCCCAGAACAACAACCCTGTCTTCAGAACGGAGGATTTGGAACATACACAGGCCCGGACACGACCAGCGGGGAAGCCTCTGCTGCAGGCCACCAGGCCCGGGAGGCTGTCAGGGAGTGGCAGGGGGCCCAGGGAATGGCTGAGCCTCGCTTACCAGGGTCGCCAGCTGGTCAAGCACCTCGTTGATCTGCTGGCTGTGCAGGAGCCCAATGTGCGACTTTCCCATGAGGCGCCTCACCTTCTTCCGGATGTCGTTCTTGTTCACCTGGAAGTCAAACGAGGATCTGAACAAGGGACCTGCTCTCCTCTCAGCGCAGGCACCGGGGGTGTGCGAGCAAGTCTCCCGCTGTCTGAGAGAGCTGTTTCTGAAAGGCCGTGTCACTAAGTATGAGAGAAAACACTCCACTCGGTGTCCTGCCAGAAAAACCCTGGTTCTGTCTCTAGGTGACTTCCGTAGAGAAGCGGCTCTTGGAGCAGTTCTGGTTTAAGTGACTGGGGCTGAGGGGGCACTTCCTCCCTGTCCCCAGCCGATACCATAGCGTTTGCACATACAGGGGCCCTAAAAGCCCCTGGGGTTCCTTGAGCATAATTCACAGACGATGACTTGGAGTAGTAACGCTGCCTGCTCACTTAGAGCCGAGACACCATGAAGACCAACACCCCTTCCCACCCAGAGTGAACCGGAGCCCCAGGAGTCCAGCGCAGTAGGGTCGAACTCAACAGAGTGGAGCCTCACCACAGAAAACGAAACGAGCCAAGCGGGCCGGCCCGTTGGGCATTCTCCGTATTTGACCAACTAATCCCTACACAGCCAGAGGGCCTGGGAGGGCAGGAGGGGGAGGCACACGGGGGCTCACGGTCAGAACAACTCTCTTCTTCCCACACGTCCCTTTCAGAGCAGAACTCTTCTACTTGGTAACGTAGTTTTCCCAAAGCCAGAAAAACCAGTACAAGCGAGGCAAACTAGAACCTACCATTACTTTTTAATAGGTAGCTCTTTTTTTTTAAGGATTTTATTTATTTATCTTTAAAGGGAAAGGGAAGGAGAGAGGGAAAGAAATATCAATGTATGGTTGCCTCTCGTGCATCCCCTGCTACAAACTGGCCTGCAACCCAGGCATGTGCCCTAACTGGGAATTGAACCGCGATTCTTTGGTTCACAGGCCTGCACTCAATCCACTGAGCTACACCAGCCAGGGCTCCTAATAGGTAGCTCTTTGTATAGCTACAGAAAATTCTAAGATAAAGGGCTAGTGCTAAAAAGTGAATTCTGAGCATCCTTTCTAAACTGTTTAGAATCTGCTGCTTAAAGACATTTAAAAATTTTCATTGTATTCTGTGAGAAGCTCTACTGAAATCCTAAAACCACTCAGCAAAGGAAGCCCACTGAAAATTCAAAACGAACAACCGGTGTGGAACCATTAATCACCTTTACAACGTTTCTTAGCACAACAGCCTGGCGGCTTCAGATAAATGGATCACGAGGGTCTCCCTGTGAGAAAGGGAGCTTCTCAACTGCCCCAGAATTTAGGGGACAAGAATAAGCCTTGTCCTTCCAGCATCAGGAGTAGCTGGGCATCAGCAAAACTGACACTACCTTCATCAGCAGCATGTAGGAGATGAGGTTGTGCAAAAGCGTGGCCAGCAAACGATCCTCGTCATCCTCGAGGCGCTTCCGGTCATGTTCTCCCAGTGACAGGTACCTAAGCAGGGGACCAGGGACAAGTCAGCCCTCGGGTGGGAAGAACTAACTGGGAAAAGGACGAATTTTTTCCCAAGGATTTCCTGAGCCTCATACCTGTCTATCATTTCCTGGGGACCCTGGTCCATACCCATCCCTTCTCTCTCCAACATCACGGCATCGAGGAACGCATCTTCCCAGAACTGCATTTGGTCCCATAAAGTAGAACGCTCTTTGCCTGTGTAGAATAGAGTCTTTTATGGGCTTGAATGACCTATAAAGAATATACCTGGCAACCAGAATAGAGTACACTCCAGATAAAAGGAAGACATTACAAATTCCAAGGCAAAGGAAACCCAAGCCTCTCCACCCCAGATGCACAGCCCAGCTGCCTCCAAGGGAGGCCCGGCCCCTCCCAAGGAGGAGGGATGAACTCAGCACACAGAGAAAGGTGGTTACTTATAGAAAAGGTCTCCATAGCAGCATCCTCTAACTGGTCCCACATCGATCCTTTGTCCCTTCCTGCCAATTTGTGAGCAGGAAGGACCATGGTAGCAAGAAAGGAAAGAAAGGAAGACAGAAAGAGAGGCTATGGATTAATACCAAAATCCAGTCTCTTTTTAGCAAGTTTTCACCCACTGTTTCTTCCAGACCCAGTAAGTCACCTGCTCCAGACATAAAAATGCTTCCTAACATCAGCACTGAGAGCAGCAAAAAGCCAAGCTGCTACTTGTTCAGTCTACCCTCTTCCCCGGCTGAGTCCAGCTTTCTTCCAGTGCAAGGGACCTTCCTTGTCCGCTTCTCACCTAGGAGTCCCTCGTAGAGATAGACTCGCTGGCTCACGTCTTCAGAACAGCGAACCGGGCTGCCCACCAGCTTCTCCTTTACACTTGGCTTCAAGCTGTGGGCTTTACCCTACAGACAAGAGGCAATTGGTCACCCACCCAAGGTACCCATGAACAGGGGCAAAGAAAACCAAGCAGCCCATTAAGAGGCTCACACACCTGTCACCACTAACAACATACACCCCAATTGCCCTGATTTTGCTACTCCGCTGGCCTCAAGAATCTGACCAGAAGTCAATCTGATAACCCTTCTTTCCACTCCTGACTCCAAAAACATGCAGTCAGGCTTTCACTGTGACCTATCTTCACTCTTTAGTCTCTGTAAGACTCTGCTCCACAAATTAAAAAAATAGGCCAATTCTCAGCAGCAGCATGTTGCAGTGGAAAGAATATCACGTTTGCCCTGCCTCCTACTAGCTATGTGACCTTAGGCATGAAACTCAGCTTCTCTGAGTCTCATTTTCCACCCAAGAAAAGAAAGGTTGTGATACTCACTTCATAGAACCAATACTAGGAATTACACCAGAAAGTATATTTATAGCATTTAGCAGTGCCTGGCACATAGTTGGTATTTAATAAATGTTAATTTCCTCTTTCCTACTGTGTCGAGTATCTGCCCCTTAGAAACTTACTAACTTTCACCTGCCACTTCTGCAATATTAAGCTTCATAAAAGATTTTCAACTGCTCAGAGGCAGGCTTCATGTCCTCTTCACAAAGAGAAGCAACTGATCACAGGCTATTAGTAAAATGTAATTAGTGTATCTAAATGCCAGTCTCCTGGTTCGCAGCCCAGTTTTTTGTTCAGTGGATCATACTGACTTAATGTACTTTATTTCCTGCTAAGCCAGCCCTTTTTGAGCCCAGAAATTTAGGTAATTGCTCTCAGCAACTCAATTGTACAAAGGGCCCTTGCCAACCTGCACAGGACAAGTAAGAATTGGTCCCAGGGAGGTGCCAGGAAAGACAGCATACAGCTGAAGGGCCTCGTGCAAGACTGCCGTTTCGTAATATCTATCCTAAGCTCCAGTTGGAAGTGCACTAGAAAGACTTACATACTTATTTCAATGGCCTGCTGCCACTCAGGAAGAGTTAAGGCCGTGAACCTGAAGGCTCTGCTGACCTCCTACTCCTTATGTTCCCTCTGGGATGTCACCTGCTCTATCAGAAACCCATACACAGGAAACCCTGGGAGTAGAGATGATCACCAGTACTGATTAACTGATTTCACTTAAATTTCATTTCCATTCTCTCCACAGACCAAAGACAAGGACCTGTGAGCGCTTGTAGAGAATATGCATCCTGATGAAGTGGCAAGTGTGCCGGAGTGCTTCACTTCAACAGCCTCAAGAGGCACGTGTACACGGGAAAGCTGTGCGCCTCAAGGCAAGGACTGAAAGAATTAACTTAATTCTAGCTGATCATTGGCTAGTTGTGTGATCTAGGGCAAGGTCTTTTCCTAAGGCTTTGCTGCCCTTTCTTGTCAGAAGAGATTAGTCAGAGAAAAAGGTGTGAGGGATGCCTCCCCAAACCCAGAATCATCTTCTGGAGGGGGGGCCCCTTGTAGTACAGGCTTCCCCTGCTAGGTGAGTGTCCTAGGAACCCATCTCTATCAGTGTACCAGCTGGCATTGTTGTGAGAGGCTGCGTTCAGTTTCAGTGACTTTTTCCTGAAGTCTCTTTCAACATGTCTGCCCATTTCATGATGGGTGATTTACAAGCACACCTGCTCACACCAGGCTGAGTGTTCAGCAGTTTCTGACCAGAAACAGCATGACCCTGTGCCCACCCCCCCCAGTCACCCTGTCCCACCCTGAGTGACTTTGTTTCCCTGGATGAAAAAAGTCCTAAAAGGGAAACATTTTGCTGATGTGGCGGAGGTGAAATAAAAAACAGCTGAAGCAGTAAAAGGCATCAAAATCGATGAGTCCAAAAACAGCTTTGGGCAATGGAAAAAACGTCTCGATGGGTGTGTTGCATCAAACGGAGGGCACTCTGAAGGTGACTGGAGAGTAACCATGTAGAAATAAGTACACAGTTTTTTATAAATAAGTTACAGGACTTTTTGGGTCCCCCCTCACACTGAATTGCAAATTTCTTTGAGAGTGAAAATCATGCCTTGTTCATCTCTATTTCTTCAGTACGGACACTGGCACTTAGTAAATCACTTAATAGATCTTTACTAGCGAATAAAAACTCCAAATAACTGTTGGGGATATACTAAAAGAAGTGTTATTCTTAGGTGCTACACAAATAGAGCAGTGGCCAGAATAAAACTAGGTAAGTCCATGGAAACAGGTGGCCCGGTACTGAGAGCTGTACCTGACCTGACACTGCCACAAGGCATCCTCCTCCCATTTTAAACACGGGGGTCATTGCTACGCTGCAGTCGAGGCCCTTAGCTGACTGGGTGGAGAGCCTAACTCAGCAGTGATTCAGGAGAGGGTTCTGAAAGCCCCAGGTCATGGAGTCCAATGACTCTTAAAGTATCCTTCAGAGCCCTGGCTGGTGGGGCTCAGTGGGTTGAGTGCCGGCCTGTGAACTGAAAGGTTGCCAGTTTGATTCCATCAGGGCACAGGTCTGGGTTGCAGGCCAGGTCCCCAGTGGGGGGCATGTGACAGGCCACTGATTGCTTTATCTCACACATTGATGTTTTGTGTTTTCTCTCTTTCTCCCTCCCTTCCCCTCACTCTAAAAACAAATAAAATCTTTTAAAAATTCCTTAAGAGCCCTGGCTGGTATGGCTCAGTGGATTGAATGCTGGCCTGCGAATCAAAGGGTCACCAGTTGGATTCCCAGTCAAAGCACAGGCCTGGGTGGTAAGCCTGGCCCCCAGGAGGGAACATGCGAGAGGCAACCATACACTGATGTTTCTCTTCTCTTTCTCCCTTCCTTTCCTTCCTCTCTAAAAATAAATCAATATATATATTTTTAAAAGCCTTAAGAAACATTTTCTTTAAAAGCAAATACGTGAGCTGATCCATTCCTTACTTCTTTTACTTCTAATTGCTTCCTTACTTTTCATTCTTTTCCAGCCCCACCCATTAAAAAACACTTTCCTTTTGTTTGTAAACAGGGCTTACAAAGATGGCACTGGTGGCAGAGTTGGTCTCAATTTCACTATCAGACAAAGTGCCCCGAGAGCTTGTCAAGTGGGTGCTTCCCTCGCCCCCTGGTCCATCGCCTGCATTGCTGCTCAAGTCACTGTCTGCTCCGAGGGTCTCTCCAGAACTGTTACTCACCTGCAAGGGAAAAAGGTAGTGAGGGGTATCCCCCAGGGAAGGGTCCCTGATGGCTACGTTGTGAGAGCTCTCTGCTGCCATAGAAAAGGATCGCATTTCCAAGGTGTGCCAGAGCCTCTGGAAGTACCTTTCTACAGGATGAGGAGAAGCCCTAGGTACAAAGACCTAAGACAGGTAAACATCTCCGCCAGGCGGACCGCGCTGACCTGAGACTAGGCACAGCCCCGAAGGGAGGGAGCAGGCCCCGCTGAACCGCCCCCGAGATGGCAGCGTGGTGTTCCCCTACCACGGTGCTAACTTCAGAATCCTGACTCGAGCTTCGGATCATAACCGCCGGACTCACGCCAATGACAGGGTCTGGGCCGGTCCTCTGAAACGAGACACGGGTGCTCAGACACGCCAGGGGAGGGGTCCGGTTTGCTGTGCTTCCCCGAGAAGTACGGCATCTTCCTCCTTCTCTCCATCCCCACCCTCCTAGTATCATTTTTTCCTGAATATAAAATACATATGACTTACATAATAAGAACAGTAATAAACACTAAAGAAATAGATGTTCGCTGTAGTAAATACACAAAAGAATAAGGAAACAAAAATAAGCCATAAACTGACCACTTACATTAATCACTCTTAAGTCTTTAGCATGTTCCCTTTCGAGTCTTTTCTATATGTATTTTAGAAATAAAGTTGGAATCGTACTGTATATAGCTTTGCCAACATTTCCCCCTGTCACTAAATTTTTAAAACTATGGTTAATACTGTATTACGGGGATATACGTATTTTACTTATTTCATCATTTCCCTATTATTGAGTATTTATGTCATTTCAAGGTTTCCTGTTGTTGCTGCTTTTTTTTAATCTCCAAGAAGCATCGGAGATAACACACTTTAATGCTCACAATGATCAACGAGGCTGTCACAAACCTGGGAAGCTGACGTCAGGCTCACGCCACTGTCTGCGCTGACCTGGGACTTTTTCTCCTCTGTCTCACCAAGGTCAAGGACGGGTCTGACCGCTTCAGGCCCTGAGTGGGGGAAGGCTTCTGTTACTCAGCGCGCTGCGGCCGGGGCAGGCTGGGGAAGGGAGTGGGGGGGAAGCCGGCCTGGACCCAGGCCTGTTCAGCATGTCGCAGTCCCCGGAAAGGGGACTGCCCCCCTCGGTCCCCCCTGAAAGAAGCAGTCTCCAGGCGCCTTAAGAGCCAAGTGGGAAAAATCAGACCTGGTCTCAAGGGGTTCTGAAGCCGTCTTCTCAACCTGAGGAGAGCTGAGCCCGTCACCCTCAAACACAAAAGCTCCACGGACAAATGTCTAACCGCACTCCACTGCACTCAGAGTTGGAGCTCCACTGGTACCTGAGACCCTCCAGGGCCCTGGTCACTCAGTGTGTCCCTAACAAATGTGTCTGAAGGGGCTGGGGAGGGAGGGGCCCAGTGAGAGAAAGAAATGCCAGCCGTTTCCACGGACACTGCTCACCCCCATGGGACAACTTCCGCAGTTGAGATAGAAACCACTCCCCTTTCCCCCACCCACCCACAGTGATATGGCAGAAGGACAGAATGACAGGAAGCAAGAAAGCGTGCCTAGGCAAGCCACCAGAGAGAGTGGGGAAGCTACAGACTCAACACAGAGGGACAGCAACCATCTCTGCCAACTGTGCCCACAGGCCTTCGCACGGGTGGGGGAGATATCAGCCAATGAGGGGCACTGAAATAGGCAAACGTTCTCCCCACCACCTCGGAAGCAACAGAGAACCAAGTTCTAAGGGATTTTACACAGCAGACGCCTCCATCACAGCCTGATTGCTACGAGGGGAGGGGAAGAAGCAGCCTACACGCCACATACCTAGGAGTCACATGCCACCTACCTGCTTTCGTTCCAAATACCCCCCCTAGAGCAAATTTGGGGTGGGGCTGGAGCCTGCCCCACTGGGCCTGGGGAGTTGGCAGGTATGGGAGACTTGGGAACGGGGTGGGGCATTGGTTCCTTACTCTGTTTTTCCATAGCTTTTTGGTTTTTCATTTCCCGGTGCTTGTTCCACAATTCTACCCCAGATGCAATGCAAGCAGGAGAGAAAGACAGAGAGAGTCAGAGAAGGGTCAGGCAGACGCATGGACACCCGCCCACCGTTGGCGCCTGCAGAGGCTTTAATCGAGCTCCTTGATTTTGGCAAGACGAAACTGACCCTGAAGAGGCTGGAGCAGTCCCTGGAGAGCATGTAACTTAGGACCGGTTTAAACTTCCTCTGCACCACACTCTCTGCCAAATGAGCTGGGCAAATGCAATTGTGAAAGATTCCAGATAAGGCGGACGGTCCCCTTAAGCAGCCTAAGGGCTTTCCCAAGCACGAGTGCAGACCGACCTGGTCCGTCGGGCTGTGCGGTGGCCGCCCACGCGGGCTGTGGATAGCCCCCCTTGTTGCTGCCAAATGACCCAGTTCACTCTCTGAACCAGTGCCTGTCCGAGTAAGAGACCCTTTCTCATCCAGATACCTGGCCACCCACTAGAGGTCACAGAGAACATTAAGTGTCGAGAACGGCGTCCCAGAAGGGGTGAAGAGAGCCTAGCGATCATTGCAGTTCTCTTCCTGGAAGAACCTGAGAGTCCACTGAGTCTGGCCCCCTCATTCCCCAGATAAGGAGAGAGAGACACGGAGAGGAAAGGGGTTTGCCCAAAACCACATTCGTAGCTGGCGGCAGGGCACTGCTTTTCTGAGAACGTCACTTCGGGTGGGAGAAAGGCAGGGTCACTTGTCTCTAGGACGGTATGTCGCTGCCTAGAGAAGTTAACGCCCCTAAAGAGGACACTGGTTCCTCGTTATCACTTAGGAAAGCACAAAGCAACGGCTAACGGTTGCGGCGAAGGGGCACTGGTTAGAAGCAAACAGCCCAGGGACCTAGAACCAGAAAAATAAAGACAACCTGGATGACTCAAATCCACATAGGGAGCAAGTCAAGCCGAGGTGAACCCAGAGAGGTCACCGGCTCCTTCTACCTTAGTGGGGATGGGAAACACCAAGTGTAAACAAGCGCTTGATCAGGTCCAGGAAGGAAAGTTTTAAAGAAAGCCTGACTCCGAAATCTACACCTCGAGGCCCAGAGCCCAGGGGAACGAGACTGGGACACGGCCCAGAGGAGCACAGTTGAGAGCAGTGCAATGGCTGCAGGGGAAACTGGCCGTGGAGACCCAGACGACCACCAGGCTACAGCCTGCAGGTGTGTCCTCTACAGAAGGTCCTTTTGCCCAAGTACCCACTGCTGCTGCTTTGCTCTCCTCTAAGCTTCCTTAGAGCTTCCGGGGGCCCACACCGCCTTGCTGCTCCGTGAAGGAACCCAGAAGGAGGGGCCAGGGGTATGGCTCAAACTCTTGCATGCAGTAACCTCACTGGGCCCCCTAAGAAAAACTCCCGTGTTAAGATGTGGGGGAGGGGCTGTGAACGAAGCATATGGGACAGAGAAGTGCAAAGAAGGACCAACAGAAATGGATGAAGATCTCTCTCTCTCTAGAAAGCAAAGCATGGGAAAGAGAGAGGCAGGATTCTGGATGAATTGAGAGAACGGAGGGATATTTAAGAAGCCAGACCCCCTCCCCCACACCAAACACACTGATACACACCAATAGATGCTACAAAATTCTCTTCCTTTAAACTTCTGGTGTCCACTTCCTTCGGGCCCTTTCCTGCAGCCGTTGGTGCCCGAGGCCCCAGCTGGGGGACTCTCAGCTGGGCCATTGCCTTCGGGTCGCCCTGGCCAGCCAGGCCGGCGTCCTTGCCCACCGGTGTATTCACACTCTCTGTTGGACTCCTCTTCCGCTTGTCTGCTTCTGAGAAGATCGAGTATAGGAAGAGGTCAAAGGAGATAGTGAGTAAGAATCAAGGTGTGCGAATTGGGGGAGAGAAGCAAGAATGCAGGAGGATGTGGGACAGAAGTGCAGGAGCAGGAAAACGGACCCCTTACTGCCCATGACAAAAGGACACCCACTGCACCTAAACCTGCACTAGGAAACAACATCCCCAAGCCTAACGGGAAGTGACTTGGCACCGGGAAATCTGTCAAGTGGACAAGCCCATTCTCTCTGGGGACGGCACGCCACCCGGCTGGCACGCTCCCTACCTTTGCTGTAGTAGTGGGTCTGAGCGATCTCCAGGAGCCCGAAGATGCTGGCCATGCCACCGAGACCTGCGTGGGCGTACGACTGCTCCAGGCTGAGCACCGTGCACTTGAGCAGGTCTAACATTCCCTTGTACACCTTCCGACTGATCTCCTGCAGCAACAATCCGGGCATTTGAGCTGGCAAAATTGCCTTTGGCGTCCGCGTCCCTCTTCCCCCTCGATTCCAGCTCCCAGCGCCCCCAGCACTGACCACATCCGGGATGATGTCCTGCCGGGCGTCGTCCTCTGACTGCACCGCGCGATTCAGCTTGCTCAGGACAAAGACCCGCAGCTGCTCGCTCTCCAGCAGCCGCCGCACCTTCTTCATGTTGAGCCAGCCAACGCCCTGGCCGTCCAGCACGCTGTGCACCACCTCCTTCAGGAACTGCTGGTTCTCACTGTGGGTTCCACACAGCACTTCTGTGCTCACTGGCTCCTTCGCAGAGCATGCCCCTTTCCCCAGACTAGACGTCTGCCTCCAGGGGCAAAACATAAAGCCAAGTGTGCAAATGTCCAAGTGTGCTGCATCCCCCAGCGCCCCAGAGAGCCCGGTTTGCCCAAGTACCCACGGCTGCGGCTTTGCTCTCCTCGGCACCGCAAGCTATGACTGCTGCGTGGGGAAGGAGGCAGAATGGGTAGTGCTGGCAGGGGCTGAGTTCGTCTGTCCAACTGAGAGCTTCCCTCCCACTCTCGAGCACCCTCAAAGTTTGCTTCAGGAATCGCTACCTCTGAGAACTTTTAAAATGGCTCTGCCATTACCTAGAATTGCTGGATCGACCCTGGGGTGACGGAGGTTCCCTCTTCACTGTCGGGCTGTGTCTAATGACAGACGACTTCTGGTCCACCAAGGCCCTCCGGTTTCCTATAGACAGGAGGGCAGGGATGAGAGCCATCACTACTGTGGCCTGGGAGCTCAGGTCCACAAAGTCGTGGGCAGCCAGGTCCCACACCATCCCCCAGAGGGGCTGGGCGAGGACGGCAGCGGGCGTCACGCAGGGGCAGAAACCAGCCGTGGCAATGTGGAGGAGGTGGGGATGGAGACTCGGGTCGCTCCACATGCACCAGCAGCACGCCCCAGGGGCAAGCATGGGCGTCACGGGATGCTGCTTGCTCCAGAGGAGGACGGCCCGCAGGCAGGCACAGAAGATGCTGGGAAGGAAGACCATGCACAGCTCACGGGCAAGACCCACCTTCACCACTCCCGGGGCCGGCTTCAGTAACAATCTCCATTAGAGTATTTAGCCCAAATACTGGGACACAAAATACACAATTAGTAGGTACGCCGCAATACCACAACCCCTGTAACCCTGGAGGGAGCTGTAAGCCAGATAGACAGAACGTTCTCCCAAAGCTTGGTGCACGCAACCTGGGTTCTCAGGCCCCTCAGAGCTGGAAGCCCAGCGACCAGGAGACAACGGAAGCTCCGGGGAAGACCGTCCCTGAGACCATGGCCTCTCAGAGCAGGGGCAGGGTGAATGGACAAGGAGCCCTCAGGTCCTGACCAGGCAGGCACATGCTGGGAGAGGGACCGCTGGTTTTCACGGAACCTCCAGCACAGGGTCCAGAGGGCCCATGGGTGTGCAGAGGGCAGAGGCCCATCCTGCAGATGCTGTCGTGGGAAGTGGGGTGCGGGGTGAGGGTGGCAGGCAGGTGGGAGTGACAAGTGCGGCAAATGACGTGAAGCATCAGCATGCAATGGAAGTGTTCTAACTGCTCTCTTCAGCTGTGCCAGGGGACAGCCGGGGCCGCTACCACCCTTCCATCGCTCACCTGCCGAGCCCGGATGAGTGAGTCCTCTCTACAGGGCCCGTCAGCTCCCTGCACCACTAGCTCTGATGTCCTTTTGCCCATCTCTCCTGTGTTCCCATCCCCTAAAGACCCTTCCTTAGATTTCTGACATTTTAAAAAATATATATTTTATTTATTTATTTTTTAGAGAGAGGGGAAGGGAAGGAGAAAGTGGGAGAGAAACATCAATGTGTGGTTGCCTCTCGCACACCCCCCACTGGGGACCTGGCCTGCAACCCAGGCATGTGCCCTGACAGAATTGAACCAGAGACCCTTTGCTTCACAGGCCCGCGCTCAATCCACTGAGCTACACCAGCCAGGGCAGATTTCTGACATTTTTAATTACTAAAAAGAGAGGTCAGTTAAAAAATACACAGAACTGCCTGGCTCAGTGGATTGAGTGCAGGCTGTAAACCAAAGGGTCGCCAGTTTGATCCCCAGTCAGGGCACATGCGTAGGTTGTGGGGCAGGTCCCCAGTGGAGGCCGCATGAGAGGCAACCACACAGTGATGTTTCTCTCCCTCTCTTTCTCCTTCCCTTCCTCTCTCTCTAAAAATAAATAAATAAAATCTTCTTAAAAATACACAGAACTGCCTCTCACTGAGATCTCCACTATGATTAAATATCTCAGCACAATACCCACAGGAGACAAACGAAGGTCGGCCAATTCGAAGAGCCCCTCCACCTGTCAGAGATGCCCATCGAATCGGGTCTCAACTGCCCCGAGAAGCCGACCCATACCACCTGGCTCGCTCGCAGGCCCTCGGCTGACATGAAGTCAAAGGAAGAGGCATTTTGACTCTACAAACACTGCCAGGCTCAAAAGCCAAACCCAAATACATACACAGCACGAGGCTCCTCACATCCACCCCCTGGTGGGCAGTGTCCCTGCGGCGGAGTCCGCGCAGTGGGGACCTGGCGGACAACTGGCACTGGGGGAGCCCTACGTTAGCTAAGCACCTCAGACGGTTCCCCCAGAAGCAGCAGCGACCCCACAGTCACCATTATCCTACGTGACAGCACAGGCTCTTCTCTTCAGCTACAAAGACAGAGTCCATCTGAAGACCAGCGAGAGCCCCGATGTGCAGTGAAAGCCATGAGAAGCGGTATGAGGGGCAACACCCAGATCAAACGATTCGCCACACACGGGCTCCTGACGGGCACTCATGGGCCCCGAAGGGGCGCTAGACAAGCCCGGCTGGCACAGCAGGGCTGCCGTTACCTTTGAGGCTAGGGAAGGGCGTGGTCTTCTCCCGGGCTCCTTTGGTGGGCAGCGTGAGGTTAGAAAGACTGAAGCTGGTACTGTGGTTCCGATACAGGCTGCCTGTCGAGGGGAGGGTGTGAGAGCCATGAGTTCGGGGTTAAAGAATCAAAGCATTATGCTCCGATGACTCAGTCGTCATCTCCATCTTTGTCCTCCCAAATACAGACCCTGTGCCTCCAATCTACCCCAGAAAAAGCCAAGTCTAACTCAGGGCAAACAAAGGGGCCACTGCCAAGACCACTCAAAACCCGGTAACAACGTGCCCTGCCTGCCTCCCACGGCAACATCCACGTCGCTCATCTACTGCCAATTTGCCACGGGAGTCGGCAGTTAATGCGCTTCTGATCTTAGGTGGGTGCTGTCCCTTCCTGGCTTCTGGAAAAACACACTCACGATTACCCCCTAGGCTGGCTTTCCCTGGTCCCACGTCTGCCTCCAGTCTTTAACTTTCAGAAATATTCTCTGTGCACGAAAGTCAACCTCATATAGATTTCAAAGTACGTTCATGAAAAAGTCCTTCACCAGACAAAGAAGGTATGAGATACAAACCCAAATCAAATCTGACCAGCATATTCCCACAAAATATACGCACAAGTGCATGACTTTTAATATACGGATAACTTTTAGTTGACTCGCTGCCTTAGCTGCAACAGATGGACACCTCCAGGTGTAAACACAGTGCTCAATCTGTCCCTGCTCTTTCCTGACCTCCCCTGAAAATACCTCCCTGAACATCACCAAACGCTCTGAAGTGGGGCTTGGTGATGCCAGCCCAGCCCTACAGCTCCACAAGGCCGTGGTTCCCAGCGGCATCCGCCACAGCCAGGCCCTGGTGGAGAGAAAACAGGACGGCGGCGGGAGAGAGCTGAAACACTTACTGGCAAAAGACATGATGCCCCCAAAGCCCTCGGTGCTGGTGTTGGAGACGGTGGAGGTGGGCGAGCTCGCTCGGGAGTCTGATTCTGCGTCTGAGTCGCTTGCCAGTTTCAGGCTGTTGGGCCGCAGCAGCTTCTGAGCCCTTGAATGCACAGTGGCACCTATGAGCCCCCAGCACGGGCACCTGACCGTGGGCCTGCGGCCCCAGGCTACCCCACAGTTCCCTCTGGGGATCTTGAGGCCACAGAGCATTCAGGCCTCCTGATCGAGCCTCGCCTGGGGTCCACTGCAGTGAGGGCCTTCAGTCACCCCTCTGGGAGGGGTCCCCAGGATCTCACCGACTGCCACTGCCATGCTGGCTGAATCGGGGAGTGTAACTTTCCCCCTGGTCATCATCCTCTTCCTCAGGGGGAAAGCCATACTGGGGCTCGAAGTACGGATTGTCATAGGTGCGCCGGCGCACTGACCCCTCTCCGGTTTCCGCCTGCCGCCTGTCCACATTCGGTCTGCCAACGCCGGGGGGCACGGCAGGTGGGGGCTTGGAGACGCCTGCTGCCACCTTGTCACCCGTCTCTGTCGCATCAGCAGGTTCCTGCAAGTAAACGAAGTCATCAGCTGGTGCCCGGGCGCCCTCCCACGTTCGCGGTTTGGCACGGCTGAGCCAGGCCTGTCGTATTCCTGTCCTAAGGAACCTGGGAGAAAGGTCCCTGTGACACCCGTTCCCGGTCCCCACAAACTACGTGTGGGGATCTCAGCTAATGCCTGCACAAAGCCTGATGGCCTCCTTCTGAGGTCAAAACTACACTGTAGAGGCTCTAGCTGCAGGTCCCATGGATTCTGAAGAAAGAAGCCAATGAAATCAATAGCTTCATCCCAGCTTTCCTGACGGAGGCGAGGCCCACGCCCCAGCAGTCCTCACGCACAGAGCTGGCTCCGTGGACGACGGTGCTGGGGCTGCTGCTGGCGGTGGTGCTGGAGCTGGAGCGCGGCGGGGGGTTGTCCTGCCAATTCTCACTGTCGGGGCCGGGCTCCTCCGCCTCCTTCTGGCTCTGCAGCTCCTCAATCTCCACCTCACTGGCGTCCCCCAGGGCCGCGTGGGTCAGAGGGTCCACACCTGTGGAAACCCGAGGGTGGCAGGCACGGACCGCACCACCCAGAACCCCACACACACCTGCCAAAGGGTGGTGGGCATGGACCGCACCACCCAGAACCCCACACACATCTGCTGAAACCCGAGGGTGGCGGGCACGGCCCGCACCACCCAGAACCCCACACCTGCCGAAACCCGAGGGTGGCGGGCACGGACCGCACCACCCAGAACCCCACACACACCTGCCAAAGGGTGGCGGGCACGGACCGCACCACCCAGAACCCCACACACACCTGTCAAAGGGTGGTGGGCATGGACCGCACCACCCAGAACCCCACACACATCTGCCGAAACCCGAGGGTGGCGGGCACGGACCGCACCACCCAGAACCCCACACACATCTGCCGAAACCCGAGGGTGGCGGGCACGGACCGCACCACCCAGAACCCCACACACACCTGCCAAAGGGTGGCGGGCACGGACCGCACCACCCAGAACCCCACACACATCTGCCGAAACCCGAGGGTGGCGGGCACGGACCGCACCACCCAGAACCCCACACACATCTGCCGAAACCCGAGGGTGGCGGGCACGGCCCGCACCACCCAGAACCCCACAGCCTGCCCAGAGCTGGCCGAGTTCCCCAAGGACACTTACTTGGAGTATCACCATTGATGTCACATTTCATCATTTCACTGACAAAGTCACCAAGGGAGGAGTAGGAAGAGCTGGAGTCATCGTAATCCATACTGTCACTGCCACTGCCAAGTGAGCGGCGTGCACACAGAAGGACAACAGGAGGAGGGGACAGGGGAAAGAACCAGCTGTCAGCATCAGGGAAAACAGCGGAGCACCCTTAACTCCAGGCCAGGGAACAATGTGAAATAAGGAAGCTAACACACAGCAACCAGCCGACGCATAACCAAGGCTTCTAATGCTGGCATCTAACTCCCGCAGGGTTTTGCCATTGTGCTGTCTCGGCACCAGCGAAAGCCTCTTTACCTTAAGCATTTGCTGCTTTGCGGGCACATGGGACTGCTCACCTGTCATCGGTAGGGTCAGAGTCAGAGTCACGCTCCGGCGGCACACTCAGTGCCTCGGCCAGCTGGGAATTGCCATCGTAGACACGGTAGTGGATGGGCTGCAGCTGGTGTGCGTACCACTTTGGCTTGTCGCCGATCAGGGCCGGATCAAACATGTCTGCTCAAAGAAGAAAAAGGAGAGAGCTGGCAACGGTGGTGGGCTGGAGGCTGGGGGAAGCAAGCAAAACATAAAAGAAAGGTGGGAACAAGTCCAAAGCCAAAGAGGAATGGAAGGGGCAGGCCAAAGATGCGGAAGGGAAAGAAGCACAGGGAAGAGCCGTCCCAGGGACCAAGGCCGAGGGCGGGGCAGCGCTGCAGGCGGGGACTCACTGTTGTGAATGCGCTGAAAGGCATAGTTGGTGGGGTTGAGGATCCATTCCCCAAAGTACTCCACCGCCTGAGTCCTGGCCAGTTTCTCAGCGAAAGGAGTCTGCCGGGGACGTGAGGCTAGAAAGGAGCCCGCCTGGAAAGCCACCACAGGCCGAGGGAAGAGGCGCAGGGTACGTGTGTGCATCTGAAAGCCCTGCAGCACGTTGGGGGAGTTGAAGAAACGGACCATGGCCACTCTGGGGAAGAAGGGGAGGCGAGGTAATGCGAGTCCCACAGCCTGCAGAGCGAGGACCCCTTAGACCCAGCGTCTCAGGCCCCTCCCAGAGCCATCGCCAGAACCAGACACCGAGGAGGGCAGTGTCTCAGAGTTTTCGGTCCTCTTCTTCATTCCAGCCCTTAGGTGCCCGACAGTGTGAAGGACTATTTCCTCTCTTTGCTTTGACTAAGGTGGCAAACATAACCCGCTGTCACACATATTTCACATGCGAGGAAACTCTGGCCCAGGGAAGGCGTCTGCCCCAAGGTCACCGTGTGAGCACAGCCCAGCTGAAGAGCTCGCGACCCCCCGCGCTGCTGGGTGGGTACCTGGTGGCGACATCCACGGAGTCCACATCGTTGCCGTAGATGAGTGGGTTGAACTCGGTGGAAGGGGTGGACTGCAGGTCGCTGGAAGGCCTTCCCAAGAGCAGGGGGATCTCCTGGCCCTCGTGGAATTTCTCCAGATTGAGGATCGGCTGGGTGTTGAGACTCATGCTGGCGAGGGCCTGTGGAGCAACAAGAAATTCCTCACCGAGGGCAGAGTCCCGGGCCGCCAGCCCAGCTCATCCCCTGGGGCTGGGCCTGCCTCTTAGAAATAAGGATCCAAATATTTTAACCTCTAGAAAACAATGTGAATTATGCAGATCTTCGGCTTAAGCCAACCTGGCTCAGGGTAAGTTGATCAAATCCAGGGCAATAGTTTTCACATTTTTTTTTAGCCATGAAATCTTGTTTTTCCATTGAAATCTATGTGGAAACATAAACAACTGAAGCTTAAGCTTCTTCGAAGGACATAAGGAACCCGGAGCCTCGTGAGTTTGGTGCTGGCAACCTGAGTCAACCCCTCAGAGACTCTGTGGGGCACTGTGGAGCCACTGGTCTAGGTCAGCGAGCTGCTTCAATGTTACTGGGCATAGATTTCACCAGAGGCTGCTGTTAAAACGCAGATTCTGACTCTAGAGGCCTGGGGAGATTCTGCACGCCTACCACACCCGCCCAGGGAGGCTGGTGCTGCTGGCCTGCGGACCGCACCCCGAGTAGCAGAGGTAGGAATGCAGGGTCAATGAGCCCAAGGACCACGGCTCCTACAGCCCTTCAAAGTACAGTTCCATACACCACTGCATCAGTCATACTACAGCAACCATCAGGAATGAAAACAGGCAAAGGAAAAGAGCGGCAGAACTTTCTGCACTTGACAAGGTATCAGGTTACATCAGCGGTGGTGAAGCAAGTGAGAGGGATGCTACAAAATGACCCACTTAAAGCCACGCAGGGGTCATCTAGGTGCTGCTAGGCAACTCAGACAACTAGAGACAGATTCCCGACGACCCTTCAAATGAGGGCAGGGATCCCTAGAGGACAGAGCCGTCCACTGGTGGTCCTCCGCAACCCACACGGCAGGCAGAGGAGCGGGGCCTCGTCGGGCTTTACCTTCAAGTACTGCGCTCGGCATGCAGGGAAGAAGAAAGTCAGTCAACGCAAAACGCACTGAAGGGGTTACTCAAAGGGAGGAATTTTTGAAGAAAGGATTCTGCGGGGACCTAGGGATCAATTTAAGAGAAAAAAAGTAAAAAGCCAGATTGTCCTCACTCCCTCCTAACAAGGCTGAGAGGATCCAAGGCCATCAAGAACAGCAGACGTGACAAGAAGCTGAAAGTGGAGGGTGTTTTCCACAGCACCGGAAGCAGCATCGGAAGGTGAGAGGCTACGCAACAGTCAGGGAATCTGAACAGCCCCCAGGCTGCCCCTCCCCTCACGCCCACCCAAGGTGAGGGCTATGTACACGTTGTCCAGAGGGAGAGAGGCTCCCACGTCGGCTGCCTGCCCACGGCTGTCCTGCGGTGGGGCTGCTCCCCCGCCTCTGCTCCGCCCTTCACCCACCTGCTTCAAATGTTTTTTCAGCTCCAGTGACTCTGGCTCTGGAAGGACAGGGAGCACCTCTGCGTTGGTGGGGGCGATCACCTGCGCCAGAGAGAGCGTACAAGGCATGACCTCCAAGTCCGTTGCTTAGGAGCTTCTCCTACATGAGGGTGAGTGAAAAGACTAGGAGATTGTTTACGCATTGTCGTAGGTACATGAACACATACATCACATACCAGCACGTATGAGATATATACACACACGTGTATATGATGTGCATACACGCCTGAAGGAAATACGCCCAAACGCTGCTGGTGACTCTCTACATAGTAGAATTATGTTTTTTACTTACTTCTTTATACTTATTTGTATTTTCTACAATTTTTATAATGACCATATGAAAGGGCTCCCTACCGAAGTCTGTAGGCACACTACGGAATGTTAACATGTGTTTTTAAAGGTCTGCACTGAAAGACAGTTTCTCACTAGAAACTATAACTGAACACAACCGGGAGCTGATCCACAGCCCACGTAACCGTCCCGCCCGCACAACTGCCCGGCTGCGCTGGGATGCGGGAGAACTTCGTTCTGGCGACACTACCCCTTGTCCTTCTCGGAGTCCTCCAGAGGGCTCTAAAAAGAACGGCCTCAATGCGTCGCACAGCAGAGATCACCACCGACTCAGGGCCTTCCTGGGAGGAGTCTGGAAAAACAGGACGCCGCCCCACGGTAGCCCCACCACGGCTCAGCCGAGAACCTCACCCTGCTGCTGTCCAGATCCACCAGCCACACGTCGTCAGGCATTTTGAAGTCCAGTTTATAGAGGAAGAAGCTGGCGGGGACCCCGATGATGTACGGCGTCGGAGCCAACAGCAGCTGTGGAAAGGATGAAGGGGGAAGAGACGAAACCGAGACCTGTTGGGACCATTTTTCAAAGCAGGTTTTTCCAGATAAAGGACCAATCCCTCCTCCAAAACCCTTGAAGACAGATCTAGCTGTGTTTCAAAATTCAGAATTTTTCAGATTTTAGAAAAATGCATGTAATACCTGCAGTGCTGTAGCCAGTAGCCTGGAATCATGAACATTCACTGGGTAAGTAAACACTGTGAATAGCATAGGCTTTACCACCAGGTCAGTTCAGGTCAGGTCGGATTTGCAGGGGACTGGGAACCAGAACTGACTCACGGCTTCTCAGGGCATTGAGCCTTCCCCCCAGAGCTGGACAGAATCGGAACACAGAAGTGACAAAGACAGAAGACACCTTGCGACTCACCTGCTCTGCCGACGCCATGCAGGTGGGCAGCAGGGGGATAACAGGAAACATATACTCCAGGGGGTAGACCATGGCCACAAACGCCATCACGGACATGGAGAGGGCGTTGTAGTCCCGGGACTGCAGCACCACCTGCCACAGGTCGTGAGGGTCACTCAACCGCACAGATATGGGTTACAAGAAAACCGCTTCCAACACAATGATTCCATTTCTTTCACCACCTTGCCTGTGGTTCTGGGCGCTTAGTTTCTGCCATCATCCCCGCTTGTGACCCCACTCTGCTCACCCCTCCCAATACAAGCGCAGCGGCAGCGGTGGTCTTCCCGAGTCACTCCCTACGTTCCTAGTTCTTGGGCCTGCAATCCCAAGACCACTCGCTGGGACAGAACTACTGGTATTTCTGGAGAATTCGGTCAGGATAGTTAAAGATAATTAAAGTGAAGGGCAAGCCCTCTGAATACCTCCCATATGATCCCAGTATCTTAGTTCAACACACACCTACCAAGTAGCTGCTCGGTACCTAGTATATTACCTCCCGGAGACAAAAAGATGAGAGAGATACAGTCTCTGATCTCAAAGAGCTCGTGGCTTGGCCTCCGCCATATTTCAAAGCTTGAGGAAGGGCTAGAAAGCTGGTCCGCTCACCTTGTGCTCTAACAGGATGCAGGTGAGCACCTGAAGGCAGGCGTCCACACCCAGAAGTTCCAAGGGCAGGTGCAGTGGGAAATCCACCAGGCTGAATCGAGAGGGGTCTGGAAGAGCAAAGGTCAGCGCTTGCTGGAGCTCCTGGGGCAGGACCTCGATGTCTACTCGCTTCTGCCCCGAGATGGGTACTGGGGAGCGCAGCAGTCGATAGATCCAGGCCTCGATCTCTCGAAGGTCGTGCAGGAGGGCATTTGACTTCTCCTCCACTAGCAATGACCCGGTGAAGATGCGCCACATGGTGTCCCTGAGGAGCAGAGAGCGGGAAACAGACGCTTCAGTGCCAGGAGCTGATGCCCCACGACAACCCACGGTAAGCAGGGAGGGTATAGTGATGGCAGTTGGAAAAGCCCACCCTGGGAGCTCAGCTAGGCCCACAGGGCAAGTACAAGAGTGAGAACAAGTAGAAAAATGTGACCACTGCCCTGCGCATCACGAAGCATCGGTTCCTGAGCACCGACCCAAACACAACTATGGCAGGAGGGCCACCTCAGCAGCAGTCTTTTGCTTAGTGAGGACTAACATAATGTGCTTAGAAAGGTCTGAAAAACTTCAGGCCTTAGAGAAAATCTCCTGTGCCCCTCACAGACCAATTGCACCTCGTTTTGTAAATCCCTGCCCACCCCCACCATCTCCCGAGCGCCAGCGGCCAACCGCACCTTTGGATGCCTCGGGGGATGCCCAGTTTCTTGCCCAGCAGCCGCTCGCTACAGCAGTCCACCAGGCGCTTGAGGGTGTACAGACACTCCCGGAAGGTGGAGAAGAAGGGGTAGTGGCTGAGCACACAGAGGGACGTCAGAGTGCTGTTGCGGGAACGGCTCCCCGCCTTGGCCCGGTGCTTTCCCCGAGGAGACTGGTTCACATCAGGGGTGGAGTCGGCGCTGGGAGGCTGCAGGGACGAGCCGCTCTCCGAGCCCTCGGGGCCCACCTCTTCTGAGGCACAGGCGGCCCGGGGTCCTTCCTTCCCACGGGACCCTGCCCCAGCCTCTCCTTTTTCCTTGGGCATTCGCTTCTGGAAGGAGCGGTAGAAGTTAACACAGATGCCATAACGGGTGACCCCAGTGTCCTTGTCCGTGAGGGTGAAGACAAAAGAGGTGTCATCGCGCAGGCTCATGCGCCGCTGCCGCACGCTCAGACAGCCCTCTGGCTGGCAGAAAAACACGACGTCGGGGGGCAGGGGAAACTCGGTGTGGTCCTCCAGGGGGTACCGCCGCAGCAGCTCCGGAGTCTGGGCCACGCTATCACTGCTCGGGTGCCTGAGGAACACAGAGACCAATTCAGCAGCCTGGGGGCTGGGATGTGCTATCAAATCTTACCACGGTCAACAAATAAAGTTCAATATGCTGTTCTGGATCAAGTAACTAACTGCAGGACCCTGAAAAATATGGGTGCTGCTTGCTACATTTAGCTGGTTGGCTAAGTGAAGCCTGCACTGTTAGCATGACATCTGTCCTGAAGAGTGAAAAATTTCGACAATAAAATTATCATCACTCACACCTTTTCAAGGTGCGTTAACGAATCAGTCATCAAAAGAACATATGAAGGTAGAGAAGGAGCAAAATGTACTTCTCCTTTTTATAAAACAGGGACACTGAGGCATATAAAGTACATTTGCTCAAGAACACAGAGATGCTCATTAAGAGGAGAGTTCTGCCCTGGCTGGTGTGGCTCAGTGGACTGAGTGCCAGCCTGTGAACCAAAGGGTCACCGGTTCCATTCCCAGTCAGGGCAGATGCCTGGGTAGGGGGCCAGGTCCCCATAGGGGGCGCACTAGAGGAAACCACACACTGATATTTCTCTCCCTCTCCCTTCCTTCTTTTCTCTAAAATTAAATAAATAAAATCTTAAGAAAACAAACAAAGAGAGTTCTGTTCCATCTATGTTCCTCCAGCCGCTACTCTGAACGCCCCTGGCTATGTTGTTTTCACCAGTGGCACCACTCGTGCGCCCACCAGAGTAAAATAAGGGGAAGAACGAGACTTGCAAATCAACATGGAATTGGACAGGGGAACAATTTCGTCGCTATCCCAGACGACGAGACAAAAATCAGTCTCTTCTTGGTTACCTGGCACCTACGATCACCAGATAGTCAAGTAACCGAGGACAAAACTTCTTCTTCTGCACCATGGCTCCAATGCATCAGTTCATCTCAGAGAAGCTGCAGGGCTCCAGGCAAGGAGTCAGCGTGCCCAGGAGTGGTCCTGTGGTTATCTGAAAATCCAAGTCTAACAGAAAAAAAGTACCAGTAAGATCCATTGCTCTGCCTAGGGGACACAGCCCTGTCAGCGTCACCCAGCCAGGGGCACAGGATAGAAGGTCTTCCAATTTTGTGCTGCAGACAGGAGAACCCGACACTTTCCCCAGCCCAGCATTCGGTCCAGGCTTATGTGCTCACAGAGTCAAAGGACAAGAAGGACAAATAATGGCTCACATCCCATCCCTACAAACCAGTCCATTCTCAGGCTTGCCTCTGGGCTCCTTTTCTGAAAACACAGGCCCAGTGAAGCCTAATCTGGATTTAGTCATTGCGATACCAAAAATGAAGTCACTTTCAGGACCGCTCCAGGGTGGATCAGGACCAAACCAGACTCCCTAATCAGCACTAATCTGTACTCCTAGCTCCAGATGGAAACCTAATTATCCTCTGTTCCAATATGCTGCATCCAGCTTGATGTGAAACTACCATATAGACTATACAGTTAATTGCTCTCAGGCAATCTCTGACAATCGCAGCTGACTACCCTACCCTGTGCAATCTCGAATTAAGAATATCTGTGACCCAATTGCTTTATTTAAACCATTTTTCTTCCCTCTTCAAGCAAAAAAGGGACTCAGTGGCTACTGCTACTGGCTCTGCCCTTGGTGCTGAATCATAGTCTTTCTCCTCTATTTCGGTCCCAGCATTGGAATCAATAATACAACGCACGCAGACAGGGCCTTGTCCTTCTGTAGCTTACAAAGACTGGGCACTAGATGCAGAAATAACGAGATTTCTCCAAGGACAGGGAGAAGTGCTCAGAGGAATTTCCAAACCAGGGTCCAAAGATTAGGAAATGCTTACAGGGTCTTAATTATAGTTGTTTTTTTTTCCTGTTGGGTGTCCCACACACTTCTGTAATAAAATGTTTCACTCTACCTCAAGATGATTTTCAGTGCTCCCAGAATTCCACTTCTGTGCCCTGCACGTGGCCACACTGAGACCTGGTTCACTATACACAGGGAATCGCATTACACTACACACACTCACACACCAGTCCCTTTTTCATCACTGCATGTGCGCCCATACACACATACACACTTCCTGTATGCTTAAGGCCCTATTTGGTACAGATAATGACTAGAAGAAGTTCTATCTTTTCTCTCCCCTGCTTAATAATAAAAGAAGGGTTGCAGTACCTCTCAAATCCTCAAAATACTGCCTCCTCCTTTCCCTTGCTCCCAATAGAGGACCAGCAGGTAACAGGATTCAGTGTTATCTCCATAGCTACTCTGGCTCTCAGTACTATTTATAGCTGAGCCACAGTCCCTCCCCTGCGTGGTGACCTCACAGTGCTAGCAGCTGCTACTCCAGAGTCAGCCCAGGCCCGTGACAATCCACTCTCCTTGAATCTGGAGACATCTCTTCCACTGACAGCACCTGCTACTTATTAGGTTATCTTCTCCCCATCTGTCCTTTCTTTGCACTTTGTGCTCATTCTGGAGTTTGGCAGAGATATCTCCTTTGCACACAACTAACACCAAGTGCCCCAGCTTGCTGCAGACTCATTTGTAGGCATCACCGCCACCCAGGAAGTCCTCTGATCCTCTCCTCTGGTAAAAGCATAATGCAGGAGGTGGGGCACCGTTACAGAGCCGACCTGAGCTCTTCCCAACCAGAATGAGAAGAGGAGAGCAGCAGAACTGAAATGGGAAGTGGGTAAAAGCATAATTCATTCTATGAAGAATTATGTGGACAATGCCTAGGGTGAGAGCCAAAGTATAGTAAGTCTTCACTTAACGCCTCCAGGTTTGGCAACTTTAAGTGAAACGATATATAACAAAACCCCATTTTACCACAGGTTAACTGACATTAACAAGAGTTAAATTCCTAGGGCATCTCATCAACATTATAACTAAACAATGTGGAATGAAACAGCATTATTTGAGGACCTGATGTATCTTAAAATAAAAGAGAATTTATAGGTCCAAGCTCAAGGCTAAGCCTTGAAATTTATATTTACACTGAAGATCAGGAACCCTTTCCTGCCAAAATCTCAAAGATCACACCTGAAGCATCTTCTGCTAATGTAGTAGGCATCGGGCCTCCAGCGGTGGGATCCCAGCCCCTCTCCACTGAGAATCACTTCCCCCAAATCAAGTCATTATCATGCTCTACACAGCTCATCTCCCTCCAGAGCCACAAGGATCCTGAGATCTTGTGAGTGTTCTAGCTACTAGCAGCAGGATGGATTTTTAGCCACAGTTCCCAGCTCATCAACAGCACTGCCTCTGGTTATTCAGATTGCAGAAATAATGAAGTTTTTTTTCTTCTCATGCTCTCCCCTACTCACAAATCCTCTAACACCACCTATAACTCACACTCTGTCTTCACATCTACCCGAGTTCTGATTCTGCCTCCTGCCTCAACCGTATTTACTAACACGGAGCTCCTGGTTCCTCAGTCCTATATTCCAAAGGCATCAAGCTCAAAATGCATACCATTCTGCTGAAGTCCTGCATCACCATCCACTCCGTCCAGACGCAGATTTGCAACCCACAGGCCTTTCTGCAAGTTACGGATGTCTTTTCAGCCTACAACCAACCCTATGAATTCGCCTTTTTAAGGGCAGAATTTCATAGTAAAACCACAGGAACCGAAGAGCGATATGACATCTTTGCTGACGTGAGCACGAAAGGCTCTATCCTCCTCCCTCTCCCCAGGCAGTGACCTTGCAGGCACATCAACACAGACTGGGTCCAGCATGGGAGAGAACAGAGAGCAATGAGCAAGCTATAGGCAGGGCTGGGAAGGAGGGGAGGGCAGGAAAAGGAGGAAGAATTTAGAGATGCACGAGGATGCAGAGGGAAGCAGTTGCAGGAAAGGCTAAACGGTGTCTTCACTCACTAACAAGTCCATTTTGAAACACCAAATTAAAAAATAAATATTTTAAAGAACCAAACGGAGTTCTTCAAACTGTAACCAAAAATCAGGTGCAAAGGCACACGCACACACACGCGCGCGCGCGCCAGGTGCCATGCCGGATGGGCCCTTGGGCTGGACAGCTCTGCCCGCCCCCTCACCTGCTGGACAGTTCTCCCCCGCCTCCGCCCCGGAACCAGTGCAGCCCGCCAGTCTGGCAAGAACCGAGCCCGGCAGCGGCTAGCTGAGCCCGGTACAGTAGCCCGCAACCACTCAGCGACTCTCCCCCACTTCTAGCCCCGCCCCTTCCTGCGGACCCCTTTCTCGCTCTCGAGACCCAACGCGCCCTGACGTTCCTTTACGGCCTCCCGAGACCTCCTTCTTCCTGGAGCCCCTGCTTCCTCTCCGAGCCCGTTTTCCTCCTAGGAACCCCGTCCCAAATACCCTTTCCGGGGCCTCCAGTGGACCGGACCTTCCTACCTCCTGAGCTTTGGGGGACCGGCCAGATCCGGCCGGTTGTCCCCCGGCAACAGAACGTCCGTCGCTCCCCGGCGCGGGACCAGATCCGTGTCTGCACCGGGGCGAGTAGGGTGGCGGGTGGAGGAGCGCACCGCTCCGACCGGCTAAGGGAGGGGAGGGTGAGGAGGGTGGTGGGCCCTACCATTCACCCCCGCAGGGGTAGAGGGTGGCACCAAGCCGAGCTGAAAGGTGGAGCCGACCCAGGAGAAAGGCGGCTACGCGCACACCTATAGGAGTGGGAGTGGGAACGCGATGGGGAGCTCAGGGCCAGCCCAGCGCCACTTCGTGCCAAGGTTGCGCAAACAGGTTTTAATTCGACATGGTGATAGAACCCATTCCGATGAAGTGTGGACTAATTGGGAAGCTACTTCTCGGGATAAACTGCTCCTGAGTTTCTGATCCTACCCCCGCACTCGCGCGCGCGCACACACACCTCTCACTCTCTCTCCCCACACGGCTTGGAAGTGCCCAGCCGCTCGCGCAGGAAAGCCGTCTGCCCCGGCAGTGGAGCCTACCAATTCAGGGGAGGCGCGGGCAATAAAAGCCGGAAGACGCGGTGCGGTATCACCTACACCGGGTGAGCGCCAAGGGAAGGGGGCGTGAGCTGGGCCGCGGTGCCCGCTGGGAAATAGAGTCCAGTCGTCGTGAGAGGCCCAACCCCAGGCTGGGCAACCTCTCCCTGGCTCCGGGGACCTTTCTTCCCATCCCATTGTCTGGGGACCGAAATGGTGCTTAGCTGAAATACTAGTTCTGAAAACTCAACACCCCCTTCCCCATAGAAAGACAACTTGACCCTCTACCCCCAACATGAAAGGGGAAGGGGGTATCAGCATTTCATGGACCCTCAGGGTGCAATGGGGGCTAGTAAAAAGAGCCTGGCACTTGGACTTGTCTCCGTTCTGAGTCTGGAAGTGAGCCTAAAGGACACAGGCTTCCCTCCCTGTGGCCGTTTCCCCACCCCCAATCCAGAAATTGCTTCTCTCATTCTGTATTCACTTCGGTCTTCTTGTATAAACAGTACCAGTCCGACCTATCAGACAGGCAGTCTCGAGGCATTTATGGCCAAGCCACAGAGTGACAGTGGACAATTTCTCATGGGGCCCCGTGGGGAAGACAGGAAGTGGTGGAGGCAGCATCAGCAGCGCCCTGGAGCACCTACTGCAAAGTGGCCTCAGGCTCATTCATTTGGTGAGTCAGTACAGTGTTCACATGGAGCCCAGCTCTGGCAGGACACCCAATGCCCAGCAGCCACAGACTCCCAACCCTTTGACTCTCCTTTAATGCCACATGAGGATCTCCTTTGCCCAGCTCCCAGGAATGTTTGCCCTACTCAGTCTGTTCCACCTCTAGGAGGCAGCCATGGGGCCTCTGCCAGCCCAGAAAACAGAAGATACGGGGGATCACTCGTGCACATCCCAGATCTCAGAGAGCAGCGGGGGAAGCTTTTTGTCCTGCAGGCGCAAGGCAAACACTTGCTCTGAGTGGACGCTGCTCAGTGTCCGGAGGCTCACCAGCTTCATTAGCATCCGTGGGAACATCAGTCGGTCCTGGGGAAGGAGGACAAGTACAGACTTTGTCTCTCCCCAGGGAAGAAGGGCAAGGGTAGGGGAGTTATGGGAGAGGCAGACACCCCTGTGTACACCAGGGGTGTCAAACTCATTTTCATGGGGGTGGGGGACACATCAGCCTTGAGGTCGCCTTCAAAGGGCCGTATGTAATGTTAGGACTGTGTAAATGTAACTACTCCTTAACTGGGGGCAAGGAGCTCGGTGGTGCTGCCGCTGGGTAGAAACAAAGTGTGAGCCGGATAAAACAAGGTGGAGGGCCGGATTCAGCCCGCGGGCCTTCTGTTTGCCACCTGTGGTTTACAGGATGTAATGGGGGTGGGAGTCTAGAAGGGATAGTCAGTGTGCCAGGAACGAGCCTGTGTGGAGGGGAAGGGCAGACTCACATGAGGGTGGTGGATGGTGACGTAGGCATGCAGGGCCTCCACATAGGTGTGTTGCAGCCTCTCTACTTGGAGCTGATCCTGCACATTGGGCCGGTCTATAGTTCACCAACAGAGTTGAGGAGCAAGTCCGGCCGAGGTCAGCCTCATACCCCAAATCGCAACCAAAAATAGGAACATGTCCCACCCTACCTCTCCCACCCCAAAGTAACACAGACAGCAAGGGCCTCCACCCCCTACTGTGCCTGTGCTATGGGGCCGGTGCCCCTCCTTAGTTCAGGTCTCTTGCTCATTTTCCCTTTTGCCCCTCCTCCGCACCTGCAGAAAAGATGCTGATGGCAATGAGCAAAGCAAACTCGGCATCATTGAGTTGCAGCTCATTCATGGCTCTGGAGAACTCGAAGATGGGGTTGATGAACTCCACTTGTAGTCCTGGGGAGGAAGAGGGGGGGCTGGGTATGTGGCATGAGTGGCGGGAACTTCCTTCTCTCCTTCAACTCCACAACTTAGAGAGCGGCCACGCTAGGAACTCAATAAGAAGTCTCCAGGGCTCTGCTCTGTAACCTCTGGCAATTTTCTTAACCTTTCTAGGCCTCATCTGTTAAATGGGAATCATATCTGAAGTTATAAGACTGTTATAACAGCCAAGTGATAAAGCACTTAGCACTGTGCCCGGAACACAGGAAGTGCTGTATTAAATGATAATAATAATTCTGTTATTCTCATTAAAATTCTTGACCCCATTACTAGAAATAGAGGTAACTCATTTTTGTTTAAAAAAACCTTTTCACAGGCAATTGGCCTTACTTATTTGAACACTGGAGATACAGTTCATGTTTCATATCCTGGGGGTACGTAACAATGTGGTTGAGGGTGTGGATTGTTTTGCCAGACCGCCTGGGTTTGGGTCCTGGCTCTGCCATTTACTAGGCTGTGTGACCTTGGGTAACTTATTTAACCTTTCTGAGCCTTGGTGTTCCCATCTGTAAAATGGAGATAATAGCGCCTACCTCATACTAGTCCCTAGAATAAGTCATGTGTGGCACATATGGTAACTCTTCTGTAAGTGTTTGCTAAATAAATAATACAAACTTAAAAATAGAACCACTCTTCTTGATGGGGGAACTGCTGTTCAACAGAGCACAACCTGAAGCCGGGAGAGCTAAAAAGCACTTGTCCCACGCACACCGCCAAAGCCGCCCAGGCCCTCCCCTAGGCTTTCTCGGATTTCCTCTAGCAAACATCTGCTAACTTTTCCATTCGAGGTTTCTTGATTACTCATTTCCTGTACTTTCACCCTGATGTTTATCAGGTGTATGTTGATTCATTTAATGGACAAGCTCTATGTCATAAAGCATTTGTTGGTGAGGTTTTGAGCCTTGAATTGTGCTGAACAGCCTGTATGTAGAGAAAGGATGAGGAGGTTCTAGAGTTGGACTGTGCACCTGACAGCGTCTGCCACTGCTCGCTGAGTGAACATCTGCAAGGCCATCAGCCCACGTCATTAGTCACGTAGCGGGGAAGGAGAGCGGAGCAGAGACAGCCCCTGTCCCTTCTCCCCAAGACCTCACTGACACAATGACAAATGAACAGCAGAGGTGATATCAAAACTGCTTATAGAAATGAATCTATAAGTACAGGTGCAGAGAACCCAAGCCTGCAAGTGCTAAAGGAACACCCACAAGAGAATGAATGGGAAGGGTTTGGAAGCGAGGATGTTAGGAAGGAGAAGGACTGGGATAATAACCACTTGAGGGAAGATGGTTTGGTAGAGAAGCGGGGCAGGGCTGGGGTTTTAAGGATGGAAGCAGTCATTAAATCGCCCTTATTAGGCACCTGTACATTCTGGCAGCACACAGAAGGCAAAGGGTGCCAACAGTCCCATTGTGCCCTCCAGTAGAGAAAGGCCTTTCCAGAAAGTTCACTGGGCAGCCTGCATTGGGTCAATAAGAGGCACGTGAGCTGGCCTGAGTCACCGGACAGCAGAGAAGGCTTTATGAGCTCTGCCCTGGAAACCAGGACCTCCCAACCCCAAGAGTGGAGAAGTAGCATCAGCCATATTTTACAGACCCACTGCCTCGGTGGTTAGGCTCCTCAGTCCCCTGTGGAGCCTCTCAGTTCCAGTCCCCCCAATGCCCCCACCTTCCACTCTGCCCTATCTCCGCTCCCATAACAAACATTACCAGCAACTGAACATGAGGAAACCAACGCTACTGAGCCGGCAAGCAAGCATCAGCTAGAGAGCGGCCATGGGAACAACCTTTTGGAGAAAATACTCCAAGTACAGGACAGGGAGAGAAGCACCCACTCTTATCTTAAAGCTGCCCCATCTGGGCGTCCCTGCTGTGTATCAGTGGCGGTTCCATGGCTCTTCGGAAAGAGCAAGTGAAGAATGGGGGGGGGGGGTTAGTCCACGTGATCCTTGAAGAGCATGTCTGAGAAAGATTTGCTTGATACTGACTTGGTATAAAGGCTTGGTATGCTTGTTTTCGAGCTATTTTTCCTAGCTGCACAATCTTTTCTTCAAGCCAACATTTGCAGAAGCATGATCTGTAACGTGGATTTAAGTGGAGCTTCTTGTTTGGCTCCATTTAAAGTGAGAATGCAGGACATTCCTGTGCCTCCATGTTTCTTCTCTAAGTGAGACTTCTGTGGAACCCCTCCCTCAGGTTCCCAGGAACACAGTTGGAGAACCACTGGTCCGAGGCAACAGAGGTCGGGAGCAACATTCCAACTTTCTGTCTTAGAGGACCGGGTGAAGCCTTCCCTTTACAGCCACCCAAACCTTGGGCCGCTGGCTCTGGAGGCCCCAGGACGAAAAGTGCCCATCCGTCCAATCCAGTCCCTTTGTGACCTCAGTTCTCACCTGCTTTGGCAAAGTCTTCCCGGTTATAACTGAAATCCTTGAGGAAGGTGATACTCTCACTCCCGGGGTTATACCTCCTCGATGTCTCCAGAAGCATCACCTGAACACAAGCAGCAGAGCTCAGACAGGGACGTGGTAGGCTGGTCTCGGCCTAGGGCGCCTTCAAAGGAAGGTCCCTACCTCCCAGGGGGTCTGGCTTCCCAGCTGGCCATCTGGAGACCCTTCCCAAAGACAACCCTGCTCTGGTGCTCCCTTCACCCCGCAGCCCTGCCAGCCACCTCGATTGCAGAGGTCTTCAGCAGGGCGATCTGGTCCTCCCGGCTGAGCTGCAGGAAGCCGGGCAGCTGTTTGGCAAAGTCAACAATCTCCTGCACGGAGACGATGGCCAGCTCGGTGAAGTGGGCGAAGCGCTGCTGCCGGGCCTCCCAGCTCTGGGGGTCCGGCGCCACGGGCCAAGGCTGCTCGGGAGGGCAAGGGGGGGGGAGACAAACCACTGAGCCGGACCGTCAGAAGCCGGCTGGCAGTCTGGGCACAGCCACCTCTCCCCAGGTCCCTCGGGCACCGTGACTCGGAGCCGGTCAGAGAAGGAGCGCCTGTGACACTGCTGCTGGGCAGCCACCAGCTTCTCGATCATGCCCCGTTGCTCTGGGCTGAGCTGGGGCAGGACTCGGGGAGGTGAGGATGCCCTTGGGGACAGGGATGTGGCCTGAGCCTGCTCCTCCTCTTGCCGCTTCAGTTTCTTCAGTCGGATCTGTTCCTCCGACAGGACGCCTAAGGACGGGCCAGACGTGAGGAGGGAAGAGGAAGGGGTGGCAGGAAGCAAGGATGGGCCCGAGGGTAGTTTGAGGCTCCAGAAAAGCAGAGATCACTGGGTAAGAGCAGAGAGTTTAATCCATGTTTAGCGACCATGTGGGAAGGCTGGGCAGACTCGGCAGCCAGCCTGCCCTCGCACCCCGGCACCCGCACGCCCCTCTTTCCCATCAGCCCCTTCCCCGCTCCTGCCCTCGGCTACTCACACTCCTCTCGCATGCCAGCCTGGCGGCATTTGCGAAGGCGACACTCCTGGCACTTGCGACGCATGTAGGTGTCCATGGGGCAGTGGCCCCCACTGTGGCAGACGTATTGCGCCCCTTTGATGACACTGCGGCGGAAGAACCCCTTGCAGCCCTCACAGCTCAGCACGTTGTAGTGGAAGCCGGAGGCCTTGTCCCCGCACACGCTGCACAGCTCATTCCCCAGCATTTTGGGGGCTGGCCCCTTTTTCCGCTTTTGTGGACGGAGCTCTGGATACAGGGAAGTGCTTTAATGTTCTTTTCTAAGAAACAAGCTTGGCACCCAGCTGGCCACTGCCCTGAGCACTCAGTGACCTTCACACACCTTTTAAACATGCAGTCTAGCCTCTCCATTATAAGAAAGTAGCTCTTGTAGGCCAAGTGCTATTTATTACGTCCCAGGTACTGTCTCAGCCCCTTCCATGTACTAGCTCTGACAGTGGCCATATGCGATAGCTACTATTATAATTTCTGCTTTATGAATAAGGAAATGGGGGCTTAGAAAGGCCTAAGGTAGAGCCAAAGCTCACACTCAGATCACTCAGGTCTAGTTGACCCCAAAGACTTGGTAATGAAACATAATTTTTTACAGTAAAGAGCCCCCAAAGCCCTGGCCTGGTGACTCAGTTGGTCAGAGCGTCATCTCAATATGCCAAGGTTGTAGGTTCAATTCTCGGTCAGGGCATATACAAGACCCAATCTCTTCCCCCCACCTTTCTTCTCTTTCTAAAATCAATACTTTAAAAAAAAACAACAAACCCAAGATATTCCTTCCAGACCCAGGGAGCACCTACGTCCCCCAAGTCCAGCAGCTCCTCACCTGTTGACTCCGGAGGGGCCCTCACTCCAGGGAGCAGGGCTGTGGGCTCTGCCGCCTCCAGCCCCACCCCCGAGGTGCCCCCTGCCGAGTGGGGCATGCTGGCTTCCTCCATGGGGATGCAGCTGCTGCCTCTCAGGGCCTGGCTGCCTGCATCCTGTGCATCCAGTTTCCACAGCTCCCCTGCAGAGTCTGAGCCCAGAAAGAGGCACAAGGCGAGTCTCAGGTCTTCTTCCCCCTCCACTTCCCCAGGGTCCTGGTTGGGAAACTGCAAATTTATCTCCACCCATAGAGGGCAGCAAAACATCAACTCAGGCTTTAGGACCCTGGGGTTTGTATGGACTCTAGAGCTAGTTAATTTCTTGCATCTCAACACCTTAAAGGAGAATGTCAACCTTTGCCCCTTGGAGGGGGCTGACATGCATCTGTTTCAGAGATCAGACAGAACTCTTCAGAGCCAGAGATGAGTAAGCACTGGACACTCCAACCCTCCCAGCAGCAAGCCCAGATTGAGAAGGACCAGCAGGTGCCCGTGAGGGCCAGGCACCAGAACCAGGGTAGAGGTAGTCTGGGCGGGAGGAGGCAAGGATGGCTCTAGACCACTCTCCAGGGAAAGACAGAAGGGAGGCAGTGAAGGAGGCTGATGACTGTGGAGGAGAGGAGTCGGGGGTCCCGACTGAGGGGACAGGGCTGGAGGGGAGAAGCTTACCAGGAAGAACATCAGACACAGGGGCCTCCAGCCACAAGGACATCTCTTCCTGGAGCCCTGGACATTCCCAAGGGCCTGTCCTGCAGGAACAACCCAGGTTACACTGGTCCAGAAGTGGAGTGGACTCCTTCCTTCTCAGCACTCACATGTCAGCCAACATTTACTTGATACACACACACACACACACACACACACACACACACACACACACACACACACATATCAGTCTATGCTAAGGCTTTACATGCCTCCCCCACAGCACCCCTGTGAAGTCAGGACTATTCTGTTGCCCATTTTACAGATGAGAAAACTGAGTTTCAAAGAGATTAAGTAAACGGCCTTTGGCTACACAGTTAAGCAACAGCAGAGCCAAGATTCCAACTCTGAGCCCTCGGCCACGAGGACACTTTTTTCCCAGAGGCCCCTTCTCCAGGCCGTCAGGGGACGTGTGGGCACATCTGCCCTGGTTCGGTCAGAGCTCCTTCCGCCTCACCCCGGCACTGGGGACAGCTGAAGTTGGACAGAACCAGGACCTGGCATCGAGGCTCACTCCACCCAGTGAAATATGCTGCCTGCTAGATAACCTCACTCCTGCCCCTTCCCAGGGTCCCAGCACAAAGAGTTGCCCTCCAAGAGCTGCCCCAGTCTGCATACAGGACCTCCCCCCTCACAGCCCTCAGACGTTATTCTTGAACCTAAATAGAATCCTGTTGCTGCCCAAGCTTCCATCACCATCATCTTCCCTCACTTCTCCGCAGAGAGACCCTCTCTAAGGTCCACAGGACACCCGTACCCCGCCCCAAACCCACGCGCCACACACACACACCGAGCCCCAGGCAAGTGCTGAGGAGCAGACCCACCGAACGCCCAGGCCACCAGACTTCCCTGCTGGGGCAGTGTCTGGAGCCCCCTTGCTGAGAGAGGAGGGAGGTGCAGTCCCTGTCCAGAGGCCTCAGAGGTGGCTGGGAAGCCGGAGCTGAGCGAGACAGGGGCCGGAGCCCCAGGCAAGTAATATGGGGAAAGGCTGAGGGGAGGGACTGCCCAGGGGTCGGGTCACTGCTCCTTCCTGCCAGGCAGACCGGGAGTCAGCTGGAGCCGACAGACTGGAGCCCTGGCCTCCTCACCCGCCTCCCGCCCCCCCTCCTGCAGCTTCCCCACCATGCTGACTCCTCCCCAACCAGCCACCCCCTCAGCCCAGTGCCATCCCTGCCCCCCTACCCCAACCACAGCAGTTGCATTTCCCTGCAGACCAGCCCGGCTCCACGTCTCCCCTTCCTCTCCTCACCCAGGCTGCTTTTACAGAAGGACTGCCTCCCAGGCACCCCCACCCCAATCCCGGCAGCCTCCAGAGTTGGTGTTCCCTCCCCTCCATAGACATTTCGTGGAGCAAAGGTCCCAGCACGGCCTGGAATTGCAACACGGAGCCCAGGGCCTGCTCTCCCAGCCTCCCTGCTCCTCCCCTGCCTCTGGGAGGGGGCCAAGAAGCTCTCCCCACCAGCCCCAGGCCTCAGCCAAGCCGTAGAACTCCAGGGTGGAGAGAGGCAGGTGCTAGGTCTTCCCGGGAGTCTCTGAATGGGGGTGCCCTGTGAGGGGTACCAACAGGGGAGGGGATCAGGAGAGAGAGGAGCAATGGCAGGCCCGGGATGGGGAAGGTAGAGGTGGCAGGCAACCCGGGTGCCAGCCCAGGGGGGACTCAGGAAAGTATGCAGGTTCCCTCATCTAGGGTACAGTTTCAAGTGAAGTGATGACAGGCTCTGTCCAGCAACTGCGGAGACTATAGCTGCAGCCTCCCTGCCTGGAATGTGAGATCCGGTCTGAAGGTAGGCGCCATGTTTCACTGTTACCTCCCCGGTAGCCCATGGGCCGGGGCCCGGCACAGACTGGGTACTCTGTTCCTGTTCTTTACAGGAGTAAGTAAACAAAAAATAATGATATTATCCCCTTCTGCCCTACACTCATTAGCTCTGGGCAATTTCATTTCCACGTGTTAATTTAGCTTTTTGGCTCTGGGCTCCGATGTTGGGGTCAAATCCTGGCTTTGCCTCTGCCTCTTATTAGCTGTGTGATCTTGATTAAGCAAGTTACCCAACATCTCTGAGCCTCTGTCTCCCTGTCTTTAGTATTGGGATACTAACAATGATTTCAGCCACCTAAGGCAGGGGTGTCAAACTCATTTCCCCCGGGGACCATGTCAGCCTCGTGGTTGCCTTCAAAGGGCCGAATATAATAGCAACTCCTTAACAGTTAAGGAGTAGTTACATTTACACCGTCCTAAAGTTATTGCAGCCCTTTGAAGGCAACTGCAAGGCTGATGTGGCCCCCAGTGAAGATGAGTTTGACACCCCGGCCCTAAGGTTATCATGAGCATGAAACAATATGTCACAGCACAAAGTGTGGCACACAGCAAGCAGATGGTAGGATGTGGCACATTCCAGGGATGGTAGCAGCTGTTAAATTTCCAACCCTCTCGGCTGTGGGGCTTCCCATCACCGTGACTGCACGGCGTTCACCTCGCAGAGCTTGTTCCCATCCCCAGACTCTGCGCTGTCTCTTCTGGTCCTCAGAGCAGCCCCAGGAAGTAGCATAAATACCAGCTCCATTTGACAAAGAACACTGAGCTCATGGGAGAGGCTTCTCGAAGACCACACACAGTGGCCAAGCTGAGATCGGAATCCAGATGTCCTCACTCCAGTCCCTGTACTCTTTCTCCCTTGGGTGTCGGAGTGCAGGATAGTGTTTTCCTGCTGCCTCTCAGGTCTGCTGGACCGGAGCTGGGGGGGCTGCACTGGGAGAGGCAGAGAGCTCTGGGGATGCTTCAGTCCAGATGTGGGAGGCGAGGAGCTGAGGTTATTGCTGTCTGTTCACCCCCTGCCCCACTGCCAGCTTCCTGCTCACAGGCTCTTCCTGTTTTGCTGTGAACTTCAGTTCCCATGGGCCCCACATTAAAGCATAGGACAGGGGGCCAGGGCAGGCAGCCAGAGGGACCAGGGAAACAGTGGACAGCTGGGGGCAGGGGGGTGACTAGATGGAAGAAGAACAGGGAAAGCAGAAATAGAACAGGAGCTGGGTGAAAGATGGGAGGAAGCACCGGGCGGGGCAAGGGAAATGGGTGGGGGCGGGGAGGAGAGGCGTGACATGACAGCAGGCTGTTCGGTATTGCAAAATCGCCCGTGTACTCATTTTCTCATCTCAGAAAGCCCCTCCGACACCCCCATCTCTACACTTCTGTCTCCGGCTTTTGTTCTTGTTCCCTCTCATCACAAGGTCGCCCCTCACAAGGCCCCCGCCCTGGTCTGGGCATCTCTGAGTCAGGAGCACAAGGCTCTTCATTCCTTTTGCATGTGTGCCCTTCGATTTCTCACGGGGCCCCAGCAGTCCTGGGAGAGTGGAAACCAGGACTCCAGCTCCTGGGAAACCAGAGCTGTTCTGTCTCCGCACCCACAGAGTCCATCCAGCTCCCTCCCCTTTCCCCCTCCCAGCAGCTCCTGCAGAGGAGGGTAGACGGGTCACTGAAACACCTGCCTGCGAGGACTTCAGGGTGGAACGCCGGTCTGGGGCCTGATGACTTACCTTCTGGGAGCAGGGAAAAGCCTCTCTCTTCCACTCCTGACCCTCGGCTCCCTAGTGTCCCCAGAGCCCAGGACCACACGCAAGCCCCACCTGGAGCCTTCTGACCCAGGTCAGAGCCACTTGCCAAACACGCAGTTCAGGGCACCAGCTCCCTGTGCCAGGGAGTGAGCCTCAGCCTCAACGCGAGTAGAGGAGAAGGAAACACTGCCAGTGCTGTACTGGCAGAGCTCCCTTCTTCAGCTTATAGGGGTTCAGGAGCCCCCTGGAACTGGGGGATGACCAAAACCTGTTGGCAATATCTGCACAGAGTTTCCAGTGGCCAACCACTGGATTTCTTCTTCCCCAAGCCAGGGCAGGAAGTCAGGTGATCATAAGCCGGAATTACATGTCCCACTTTGCCAGCCCCATGCCCACAGCAGATGTTAGGTGCGAAGCCTCCCAGTCCCATGGGGCCTTTCCTAGGTTTCCTTGGCTCCTGGAGGAGGCACCATGCCCGGGGTCACCTTCAGCAATCTTCAGAGTCACATTTCTGACCCCCAGAACCTCTGAAGGCTTCTCATTGCAAAAGGGAAACTTTGAAGCAAAAATAAAAGCATTCCCCCAGCTCACGGTCCTAGGCGCTACTGGGTAACTCCCCTGAGAGCACTCAAACCCCCAGGACGCTGTCCATGAAGTGCAGTTTCCAGGGATGGACTAGAGCAGCTGCTTCTCCCTCTCTTGCAGGTCCTTCATATGACTCTGGCCTAACCTCTCAATCACAAGATAGAGAAGAACCCAGGAATTCCTGCTTCCCAGACTGAAGATATAGAAGACAGATAACACTTAGGCCTTACTACATGTATTATTTATCCTCAGATATAGCCTAGGAGAGAGTTACTAGCCAGGGGGTCAGTATCAGATTTGGATACAGGTGTGGCTGCCTCAAAAACTCTAATTCAAACAAACAAACAAAAAAATCCCCCTCATTCTGTCACGCAAAACTGTTTTTCCAGGTGAGGAAAATGAAGATTTACTTCTGCCAACACCAGGCAGCGCAGGCGTCACCTTTGGAGATTCTGACTAATGTCTGGGATGGCCTATGTATCTATCAACATGTCTTTTGTTTTTTCCATCTGTAGTTAGGAACCAAGGTGTGGGGACCACAGAATCCTCTGGTATAAAATATGAAGAAGTTGGGGGGCCAAAAACCAGGGCTCAGCTATAGGCTCTACTGTGTACTTGTTGTGTGAACCTCATTCTTCCTGGATTTGCTTCTCACTATAAAAACCGTGTCTGTTCCATCAATCCCTCCTAACATGGGTGCATGCAGGCACGAAGGATATAGACACACTTGAGCAAGTGATAATAAAAGCAAAAGATGAATGGGAGGGATTTTCCTTCTACTTGCCAAAAGTCAGTGAGCCCAAGATTTACATTCTGAAATCACAACAGTCTAGCTAGTTTGCAAGGAGGGTAGAAGCATATTAAAAGAAAACACTCAAAAACTTTAATATGCAGATTCTCACCAGTTAGCCGTGCCCCTTCGACCTCACCAATGTGAAAAGGTTTCCTTTGTTATGAATCTCTTTATTGACGGTATTTTGGGACCCTCAACTACAGTTTATCCATGTGGTTTGAGCAGCCTGCAAGAAACATCCTATTATGAAGACTACTTAACTGGAAATCAGGAAACTTGAGTTTTAATTCATTCTCCTAAACTATGTGAACTGTTGGATCAAGAATTGTAAGAGGCAGATTTATGAAGCCTATGGGTGGTCTTCGTGAGCTATTTGGGATTTTAAGCAAAATTCCACCTGTGGACATTTTTCTGGAGGGGGGACTAAAATTTCATCTAATTTATAAAGGAACTTGTGACTAAAGAAGGTTTTAAGAACTACCTGGTAGACTACTTACTTAGCTCTCAGGACTTCAGCTCTTATTTTCTATTCAATACTCCCCAACAACTCTGGAAGCAAAGTTTAGATCCTGAGGTACATACAAATAATTGAATCTGGGGTCCTAAGGCAAGATAATGACCCTCCTTTCTATCATATGCAATAATTCTGATCAGGTTTTATTTTTGTGATGACCTGAGGTGATTTGCTCCTTAGTAGGCAGATTGAATAAAAGCATCCCAAGGTCCTATGATCTGGCTTTCTAAGGTTGTGAGTCACTCCAACCTCAATCACAAAGCCTTGAGACCAAATTGGCTGCACCTGGACCCTAAGAGCCAATGCTAAGGGCCTCTGATTCTGTGAAAACCCCATCTACTCCCACTTGGTAAGTCCCTTCCCCTTCCCCCTATATATCTTCCCACTGGTCTGAAATGCCTCCCTCAGGGATTCATTGCTTTGGATTTCCAAAGTCGGAACATCCCGTGCAACCTAACTCCTTAGGGAAAAGGCATGACATTCCGATTCTAATCAACTAAAACTGGGACTGGTGGGAGGGTAGGAAAATGACTGCGAGGGGAAGTGAGAGGGTTCCTGAGCTTTGCTCAGGGCGTGAGCCGTAGGACAGACTGGCCAACCTCAAGGACACAGGGAGTCCAGAGGGTTGTTTACACGCTGTGCCCTGCACCCCAAACAAGACCTCTTCCGGGGCAGAGAACTAGGGCCAAGGCTCAAATTCCACCTGAAGGCAGGATTGTGTAGAGGGACTGCCCTATACCGCCCCTCGCCCCAATTATTCACCAGCTCTGGCTCTGCGGTCAGGCCCAGCAGCAGCCCGCCCGCCTGGGGCGCTCGCTCTTCCGGACAGGTTCGCGATTCTCCTACATATATTCCCTCCTACGTCCCTCCTTCTCAAACCATCCCAGCCCTTCCTTTACCAAGATGGTGGCGATTGCACTTCCGGCGTGTGTCCTTAAGGGTGCGTCCGAGTGGCTGCTGCAGGTGCCGCTCAACGGGTTCCTCTCCCTTTGCTGCCTGGACGATAACGGTGATGGCGGGCGGACAGTTTGGCTGGATCGGGGCGGCTCTTCTGCAGCTCCTTCTTGGCGTAAACCTGATGCCACCTACGGAGGCCCGGACTCTGCGCTTCGTTAACTTGGTAATGAGAGGTGGGGTCGCCAAAGGGCTCTCACCAGAGCTTGCTGGTGGAGGGAGGGGGCGGGGCTTGTGCTGGGTTTGGGGGTCTGGAGGAGAGGCTGGTTTAGGAGACGGCCGGCCTGCGGGTTTGAGGTCGCGGGGTTGGGAGCCCCGGGGTATTGGCTCGGGAGTAAGGTGTAAGAAGTTCTCTATGGCGGGGGTCGGGTGAGTCTGCCCTGGGACAGGGATGTGGTCGAACGGTTAAGAGACCCATCCCGACAGAAGCCTTTGGTGAGCTTTTTCCAGTCACTCCACCGTCTGCCTTGCTTTTGTTTTTCTTTTTCCATCTGAAGCTTTGGCTTTGCCTGTAATCTCCCGAGGTCATTGCTTAGCCAAGTTAGACTCTCTGCAAGCTAGAAGTTAGTGACTTCTGAATTGCGGTCTTTGCAATGGGTAGAGTTAAGGCTTCCCAGGAGTGAGCCTTCCCTCCTCAACATGAGACAGAGGTGGGCTCTGTGTCCCCATCAAGGAGACCCTTCTGACCCTTAGGCAAACCGTTTTCTTTCTTTAGCTCTACAGACATGGAGACCGGTCACCAGTGAAGACATATCCCAAGGACCCTTATCAGGAAGATGCATGGCCCCAAGGGTTTGGTCAGCTAACCACGGTGGGTCAGAAGCCAGCTCTTCCTCAGTATGAGCTTGAAAATGAGTGACCTTTAGAGCAGGCTATGGAACTTGGGGCCCCAACAAACTGCCATATCCATTGTGGGTGCTGACTTTGACCAGACAGATTTCTTAACCTTACTTTTCTCTATGCCCAAGACAATGCCATATGCAACTGGCTACTTAGTAAATGACTTCTGCACTCCTACTCCCAGTCATAGGTAAACTTGGGAAGCAACAGTGCCTAAGCCCTGTGGGACTTGTGAGCCATCCCTAACCCTTGGGTTTACCCATAGGAGGGGATGCTACAGCACTGGGAGCTGGGCCAGGCCCTGCGGCAGCGCTACAGTGACTTTCTCAGCACCTCTTACCACCCGAAAGAGGTAAGGTTGGGAGCTCAAGATGCAAGGGCAACGGGATCCGATGTCCTCACCCTCTGTCCTCAGGGAGACTAAAACTGGGCACTCTGGCCTCCCTCCATGCACTTTGGGTTGTAGCAACAGAATAAGACATCTAAAGGCTGTCTAGAACGATGCCCTAGACGCTGAGTTGTGCCTGCTTGGCTGGGAAGAGGCAACAGTTATCAAGCATCCAAGCTTGGACTTAAGGAAGGATCTGGCAGAGTAGTTTCTGGCTCTGTGAAATAACTCAGGCTTTCCATTCAAGACACTTATTGAATACCTACTATGGGCCAAGCATTATGCTAGCACTTTGCACATAATGCTGCACCACACAGATATGATCTCTGCCTCTGTGGAGCTTAGGATACAGTGGATATGACAGTTTAGCCACACAGGATCAAGAGGTAAAGGGAGCAGGGAAGACAGAGAGGGCATGTCAGGGAAGACGGGCAAGTGTTTCAGCTCCTCAAGGCCCTCTCCCCACCCCACAGATGGGACAGCTCTTCTCTGGGTACCACTCTCAGCCACAGCTGTCTCAGGAGTCCCTCGGTGTTGTCATTGTTCCCCTGGGGGCCAGCTCTGTCCTGATCTTGCCCTTCCCCACGGCTTTCTCCTCCTCCTTCCACAAGCAATGTCTCTGTTCTTTATCTTATTTCCTCCCCTTGGTCTCCAAGCCAGTGTAAAAGGGAGTGTGAATGGAGATAATTTCTGCCTATAAGGATCCTGGCCTAGAGAGACAGGCGTTACAAAACTAGAGCAACAGACGGAACACAGAGCCTTACTGTCTAAGCACTAAGACTGGGAGGGGCATCTGAACTAGAGCCATTCCCACAGGAGCCATTCTCAGAGTGGTGAGCCCTGGCCCCCCAGCTGAGTGTTTGGGCCTTTGCTGGGAAGGCGGACAGGGAAGGCCAGAGAGGGTGCAAATGCAAGATGCGTGGTAAGATTACAATGTGCTGGGTAGCCGTCAAGAACAGGGTCTTCCCCTAGGGCCCCACAGAGGAGCCAAAGCGCCCCACCCCATCCCCACAAGGGAGACTCATGTTGCCATCACTGCAGGTTTATGTGCGAAGCACCGACTTCGACCGTACTCTCATGAGTGCTGAGGCCAACCTGGCCGGACTCTTCCCTCCCAGCAGGATACAGCGCTTCAACCCAAACATCTCTTGGCAGCCTATTCCCGTTCACACCGTGCCCATCACCGAGGACAGGGTGAGACTGGCTGGCCCTGCCCTGAAGGCGGTGAGAGGGACAGCTCTGGCCACGGGCCTGCTGATCACTGACACCCTCTCTGGCTCTGCTTCCCCCTTTTGGTCTGCAGCTGCTGAAGTTCCCATTGGGCCCATGTCCCCGTTATGAGCAGCTGCAGAACGAGACCCGGCAGACACCAGAGTATAGGAATGAGAGTATTCAGAACACAGTGAGTGGGGCTGAGGTGGAGGTCATCACAGCGCCGTTTGCACCGGGGCAGGACTGATCCCCTGACCCATTTTTCATAGCAATTTCTGGATATGGTGGCCAACGAGACGGGGCTTACGGACCTGACACTGGAGAACATCTGGAATGTCTATGACACTCTCTTCTGTGAGGTGAGCCCGCCTAGGAGTGCGACCACTGTCCTCTTGCACTCTGCAGGCCCAGGCGACCGAAGTGCCTGGCTACCACTGCCACTGGGGAGGTCCAGGCAAGCCACCTGATTCTTGTGAAACAAGGGAACTTCCCTCAAGGGTGGAAAAGAACCCCAGAGTGGGAAATCGTTTATTAGTTGTCAGCAGTTCCTACCCCTCTCCACCCAGCGCTCGGGTGGTGCCTGACTCCATTCTGCTGAGTCATGCTTTTTGTGCTCCAGCCTCCTCTCCCGTGCCCTGCAGCCTCAACACTGTCCGCCATGTCTCCTGGTTCCAGTCCCTCTGCCTCTCCTCTCCCTCCCCTCACACACACAGGCACCTTCTCACTGGGGAAGAGAGACGCCCCTGGAGAGGCTTCTGGCCTAGGCCAGGGGAGCTAACCTGCCCGCTGCGATACACAGAAAACGCATGGGCTGGTCCTGCCACCTTGGGCCTCACCCCAAGCCATGCAGCGTCTGAGCCTTCTAAAGGACTTCAGCTTCCGCTTCCTCTTCGGGATCCACGAGCAGGCAGAGAAGGTCCGGCTTCAGGGGGGTGAGTGACAAGAGCAGCATGTCACTCCCTTCCCCAGGACCCTACAGCGTTAAAAGTCTGCTTCTGGGGGCTTCTCACACACTTACTTCTCCATCTGAAATGTTTCCTGCACTTTCAGAACCCCTTAGACGCGCCCCCCAGTCTTCCCATTAGTCACCAAAGTTTCCGTAATTTGCCAGATGCTTAGCACATTTGTCACTGTGAATGACCACAGTTGGGTTCGCATGTTTCTTTTCTGCTGTTCACGTTCTTATGTTTCACTCATGTCAGAAGACCCTTCTCCCTTAAGGGCATATCGTCCTCCAGAGACCCCCTGGGGACCACTGTGAAAGAAGGCTGCGAGCCACGGACAGGCCAGTTTTCCCTGCTCTGAGGGCTGAGGGAGTGCTGTGGTCAGACATCCCAGCGGTTTCCAGAACCTGCAGCGGCGGGGCTCCCTCGGCCTGGAGCCACTGTCTCGTGTGTTCTGAAGCAATCTTAAGTTTATATTTGCTCCAGATTGGAGGAATTCTTCAAACAGGGGCAGGGCTTTGTAGCTCTTTTATAAAAGGGCTGGTTTCTACACCTGTCTTGAAGTAGAGATAGCTTGTTTTATCTTGCTTCCCTCCGGAAACCTGACAGTTGTCAGAGCAGATTCCCAAGCACTTAGAGAGTTCTCTGTGTTGGTGGTCAGACCCAGGACTAGCAGAGGGCGAGGGGGGCACAGCGAGATCTGATTGGAAGACGGTGATGGCCGCAGCCCCTGACGCTGGGGACTTCTCTCCTTCAGGAGTCCTGCTGGCTCAGATCCGGAAGAACTTGACACTGATGGCGACCTCCGCCCACCTCCCCAAGCTGCTGGTTTACTCCGCGGTAAGCCCCCATCGTGGCCAGCGTGCCAGCATCGGATGAGGAGCCGGATTTCTCCTCTATTCAGTGCCTGGGGGGTGCGGGGGAGCAGTGCTAATGGGGAGCCGCTCTGCCTTACAGCACGATACCACCCTGATTGCTCTGCAAATGGCGCTGTATGTCTACAACGGCAAACAAGCCCCCTATGCCTCCTGCCACATATTCGAACTGTACCAGGAAGATAATGGGTGAGTGGGGCCACCAGTCAGCACTCTGAGGGGCCCTTGCATGGTGGCTGCGGGCAGGCCAGGTGAGCAGCATCCGTCTTATCTCCCATCAAACCTCAGAAATTTCTCCGTGGAGATGTACTTTCGGAATGAGAGTGACAAGGCGCCCTGGCCGCTGAGCCTGCCCGGCTGCCCCCACCGCTGCCCCCTGCAGGACTTCCTTCGCCTCACAGAGCCCGTTGTGCCCAAGGACTGGCAGCAGGAGTGTCAGCTGACAAGCAGTTCCGCAGACACAGGTGAGCTGCTGTCTGCCTCTGCTCGTCACATCCCAGAACAACTTGAAGTCCATACCCATGAGTCTTGAGAGAGCTGCCACGCTTCCAGCCACCTTGTTGCCGTTCCCTGGACAGCGTACCTCTCCACCCTGAGACCGTGTTTCACCTTCTCCCCGATCGTGCTTGGCAGATGCCCTCGCTTCTTGTATCACCGGGAAAACAGAAACAGTTGGGAGAGAGTGGTCCCATTTCCCCACCACCACATCTTCTGGCTTTCTGGCTGGGACAAGATACTGCTTTAAGTCCCACCCACTCTCCAGTTATACTCAGGGCCATCTGTTCCCGCCTCCACAGGGACCTCTGATTTCTCCGTGTTTCCTCCCTCCTGGGTCAGGCCCATCTCAGAAGCCTAACAAAAACCTCTCGGACCCCCATCTTTCTCCAGCTACAGCTCCGCTTCTCTGTTCCCTGTTAGAGCGCGGTCCTTCCCAGTTGCCTAGACTCTGGTTTCACTTCCTCACTGCCCCTTCTCTCAGGGTCACACTGGGCAGTCTTGTGTCACCTTTCACTCCATTAACTTTTGTTAAGGTCCAGTCACCTCCTCTTACCAAAGCCAGTGACCAGTTCTTAGTCAGCTTCTCTCACCTTTCAGCAGTGTGACCTAACTGGCCACCCCTTCCTTAAACACTCTCTTGGGTTTGGTTTTTCTCTTAACTTATAGGCCCCTTCCTTACTGGCTTCCCCCCACTCTACAGTGGGTGGCCCAGGGCTCATCTTGGCCCTTGTCTCATCTGTGCCAGCTCCCTAAGTGACCTCCTCCACCTCTCCATGCTAAGTTCTGTCTTCTTAGGACTCACAGATTCATGACCTTGTCTTTGAGCTGGACTAACGTAGCCAGCTGCAGATTTGAGGTCTCTACATGGATGACATCTCAAAGCTGGTGTCTGAAAGCAAACGCTCTTCCCCCTGAAATCTGTTCCGCCTCCAGGCTTCCCTATCTCAGTAAACGCCACGTTAGTCACCTAGTTGCGTAATATAATCCCCCACAGCCAATCTACTAGGAGATCCTAGCATCTCCACTTTTAAAATATATGCTTTTATCTTGAACAGTATCCACTCACTGTCTGATCTCTTTGCTCCCTGCATTTACTTCTAAAATGCAGTACTAGCCTGTAAGGTCTACTTGGATTCGGCTCCGGCCGTCTACAGGAGAGGGTCGGCTATTCTCCGTGCAGGCAGACCAAGTGCTCTTGTGACTGGTAGCCGTGTCTTTTGGATCTAAAGGTTTTCTCATTTGGGGAGAGGCAGCATGACTCTGTGGCTAGAAACCTGGGTAGTATAACTTTGTTAGTTGCTAAGAGTACAGATATGGTATCAAACCTTGTTTTTTGTCTGTTTAATCCTCCCCCAAGGATATGTTTATTGATTTTAGAGTGAGAGAACAGGAGAGAGAGAAAGCAGAGAGAGAGACATTGATCGGTTGCCTTCCCATATGTGCCCCAACCAGGGATTGAACCCACCTTTTGTTGTACAGGACGATGCTCCAACCAACCAAGCCACCCGGCCTGGGCCAGACCTTGTTTTGACTCTTGCCTGGCTTCTTGTCATCAGACATTTAGTAGGTTGTTTAACCTCTTTCAGAACTTTCATTTTATTGATTATAATAAAAAGCCTACCTTTAAAAGATGATCTTGCACTTCAGTCCAGTCTACCATCATCTCTTGCCTGAACTACTGATAAGCTTCCTAATGTTCTTTCTGACTCTCTTCCTGTCCCTACCAGTCTCCCAGTACAGCAGAGTTAATTTCTTTAAAAAGTAAATTGGGCCCTGGCCAGCACAGCTCAGTGGATTGAGCACGGGCTGCGAACCAGGGTGTCACCAGTTCGGTTCCCAGTCAGGGCACATGCCTGGGTTGCAGGCCGGGTCCCTAGTGGGGACCACGTGGGAGGCAACCATACATGGATGTTTCTCTCCCTCTATTTCTCCCTCCCTTCCCCTCTCTCTAAAAGTAAATAAATCTTTAAATTTTTTTTAAAAAAGTAAATTGGTTCCCATTACTATCCTTCTCAGAGTCTTCCAGTGACTTCCCATCACATTTGGAATAAAATCCAAGTTCATTACCACCTGGCCTGGTCCTCCACTCTCATCTCCTACTTGCCCCTTTCTTATGATACTTTCTTGATGATCCTAGAACATGCCAAGCTATTCTCACAGCAGGGCCTTCTGCGAGTGCTTGCTGTCTCCTCTCTGCCCCCACCACAGGACTCTCTCCTCTCAGATCTTTGTTTTACTGCCTCCAGTTCTCAGTTCAAATTATCCTCAGTGATGCCTTCCCTGACTGAGCTACCTCTCCATCCTTTCCCCCTTCCCTTGCTTTGCTTCAAGGTGTTTTGTCACTAACTGTGAATATCTCCATTGTAAGACATATGGTAGGGTTACGCATAAGGTGGGCAATCAAATATTTGTTGAATAAATGCTGACATGCCCTTTCTTTTCCTGTCCCCGTGCCCAGAGGTGATCGTGGCCTTGGCTGTGTGTGGCTCCATCCTCTTCCTTCTCATAGTGCTGCTACTCACCGTCCTCTTCCGGATGCAGGCCCAGCCTCCTGGCTACCGCCACATTGCAGATGGGGAGGACCACGCCTGACAACCACTCAGCCCGCTTCCCTCTGCCTCCTAGGGGAGGTGGGCTTGGCCCTCATTCGTGACTGTTGCTGCTCCCAAGCCCATGGACAGGAGACCCCGAGCTGGGCCTCCCTCTGATTATCCCAACCTAGATGAACAAGTGGGACTCGGCCTGGCCCGTGGCACCTGTCACTCGGTATTCATGTACCCAATGTTTACGAAGTACTGTGCTAGATATTGGCTCTCTCCAAACAGGACTTGCCTCCTCCGTGCTCCCTAAGGACCAGAATGTAGACAAGTGGTCAAGTTTCACCTGGGGCCTGGGATAAAAAAAACTGAAGGAGCTGGTGCCTGATCTGCCTTGCCTGCCTCCCCAGTCAAGACCTGCTCTCTCTCTTCCAGCCCAGAGTCTTTGGCAAAGGGCTCAGAAGACACGGTCTTCCCTCGGTGCCTGGTTTACTGGGAAAAACTACATAACTTTGGGGGCACAAACACTGGCCACCAAGGAACCAGATCACCCAACAGCCAGCCAGTCAAGTTTCCCTTTGTCCATCTGAAGCCACCATTAGAGTCAGACACACTACCTGAGGCACCTCGGTCACCCCTGTAGCTGGAGTGGGTTGGAAGGACTTTTGGGGGGTAGTCAGGGGAGGTGGGCGGGGAGAGAATTGCAGTAGTCATGAAACTACTGCCCGCTCAGCTGGACTGGGGTCTCCAGGGACGTGAGGTAGATGCAGGTTGTAAAGTGGACGACTGCTGACTGGCCCACAAACTGAGGAAAATGAAAGTTTTGGACTCTTGGTGCTGGTTCTGTGCCTTTTCTTCATTTGGGAGACCCAGGGGTGCTCTGACCAGGTCAGTGCTGGAAGATCCACTCAGAAACTTGGTTGAGTATAGATTTATTGGTCATGTCAGTTGGGGGCACAAATCAAAAACCCACCACCACCTGATCACTCTGCCAGCACACGTCACAGAGGAGAAAAGTACCTTGGCTCCAGGAGAAGCTTGGTTCCAGGCTAGATATAGCAGGGACCCTTGGGGCAACTGGGTCGCCAACTCTGGAGAAGTTTCCAGGGCTAAGTCCAGAGCAATAACATGCTAGTGTCCCAGCCCCACAGTGTCCCATGCCACAGCATCCTTGTTCCAACCCTAAGACTTGGATACCTTTGGCCCTTTGACACACAGCCATCTCTTCCTGCAGGACTTGTTCTCATGTTGCCCGAAGCCCTTGCTTGGAGCAACACCTTCATTAACGTCTCTCATTTCTGCATCCTTGTCTCCTGCTGGCTCCAAATGAGAATGTGATAACCTAGGAAGAGTGAGACCAGTCTGATTCGCCTTCCACTGTCAGTCTCTCAGAGCTTGGGGCTGGCCCAGGGAACCTAGAACTTGGTAAGGAAATACCAGGGAACTGGACAGCACCCAGGCATTGCTGTGACCAAGACAAAGCAAGACGGGTGGAGGGCCTAGGCCAAAGAGACCACTGTCTCCTGATTATCTTCTTCACTGACTCCTACCCTGGGGTGAATGGGGCAGGGCTAAGCTGGCGTTAGCTTGCACTGAGCCTTGGGGAGCAGGGTCAGGCCTGGCCACTCTGAGATACAGCAGACTTCACTCACCCATCACAGAGGCCAGCGTGTCCCCCATAGGATTGAACTCATTGAGCTGCAGAGACAAGGGGATAAGCATGAGGTGGGGGGTGAAGGTATCAGGAGCGCACACAAGGACTCATTTCTGATCATTTCTGGTCAATGAGGTAGGTTGAATTCCCTGCATCCTCCCATCATTTGAGGGCCCAAACCTCACCGAACTGATACCAGAAGATTCTGGGTCATAGAGCTGATGCATCAATTTCCCTGAGCTTCCATCAAAGACATCAATTGTTCTTAATTCGTGGGGGGTACCACTTTTGAAATTAGGATCTGGGTATCTGCCCACAACAATGAGGTTGTACCGAGGATGCCAGGCTGCCTAAGAGATGGAAAAGCTGGTCATGAGAGTAAATGCAGAACATGATCAAAAAGGACTTCAGAAGTATTCGCTGCCACTAACAAGTGTTAATACAGTTGCCAACAATTTAATAATGGAGATAACATCTACACAGATCTACAAGAATAGTTTTCAGTTGTGTATACATCTACCATTGTAAATTTCAAATTCGAAGCTGGCCCTTAGGACGCCTTCAGGCCTTGTCTCTCTTGCATTTGCTGAGATCATACCAACTGATCAATGTTCTAACATCAGCCTGACCCAGACATTAACCAAAAAGGTGATCCTATGACAACGGAAAAAGTCTCTGGTAACCAAAACCAAATAGGGCATACGTAACCCCACCACTACCTCCTTCATCAGCGTGCGGGTCGAGTAGAAGGTGGCCCGTGGCCGAAAAGGGAAGGAAACCTATGTTCCCCAGATCATCCCACTCAAAACACATGTGAACAGCTGTTGGGATGACCGATGGATGGGATTTTCCTAAGAAACTTCTCAAGGAAGTTTCGAAGGAGGAAAGATGGGAGCAGGAAGGAAGAAGTAGTACATGTAAAGGCTGGGAAGTAAGCTGCAGGTCACACTTGGGAAGTTGTAAGTTGGCTTCACTGGGTAAGAAGTGAGAGATGGCAACAGATGAGCCCACGGGAACACCTGAAGGGCCCTGGCGCTATTAAGAACTTGGATTTGATTTGAGGTGTGTGGGGGCCACTCTAACACTAAATCATCTCCGTTTCCTGAGCACTTGCCAGCTGGTAGGCGTATGCGCTACGTGTACTGATTCAGCCTCAAAGCAACCCAGTCAGATACCATTATTCCCCTCGTATAGACAAGGAAACCGAAATCCAAAATGGAAGTAATTCGCCCAAGGTTCTAACCCAGAGGGGCGTGCCTGACTGACGCTGGTCGGTGTGCTGCACTGACCACAGTACAGGGCCATGGTTCTGCAAAAGAATATAAAACAGTAGAGGGGAGAACTGGCAGCGTTCAGACTGCTTAGGGACTTGGGCAGGAAGGAACCTCAGGACTTGAAGACTGTAAGCCATGGGGAGTGAGGCTAGAGAAGCTGTTAACAAGAAGCGGGCTAAGGTTAGCTTGCAGATCAACCGTGCGCCCCAAGAACAAACAGGGCAGAACGGAGGGTCAGGATCTTAGAAAATGCCCTCGGCAAGGAGACCAGGGCTGGGTTGAAAAAAACTCAGGAAAACAGCTTATCAAAGAAACAAAACCCCGCAAAATGGGATGGCAGAAGTGGGACAAAAGGAGCAGCGAGGTCCAGGGGACAAGAGACTGCTTTGTGTCAGGGCAGGAAGAGATATGGAAGGAAAGGCTGCTTCTGTCCTCTCTCCACCTTGGGCAGGCCTGATGGGTCCCCACCCACGATCACAGTTCTTTGTCACTCACCTTAATGGGTGTCAGGTGCTGGAAGTGGCGGTGAGGGTGTGGAATCAGGCTTGGGGGGCGGTCCCACTGGGAAGCAGAGTAAACCCGGATCTCACTCTTCTGGTCGGTGGTCAGGAGCCGGACGCCATCGGGACTGAAATGAGCTGGCAAGTGAAAAAAGCCCCTGAGCTGAAGGAGCCACGGATCCCCTGTTGTCCCGGCCTTCACAGGCCTTTTCTTGCAGAGACAACCTCCCTCCTGTTGTTCTCCAGACAGGGGTGGAAGGGAGGAGGTAAATCTGGGCTGTGAACAAAAATATTCTAGAGACTCCACGGCTAATGGGGGCAGGTAGAGTCAGAAAGGTTCCAAGACATCAGCTTGGCAGATGCTGTCAGGGGTAAAGGTTTGACCTAGCAGCTTCTGAACTTGGACTGAAAGCCCAGGAAGGGGTGGGGTAGGCGGGGTCTACAGCAAGGAGGTCTATCCCACCTGCGTTGACAGGATGCCTGTGCGGCAGCGAGTAGAGAAAGCTGGATTTCCCTTTAACCTGGCGCAGGTCCCAGATTTTCACTGTTTGATCTACAGAGGCTGTGACCAGAAACCAATCAGAGCATGGGTTCAGGGCCACATGGGTCACTTTCTTTTTGTGCATTCTCATATTCCAAAGCTGCAGAGGAAAGCTTGGTTCAGGTGGGGGCAGAAGACAAGGCCGGGGGGGTAAGGGGGGGAAAGGGAGGCCCCAGGCTCCGGAGAACACACCTCCCTGCCGTCCATGTTCAGCAGGACCACGTGCCCCACGTTGTCTCCGGTGACCACCATGCGTCTTTCTGCAGACACATCCAGGCTGCAGAACCAGAAGCTGAAAGGAAAGATTGTGCTGTAAGGTTCTTGGGGACAGAGGCAAGGCCCATGCATCCACTGTCATAGCTCTGGTGTCTAACACACAGATACTCAGTAAATATTTGTTGAATGAATGAATAACTCTCTTGCCACAGGCTCCCAGGGAAGAATGCCTAGATTTGTCTACCACCCAGACAGATGGTATGGAGTGATGGGCTCAAAACACTGCTGGGCCTGGGATCCTCAGCTAGTATGAGCCCCTGAAGCAGCCAGACCTCAGGACTATAAGGCAAGTCCTCAGGTTAGCATGCCCCATGCAGCCCTGGGTTCTGAGGAAGACCCCTTTATGATTCTGTCTCTTTGCTCTCTACCTGTTGAGCCAAAGGAGATGACAAACCAAACAGGGACTGCCCAGCTCTGCTCCTCAGAGCTGGCTAGAAAGGAACTTCTGCCCCCTTCTGAGCATTTACGGGAAAAAAGCACACACAACCCAGAAACCTGAGGATGAAGGACATGGGCAGGGGAGTGGTTCAGGGACCCCGATATCCAACCAGGAGAGCTCAAACCCTCAAGTCCTTGCTACACCGCCTTTTGTATCCCCTATAAATAGGGAGAGTTTCTTGTGGAAGAGAAACCTGCAGCTGGGTCTGTCCTCACATGTCCTGACTGCACATGTATTTCTTACCCCTGTGGGGCAGTCCAGGACAGCATGCAGGGCTAGTTAGACCCTCACACCCTCAGTTCCTAAAGGAGCAGGGGTGTGTCTCTGGCTCGAAATCAAAGTGACAAGTATCTTATAGTTTCTACAACCACTTGCTCTTCGGGAGTCCGAAGTGCTTTATAGACATGATTTTATCCATTTAAGCTTCCATCATGGAACTGGTCAGGCCATTACACCCCGGCAGATGCAGGGAATTAAGTTTAAGTTCTCATCTCCGCTCTATGCTTTAAGTGGCTAGCTAGGCCAACGCCATGTTGACTTGTCTAGTGAGAATCAAGGTCTCATTGAACATGGGAATGAAGGACTTACAGGAGAGCTGAAGCCCTTCCGCTGCTGAGAAGAGTGGAGGCTCCAGAACTCCTCTCCAAATTACCCACCTGGACCAGAATAAGAGCAGCTAAAGAAAGAGTGAGAAAGCGGCAGAAGGATGGAGAGTGGCTCACACCTTGCCTTACTTCCCTGTACCAGGTTTGGGTAAAAGAAGCGGGATCTGGATGCTGTCACCAGAACTGCACTGACAGCCCAGAAGCCCTTTCCCCTGGTAGTTACCCTACTCACTTGCAGGTGCCATAGTTGGTATAGACTTGGAGAATGTTGCCTTTAAAGTCTTGCAGCCTGGTCGTTCCCTCCATTGAGGAGATGAAAAACTGGTTGGTGTTGAGAGGGTTAAACTTCAGCCCAGTGATGCTCCCTCCAGCTCCAATCTAACCCAGGAAGAGAAAAGTAGGTGAGTGATGATGGCCAAGGAGGAGGATGAGGTCTGGTGCATACTCTGCCCCCGAGAAGTTCCAACAGGCAGCACTTGGGGCCGTGCCAGTTTACACGCCTGGACCCTGCAACGCTCTCCACTGTGCTCTTTATTTCTCGAAGTTTTAGTTTTAATTTTATTTTCCAAATTAACATACAGTAAATGTGGTTGTTTTGAGTACACAGTTCTATGACTTTTTAAAATTATCTTTTTTTTTAAAGACTTTATTTAGGTACTTTATTTTTTAAAGAGAGGAAGAGAGGGAGAAAGAGAGGGAGAGAAACATCAATGTGTGGTTGCCTCTCACATGCCCTCTACTGGGGACCTGGCCCGCACCCAGGTACGCACCCTGACTGGGAATTGAACTAGTGACTCTTTGGTTTGAAGGCCTGCGCTCAATCCACTGAGCCACACCAGCCAGGGCCAGCTGTATAAAATTTAACACACGCAGAACAGTTCCGGTATCCCCCAAAACTCCCTCATGCTCTCCCATTGTAGTCAAACCTCCCCCCACCTCTAACTCCTGGCAACCACGGATCTGTCCTCCGTTGCTATGGTCTTGCCTCTGATAGACTGTTGAGTAATCGATCCTATAGCCTGCAGCCTTTTGAGACCAGCTTCCTTCATCTCACTCCACACAATGCCCCTGCGATACATCCAAGTTGCTGTGTGCACCTCTAGCTGGTTCAGCCGTATTGCTGAGTACTCCAGCGGGTGGATGTACGATAGTTTATTGCACAGTGCTCTCTTTAGGAGAGCTTTGTCTCCAAAGGGTGGCTGGGTTAGGAGGGCAGGAGACGGGTGGGAGCTCCTTCCTATGCTTCCCAGACACCCCTGGCAATGATGGTGAAAATGATCATGATCACACCCACTGCTTAACCTTATTACCCTAAGTGCTTTTTATGCCTCAGGCAGTTTTCAGAATTTTACAACCCGAAGAGCTCCTTCTCTACTGCTTTCCTGTGTGGCTGCTATCTCAGCCTCATGTACCTCTACAAGGTCTCTCACACAATGTCCACTTCGCTTATTCAACATGCTAACTGGCAGGTCCCATTCCCTCTACAAACATTCTAACCAGTGTCCAGGGTCTGACAAACCCTTGATGCTAATAATATAACCGTCTGCTCCCACCACTTGAGTTCAGTGCTTACATGGCTTAGCTGTGTTTGTTCTTAAACCTGCATATGCCAGTTCAACTTTTTATTATACGTTAATTATGCAATTCAATTAAATGTGTAATTTAATTACATATAACTTATTAAACATTTAATTAAATATTTAAACTGAACATTTAAACATTCAATTAAACATGTAATTTAATTACACTGATGAAATACATGCAGAAAGAAAGACCATTGTTACTTTTGCGAAAGCCATGTTGAATGCTTTGGAAAAATTAGATTAAAAAATTGCTTAAATTACAGTTGTCAAATTAAACATGGGTGAGATACTTATAAACAATTAGGGTGGGGAATAAAAATTTTAAAAGAATCTGTCATTGGGTTGCCTCAGGACTATCTTTAAGTTATGTTTCCACTTTGGTGAAATGGAAACTGGGCCACATACAGAATACATCATGTGTGCAGGGTATGCAGTACCAGGTGCACCCTTATCAGTGGACCCTCACTCCAAGAACAGGACAGGCCCCATGTCAAAGCATTAGTAGTGAACACATACATTAACATTTCAAGTTAAGCCCTGGCTGGTGTGGCTCCGTGGATTGAGTACCGGCCTGTGAACCAAAGTGTTGCTGGTTGGATTCCCACTCAAGGCACATGCCAGGGTTGAGGGCCAGGTCCCCAGTGGTGGGCATGTAATAGGCAACCACACACTGATGTTTCTCTCCCTCTCTTTCTCCCTCCCTTCCCCTCTCTCTAAAAATAAATACATGAAATCTTAAGAAAAATCATTTCAAGTTAAAATGCATAAGTGGTCTCCTAGCAAGGGTGGATTGAGTGGTTATGACCAAATTTTTCACTGAGAAGGAGTAACAAGCCTGGACGAAATACGGGCGAAATACGGGCCTGGACGAGATATATTTGAGACTTCCAATTCCAGTGGGGGTGGGTTAGTCTGTGTCAGGCCAACCTTTGGCTGAGAACAACTAGAAAGTGTATATAAAACACGTCTTTGAAGAATGAAAAAAGGTACAGACACTTCAGAAAACAGTCTGGCAGTTTTTCAAAAAAATTAAACATAGAGTGACCATAAGACCCAGAAATTCTGCCCCTAGATACACGCCCAAGAGAAATGAATACGTGTGTTCATGCAAAAGCCTGTACACAAATATTCATAGCAGCATGATTTGTAATAAAGGCAAAAATCAATGACTCAAACATCCATCTCAAGAAGGAGTAAAACTAACAGGAAACTAAAGCCTAAGAAAGTAGAAAGCAAAAGCATGAACTTTAAAAGGTAAGAGGACATCATAAACAATCTTATGCCAATGAATTTGAAAATGTAGATGAAATGGGTAAAATTCCTAGAAAAATACAAACTTGCCAAAATGACAGAAGATGAAGGACAAAACTGAATTTACAACTAAAAAATTTCTTGCAAAGTAAATTCTAGATCCTGGTGGCTTCACTGGTGAACATACTAAATATTTAAGAAAAAATATCAATCTTTACTTAAAATTTTATTTTCAAGCCATCTCCAACTCAAAAAAGTTACAAGAATAGCACAAAAAAATATTATTTCTCTAGGACGATTTGATAGTGAGTAAACAACTGGAGGTCTCGCTCGTTGGCCAGTACCGGCCTGTGTGCAAAGCAGGGCAAAGCAGGTTCACAGTCGTTCACGTGTAAATGAACAAGTAACACCACAAATATAAACCCTGTGTTTCACGCACTCACAACTGTAAACCCACTTTTGCCCTATCCTGTATCTCTTACAAGAACATTCTCCTACATAACCGCAATAAAACCATCAAAACTTAGGGGTCTCTAAAGTGGTTCAATTCATAGAAATGGAAAGAAGAATTGTGGTCGCCAAGGGCTGGAGAGAAGGGGAAGTGGGGAAGTGTTATTAAGTAGGTATACAGTTTCAGTTTCACAAATTGAAAATGTTCTCGAGATTTTTTGCACAATAATGTGAGTGTAGTAAACACTACTGAACTGTATACCTAAAAATGTTCAGGTGATAAATTTTAGGTTATATGCTTTTACAAGTTTTAAAAAGCAGTCTTACTTGCTAGAGATACATTGTAATTGTAATTGTAAAAAAAAGAAAATAATAAAAATAAATGAAAAAAGGGATATAAGCCAAAACAAATAAAGAAGAAACCAATGAATTTGCCACATTATTAGAATAAAGGGGAAAAATCATGCTTACTGACCTCAATAGATACAAAAAAGTATTTGATGAAACTGAATTATCTTTCATAATAGGAACTTTTGGCAAACTGGGAATAAAAGGGGAACTTAACAGATGACAGCTAGTGGTGGGGGGAGGAGGTTGGGGGTGGAGGCTTAAGCAAAAAAGAAAAGACTCATGGACACAGGCACAGGGCAGGGATTGCTGCGGGGAGGGGTGTATAAGGGGACTAAATGGTAATGAAAAAAATAACAAAGCTAACAAAATAAAGGCGGAACTTAATATGATAAAGGGTTTTTAAAAACAAACAAGTTCTAAAAATAAACAAGCTCCTAGGTATATACCCGAAAGAACTGAAAACATCGCCAAACAAAACTGGCAGAGGAATGTTTACAGCCGCAGTAGCAATAGCAGCAAAAGGTAGAAACAACCCAAATGTCCCTCAGTAGATGAACAGGTAAGTCAAAGGTGGTATACCCACAGGACGGAATATTTCTCAGCTGCAAAGAGTAAGGATGTACTGATACACGCTATAATATGAATGAACCTTGAACATTAGCATAGTGTTCAAGGATCTAGCATAGTGTGACACTATGCTAAGTGAAGCCAGGCCCAAAAGGACACTATGCTATGCTAAGTGAAGCCAGACCCAAAAGGACAAATACTGTGTGACTCCATTGATATGAGGTACCTAGAATAATCAAATTCATAAAGTTAGAAAGCAAATTAGGGGACTGGGGAAAAGGGCAATAATAAGTCATCGTTTAAAGGGTACAGAGTGGCCCTAGGTGGTGTAGCTCAGTGGATTGAGTGCCGGCCTGTGAACCAAAGGATCACTGGTTCAATTCCCAGTCAGGACACATGCCTGGGTTGTAGGCCAGGTTCCCAGTTGGGGGTGCATGAGAGGCAACCACACACTGATGTTTCTTCCCCCACTCTCTCTCTCCCTTCTCCTCTGTCTAAAAATAAATAAAATCTTTTAAAAAACAAAAATAAAGGGTACATAGTTTTATTTCAGGATGATGAAAATAAACTGTGGAGATGGACAGTGGTGATCATTGCACAACAATGTAAATATTCTCACTGCCACTGAACCGTACACTCAGAATTGTTAAATGATAACTTTTACGTTATGTGTATTTTACCACAATAAAAAGTAGTAAAGTCATACTTAACGATAAAACATAAAAGCCTTCTGTGATCAAGAACAAGATAAAAATGTCTGTCATTGCCAATATTAAACAGTGTACTAAACATCTTTGTCAATTTGGACCAGGGCAAAAAAAGTATAACAATGGTAAAGGAAGATATCAAACTCTCATTATTTGTAGATGACAGGATTGTGTAGGGAAAAATGTTCAAACCTCAAACTGTAAAAATCAATAACATGGATTTATGCTTCCAATCATGAGCAGCACATTGCTGGCTGGTAGCCTAACGAATATGTCATTGAGCCCTGGCTGGTGTAGCTCAGTGGATTGAGCGTGGGCCTGCGAACCAGACAATGGGGGTTCGATTCCCAGTCAGGGCACATGCCTGGGTTGCAGGCCAGTTCCCTGCAGGTCAGTTCCCAGCGGGGGACGCTCAAAAGGCAACCATACATTGATGTTTCTCTCCCTCTCTCCTTCCCTTCCCCTCTAAAGATAAATAAATAAATAAATCTTAAAAAAAATATGTCATTGAAATCCCAGAAAAAAGGAGGGGCGGGGAAATTATTTGAAGAAACAGTGGTCTAAAATTTTCCAAATTTGATGACATTTGTAAACTCGCAGATCTAAGAAGCCAATGAACTTCAAGCAGGAGAAACATAGAAAAAGACACTGAGAAAATCATAATCATTTTTAAAGCAGCCAGAAGAAAAGGGGGGCAATCATGACAAGAGAAACAGAAGAATGAGAGCAAACTTTTTAGATTATTTAAAATACTGAAACAAAGCAAAACCTGTAAACCTAGAATTCTATACCCAGCAAAAGTATATTCTCCCCCCGCCCCCTCAAAAAAGAAACACTTTTTAAGATAAACAGAAGGAAAAAAATGCATTACCAACCAATCGACAATGTAAGAAATGTTAGAAGGAAGAAAGACAATATTACCAAAAAGCCACCTGGGTCACACACAAAAAACCAAAAAGCACTGGAAATGGCAAGTATATGGATTTTTACTAGGTTTTTCCCATAAGTTTGTTTTTTAAAAAATCTTTAATGGCCCTGGCTGGTGTAGCTCAGTGGATTGAGCGTGGGCCTGAGAACCAAAGGGTCGAAGTTCGATTCCCAGTCAGGGCACATGCTGGGTCGCAGGCCAGTACCCCGCAGGGGATGCACAAGAGGCAATCACACATTGATATTTCTCTTCCTCTCTCTTTCCCTTCCCCTCTATAAATAAATAAAATCTTTAAAAAAAAAAGATAGCAAAAAAAAAATCCCTCAGGTGGAATATTAAAAAAAAAAAAAAAAGATACCTATCCCACAGCCCAGCCATTCTACAACTAGATATTTACTCAAGAAAAATAAAAACACATCCACATAAAAATCTGTACATGAATGTTCAGAGCAGCTTTTTCTGCAACAGTCAAAAACTGGAAAAAGTCCAAATGTCCTTCAGCAGGTGAATGAATAAATAAATTGTGGTATATCAATATACTGGAACACAGAAAGAAAAAAAAACTACTGATACACACAAAAGTATAGATGAATCTCAAATAATTATACGAAGTGAAAGAAGCCAGAAAAAGAGTATATATTGTAGGATGCCATTTATATAAAAGGCTAGAAAATGCAAATTAATCAAAAGGGATAGAAAACGGATCCATGGTTCTCAGGGGACAGAGCAGCAGGAAAAAAGATGATAAACAGGCATCAGAGAACTTCAGGAGTAATGGGTACGTTCATGATTTTAATTAGATGGTTTCATGGTTGTGTATGTGTCAAAACTCATCAAATTGTATACTTTAAGTATCTGTAGTTTATTATATATGAATTATATCTCAATAAAGATTTAACAAAAAGCGAAAAGACAACTGACTACATGAAGCAAAAATAATAATGTATTGTTAGGCTGTAACTTATCTAAATGTAAAATGCAAGACAAGGAGAGAAGGGAGAAAATGGAAGTAAACATAAGGTTGTAAGATTCTTACAAAATATGTGAAGTGGTATAAAATTATTTGGAGGTTCTCTCTGATAAGTTGAAGCTGTATATTGTAAACCAGGAGCAACCACAAAATCAGAGAAAAGAAAAGGGAAGAGAAGTATAACAAAGTATAATAATCCAAGGGTGGAGGTAATAGGAATCATAAGAAGTACTCAATTTTGGTTGCAAAAAGAAGGGAAAGAAAATGAAATAGAGATGAGACAAACAGAAAGAAATACCAAGATGACAGATTTAAACCTAATAATATTTATAATTATATTAAGTGGAAATGGTCAAATGCTCCAATTAAGCACCAGAAATTATCAAGTTGGATTTTTAAAAATGCTGTCGACAGGAAGCCCATTTGACATATAAATACACAAATAGGTTACCAATAAAAGGATGGGAAATGATATATCACACAAATATTAACTAAAGAAGGCTGCAGTGGCTATATTATTATTGAAGAAAGATTTCAGAAAAATAAATATCACCAGGGAGAAAGGGAGACATTGCACACTGACAAAGGGGCCAGTGAATCCAAAGGACAGAATTCTGAATGTGTAAGCCCCTAAAATAGTTTCCAAATGCTTGAAGCGAAAACTCAAGAAAAACAGATCCACAATTTTACAGTTGGAGAGTCCAATATTCCTCTATCAATAAGGATATAAAACATTTGAACAACACTATCAACCAACTTAACCTAATTGACATTTCGAGAACAATCTACTCAGAAACAGCAGAATATGTGTTTTCTTTATTTTTTAAACTATTTATTTTATTTTATTGATTTTAGAGGGGAAGGGAGACATCAAATTGTTGTTCCACTTATTTATACTTTCATTGGTTGATTCTTCTGTGTACCCTGACTGGGGATCGAACCTGCAACGTTGGTGTATCAGGGATGATGCTCTAACCAACTGAGCTACCCGGCCAGGGCTATATATTGTTTTTAAATGCACATGAATCATTCACTAATATAGTCCATGTGCTGGGCCATAAAATAAGTTTAAAATGTAAAAGAACTGGAATCATATAAAATATTTTCTGTTCATAACAGAACTAGAAATAAAGGGGTATTTCAACAATCTCCAAATATTTGGAAATTAAACAACACACTTCAGAATAGCCTATAGGTCAAAGAAGAAATCATAAAGAATTGGGAAATTATTTGAACTGAATAAAAACAAAAATAGAACAAAATCTGTGAGATGCAGCTTTAGAAATAGAGGAAAATTTATAGTGTTAAATGGTTATATTTTAGAAAAAAAGCTGCCCTGGCTGGTGTGGCTCAGTGGATTGAGTGCCGGCCTGCGAACCAAGGGGTTGCTGGTTTGATTCCCAGTCAGGGCACGTGCCTGGGCTGCAGGCCAGTTCCCTGCAGGGGACGCGTGAAAGGCAACCGTACATTGATGTTTCTCTCCCTCTCTCCTTCCCCTCTAAAGATAAATAAATAAAATCTTAAAAATAAATTAAAAAAAGAGAACATGATGGGGGACATCACTACAGATCATACTGACATTAAAAGGATAATGAGGGAATAGTGTGAGCAACTTTATGCCAAATTCAATAACTTAGATAAAACAAATTACTTAAAAGACAAACCACCTCACTCATTCAAGAAGAAACAGATAACCTACATTGCCTTATAGCTATTAAAGACATGGACTACATAGTTAAAACTCAACAAAGAAAACTGCAGCTTAGTTCCCACATGGCTTAGCTGGTGAATCCTACAAAAAATTTAAGGAATAGTACAGAACTTGGTACTATTCCTTACAGAAAATACAAGAGGAGGGAACAATTCCTAAGTCTTTTTTATGAGGTCTGCCTTACCCTGATACCAAAACAAAGGCATTTAATTAAAAAGGAAATTATAGGGTATTTTTAAATGGTCATCATCTTGTATAAGGTGATATAACAAGTAATATACAAATATTCTAGGATAGAATATTTATCCAATAATCTAAGTAGAAATATGAGTGTAATAGTGTATACACACACAGAAAGATGTACAAAGTGGAAATTTCATGTAATATTTACTTTATATTTTCCTCTGTATTGTCTGAATTTCTGATGAACATGAATCATTCTACAGTGAGAATAAAATTTATCTCCATTTTGAAAATGCAATACACATTCCCTTGCCAAGGGTCTGAAAGATATAAAGATCAAAGCCAAGGTCAAATGACTAAAGTGACGAAGTGAGACACCACCGCTCCCCTCGTCACTGGTCTCAAATCAACTCTCTGCTGTCAGTACCTGGGGGTACAAACAGACAGTTCTCCAGACCACCACGCACTTCTTCCACACCCACCTAGTTCCCTGCTAGTCCCAACTTTCCAATGCCCAGACCAATCCGCATTGGTGTGAGGAAACTTCATGTAAGTGACATGATCATAAAGGGTGATGTTAACCAAAAGCCTCGGCCTGGCACAAGTTCAAAGCAGTTTCCCTTTTGGTCGGTAGGCTCTTCCCCCGGGACACCTTTAGCTGTGTCTGAGTTTTCTCCATTCCCTGGACTCCTCCTGCCTGAGCTCTGGTTCTGACTTCAATTTAAAGCGTCCCTTCCTCATCCTATCTCACCAGCTGGGCAGGAAGACCGCCGAGCTCTGTGTACAGCGCTCTGCTGGCTGCCTTTCTTCTGGCTTCAGGCACTTGTTCTCTCCAACACCCATCTCGGGCCTCGAATTGTAATTTCCCAAGCCTGCCTAACCTGGCCGTTTCTGACGGGTGGCTCTCCTAACTCTCCTCCTGGGTTTGTCCTTGGCCTCTTGTATCTCTAAACCAAAGATGGAAAAGCAGTGAGCTGAAGCAGAATGCAGTTCACAGGTGTGTTTTATTTAGCTACACGGCTTGTTTAATTTTGTTACTGACATGAAAAACCAGGACATTTCAGATTGAATCCCTTGTATACCGTTGGTGGGAATATGAAGTGGCGCTGTCACAATGGTCCATTTGAACATTAAGGCAGTTCCTCAAATAATTAAAAACAGAATTACCGGATGATCCAGCAACTTCACTTCTGGGTACGCGCCCCAAAGAACTGAAAACAGAGACTCAGAGAGCTATTTGTACAACCGCACTCACGGCCGCATCATTCACAACCGCTAACAGGCAGGAGCAGTCCAAGTGTCCACTGACAGATGAATGCACATGCAAAATGAGGCAAATGCATACAGTATTGTTCAGTTTTAGAAAGGAAGGAAATTGTTGATGTGTACTACAACGTGGACGAAGCTGCAGAAAACTAAGTTCTAGGTTGCTCAGTTAAATAAGCCAGTCACAAAGGGATAAACACTGTGTGATTCCACTGATGTGAGACAGTTAGAGTAGTCAAAATCATACACAGAAAGTAGAACGGTGGCTGCCCAGGGCTGGGGGATGGAGGAATGGGGAGTTAGTGTTTAATGGGTACAGAGTTTCAGATTTGCAAGATGAACATTTCTGGAGACTGGTTACAAAAGTGAATGTACTTAGTGCCACTGACCCTACCACCTCACATCATTCTTGTATTGGTTTGGCTTCTTTAGTCATGTGAGTTTGCGGGTTTTGCCCTAAACCCAGAGCGTTAGCTTCTGTAGTACAGCCCTCCAATGTCAGCATCCAGCTAGGCAAGCTAAGGGTCTATTCTTTGGTGGAAGGGCCAACACCTTCACCCCTCAGCAACTGATGATAAACACCAGCGTGACTGGGAAGACCATCCCTAAAAAGCTCTACGCCACACCTTGTCCCAAACACACTCTGCCTTTCCTCCTTTCATCTCCATTTACGTAAATACTGTTCTTCCTCACTCCTCCACGAAGCCTTCTCTATAGATTCTAATTTGAGCGAGGGTCTTCCTTCTCTCATGTTCTATGGCATGCAGCATCTGAAGTGCTACCTATTGTGTATGTCTACATGCCGTCTACCCAGTCACACGCCATGACCCTCATTTACTCAACAAATATAAAGCAGCCACCCTGGGCAAACATCATTCTGGGCACTGAGGACAAAGTGATGTGCCAGAAAGACAAGGGCCCTGCCATTGTGAAGCTTACTTTCCAGGGGGCAAAGTAAGTAAATAAGTAAAACATTTCAGATATTAATAAACACTGTGGGGAAAAGGTGAAGCAGGGAGACGGGGAGTGGCTGTGTGGGGTGGAGGCTGCTTTGCAGACAGAGTGGTCACTGAGAGCTTTCGGAGGAAGTATATTGAGCTGAGATCTGAAAAATAAGAGGGAACCAACCACGAGGAGGCCGTTGGAAAGAGCACCGCAGCCAATGGGAACAGCAAGTTCAAAGACCTATTTTCAGGAATAGAAATAGCACATGTGGCTAAAGCATAGAAAGTGAGGAAATGCAGCAGCACGAGAGTACGAGATAAGACAAGACTTATGAAGAGGCTTAAATCCTACGTGATGACTTACTAGTGGGTGATCAACGGTTTATACCTTCTAATTTTTTCAGGGCAGGCACTCAATAAAGATTTGAGCATCACCACCATTTGCTTGTTTGAAAATACCCACAGCTACTTTCGATCCCAGTCATCTCCTTTTCACTGGTCGACTTTTCACTCCTTCAACGCTTCTTCCGCACGGTTATCTGGCACAGGGACTGCTCACCCCTTTAATGAAGGTAGGTTTGTCCTTTATGCCAAAGTTCCAGAGCATGATATCTCCCCCTTTGGAACCCACGGCCAGGGTGCTGGGGTGAGTTGGGTGCCATGCCATGGATGTGGCCCTCCTGTCAAAGGGGGCAGCCTTTTGGAATATCCGGTATGAAGCCAGAGAGTTCAAAAAGGACTGCTGGAGATCCTGACAAAGAGAGAAAATAACTGAGTTGAATTAAAACCCAAGTCCCAGGTAAACTGTCAATCTCTGCCTCCTCCGTAGATGAGCCCTAGGGCCCAGTCCTCCCACCAAAGGAAAACTAACTGCCTGTCTCTGCGCATGAATATATTTGCGATATAAATGAAATAATCTTGGAAAGCAAGAGGGCGGAGCACATTCCAGCCGGAATCTTTACAGCCTGACTTCTACCTGGCTGAGTGCCCAGTAGACCAGACCCCAAGGTGGGCAGTGATCTGACCACTCTGAAAACCCGGTGAACCAACTCAGCATCTACTTTGGGGGCATCCAGTTGTGTAAAAAGCACCACGGAAACCCTTAAGCACTTCGGCCAGGAAACGCCTCACCTGCTGTAGCGATGGCCAGGCAGTTCTGCCCAGCTTATGGTGATGGAGGGCCCTGACGATGCTCCTGCACCGTGGAGGGACCTGCAGGCTAGCCAACCCCTCCCGAAGGCAGCCGGAGTCAGATCTTCTGCTAGAACCTGCCAAGTAGAACAGACACATATTTTCTTCTCCAATTTCACCCAAGAAAGGTTCTTCTGCCAAAATTCCAGTAAGCCTTGTTGTTTCATTCGGCAGAGCCAATCTCTCCCATCACCTGTCCATGGTCTGCTCAGTCTCATCCAGCACAAGAAATAAACGATGAGCAGGGATTCAGTCCCTGCCCCCAGATAGGAATTCCAAAGTGAAACTAATACACTTCTGCAGGGTTCCTCAGCACTGAGCCAAAGAAACACACAAGAATAAAGCGTATGCAAAACTCTTGTCAATTTGAGTTGGAAAACTCATAAGGTTGGGTGACAATTTTAAAATCATACATAATGCAGAGTAAAAAAATAAAACACACAAACAAAAAGGTGTCTAGCACAGAAATGACCGTTTGGGGAAGAAGCACCTTTAAGTTCTACATTAACATAATGTGGAGGAGACAGTTGTTGGCCCCAAATCCAATCCGTTCTCCTGAAAACCAGTGAGACCAGAGCGTCTGACGTGACTCCAAACAGACTAGGCTACTGTGGGGGAGGTCGACCCGCTTAGACTCGGAATCCAGCCACTCTGGATTGCCAAGGTGTAATCTGAGGATCTGATCTCTAGGAATCCAGACTCTTGGAAGCCAATTCTTTCTTCTGGGGGTGGAGGGGGGACCCAAACACAAGCACTTCATAGACCACCCCTTTCCAGTCTTTTGAGTTCTTACAGCCCTAGGTTTGATCCCCCTTAAACCTCGGAGAAACGTGTTTTCTAAGGAAGGAAGGACGGGGAGGGCGCTCATGACTCAAACTGAGAACCTGCAGCTACACACGCCACCAGACAAGGTGGGTTTATTTTAAGCAGTCCTCCGCATCTGGCAATCTGGTACAAACAAGGAGTTTGAAGTCTGCCGTTTGGAAGTTTGGAATTCATCTGCCTCGTCCGGCCACGGGACGGAGGTTAAGCCCAAATTCTATGACGTCAAGGGACCTGCAGACAAAATGCACAGCCTGAGGCATCTGAAACTTTGGACGGCCTCACGAATTAGGAAACACCCATCCCCCACTCCAGCCTCCTGCACGAGAGCCCCTAACGACGGAATTATTAAAGCCGTAGGCGTAGGCAGTACCGGGGCCCTTCACACAGAGCTTCTTGGCCTCGTGCTCCAGCTCCCCCGGGTTTCTGCTCCTCTTGCTCCTGGGGTGCAAAGCCACCTCAAAGGTCTTCCGGGTTTCTGGGCGTTTCTTGGGAGCCATCGCGTCCTCCGTGCAAAGAGGTACTATACCGTAAACCGAGATTATGGAGGGAAGATAGGGAAGCCTCTGGGGAGAAAAAGGGCGGGGAGTCGGGCACTCGTCCAACTTCCCGCCAAACCGGCCAACTTCCCGCCAAACAGGCTCCTGGCTTCCAGACTAGTTTCTAGTTCCTGCTCCGCCCCTCTCTGAGGGGCCCCGCCTCTCCGGGGGACGGACGGGGCGCGCGCGGGGAGATGGGAAGTGTGAGCGCGGGGGAGATCTTGGGCTCCCTGGAGAAATGGGTTTGGCCTGCCCTACGTGCTAGCGCGTTCTAGTCCAGTCAGCCGAGTTGCCAAAAATAAAGATGGCCGCCAGTGCTAGGCCACCCTACTTGAAGCCTCTTCAGACGCTGCGCTGCCAGGCCTCTGCGGTCCCGAAGACCGTACACCAATCAAAGGGTCGGCTCCGCCTTCTCTGTCTTTTAATTGGTGGTCACGCCCGCTTGGGCTTTAGCGACGGCTGATCCTTACGCGAGGAAGGTGGCTTTGTAGACAGGTAGAGACTTCTGTGCGGTGGAGACTAGCTCTTCCTGCCCGCAAACTTGGCGATCTGTGTCCAGTATTCTTATCCCTCCAGCTCACTAGAATGTCAGCTTCTCTGAAAAGTGGTTGAGATTCGCCACTTTCCCCGAACCTACTGAGTATCCGCCTGGGGTAATGATGCGCTGGGGGGCCTGCGGGCCAACCCGGCTTAGAGTTTTTACGGCCTGACTTCAGCCAAACGCCAGGACAGTGAGCCTCCGAGGCGAGGCAGCGCTATTTTTCGGGCCCGAGAGGAGACAGTTCGGATGCACCCCACTTTCTGCGACGAGCCAGGCTGGAGCTGTGGTTAGTCGGGGACTGTTGGGCCTTTTCTCCTCCCGCCCCACCCCCACCCCCCGCTGAGTTTTGGTAGGGTGAGAGGAGACAAAAGTGCATGAACAGTCGAGCCTGCACTGAAAGACAGGGAGGGATGAAAGACATCTCAAAATATTATTCTTGGAAACAAATGAATGCTCCAGAGGAAAAATTCAAAGTGCTCTTTTGATGGAAAGATCGGCTCAGAGTGTTATAAATGGCAACCACCAAGGGGACAAGCTGGTTGGCATCTCCCCTGCTGGGGTGTAGCTGTGTTTTCAGAGCTGTGTTACAAAAGCGAGCTGTCCTTTAACCAAACCAGCCATTAATTTTACCTCAGCAGGAGGCTCATGTCTGGGGGATCCTGAAATAAAAGAAATGACCGGGCCCCTAGTTTACAACCTTTCAGAAGAAAAGAAAAAAAAAAAACTGGCAAAACAGGTCAAACAATTCAGGATAGAATACAAAAAAAGTTGGGTACTAAATTGTGGCACGCCAACTGAGACTTTAGAGATGCAATCAAAAAAGAAAGAAGTATTTGGGAAAGTCTCACAGGGAAATCGGAATTTCATGGAGTTGGCTGGGGGAGGGAGAAGAGCATCCTAGGTGGAGAAACTGCTTAATGAAAGTTAGCAATGGGTGTGGGTTACAAGAAAGAGAAAAGCAGTCCCTGGCATCTGGGAGCTGGCCTGGTACTATGGGGCAGGCCTTGGTGTTCTGTCCAAATGAACAATTTCACAAAACCAGACAAGGCTACTTTGTGACTGTGGTAGATCAACACAAAAATATGTTCCCTCATGTCTGAACACAGGCAATACTATGAACATTGGTCAAGCCACAAAAAATGGCCAAACATCTCCATCTTATTTTGGGCAGTATAAATGACTGCAGCTTCTTTGACAAGCACAGCTTGAACTTTGCTTTATTCCTCCTGCCCTACTGATAGGATTAATTGATACACAATCAGAATTAGCCCCATTTCCTGACAGCTTCCAATCCAGAACAAAGCCTTAACCCTGGCTAGTGTGGCTCAGTGGATTGAGTGTCAGCCTCCGAACCAAAGGGTTGCTTGTTTGATTCCTAGTCAGGGCACATGCCTGCATTGCAGGCCAGGTCCCCAGCAAGGGCATATGCAAGAGGTAACCACACACTGATGTTTCTCTCCCTCTCTTTCTCCCTCCCGTCTCCTCTCTCTAAAAGTTGATAAATAAAATTGTTTTTTTTTATAAGCCCCACTTCTTTGAATGCTTGCTTATCCAAATCACCAACACAAGCCAATCCTATAAATTCTTTCTGACACCTTAAACAGCTGTCCCATCATTCCCCATGGTATGTTTCCTCTGTTGCAATGAGCAGTAAACCCTAAATTCAACTGTGCAGGAGTGTCCCTGATGGTGTCTGGCATGGGAGCATTGACATTTATGAGTAGATTAGGAGACAGCCTGAAGAGGAAGAGGAGAAAACTGATCACACTGAGACTCCGTGCAGAGTAAGAAAGTCCAAATGAAGGGGGTAGTTGAATGGCAGGCAAAAGAACTCAAAGTTCATTCATTCTACTGACATTTATCATAAACCTATTCTGTTATGGCACTGTTTCAAAAAGAACACTGAAATGGAAAATGCCCTTTGCCCTCATGGAGTGTGCCTTTTAAAAATGAGTAAATCTACAACTGCTTTTTAAAATTTTTTTTATTTAATTATTTTTAGAGAAAGGGGAAGGGAAAGAGAGGGTGAGAAACACTGGAGAGAGAAACATCAATCGGCTTCCTCTCAAGCCCCAACCAGGACCAAACCTGCAACCTAAGCAGGTACCCTGATCAAGAATCAAAATTGCAACCTTTCGCTTTGCAAGACAGCTGCCAACTAACTGAGCCACAGTGGTCAGAGCTAAATCAACTTTTAATGGTGAATGGCACCAGATATTGGACCTCAGCCCTTGAGTTTTGACTAAGAAAGAATTCAGAGCCAAGCAAAAGTTTATTTAGAAAGTCACAGAGGTAGGAGAAATGAGCCATTTAAGAAGTGAGCCAGCTAGGCAGTGTGGGCTCAGGAAACAGGTTACAGAGGCGAAAGAAGAGCCCTTGGAGCTTAGTAGAAATAAAGGCAAAGAACACTCATCTAGGGGAAGCAGAGAAGGAAAGGTTTGGGTAATGCTCCAGAGAGAGCGCTCTGGGGAAAGAAGTGGGTGGGGAAATGTATGGGCTGCTCAGAGTGCTAGAGCCCTTGGTCTTTAGAGTTTTGTCTGCTTTCCAAAGGTGGGGATTTCAGGGGTGGTCTCAGGAGGATCTCAATAGGAAATTCATCAGCTTTCCATGTGTGTCCCTGCCAGGGTCATGGTCTCCGAGACTGACTGGTTGGCACCAGGGCAGTGGGTCATCGATGTCAGCCCTGGCATTACCTGGTCCTGCTGCTTTTCTGGGCCTGGAGTTGAAAGACGACTGAGGCCCAGATGTTATCTTTAGCTTGACCAGAACTCTGTCTCCTGGTGATCAGACCTGAGGCTTTGTTCTTAAGGTTATTTGATGTGAGTCAGAACCTCATTGTCCTGAGGGCTTCATCCGTAGGAGAGTGGTTGTGTAAGGGCTTGGATGGGAGTCCTATGAGGCTATTTTTCAGCCCCCTAGTTCCTTCTCTAAGGGGGGGTCTACTGCATAACTAGCAACATGCCAGGAGAGGAAAGGTCCCGCCTGAGCACCTGGGGCCTTCTGCCCTGGTGACCTTCCATACCTGGCCTGTCGGTCCTACTCTGCTCATGCCTGTCCCACTGCTTACTGTATATCACAACTGCCTTTGAGTGTGATGAGCTTAGTGGAAGAGCGAGCTCTGTGTTCTGGTGGGATGGAGGGTGGGGGCCAGAGGGAAAAGACGCTCTAACTCAGCCTGGAGCGGGATAAAGAAGGGACAGTGTGGAGCAAGTCTTCCCAGGGAAGGTGACACTTAAACTGAATCTTGAGAGACTAGGGGCGAGCAGCGGGGAGTAAGGAACGGAAAGGCAGGGAGGCAATAGCCACGATGGATTTGTGAGCAAAGGAAATGACTGCTTAATGCCAACTCTCCCGGAGTCCGCTTTTAGGATTGGGGAGTTTTCCCTGATGGGTCACACAAACTCTCGAGGCCAGCGGCAACCTGCCTCTCCTTCCAGGAAAGCACTTTGTTTCAGGTTGTGCTTTGGGGCGTTCTTACCCTGGGTTTTGCTTTGTTTTGCTGCAAAATAACTGCCCAGGGAGATGATGTCATCCAGATCCATCTGATGAACCCTCAGGTGCAGGGTGGATTAAAGCATTTAATACATTTTTTTTGATGCTGCTAATCTGATAATGAGGCTACGGGTGCAGCATTGCTCTGGTTTTGTGCCATTGAGAGGCCGCACTATGCGGCCCCGTTTATAGAGGTTTTGGTCCTACCTGTGACACTGCCTTTGACATACAGCTTCACCAGGCAGCTCATTCGAAAGTTGCTGGTGATAGCAAATCAAGGTCTCATGGTTGCACTGGAAGCTGGGCAGACCATGAGCATGACCCTAAATAATGCCAGTTTCTTTGATGTGCAAAACAATACGTGGCTTAGGTGTTTTCTGGAACCAATAACAACACAGTGGTGAGAGCATTGTCCTTAGACTAGGTGATCCTGGATTGATCATTTCACGTTTCTGTGCCTGAGTTTCCTCATCATAAAATCAAGCGGAAGGATGAGGAGGTCTCAGATCTCTTCCAGCTGCAACGAACTGCAGTCCTGTGACTTGCTGTTAAAGCAGCAGAGGCCAGGGACTGCTCTGAACTCTGGCCTCCCTGTGGGAAATTTCCATCTAGCAGGAACAGTTTTTCCTGGTGCGGGCTGATAGGTGACTCTGTTCTAATCCAGCTGTCTGTGGATCCAGATGCTCTGCTGGGTCTGCAGAACCGTCGGTAATCCACACTGACGGTGCGGGCCGGCTTCCTACCCACGGTAACTGCATCCAGCGGTGGCAGTCCTCGAGGACTCTGCGGAGCTTGCAGGGAACTGCAGTTGAAATTCCTCCTCAAGGACTGGAAACAGACCCAACACAGCATTCAGAGTCCTTGCTGCTTGGCATCTCCGGTACATATTTCGACGCCCAGAGGTAAATAAATTTGTAATAATGCGAAGTGGGAGCATGGCTCCCACCCTGTGGGAGTAGCATTTATTTTCAAAAATACAATTTGGGGTAGCTTTGGAAGTGTCAGACAGCTGTGTAAATACCAGAAAACCCCCCTCCAGTCTTTACTTTGGGGGACGAGGCACCATCCTCACACTAAATCAACATCCCGCCCTGAAACACCGCAGGTACCGGGTGCCAGGAAACTTCTCTGGGCAGCCAGATTTTCAGGGCCATTGCCAGAGTGCTGAAATAATATATGTGAAAGTGCTGTGCAAACTGTAAAGTGTCCTACAAATAGCAGTTGCTACATAATCTCCTTGCGGGACGTTGCCTGCTGATGAGGACTAATAAAGGCGGTGAAGAAGCCTTCACTGTTCTCAGGCGTTCTCACCAGGTAGCAGACCAGCCGAGGTCTGTTCCAGGACTGTGCAAATCCCAAGTGGCAGAAATGAAAATGGTTCTCTGTGTGTGACGGCCAAGCCCGGTCCCCATGAGTCACATGCTGGTGGGACCGGGAGAACGACATTTGCATTCTTTCACATTCCCCTCTTCCCACTCCCCTTTCCACTGCCCTGTTTGGCTCCTGTCCCTGCTATGACACGTTAACTCCAAAAGCCGGTGACAAAAAATTTGCCCACGGAACCCCAGCTAAGTTTGTCCCGGTAGAGGAAGGCAGTGAGCTGCCTGGGTAACTGTGGTTTTCCTTGGGGAAGCTAACAATCTCAGTACAACTCTACACACACCCTCCCCAACACTCGAAACTCCGAGAGGGCGTCCCCCCGGGCGCATCTACTGTACATTACGCTTTGTTCCCGACCATCCCTGTGTCATCAGTTCCCAGAATCTGAGAGTTTTGTTATAATTACAGGCAGTCTAGAAGTCCAAGCCGCATTTGTGTTGGCAGCATTGAGGCTGCTGATTTATTCCGCAAAGAGACACCTTTGTGAAACTGGGTGAAGAGAAACTGAAAATCAGCCTGCTTTTCAAGTTCAAGAAGTATTTTATGGCCTGGCTGGGTAGGTCAGTTGGTTAAAGTGTCCTCTGGCTACGCCAAGGTTGTGGGTTTGACCACCCGTCAGGGCACAGACCAGAATCAACCAGTGAGTGCATGGGTGAGTGGGACCACGAATCCATCTCTCTCTCTTCTCTTTCTAAAAACCAATACATCACATGTTTAAAAGCATGTTACTAGATTTCCAAGGCGAACAGCTGTAGCCCTCTCTAGCCCAGTGTGGTGGGTTGAATGGTAGTCCCTGAAAAGATATACCCACACCCTGCCCTCCAGAACTTGTGACTGTCTAGAAAAGGGATCTTTGCAGATGCAGTTAAGGATTTTAAGATGGGGAGCTCATTCTGGATTACCCATGTCGGCCCTAAATTCAGTGGCGAGTGTCCTCACGGGGGAGGGGGGGGCAGAAGGAGGTGAGACACGGTCACGGAGAGACGCACTCACAGGGAAGATGACGTGGACTCAGAGGCAGAGATGGGGATGACGCTGACGACAAGCCAGGGGCACCAACGATCGCCAGACTGCCAGGAGCCGCCAGAAGCAGGAAGGGCAAGAAAAGACTCTGCCCCAGAGCTGGGGGGTGAGTGTGGCCCTGCTAACACTTTGACTCGGGATTTCTGTGCTCCAGAACCATAAGAGAAGGAATTTCTGTTGCTTGAAGCCACCCAGTGAGCGGTGAGTTATTTTGACAGCTCCAGGCAACTAATAAACCCATCTTTGCCATGGGTGCTCAGCACCACCGAGTAGGAAAATCTCTCAGTGGTGTTGGGGTCAGAGGGCCCTCCCGTTCCCACTTCCTGGTTGTGTTTTTGAGCCAATCTTAGCACCTCTCTGAGTCCGTTGCCTCCTTAGGAAGAAGAAGCCCTGCTGGGTTCAGGTGGCCAAGAGCTCAGCAGAATGCCTGTGCACTGCAGACTTCACACACACACTAGGAGCTGCCCCCTCGCACCCGCGGGCTGCCTCCCCTCAGGCACAGAGCTCCGGTCTGTGTTCCTTAGGAGGTGGAATTGCATGGTTTTGGTGCCTCGCCCCCGCCCCGGCCCTGGGTCTCGGAGCTCATCCATGACGACCAGGACAGCGCCTGGCTGCTGCCTTCCTGACACATCCGTGCGGCCACCTCCCCCGTGTCTCAAACCCAATGTGTCCAAGAGCGAAGTCTTGATCTCCCTTTCTTCTTCTGCCACTTCACATTCCCCTCATCTCAGTAAATGGCTCTTCAATCTAAAAAACAGGGTCATTTTTACTTCATTTGTTTTCATTTTATTATTTTTTAAAAGATTTTATTTATTTATTTATCTTTAGAGGGGAAGGGAAGGAGAGAGGGAGAGAAACATCAATGTATGGTTGCCTCTTGTGTGTCCCCTGCTGGGAACTGGCCTGCAACCCAGGCATGTGCCCTGACTGGGAATCGAACCGTGGTTGCTTGGTTCTCAGGCCTGTGCTCAACCCACCGAGTCACACCAGCCAGGTATTTTTATTTTTTAACTTCTCATTTTGAAATCATCTCAGACTTACAAAGAGTTGCAAAAAGTTCCAGAGAATTTCAATATTCTCTTCCCTAATTCCACACACGTAACATACACAACCATAAGGCAATTATCAAGATGAGAAAATTAGCACCAATAACACTACCATGTAATCTACAAACTATCCAAATTTTGCCAAGTGCCCATTAATGTTTTACTCTGGTCTAGGCTGGAATCATTTTGAAATGTTTCTCCCCCTTACCATCCACACTTAACCCATCAACAAGCTCTATTGATTTCCCCAATAACTTCTTCCATCCACGCTGAGTACCTCTACAGCTGCCACTGTAGAAAATGCCACCCCGGCCTTGCCCCTGGACACCTGTAGCAACCTCCTAAACAGTCTCCCTCTAATCCAGGGGTCAGCATAGTTTTCAGTAAAGGGCCCGAGAGTAAACATTTCAGGCTTTGCGAGCCATATAATCTGCTGCAACTACTCATCTCTGCCATTGTAGAAAAGCAGCCATCGATTTCTGTAAATAAAATAAGCATGACAGTGTTCCAATAAAACTTTATTTGCAGACAGTGACATTTGATTTCCTATAACCTTCACGTATCACAAAGTATTCTTCTTCTTTTGCTTTTTTTTCAATGGTTTAAACAATGTAAAAGCCATCCTTCGCTTGCAGGCGGTCCAAGCCACGATTGGTGGATCCCCTGGTCTAACCCACTCCTTGCACAACATCCAGAACACAGTCAGGGCTCTCTTCTGCTTCAATTCCGCACTCAGAACAAAACAAAGCCCGCAGTGTCTGGGTGCTGCGCGTCCCTCTTGCCTCACCCTGGACCGCTCACTCTCTCACCACGCCCTACCCACTTTACCCTTCTTTTTCAGAAGGTCAAGTCCCCATTTCAGGGCCTTTGCACACAACAGGCGTACCTAGAATTCTCTTTTAGGTTCCCTTTTCACCTGCATAACTTCCACTTGTCTTTTGGGTTTTGGAAAAGCTTAAACTTCCTAGAGAGGTCTTCTGTGATCCACCTCCATTGAAATTATGCTCTCCCATTATTCTCTCAGAGTACTATGTCCTTTTAATTTGTTGTTTCCCTTAAAATACTTATCGAGTGGGTAATTATGCATCTGGGCCTTCATTTGATTTTAGTGGAAAACTCCGTGAAGACGGGGACCATGTCGCTTTGTTTGCATTGTGGACCGTGCACCTAGGTTGGTGTCTGGCAAGGCGGGAGTTCCCTGAAAGTCGGCTAAAGGAGTGGATTCTCACATTACAAAAATCTCTTTTACCAATTCTAGACCTCTCCCTAGAGAAAATCACTTAAATAAGTTTGGCGAATATTCTCTCTGAATAGTTTGTGTGTGGTACACTTTGCTTTTTTTGTTCAACAGTGTCTTAGAGACCTTCAGTGAAGAGCACATCTCCAGCTACCTTGTGTTCTAGGTGCTGCAGAATAATCCAAAGCATGAATGGACTTCAGGTTACTTAACCATTTCCCCCGATGGACTGTTGTTTCTGGTTTTCCCTTATTGCAGACAATACTCTACACAAACACCTGTGTGTGTGTTTATGTCCTTGCACGCATGTTTGTCTAGGGTAGACACCAAAAAAGTGGGACTGCTGGGCCATAGGCTGACACCTTTAGGGCTCGGCACAGCCGTACTCCCGCCTGGAATGCCTTTCCACTTGACTTATCGCTGCTCGTCAAGACCGATCAGTCTCTTCTGCCTCTCCTTTCCCATAGTGCTTCATGTCCACATTGAATCATTATTACACACTTAGGGCTCTGCCTTATTTATCTCTGCATTCCCAACACCCAAGCACTGGGCTGAGCATAGAGCAAAAATTCAAATGTTTTCTTGATTGGATGAATGAATGAATGAATAAATAAATAAACAAACAGCAAACAAGTGAAGGCACTGTGGTTAGGACATTCCGAATACTCAAGGTGAGTGAGTCCCTGAATGCTGTGAACCTGGGCTTTAGACCAATTTGCCACCTGGTGTCCCGAGCCAAACCACCTCTCTAGGTTTCTCTCTGTCCTGCTTTCTGACCTTGGGCATCTCATCTTGAACTCTGTTCAAGTTGGGTGTTGCACTGACAGAGCAGTGTGCGTGTGCAGGGGCTCCGACTGTAGAGCAGAGAAATCTGAGCCCTGGGGGCAGCCCTAGGAGGGGACTGCCGTTCCCAGGGCAGCTCTGTCTCCTGTTTCCCCCTTTGAAGTAGCTCAGTGTGCTCTGGGGTTTGGTTCCTTTTTCCCCTATGGTACCTTAGGGGCAATTAAGATCAGCTGCAACGTTTCTGCTTGCTGCTTCCAGATTGGACCCAAGGGAAGCCAGCTGTTTTATACCTGGCACCTACTCCTTGTGGTCTGTTTTCTGAGTCTCTCTGTGACCTGACTTCCCCAGATCCTTGGGCCTGGCTTGCAGCCTTTGTTTTTAATGGGGTTTTAATAGGTGGCTCCTGTAATTAATTTCATTCTTGTATTTTCACACTCTCCGTCCGGGTGCCTGAAGGCCCCCCAGGCACTGGGTGGGATGCTAACAGATTTTAAATAGTACTAAACGCCGCGCCTGTCATTAAGCACCGCCCCCGCTCCTCTCACTTGCAGTTGTTTTACAATAGTTAATTAGCCGGCGCACATGGCCCATTTGGGAGGTCAGTCCGGTCACCTGTCCTGTTTTATAGAGGTAGAGACAGAGATATGGAGAAAAGGGACTTGTCCAAGCCCCAACAGAGAGTGGGTGTTGAAACTCGTTTCAGAAGCACATCCTGCTGGGTACACACCTTCGTGGGAGCCAAGGCATGGACCCACTACTCAGGTACCATTTGCCAGGCGGCTGGAGGCCTCCGCCCAGAAGGTGGCGTGTCATGCATGCCTCACAGGCACCTTGGGGAGGCAGTTTCACCATCCCACGGGGACCACGGAGCGAATCCGCCCTCGGTGGCTAAAATTACCACCTGAAATTAACCCCATTCATTCTCTTCAGGCCTTTTCCATTTTATGAGCGAGCAGATTTATCTGCATGAAGAACGCGTCAGTGATTCCTCCCGTAGAAACATAATTTACTATTTTTAAAGATACCATTTTAAAATCCGCTTACACGTACTCACACTCCTTTGGGAATGTGTGTGTTGGGGGGGTGGGGGCGTGCTGTGCTGGGCGGGTAGGAAGAGTACGTGCTGCGGAGAGAACAGCTTGACCCTGGGCTTCCCAGAGCACCGGGCCATCCCCCTGGGGGCGCACTGCTCCGAGCGCCCCTGGGACTCTCCAACCCCAAGCGAATTTGCCTGGTCTGGGTCTTTGGAGCGACCCGGGCGTCCGACCCAGCGGGCCTGAGCCTGCTCTCGCTTGCCAGGTGGAGGGCATGACCTCCGGGTCACCAGCTCAGCAGCGAGCAGGAGAGGAGGGGAGGCGGAGCAGGTGGCGATTAGGTCAGCTTCGGAACATTCTCGGACCGCTCCAGTAGATATAAATAACACGGCAGTCTTCGAAAAATGCCGGGGTAGGGTAAGGGGTGAGGAAGAAGGGATTTATTTAGGGTCGGGTAGCTTCTTGGCGATCTGAAAAAATCCACCAAAGTCGGTGACTGACAAAAGGTGGAGGAGCGAAGGCGTTTAAGAATGAACAGTGGCACAAAATCTGGGAATAAGAACGCGGAGGGGGAGGAGCACATGCTTTTTTGCCCCACCCCCACCGCGTGTCTGTCCCAGGCCTCAGAATGCGCCTCCGATTGGCAGGCAGGGCTGTGCTTTGAAAGGGCACAGCTTTGGAGTCCTGGCCCTGCCCCACTACCGATTTCGCTCTAGCCGCTGAAGGTACCTGACCCTCAGTTTCTGCGTCTGTACAGTGGAAATCCTAGTGCTTACAAGGGGATGGTTGTGAGCCTCGCCGGAGCTAACGTCTAAGAAATCTGTGATCTGCAAAAAAAAAGTAAGGCAGTGTAGCCCCCCAGGCCTCCCTCCAAAGGCCGTCCGTGCGGGCCGATCCCTTCCCGCTTCCACAGGTCTCACAGACTCTGCAAAAGCAGGGGAGGGGCAACGCTGAAATCCGACTCCCTGCAGCGGCTCGGCGCCACCCAGGAGAGTCGCCCCTGGCGCTTCTCGCGCGCGAGCCGCGACCCACTGCCAGCGCCCCAGCAGCCGCCGGTCACCACGATGCCTGCAGCCCCTGCGCCCGCCGTTGGACTGTGGGGTTGGGGCCGTCGCGGCGAGGAGAGGGCGGGGCCGGGGGCTGGGCTTCCCGGGGGAGGGCAGGCGCGGCTCCGGGAGGCGGCGGCCGGGGACCCGAAACGCCAGGACTCGGGCTCGAGCGTGGCCCGACCCCCTCACCGAGGCGCGCAGGAGGTTGCGGTGAGTACTGCCAGAAGGGGACCGTGGGGAGGCGGCGGCAGGAGCGCCGGCTCGAGCCCTCCCACTCTTGCGTCTCACTCTCGAAGTTTGCAATGGGACCGACTTCTGCCCGGGAGCCCCCCACCACCCCATTCTGTGCGAGGATGGAAAGAGCTGCGGCGGGACCGAGGGGGGGGGGCCTCGTCTGCGGCGTCATGCACCCTGCATTTTCCCTGGCTGGCCGAGGGGAGGGGGTCGTCGGGCCATACCATCTCCTGGGGCTTCTTAATGGCCCCAGATCACCCTGGGGCTCTAGAAAGGGGAGCCTTCGCTCCCCGGCGACCCTCTGCCCTTTGCAAAGAGCTCCAATTCGTGGGGCTACTGCCCGAGCCACCATCTGGAGTCCACGGCCGGACCCCCCTCCCCTCAGGGGTGATCGGCCAGCCCCACCCGCGCCAAGGCCCAGTTCAACAAGTTTTGCCAAGAAGTCCTAGAACCTCCATTTCTAGGCCTGGCCAGGCAGCTCCGCATGGGCTCCGTGGGCTCCGAGTTGTGCAGCGCCCTGCGGGCAACAGGGACCGGTCAAAGGGCGCCGTCCAGAGAGTTGAGACTAGAGCCCGGCAGCCCCTGGGCTGGGAAGTTTGGTGTGGAAGCTCGGGGTTTGGAATGCGTCATCGGGGAGCAGGCACCTCGGCCGGCAGGTCAGGTTTCCAAAAGTGCCCCTTTGTTATGCCCCTCCCTGGCCTTGCCTCCTCCCCTTTCCCTGCGCCACCCCTCCCCCAACCTCCCGGGCCACCCACTCCAGGCTCTGTAGCGTAGGTGTCCCTCTTTGGACCAGTCTACTGCCCCCTCGCGTGCCTTCAAATCCTAGGGCTGCCGTCCTACCCAGAGCGGCTGGAAGAGGCCCTTGGGAGCAGCCTGTGACTCAGGACAGGGTGGATGGGCAGGATGGAATGGCAGTGCCCCCTCCCAAGGGCTTGCTCTCAGCTTCTGGGAGGGGTGGGGACTGGTCTGGGCATCGGCCACCTATCCGCCTCAGGTAGGGAGTGTGGGTTCTTCCCTCAACCCCAGGATTCCCTACCTTGGCCCAGGCAGATATGAGGAGACCCTGCCAAACCCTAGAGGACTTCTCTGGGCCCAGTAGGTGCTGAATCCCTGTGCTAGGAAGCTTTCTTTATCTGCTTTCTGAGCCCTCGCCTGCGGCCTGGGTTCCGGGGACCCATTTGGGTCTGTGCTGAGGTCAGGAGGTACCGCGTGTTGGCCTACCCCTACAGCTAGATCCAGCCTGTGCTGTGGGGCCTGGCTGTGCCTGGGGCTCCAGCTCGTGTTTGCTCTGGGAGGCCAGAGGGAGCAGCGCCAGCCCTGCACACACAGCTTGCTCTGTTCTGGGGCCAGAGAGAGGGAATGGGTGGGGGGCGGCTCTCCCGGGAGCTGGGAGCACAGAGGCTGGAGCAGGCAGGGCCCTGGGCCCCTGGGTGTCCGACTGGGGCAGCACACCGAGGGCTTGTGACTTAGAGCTGCAGCTTGCTTCTCTGGTTGGCAAGTCCTCTCTGGGCAGATGGGACAGCCTCAGGAGGAAGCAAGGTGACACACGGAGGACCTGGTGGGGGCTGCTCTTCTCTTTGTGCAGCACCTCTGTCTCAGGCCTGAGCTCGCCTGTGGGCTTTGGGGTGGAAGCCCACTTGGGCCAGCCAGCCTTTCTCACAGCCGCTGTGGCCAGTGGGTTTCCTGGTCTTCGGTGGGATGGTGCGTTTGTTTTCTTCATTCATCTGCCAACTCCAGCGCCCAGAGGAACCCAAATTGGACCCTCCGAAAGTCTGTGTCAATGACTGCAGGGAGATCCTGTCCTGTCAGTCACAACCCAGTGGGGTTTATCCCCTGACCGAGGGGTCAGAGTAGCTGCGGGAATGGGGATGGCATATGAGGCTGTGTGTGACTGTGCAGAAGATGCCTCCGTGTGAGTTTGGAAGAATGGGCGGGGGTTCACCAGTTCGGAGGGGAGCACAGTGACGAAGCCCTGCTTTGGGGGCAGCAGGCCCATTCTGTCCTCCTTGGGCCTGGCGGTGTCCTCTGGGCTTGCTCAGAAGTGGAAGCGATCTCCTAAGGGGCTTGAGTCAGTGGCCTGTAGTCTCGGGCAGCCGGGGCCCTCCCTGCTCAGAGGCAGGATGGGAGTGACCATGTGCCACTGTGTCCTCCAGCCCCTGGGGTGGTGGCTGTGGGTTTGGAACCTGCCTTGCCCTCTGGAGAATACTCATAACTGGCCAGTCACTTGTGTGACTCCCTCATGCTGCCCCGGACTCTGGGCTTTGCGAGGGCGTGGCTGAGTTGCTTGTTACCCACAGAGCCCCGTGGGACCTCGGATGCCGTGGAGTAGGGTGTGTGTCAGTCCCCTCAGGCTGCTGTTTGTTCATTGCTTGGGGTGAGAGTTACCCTGGCACAGGGGCAGACCAGGAGGCAGGATTTCCATCTTAGGAGGGAGCTGGGGCTCCATTAGGAGGGGACAGTGAAATGCACTTGCTCATGTTTCTTGGCTGTTAGTCCTTTCCAGCACAGGGAGCTACTGGAGTATGAGGGTGTGGCTGGGTACCCTCTGACTTGGCCTGGTCTGGAAAAGGGTCGCCTTGTTGCTCAAAGAAAGGCAGCAAGGCCCCAGCTTGGGAAGGCGTCCTCTTCTCTCATCCGCAGTCAGGGGAGTGGGGCCCTCTGCCCACCGCCCACCCCCGCCTGCCATCTAATCCCCAGCCGGATCGTGTGACCTGCCTGGCATTCTCCTGGCTGGAATCTGGCGCTTCTGACAGCAGTTGCTATATTGGGGGAGCTGGGCACCGCCCTGGACGTGTTAGGTCCCCGCCCTCACCCCCTGCTTTGCTCTCATTAGCTTCACAGCAGAGTCACAGTGGCATCTTTGAGCGGTGGACAGCCACGTCCCTGAAGCGATCTCTAGGCTCCAGGTACATAGGGTGAGGTGCGGGGGAAGGGCAGGCCCAGGGCGAGAGAAGGAGCTTTGAAACTGCCATCCTTGCCCCTATCCCGGCCCTTCCTGGGGGTCTCCAGAACCCTGCCTGCTAAATCCTAGCTGCAGTGGCTCCTTGAGTGGTGGGATGGCAGTGGGAGCAAAGCCCGGGGTCTTTTCCTATCCACAAGAGCATACGTCCAGCTTCTCTGCTTATCTCTGCACTCCACAGCCCCAATCCGCCACCATTCCGTGCTGCGGGGACACCATGGCTCCAGAGGAAGATGCTGGAGGGGAGGCCCTAGAGGGCAGTTTCTGGGAGGTGAGCAGCAGGGTCCCTGGTTTGGGGGTGGCACTGAAATGCCCCCGTCCCCCAGGCCCAGCCACCCATCCAAGGGAGTTGGCTAGCTGCCAGCGCGGCCCTTGAATGGGCTTCTCCCTGGCCACACTGCCCTTTCCATGTATGCCCCAGGCTGGCAACTACAAGCGGACGGTGCAGCGGGTGGAAGACGGGCATCGGCTGTGTGGGGACCTGGTCAGCTGCTTCCAGGAGCGCGCTCGCATCGAGAAGGCCTATGCCCAGCAGCTGGCCGACTGGGCCCGAAAGTGGAGGGGCGCCGTGGAGAAGGGTGAGCCAGTATTTGGGCCTAGCAGGCAGTGGAGGGCCACCAGTGTGGGGAGATCAGGTAGGGTGGCTTCTGTCTGCACCTCTCGTGGGAAGGTCTGCCCTCCCCTCAAAGGGAAAAATCCTCCTGGTAATTCTCATGGTAGTGCTGTTTGAGTTTGCAAAGCATGGTCCTGAGTTATTTTGAGGTTTCTATCAATGGTATGATGGAGACAGTTTCCTAGAGGACAGTGCGGAAGTTTAGAGACGCTAAGTGACTTGCCTGAAGGCACACAGCTAGGAAGAACTTAAGCTTGAGCCAGTCCTTCTGATTTGGGATCTTTCCACCTTAACAAGCTGCCTTCCTTGGGGACAGACACTGGTTCGACTTTGAGGCAAGAGTGTAGTGATTTATGCCACAGACCGGGGCTGGAATCTCAGTTCCCTTGTAGTTGTAATGCTTTGGACAATTAATCTCACTTCTCTGGGTCACCATCTTTTCTCTTGTTAAATGCTGATCACGACACTGTCTTTATGGTGGTGGATGAGGCAAGGATTCGGTGCGATCTGGTCAGTCTAGGCACAGAGGAGGTGTTCAGTCAGCAACAGCTGACACCGTTGTTCATCTTCGTGTCCCTGCTTCGTGCCTGGCCCCAGAACAGCACCCAGAGAGAAGGGATGGGCTTGTTTCTGGTGGCATCCCAGGCCTGGCCCAAGTCCCATCCCTCCCTGCAGGTCCCCAATATGGCACACTGGAGAAGGCCTGGCATGCCTTCTTCACCTCGGCCGAGCGGCTGAGCGCGCTGCACCTGGAGATTCGGGAGAAGCTTCACGGGCAGGACAGTGAGCGGGTGCGTGCCTGGCAGCGGGGGGCTTTCCACCGGCCAGTGCTGGGTGGCTTCCGAGAGAGCCGGGCTGCTGAGGACAGCTTCCGCAAGGCCCAGAAGCCCTGGCTAAAGAGGCTGAAGGAGGTGAGCCTGAGGGGGGTGGGGCGGATGGGCATCAGAGGCACGCCCCTTCCTTAAGTCCACGGGCCTGGCTTGGGGAGCAGGGTCCAGAGTTGTCTTTGTGTGTCCCAGGTTGAGGCTTCCAAGAAGAGCTACCACGGAGCCCGAAAAGACGAGAAGACAGCCCAGACTCGGGAGAGCCACGCGAAAGCAGACAGTGCGGTCTCCCAGGAACAGCTGCGTAAGCTACAGGAGCGGGCGGACCGCTGCACCAAGGAGGCTGAGAAGGTACCGGCCAAGGCAGCAGCTGGCCCAGTTCTGATTCCTGAACGCCTTTCCCAGCCCCCAGCACCCTTCCTGCTCTCATCCTCACCTGCCACCCTCTCTCCAGATTACCACTTAAAGGAGGAAGCTGAGAAAAGATGATGCTTTACCCAGAGAAAAAAAAAGTACAAGTCCAGGCATTAGGAAGATTTAGTGGCTGAGCCCTTCCAAGCTCTTCCTTTCCCACCTGGGACCACTTCTCATGTTGTTTGCTCTGCCAGAGTGCCCTGTCCTCCAGCCCTGCATATCCAAATCCTCCCATCCTCCGAGGTGCTGCTGTTTCCACTGCCTCCAGGAAGCCTTTTCTGATTTCTCCCACCCCCACCCGAATGAGAAGTCGTCTCTCTCTCCACTCTCCATCTCTCCTTACTCTCGCTTTTAGCCTCCCCTTGCCAGACTCCTAAAGCTGCTGTGCTCAAATGTCACCTCTCTTGTTAGGCTGCTGGGATTCTAGGGATGGCAAACAGGTCTTGTGACTGGTTGCCCCTGGTGCCTAGCCCCGGGTCCAGCCCATGGCAGGCACTCAGTAAACACTAGCGCAGTGTTGATCGGAAGGTGTCACGCTGATTGGGTCCCCTCCTCTCCCACCCAGATGAAAACCCAGTACGAGCAGACGCTAGCAGAGCTGCATCGCTACACCCCACGCTACATGGAAGACATGGAGCAGGCCTTCGAGACCTGCCAGGCCGCTGAGCGCCAGCGGCTTCTCTTCTTCAAAGATATGCTGCTCACCCTACACCAGCACCTCGACCTCTCCAGCAATGAGAGGTGTGGCCCGCGGGGTGGGCGTGGAGACCTGGAGTAACGCAGGGTCTCTCCCATCTCCCCTGCGCTCTGGCTGGGCTGAATGCGCTTGGGGGCTGTGGACGCCCAGGGCTTCCTAGTTTGAGGGTTGTGCCTCGGGCCACAGGTTCCACGAGCTCCACAGAGACCTGCATCAGGGTATCGAGGCAGCCAGTGATGAGGAGGACCTGCGCTGGTGGCGCAGCACCCATGGGCCGGGCATGGCCATGAACTGGCCACAGTTTGAGGTACATGTTCCAGGTGGCGCTGGGAGGTGGGGTGTGCTCCCACTGGGCTCACTGTGGACCTCAGGAAGGAGGCTAGGGCTGGGATAAAGTAGGCGAAGGCGGTTTGGCGGCCCACCACAGCCTGCAGCCCAGCCTGACCGTAAGCACTGTCCCCACAGGAGTGGTCCCTGGATACACAGAGGACAATCAGCCGGAAGGAAAAGGGTGGCCGGACTCCTGATGAGGTTACTCTGACCAGCATTGTGCCCACAAGAGATGGCGCTGTGCCCTCACCTCAATCCCCCGGGTCCCCAGGGTGAGAGTCAGGCGCCTGGCTGTGCAGCTCTGGCCCCTGCCCTGCCCCCCCTCCTTTCCTTCATTCTCTTTACACCCGCAGTGGGTTGAAAATGGGTACCAGGGCCCTTAGGACTTACTTAGTGGCTGTAATGCCAGTTTTCATGGTGGTTTAGATTTGCCAGGTGTTTCCCATGTTCCCTCTTATCAGGGATTCACATCGGCCATGTGGCAGGAAGAGCACCTGAGCTCACAGGCATGGGTGGCAGAGTTCAGACTGGACGCTTTTGGTTCTTCTCGTCTGCCTCTCCCAGGGTTTCTTCAGGGACCAGCCCTTGGCCGTGGGTCCTAGGCTCTATGGATCAAGGTGTTCCTTGTGTCCTGAGCCTGTCCCTCTTCCGTGTCCCCTCTCCAGCGGTGGGCAGGATGAGGAGTGGTCAGATGAGGAGAGTCCCCGGAAGGCTGCCACTGGGGTGCGGGTGCGGGCACTCTATGACTATGCTGGCCAGGAGGCTGATGAGCTGAGCTTCCGAGCAGGTACCCTGGGACCCCATTCCTGTTCCTTTCCGGGCTTCAGCCTCCCCTCCCCCTTTTGCTATCCTGAATAGGGGTGTGGTGGAAAAGGGAAGCCAGACACTTTTTTCTTGAGGGCCCAGTTCTCTGGGTCCAGTCTGCAGGTGTCAGACTGCCTGCTCTGAGCCCTTACCTACCTCTCAAAACCACCATCTGGGGCCTGACTGCTACCTTCAGGGTCTGGGGTGGGTGGCTTGCTGACTTTGACCTCCCTCTCTTCCCCTCCTGCCCACTCCTCAGTCCTTGACCTAATTGAAGGAATGGGGCTAGGCCAAGGCAATTGGCAATGACTAACCTTTCTTCCCCCAGGAGAGGAGCTGCTGAAGATGAGCGAGGAGGATGAGCAGGGCTGGTGCCAGGGCCAGCTGCAGAGCGGCCGCATCGGCCTGTATCCTGCCAATTACGTGGAGTGTGTGGGGGCCTGACTGCCCTGACGGCCCTTCTGCAAGGTTTCTCCACCCTAAGAAGAGCCCAGCTTCTCCTGGATGGCTGGACTGAGGGCTCTGAATCATTGTGCCCCTGCTGTCCCTCTGTCCCTTGAGGAGGGAGGAAGTCTTAGGGAGCCAGGGAGGGGAGGGGCTGTGTCTAGGAAGGGAAGGGCCGGAGGAGTATAAGCTGAGGGCGAGATGGGGAGGTCAGGTGACAGGAGGGTTCAGACCTCCCCAGGAGTGCTTGGTTCTCCCCAGGAGCCGTGGACCTAGTTTCTGGCCCCTGTGTTTTGGGGCTCCTGGGGTGGGCTTGGGGTGAGTGTAGTTCTGGGCTAGCAACACTCTTTTGTGGCTTGTTAGTGTGTATTAAACTTGAAAAATAAAAGCATCGTCAGGTTTGTGTGCGTCTTTTTTGATACTCCATCCTTGTCTTCAGAGGGCATTGGGAGAGGGGCACTGAGAGGAGATCCGCGGGCCTTGAGTACGTGTTATGGGGGCGGGGGTTGGGCAGAGGTTGCCAGGTGATACCTGCTCTGAGACTTCGGGACCCTGGTCTGGGGTGGAAGGGACTGGAGATCTGGCTTGGTGTGAGGCGGCCAAAGCTGGAGACTGGGTGCTCAGTTCAGAGCTGGGCCCAGCCCATCTATCTTCCCGATCATGTCGGTAGGATCCTGAGTGCTCGGTAGGACTGTTAATCGTCACCCGTCAGTCGTGAGCGGGCCTCGCAGCCCACGCCTCCTGGGAGGTGGCTCCACCTTCCGGGGGCAGCGCTCCTGCGCGACTCGGCTCGATTGGAAACTGGCGCAGCCCAGGCTGCGGATTGGCCGCGGCGTGGCGCGGCTTGGGTTCCGGCGACTATTGTGGAGGTGGGGCTGTGACGTTTCTGCGTCCGTTCCACCGGCTGCTCATTGGTCCAGCTCAGGACAAGTCGCCCCACCCCTCGGCAGGCCGGGGCGCGGCTGTGGCCGGCCTGCGTACTCGCCTTCCGGGCCGCGGATTGGCTTGAGACGGGTCGCGTCGGTCGCGCTGGTATCTGGGAAGGAGAGAAAATGGCGTCTGAGCCGAGCAAGACGGAAATCCAGACCTGTTTCAAGAGGCTTCGCGCTATTCCGACCAATAAGGTGCGTGAGCGGGAGGTACGCGGGGTTTGGCGCCAACCGGGAGAGACCCTCCGGGCTCCTGTAGGGCCGAGGGAGGGAGAAGGGCGGACGTGGGTTGTTTTCCTGGGGTGTCAGTGCCCGGCCTCCACTCGGGGCCCCTGATCATTCTCCCATTGCCTCTTCCCCGCAGGCCTGTTTCGACTGTGGCGCTAAGAATCCGAGCTGGGCAAGCATCACGTATGGTGTTTTCTTGTGCATAGACTGTTCTGGGGTGCACCGCTCCCTGGGTGTTCATCTCAGCTTTATCAGGTGGGGCTCCTCGCGGCTGCTGTTTCGACCAGGCTAGGGTTTTGTCCTGGTCAGGGCGGAGTGGCGACTTGGGTTGCTCTTAATTCAGTGTTCGGAACCTCCCAGCTAGGGGTCCGGTATCCTCCCACCGGAGAGAACCGCCTGTGTGGACGGACCCCTGGCCATGTAGACAGCTCGTCTCCGCGTCTGGGTCAAAACTCCCTTCTTTCTTAGCGGTCAGACTTGGCTCTCCCAGCATTAGTTTTGAAGAAAAGTTAGCTGCCTTGACGTTGTTCCTGACATATTTTATTGGTCGAGTATGTCTGAAGTGACCCTGTGGCCGTCCTCAAGGGGAAAGACAAATCCAAGCTTACGAGCCTGAGATTTTGATCTCCTTTCGGATCTGGAAAATAATTAGCACCCATTTGACCACGTGAATGGAGAGCAAAGCTTTCGTGGACAGGGTAGAGGGGAGGAAGTAGGGTGGTGGCTGATTAGTGTTTCCTGGGCGCCTATAGCGCCCAAGGCCAAATGACAAGTGTGGGTCTGTCGGGGAAGCGTCTCCTGGTGGGTGACACGCAGCCCTTTCACACAGGTCCACAGAGTTGGATTCCAACTGGAGCTGGTTCCAGCTGAGGTGTATGCAGGTCGGCGGGAATGCCAATGCGGTAAAGCTCCTCATATCCTCCCCACCCTCATCGGCTGCCTGAGTACCAGCTTGACCAGGACCTCCTAGGAGGCCCCCTCAGCTTCTCTGGCCTATTGCAACACTGTACACTGTTCTTTAAACTTGGGTATTGGCCAGTGTTCTTCTCAGAGGGCCCTTGGATTAAAACGAAATCGGCCAGATGTTCTTGGGGAAAGGCCAAGGGAGTTAGGGCTTCCACAGCCATCCAGGCCTTGGCCTGGGTGGGTGAAGTATGGGCAGCACGGGCGTGGGCTGCGTGCTCAGGTAGGGCCAAGTGAGGGCCAGACTTCACTCAGTCATCTCAGAGGATGGGAGACTGTGTTTTCTTCAGGAATTTCTGAGTACCTTTCCCTCTATGAAAAAGTACTGGCGTAAATAGAATATATTATCCTGTGCAAATAGTACGTGGGCTGTTACAAGGGCCGCCTTTTTTGGCTCTGGGGAGAATCACCTGTAGCATGCTGCCCTCCCTTCTTACTCTCCAGACAGCTTTCTTCCGTCAACATGGATGCACAGCCAGTGATGCCAACACCAAGTATAATAGCCGAGCCGCCCAGATGTACCGGGAAAAGATCCGGCAGCTGGGAAGTGCAGCCCTGGCTCGGCATGGCACTGATGTAAGTGCCTGGTCCCTGGGGCTGGGGTGCTGGGGTGAGTGGGAGTATGCGGAGTCCTGTTTCAAGGACGTCTTCTTCCTTGTAGCTTTGGATAGACAATACGAGTAGCACGTCCAGTCACTCCCCGGAGAAGGACTCTGATTTCTTCACAGAACACACTCAGGTGAGTGCCCACAAGGAATGTTTCCCGTGATTGTTCCTGGCAGGTGGTTAACTGGCCAAGGCCTTCTGTGATCGTGGGCACAGACTCCACTCGCCTTGGTGTGATACCGTAGACGGGGTGACTGTGGCCCATTGTTAGGTCGGCCCAGGTGTTTCCCCCTCCCACAAGTAGGCATGGGTTGTGGCGCCCCTTACGATCAGACCCCTTTAAACTGGGTTGATAGAGAGTAGGAAGAGAAGCTTCTTGGAGGCTCAGGAGGTGTCGAGAGCCTCAAACAAGTTTTCCTGGGTTCTTCTCCTATAAGGGAGGCGCTGTGTTTGGGGATGATTAAAGGAATCTTCCGCAGAAACCCACCCTGGGAGGAGGTTCCCCCTCGACTGGTGGCAGGTGTGGGGTGGCTGATGTTGGATTCCCTCAGTTTGAACCCCAGCTCCTACACTTGGCGTTTCCAGGATGTGGCTAACTCACTTAACGTGTCAAACCCTCAGTCTTCATAATAGAGCTGTATCTGCCTCGCAGGGTTTGTTGCGAAAGTTAATGTGTGTGTGTGTGGGAAAAGCTCTTTGACTTGGGCCTGGCACATGGTGAGTGCCCAGTAGTTGTTAGTCATTATTAAGTTAGGGAAATGGGCTCTGGCTCTTAAGTAATAATGGAAGGGTAGAGGTGGCTGCAAGTTTCCTGCTTCTTTCTTCCATAGTGAATAGCAACTATAATTTTACTTGCCAATTTGAAGTCTCCTTTCCTCGAGGGCTTGGAGTAGGGCCTTGCAGCCACAAGGTCCTTGTAGGTTCTTGGTGCTCCCTGCCAGCAGGAGAAGCTCATTGAGGCTTCTGTGGGCTGCCTCCTTTGTAGCCCCCTGCCTGGAATGCACCAGCCACCGACCTGGCAGAGACCCAGCAGCCAGCCCTGTCTGTGGAGAGCAGTGGATTGGCACGTGAGTTCAGTCCGGATTCCAAACAAGCGCCCTGGTCCTGGCAAAGCCTCAGGCCTGGGAATGGGACACCTGCTGAAGGGACTAGGAGTGGGGGGTCTCGTATCTTTGGGTGGGCTGGGATTCGTCTAGTGTCTTGGAGGAAGCGATGGGCATTCCTTTTATCTTTTGGAGGCCTTGGCGAGCTGAGGAAAGCCAGTGCCCCCTGCTCTTGCCCCATCACTTCCCTAAAGGGGAGGTCACAGGAAGCTTTGAGCCTTACACCTGATTCCCACCATTGCATCCACAGAGACGGAGCTTGGCCCCAACACAGACCTACTTAGTACCTCACCGAAAGCTTCACTGGGTCAGTATAACAGCTGGCAGGTGGGGGGTGACTGGGAGAGGTGGGCCTTAAGGTTCTTTCAGATCTGCTGCTGCCTGGTGGCGTGGACTAAGGCCACGGGAGGCTGAGTGCCTTAACTCTCTGGAGCAGGACTGCAGTTGGACTCGTGGCTGCCGCGTCAACTGCACGGGCTTTAGAGCCAGGCTCTTGGATTGGTGAACCTCGATGGGCTGGTGTGCAAGGCCTGGGTCTGCCTCTGGGTGTGGGGACTTCTAGCCAGAGTATGGGGAGGCCAGCATGCGACACTGGACACCTAACCCTGGGGTCTGAGGCAGGGTTGGCCTTCTGGTCCATCCCCTTGGGATGGGGAGGGGTGGGGGCAGCTCTGAGCTGCTCATAGCTGGGGGTGACATCGTTCTTTCCTAGCCAGTCCATGGCCTTTCAGCTCCTTTAGACTCTTTCCGTGGCATCCTCTGGTTCAGGGTGAACAGTCCATTTGCTGTCCTTGGTTAGTTCTGTTGATCCATGTGGGTCGGGGCAGGAAGCCAGCCGGATGACTGTCAGGCTGACCCTCTGGAACGGCTGGCACAGCTGGTCTGAGACAAGGCTCTGCAGAGGCCTCTGGGCTTGGAAGTTCCATGGAAGCACTGGGGTGGGCCCCTGGTTAGCCACAAGTCTGTTTCTCTCCAGAGTCCATGTATCTGTCACCTAAAGGGGCCCTTCCTGCCAGAGGTAACCAACAGCCCCTCGGGGAGCCTAGTCCCTTGCACGCCAGCTCCCTGCTTTAGGAACTGAGGCTGATGTTCGGCATCCGCCCCCTGCCTAGCTGTCTCCGTGTTGGTTCAGGGACTTTGTCTTTGCTGCTTCAGGTCAAGTTCTTGTCCCAGTCTGGTGGGGGTCAGTGCCCTCCCCTGATCTTGTCTTTGGCTTGGACTGTCCCGGCACCATTGGTTGAGCTGGTGGTGGCAGCTTTGTGTTCTCCTGCCTAAAGCTGTTCTCTTTAGAAGCTCTTGCCAGAAACTGCATGGTGTGAATGGACAGAACTGCCGCCTCTGACCGCCCTTTATCCTCACTCATGCCTCCCCTTTTCTCACACAGAAATGAAAACCTCCCTCATTGGCAAGAAGAAGCCAGCAGCAGCCAAGAAAGGGGTAGGTGGGAGAGGCAGTATGTAGAGGGTTGCAAGCCAGACCCCGGCTTTGCCTTGCGACCCCCTCATTCACTGGCTGTATAGCTGTGGCAGAGGCATTTGGCCTCTCAGAGCCTTCTGTTTGTAAGAGCTGCCAAGAAGCCCGTCTTCAGGGGACTCCGGGAGGGATCGGCCTGGGTTTTGCTGGGCCTTGCCGACACTGGCTGCAGTGGTCAGGCCCTGAGGCCTCAGCTGGGGCTATGTGAACCACCTGGTGCCCACCTCTAGCAAAGCTCCTGTTCTCCCTATGAACCATGTGACCGGCTGCATTTTTTTTACCCTGAGCTTCAAGAAGGAATGTATTCCTTTGGGTGTACAAGAGCAGTACCCATGCCTGGGAGGGAGTGGAGGACATTGTGGTTGGCCAGGCCCCCATCACGTGATTCTCCTCCCAGCTGGGTGCCAAGAAAGGTCTCGGGGCCCAGAAGGTGAGCAGCCAGAGTTTCAGCGAGATTGAGCGGCAGGCCCAGGTGGCGGAGAAGCTCCGTGAGCAGCAGGCAGCTGATGCCAAGAAGCAGGCAGAAGAGTCTGTGTGAGTGTTTGCCAAAGGGGCGCCGGCTCAAGTGGGGTGGGTGGGCAGATGGGCCAGGCTCGGTGCCAGCCTCTGATACATTTGTTCCTTCCCAGGGTTGCCTCCATGCGTCTGGCTTACCAGGAGCTCCAGATTGATCGTAAAAAGGAGGAGAAGAAGCTACAGAACCTGGAAGGGAAGAAGCGAGAGCAGGCAGAGAGGTTGGGCATGGGCTTGGTGTCCCGAAGGTGAGCTCAGCTCTGGGTTATGGTGGGAAATGCCATATTCCTCCAGGAGCCCCAGCAGGTTCTTCCCCAAACCTGAGGCAGGGGTTCTAAGCTTAGTCTTAGAGGCCAAGTAAATCACTGTACTTACTGTTTAAAGCACCTAGTGTGGTGCTTGGGACGTAGTAGGTATTTACCCTTACCCTGCCCACTAAGTGCCAGTAGTGCTGCCGGATACTGACAACACCCGGAAGTAACCCCAACATCCAAATGCTCTTTGGTTGGACAGTATACTTCCTGTTTCAGGACATTTTGTTGCTGTGGTTTTCTTAAAACAAGGACTGCAAACCAGTTCTTACACATTTTGCTTGCTTTACACTGAATTAGTGTCTAGAGATTTCAGCAGCACTAAATTTTTGATCTCTTAAAAATGGGAGAATCGGAAGGTGCTGAGGCCAGCAATCCTGGCTCCAGGCAGCTGGTGCTGAGTGGTGGCCACACCTTTCGAGGGGGGTGAGCTCCGCCCTTGGCCTTCTGGGCTCGAACAAAGCGCTCTGCAGAGGCATCTACAGAGGCATCATTTCCCCTCTCACAGATGAGGAAAACAGACTTAGCAATGACGCAGCTCGCTTGAAGCTCACAAATCTAGTAATTGGCATAAATAGGTTTTGAACCTACAACTGTTAGATTCTAAATTCTGCATGTTTGGCCTTGGTGCTGCACTCCTCTGAAGAAGGTAGGCCGGGGGTTTCTGCCTCATCCGCCTGCACACGCGCTGGTTGCATTTCACTCATGCCCTTTCAGTCTGTGCGTTGCTAGTATAACACCGCTGGGGGGGATGGGGATTTTAACCCCGACAGACAAGAACTTTAGGTCTCCACTCTCTTCGTTCTGGTCACAGGAATTACTGAGTTAAAGGGTAGGAACACTTTTATTTTTTTTTCCCATTTTTGTAGTGCAAGGGAATCTTTTATTTAAAGCCAGCCCACCCTATTTAAGGCCCTATTGCAACATTTTCACTCCTTGGGGTTCTGCCAGCTGAAGCTGTGGCTGTTTGTTTAATGCATTAATCTTACTGAGATGAACCCCTGCAATGCCCATGTGGAGCAGCACACAGGAGGCAAGCGTGGCCGTGAGCTGGGGCTGCCTGCCCACTTGGTGCCTCTTAGCCCTGGAACCAAGCCGCAGATCTGTGCTTCCTGCGTGGGGCCAGGCTCTACTTTGAAATGCTTTCCTCGTCACAAAAAGTAGATGGAATGATTAAAAGCCCACCCTTCGATGCCATTAGACTCCCTTCCCTGGTTTGGGGGCTCTTGTCTTCGCTCGCTCTGTGTGTGTGTTCGTGTGCCTGTCTTGGTGAAGGACATGGCTACGGCCCAGCAGGCGTGTTAGCCGTCACTTGGTGTGCGTCCTTCACCTCACAGCGGGCAGACGGCTGCTGGTCGGGGAATGCTCGCTCTGAGCAAGTGAAGCCAGCGTGTCGGCGGCTGAGTGTCCGTTCCCTGGGGCAGCCCTGCCCTGTGCCGCTGGTGGGAGCAGGCTCCGGGTGGTACTCGGGAGCCCTGGGCTCCTGCCAGCAGCAGGTACCCTCTCGGGTGGTGACACTGGTGTTCACCACGGCTCTCGTGCCTGTCTCCGCCTGTCCCCACAGCTCCATCTCCCACTCGGTGCTGTCTGAGATGCAGGTGATCGAGCAGGAAGCCCCAGCAAGTGCAAAACCTTCCCGCTCACAGCTGGACTTGTTTGACGATGTTGGTACTTTCGCCTCTGGACCCCCAAAGTAAGGCTGCTGTTGTTGGGGCGAAGACTTGGCCATCATGCTCCTTGTCAGGCTTCTCTGAGCCACTCTGCTGTCACTCTAGGTACAAGGACAACCCCTTCTCCTTGGGGGAGAGTTTTGGTTCCCGATGGGACACAGATGCCACCTGGGGTGTGGACAGGATGGAGGAGAAGGAGCCAGAAGTGACCATCTCGAGCATCCGGCCTGTTTCGGAAAGGTGGGGTGGCCTAGGGCAGTGCTGTTCAGTAGGACTTCCTGTGAGGGAAGAGCTGTGCGTCCACGCTGTCTGGTGTGGTAGCCACTGGGTGTGTGGCTGCTGAGCCCTTAGACTGTGGCTGGAGCAGCTGAGGATCCGCATTTTAAGTGCAACTTAAACAAACATAAATAGCCACAGGGACGCAGTGGCGCCCGGATCCGCCTGTGCAGGAGCTGGGCCTTGGTGCGAGCTGCGCTCAGCAGCCTCTCGTCCATGGCCCGTTTCTCTGGCAGGAGGGGTCTGATTTTATGCTTCCGCCTAGACCTCCCGGGGGTTATGTGTCTCTGGCCTCTGGCCTAATTTTTTTAAGCTTATTCCATGTCAGTCTGGGCAGTGTGTTTAATTGATAAATTATCTGCATGTCCATGTGTAAAGTGGGGGCATCAGTAATGACTTCACAGGGTCGCTGGGAGGGTGGAATGTGATGTAATGACACCTGAGAACACCCACCCCGTGCTGGGCCTGTGGGTGCTGGCAGGAGTGACCTCACCTGTCATCCACACTGGGATGCTTTTGAGAATGAAGGGGACACTGTGACTAAGTGCCCAGAGAGGAAGCATAAACTCAGGCAGACCGAGATGCATGGTTGCCCTAGTGTTGGGCCAATGGTAACGAGTAGAGTAGCTGTACTGACCTTCCAAGTGCTGTTTGGGGCCGAAGCCTGGGCCCCTCCAAACCTCATTTCCACGCTGCCTCGTGCAGGCAATGTAAGCTCTCTCTGCCTTGTCTTCAGTGTGGAGAAGGGAGGGGGCTCATCCAGGGGAGAGGGCCCCTGAGCCCCAGAACCGGTCAGGGCCTTGGTAAGCATCCCCAGGTTTGCCTGTGGTGGTAATGGGGTAGTAACATTGTCCCCAGACAGTGACGGGAAGGGTCAGATGTGTTGTTCCACCTCCACCCCAGAGTCACAAACCGGAGGGAGGTGGAGAGCCGGAGCTCGGGCCTCGAGTCCAGTGAAGCACGTCAGAAATTTGCAGGAGCTAAAGCCATCTCATCTGACATGTTCTTTGGGCGGGAGGTAGATACCGAGGTGAGTAGAGTTCTGTACTCTGAGGCTGGAGGCAGGGGGCAGAAGCAAGACCTTCCTCTCTGCAGCTAGTTTGGGCTTCAGCACTAGGTGGCTGGGCTCCATGAGTTCTAGGGATATCAGCCAAAAGACGATCAGGCCTTGCCTTTCCTTCACCACAGTATGAAGCCAGGTCTCGGCTACAGCAGCTCTCAGGCAGCAGTGCCATCAGCTCTTCAGACCTCTTTGGGGACACGGATGGAGCTCATGGAGCAGGTAGGCACCAAAGGTGTGGTGGGCACCAAGTGAGGCCAGTGAGCAGAGTCAGAGGGCCCAGTGGATGGGGCAGAGCACCCTGCAGGCTTCTGGGTCACCCCTTCCCTTGCTGTTACAGGTAGTGTTTCTCTGGGGAATGTGCTCCCCACGGCTGACATTGCCCAGTTTAAGCAGGGCGTCAAGTCCGTGGCCGGAAAGATGGCTGTGCTGGCCAATGGCGTGATGAATTCTTTGCAGGTAAGGCTGGGGCTGCTTGACCAGGGGTGGGAGGGGCCTACAGTAGTGCCTGGAGTGGGGCCTTCTTAACCTCCACATCCAGACACTGTACTGGGAGCCCCTCAGCCTGTGAGGGCCTTTGCTTTTCCTAGAAGGGCAGCTTCCTTTCTTCGAGCTCAGTAACAGGCTGGGCTTTTCCATGTGAAGACGTCCTGTCTGCACTGGTCTCCCCCAGCCTTGTCATCTGTGCTACTCTGTCCCCTCCTCGGCTTCCCTGAGATTAGGCAGGGCTTCCCCCTTGGGGTCTGGCTACAACCCCTTTCCCAAGGCACAACACAGTATCAGACAGTCCCTCCATGTGAGATTGGGCGCCCCTGCCCGCCCCTTCCCAGTCCTGCCCCAGTGTTGGTGGAAGGTGGCCCTGCTGGGCAGCGGCTGCGGGTCAGAGACACTGACTTTGTTTTTCCTTCCCCGTTTCCAGGATCGTTATGGTTCCTACTGATCCATGCTTCACGGCTCAGGCATGTGGTGGTGACAGCAGCAAAACCCCTGTGGTCACCAGGCCAGGGCTGCTTGCCTTGTGGAAGCTGGGGAGGAATTGTTACACGTGTGGTGTGTGACTGGGTGGCCTTTGAGGATCTCTGGTGAGGGGTGGGCAGCACCAGCCCTTCACCTCTGCCTGTAGATCAAGCCCTTTGTTCTCCTCCCTCACACCCTCCCCCCCGCCCCGTGTGCCAGATTATTGTCCTTCCACCCCTGCTCCCAGCGCTGCTCCTCGCTTGCCCTGCCACACTGGGAGTGAGGGGAGGGCACCTCCTCAGGATGGCGCAGTCTGGGTCCAGCCTTCCCCGAGCAGGGAAAGTGGAAAGTGTAAGGCTTTTTTGCCAGCTCTAGGATCCTTCCAGGTCGTTTGGAGGCTTGGCCCCCACCCTCTGGAACCAGCGGGGAGGTCTAGGAAGAGTTCTGTAGATCAGCCCCTAGAGGAGGGAGCTCTGGACTTGCTGCTGCTGTTGCTGCTCCAGTGGCCTCTTCTGGGCCCCAAGAGAGGGCAGGGGAGGGGAAGGACCTTCGTTTGGGCCTTACTAAGGGCTAGAAACTACCTGGTACCTGAAGGTTTCATTTGGGATCAGACTGGAGGCCCAAGTGATGATCTGCCCCCACCCCCCTTTTTCCAGTGGTCACCTGGAGGACTTTGTTTCCTCCTGGGTGTCTCGGAGTCCTTCCTCACCATCCATGTGGACCCTAGGACCCTCTCCCCCCTCCTGGGACCGCCCTTTCCCCCCGTTTGGTGGCCGTGGTGTCTCTGCCCTGTGGTGTCCTGCTGTGGATGCTGTGAACGTAATGCTGGCCAAGGAAGCAGAGGACACGAGGGACAGAAGCAGGCTTCCTGGCTTAGGGGGCCTGGCAGCACCCCACCAGTGAGCTTGATGTGCCTACGGAACTGGAGCTGCAAGCCTTGCCTCGGCCACTGGGCCGCGCACTGTGTCGTCCTTGGTGCCACCTTCCCCTGCCACCTGGCAGTCTGGGCCTGCCCCAGCCCCTGTGGGTGAGAGTTGGCCTCCCGAGCAACACAGACCACTATTCCCACCACTCCCTCCCCCCAGAGGGACTTGACTTTTCTTTCTGGACTGTTTGTATTGAAACACAATGGTGTCAAATAAAGCCCTGACAGGGCCCTAGGTCCCTGTTGGTCTGAATGAAGTAATGTCCTCTGGATGCTACCTCCCAGCCCCTGGGCAGGCCCCCCGCCTCACTGTCTGGGCTCCCACCGATAGGGATGGGGCGTTGGTGCCGAAGCTGAGGGCACTTTCTCCAGCGCCTCCAGCTTGTCTCTTCTCTGAAAGCCAAAGTCCCCTGGCTCCTTGGCCCTGTGCTGCCTTGAGGTCCGGTGCAGCCTCGACCTCACCACCCTGTTGCACGCGGAGGAAAGAGCTGGTGTCAGTTGGCCCTTTAACGCAGCCACTTAGTCATGTGACTGGGCAGGCAGACAGCCTCAGCAGCCCTGCACCTTACCCTAACAGTAGGCTTGACGGGCAGTGTTGGTACAATACACAGACCTTACGGAACTCTTTTAAATCTGGGAAGAAGGGGGTGAGGGTGGGGTGTGTGTGCCCCTAGCTTTTGGAACATCCATCACTGGAGGGGGTGTTGGGGTACAGTTGTAAACCATCAACCTGAAAGTATGGACGGAGCCATAGGAACTCAACTAAGCCAGTGATTTCCAAAGCATGGATCTGGAACTTCCAGCTTGGGAATGGTGTGTGTTCACAATCTAGATTCTCTTCCCAGCTGGAGTTTGGTAGTTTGCACTGTAAATAGACTCCCCAGGTGATCCTGATGCACACCAGGGTTTTCCAACTGCTTTTAATCAGGTTGGTTGGAGGCTGGATCTGTTTGTGGGCCTGGAGACCTCTCCTGTTCCTGGACTCTGGCAGGTCTGGGACATCCAGGCCTGGTCTGGCACAACAGGGCTGTGCGGGCCAGTGTTGTAACTCCAGGGGCCTGGGCTGGGCAGGGATAAGCCCAGGAAAATGTGTGACCAGTGGCCGTAACCTTCGGCTTTGCTTCAGAGGAGGTGGCCTGCTCTGCTTGGGTCACTGGTTGGGTTTTACTTTCTGGGGGCCCGTGCTCAATTCAAGGATGTTGAAAACCACTTGTCCTGCCCTTCCTCCAGTCTTGGCTGGAGGCTGGTCTTCTTCAGACCTGTGTTCACAGCTGTGTCCCCACTGCCCTAACCCTGAGCAGGTGTGTGGCAAATGTTTAATGAAACTGGCTGGAAGGTTCTGCAGTGCTGAGCCTTGGTGGCCAGAGTCGTTAAAGTTACAGGAGCCTGGCCTTGAACCCTCTGAACTTGTTTTCCCCCGAAGGCCCATCCCAGCGGGGAGTCTCTCTCCTTTGAAAGGCTGTCACATGCAAGAGGTAAGTTCCTCTGCTCATCTGAGGCAGGTCTCTGGGCTGAGTGGCCCTCTGGCCCCCGTCCCCCGGAAAAGGGAACTCACCCCTTCTCTTCACCCCCTCCTCAGTATAGTGGGTGTAGACTCACCACTTAGCAGACGAAAGGGACTTTATTTGTTTCACATTTAACTTATAGACACAGGAAGCTTTTGAAAGGGAAATGGTCTTGCCTGGCCTTCACCCCACTGTGGCCAGTGGCTGCTTCTCCAGTACAAGGCCACTGTGACTATGTTCCCCCTACTTGCATCGAGGGTGTCACCTTCTGAGCATGCGTGGCCCTGAGTGGCTATTCCTGGAGTTGCTGTGAGATGAACCTTATGTGGTGACTGTCAGCAAAAGGCGACACCAAGTCCCTTCCCAGTGGCCTCAGTTCAAAGTGCTGTCAGCCTGAGCCTGACTAAAGCGCAAGGCTGACAGGGACAGGGAGACTAGGCTAACTTTCTTGGTCACTGCTTGGGTTGCCTGATAGCAGAACCCCTCCGACACGTCTTGGACCAGGGCTGTTATTTGGCCTTTCCACCAGCAGAGGGCAGCACCACACGGGCAGAAGAGTTGGAAGGAGCAGGGTACAGGGTGTGGTAGATGGGACCCTCTGAGTTCTCAAGTCTCAGACTCGTCAGTCTCTTCAGTGGAGCCATCACTCTCTGCATCCACTTTGCGGGTGTGGTGGAGGGTTCTCCAGGAAAAGCCAGCCCGGTGAGGGGTCCGGGAAGGCAGGCAGCTGGCCTCTGAACTGGCAGTGACTGAGTTGACCAGGTCTGGGATCTGGGCCAGCCTGAAGGAGGAGAGAAGCCCAGAGGGCAGCAAGCTGCCTCCCGTCCAGAGACCAGGACCTCCACACTCACTCCTGCATCTGAATTAGACCATGGACTATGTTCCCAAGGGACTCAAAGAGAGGACACCTCAGGCCTCTGCTGGCCCCTAAACCCTTCCCTGACCCATGGGGATGTTATGGACAAGCAGTGTGTGAGCCCATGATGGGGCCCTGCCAGGTCTGACTGAGGTCTTCCCCCACCAGGGGGCAGCACCTTCCCACATGACACTTACAGTCGCTCCAGCTCCTCATCCATGGCTGGGTCATGCATCAGGTCCCCTTTGTCAGGCAGAGCTCCTAGGAGGTAATTGGGGGCACGAAACTTAATCCGGGGTCCTTCAGCCAGTCTCTGGTCAGACAGCCCCATTCCCCGCAGATGCCTCTGTGCCCCTTACCGTCATATCTGCCTATTTGGGCTGATACAAAGGATACGGGGAACAGCTTTCTAGAGAAATTTAAAAGGAATTCTATCAGGGCAGAGTCTTGGGTACTGCTGGATGAATGTAATGTTTATAACATTTAATAGCCCTGCTGCCTGCTTCATCCCCACCCCCAACTTGGGGCAGAGACCACAGCTAAGGAGACATCCCAAACCTCAAGGTCGCTCAGATGGCGATCACCTTCCAAGATGAGATGGTGGGCTGTGAGCTGGTGTAGGGCGGGGTTGTCCTTCCTTGAGGCCCCCCAGTACGGGGCTGAAGAGGAGCCAGAGATACAGGATGTGGCCCAGGCTAACCACAAAGACCTCCAGGGAGGGTCCGGGGTGAGGAGAGGAGACTGGTCAGGAGCAGACCAAACTCTCTTTGGCACGGCTGAAGCCACCAGAAGGAGAGCTGTCCCAACTCTGCTGTCACACATCTGTCTCCTGTGGCTTCCTCAGCTGTGAACTAAGGGAATCAGCTCTTTGATGCCGAGGGAAGGGACGGGGGAGAGTCTGGACGCTCTGGGGGGCCCTTGACGGTGGGAGGGAGGGCAGAGCTGAAGTCTGCTGACAGAAAGACTCTCACCAACCAACTGTTCTGGGGGAAGAGCTGGCTGGTGGTCAGAACCTAGGTCTGGGGACCAACAAGGCTGGTCTCTAGAGGGCCTCAGTCTTCAAACGATCCACCGGGCACTAGTTCAATTCCTGACTTTTCCAAGCCCTTCTCCAATGGTGCCTCCCGGTTCCTTTTGCTCTAAGTCAGTGGTTTTCAAACTATGTGTCATGGAACCCTCTCATTTCGTGGTCGCCTTGACGACTAACGGAGCAGGCTGGCAACTGGCTTTAGCCAGGGGCCTCCAGGTCTGTTTTACACACGTAGCCGCAGGTGAGGGTGGAGACCAAACGCTGCTTTCGGGCCCCCACTCTGCCCAGCACTGGTGCTCAAGAAAGTGGCTGACTCAGTGACTGTCCCTTTAAAGGCCCTAGAAATAGTGAGGGCGTGTGGTCAGTCCAGGTGGTGACTCAGATGCCAGTTAGCTTTTCCTTTTCCTGCTTAGCGACTGTGACTGGTGGAAAGTAAGGGAGGGTGGTCAGTTACCTAGGAGTGTAGAAGAAAACCCAAGCAAATTTCCACCTGCCACTCCCTTGCTCTTGACTTCTGACTCCTACTTGTCTCCTTTCTGTTCTCTTCCAGCCAGTGACCTCGGCTGCCAGCCTCTCTTGGTCCCCAGACCTGTGCACGCCCCAAGCAGGACTCAGAATAACGGCTGCCTGGCGGCATCAGGGCCGCCTGGGCCCTCAGTCAGTCCAGCTGGGGGGGGGTGTGCCTGTGTGCCCCAGAGCACCCCAGCAGGCTCCATACTGCATCAGACCTAAAGCATCTAGGCTGGCACTGGCCTCTTGTGGCTGGTCTCTAATGCATGTTAAAGTTCCTTCCTTTGACCCCATTCCCTCAACTGGCCAAAGGAAGGGGAACATGGGCGTCTCTTCTTTGAGACTCCGGAACCTGAGATTCCCAGCCACCTGGATACCTCGAGGAGGGAGAGAGATAAGAAGCCTTCAAGCTCTCCTGGATGGTGACCTGCGGCTCCTCCCCAGGAGAGCAGCGGGTGTGGGAGGCGGCTTGGGGAGTGGTGAGTGGGGATGGCCGACCAGTGGGAATGAAACGGTGGACAGAAAAAACTGGGCCAATGCAGGCCTCCCCCCACGCCCTTTCTGATCCTTTTCAGATTAATCAGATTTTTTTCCCAGTTGGGAAAAAGGCCTCCCCAGACACACCTTTGTCCTGTTTACAAATGGATCCAGGGCTGTTTGATACGTAATCTCCAGAGCCCCTGAGTAAATAGCCCTGTGCAGGCCAGGCCACGCCCCCAGACAGAACTGGGGGTTCTGAGGGAGGGCCTGGGCACGCCCCTGCCTTGGGGCTTCGTGTTGGGGCAGGGCCGTGGGCAGGGAAGGCTGTCCCTCCCTAGGGGGGCACGAGAGGCCTAAGGGAGCACAGTCTTGTGTTCCGCACATTCTGGCCTCCTGGGCCTCAGAGACCGGACCCAAGAGCTCACGGCAGAGATGGCGGTGCCTCTTCCTCATGGGACCATTCTGCCAACAGAGGCGGCTCCCATAGGTCTCCGTACCGTGTGGCGGGAGGAGGCTGGCTGCACCTAGTGCTGGCTTACCTAGGGCTTGGTTGGTTCCATGGTGCTTTGAGAGAGCCACAAGGAATCCGTAGAAGGTCAGTCTCTGAACATTGCCTAGGACCTCTCTGACGACAGCTGGGGGTGGGCAGCTAGGAGAGAGCACAGGCTAGGTTCAGAGATGTGCGCACCTGAGTGTTACCCTTCCATCCACACCTTCCGGCCTGAAGGATGCTGAGACAAAGGGACCAGACTCTCCCGGGGTCCACAGGCTGGCAGGTTCAGGAGCAAGGCCTTGACTGTGAACATGAAGGGCTGGCAGGTTCACCACCTGGTGCTTTTACTAGGAGGGATTGGGGAGGGGATGGGGAAATGGCAATAGGTAGCAAACAGCTTCGTCTAGAAAGAAACCAACAGTGGCTGCTCTGTCTCTCAGTGGACTTTGTGCCACACAGGTGGACAGCTTCACCTTCCCTTTCTGCAGAGTGAATTCTTGATACAGGGAATGTTCTTCCCTCTCTCCAAAACGTGAGAGCCAGTCTATCTCCCAAGAAGGAGAAGGGGCTGAGTAGGTCTGGTACCGCAGTCTTGCCCAGGGGAAGGCAGTCCTCCCCAAGTGAGCAGCTAGGTCTGGGAGCAAGCAGCACTGCTCCGGTTCATACTGTGACCCTTGAAACCCTGGGCCCATCAGAACTGCCTGATGGAGGTCTGCTCCAGGGCCGCAGCCAGCCTGTAGGGTCCCTGCGTTCCCTTTCTCACCTGTACTTGTGCCGGTCACACAAGCTCTCCAGGCGCTGGTAGAACAGCGAAGCCTCGACTCCCTCCAGCGTGCTGGTCTCACCCAAGGCGGGCCGCTGGCGGTGCTGCCCACTGGAAGATGTTGGCACAATCACCGTGTTGGGGTTCTTGCCTGACAGCAGGTCCTGGTAGATGGCAGCCACACTCTCCAGGAACTCTGGGACGGAGGGGGCAGAGGTCAGGCAGGGAGGACATACTTCACCCTTCCACCGTATCTTCCTTTCTGCTAGTTCGGCTCCACACCAGCATCAGTGCCCAGGCATGGCGTGCTAGAGCTGGAGCCCTTGACCTCATGTGACCACCACGCTCATGAGCACACAACAGTGTGTTTCAGCTCAGACGTCCTCTCCTCTGGGCAGTTGTTCCTGGACAGGCTGAGATCCCCATTATGCACTTGCATGGCCCCCTGTGCTTCTTCGTAGCATTATCCACTGATGAGTTTTCTCAGTAGCTGTTTGTTCACTCTGTCCCCCGAGTGGCCCGGGAGATCCTCGGATAAAGGCAGGCACCATGCCCCGTCACCCTCCCTGCCTCAGCACCTGGCACCTATTAAATGGCCATAGATGTTTTTTAAAGAGTGCAAGCATGCCCATTCCCACTAGTACGCCCATCATCTGAGGCCACCTGCCTCAAGACTGCATGTTGGAACACTGGCCAGCGTGGCTCAGTTGGTTGGAGCGTCGTCCCGTAACCTAAAGGTTGCAGGTTCGATTCCCAGTCAGGGTTCATGCCTGGGTTGTGGGTTTGACCCCAGGTCTGGGTGTGTGCAGGAGGTAACTGATTAATGTTTCTCTCTCTCCCTTCCCCTGTTTCTAAAAGCAATGAAAGATGTCCTGGGGTGAGGGTATAAAAAATAAAAGAAAGCATGTTGGAATACCGGTGTGGAGGAGAAAGCCTGCCGGCTTGGAATTTACTGAACATTTGGGATGGCTTTTGAATTCTGTAGTCAATGCACTGTTAGTGAGCAGCGACTCGGGGCTCCTCTCACCGCCGATGGACACCGTCAGCAGCAGTGACACCTGCCCGGGCCCAGCGCTGTTAGAGGAGTGCCTGGGGAGGCGGTGAGGGGAAACGCCCTCCCAAACTTGGCTGCTCCTCCTCTAGAGCCCAAGAGCTTTAGAGAAACAGGAAACAAAAGCCCGGAGCTGTGAAGAGCTGGCGGCGCTGAGACCCAGGCCCTAGGCCCTGCCTGACCAGGCCCGAAGGCTGCCATCAGGAAAACAGAATGTCATGTCTGAGCGAGGCCAGGGCTGGCTGGGCCACCAGTTGGCAAGAAGGCCATGTCTAGGCTCCAACGACAGCCTCATGTTTACTGGAAGAGCTTGTTTTAAACAAGTTTGTTTGTGGACACAGTCAGCAATTTTAAACCCAACATTCCATCTGCTGTTGTGTGTGTGAGCGGCCATGCGTTTGTATTATCAGCCTGTTCTAATCCCACCTGATTCCAGAGGGGCTTTAGGGGCGCGGCTGGTGTGTGCTGGGGGGCAGGCTGGAGTGTGAGGCGGGACTGCTGTGTGCTTACCGAACACTCTGTGGGTCCTCGGATGGCAGTGACTCAGCAGAGCCCTCTGTTCAAGTTGGGCTCCACCACTCCTTAGCGCTGCTACCCACCTCTGTAAGCCTCTCTCTTAAAGCAGAGGTCCCCAGCCACCTGGCCTGTTAGGACTGGGCCGCACAGCAGGAGGTGAGCTTAAATGTAATGTGCCTGGTTTAACCCGAACCCATTCCCGCTCCCTGGTCCGTGGGAAAACCCACAAACCTGTTTTGTCTTCCACAAAACAGGTCCCTGGTGCCAGGAAGGTTGGGGACCACTGTCTTCAAGGACCAATCTCTTAGGATTGCTATAAGGATTAATGGCCTCAGTGCTCTGCCAGGCACATAGTACGTTTTGATAACTACTGAACTTATTGGGCAGTGTTACAATGGTGTGTGTTGCTGTTGTTCTCATCATCACTCAAAAGCGTTCGCCGCACTGCTGACCGCGCTTTTCCAAGTCTGGAGGACGCTGAGGCAGTAGGCCCTGTACACGGAGTCCTCCGCACACCGAGAACTGGACCCTGTGGTGACCTGAGCTGAAGCACGCCACGGAAGGAAGGGGGGAGAGTGACGCGTGTGCGGGCACAAAGGTGGAGTGGGCAAGGGGCAGGAGAGGGACACGCCCTGCGATGGGAGCCATGTGGGCCCTGGAGACTCTCACCTGAGTAGTAAAACTGGATCTGGAAGGCCAAGAGGAAATCTGAAAAAGACATCAGGCAGTCCACGGCGTCATCCATAAGCACAATCCTGCAGGGAAGAGAGAAAAACGAGTTTGAGAGAGAGCGAGAGCGAGAACCATTCTGGGGCTCTGGTCTCCCTTGGGGCAGCAAGACATTGGGACAAGGCCCCCCCAAGACAAGTTCCTCCCAGTCACCTCACGGCTTCATCGGTGGGGCTCTGCCACCAAACTGAGCTCACCACACTCCCAAGGGCAGGCTCCCACTTCAGTCTCTGTGTTCCCAGCTTGTGGATGGGGCGTGAGGAGGGAGGAGAGGGGGCTGGGCAGCAAGGAGAGGATACAATTGTAAGGCGGCCAAGATCTCTTTTCACAGACTTCAGCAGTGAACCCTTTCATGCTGCAGTGAGGACCGTCTAGTTCGGAATAAATACAGCTGATCAGAAAAGGCAAAAAGAACAGCCAAGAGGTTTCCAAGGGGCTTGGCAATGGCACTGGGATTTAACAAGCTACTGAGGACCAGAAGAGCCACAGGCACCTCCAATCCCGGGGCACAGACGGCAGACAAGGGATGAGGGAACCGAACTCCCGGGGACTCTGCACTTGAGAGGGCAAGGGACCTCGTGACATCGTGGCGGCCACTCTCACAAGATGACTGCCTCCTGGTTGTTCCTCCCTCTGGCTCCTCCCACTGCACACACACCGCACAGGAAAAAAACCAAAGGGATCAGACCAAAGCCATACTCATACTCTGCTCCCGCCTCCTCGGAGAGAGGACAGGAAGGGAGGACGTGGGCATTTGCTGGGCCCCGTCCAGGTGCCAGGCAGGGCGCCAAACTCATCTACCGAAAGGCCGCGGGGACCCCAATCTGTTTCTGACAGGGTCCGTCTGGTTTTAGCTTCACATTAAAAAAAAAGGTTTTATCTTGTTTTCTTGTGTATTTTTCTAAATCTCTCCCCACATCCCAGGGTCGCAGGGTCCCCACACTGGCAGCCGCAGCAGCCCTGGGCAGAGCCGGCGCCGCTTGTCTGTGGGGAGGGGCTTTCCAGAGCCCGGAACGTGGGTGGCCTCCCGTAGTTTCTCAAGGCAGGTGGCCCTGGTTTCGGGTTCCCCCCAGGAGTGAGGACGGTCCCTGCATCCGGTCTTTGGTGGTGACAGCGGCAACAGTGGGCACAGGGGCACCGCTGACGGAGTGCCTGCTTCCTAGTGGCGCCGCACGGGAGTTTGACCTGTGCTCAGTTCTCCCCATGGCAGCGAGGCAGGACTCGCCCTCAGTCCCACTTCACAGGTGAGTGGACCAAGTCTCAGCGATGTTAACCGCTCAGGTCAGTCACAGAGCTGGAGAGTCTGCCCCACTGCAGGTCACAATGCCTCTTTTAAAATACAGCATAAACACTCACTGTTATTTCCTAGTTTCCGTGGATAATCTCTATTCTTTATTCTCACCTATATGTGGAGGCCCAGCTGTTTCTCATGTATCTCTTGGGGAAGAAAAAAAACTGCCCCAACTACCCGATGTTGAACATTAAAATCCTAGCTGGAAAAATTCAAGGTCAAAGGGCGGGAAGACGCAATGCTGCTGAGGCCCACGGGAGGGCGCCCTGGTCCCTCCATTAGTGCTTCCTGAGACCAACCGAGCCGGGGGCAAGTAGTCACTCCTGTATCTCATAAAGGCAAGCAGGAAGGAACAGAGAGGGCTCAAAACCCAGATTCTGTCTGCATGGGCCCGGAGAGGCGCGAGAGGCAGAGAGCCGGCAGAAAGTGAGTTCTCCCAGACTGCGGAGGGAGGCGGAGCCACCGACACCCCGAAGCATCTCCATTCCCGGCTCAGCAGAGACGGTTCCTTCCTGCCCCGCTCCGAGGCCGGCTAGGAACCCGAACGGCCTGAAGTTAATTACTGAGGAAGAGCACCAAGCTGAGAACGTCCCCAAGCAGGAAACCGCGAAGGGGAGCCGAAGCCTTTGAAGATGCTCCTTGGCTTCTCTTGTTTATCAGCAAGCTGGACCCAGTGCTCCCGTTTACAGCATTTATCTCCATTTAGTATTTCCTAATTTATCTACTTGTTCATTTCTTTATTTTGCAACACAATTCAAATACCATAAACCTGCCCTTTCAAAGCACGTACTGTGTTTAGTGCATTCACAGAGTTGTGGGAGTGCCCGCACATTCGGACCCCAGAAACAACCCTGAGACAGGACTGCAGCCGCCAGGGCTTTGGGGGCAGCTCCGGTAAGCAGCGCCCCCTCTCTGCCACCGAGAGAAGCAGAAGCCACACACAGGGCCTGCCTGCCCCCCAGCCTCAGAACGGGCCTGCAGGCTCCTGTCAGGGCCGAACATTAGGACCCTCTTTTAAGATGAGCACCCGGGGGTGAACAGGAACACAGCCGGCAGAGGGCCGGGGGCCCACCAGCGTAAAGGTGGTGGTCTCCGCAGAGCAGGGTGGCTGTGTGCGCCCTGGTCCTGACCCCTGCTCCTTGGTGGGCTGAAACAGCGGCCAGGGGGGACCAGCAGGCTAGCTGGGGGAAGGTGAGGTGGCAGGGGCTTTCGTTCTGAGGGTGGCGTGGCTGGGCCTAGCAGCATGTGTGAAAAGGATGAGGGGTTTTCTTGATTGCAAGCAGTGGGGCGCTGCCGGAAAAGCCACTTGGACCTTAGCTTTTACCAGAGATACCCCCACTGCCCCAATCAGCCAGAAACCAGGAGTCCTCCTGGCGTCCTGGGAACCCCCTCGCCTGTCCACCCACAGCAGCCAGTCACCAAGTCCCATCAGTCCTACCCAACATTCCTCTTGTGTCTACTTTCCTCCACAGCCACTGACACCCACCTCCACTGCTTTAAAAAAGTTTCTTTTTATTTATTGATTTGAGAGAGACAGAAACGTCGGCCTGTGAGCCCACTTATTTATGCCTTTGCTGGTTGATCCTTGTATGTGCCCTGACTGGGGATGGAACCTGCAACCTTGGCGCCTCATGGGGATGATGCTGTAACCCACGGAGCTGCCCCGCCAGGGCTCCGCCTCCGCCTCTTTTTCCTGGACAACTGATGACCTCTTCCTGTTTCCTGCAGCCACTCTGGCCGGCTTTCTAATTGAGTAACCATACTGGGGTCAGAAAGATCTTTTTAAAGATGCAAATGTGACCATTTTACAGTGCACAGGCTCCCATCACCCTTAGAGCAGAATCCCCATTCCCACCTTGTGTTCTGTCCTCTCCCTCCCCTCTCTGGCTCCTGGAGGCCATGCAGTGACCCTCAATGTACTGCAGCCACACCCACCCTTCCACTCTTCCCTCCTTCCTCAGGCCCTGCAGACAAGCTGGTCCCTCCGGTCCCTCCGCCTCTAATGTGCCGCCCTCAGGCCCATCTCCTCGCCCGCCGACGCCCACTCCCCCTGCAAGGTTGCAGCCCCACATAGCACCTCTCTGGGGGCCCTTCCCCATGCCAGGCCAGGGTCAGCCTCCCAGCTGTGGGCTGGCACCGTTACCAGCTACCTCCTGCTACCTCCTCACACGGTGTGTGTGTGACTGTGCCCCAGGACGGCGAGATGGACCAGGTGACAACGCTGCCTCTCTGCTGCCTGACTCCAGGGCCCAGTGTAGCGCAGGGCACCGGGCCGTCACTCAGCACGTTTGTCGAGCACAGGAAAGTATGAACAGAGGGGTAAGCGTGGCCACAGTGCCCTTTCTTTTCCCTGGCCCAGGGGATGTCTGGACACTACATGCAGCTGTGGGCAGTCCCCTTAAGAGGAATAAACTGGAGCCATGGCACAGAGGTGCAGAATGGCACAGAGGCCGCCGCCCAGGACATCGATGACTGCATTTAGTCTATGGAGGTGGAAGCTGAGACCTGACTTTCGAAGGGCTGCCCCTGCGGGGTGCCACAGTGTTGTAGGGTCGGGCTCCAGAAGACTTTTTCAAGCTTCTCAGCTCTGGGACCGTGGCTGCTTTGTGAAGGAGTGCGCGTCTGTTGCTGGAGATACCCAAGCAGAAGCCTGAGAAGGTGAGCACTTCCCACAAGTATGACGGAGCTCTCCCGACCCTGCCAGTGTCGTCCTGAGTGTGGACAGAACTAAGGGCCTCTCCCCGCTCCTGCTGGAGCAGAAGTCTGCTGTCTGGAGCACTGTGGCGGCGGCGTCTGGAAGGCTTAGAGAGAGTGGCTTTAGAAGCATTATGCACTGCACTGTCCATCTCCAAACCAATGCACTCACTGTAGGGAAGGTAGGAAGGGGGCTTTCTGGGCCTGCCTTTGCCTTTGGTGACAGGGACAGGTCCCTTTCCCACAGACAGCTAGCTCCTTCACCATGAACTCAAACTTGTCCCCACCCCCCGAGGCTCAAGAAGGACTCTCTTGGAGAGGTTATCCACATGTGCCGTTTTCCAGTTGATGGCAGTTGGCTCAACACCCCTTCCTGCCAGAGGCCTTCAGCTAACGTGCCAGCTGCTTCTGACACCTGGAGGAGCCGGGCCGCCCCTTCTTTGAAGTGGAGCCAGCGTGGAGCTACTGCCAACAGGAGTCTGTACAAATCTGTTGGGTTGTGGAGGGATCCTTGCAGGCCCTGCCTCCAGGCCAGAGAGAGGGACGCCGGGGGAGAAGTGAAGGCACTTTAGTCCAGGCTGGCTCTGGACAGAACCACGTGAAGGGTGGAGTCCAGCACCGGCGACTGCAATGGAGAAAGAGCACTTGGCAGGGTGCGAGCTAATCCTGAGGGGGCTGGCCACCCTTGCCCTCCCTTGCTGACCCGCAGCGGCTGGGATGGCTGCTGGGGGTACTGGGTGCCCAGGAAGCAATAGTTTCCAGACTGAACCCACTGACTGGCCAATTTCCTATTCGCCCGTAAGGGTCAGGGTTCCTGGTCTAGTGGCTCGAGCTGTGCCCATTTCCTGGAGTTCTGGGTCTGCAGCCCTGGGATCAGATCCCAGCTCCAGGACTCACTGGCCAAGTTACCTTTTCTCTCTGAGCTGCAGTTTCCTCATTTGTAAAGAGGAGAGACAATCATCATTTCTGTTTCCCAGGATGCTTGTGCAGAGTCAGTATGATGATGTACTGTACCTAGTGCATAATGAGCACTCAAAATAAGTGTAAGGTAGCTTGTTTAAAGTGCTGGAAGAGCTCAAAATAGCAAAGAAAAATAGAGTTCAGAGGAAGTAAGTGCTGCCAGCACCCAACCGGGCAGAGGCTCTGGGGTGGAAGCTATCTTGTTTCAAGTCCACTGCTGGGGGTAGCCAGCCCCAGTCCGGGCCAGAAAGAAGAGCCACCTTCCGCGCCTGCTCTGCCGGTTGGGGGGTCACACGACCGGTGTTCCTCATAAGTGCAGCTGAAGGATGTCCCAAGCCTGTCTGGGCTCACAGTGCACCTCTGCAGTGCCTGGGGGGAGGCGCCCACATGTAGCACAAGCTGCCACAAGTCCAGGCCCTCGAAGCAGCACGAGATGTCCAGGACCCTGCTCTGCCCTGGTCCAGCCTGCACCTCCGGAGGACCCCAGGCACCACCTGCCAGTGGGGCCCCAGAAGCCAGACCCAGAGTGCAGCCAGTGAGACGAGGAGGGCGGCGGCTACTCTCCATCAGGGGCTGCCCTGTCTGTGCCCGTGGCGGCCACCCCATTTCCCTCCCACATCAGTCCTGCGAGCGCTCAGTGAGTATCTTCACTGAGAGCACGGTTCAGGCGGCTCAGAAACAGGAGGCGGGTCACGAGCTGTGTGTGCAGAGATGCAGTTCCGGCGCCAGTCCCCGGACTCTAATGGCTCCCAGATCGCTTGCAGCTGCACCAGGCGCAAAACAGTGGGCTCTGTGTGCTCTGGCGGCCGTGTCACCTTCCTGCCTCTCTCGGGCTTTGTTATCAGTGCAGAGCCACTGCCCTCAGGACCGATGGAAGCATAGGTCCCAGTGATGTTCCCTCTAGCAGACAGCCTGGAGGACCCCGCTCACCACTTAAACCCACTCCTGGTCCCTTCAAGCAGCCTTACAGCCAGGGGAGGACGGTTCTGCACTGTTAGGGTAAATCCAGGCTCCGCTCGCTTCATTACAGATGCTGCATTTTGTATAAATTGTAGGCAAGGTCCTCCACTGGTAAAAGGATTACGACTTGATTTATTGCAATGCTCACTTTACTGCAGTTGTCTGGAACTGAACCCATGATGTCCCTGTACCCATCCAAGGCATGGCTGCGAACTCCTCAAACTCCGGGCCCACTGGTTTCTTGCTTTCCTCTCGGTCATCGCTACTGAAAAGCCTGGCTTCCCCCCAGGCTCCTGGCTTCCCCCACTGCCTCCCCTCCCGCCACTCCCTGCCGAACCGGATGCATCCTTTCTGCTTTCAGTGAGGATTTCAAACCTCAGAAAATCACAGAGAATACCATGGCAAACACCTGTGTACCAATTGGCCAACTCCATCAAACCGTAACACCTTCCACCCTTGCCTCCAGTTTTAGAAGCTTCGTAAACCATCCCACAAACCACTCAAGCCCCACGTGAACTCCTCCCTCCTCGCGCTCCTCCACCTTCCTCCTCAGGGGTCACCTCTGACACCTGGGGGTTCTGCATGCGTTTACTGAAACACGGTAGCTAAGCATCCCTCTCCATGTCTTTGAGCTGTATTAACTTGCACAAATGCCTATATTTTTAAAACATTAGGCTTTTTTTTTTTGCTTGAGTTCAAATTCTGTATCGTTCAGTAACTAGGTATCTTGCAATTTCTCAACGTGCGTATACGAGTATGTCCCTGCGTTCACTTTAGCTGCTGTGTAGAATCCCACTCTCTGAAGGGGCCACACTTTGTCCTTTCTAACGCGGGGGGACACGCAGCTGTTCCGATGGCAGCTATTGCGAACAGTGCTGTATGTGTCCTTACAAGCAGGCACACTCCTGGAGCCTTTGAAGACCTGCCCCCATTGCTTCAAAATGATTGCAGCAATTCACATCCCCAGCGGCAGCCCGTGCGCGTTCCAGCGGCTCTGCATCCTCGGCAGCGCGTGGACTGCCAGACTTTCCCATTTTTGCTAATCTGATGGGTGTGAAGTGGCATCTCAATTTCAATTGGCGTTTCTCTGATTACTAGTGAGTTTGGGCATGAAAACGTGCCCACGTGTCTACTGGCTGTTAGGGTGTTCTCTTCCATGTATTGCCTGTTTATACCTTTGGACTATTTTTTTTATTGAGGTCATTTCTCTTTTCCTATTGATTTCTAGGTGTTATTTATAAAATATTCCTTTTAAATTTTTAAAATTATTATTTATTTATCTTAGAGGGGAAGGGAAGGAGACTGGGAGAGAAACACCAATGTATGGTTGCCTCTCATGCGTCCCCTGCTGGGAACTGGCCTGCAACCCAGGCATGTGCCCTGATATAAAATATTCTTAAGATTAAAAGTTCTGCAGACTATCTGTTGTTATATACATAACAAATATCCTCTTCTAGACTCTGGCTTATCCTGCGACTTCATGATTTTTTTTGTTGAATAGAAATTTTAAATTCTTAATTCCTTGCTAGTTGAGCGATTTGGGGCTCAGCACTTCCGCTGCCGTGGCCAGGGTTCACTGTGCCCTCAGTGAAGTCTTGCATCCAAGTGGCCATTTCTCCTCCCTGTTGACCGCCAGCTCCACGAGGGTAAGGACTTTGTTTTGCCCACTGCTGGCACATAACAGGCACCCTCAGTGAACAACGACTGAGTAAGCAGGTGCAACTTCGTTTGTGGTCAAGTTTATCAGTCTCATCCATTGCACTTGGGCTTTTTGTATCTTGTTTAAGAATTCTTTAACTACCTGGTGGCCATAGAATATTTTCCTCTATTCTCTTTTGAAGAGTGTTGCATTTCACACTTTGGCCTGTGATCTCTGTGAAACTGACTTCTGATCATGGTAGAGATCCGCCTTATACCGTGTGGAAAAACCACTGCTCCACCACCACTTGTTGAGTCCTTCCTTTTCCCACTGCTCTGCAACACCACCTTTTTACACGTCAAGTTTTTGCACATGCATGGGTCTGTTCTGTCCTCAGTCTGGTAACGCACTGTGTTCATCTGGATGGCCTTATCATCACGTCTTGACAGCTGAGAGGGCATGTTCATCTATTCCTAATCCTTCAGGTCCCAAATTCAACATCTCTTCCTCACGGAAAAGCCTGTCGTGAGTCCTCAGGTCAGGCTGGGTCTTCTGTCTGTACGTCCCTGCTGCACTTGGCATCTCATTGACGCAGTATCTGCCGTCTGTCAGTCTGTATGTTCCCTGAGGGCTGGAACGACACCTGTTTTGCTCACTGTCACAGCCCCTCCACAAACGCCATGACCGGTGCGTAACAGGCATTTGGGGAATGAAAGGATGAGGAAGGAAGGGACAGTGTTTTGGAGAAAGACCTTTGGGGCAACAGTGATACTGCTGGGTGGCGAGTCGGGTCTAGGGAGGAAAGATGTTCCCGTGCAGAGAGACACCGCAGGGGGCGGGCATAAGCAAAGGTGCCGAGACAACGCACAGGCGCACCCTCGGTGCATGGCGTGAGGTCCGGCAGACAGCCGACAGTCAGTGAACATTCGAAAAATAAATTATAGGAATTAAACACACTTCCCATTCACTAATTACGATTTTTAAAAATAGGTACTATATGGCCCTGGCTGGGCAGCTCAGTTGCTTAGAGCATCAGCCCAGTACACCAAGGTTGTGGGTTCGATCCCTGGTCAAGACATCAACCAACGAGTGCAGAGATAAGTGGGAGAACAAACTGATGTTCCTCTCTTTCTCTAGAAAAAATCAATTAAAAACTTTTAAAAACAAAAATAGGTAATAAATTTTTAGGATTATATGAGAGGTATTTTACCTGCATTATATCATTAAATCTAAGAGGCAGGAGCTGTTTTTAGTCCCATCTTACAGATGGAGAAATTGAGGCTTGGAGAAGTTGCTCAGTGCCACAAGCCGGTCAGTGAGGGAACTGGGATCTGAACCCAGGGCTGTTTCCAGGAGCCGAGTCCTTCACCATTAGGAACCACTGAGTGACTCTCTTCAATGGGGGTGGACTGCTGTGTCTAAAACTAGATTCTTTAGCGGTCTGTGTGCTTTTGAAGCCCTGTGTGTATTCTGCATACAACCACAACGAAGGAGATCAGGCCTTCGGTGAGGGGGACAGGAGTTACATCCGTGGTTCAATAAGCCCTGCAGGTGATTCTGCTGCGCAGCTTTAAATCTTCACCCCCAGAACGCCGCTTTCTGTCCTCATGTCACTGGGGCCTTGAGTGAGTTACAGGATGACAGTCCCCTCGGCCCAGCCCGGAGGAGGCCAGAGCAGCAGGTGGCCCTGTTTTACCCTGCTCTTCGTCAGACATTATTTTCTGAGTGTTGTGTTGTGAAAAAGGTCGGAAAGTACTGCCTCAGGGAATCTAGGAGCTTCTCATTTATATTAAAAAATCTTGTTATAACAATAATGCCAATAGTATTTTAACAGCAAGGAACTTATTTGTAGCATGCCTACAACATGCTGAGCAATTTATATATATATTTTGTTGAAACCTGACAACTGCCCTATCCTTTAGATACATTATCCCCATTTGACGGCTGTGACAACAGGGCACAGAGAAGTTAGAACAGACCCCCAAGGTCATCCAGTTAGTAGGGCACAGGTGGCATGTACACGCAGGTCTTTCTAACCCGACGGTGCCTGTGCTCTCATGGGTCAAGGCTGAAAGTTCACGCGGTGCCAGGCCTTATTTTAAGCACATTACATGCTTCTTCAACCATTACAACTCTTACTATTACTCCCACTTTACAAATGAGGAAACTGAGGCTCAGAGAAATGAAAGACCTTTCCCAAGGGCCGGGCTGGTAAATTTTGAACCAGGAATCGAACTCAAGAAGTTTAGCTCTTGCAGCCACTAAAGGAAACAGTATGGCTGTTCCCCTAAAATTAAAGTTGGAACCATCATACGATCTAGCAATTCCAATTCTGGAAATTATCTGAGGAAAATGGAAACCCTAACTTGAAAAGATACACACATCCTCATGTTCGCTGCTGCATTATTTATAATAGCCTGATAATGGGAATGATGTAAGTGTCCATTAATGGATGAATGGATAAAGAAAATGTGGTTATATCTGTGTGTGTCATGTATCACACACACACACACACACACACATAACACAAACAATGGAACATTACTCATCCATAAAAAAGAATCAAATCTTGCCACTTGCAACAAATGGGATGAGCCTCGAGAGCATTATGAAATAAAATAAATCAGTCAGACTTCCGGTCAAGATGGCGGCAGAGGTAAAACAACTCAAAACTACAACTAAAATGTAGAACAACCAGCACTCAGAACCATCAGAAATCAAGCTGAATGGACATCTGACAACTACGAAATTAAAGAAACCACATCCATCCGGGCTGCTGGGAGGGGTGGAGACACAAAACTGGCTGGTCCCGCACCCATGTGTGGCAGATAAAAATTCAGGAGGGATATCATGGGAGCAAGGAGCCCCGGCCCCACACCAGGGACCCCAGCCCAGGGTTCCAGTGCCAGGAAGATAAATCCCCACAGCTTCTGGCTACAAAAACCAGTGGGGACTGACTCAGTGGAAGAAACTCTGGAGCTGCAAGCAGTTCCCCTTAAAGAATCCACATACCGACTCACTCAGACTCACTCCCTCTGAGCTCCAGCACCAGGGTAGCCGTTTGAAAGGCACCAGTGGGATACAGGGAGAAACTGAAGTGTCTGGCATCAAGGCGAGGGCCGGGGGACAGCCTTCTCCCAGACAGAAATGTGAGCCAAGGCCAGTGTCCCGTTTCTGAGCTTCCCCTCTACAGAGCACAGAGCTAGCAGGCAAATGCCACATCTGAGACTCCATCAACCTGGCTAAGACTGTTTGCCCTGCCCTGGAGATCCCCTGAAACTCCATCCCAGCAAAATGACAGGTCCACCCAAACTGTTAACTCTGTCTTTTCCATGGTGAATGGCTGGTCTTAGCTCAAGCCTCACAACTTCCTAAATCCTTTCAAAGCAACAGCTGGCCTCAGTGAGCCCTCAGCCCTCTCTACCTCTTGCTAAGTGGCCCCAGGCCCAGTACTAGCAGCAAACGGCCTAGATTCACAGCTTGCCTTTGCCTGGGAATCTCCAAGCCCAGCACAAGTAACAACGATCCCAGAATGCTTTACAGCTCAGGCAGGGTGGCCCTGGGGCAAAACACAGGAGGGGGCTGATCTTGGCCTGCACACACGGTGGACAGATACAGACCACGTCGGAGCACCACCACCCTGCCCCTGCACAGCTGATTCTCCCTCCATGGTGGGTGGAGGTTGGTGGTGAATGGTCACAGCCAGTCCTTGCAGCTGACTGGCCTGGGGAAATCCCTCCCATTGACCTGCCAACAGAAATCGAGGCTCAACTATAAGAGGAGGGTGTACCCAGCCCACAAAGCAAGCTTTCACAAAAAACAGACTGGTGGGCTGCCAGAGGTGGGAGTTAGGGGGTGGGTGAAATGGGTGAAGGAGGTCAAAAGGTCCAAACTTCCAGCTTTAAAATAAATAAGTCAAGGGGATGTAATGTACAGAATGTTGTCTATAGGTAAGAATATTGTGTTGCATATTTGAAAGTTGTTGGGAGAACAGATCTTAAAAATTCTCATCACAAGAAAAAAAATTTTCTAACTGTGTGGTGACAGATCTTAACTAGACTTACTGTGGTGATCATTTTTTGTAATATATACAAATACCAAATGATATTATATACCTGAAACAAGTATAATGTTACATGTCAATTACATCTCAATAAAAGACACCACCGACGACGACCAAGAAGTGTGGCTCTCACTGCATGGTCTGGACCACTGGGAAAGCCCCCAGGCCCTGAGGGGCGGAGACAGGGGTGCTGTGGTGGCCATTTGGGAATAAAATTACTTAGTGACTCCCACTGCTGCAGGGCCATGCGAGGTGGAGGGGACCCCTGGCTGGGCGCTGCCATGGAGCCCGTTTGTTCTTTCCTGTGTTTCCAGCTCACACCTGCCGCCCCAGGGCCTGGCCACGGCGCATGCATCGAATAAGTCAGCTGCATGTGGGGATGCCATGCCCCTGGACAGGCTCTGGGGTACAGCTGCCGGGGTTACACTCTTTCACACACACGTCATCGCAGACGGGAACCTCCTCCTGCGGCCTGAGTAAGGCGAGCCCAGCAGTGAGACAGGATGGGCAGGGCCTCTTCTGGAAACAGTAATGCCTTCAAGGCCTAGCCACCCCCATTTGCCGTGCCAGTCAGAAGGCTGGGCTTGTGTGGGGGCGAAGCCGGGATCCCGAACAAATTGTGAATAGTTCATATGATCAGTGCACTTTCTGGGATAGGCACGGTTCTCTACACACGCACCAGTGTGGGTGGTATTTGAGAAAGCACGGCCTGGGAGGTGGGGCAGACACACAAGCCAGATGCTCACACAAAGGAGAAAGCAAACTTCTCCTAGTTCCGCATTCACCTCCAATTGTGCAGCCAGTATCCTGAGGGTAACCCAGCCAGGGGTGTCCAACCTTCTGGCGTCTCTGGGCCACACTGGAAGAAGAGGAGTTGTCTTGGGCTGCACATTAAATACACAAACACTAACGAAAACTGATGAGCAAGAAAAAGGTTTTAAGCAAATTTACAACTTTGTGTTGGGCCGCATTCATAGCCATCCTGGGACGCGTGTGGCCCGTAGGACACAGGTTGGACACCTGTGCTAGGTGTTCTGCTGTTTATGCTACGCTCCCGTAATTCCCTCACTCGGCTGCTGGCCTCGGCTGGCTGCAGTGCCTCCTCCTCCTCCCACTGAAAGGTCTGAAGTTTCAGTCAAACGGCAGGCCTCTTGGTGAGGAGGGGTAAGCGTCTAGCACAGTTGGACAAATATCATCAGAAGCCCTTGGTATCATTAACTGTAAGAATCTGTGGTAGAGGATTCCATCCCTTCTACTCTAACTGGCAGTATGACATATGTCAGATTGTCTGCAAGGATCTGGGAGATGAGCAGGGCAAACACCAGCTGTGGCTGCTGGGGGCTGAAAATCGTACAGAAGGCTCTCCCTCTGCACGTCAGGGGCAGGAAAGGAGCAGTGACAGAACCCTAGGTGACGCGTCACAAAGTGGGGGCAGGCAGCAGCCCGTACCCAAGCGATCCTCTTCTAAACCAAACACCAAGCTGCTTGAGCAGCAGGATCTCTGACTTACTTGTCACTGTATCCCCAGTGTGTAAAATGGCCCCTGGCACAGGAGAAGTGTTCCATGAAGTACCGACACACGCTACAACGCGGTGAGCCCCGAAAACAGGCCAAGTGAAAGAAACCAGTCACGAAGGACTGTATATTATATGGTTCTATTTATTTTAAATGTCTAGAGTTTAAAATAAATGGCAAACTTATGGAGACAGAAAGTAGTTCAGTGGCTGTCTGAGGCTGGGGGTGAGAGGGGACTGGAGAGTCATGGCTAAAGGGGGCAGGGTTTCTTTTGGCCTAATTAAAATATTCTGAAACTGACTGTGGCAGTGGATGAAAATATGTTTTGTGAATGTACTAAAAGTCATTGAATTTAATACTTTACGTGGGTGAATCATATGGTATCCCAAAACACTGTGAAAAAAGAAATACTTGATGACTATATAAATGAATGAAAAATGAATGTAGGATGCAGTTTCTGACCTCTGTCCTTAGTGCCTGAGAACCATGGACCACCAGAACTGCGCTTTCAGACAAGGAATGCTCACTCACAGGTTCACTCCCTCGGGAGACTCTGGGTGGGTCTCAGTGCTACAATAAGCGACAGTGACCCAGCAGCAAACGAGACTGGTAGGACGCTGTCTGCCCTCACTGAGCACACACAAGCACATGTATGGTTCCTTCTCTTTAAGAATTCTTTAGGGATTTTCTACTCACAGCCATAGCTGATCTTTTATTATTCAGCTATATAGAAACTGTAGCTAATGTTCATTATTAAGTCCAGTCCTTAAGAATGCTGAGTTCCCTCCCTACTGGCCCCCCCAAAAAAAAATTTTTGGTCTGAATCTTCCTTAAAATAATCTGATTCCAAAGGAGGAACTATTCATTGGAAATTTGAAGCTAACGCCACTTGGCTGCTTTTTAAATTATAAGAGATAATCTCCCACACCTTTTTCAGTTAAGGGGTCCGAGTGGGGAGTGCTGAATCTAAATCACCTTTGGAGAGCAGAGTAAATTAGAATTATAAAACAGGAACTGCAGTGTTTATCAGCAATCAGTTGCCACAGCGAAAGGTAAGCATCCACTGAACAACGAGGGAAACAAAACCCTATAAAATTCCGGGCACTAAATAGGCTTTTTGCACATGACCCTCAAAATGAGCATGAGCCATGAACTGCCCCCAACAGGCTGTCCGTGCGAGGCCGCTGTCCGTCAAGGGCAGCAGTGGATTTCCCATCTTCCTGGTCAGCCAGGGGTGGTGGCTCACGTCAGCAGCAAAAGGATTCTTGGTGTTGTGTGGCCCGTGAAGCTTTGGTGTCAGTGGGTCAAACCACCAAGCAGAAATGATGTCAGGAAGAGTGAGGAGGTTGACAGCAAAGTTTCTGGATTCAGGTGAACCTGGGATTGGTTACTTATTTATATCCTCACCTGATGATACGCTTTATTGATTTTTAAAAGAGAGAGGAAGGGTGGGGGGGTAGAGAGAGAGAGAGAGAGAGAGAAGCATTGATGTGAGACAGGAACATTGATTGGATGCCTCCCGTACGTGCCCCAGTCAGGGATTGAACCCACAGCCTTGGTGTACAGGACAAGGCTCCAACCAGCTGGGCTATCAGTGAGTTCCGGCAACATTCTTAACCTTCGGGTTTCCTCCTAAGTGTTTTTTAAAGATTGAGATATATCAGTTTATTTTTCTGTAAAACGGGAAGCAACTTTTTATAAGGATTAAGTGAGATAAGGTCAATGAATTTAAATGAAAGAATAAAGGTAAATGCACTTATTATGATTTAAGAAAGCTGAGCATTTCAAGAAATTCTTATTAAGATTTTACTTTTTTTTTTTAAGATTTTACTTTTTTAAAAGCAGTTTTAGGTTCACAGCGAAGTTGAAGGGAAGTTACAAAGATTTCCGGTATAACCCTTTTTCCTACACATACATGACCTCCCCATATCAACAGCCCCACCAGAGGGGAGCATTTGTTACAGCTGAGGAACCTACACTGATACGCTACGTCGTCACCTAAAGCCCACAGTTTACATTACCATGCACTCGGGGTGTTTACGCCTTCTCTGGTTTTGGGCAGTGTGTGATGACATGCATCCGTCATGTATGTTGCAATACAGGCAATACAGATATTGCGGGTTCAGTTCCAGACCCGCTCAATAAAGCACATACTGTAAAGCATGTTGCGTGAATCTTTTAGTTTCCTGGTACATATAAAAGTTATGTTTATATTATACTGTAGTCTATTAAATGTGCAATAGTATTATGTCTAAAAAAATCAATGTACATATCTTAACGTAAAGCACTTTATTGGTAAAAAGTGCTAACCCTCACCTGAGCCTCCTTTGAGTTACAGTCTTTTTACTGGTGGAGGGTGTCGCCTTATGGCGACGGCCCCTGACCGACCAAGGCGGTGGTTGCTGAAGGCTGGGGTGGCTGTCCCAAGTTCTTAAAATAAGACAACAGTAGAGTCTGCCACGGCATTTGACTCCTCCTTTCACGAATGATTTTACCCACAGTAGAGCTTCTTTCAATATTGGAGTCAATTCTCTCAAACTCTGCTGCTGCTTAATCAACTAGGTTTGGGTTATATTCTAAATCCTTTTTTCTGTCATTTCGACAATCTCCACAGCTTCTTCTCCTGAGTAGATTCCATCTCAAGAAACCATTTTCTTCACTGGTCCATAAGAAGCAGCTCTTCATTTGTTAATGAAGAGTTTATCACGAGACTGCAGCAATTCAGTCACATCTTCAGGCTCCGCTTCTAATTCTAGTTCTCTTGCTGTTTCCACCAGAGCTGCCGTTACTTCCTACACTGAGGTCTTGAACCCTTCAAAGTCTTCCATGAAGGTAAAATCAACTTCTTCCAAACTCCTGTTGATGTTGATACTTTGACCTCTTCCCATGAACCCAGAATGCTCTTAATGGCACCTAGAATGATAAATCCTTTCCAGAAGGTTTTCAATTCATTCTGCCCAGACCCACCAGAGGAATCACTGTCTATGACAATCTTAAATAACACTGCTTGGAAGTCAAAATTACCATATTTTTTGGACCATAAGATGCACCTAGGTTTTAGAGGAGGAAAATAGAAAAAAAAATTTGAAGCAAAAATGTGGTAAAGTATTTAATAACATAAATAACATAATATTTCACCACTGTAAATGTAAACAGAATTCAACAGCAGCATTAACAACCATTATTCCTTCCAAATTTGGGGGTAAAGAGGAGGGGAAAAAGTGCATCTTATAGTCTGAAAAATACGGTACTTCTTGACCCATGACCTGGGGAATGAATGTTATGTTAGTAGGCATGAAAACAACATTAATCTTGTACTTTTCCATCATAGCTCTTGGGTGACCAGGTGCATTGTCAATGAGCAGTAGTATTTTGAAAGGCATCTGTCAAAAATAATCTCAACAGTGGGCTTAAAATATTCAGTAAACCGTGTTGTAAACAGGTAAGCTGTCATCCAGGTTTTGTCGTTCTACTCAGAGCGCAGGAGAAGTATAGTTAGCATAATTCTAAGGGCCCAAGGATTTTCAGAATGGCAAATGAGCACTGGCTAAACTTTATGTCCCCAGCTGCATTAGCCCCTAACAGGAGAGTCAGCCTGTCCTTCGGAGCTTTGAATCAGGCACTGACTTCTCCCCTCTGGCTGTGAAAGTCCTAGACGGTGTCTTCTTCCAGGAGGAAGCTGTTTCATCTGCACTGAAAACCTGTTGTTTAGTGTAGCCACCTTCATCAGGAAGCTCAGCTAAAGCTTCTGGAGAACTTGCTTCTTTCCTTAAACCTCACGAACTAACCTCTTCGAACTTTTCTGAAGCTTCCTCACCTCTCAGCTTTTGTCAAATTAAAATGAGTTCGAGTCTTGCTCTGGGTGAGGCTTTCTTTGGCTTAAGGAAATTTTGTGACTGGTTTGATCTTCTATCCAGACCACGAAAACTTTCTCCACGTCAGCAATAAGGCTGTTTTGCTTTATATCATTCATGTATTCATTATAGTAGCACTTTTCACTTTTTTAAAGAACTTTTCCTTCACATCCACAACTTGGCTGTTTGCTGTAAGAGGCCTAGTTTGTGGCCTATCTTGGCTTTCAACATGCCTTCCTCACTAAGCTTAATCATGTCTATTCTAGTTTTTGATTTAAGGTGAGAGATGTACAACTCTTCCTTTTCCTTTAATACTCAGAGGCTACTGTATGGTTATTCACTGGGCAAATTTCAACACAGTTGTGTCCCAGGGAACAGGGAGGTCCACGTGGAGGGAGAGAGACGGGGGAATGGCGGGTTGGTGGAGCAGCCAGACCACACACAACATTTACAGCAGTAACGTCCAAGATCACTGATCACAGATCACCATAACAGGTATAACGACAATGGAAAAGTCTGACATACTGTGAGAATCACCGAAGTGTGCCACAGACACACAAAGGGAGCGCGCGCTGTTGGGAACACGGTGTCAGCAGACGCGCTCAACCCACTGTTGTCGCCAGCCGTCCGTTTGTAAAAACACAGTGTCTGTGAAGCGCAGTAAAATGAGGTGTGTCTGACAGAGCATTTTCCTAAAAATTCTGTTATAACACTTTTCAAAAAAAAGTCTTTTTTTTTTGCTATATTTCCATTTGTTAGCTTAGCTCAGGTTTTGTGTTAAAAGTTAACTGAGTGCATAGTCCAACTATTTTGATTAAAAATGTGAATGACAGTGAAACCACACATAGAAATTAGGAGGTACTAACTATTCCTGTCAAGTCTTTCTGGTTCTGGAATGATCTTGAAAACCTTCTTTTAGTATCAATAATACAAGGTATCCTTCCTTCACGGGGCTTTATCGCCTGCATGTCTCTCCGGTCTCCAACTTCAACCCACTTCCTCACGAGCTGCTGCCAACACTTGCCTCTTCTTTTCTCAGAATATCCTCTGGGTTGTGCGTGTGCGTGTTTGCGTTTGCATCTTTACTTCACCACCCCCAACTCTGCAGACCCCAAGGCCCCCCACAGAAACCACGAAGGATCATTTGGCTTCTGTATGGATGCGCAGAAAGTGAGTATTACGTTTTTGGGCGAATCCCAAACAGACTTCTCTTCAAATGCCAGTTCCTTTCCTAATGGTTTTATTCTTCCCTAATGGTTTGTTTATACACGGTTCAGCTTTCTCTAAAAAGTCCTGTTGCACAGAGGGCTGAGTTGGCTTCAGGAGCCCAGGGGACCTACCTGGCTGCTTTCTGAGTCAGCTCCAGAGGGAAATCCGGGCACAATAATTGCAGCAAACAGTGATACTCTTTCATGGTCAGCAAGTCTGCAGTGGAGATAGAGAGAAACACATTAGGTCTCTGCACAGGAACTTACTGGTCTTTAGGGTCGTTCCATGGGTTTCAGACCTGGTCTCAGTAGAGCTGCTCTTTTAAAGGTAAGAGTTAAGGGTGTGGTAGCCACTAACCTCCAGGGCAGGCGTTTTCAGATCAATATTTATACAAAGCTTTTCCTGGGTGGGAGGCACCCAGCCCCAACATTTTAGCCAAAGGAGCTTCACTGGTTTGAAAAATGGCAGGGAGAAGAGGGAACGAGGGGTGCCTTCATCAGCCTTCACAGGTTACTTTTCCCTGTGTATAAAAATCGTCAGGAAGGAGTCATTTCAAAGCTGGTTAAATCTGCTAAAATTCTCTGGCACAGTAACATTCACCACAACACGCCCAGAGACCATCCACAGACTATCTGGAAGCGGTACTAGGGCAAACTCAGCCTTGCAATGTATGGAGGAGAAGAATGCAGGGTAGCAACCCACAGCCCTTATTACTCTATCATTCAGTATTATGCAGACTGGCTTCTTTTTGATGCCCGCACACAAATCTGGTCGTCACATTATACGGTCAGCCAAGTTGGTGGTCCGAGGCACACAGTCAAGGCAAATAAAAAATCCCTGATATGCAAAGGCAGTGCTTTGGGAGAGGTGAGCCAAGGAGAGGCTCTGTGGCCCAGCAGAAGACCCAGAGGGGCAACTCTGAGGAAGGGTTGTAGGACCCCAAGGAGAGGAAGTACACTCATGCTTAAAAGTTGTTTTTGGGACTGCATGTGCTAAACCAAAAGATTTTGACCAACCACGCAGCAGCAATTCTCACATAGTGTTCCACAGGCTACGGCGTTTCAGATATGGAAAGACAAGCTAACGGTAAAGCGAGGGCAAGCCACCTGGAAGCCATCCTCACTGGGAGAGTGAGTGCGAGAAGGGAGTCCAAAGGGCACGGCCACATTTGGGGAATGGAGATGATCATAGGCACTTGGTTTCTTTGGACCTAAGTTAGCCCAAGCCACAGGAATTCAGATCTCCTGCCCCTGCTAGTTCGGTTGATGCTTTTCCAAGACAAAAACCCCAAATCCCCAGGGACAGGCCCGGGTTCCTACTACTTTTTCATCAAAGCTCAATTCAAGGTGGGGGCACAGAGTTAAACTAACCACACTGCCAAAGTCAGGGACACCAAGGAACAGGATCAGCGTCAATGTAGGTCAAAGGATCAGGATGGCTTTTGTGGCCTTCGTCTTGGCCACAGCAGGGTGTGTGCTTTCCTCCCCTCGAGAGCCTGACCCGGACATGCCCTGATGGGGGGTGTTATCCTTCAACAGAAGGAGTAATGGACGCTCGCGTTCTCAAAGATTTAGGGCGAGGGACAGGAATGGCAAAGGGAAGGGAGAAAAGCACTGAATCTAACGTGTTCCCACTGTAATCTCACTCCAGAACTCCCTATATACGTGTAGAGAGAAGTGATTTCTTACAGGAATGAAATAAAGGGAAGTTCTACCTTTGAATCATTAGTGCTTTTCCAAACTAAACTTTGGTGGATACACCTGATACTGTTCTTGGAGGTGGGGGTCAAAGTGTCTCAGAGGAACTGTTTTCCCTGGAATTAACTATGAAATACCCTTGGGAAGATAAACAGGGGGAGGGGGAAGAGGGGGGAGGGGGAGAGGGGGAGGGGAGGGGAGAAGAGGAGAGAGGGGGAGAGAGTTAATTAGTTATGTAATGCCCAAATGTAATCAAGAAGGAAAATGCAGGGAATCAGTCTCCTGGTTCCAGACCCTTTGGTTCTTGACTGTATTCTAACTCATGTACTTCAACACTTGCTTCCCAAAGACAGAAGAATGATTTATAAAAATAACTCTACTTCTCTGAGGTAGTCACAGTCTCTGGGAAATAGTAAATACTTCAGAAAAACAGGGTACCTCCTGCCCACCACATCTGGAACTTGACTCTCCCAAAGGCAAAGCAAGGAAGATAATCAGATAAAGAGATGAAAGCTAGCCCGGCAGACAAACAACTTGTACCACCCTAATTGTGCGTCTATTAAAGTAGTGGTTAGTAATACTAAGGCTAGGCAATCTCCATGAAGAGGCATCTGTCACTTGGAAACACTCCCTGGTTGCACAGTGGGTCTGTGGGAGAATGGTGAGGGGAAATGGTGACTGGTCTTTGCCCCAAAGTCAGTCAGAACAATGACGAGCAAATGAGAGCTATCTCCTTGCTGTCCCATGGGCTAGGGTTCAAATCTTGGCTTTGCAATTTACCAGGTATGCAAAACTCTCTAAATCTCAGTTTCTCGTGTATAAAGTAAAAACGATGATGCCTACCTTTCATGGTTGAAATCAAGGTGAAAAGAGATGACGTCTACAGAGTGCTTAGCAGAATGTCTAGAAGACAGTAACCCCAAACGAGAGTTATTTTGTTGTTTTTAAATCCTGGGAGCAAAGACAGTAGAGGAGCGGAGGCAGGCGGTCCTTGCCGAGTTTAAATGCTTAAACACATGGGAGCGTTTTGCCTTGATCGTTCTCTGTCCTGCTGCCCGAGCCAAACCTGGTTTTGCATTCTCTCTGCAGTGTTCATTCGTATGATATTATCATGTGCCTCCTGAGTTCCAGGCACAGTGTGACAGAAATGAGCACGCCAGCAGTCACACCCGGGCATTAGTTAATCCTAAATGCTCCTGTCTACGTTGGGCCCCTCGGTGTTTAGAACTCTCCAAGATCTTAAAGGCCCTTCCAGGAAGCCCTCTGAGCTTCAGGACACAGTTTTGAGGCTAAAGAGTCTCTGAAGTCTTTGCTCAGGCCTTGAGTTAGCTCACTGAACCTTCACAACAACCTTATGAAGTAGACTCCATGATCCTCAGTCCCATCTCACAGAGAAGGACATGGGGGCTTAGAGAGACGAAATAATCTGGTGAGAAGGGGCCAGAGCCTGGGGGACAGACTGGGAGGGAAGAAAGGTGAGTTTAATAATGGCAGTACTAACAGCTGACAATCTTTGAGCACATGCTGTGAACCAGGCCCTGTTCTTCCAAGGGTTTTACCAGTGTCAACGCATCTCTTCACCATTGTTATCCCCATTGCACATTCATTCACAGGCTCAGATGGTGCATGTTTAAGAGGCAGAACTGGAATTCAGACTCAGGCATCTGGCTCCAAGGTTTACCCAACTAACATTTTCAGCACCTTGATCTTATCAACCATTACTGTGTGAAGAAGGCTTAAGAGCTTGCTCTCCCCTCCAAACAAACTGCAGATACTAAATAGCTCCAGGTGAAGTGGGATTTTTTCCCATGCGAGAAATTGAGTCTGAGAGGTTTTAATTACTGTCAACAGGAAAGACTGGGGCTCCAGCACCAGGCCTCTGCTGGGCCAGAGGCCACAGGAGGGCTGGGGGTGGGCAGAGCACACCTGTGCTGGTGGCCACTCCATCATTGCTCATCTCAACTGCTCGGTACCCGGCAGGTGCAGAAAGGTAGGTGGTGTGTCCCAACAGATGCCTTCTCTAAAGGAATCCCCACAATTAGGAAAGTTTCAGCCAGTAAGTCCTGAAAGTTCAAAGACATAACAAGTCTTTGGTATAAGATCAAAATCAGAACACTCTCCACAAATTGGTACTCCTCTTTTTGTGGGTGGTCAGAGCTGTTACACTTTCTTATTCTAAATCTTGTAATTGTCCCATGGACCCTGTCCCTGGCTGTAGACCAGAGGGTTTTGCACCTTTGATCCTATCATCTCTAGACGCAGCACAGCGTAGTGTTGTGGCGAATAGCATGGACTTTTGAATTAGAACGTCTGGGTCCAAATCTGAGCTTTGCCACTGACTGCAAATTACTTGACTTTAAAGCACTTGATGCCTCAGTTTCCCCTTCTATACAATGGGGACAGTGAGAGAACCAATATCACGCAGTTGCTGTGAGTTAATGTAAAGTACTTTGAACAGTGGCCCATCATAAGTGCTCTGTTAGTATTTGCTCATTTTAGAAATAAAGAAACTAGGGTTGGTTTAGCAGGAAACACAGTGAGAGAAAGGAGGACTGAGATTCGGACCTAAGCCTGCCCAGCCCCCAGCGCCCTGTGAGTTCTGCTCTGGTGGGTGGGATCCAGCTGGTTAGTGAAGGCCTTGACTTTTTTTTTTATTAAATCATGTAATCTTTATTTTATTTTTACTTTTTAAGTTTTTATCCTCGCCTGAGGACACTTACATTTTTAGAGACAGAGAGGAAGGGAGACAGGGAAACATCTAAGCACGAGAGAAGAGTCAGTTGGTTGCTTCCAGTATGTGCCCAGACTAGAGACTGACGCCCGGTAACCTCGGTATGTTCCCCAGCCGGGAACTGAACCTGCAATCTTGTGGTTACAGGACAACGCTCCAACCAACGGAGCCACACTGGCCAGGGCAAGGCCTTGGCTTTGCGCCAGGCGACTGACGGAATTTACATCGCAGTGAAACATACGGACACCCTGTAGGCTGCCTCATCACCCAGGGCAGAGCAGTCGGGCGGGGCAGTTGTTTGAGCTCAGAGCCCACGCTCTGCGATTGGGGGGCCCAGCTCCACTGCTCACCGGCAGTGTGACTCGTACAGGTTACACAACTTCTCTGAACCCCGGTTTCCACACTTAAAAGTGTGAATAACCACAGTACCCACCGAATAGATTGTTGTAAAAATCAAATGTCATCACTTATACATGACGCTGCTGGAAAATTAGCAAAGTGCTCAATAAAATGGCAGTATTATTATATACTTATCATCCAATTAAAATCTGAAGTCCTAAAACTGAGAAATCTTTGGACTTAACTGAAGCCCTTACCACAACGCCTGGCACATACCAGCAAGTATCTGTTGAAGGAATGAACGGATGGAAACACACTTTGCATAGTGACTCAGATGACAGTTCACAGGGGCAGAGTTCTGGTCACTGTGTGAACACACAGAGGTGGGGATTCTCCAGGCATAGGAGGCAAGCCTATCAGCTTAGAGGGGCGTGAGGAGACCCAGGAGCCGGAAGTGTTGAAAATGGAAAAGGCCCTGTTTGGTAGGCACCGTAACGCAGGGAACTACTTCCCTGGGCTTTGCCGACTCTGAGCACCTTCTCATCACGTGCTTGACTCAACTGACTGGAGTATTCATTTTCATAGGTAGCATCAATTCTACCTCGAAAATCAGAGGAAGCCTGGGGGTTACTTACTTCCCAGGAATTCGGTTCATCACTGTTAACAACTCTAGCATGAATACTGTGGTTTCTAACATAAGCAGTCCCCAACTCAAAATATTCTTCCATTGGTTATCTATAATCCTAGAGAGTGACAGATGTGGTTATTTTGGCTAAGAAAATTAATCTAGTCAGAAATTATAGATGTCCAATATTTTCAAGGGCTAACTTGCTCTCCCTTCTTGTCTTGGGAAAGAAGCACGAAGATCTTCTCTTGTCTTTTCTACGTCTTCTTGCTGTGGAAGCTCCCGCCTCTGAAGCTCTGGGGGGGCAGCTTAGTCATCCCGACAAACCCCTCGCAGACCACCATGCGTGTCCACAACGTTTGCTCAGAGGGACTGTGGCGCTGTGTGGTTGTGGGCTCAGATGCCTCTGCTCTTCCTGGGAAATGGTGCATTTTCCAGGGTCAAAGCTGTGTCATTAAAGGAGATCGACAGGGGGGCTCGGGGGACTGGCAGATGGAAGGAATTGGGGCCATATCTTTGTCCCCTACTTAGGAAAAGCCTTTCCCCGAGCCTGAATCAAAGGTTTTTAGCTCCAAAAGTATGGGGAGGCAACGGGGTTTAGTCTGAATTCGTTTGTGTGAGTGTCTACATGTTGATGGAGGGGTGAGCTCGAGCTGGGACAAGAACCGGGGATAATGAAATGCTACCAAGCCACGGGAACCCCAGAGGACTAAACAACTTCTAGTTGGTTGGCTGCATGATCTCAATGGGAATGACCACAAAGGCCAGAGAACACCACAGCCCATGAGTAGACTCCAATTTTCAGCTGCAGTTGTTTTCATGTCCTTTCATGCAGGGTTGTGAAGGCTCATTCTAAATGACACTCGCCCTCAGCCAGGCTGCTGTGCCAAGAGATGCTCGGAAGGACACGGACAGTTCGGGGCACGACCATACCACCCCTTCCGATCCCCAGGGCACTGAGGCTTTCGAACCAGTCCACAGCTGAGTAAATACTCCTCAGTGCTGCTCGGCAAGAATGGGGAAGATAATGAGAGAGAGCGTGGGCAGGGGGAGGAAGCTGACGGCCTTGCTGCCCGTGCGGCACTCGGTATGACAGAGCGCAGGAAGACTCTGACCTCCCAGGGCCGTGTCCCCGTCAAGCGAAGCCCCAGAAGAACAGCAGGCTGTGTTCTTCAATTTTATCTTCTTCGGCAGCACTGTTGCTCTACGTTAAATGGAGGGAAATAGTAATTAGTTTCCTGAAAGGGAAATCGTTTTACAAAAGAAATGAGAAGCAATGGCTTCCAACGACACCTGTGGGGTAGAGTACTTGGGCTGTCATTAACACGACCCTTTGCCAGCTCATTACTCTCCAGACCATGGTTAGCGTGTTCGAGTTGGGGCAGAAAGCCAGGCTCCTTAGTGTTATATTTTATTATGACTGAGCCCAACATCAGGTGGCTGTTTCTATTTGACTGGTATATACGTTCTATGTAAAGTATTAGATCGGACATAAATAGTAACAATTTCATGGCAATTTTTAGGATGAACAAAAGCAACTTCCCAGGAACTATTTGTATTACACGAACAGTAAAGAAGTGTGAGCGCGTTTCTAAGCTGGGATCGTGCGGCGCATCCTGGCAGGCCGACCGGGTGCGCAGGCTCCCCATGGTCCTCGGCCGTGACTGTGGGACTGAACTAGAGGCCTGGTCTCATAGGATAAGAACCCCCATACTGTGTCAGCCCTTGGGGTACTGCGTTTTCTTTTGTCCGTCGTGACGGGGCGGTTGAGAGTTGGAGGACCCAGACAAGGCTTGGTTCTGGGGAAGGTCACTGCCTTAGACAGCTTTGGTGACATGAAACACACCAGGCTGGCACATGCCCAGGGTGGGCAGCCATATGGCAGTATGAAAGGAGGCACCAGTGCCAGTAGCAACAGGGCTAGTTACTCTGGCACAGGCACAGTCTCCTGACCATTTATTGAGGAAATGGCAGGCAGCTTTAGACATCAAAGTGTGCAGCAGGATCTTGGCACCAGAAGCTCCCGAGGGGCCCAGCAGCCCATCAGGAGAAGTTATTTCAAGCCTAGCATGTGCACTACCATTCACTCCAATCCAGAGACCAACCAGCCCAGCTCTACCAGGTGTTGCTGCCTCAGTTTTCTGTTCAGAAATAAGAGGACAGGGTGTGCCCCTTGAAACAGAGACCTCGCAGCCAGGATTTAATTCTCATCCAGGAAGAAGCAGGTGCTGCGGCCAACCACTGTGACCCTCTCCTGTTCTTGATTGAACAGAAATGGTTCAACAGGCACAAGAGCTAGAGTGGAGAATGAACGCAGCGCCTCCTCACGGTAACTAAAGGTGAGGGGAAACGGTCTGCCCTCTCAGTGGCGGTGCGTCTGGAATGCGTCACTCAGCCTTAGAAAGGGAGGCGGTGCCTTATATGGGTCTCTATGGCCAAAGTGAGGGCTTTTGCCTTGTTTTAGAGGGGGACACTCTGTTCTACCACAAAGACACATGACATAGAGAAAAAACTTGGTCTGAGTTCTGCAAAGAACTAATTACATTTTTCTGGGTTTCCATTTTCTCACCTGTAAAATAAGGAAACTGTGGTATGTGAGGGTTGAAAACAATTTTTAACAGATAGACTTTTTTCCTCCCAGAGGAACCTTATAAGGAACCTCAATGTGTAAAAACATAGATAAACAGTCTTTCTTGCCCAACGTTATCCTCAATACCTGTCACCCAGGCTAAAGGTGCAAGGAATAAGGTGGTGGGAACTGCAGACCTGAGGCACTGCTTTAAAACTCCAGGGCCCTGCCCTGACTGGTGTGGCTCAGTGGATTGAGTGCCGGCCTGTGAACGAAAGGGTCTCTGGTTCAATTCCCAGTCAGGGCTCATGCCTGGGTTGCAGGCCAGGTCCCCAGTGGGGAGCAGGTGAGAGGCAACCACACATTGATGTTTCTCTCCCTCTCTCTCTCCCTCCCTTCCCCTGTCTCTAAAAGTAAAGAAAGAACGTCTTTAGAACCCCAGGGCCCTGTAGAGGACAGTTACGAATGCCCAGGTCTAACCTCCAAGTCGGTCTGACAGCACATGGCTCAAGAGCGCAGGCCCCGAATCAGCCAACCAGGGTCCAGATCTCGGTTCTTCAGCCAACTAGTCATGAGACATTGAGTAGGCCAATTAGAAATAAGTGAATAATAATATTATTATTAAGATTTTATTTATTTTTTTTGAGGAGAAGAGAGGGAGAAAGAGGGAGAGAAAAATAAATGTGTGGTTGCCTCATGCATGGCTCCCACTGGGGACCTGGCCTGCAACCCAGGCATGTGCCCTGATTGGGGATCGAACTGGCAACCCTCTGGTTCCCAGCCCGCACTCAATCCACTGAGCCACACCAGCCAGACATATTGTTATTATTGCTATTACAACAATATAACAACGATACTAACACTAACTGTGAAGAGTTCTTGAGAGGATTAAAAGAGATGACTACAAAAGAGAGAGAGAAAATGGAAAGTGCTGGCATATGACACAGGGAAGTGCTCGGTGAACAGTACCTGCTCTCGTTATCAGCCTTCTTCATCTGAGGCACACAGGTGGGACGGCACCTGCCTGACGGAAGGCACAGTTCACGGCGATCTCCAGCTCAGGGCAGTGGGTGGCTAAACCACTTTTATTCCTTATCTCATGATTATTTTATCTTGCCCTTTGTTCTCCCTTGAAGAATGAATAAACAGGCTTCCTTCCTGAAGGCAGGTGCACACCACTTTTCCTGATCGTCAATGAGCTGCCAATCCTCCATCATCTCACTGGAGTGCTAATGAGCCCTGGCTGGTGTGGCTCGGTGGACGGAGTGCCAGCCTGTGAGCCAAAGGTCGGCGGGTGGATAGGGCCCATGCCTGGGTTGCACGGGCCAGGTCCCCGGTTGTTGGGTGTGCTAGTCAATGCATCGCTCGAACATCAAGGCTTCTCTGCCTCTCTTCCTCCCTGCCTTCCCCTCTTTCTAAAAATAAATAAATAATATCTTTGAAAAAAAAGTGCTGATGAGTCATATTGGTAGAAAGACTATATAATTGTGCAACCCATTATCAAATGCATTATCACTTTTGATCTCCTTAAGAACTTTGTGGGGTAGGGAGAGGCTATTGGTATTATTTCTATTTTCATAGGCAAGGAAAATGAGCCTCAGTAAGGGACAAAGTCACCGAGTAAATGGGAGAGCCACGATCAAATCAAGCCTTCTCTTTCCAGGACAAGGCCTCTCTCTTCCCAGTACGCTGCCTCCCTACGTCCTTTTCTTTCCCTGGGCCCCTGGGAACTCAGCCGCTTTTATTTCTTCTATGGATGAAAAACATCTAGCATATTCCATAATGAGAATGCAGTAGATGTCAGCTATAACTGCTATTATTATTATCACTGTTAATATTTAAATCTGCCCCCAGCTGTTCCATCTCTGTCACCCTTCTAAGCTGGTTCCAGGAGCAGATGTAGTCAATCTGGTTCCCGGCTTCCTTGCTGTGGGCAAACCAGTCAGACCTTTTCTAGTTTAGATGACTTGCTGCTAATCTCTGTAGAGAAGGGGTAACAAAAATAAACAGTTTTAAGCCACTGTAAACCTGTACCTAAAATTTAACAGGACTAGATACAGATTAGCAGGAGAAAAGTGTATTTAGTATACTTAAAAAATACTTCCTAAAAAGGAAAATAGAAGGAAAAGTAAAACAAAAAAATACTTCCAATTCCTTTTTTCCTTTTCAGTGTAAAGTCAGGCTGATCGTTGGAATGGAATTTTATAAGCTATCAAGAAAATTGTCTGATGAGGACCTGTCTGAGAAAGCAAGCCATAGAAAACAAAACCCAATAAAAGTTATTATTTCTCTGGGCTTTCCACTGTCCAAAGTAGCCACAGAATAAATAAGAAATGGAACAGATTATGCATTTGATTTGCTTAAAATGCATTTTCCTTCTTTTCTAAATAAATATGAAAAGAAGCAGTGGCTAACGGAGTTACTCACTGAGGGTGAGTTGAACCAGGGCAGACTAAAAATAAAAAACCAATCTCCCTGGTTCTCGGCGATTGTGCGAGCAGGGGAAGGCTGCTGCCAGCACGTGGGCGTGTTTCTAAAGACCACAGCCTGTTCCCTCGTCAGAGTCCACTAACTTCCACCAATGATGATGGATTTATGGCTACCCATCTACTAAAAAAAATAGACTTTGGAAACAAAAACAGCAGGAGCCAGAAGAGAGGGTTGGATATGGATAAACACATACATCTCTCCAGACGAACCCACCTTTGTCTTTCCTGCTGCGCTGGGTCCTTCGTGGGCGTATTAAATGTACTGTGTCCATAGCTACACGTATATGTGTGGGTGAGAGAGAGGCAGCCAGGGACAGGAGAGGGCCTGACTGTTTGGGGACTGGATGTGAGAGGAAACTGCTGTCAGCAGTTACTGTTCCTTAAAGCCATCGGCTGTGTTTTTCAAAGTATGGTTTTCCTGGTAAAAGACTCTTTGCCTGTAACGCGAGTAAATCACTCATCTTATTTTAATAAAAATGTGAACCAAATGAGAGGGGCTCTCCATGCTGGGAAATGACACAATGGTCAGGCTTTCTGAGCCCCGATCCTTATCTCTCAGCGGTGCTGGCAGGCACACAAAAAGAAAGGAAAGAGGTGAAAAATGCTTCAGTGGCCCCAAAGGATGAACCCACCCGACTTCTTTTACGCCCCAGTGTTCTAAAAGACAAAGCCTGGTCTTGCTCACTGGAATCTGGGGAGGGCCCCGGTTTCTTCATTGATGGGTGGCCTTCAACTGGGCACCAACTCTTTAAGCCTCGGTTTCTTCCTCTGTCATGCCTCACATGTAAATAATCAGGGTCAATTAGCTAAGGTTGAATTTCTTTTAAAGTACATTAAATTGTACACCCTTTTGACCTGTTGAATTTTGTCACATTCATGTATAACCTATTTTAAAAATAGGGGGAAAAAAACCCAAAGTAGGAGCACTGGAAAGACATCAAAAGGTCTGAAAAAAGCAAGACCATTCAGAACTATTTAAAAATGGGTAAAGTTTTTGTCTCTATCATCCTCAGGGTTCTATCTGGGTCTAACATTCTAGGATTCTTTCACTGTCATTCTCTGTGGTCGAGGCAGTAACATAAAGAACAGGTAGGGCACAATTTGCATCCAGGTGGCACCCAATTTGGTAGAAGAGTGGGGATGCTATGAAACCCATGTTAGTTAGTGTTTATAGTATAGTAAAAAGAGTAGCTAAGAACATGAGATTTGGAATTAAGACAAGGTTCTAAATGTCTGTTATTTCCTGGCTACCTGGCCTGGGTACAGTTCTTCTCAGTTTCCTCACCTATAAAAAGTGTTAGTACTTCTTTCTTCTCAGAATCTACACAAGGGCGGCCCCCACTATTGGCATAAATACACCTTCTGCTCTTTGCCCCCTGCTCAGACCATCCCAGCCACACTGGCTGTGCTATTCCTTGAATATGTCAAGTCAAGCACCCTCTCACCTCAGGCTGTTCCGCCTGCTGTCCCCTCTGCCCCTAGATGTCTGTGCAGCTCTGAACGCCTTCAGGTCTCTGCTCAAATACCTTGTACTTTAAAACAGACACTCCAGCCCTGCTCCCTGACTCATTCTTCTGCTTCATTTTTCTCTATAGTATTTACCACTGTGTGGTATATTTGTATATTTTTAGTTGTATTAGAATGTAAGCTCCAAGAGGGCAAAGATTTTCACTCTTTTATTCACTGTTCTTCACAAATAATTGTTACAGGAGCAAGAGTACAGTGATGATGAGGTGAGATAATCTCGTGAGGCTCTAAGCCAGGGGCGTCCGACTCATTTTCACTGGGGGCGATATCAGCCTTGAAGATGCCTTCAAAGGGCCAAATATAATTTCAACTCCTTAAGAGTTAAGGAGTAGTTACATTTATACAGTCCTAAAGTTATTTTGGCCCTTTGCAGGCAACTGAGAGGCTGATGTGGCCCCTGGTGGAGGAGATGAGTCTGACACCCCTTAGAGTCTAAATACTCATTGCTGGAGACTCAAATCCTGCTTGGCTTAAATTGTCTTTTTAAATTTTTGAATGAAAACCTTAAAAAAATAAAGACATTTCCCACCACACAGTCTGTATTTCAGATACCTCTTTAAAGAAATCAGAAGGCCTGGCCGTCCTGGGCCAGCTCTCCTACAAGGCTGCATCCTCTGCAGCTGAAGGCGGGGCTGTCCTTAGGCTGCCACCTCCCTGCTGCATCCCACTAGCGTTGGAGCCGCTTTCTCACATCACCCGTCTGGTTGCTGCTGCAGGCACCTGAATTCTCGACCTCAGATGTCGAGGTTCCCTCTGTAAGCATTTACAATAAAGATTGGATTCATCTGCCTAAATGAGTGTAAGATGAAAAGAAATAACCAGACGAGTTTATGACATTAAAGGAAAGAGAAAAAAACCCAAAACCTGCTATATAAAGTATGATTCCATATTTGCTTTTTAAGAAAAAATAAATAAATTTGCACAGGAAAAAGAATGGAATATACCAAAGTGTTAATAATGGTGGTTAACTCTGGATTTGTGGATAATGGGTGGTTTGTGGTTTTTTTGCAATTAGAATAATAAAATTTCATAAAAAGCCACCCAGATTTATGGTATGAAAATTATATCTCAATAAAGCTGTTAAGAAGAAGGAAAGAAAGAAAGAAAAGAAACCCGCCCCTCAAAGAAACTGTCAGCTCTGAACCTTCCTCCAGAAACCAACTTCCATGTCCCTCATTCTCAGTGGCTCTAACTTCCCCTCTGCACCACCTCGGACACGGGACGAAGAGAGGGTGCAAAACTGATAACCATCTTTTATAATCCTTTATATGCTTCTGGATCTTATTATGGTGCCCCTTGACCCCTGCTCCAGTGAGCTCACAGCTCAGGCTCACGGGGGCACATAATAAGGTTACACATCTCTTCCAATGACGGCAGGGGTGGGAGGAAAACCACCTACAAGTCAGGGCTAAAGCTGATTACTTACAATGCCAATCAGAGTTCACTTGTTTCATCTTTAATCTTTAATTGTATTTATTGATGGTTGTTCTTCCTTTCCGCAGACTAAGGCCATTTTCTGTCCTCCTTGGGACAGTGTGGCTGAGCTGAAGGGAAGGCTCAGGAGATGTGGAACCCTGCCTTGGCTCTGTCGGACTACCTCACTTGAGCAAGCTGTTTATGCTTTCTTTCGTTTTTTCCCCCAAGATTTTATTTATCTTTAGGGAGAGGGAAGGGAGGGAAAAAGAGAGGGAGAGAAACATTGATGTGCGAGGGAAACATCAATCAGCTGCCTCTCACATGCCCAGCTAAGAACCTGGCCTGCAACCCAGGTATGTGCCCTGACTGGGAATCAAACCAGTGACCTTTTGGTTTGTGGGACGATGCTCGAGCCCTGAACCACACCAGCCAGGACCCAGCTATTCACTCTTCAGGCCTTTGTTTCTTCATCTGTAAAGTGAGGATAATAATCATCTACTTGAGAACAGAAGTTCAGATCTACTGGTTTGTGACTCCCCAGGCCCTTTGAAGTTGTGGGGCCAAAACACGGACTAACTTCCAGTGCTAAGAACAATGAAGGTGACTTTTCCAGGTGTCTGTACCTGCACAATAATACTTAATGTGTTTAAACTAAACAGATAGGCAAGCTCAAATGTAGGCAAAACAGATGTCACTAAGTTCACAAACTAAAGCTTATGTGGTTAACTTCAGGCTTCTGAGAAAAGCTCTGATTATACTCGCAGCTTTGATAAACTTGGCTATCTAGTTTTTAAGCCCAAGACAGGCTAGACCAAGTAAACTGCGAGAGGAAAAGGAACTAAGAAGGCAAATGCAAGGGCAGCAATGAGAAATTGGGCATGAACCGTACGATAGAAACAGGGAAGTGGGAGAAATATTTAAAACACAATCGAGGTGCATTCAGGGTGCAGTATAACAGGCTCTGAAGACAACAGAGTTCTTCAGCAAAAAATGTATGTTTATAAAGCTGATACTTAGATTCCAATATGAGTTACACTTAAGAATATAGGGAAGGGTATTATATTTAAGTATATTTTCAAAATATTTCCATGCAAATTATATTAAAAGCAACACAAAAAATGGCACCCACACTTTAACTATAAAATAGTAGGCTGTGAAACTGTAAAACTCTTCTTCTGAGTTTTTCTCTCTCTCAACTACTTGCTTATTTTTCTTACTCGCAGCCTCCTGGCGCTGGTTATCTGTTTTTAAGCTACCCTCCTGAGTAGGGAGCTGACACCCATTACCTGAGTGCTATACACCCATTACCTCATTTAATCCCTGATAATAGTCCCACTGGGTAAATATCAGTCTCATTTTACTGGCAGACACAGGGAGGGCAAGCCTTTTTCCCAGTTGCATAACTAGCAGGTAGCACATTTAGGCTTTAACCCAGGGCTCTGCCTACACCCAAAGCATGCGCTCTCAAGTATATCATGATTTATTGATGGTCTATGATTATGTGTCTGTTGGCCCCATCACCACCAACAGACTGAGGCCTGAGAGTAAGGATCTACCTCACTTGCTTTTATAGGCTGCAGCATGGGTACATGGTAGGCGCCTGCAAGTGTTCAGTGGGCGTATCTCTGTTCCTCCTTATGTACATCCCAGACCTTAAAGGCAGTGTAGCATGTCCCAATGTACCCAGTTATGATTCATGGACCATCTGTGCCCCAGACCTTTGGAACCAGAATCAGAATCCTTGGGCTCACAGTGTATGAACCTACATTTAAACAAGTATCTCAGGGGCCTCGTGGGTATACTAAAGCTTAAGAACTATTAATTAGTGCTTGCAAGCACATCCTTTGGAGTTAGTCGATGCTGAGGTCAGACCCCAGATCCACTATTTATGAGCTGAATGGTCTGGGGCAAGATAGTTACTTAAATTCTTCAGTTGTCAATACCACCATCCTTAAAGAAGGGCTACCAGAAACACCTGCCTCATAGGGTTTTCGAAGGGGCAAAGGTCATTCATGCATCAGTAATTAACGGAGCACCTACTGTGTGCCAGATATTGTTTTTAGGTGCTTAGGATATATTAGGGACCAGACAAGCCTCTTGCCCTCATGAAACTTACCTTATATTGGAGAAGACAGATGATAATTGAAAAACAAAATAAATGAGTAAAATATGTAGTAAGTTAAAATAGTATACAGTAAGAAAAAATAGACCAGAGCAAGTTGGAGAGGGGGTGTGAGGTAATAGTGGTGGTACAATTTTATAGAGAGTAGTTCAGGTAAGTTACCTTCATGGAGAAGGTAACACTAAGTCAAGGTTTGGAGGAGGTTGAGAAGTAAGCTGGGCAGACGTCCGAGGAAGAATATTCCAGGCAGAGGGAACAGCCACTGCAAAGGCCTGAAGGAGGGAGTATGCCTGCAGGGCCAGCAGAACCGCCTAGAAGCAGCACAGCTGGAGCTAAGAGAGCAAGGTGAGAGATGAAGTTCGAGAAATATCTGGGGTCAGTTCATGGATGGCCTGTTAGGCCTACAAGTAAGAGTTAAATGGCACAGTCATGTTAAGTACTTGGAACAATATATGATACATAGTAAACAATTGCTGGATGGTATCACCATCTGTTATTTATATTAATATCTTCTAGTCCCTAAGCAGAGCTAGTCTGCAAGGTCAGGCCACAGAAACTATAGAACCTTTTATGTACTTTGGAGAGGTTATAGAGTCCTTCAACATTTCCAAAAGTACGGAAATCAAACAGATCAAAGGCCTGGGTGATACCCAGCAGCAAGCAGCGATGGCTAATTCTCTGCAGGTGCTCAGAAAATTGAACTAACAGAGACACACAAAGTCAACACAGCATCAATAAAAGACGGGGCAAGAGTTGGGTGTGGCTGCGGTGGGCTTGGCTAAAGGGTGAAACCAACAGAAGAGTCATTAGCAATGTAAGAGAAAAGCAGTGGAGCATGCAAGCGTCACCTCCAGCTGTTGAAACACATCCTAATATCAACGAGACCACAAAGTCATGAGAATAATAGCTAAAAACTGCCGGGAGTAAGCCGGGGAGCCCAGCAACATGAATGCACTTGTATGGAGGAAAAACAAATGAAGAGATTCAGGCAGAACTATCCCCTTCCTGGTGGAGGCTCTTTAATCTTTAATATCTCTCTCTCGACACTAGGCACTGAGCTTGCCCCAACAAGACAAAGGATAACTTCTGAGAAGCTAACGCTTCTCGTTTGGGTGAAGGACTTCTGAGGAGATGCGTGGCATGTGTTTGCTGGGCTAACAGGGTTCAAGTTCTTTCAGTCAGACTGTGTCACAACTGGGCAGGTCAAAGAGAAGGCATACCCCCCCCCTCTTTCTCATAGCAGAAAGCACCACAGGGCCCATGAGCTTCGAAGAGGAATGTGGTCTCTTTGGGAACCAGAAGTGGGCAACGATGTAATAAAGGCAGGATGGAGATGCCCAGGTGGGGTTTCCGCTGCTCTAAATTGTTGCGCCAGTTTCCTCTGGCGCCTGCCCTAGGGGAAGCAAAGCTAGGCACCGTCCAGTGGAAATCTGGAAGTGGGCATCTTTTGTAGTCTCAATGATGCCAGTTTGGCAAGGAAGAGTGTGGCACTTGGTCTCCATGACCCTGACTTAACTTATTCAACAGGGAGCAATTTAGTCTCAATCAGAAGAAATGAAGAGCTACTCAATTTATGGGACTTTTGACCTGACACTTTCAACTTGTAATTCAAACCATTATGAAAACCAATGAGAAACCTGGTATTTTTCTTCAAACTATTTGTCTGTTGGCCTTTACCACCCCCTGAATAGTAGCCATATGTTTGCTTTGGAAGTTCTTAATTGCTACATCCCTACCTACCTATTCAGTGATAGGTTCTGCAAAAATAGCAGTGGCTAAGAGACAAAAATCCCTATTTTTATGCAACTCACATTCCAGTATGTGTGGGAGTGGGGAGATACACCATAAACAAGTAGAAAAAACAAAAGAAAATTCTGTAAAAGCAACAAGGCAATGACATAAGTAAAACAGGGTGGTGTGACATGGAGTGACTGAGGGGGGACATTAGATGGGGTGGTCAGGGATAGCCTCTCGGCTCAGAAGGTGTCATCTGAGCTGAGACCTAACCGGATGAGGAGCCAGGCATGCACTCTGGGGAAAGAGGCCAGTGAAGGCAAAGACTGGAGATGGGAACCGGCAGTGGAGTGCTTTGCTTCCCACTTCCCTCTTCTGCACATAAAGGCTATTTCTCTGTCTCTGGCATGTTACAAATTGTTAAAGAAATCATGCTACGAGGTCTGGGAAAGGCATGATATTGAACAAAACAGAATTCCAAAGCTTACCAGTTACTGGAGACACACACTGGCAGTGGGGCAGGTGGGAGCCCAAGCAGGTACTCTGACCCAGAGTGAAGACGAGGCAAGGGCCACAGAAACTGCTGTATCCCCCTTCGGTGCTGCACGTCACTGCTGTAGTTAATTGGCACAGCAGTCCGTGCGAATGAGCGCAGGATGTCCAAATCGCAGCATTGTTTCACACATCATCACTACGAGTCACCAACTGACAGGAGTTAGCATTCTGTCTGGCAGCAACCAGCAGTCCAGCAGAGAGAATTCCACTGGATTATCCAAAGCATCTGACCCGCAAATGAGGAGTGAGGAGAACATTTTTAAAAAACAACTCCTGAATGGTATAGTAAGCCCATTTGACATCAAATCAGAGACACACAAATACCCAGCCACCTCTGTGGCAGAAGGTCAATTTCTTGTGCTTGTCCCTGATCTGCAGAATCCACGGTCTTTATCTATGCTCAGTCCTTTACTGTCTCAGCCCAAGGGGTGAGGCAGAGATGGGTGGCCGGGCCCCAGGGCAATGTTCCATGGTCTGACTCCAGAGGAGCGTTACGGGGAGTGGAAGACAGCAGGGTCAGTGGGAGAGAAGGAGGGCACACTCAGAAACACAGGCCGTAACCCTGGAGCAGCTAATATTTTCAGCTAGACTTTTATCTTTGGCAAGCCCACCACAGATCCCAGGTTCAGGACTCGGGGGATAGTATGAAGGAAAGAAGCCATCTAACAAGAAGTGGACAGTACTGAACTGCATATGCCATGTGCATTTCTGAACTTCCTGATTCTCCTAATTGAGTCCTGAGACCCCCCACGCCTCATCCTTCTCTCCTCCCAGCCCTTCTCGCACAGCTGGTAGGTGAGATTTACTAGATGGAATGTGTTTGTAAAATCTGTTTTGTTCATTGGAACATGTTTATCTAGAAAAAAAGAAAAAAACCCTGTCCCTTCTCACTATTTGCTTTTTGGTGACTGCCTGTTGGGATTTGGAACTGGATAAACAGACGGACTTCACGGAAGGAACCAGGCGAAACGCCAGGGTGTGTATATATCTTGGTCTGAGTGTGTATATGACAAATAGTCCTCATCCACACAGCTGTGCTGCTTTTGCAGGGACGTGAGGGGACAGCATCTTCTGGATGAGAGGACTCCCACTGCTCCAAGGTGCACCTCCCTGGGGGACGCTTGGGCTCTGCGATGCCAGAAGGTTTCTGGAGTTCTAACCCCAGATATATGACCTCAATTTCATTCTCTGGCCTCTGGCTGTGGTGATTAAGGGTTGTGCCAGATTCAGAACTACTGCTTGTGATTTGTACTGCGTTTGTCTGATACGCATGGGGCTACAGCATGTGGGTATGCACTGTCTACAGTGAGCTTCCAGCAGCCCACCAGAAACTGGATGCCTCTGCGTTAAAGGCACGCCCACAAGCAGTGTGGTTGTGGGGTGTGCGCACGCACGCACCCACGCACGCACACACACCGAAGTTGGGGAAGGCCTGAAACACAATGTTTTCCAGGCCACGGGAAAAGCGTAACTGCCAGAGGGAACCGAGTTCAGCGAATACTCACGGGACAGCACGCTGCTGCTGGAGGGGAGTTGGATGGGGTGTGGAGAAGCTGTTTTCCTCCTAAATTTTTTATCTTCTCCAATATAAATCTCTACTGCCGTGGGTGGGCGTTGGAGGAAGTAATGCTTTCATAACTCAATGTATTTTAATGATAAGGTTTGAAGACACTTCACTACATTTCAGGGGGGTCTTCCAATAGCCAAAAAATTTAATTTGCTTCACAGGACAGGTTCGGGTAGATGGATGTTTCCCTTCCAGCAAAAGTCCTTTAAATGGCCATGAAAAAAAAATACATGACAGTACTGCCCAAACAGAGAGCTAGTGCCCAACAGAGCCAACAAAAACAAAACAAAAACCCCTCCAGCCCCCCTGCCCCCCCCCAAAAAAACCCCAAAACCTTGAAGTGGACTGCTTTCATCAGGTTGAGGTAGCTCGAAGACGAGAACATGAAATAATTAGATTCCAACAGACCAAGGTGCGGTAGGTAAGGGACCTGGTAAAGGCCAAACGAAAGGTTCTGTCTCTAACAAGGGCCCTGCAGGCCTCTACACTGCAGCGAGCAGCGAGCACGAGGGACGCTGCTCAGGAAATGAAAGGGCTCGTTCCTCTTCAGTGAGCGGGCCCAGAAGCAGTGTCCCAGGGTGCTCTCACAAACACTCTTTAACAATGCCATCCAGAGCCTTTGATTCAAGGAACATGCCGAGGAATAAACAGCCTATTAATCTGAGTTCTCTGCTATGCCTGAGTATACAAAGCGGCAATGAACTAACCCCTTGGCTCTCGCAGACATCCCAACTGCACACCATCCGCCGCATCGCTGCACAGCTCTGCGCCTCCTCTCCACCACTGCACGCGATTTCCCCTGCAAAAGCTTCAAGGTTTGGGGGCCCTGATGGTTTCAGCTAAGAATGTCCAGACCAAACCCAGGGTGCAAAGAACAGGAAACAACACATCCTTGTTTGGCCATAAGCGGCATAACCATGTGACTTCAGGCTCAAATAAGAACTGTGTGGTAGTGTGACTGGGTGAGGAGACAAAGTCATCAGTCTGCTGCTTTCTCCGCCAAGTTGACAGCCACAGGCCTGGGAAAGGAAGGCCCCATTTCAATTGCTTCCCAGCTTTGGTTACCTTGGTGGCAGGAAGGGCTCCTGCATGGGTGGGCTTTGGGTGCCATTCTGTGGAAACATTCCTGGGCGTTCTGCCTAAGTAAAAATTACCAAGTAAGGTCCCTGAGTTTTCAAGGAGGAAAGGAGAGGAAAATAAGTGGCTGTTTCACTAGCTGATCCCTTTACTAAGAGTTGCTCTTTAAAAACAATCAGGTGCACCTTTTGTGATAACAGCCATTTGATGAAGCATCAGGTTCTCCTTCCTGTTCCTAAGGAAATCATAGATAAAGAAGCTGATAGTACGAACCTCAGGCAATAAACCAGGGTTCAGTTGTTGAAGCAGTGTAATTGAGGCTAGGATCATAGACTCCAATCAGCCAATCGGCAGTGAGAGCCAGGCGGCCTCTTTGTGTTTCACAGTCCTTGATCTCGGGAAAGGTGTGTGCTTCATCATAAAAGAAACTGGCCTGATAAGGTGTATAAATCGGCACCATTGCTACCTAACGCACACACACGCTCTCAAAGCACATATACCATCGCTCCAAATTTATACACAAAAATACATCTAGTGAAAGTTTCCTTTGTAAAAATGATTTCAAAGAGGTGCTTTGATTTTTTTAAAAAAGATTTTATTTATTTACTTTCAGAGACAGGGGAAGGGAATGAGAAAGAGAGGGAGAGAGACACCAACGTGTGGTTGCCTCTCACACCCGCCCGCGCTGAGGACCTGGCCAGCAACCCAGGCATGTGCCCTGACTGGGAATTGAACTGGCGACCCTTAGGTTTGCAGGATGGCACTCAACTCACTGAGCCACTCCAGCCAGGACTAAAAAGTTAATTCTGAAGTCCTCTGGTTCTATTTCAGAGAACTACTTTAGGTTTGGTCTCTTCAGCTGGAAAAGAAAGGGCACACATCTTATAAAAGAGACTTGACTGACTGAGACGTCGGTGATTAAGAGCGTGGGCCTCCACGTCAATCTAGATGACACTTGTTACACAGGTGATCTCAGACGGGTTACATAAAATCCATGAGCTTCACTTTCCCCACCTGTGAGTCTGCCTCACAAGATCAGTGTGAGGAGCCTATACCATCAACAACATTTAGTGTAGTTCCAGGGACCAAGTCAGTGCTCAACAAATGACAGCCGCACTTGCCACTCTCCGGACCTTCTGAAGAGAGGCCCAGGAATCAAACGTGGCCCTGCGGAGGGACCAAACTGGTAGTTGGCACATGAGCTACATGAAATGGAGTTTCTCCCTCCCTTTATTAGCTGGGCTTAGAAAGTCTCCAGATCTTCCATCAGTGCACCGGAAACAAGAGTTTGAGTTCCATGGGGTTACAGATGAAAGGGGCAATGAGAGATCAAAGCCTAGTGCCCTGGGACCTCATTTTTGATTTGGGAACTGCGGACTGACCTGGAGCTTCCCCACCCCAGAGACTGGTTTAGCAGACACAGCCTGCCTCCTCTAGCCTCCCACCTGTTTAGACAACCACATGGAATCTGACCTCGAGGGCGGCCTGCAAGCACATATCTGGTATCGGACAGCCTTTCTCTGCCGTGTTCCCGGATGGTAAGATGACAAACGTCATCTGAAGGCTGAATCTAACCCTTCCTGTCCTGTGACCAGGGCTCTTACGAAACTGCTTCTTGTGACTAGAGCCATCAGCACCTCGCTCCAAGGCTGTGAGGTGAACTTCATTAATATTGATGAGCTGCAGCTCCTTAACCTCATTTGATGTTTATTTACAACCATTCTTCTCATATGCTAATGAGTGACACTGGGCTCTTCACACAGAAAGGAGGGTACTGGACCCTGTCTGCCAACATCTCCTTGGCAAACCCCTGCCCCTTGAAACAGAAGGCTGCACAGAGGGAATGATGCCAAATGGAGAGAATGCAGCAGAGGGACAAAGTGATGTGAAGAGAATGTCTGCAATGTGACGGGGAGAGAGAGAAGCCCAGCTGCTGGGGCCACGGTGTCACTAAGACTTGGTTATACCCACCCAGTGGGTAACAGACACAAGCTAGAGGGTGGGGATCTAAGGAATGATGAAGGGGACATGTTAGATTTTGGAACTGGGGGGGTGGAGATGAGTGGGCCCATGGGTATCAGACGGCTTGAAGGCCTCTCTCCAATCAATTTCATTTTCTTCTATGATCTTAAGACATCAATAAACAGGAGACTGGGGTATTTTTTTAAAGTCTTTATCCAGGGACAGACTCATTGACTTTAGAGAGAGACAGGAAGGGGAGGGGAAAGGAGGGGGAGAGAGAGAGAAACACTGATGTGGGACGGAAACATCAGTGTAAGACAGAAACAGCAGATGGGCTGCCTTCTGTATGTGCCTGACTGGAGATCGAATGCACAACCCAGGTATGTGCCCTGACTGGGGATTCAACCCACAACCTGTTTCCGCACAGAACAATGATCCAACCCACCAAGCCACCCAGCCAGGGCACTGGGGTAGATTTCTGCAAGGCAGTTAAATGCCCACAGCAACGTATGCTTACCAAATAAATGCTTGGCTTGGATAAAAAGTACTCATTGTTCAGAGCATCAGTATGAAGTGGATAAGCAGAGAGGAAAAAATATCACTGTTTCTCTTTCCTCCAAGTTATGGGTACGAATATCAAAGAATAGGATGATTATGCATCAGAGAGACAGAACCTAGAGAAAACACGTATTTTTAAATATGGCCATTCCAATATGTCAGGGCTTCTGAGCCTCTTCCAAATTTCATAGTGCACAGAAAGTCAATTTGGGGTCATCCCATCCCTTCAAAAAGTATGAAAAATACATAAGACATGAGGAAGATGAAAGAAAAATTCTTTGTATAAATGAAGGTTTATTAAGATCAGTAACAACATCAAACTTAAAATTTCTTACATGCCCTGGCCTGGTGGCTTAGTTGGTTGGAATGTCATGCTGTGCACCTAAAGGCTGTAGGTTCGATCCCTGGTCAGGGCACGTACCTAGTTTGCAGGTTGATCCTTGGTTGGGGCATGTATGAGAGGCAACTGATAAACGTTTCTCTCTCTGTCCCTTCCTCTCTCTCTAAAATCAATAAACATATCCTTGGGTGAGGATTAAAAATTTTTTAAATAAAATTTCTTACATACTTAAATGCCAATTCCCACCGTACTTTCTGTCTTTGCTGCTTTGCACTTTACACTACCATTTAGATAATTATTCCCTTCCTGCCTGCGGGGTCCACACCCTCTCCTTTCTCCCAATCTGGCTTTTTCTGTGAAGTACTTTGAAGATCATGCCTACCCTTGATGTGCCTTTCTGTAAGGCTAAATAGGCAGGAGAAAAAAGAAATCTTTTACCTTAAAGATTTAACCACATTTATATAAGTACAAAGTATTGGTTCTAACGGGCAGATTTTGTGTTGGAGTTGTCTGCCTGAAATCATCATCCCTGAGGGGACGATTTCATCTCTTTCAAGTTTTCTATGAACTCAGTTCCTGTTGGACTGGAGGAATCAATGGCAAGTGCGTCGGGCGGCCATCTGCAGCTCGCCTCTGCTCAGGGACGAACTTGTCTGCAAGAGCCACTGACAGCCGTGTTCTCATCCTAGACCACAGCAGTGCTGCTCAACCAGTTTTTCCCTTTATTTATTGTCCCTGCTCCGTCTTTTTACACATTTTCTCCAAGTGCTCACCTCCATGAAATGTCAGTGTCACATATACAGTGTGTGTGTGTCTGTGTGCTGGGCTGGAGGGCCACAAACCACTGTAAGATCCATTTTTTTTTGCTTCTCAAAGAACCGATATTTGCTCCCTTGGGGGAAATATTGCTCCCATTTAGAATGCATGTTGTAGAGATTTTTAAAAAGTATATCAACCGATTTAATGTGTCCTAGGATTGAAACTAACATTCTCCCAAAGTGAACCATCAAACACAAGTACATCTCTGTTCTGATTTGAAAGAGAGAAAGAGAGAGAGAGAGAGGGAGAGAGAGGGAGAGAGAGAAAGAGAGAGAGAGAGAAAGAAAGAAAGAAAGAAAGAAAGAAAGAAAGAAAGAAAGAAAGAAAGAAAGAAAGAAAGAAAGAAAGAAAGAAAGAAAGAAATGTTTGTGCGTATCTAGTGATAGTTCTTCCCAAGAAGAGATCAAGATCCCTATTTTCACACTGGGCTTGATCTACCCACAGAATAAATGTCTCACTTTTTGGCCGTGGGTTAGCTTTTTACAATAGTTCTATTTTAGTGCTGGAAGAGGTAATAGATTGTCAGGCCCCTTAGGGACCCCCAAATAGTTCACTCTCTTAAAAGTCAACAATATATTCCCCTGTAAGAGTAGAATTAAGTTCATTATCTCATTAAATTTCTCCCAAACTCTAGAGGAAGATAATGATTGGTATTGCTATTCCCCTTTTACAGGAAGAGAAATAATGACATAGAGAGATTAAGTAGCTTAATTTAGGTCACAGGCACTGACGATTCTTCATATAAAAATCTTATCTGTAATACAAGGTCACTCGGAGGTTTGCTGGACCTTATGTCTTCCAGATCCTACTTTATAATCTAGGATCCTGGTGCCGTGCTAGAAAAAAGTTTATAAAGGTTGTTCTGCCTCTGCGAACCCCTTTTCTCCATCTAACAGCACAAAAGCAAAGGGAGCCACTAACAAATGAGAACTGATGAGGAGTGAGGAAGAGAACCAGGCTATTGAATTAAAGGTCACTGCTGCACAAGCAAACGGCTTAGGTAGCAGCACAGCACACTACGCAGGGAGGTAGGCAAATGGCCTCTTTTGTAAGATGAATAGCACCATTTTGTAGGGTTCTGATAGGACATATTAAATGATACTCTGCTCCTCAGAAGATGCAAAGACCAAACTAAGATCTCCCACAAAACATGAGAAATTCATATTTTATTTAGGAGTCATGCAAACTGACCACATCTTAAATATCCGTATTTGAAACTTATTGTGAGTGGGAATTAGAGATTGGCACTGTCTGAGAGGGCTCTTCTCTGCTGGCTAGCCTTGGGCTCATTTAATTCTCCCAATTAAGCTGGTGTTCAAATTCCCTCAGAACAAAATGCAACTTATTTGTTACAAAAAGTAAATGACTTCAAGAGATAACTTGTCCATCTCATGCTTTCAAGCAGATGTGTACGTAATTCATTCCTCACAGCCAGACTCTACCTATTAAAAACAAAACAAAGAACTTCAGGGAAGAACGCCCTGCAATACTGCTTAGGAACTCAGTATGACATTGAAATACATCATCTGCAATAAATGTGCCCTCATGTGTGACCTTAGTCCTCCACAGTGCAATCAAAGTTTGTTTTCTTTTTGTTCGGAGAGATGGAGATGATGAGCTAATGATGGGTTAAAGGCTTTAACTTGAATTCAGAATTCCCAGAGCAAAAGATACACCCTAGATCAACATAAACACATTAAGGCCAAGGTCTGAGTACTGCATACATTAAGCTCAACTAGCTTCTGATACAGAACTATTATGCTAGTAGCTTCTTTTGCTGTAAACTAGGAACAAATCTGAGAGAGGGAAGAAGAAATAAAACTTGACACAGCCTCCAAGAAAATGAACCTTAGAACTATTCTGGACTAAAATAAAAACTAGAATATTTAAGGTATGGAAATCGAAAAAGGGACTCTTGATTGTGGAAGAGTCATTTAAATGAAACACCACTTCCTCCTGGATGCCACAAAACAGGAACAAATAGGGGTGGGGGCAGATCCTTTGAAGTCTTGGACATCACGGCAAAGGAACTAAACTGCAAATACTCCAACTTGGACTAGGTGGGGAAAGAGAGCCCCCCCAAACCCCTGCGCCTGTGGGCTGCAGCCTCTGTCAGCGGACCTGAGCGAGCGGCAGTGAGCGCAGTGTGCTCCCATCTCGACTTGTCCATTTCAGCGGCACCTGTCCCTCTTATTCCACCGACATAACTGATTAGAGAAACAATCCTAGATTCAGGAAAAGGCTAATCTTTTTCACTGGCATGTGACCAAAGAAAACAAATCCCCCACAAGCAGTAGAATAAGGTAATAAAAATAAGATTGTACTTATCAAACATTTTTATCTGAGGTACTCAAAATATTTTTTGCCAATATTATGCCCAGTTTCCGTTTCCCCTTCCCCATCTTTCCCACCACTGGGGGAGTAAAAACAAGCTTTTAATAGGAAGGATGTCTCCTCTGCATATTGATGAAAGTCTGATGAATACGGTTTTAGGAAAGGAACTTCTCAAGGAGGCTGTGGGTGGGGACCCCGGGGATTCTCCTGGGAGCCAGCTCCTCCAAGCACACAGGTAAAGGCTGTGTTCTGCCATCTCCTCTTGACGGACACCGATGCTGCCGAGAGGAGCAATTCTTTCTATCTAGCTCAAGAACCAAAAGGGAAAATTCAGAAGGAAGCACAGGAAGGCATTTTCCCATCCAGATATAAGTAAGGAAACCGTTCTGACTTACTGATCCTTTTTTTCTACAGGTAGTATTATTATCCTGTTTTTATGCTCAGTGAACAGTGGTATAGAAAGTTACGTTTTTAGGATAAATAATTCATTGAAACTTACAAAGAAGGTCAATGACAAACACTTACAGAATCCCAGGATCAATTTCAAACAGTGACTGACACAGGTTATCAGAAGAGCCCTTAGAGGTTTGAGAATTAGAAGCTTCAATACTTTTTATTTTTTTAATAGGAAGACCTACTAGACCAATGGTTTATCACAATACAGTGGTCCAACCTCAGGGAAACAAATATCGGAAAGAATTTTACAGTGTGAGGTTAAGTGTACAAGCAGCGCTGTTTGCTCCACAGTTTTGTACAAACCACCACTGCATGCCATCGTCACACTGTATCACCAATGGGCTGTTAGATTTACACTATCAGGCAATAAAACTGGTGAGTGTGTCACAGAGTGTTGGCCCGAAAGTTGGAGGAGTACAGTTAATATAAACCGACAGCCATCTTCTTTGCTCCATGTTCCAGGTGGTGGGTCTTTTCTGGCCTCTGGCACAGATGTCTGAAGCCCTGCTCCAGACCAGATGAGAGCCTCTCTCCCAGAGTACTATGCTGGGCACTAAAGTTCCTCGCTTCACTGGGGCATCGGGAAGAAGCCAAAGGGGCTGTATCAAGTGCTAAATATTGTGGGCAGGATGGTTTGAAATTTCAAATTTGTGATGGCTTGAAGTAGATGCCTTCTATTAAAAGATACTATAAAGCCTTACCTCCACTGTGTTTGAATTTTGGAACCATTTGATACTGCAGAAAAATCCTTAGAGTGATATAACCGAGAAGAGATTTTTTTTAAAAAGATGCTTATTATGTACAAGTTGCCATTTATAAAAACAGTCATGGGGATGTAAAGTACAGCATAGGGCATATAGTCCATAATGTTGTAGTAACTATGTCTGGTGTCGGAGGGGTAGTACTAGACTTATCAGGTGACCACTTGGTAAGTTATATAAATGTTTAATCACTGTGTTGTACATCCAAAACTAATATAGTATTTTATGTCCACTGTAAGTGAAAAATAAAAAAAGGATTAACAAAGAATAAAGACAACTTTTGTGCACACAAAAAAGACGTTTATTTTTTATGAGAAAATCAAAACTAGTCAACTAATCAGCGACTATTTTGAATGAATAGAGACTTTACAATGAACACATAGGTCATGATAAAAATAATCAGGATAAAAGGAATCTTTACATTTCCATGAAACCTAAGTTTATAAATACAATTTCCTATTGCTTGAGATAAACCAGGAAATCGGAATTTGACCTTGGCTTATCATGGCAAGGCACCCAATTAATGATTGCTCCCCTTCGCCCACACTTGTGCCTCCAGGCAAGAAAGCAATTAAACTTTCATTAAAAATCAATTACCTGCCCACGTTTATGAAGTACCTAGAATAGGCGCCTTCACAGAGACGGAGAGCAGGACAGAGGTTACCGAGACTGTGGTGGAGCCGGGAGGAGCGGGGAGTTACCGTTTAACACAGGACAGAGGTTCAGGCTCAGACAGTGAAACGGTTCAGGAAATGCAGAGTGGCCAGCACTGTGGACGTACTTCATGAGGCTTAATTACACACATCAATGGTCGAAATGGTGAATTTATTATGAATATTTTTCGCAATAAAAAATAATCTCATTTTTAAATATACAGATATAGGGTCCTTTAATCATTGCTTTACAGTAATGGAGCCTAGGCAGTTCCCCAAATTTGTCTGTTCACCAGAGCCCTTTGGGTGCTTATGGAAGCGGCAGACCACCTGGCCCCACTCCAGGTCACTGTGTGGGAACTACTGGGTCCTATGGCAGGAGCGCGAGGAGACAGTTGGATGCCATCTCTACTGGGGCACAGTGGTGCCAATTCGAGACACTTACCAACCTTTAGACTTCTTCCCCTGTCCAGTGTTTTGTTTTTTTTAAAAATGTTTTTATTGTGGTAAAACACATATAACAAAAATGTACCACCTTCACCACTTTGAAGTGTGCAGTCCAGCGATATCAAGTCCACGCACATCGTCCTGAGTCCATCACCACCACCCATCCCCAGAGCTCTCTTCGGCTTGCCAGTCTGAAACTCTGGGCCCCCTAAACAACAACCTCCCATTCCGCCCTCCCCCAAACCCCGTCAACCACCCTTCTCCTTTCTGTGTTTATGATTTTGACTACTCTAAGCACCTCATATAAATGGCATCACACAGTATTTGTCTTTTTGTGACTGCCGTCTTTCACTCAGCATGATGTCTTCGGGTTCACGTTGTAGCGTATTAGAATTTCCTTTCTTAAGGCTGATAATATCCCATTATATGTATGCACCACAGTTGGGCTATCCACTGATTTGCTGATAGACACCTGGGTTGCTTCCATGTTTACTGTGAATAATGATGCTATGAATATGGTGTACAAATATCTCATTGAGATTCTGCTTTCAATTCTTTTGGATATACACCCAGAGGTGAAACTGCTGAATTATACTGCAGTTCTATCTGTAATTCTCTGAGGAACCCGCGTACTGTTTTCCATGGAAGGCACGCCATTTCACATTCCAACCACAGAGCGCAAGGGCTCCAGTTTCTCAGCGTCCTTGCCAGCACCTGCAATTATTTTTTTAACAGTAATCATCCTAATGGGTGCGAGGTATTATCTCACTGTAGTTTTGATTTGCGTTTCTCTAATGATTAGGGATGTTGAGCATCTTTTCATTTCATTCATAGCTTATGGTCATTTGTGTATCTTCTTTGGAGAGGTGTCTATTCAAGACCTTTGTCCATCTTTGATAGAGCTGGGTTTTTTTTGCTCTGTTTTTGTGGTTGATATCCTTGTGTTTTCATAGTTGTCAGATTTAACTTCCATAGAGAAGGGTCTGATTTAAGCCTCTGATATGACAGTTGTTTTCAAGAGGTAGCACACTGTCGTTCCCTTAAGGTGTCACAGTTATTAAGTGCCCTCTCTGCACCAGGCCTCGGACTAGTCACTGGGATCTTAAACTCAATAAAGCATGGGCTCTGTGATTAAAGAACTTAGCCTAATGGGGAAAACAGGTAACTGATTTCAAAACATGCTGGTGATGTCATGCCAGGGAGCTTAGGAACACGCAGACAGGATTTAGCCCCCTTGATGGGCTGAGGTGGGACTGCCGAGGAAGGTAGTCTAGAGAAGGTGAGCACTGCAGTGGGAGTTTACCCGGGTGAGAAGATGGGGGGTGGTCGTGCTACCCGCAGAGCCAAAACACAGGCATCCTGGCCAGAAAGGACATATGAGGTGAGGGGACTAACAGGACTTGAGTTAATGTGATTGAAGAGCACAATGTAAAGAAAGGAGTTGCTGGAATTGAGGCTGAAGAGGGAAGCCGAGATCAGGGCACAGAAAGCCTTGGGTGCTTTATTCTAGAGATGAGGGGGCACATTAAACTGCTGTTAAGTAAAGGGGAAAAAGCAGCATAGTTGGATTTTCTCTGTACGTAGATCACTTGACTCTGAAGCGGGAGCCAAATGGATGGGAGAAACTGCAAAGGTCTGGCCAGATAAGGACCGGGGCAAAGCTAATGGGAGCCCGGAGGACGGGTCAGGGGTTTAAGAGCTGTTTGGAAGGTCGGATCAGTCAGACTTCTTAGCTGACTGCATGTGGGGGCAGGTGGGGGGCGGAGCGCCCAGAATGGTAGGAGTGTAACTCTGGGACTGATAGGGGGAACCCAAGAGGGCAGGCAGACAGATAAGGGTAGAAGGCGAGGAGCTCTGTCTCTGACACACTGAAAACAGGGGCCTGTCAGACGCACAGATAGAGAGGGGTGAGGACGCTGGAGGGTCGGGTCTGCAATCCAGGGGGAGCTCAGGACTAGAACACAGTTTAGAAGTCACTTGTCTAAGGCAGTGGGAAAAGCCAAAAGAAGACTTGACTTCTCAGTAACTATGTTTAGTGAGAAAAGTCACGAGCCAAGTGTGAAGCCCTGGGGAAGACCATTATTTAAGATGAGGAGCAAGGAAGAGTAACTTGTGAAAGGCACTGAGGAGAACTGGTCAGAGATGTAGGAAGAAAGAGGTAGTAGAACAGGTACAACCTTGAAGCCAGACAGAATCAACTTAGAATCTCTACTGCTTATTGTGTGGCCTTGGACAAATGAATTGTGAGCCTCAGTTTTCTTTTCTATCATATAGAGATAAGAATACCGGGAGGGTTGTGATAAGGGTTAAATGTGATACTGTTACAGATTATAACTTTAAAAAGTGCTTTGCCTCATTGCAGGCACTCAACAAATGTTATTCCCCCCACCTTTTTTTTTCTGTCTGACCGCATTAGGTTCCTCTTTCCGGAAGTAACAGAAAACAGGGTATCCTTAGTTGTTATGTAGTTTTTAAGGGAGTCAAACCTAGAGATGGATTGGTCTCTGCCAATTCAGTTACTCTAAAAACTGAAGCCACAAAGATGCAAAAAAATTCAGGTTTGTGCTGGCATTCTCGATGTCCATATAACTATTGCCCTCCTGTGGTGTTATTACTGTTCTTCTGGAGCACTATTCCTTGGGGGCTACTCTGCAATGAATACAATGGGTAAATAGTAACAAATTTGGAAAGGACTAGGAATGCACAGTGTGGGAGGTAGTGTCAGGTCCACTTTCGGCTCACAGAAGAGAGGGGAGTTCTGTGTACGGCAGGTGGTGAAGAGGTCCTAGAATGCCCCCAAACACTAAAATCAGAACAGGAAAAATTCTTTGTGACTCAAAGATTAGTTTGGTAGAATTTTTTTTTCTTCTGGAAGCTAAAACATGTATTACATCACCCTGGCATAACTGCTTTTAATGATCTGTAAGTGTCAGTGAAACGAGTGTCATTTAAGGCTTTGAAGGGAGAGGAAAAGGGGTGTTTCGAGTCCCTCAAACAACGCGCTGCTCCAGTATTTCCAACAATAATGTGAGTATTTTTCTTTTTGACTAGAGAGCAAAGGAAAACAAAAACCTTTGGAAACTGAAGTTGGACCAGAGAACGAAGTTCATGGATGAGATCCTGTTGAATATTGGCAACTGACCCCAAACTCTCCCCTAACGCCTTTTACAAAACTGACTGAGCCCCCTCTCCTTTTCCCTCCTGGTGCTTTTAAGCGTCACAAAAGGCCAGTAAGGCAGCGCTGAAGGCTCCTGGGAAAGTTCGTCCAGGAAGGAGATGCAAGGATGACTGGTCGTGCCTTGGCCGTGCCGTGGGCAGGCCACGTCCCCTCAGAAATTTATTTGTTGAATTAGAGTGATGAGCTGAGAGGGAGCAATGTTTACGTCAATCAATAAAATAAAGATATCTCCAAGTAACACAACAGCTTTATCTCTGTGATAATTACTGTCTCTTTCCCCCCAAAATGAAACTGTGACTCTTTCTCTATTATCACATGGTTAATTTTAAAAGAAGACCTTCAGGAATCTATAAAATAGTGTCTGTCAGACAAGAGGCACTCACAAATACTAGTTGAGTGAAAGAATGAACAAACAGAGCGAAACGATCACCATCTCTTTATGGCATCTGCTCTTTCTGTGTTAACCTCAGGCTGATTCAGCTTCCCGAGGCCACGTGGCCTTGCTGCCCAGAGCTTGGTCTCCTCTCGGAGCTTTGCTGTCGAGGTGCACGCTACCGTGCCTCTTTTCCTGATCAACTTTTTTAGATGGGTAGTTTTTAAATTCAATTTAATTCAATTTAATTTAATCTTATTTTTTAACAGAACAAGCCTTTAAATGATTTTTATTACGCAAACAAGTTTCAGTTTTTAGAATTTAGCTTTCTGACTTTGGCGCTTTCACATCGATTTTCTGCCCCTCCGTGAGGAAGGTGCGCTCGATCCTGCCACGGGCACGTTAAGCACATGTGGGCCCGCCACAGGCCTGCTGACGTGGTTCTCATTTTAGAGAACCTCCTGAGAACTTCAGGTCTCACAGCACGCACCCTGCGAGGTCGGCCTGGGCGCACACCGCACGCAGACTCTGGTGCCCTCCCGACCTTCTTGGTGGGAAGGTGAACAATTCTCCCCCAGGGGTTCGGGGCAGCCTAGTGCAGTCAGAGGCCCTGCTGTCCGTGGGACAGCCTCTACCGTTCGAACACCTGACGACGCCCTGCTTTATCTCTCATGTATTGATTTGAGAGAGAGGGGTGAAAAGGGGGAGAGAGAGAAACAGCACTTTGTTGTTCCACTTATTTATGTGCTTATTGCTTGATCCTTGAATGTGCCCTGACCAAGGATCAAACCCACAACCTTGGCATTTCAGGAGGGGACAATGTTCTAACCAACCAAGCTATTTGGCCAGGGCTAAACTCAACTTTAATTTAAATTGTTATATTTATATTTTCCCATTTGATATGTAAAATGAGCCTGCCGCTCAAGCTTGGAACACGTACACCTGGAACACAGAGTTACTTACAAATGGCAGCTTAGATTCTCAGACCTCTTGCTATTCTCTAAATCACCTTTCACGACACTCATTATACTCGTATTACTTATTCATTCACTCATCTAATCAGCAAATGTTTACTAAGTCTTACTATGTGCCAGGAACCATTCTCAATGCTGAGGCCACAGCGATGAACAAAAGCGACCCAAATCCCTGCCCCTGTGGAGTTTTACATGTGAGTGCAGGGAGGGTCAGGCAAAACAGAAGACAAACATGTCATGAAAAAACAAACTGTAAAGGGTCTGTTCCAGAATTTAAAAAAAAAAAGAACTAAAGAGAAATCACCAAGTATAATGTGTAGACCTTGATCCAATCCAGGGTCAAAAACAAACAGCTATTAAATATACTTGAGAACAACTGGGGAAATCGTAACCTGTACTGGATGTTAGATATTATGGAATTATTGTTCATTTCTTAAATGCAATAACACTGGAGTCTGTAGAACAGGAGTGTTTTTCCTTTTAGGGGAGGAAGTGCATGGGGTAAGGTGTCATGATTCCTGTAACTCGGTTTCAGATGGTCTACCTACTTACCTACCTACCTACCGACTACACACAAGTGCAACAAAATGGTAGCATTTGGTGAATCTGGGCAAAGGGCGCATCGGTGCCTCCACACTACTTTCATAACTTTCTTGTGGGTGTGAAATTTTTTCTGTAACGTAAAGAGTGGTGGGAGTGGGGGAAACCTATTGCATTTCCAGTCAGAGATGCGGGTCATGATTAATTGGTTTGATGCTTGTGGATTTCCTTTCATTGTACACTTAGCAACACTGGTCCCGTTATTTTCCCTTTTCCACTGTAGCCATAGGAAAGACTGGGGTATGGGATAGCCATAGGATAGGGTATTTTCTCAAAATAAAATACCTCTTTGTTCAGATATTGTTAAATTAACATTTGTTAGGTGGAGTACTGGGTGCCAGATGGTCACACGAGGAATTAAAATAGAAGCTTGAAAAAAAAATTGACAGGCCCTGCAGGAAGCACAAAACACACCTCAAGGAGACACATGGGTAGGTCAACGCAGAGAACACCACGGGGCCCTGGGGTGGCCTGCCTTTACTAGTGTCTGGGTGCCGTGCTCTGAGCCTCCAGGGCCAGACTGGTCAATTCAAACCAAAAGAGCGGAACTTTGCTAAACTCCCCAACGTCTTATCTGAGGGATGAACAATGCGAAGGCCCTGGAGGCAAAGAGACTATTGAGCACCAGGGCTGTTGAAGAAGTCACATCAGGAATTCATGCTCCTGACTCTCTGGTCTGTTATCTAGGCCAGCGCTCCCCAACCGTTTTGAAATCAGGGACAAGTTTTCATGGAGCAGGAGGTGGTGGAGGGATGGTTTCAGGACGATTCAAGTGCATTACATTCAAGCTCACGTCCTGCTGTGAGGCTGGGTTCCTGACAGACCTGGGCCACTACTGGACTGTGGCCCCGGGGTTGGTGACCCCTGATCTAGGGCATGTGGTTCCACAGGGGCGGCCAGTGTCAGTTTAAGGGCCTGCAGGCCAAACAAAAGAAATGCCAAGGCAGCAATACCACGGAGTAACTTGGTTAAACTCACCACTCCTCCTTAAACTTGATCTGATGTGATGCTTTTTAACATGTGTTACTCATACACTTTACAGTTGAATTCAGGAAAGCAATAAAATAAAATTGCAGGAGAAGTACAAGGACAAAGTATGAAACAAATAAGCCACGAAGCCAGTAAGTAATATGGGATGTGCATCAGATTCCTACGGCTGCTGTAACAAATTACCACAAACTTGTTGGCTTGAAACAAGTAAAATTTCTTCTCCTACAGTTCTGGGGGCCAGAGACCCAAAATGAGTCTTTCAGGGCTGAACCAAGGTGTCAGCAGGGCACCTCCGCCTGGAGGTTCTAGGGGAGAATCTGTTTCCTCGCCCTTTGCATCTTCTGAGGGTGGCTGTCCACACCTGCGGGCTTTTGGCCGCCACCACATCACCTCTCCCCACCCGCTTCTTGCAGCTCTCACACTGAAGAAGACAAAGGTCTTCTTCTGTCATCAACTCTGCCTCCATCTGCCTCTTACAGGGACACCTGTGACTACACTCAGGGTCCACCTAGACAATCCAGAATAATCCTCCGTCTCCAGATCCTTAATTCAATCCTATCTGCAAAGTTTTTCTGGCCACATAAGGTAACACAGGTTCCAAGAATGAGGACCTGGATATCTTTGGGTACCGTTATTCAGCCTTACCACAGAGTGAGAACAATTATAACTTTTTATAGTTACATTTTCCCATTTGATATGGCAAAAGTGTCCCATGAATAAGTAAGAAATAATCCTCCCTCATTCTCTGAAAATGAATTCAAAGGTACAACATTTTCCTTCTTGGAAAGGGTATATATGCCTCATCACCATGAAACACTTGGCCTGGATGGAGGTCCTCAGATCTCAGGGCTCTGCCCCTGAACTAAATGAACAATGTCAGGCAAAGTATGTGACTGCTATGCTTTAACTTCCAGATCTTTAACATGGGGATAATAATAATAATAGATTATTCTCAAATGGTGGTTGCGAAGATTCAACACTGTAACATACATCAAGACTGAACACAGTTCCTGACACATGGTAATCGCTCTTGTTGTAATTATTTTATATTCACGGAACAGGCTGTACAACTCTCATAATGCTGGAGCAGTACGTGGCTTTTCCAGAGGCCCCTACTGACCTTCCATGAGCATTCTATATAAGTCAATAAATAAATCTTCCTTACATGTCAAAACTTTTAAAAATTTTAATCATTTTGATACAATACTGCTTATTGTCTTAGACCATACTAGAAAAGTACCCTCGAAGAATAAAAAGATAAAAACATTTATTTGTCTCCTGCATTGTAAATGACCTTCAAATACCGTTTGCTGGTTTTTAAATACGGATTTTCTCTTCACTGTTTGATCCCTTTTCTGATCACCTGTATCACAACTGCCGTGCCTAGGCCCCCCACTACTTCTGATCTTCTGTTGCTGACTGGAGCAGTACTTGGGGGCTGCACATTTGAAAGCGAGGAGGTTCCCCTATGAAACTCGAGGCCTCCCCTCTCACCTGCAGACACGTACAGATAAACACTGGCTGGCTCCTCAGAGCCCATTTTTACTACTTCCAAACTGGTGCCTGTGTTCCGAAATCTTAGAAGTTTGACTGCTCTGTTGGTGAGACACTAAGGAGGGTCCAACCATGTCAGACACTAATCTAAGGATCTAAGGTTTCATGTAAATCGAACACTGGTAAATTAACCAGTTTGAGGTGTGACAGACATCTTAAATTTAATTATCTTACCTAACCGAAGTGACCCAGTAAATTACTTTGTCCACCTGGGGTTCCAGAGTTCTTATGTTTTGGTTTACAATAAACATTAGACAATCCTTGAGGCTAATGATGAACCTGATGTAGCCGTATGTATACAAATGTATACATAAACAGGGGAAATCCAGATTATCCAGTGACTTAGCCATATTAATTCTTGCTTCTCAATTAAGCAGGAGAGTTGTCAACATCAACTCTCCTGCTTAATTGAGCCCTTTGTCGATATAATATTTTTTGTTTGTTGATTTACTTACCCCATCCCCCATCACTCCGTACCCTCGGGGAAGGAGTATAAACTAGCAAATCTTCTGATCTTTGCTGTAGTCTAGGGCCTGGCAGTCTTAGCTGTGGCCCATTCTTAAACAAAAAGGAGAGCAGGACACTCAGAAAGACACGTTGGTGTATTATACAGTTAAAATTCAATGAATTCTGGGATCTGGACTTCCAGTCAAGATGGCAGCATAGGCAGACATGGCTCACCTCTCTGCACAACCATATTAAAATTATAACTAAAATACAGAACAACCATCACTCAGAACCATCAGAAATCAAGTTGAATGGAAGTCCAACAACTACATAATTAAAGAAACCACATCCAACCACACTGGTAGGAGGGGCACAGATGAAGAATGGGCTGGTCCTACACCCATGTGTGATGGATAGAAATTTGGGAGGGATATCTGGGGAGTGAGGAGTCCCAGCCCCACACCAGGCTCCCAAGCTCAGGGTTCCAGTGCCAGGAATATAAATCCCCACAACTTCTGGCTGCAAAACCAGTGGGGATTGAATTGGTGGAAGAAACTTCTGGAGCCACAAGCAGTTCCTCTTAAAGAACCCACACATGGACTCACAAAACTCAGACTCACTCCCTCTGAGCTCCAGCACTGGGAAAGCAGCTTGAAAGGCATCGGTGGCACACAGGGAGAAACTGAAGTGCCTGGCATCATGAAAGCAGACGCCATTGCCCCTCATCTAAACCCTCCCCACACAGAGCCACAGAGTGGGCAAGGTGGTGCTACAAATGAGACTCCATCAACCTGGCTAACACTGTTTGACCTGCCCTGGAGATCCACACGGACTCTATCCCACCCAGTTTAGGGGTCCACCCACACTCCTTTTCCATGTGAATGGCTGGTCTTGGCTCATGCTGCACAATTTCCTAAATCCTATCAAATAAGCAACATTTGATCTCAGTGAGCCCCAGGCCCGCCACTAGCAGCAGTCAGCTTAGATTCACATCTTGGCTTTGCCTGGGAATCTCTAAACCCAGAATAAGTAGCAGCCATTTCAGATTTCTTTGTAACTCAGGCAGGGTGACTAGGGCAAAACAAAAGTGGAGGCTGACCCTGACACTAGGAAACCTCATGGCTAGCGCACCCAGTGGACAGCTACAGACCACACAGAAGCACCAGCCCCCTGCCCCTGCACAGCTGATCCTCCATGAAGGGTGGAGGTTGAGGGTAAGTGGTCACAGCCAATCCTTGCAGCTGACTGGCCTAGATAAATCCCTCCCATTGATCTGCCAACAACAACCAAGGCTCAGCTACAAGAGGAGAGTGTACTCATCACATATGAAGGGCACCCCTTGAGTACCCAGCTTAGGTGATAGGGAAGGCTGAGCCACAGGACCCTACAGGACACCTACTACATTAGCCCACACTACCAATACACGGAGTCAAAGTAGCTCTACCTAATACACAGAAATAAACACAGGGAAACTACCAAAATGAGGAGACAAAGAAACATGGTTCAAATGAAAGAACAAAACAAAACTCCAGAAATAGAGCTAAATGTAATGCAGATAAGCCTACCAGATGCAGAGGACAAAACACTGGTTGTAAGGCTGCTCAAGGAATTTAGTGAGGACCTCAACCTCATGAAAAAGATCCAGTCAGACACAAAGGATACACTGATTCAAATAAAAAACAATTTACAGGGAAACAACAATAGAGTGGATGAAGCTGAGAATCAAATCAATGATTTGGAACGTAAGGAAGAAAAAAAACAAGCAATCAGAATAACAAGAACAAAAAGGAATCCAAAAATATGAGGATGGTAAGCAGCCTCTGGGGCAACTTCAAGCATTCCAACATTCACATCATAGGGGTGCCAGAAGGAGAAGAGAAAAAACAAGAAATTGGAAATCTATTTGAAAAAATAATGAAATAAAACTTCCCTAATTTGGTAAAGGAAATAGACATGCAAATATAAGAAGCACACATAGTCCCAAACAAGATGGATGCAAAAAGGCCCACTCCAAGATACATCATAATTAAAATGCCAAAGGTTAAAGATAAAGAAAGACACTTAAAAGCAGCAAGAGAAAAGAAGTTAGTTACCTACAGGAGAGTTCCCATAAGACTGTCAGCTGTTTTCTCAAGAGAAACTTTGCAGGCTAGAAGAGACTGGCAAGAAATATTCAAAGTCATGAAAATCAGGGGCCTACAGCCAAGACTGCTTTACTGAACAAATATATCATTTAGAATCAAAGTGCAGATAAACAGCTTCCCAGACAAGAAAAAACTCCTTTAGGAGTTCATCATCGCCAAACCATTATTATATGAAATGGTAAAGGCACTACTTATTTAAGAAAAAGATCAAAACTCTGAACAATAAAATGGCAAAAATACATACCTATCAACAATTGAATCTATAAAAACAAACTAAGCAAACAAGCAGAACCGAGAGAGAATCATGGATATGGAGAGCATTTTGATGGTTGCCAGATAGGATAAGGGTGTGGGGGAAGGGGTGAAGAGGTTAGTGGATTAAGAAGTACAAACATAGTTACAGAATAGCCATGGGGATGTAAAGTACAGTACAGGAAATGGAGTAGCGAAAGAACTTATGCACATGACCCATGGACATGAACAATGGTGGGGGCATTGCCTGAGGGAGTGGGGAGTGCTCGGTGAAGGGGGGCAAAGGGGAAAAAAATCAGGACAACTGTAATAGCAAAATCAACAAAATATAATAACAAAACTAAAGCTAGATGATTAAAATTCAATGAATTCTCAGATGAGCAATACCCACATGTAAGTACAAAATGCTTAACAAACCCAAACAAAACCAATTTTTGGATTAACTGTCATTCAAATTATCCACATCACTGGTATTTGCAGGCTGACTATACATTTTAGATATGCTTATTAACTGTTACTGTAGTTTATTTTTATAAGTACTGCTCTGATGTAATATATGCAGTACAAAAATAGTCCACTTATTTTAGTTTACAAACAGATGTAATGTAATGTAATGTAATATAATGTAATGTAATATAGGAATATATGGTGCTTCTTTCTCTGTTTTTTCCAGGAATTTGAAAAGCCATGAGCTTTTCTTATCTGATTCCCCACAGTGACTTTATAGTAAGAACCATATGTACTGGGTGTATATTAATAACAGCATAATAACAACTGCCATTTATGGAGTACTTACTGTGTGCTCAGCACTGTGCAGACAGCTTTTCACAGTGTGGGGGTTTTAAGATACGCCCATAGAAGGCTATGATCCTCCCCTCCCTTGGAGAGGTGGATCTGCATTCCCTTCCTCTTGAGTATGGGCTAAACTCATTCACTTGTAATAAACAGAATCATGAAAGTGACAGTAAGTCATAAATGGTACTGTGGCTTCCTTCTCTTTCTTTCTCTCTCTCTGAGATCACTTTTTCCGGGGAAACCACTACCATATCATGACATGTGGTGAAAAACTTAGGCTTCCTGCCAACAATGATATGAGTGCTTCTATTCAAGCTTTCAGATGACTGCAGCCCCAACCCAAAATTTGATTTCAACCTTATGAGGCGCTTAGAGCCAGAGCCACCCACATAATCAGCTTTTGTATTCCTGACCCTCAGAAACTGTGTGAATTAATAAATGTTTATTGTTTTAGACCTCTAAGTTCTTGGGTAATTTATTATACAGCAATAGTAAACTAATACACATATATTATCTTTTTTATTGTCACGACCATGGAATAATCGGTATTATTTCCATGCAAATGAAGAAACATAGGCTCAGGTGGTTAAGTAATTTACTCAAAGCCCCATACTGGTCCTGGTAGACTCATGACACCAAGCCTGAATTCTCTGCTCTGTCTATACTATCTCTTTTCAGGTCCTGTTCCTTTCAGCCAGCTGATTGGCTATTTCTCAACTTTGATTAGCTTGCTATGGATGTGCTCGTGAAAAGAATGGATTAGGAAAAAAAGATCTGCTACGAACATAGTCCAGAATTACACTTCTGGAGACTTCCCTCCAGCATGACATAAAGCCATCCATCAGCACATTTTGGTGTGATAGTTAACCAGTTCTGCATCATCCAGCCTATATTCCTTCTGCTTGTTAGCAAGGATATCATAGAGATACTGCCAAGGTCTTGTTGAAATCCAGTGATATTAAACAAATATAGTAAGAATAGCTATATTAAATACTGCTCTTTCCCAATGTAACAGTCTCATAATCCCTTCAAAAAGGGGAAATGAGTTTGCATTGAATATTTCACGTTCTCCTCCTTCAGTGTTACTGCCATTATCATCATTCACCACTATAATTCCCTATAATTACCACTGATTTCAATAAATAAATAAGTGCATCACATGCCTTATTTAACTCTCAGGACTACCCTGCAAAGTAGGTTATTTTATTATTTCTATTTTACCAATAAGGAAATTTGGCTTATAGAGATTAAATAACTTGCCCAAAGGCACTTTACTAAAAAGTGAAAGAACTGGGATTGAAATCAGGCTGTCTTTAGCCACCAAGCCTGGGCTCTTTTCCCTTCCCTCCCCTCCCCTCCCCTCCCCTCCCCTCCCCTCCCCTCCCTCCCCTCCCCTCCCCTCCCCTCCCCTCCCCTCCCCTCCCTCCCCTCCCCTCCCCTCCCCTCCCCTCCCCTCCCCTCCCCTCCCCTCCCCTCCCCTCCCCTCCCCTCCCCTCCCCTCCCCTCCCCTCCCCTCCGGTCCTCTCCCCACCCCATCCCCTCCCCGGGCCGTGTACACTTTCTCAAAGACTGCCAGCGGAGGTTCAGCCAGCTCTCCTACTACTAGGCCTCAGTACCCTGGAGTGTAAACTAGGTCCAGGAACTTGAGCTCATTTCAAGCATCTAGGTATTTTCTTACAGTCTCAGCTGTTCGATTTCATTCCCTGGAACTAGCGTTTCTCTCTTACAGTCCAAAGAGCATCCTCTTTGACTGAGAAGGCTGAATCAAAACAGGAGGTGAATGCTCTGTTTTCCTTCTTTCACTCATTAATATTATACCACCCACTTAGGCCTCATTGTTCTTTTTTATGAATCCTCACCAAGAACATGCTTTTAAAAAAATTATTTTAGAGAGAGAGTAAGGGGGGGAGAGAAAGAAACATAAACGTGAGAGAGAAACAGACTGGTTGCTCCCTATATGAACCCCAACCAGGGACAGAACCCACAGCCTAGGTACATGCGCTGACTGGGGATCGAACTCAACATTTTGGTGAACAGGACAACATTCCAACCCAGTGAGCCACCTGGTCAGGGAGGCCTCATTGTTCTGTTTGCTGTAATGTAATATTTTAAAAAGGACTTTTTATATTATATTGTCTTCAGAATTTTACCACGATTCTCAGTTTCCCCAGTCTCTTATTTTCCCTTTAATTTTACACAGTTCAGTAAGTATTCACTTGTATATACTTTGAATTAAGTGTCTGACTAAATGCTAAGAACACAGGGATAAGCAAAACAGATAAATGCTCTCATGGAGCTTACAGTTTAATGAGGAAGATAGAACTTAAGCCAATAATTATATGTATAATAAGTGTTAGGGAAAGAGCTTACAAGAAGCGTATGTTCATAGCAATATTATACATAATAGTCAAAAGTAAAAACAACCCAAATGTCTATCGATAGATGAATGAACAAAATGTGGTATAACTACACAACGGAATAATAGTTGGCTGTTAAAAAGGAATGTGGTAAAGCTATGATACATATTACAATGTGGATGAACCCTGACAACATGAACTAAGTGCAAGGAACCAGGCACAGAAGCCCACATACTGTATGATTCTATCGATAAGAAATCCAGAATAAGCAAATTAACAGAGACAGTAGGTTAGCGGTTGCTAAGGGCTAGGAGTGGGGAGGTAGGGAGAAAGGGATTAACTGCTAATGAGCGTGGGTTTGGGGAGGGGGCAGGAAGGTGATGGAAATATCTAAAATTGATTTCTGAGAATTCTCTATTCATTTGTTTCACTCTATTTTCTGAGTTTTTACAGTATTTTTATTATTAAATTTTAGGAATTTATTATGTAAGGAAATTAGCCCTTTATCTGTGATGTACTTTAAGTTGCAAATATTTCTTCCTGATTGTTTTTAATCGTTTGTCCTTATTTACAGGATTTTCTGTCAAGTGGATTTTAAATTATTTTTATCCAATGAAATATATCAATCTTTTCTTTTATAGCTTCCAGGTTGCCAGTCATAATTAGAAAGGCTTTTCTCTCTGTGAGATTATAAGATTATTTTCCTGTGGTTTGAGTATGTTTATGGTTTCATTTTTTACATTGAAAATTTTGATCCACCTGAAGTTTATTTTGACACAAGGTGTGAGGAAGGAATCCAACTTTGTGGGTTTCATTTTTTTTAAGATAGCTACCAGCTGTGCTCACCAATTTAAAATGCCCTTCTTCCCCTAACATAGGTTAATCCCACTTTACATTTGGGTCAGTTTCTGAGCTCCTCATTCTGATCCACTGATTTCTACCTATCTATCCATGTGCCAATAATGAACATTTATATAGCATGGTGATGAAGAACATGCATATTAGAGCCAGAGCACCTGAGTTTAAGTTCAGCCTCTGTCAGTTATTGGCTCTGTGAGTTTAAGTATATTATTAATCTGAATGGGCTGTTGTGAGGATTAAATGATTATGCCTAAAGTGCCTAGAACAATGCCTGGCACATAATAAGTATTTTGTGTTGGCTATTATTGGTACAATTACTATAGCCTTATAATAAATAGATTCTAGTATCTGGTAGAACTAATACCCATTGTTTCCTTTCTTTCTCAGAATATTCCTGGTTATTCTGAATAAGTGTAGCTTGTCTCAACAAAATAAGCAAAGAAAATGCAATCGCGTTGGTATTTTTTACTGAGATCATGATAATTATAGATTAAATTAGGGAGCACTGAGAGCTTTTTGATTTTTAAGTCTTCTGTTCTAAGAACATAGTATGCCTTCCCATATGCCTAAGTCTCCTTTGGGTTCTTGAATAGTGTTTCAAAGTTGTCTTCAGATAGCTCTAGCAAATTCTCGTTCAATTTATTCCTAAGTATTTTATTTTCTTTTGCTATTAAAAAAAGGACTTTTCTTCTTGCTTGAATATATAAAGACAATTTTTTAAAATAAATTATTGTTTTTAGTATATTTTGACCAACCACTTCATTGAATTTCCTAATGTTTATAATGTATTGCAATTTGATTATCTTGGACTTTCCAGGTGAGCAACCATACTGCCCCCAAATAATGTAATTTTCCTTCTCCTTTAAAATTTTTATGTCTTTTATTACTTTCTCCTTCCGGATAATACTGACTTCTTTCTTCAAAAAAATATAGATAATGGTAGCAAAGAGTAAATAGTGAAACTGTTTTCCTAATTATATCTAGAACTCTTATCTCATATTTCCTCCTTCTGAGAGACAAATATAACATAAAGATAAATCAAAGATTTAAAATTTAAAAAGAATTTCAGGTATATATAAATATATATGTATATATATATGTGTGTGTATATATATATATATATATATGAACTACATAAAAAATATACATGAGAAAAGTTTCTTTGTTAAAAAGCCCCAGGTTATTCAAATACGTTTTCAGCATAATTTTTACTATGTGAAAACAACAATGTATAAAAAATATTAGACCAGGAAGAGAGGCCTCAGAAGAAACTAAATCTGCTGATACTTAGATCTGAACTTCTAGCCTCCAGACTGAAAAGATAAATTTCTGTTGTTTAAGCCAAAAACAAAACACAACTAGAAATAATAAGAAGTGTATTAATGGTGGGTGCTGTCAGTAGTGGATTTATGGGTAACTGTTTTCCCGCTTTGTTATGCTTGTCCGTACTGCTACATTTCTACAACAAGTGCTTTCCGATGATCAGAAAAACATAAACAGGAAAGAAAGGATTAATCAGGCACACAACTTTCTGGCTGACTGCAACTTGAAGCTGATGTCTTGATGTCTAAAATCCCTATCGCCTGCTCTCCTGCCCCAGGCAGGTTTTGTGATCAGTATCAAGAGTGCTTTATCTATTTTCCCCATCTGGCTAGGTAGTCTCCAGTGTGATCCCACAATGATGTCACCTCTCTTCTGCTCTCCTTTTATCTGAACCCAGATGTTCTCTAACATGCTCCTACCTTCTGATTTGTGTCTGTCCATGCAGCTATAGATCTTTTTGATACCAAACTGCTTTGCTTCTCTAAGTCTCTTTAAGTATATTTTTTTCATTGCCCATGACTCCCCATAAGACCTCTGAATGACCCACAGATGAAAGTATCCCACAAGCAAACCTGCTCTTCGGTTCTCTGGAGCCTTAACTCTTTGGACAAGCATTTTGCTGAAATTTTTGCATCCTGGGATATCTCCTAAGACACTCTGCAGAAACCCCTCCCTAGCCAAGATGATGACTAACAACACAGTTTCTGGAGACACAGCGTTCTTGGAGGTAGTCCAGAAACCGTATCGACTGGCTTTACTACAAATTCATGCTGTCTAACCTCAACTGGACATTCGTGGCTACTGGGTAATCCTTTAGTCATCTCCTTTTAACTTTGTATGACATTCCTTATAGCAGCTGCCTCAGACATTTTCCATTCTCAAATTTCTAAACTAACCCTTTGCCCCAACTCTCAACTCTAAGCAGACAAACCATTTTATTGAGAGGATTGAAGCCATCTGATTTTTTAATCCTTCAATTTCCTTCCTCTGTACCTAAATACTTCTCTGTGTCTTCACTTATCCTCACCTCTTCCTTCCCTCTCTCAGAAGAAGCAATCTTCCCCCTCTCTTACCAGGATTACCATCTCCATTTGTGCTGGTGAGTCCGTGTTGTCACAGTCCCTGGGACGTGGCCTATCAATAATCCACCTTACACTACATCTTTAATCTTGCCTTGTCCATTCACTCCTTGCTATCTACCCATAGTGTTTGTCACTTAATCTAAAAAGCCTTTCATAGACTATTCACTAAATCTACCTTCTCCACTCCCTTTGGTTTTCAAAGCCAAATTTCTTCGAAGAGTGTGTTATATTCATCATTTCCTCTTTTTTACTGCCCACTTGTTCACTCAGTGGCCCCTTCAATATTGCTTCCATCATTCAACTAAACCTGTTCTTTTGAAAGTGAGGGATAATCTCCCAATAACCATATATTCAAAACACCTTTTCTTAGTTCTCCACCTGTGACAACTGATACTATTACCATCCCTTCCTGGAAACTCTCTTTTGGCTTCTGTAATGTCACATTATGCTATTTCTTTTCTTCTTCCTACATTTTAATGGTTTCTTCCCTGGTTCTTCTTCCTTCTCTTATCTTTAAATATAAGCATTCCCCGAAGTTCTGCCCTTATCCATCTCTCCCACTACACTTGCATTCCTCAGTGATCTTATCCATTCACATGATTTAACTACTGTCTATACTTCCATTTCCAATCTCTCTATCAGTCTTGAATCCCTGTTGGACAAGTTCATTTGAGAGGTTTACTAGCTTTTCAAACTCAGCTGACTTCAAACCAAACTCTCTTTTAACCGGCTCCACTTAACAAACTCATTGAGTCTTCTGTTTTTCACTTCGCATTTTTTAATAATATGTTTATGCTGCTACTTCATGACTTTTAAATTTTAGACACTATCTTTGGATTCTTGGTTGAAGATGAAAAATTTTCTTTTTCCCTGTCCACACACATTTCCCACCCCCCATCTTTCCAATATAGATATAATGCCAACCTTCACTTAAAACATTCAATACTTATATTTTTATACTATGTAAATATTATTTACAGCCAAGCCACAAGGTATATTATTACATTTTCTTTCTTATACAACCTTTCATTTTTCTTGGAATTATTATCTCTTTCTTGGTTTGCTTGTAGTTTCTAACCGTTAATTAATCACTACTTCTTTAACTGAGTCTCCAACTGAACATAATTTAACACAACAGTTTGATCAGATCTATTTTTTAATTATCCTCAGATAAGTCCCTTTAACATTTCATATAATAAGGGCTTGGTGATGATGAACTCTTTTAACTTGACTATCTGAGAAGCACTTTATCTGTCCTTCCATTCTAAATGAAAGCTTTGCCATATAGAGTCATCTTGGATGTAGGTCCTTTCCTTTCATGACTTTGAATACTTCTTTCCAGCCCCTTCTTGGCTCTAATGTTTCTTTTGAGAAATCAGCTGATGGTCTTATGGGATCACCTTTGTAAGTAACTCTGTCCTTTCTTCTTGCTGCTTTTAAGTTTCTCTCCTCACCTTTAATCTTGGGTAATATAATTATGATGTGCCTTAGTGTGTACTTCCTCAGGTCCAACTTCTTTGGGACTCTGAGCTTCCTGGACTTCCTGGAAGTCTATTTCCTTTACCAGATTGGGGAAAGTTCATTATTTTTTCAAATAACTTTTCAATTTCTTGCTCTTCCTCTTCTCCTTGTGGCATCCCTATGATTTGGATGTTGGAACATTTAAAATTATCCCAGAGGTTTCTAAGCCTCTCTTCATTTTTTTTTTGTTTTGTTTTTTGAGTTCTCATTTCTTCATTCAGTTCTGGATGAATGTTTATTTCTTCCTTCTGGTCCAAATCATTGACTTGAGTCCCAGTTTCCTTCCCTTCACTGTTGGTTCCCTTTTCTTTATTTCACCTTGCATAGCCTTCACTTTTTCCTCTATTTTTTGACCATACTCAACCATTTCTGTGAGCACCCTTATTACTAGTATTTTGAACTCTGCATCTGATAGGTTGGCTATGGCTATCTCTTTATCACTTAGTTCTATTTTGGGAGCTTTGATCTGTTCTTACATTTAAGCATATATATATATATGTGTGTGTGTGTGTGTGTGTGTGTGTGTGTGTGTGCTGAGACTATATATATATATAGTCTCAGCACACCCCCTATGTTGTAAGGGATGGAATATTAGATATTCATTCGCTAGGGTGGGGCAACCCACATCGCTGCATTGTGGCGCTGTATGTGGGGGAGAGGTCAGAGAGGGAACAATGCCACTTGCTCAGCTCTCTGCTGGCTTTCAGTCACCTTCCCCACTACCCACCAGCAAATTGGGCCTTTCTGGTGTTGATTCCCAGGTGGGTGGGCTTGTGTACATCCTAGGGCCCTGTGGGCCTCTCCAATGAACTCTCCTGTGAGGCTGGGAGTTTCTCCTGCCACTGCAACCCCCAGAGGTTTTTTACAGCCAGAGGTTTTGAGGCTTTATTTTCCACATGCTGGAATCCTGGGCTGTGTGGTCTGTCTGACTCCCCAGTTGTTCCTCCAAGTTTATCCATATGTGAATGTGGAACAGCCTTGTTGTCCAGCCGCCACCTTCCCAGGGGTCCTCTGTCCCAGCTGCCCATCTCTGCCCCTCCTACCAGTCTGACTCCATGGTTGTTGGACTCCCGCACAGTTTAATTTTCTGGCAGCTCTGGTTATTTTTTCATTTTAAAATTTGTTATTGTTCCTTTTTGGTTGTGTGAGGAGGCAAAGCTTATCTACCTAGGCTTCCATCTTGGCTGGAAGTATGCTCTACTATTTTTTGTTTCTACTGTTGCTGTTGAGAAGCCCTATGGCATTCTAGTCCTTCTGTCTTCTCTTTCTGGTAATTCAAGTTATTTCAGATCTTACACTCCTGGACTGGACCTCTAGTTTTCTTATCTTCTATTTCTTTCTCTTTTCTGCATAATTTCTCAACTTCGCTTTTGAATTTCTATTGAATTTTTTATTTTCGCTACTTTATTTTTAATATCCAAAATTTTTCTTGTTCTTTTAAAACATTTTTTCTCTTTTATGTTTATTGATTTTAGAGAGAGAGAAAGGGAGAGTGGAAGGGAGAGAGAGAGATAGAGACACACACACACACACACACACACACACACACACACACACACAGACATTGATATAAAAGAGAAACACTGATTGGTTGCCTCCCATTTGCATCCCCACTACCTATGTATGTGTGCCGACCAGGGATCCAACCTGCAGACTTTAGTTGCACGGGACAATGCTCCAACTAGTTGAGCCACACCGGCCAGAGCCCTTCTTCTCTTTTCTACAGTATCTAGTCTTACTTAGTATCTTCTCTCTTTTCCCCAAGGACATAATGCTATACAGCTTTCTTAACATTTTCTTCTGCTCCTTATATTGTCACTGCCTCTTCTGAGTTCCCCCAGCCTCTACCCTGTGTGTTTAGTCTTGGCTCTGTTAGGGACAGCCCCCAGATGTCTGGTGATCCTTGAGTATGTCCATCATATTTAGAGTGAGACCACTAAAAAGCTGGTTATCTGAATGGACGGAGCTTCTTGATATTGAGTTCCACTGTAGAACGAATAGGTTGACATCTGATCGTTTCACTGTAGAACTCCTTAACGTCAAAATTTTTCTGGGACTACTTCAGTTTCTCCAGAAGATATTCCAGACACGTGTCTGGACGGTATCCATTTGGCATTCGGCAGCCACCATTCTGAGAGGTACACAAGGGGAGGGAATAGAAGGAGGTGTCAACATTCAGCACACGGACATTGGTTTAATCTCCTATTTCCACAGAGGCCATCTTGCCTCTGCTCTGAGCCAGTATTCTTGAGTTGAGTTCAACCAGTTTAGTTTCTCCTGTCTTCCAATGAAATGGAGAAGGGCTGTGACCTTGATGTTTGATGTGGGGGAGAAGATATGGGAATTCATTTGCTTCTTATAAAGACTTTCAACGAACCCTCTTGTTTTCCTCTCTCCTGTCACCCTTGACTTCAGAGCACCTGGCACCTCCAATTCTCGAACCCTCCTAGACTTTTGTGGCCCACCAGATACCTTTCTCCTTTGTAAGTACAATAACAGTCATCAGCTTTTCCTGCTAAGTCAGTTCCTACTTATATATCTGCTGTTCATCTTCTAAAATTTGGTTGACACCTATCATTTTTCATCTCTTGTTCTCTTTGTCCTTTTAGCTTCACACCCTTTTCCCCTTTACTATAATTTTGGTGTACTCTATAAAGAGAGCAAACAAACACACATATTTGACCTTTTTTCTACCAGCAGTCTGTAACTGTTTATTCACATGTCTATTTTCTCTCCAAGGAGACTATGAGCCCCTTAAAAGTATAACTATAACCTCTTTTTCCTTTTAGTTCTAGCAACTAAAATAATACCTGGCACAGAGGACACACTCAACAAATAGTGCCAAATAAAAGCATAGATGAATGAATGAGTTCTCTGGATACCTTTCATCACCTAGCACCTTTCATTTCAGTGCTTTGAACACTGAAAGCACTTAATAAATGAATGAATTCAAAAAGGAAAGCTTTACAATTGACATTGATCTTTAAAGTTTCAAAAAGGCGGTTCTCAGCCAGACTTATTTGCATGATAACTATAGTCTACATGGCTACAGTATTTAGTTTGCATGGCTACAATACAAATTTAATGTAGTCATGTTAATCAAGTAAGCACTGAAAGTGAATCCAGACTCCTTTGCTTCAAAAGTCTGAATTTAAATGCCTTAGTTTTGGCTCCCATTCTTTGGGCCTCAATTTTTATTTTTTAATAGAAGGGGAAAGGTGTAGGAGTATATTAACGACAAATTAGATGCCTACACAAAAAGCCATTGACTGAATCAAGAACAAGCTTATGGACAGACATGACAGGATCACACAGCCCATGTACTGAAGCCTTCCATCCACAAACACATTAAAATAATGAAATGTTCACAGCAATCAGTTTTTATGTCACTTTAGAGTTATCGAGAATAATTATATTTATTTTTCTAGGATATTTAAAAAATGCTCAAGTATACTATAATATAGTTTGCAATATATATCAAATTAAAGATATAGAATAAATTTGGCAATAAAGCAAATTTCTCCATCACAAATCATATTTGCTTATTACTCTAGATAAGCTGGTTTCCTCTCTGTCTGGTCAAACACCATGATTATCACTCTCGCTGCAGTGCTCAAGCAGCCTGAAACACCCTCTTTCCTCCTGCTAGTAAAACACTGCCCATCTCTCAAGGTCCAGCCCAAACCTCCTCTCTTCAGGTAAAGTGTCCACGTGGCCGTGCCTCCTCCTGGCGGCCCGCAGCACTTCCTTGGACGATACACCCCAACACCTGATGAGACTGTACACGGCCCACCCTCTAGCTGTCTTCCCAGCGGGGTGCGGCCAGGCCACAGCCTCCTTACTCCATACTTCTCGTTCCACTCTGGGTACACAGCTGATGGTCAAACACATTTTTTTCTTTCAAGATAAACATAGCCTTATTTTTCTTATAATTACAAAAATGTTACATGGTCATTCTTTTAAAACTCAAACCATATAGAAAAGTGTGAAGAAAAAAGTAAAACCCCAGCACTGAGAGAAAACCACTAATGACATTTTGGTAAACCTCTTTTCAAACATATTTGTATGCATATAAACCTATATAGACAGAAAAGTATATAATTTTATATAAATGGTATACCAGATCATGCTGTCTGCAACTTGAGACAATAAATATAGATTTGAAGTGTCTGCTCAGAATTTTATCTCTTCATTGTCCATTATTGCTTCCTGAATTTATTTTAAAAGTAGATATATGCTTCCAAGGAATTACTGGCCAATTAGAATGAAAAATACGGTTTTGAACACTGAAATTACATATTTTTCAGGACCAATTCTTTTGCCATCTGACCTACTATGATTACAACATGCTTCAATTCATTCATTTGTTCATATTTTAAAACATATTGGCCACCTGGTAAGCATTTTCATGGACTGCCCATTAATCTTTGTATGTTTTGTTACATATCTTTCCTGAAGTTTTAATAAGCGAATATGGTCTTATGTTCCTCCTGTGAGTGTCACGGGTGGTGATAAATGTGCTCTGGTATCAGCCTCATCTCATCTGTACAGCCTTTAGCCCTAAAATACTTTTAAATAATAATGGTGGTGGCTGAGCAGACTTTGCATAATTTATTCATGTGAAATCCATCCATATTGGGTTTTTGAGAAATAATTTAAAGTTCTAAAGGTCCTTTTTGGTGCCATGTATCTAGAAAAACAGCTTGTAAACCACAAAGTTCCTTCTCATCAATCTCCAGGCCAGATGAGAATTTCCAGAACTGTTTTTTAAATCAGGGCAAGAGGGAAAGAACAGGGTAGGGAATCCTTGGCTACAACAACTGGCTTCAAAGAATTCAGTGCTGGGAACAGCAGCCAACTGGGTGCAACTGGCTGCACCCTTGCACCAAAGCCAAGGAACAAAGATGAAGGGCGAGGAAATTAAGAAGATTCTTGAAGTGACTTCCCAGGAGGAATCTCAGGCCTGCCACACCCAGTCCCTTCAGCTTGGTAAATAACTCAGCAAAACTGCTAATGGAGTTAGCTGAGTCCCTGTAAGAACCTCTCCCACAGAGTGGAGGATTTCTTCCTACTGTTGCTACATGCAACTTCCCAAACCCACGCTTGCCTGCAGGGGAAGTGTGCGCTCTGCCCAAGTCATGGCATGTTTATCAGAAGATGAACAAACAAACAGCAAATAACTCTTGGACGGTTTTCCCTGTTTCCTGGCAGCAGAAGGAAAGCAGCTGTTGTATGGTTAAACTGGGGATTTGGCCTTTTTAATATTGTTTTTTAAGTCTGTAATAGAAGCCCTACTTTCTGTCTATATCTGATGGTTAAATTGAAATTTCATCTGCTCCTTCCAAGACAGGCTGAATTCATGGAAATGGACTATAAGTAAGCAGGGCCCATCCAATCATTTAGCAGGCATTTATTAACTTATTTATGCTCAGCATTTACTGAGCACCTTCCACAAGCAAAGGCACTGAATGGAGATGCAGAGATAAAACCGGCTGCCTCAGCCCTCAAGGAGCCAGTAATGATACTTGTAAGAATGGCAGAAGCAACTGGCATTGATTGAGTGGCATTATGTGCCAAAATTACTAAATGCTTTAGTCCGTTATTCAACTTAGTTCTCACAATGTTGAAGTAGCAGATGATCCATATTACAGATGAGAAAAGCAAGGCCAAGAAAAAGCAACTTGACCATGGTCACATAGCTGTAGCCAGTAAAGAGGCCACTTGAACCTAGGGCCACTTAACTCTTAAGTCTTTCTCTTTTGAGTTTCCCATGAAGCTTGATAGTACAAATTTACAATCTAGATGGGGAAGTAGCAAAGGCATAAAAATCGATTCATTCTTAACTCCATGTGATATCTTAGTAAAGAGGTTATGTGTTTGCCAGTAACTAAACACAAGATATGATAAGCACAATAAGACAGCCCACTTTTGAATGGAGGTAAGGGAGAGTAAGAAGGGGAGGAAGTGAGAATCACAAGGACTTTTAGAAGATGTATTACTTGAGCTGGGTCTACCTGAGGGTGGGCAGGAATATGACAGGCATTTGAGAAAGTCCTACACAGATAGAAAGGCATAAAAAATGGTGTGCAAGGGGAGAAGCTTAAGCAGTATCGGGGGAAGGGAGTGTGTGGTGAGAGTGCAGGCCATGACTAGGAGAGCAGGGGTTGGGACAGCTGGTGTTAGATCATGAGTGGCCTAGAGTGTAAGGAACTGGAGTTTGTATTTCATTACCAGGCAATATAGAACCATAGATGTTATAAGCAGGGGTGACAAGCCCAGGCCTGTGTTTTACAGAATTACATTTATAAAAGGTCTTGCAGTAGTTCTCAAGTTTAAATGTACACTGGGATCACCTGCAGAGCTTTTAAAATCCATGGGCTCCAAAAAAGTTGCAGAGCAACAGGAACTCTCACAAACTGCAGTTAAATGTGGAAAATGGTGCAATCACTCTGGAAAATTGGGAATATGTGCTAAAGCTGAATAAACACATTCCTAACAATCCCACTACTAAATATGAGGGGGAACTCCTCCACACACAAAAAAACAGAATTGTCTTCTGAAGGGCAGGCCCCTTGTAATACAGGCTTTCCCCACTAGGTGTGTTCTAGGAACTCATCTGGATCAGTGTACCAGCTGGTGTTGTTGTGAGAGGCTGCATTCGGCTTCCACGAAATTTTTTGAATCTTTCAACACCTTGGCCCATTTCATGATGGGTGATTTATGAGCACACCTGCCCACACCACACTGAGTGTTCAGCAGTTTTTGACCAAAAGCAGCATGAGCACCATGCTCCACCCTCCCTATTCACCTGATTTCACCCCTACAGACATTTTTTGTTTCCCCAGATGAAAAGAGTCCTCAGAAGGAAATGTTTTGTCAACATGCAAGAGGTGAAACAACAAATGGCAGAAGCACTAAAGGGCATCAAAATGGACAAGTTCAAAACCTGTTTTGAGCAGTGGAAAAGAAATGTCTCAATAGGTGTATTGTTTCAAATGGAGACTACTTTGAAGGTGACTGAAGTTTAAACATGTAAGAATAAATACACAATTTTTCATAAATAAATTCTGGGTTTTTATATGTCTCTCATACATACCAAGAGACATATAAAAGTATGTTTATAGCAATATTGTTTGTACTATCTCAAAATCGAAAACAACCCAAACGCCACCTACTGTAGAATGAATAAACTGTGGTTTATACATAAAATGAAATTCTGTACAATAAAAAAGAACAAACTGTAGCTAAATCCAACAACGAGCCAGAAATATAACGTTGAGCAAAAGAAGCTAGCCCTCACTGGGTGTGGGTCAGTTGTTGGAGCATCTTCCCGTAAATCAAAAGGCTGCAGGTTTGATTCCTGGTCAGAGCACATACTTGGGTTGCAGGTTCAGTCCCAAGATGGGTGCGAATGGGAGGCAACCAATCGATGTTTCTCTCACATCAGGGTTTCTCTCTCTCTCCTGCCCCTTTCCCTCTCTTTGTGGATATATCCTTGGATGAGAATTTTTAAAAAGATTTTATTTATTTATCTTCAGAGGGGAAGGAGAAAGGGAGAGAAATATCAATGTGTGGTTGCCTCTCGTGCATCCCCTGCTGGGAACTGGCCTGCAACTCAGGCATGTGCCCTGACTGGGAATTGAACCGTGATTCTTTGATTCACAGGCCTGTGCTCAATCCAATGAGCTACACCAGCCAGGGCGGATTATTATTATTATTATTTTAAAGAAGGAGCTAGACACCAAAGAATGTATGCTCTCTAGTTATGGCTGCACGAAGTTCAAAATCAGGCTAGTCTACTTTATGATGACAGAAGTTAGACTAGAGGAGATGAATGACTAGGAGGGGCCTGGGAAAGGCATCTAGGGTGCTGGTAATGTTCTCTATCTTTATCTGAATGGACGTTGCGTGAGTATGTTTATTTTGTAGAAATCCATTGAGCTGTACATTTATTATTTTGCATATTTCTCTACATATGCTATACTGCAATAAATTTTTTAACTTAAAACATTAAAAAAAATGTAGGCCCCAACACAAACAATTCTGATTAAACAGTCTGATGAGTTGGGCTAGGCATTAGTATTTAAAAGCTCCCAAAGTGAACTTGATATGCAAACAGGGTTGAAAAACCACTAATGTAGAGCAAGGACTGTAGCAAAGAAAAAAGTTATTCAATGGTTCCCATATTTGAGCTATAATAAGAATCACCTGAAATGCTTGTTAAAAAATAAATTTCCAGGCCCCTCCCCTGCTGACCCTGATTCAGTAGGGTGGAGATGGGATCAGGAAATCTGTCATTTTGACAGCCTCTCCAATGTGTTTAATTAGAGTTCTAAATTCGGGTCAGGTGGTGGCAGTGGGAATGACGAGCAGGTTATGCCAAGCAAAATAAAACTGGAAAAGATTAAATTTTCAACACTACTTATGCTTGCTTTTATATCCTTCCAGCTTAAAACCCACCAAAACAACCAAATTAGAGTATGGTTTATTTAATTGACATCTTTAACCTAAGGTGGTTTTATTTTGATTCATGGTGTGTAAACTTTAATTTAGTCATTTACTTTCTTTTCTAACAAAACCAGAAGAGCAAGGGATTTCTAAAGCCTCAGAGATACCATTCTAGTTTCTGGTAAATCTACTTTAAAACATAGGTTTAATAACGTCTGTGGATGGAAAAGCAGCCACATACTAAACCTGACAAGCTCAGGGGAGGCCAGCACGGTAGGCCCTACAAACTCCGAGACTGAAAGTAAAGCTCACAGCATGGTTTGCACATACAAATTCCTAACTAACAGTGAGGCGTAGCAGTTAGTCACATCCCAGGCCTGTAGCTTCCTTGACAAAGGTCAATTTTTACCCGAAGTGAGCCTGTCTATTGTCTTTTTGGATCTAAGATGACAGACCTTTGGAATGTCAGAGTCATCTTCTTTTCCAGGCCTGCTCAGGCCACACCCACCACCCCAGAGAGCAAGACCACAGCACCCCTCATTGTAGCTTGTTCCCCCAAATACTATCTCTGTGTGCTGTAAATGTTAATTAACTATCCCGCACTCACCAATGTAAAAGAAGTGTCTCACCATTCTACTTTTTATCCAGTCCCAGAGGTTTCCCCACTTTGCTTTCTTCTGCCCCTTAATCTGCCACCGATGAATTTCATGTAACCCTCCTTTCGCCTCCTCCTTTGATTCTAATGTATAAAATAAACTGCAAAACTACCATTTGCCGGAGCATTTCCTCAACCTGTTGAAATTTTGTTTCCCAGTAATTGTTGTCAGTTTGGCTCAAATAAACTCACAAAAATTCTCTGCAGGTTTGGACGTTTCTTATGTTAATATGTCGCATGGTAAAGTCTCACTTCAGCCCAACTTTAAAAAAAAACCCTTGGTTATATTTTCAAAGAATTTCCAAATTCTGCTTATGTTCTTCAAAGCACAGAATATGCAGTAAATCAAGTACTGCCCTCAGGAACAAGAATCATGGTATTTAAATTTTAATAAAAGATGGAAAAACTATTTTTAATTTTGAAGACAGGTAAAATGGAACTTAAAATTTAAAAATGTGTAGCTGCCTTTCCTCCATCTGTAAAGCAATGAAAGAGGATATAAAATCACAGGCAATAACGTTCTTCTGCCTTAACTATGCTGACTACGTTTTAGAAACTAGGAAATTGATCTCAGAGACTAAATGACATAAAATACATTTGTATATATTTGTATCAGGGCAAAAGCACTTGACTGAGAGACAGAAGATGTGAACTTACCACCTAGCTGGGAGACCGTGGGCCTCAGTGTTACACAGTATCTAGAGGGGTAAGTGTTGAAGTGCGTTAGCAGTTTTCAAACCAGAAGCCTAGAAATTTTCAGAAGCATTTGTGAGGCTATGCAAATGTTTCATTTTAATTCTTTTCTTATTAAGAACATACCTTTAGTGAAAAGCTCTAAGAAAATGCACACTAAATATGTAACACAGTAAATTTTAACACATTCATACTGTTAACCTGTGTTCTCAGGTTAACTCATTGTGAGGTTTCTCCTGCTCCACAAACATATACTCAAATATTTGAACTGCTAAATGTGTCACTGAGTAGCAAGTTTTTTATTTGCTCTGGTCTTTTTCTTTTCTTTTTAATCCAGGACTACAGGGTGGGGCAAGAGTAGGCTTAGAGTTGTTAGTATGCAAAACACAGAGTTAACAAAGCTATTGCAATAATCATAACCTGCATGTCTTTTTTCACACACACTGCCCCAAACCTACTTACCTACTTCTGCCCCACCCTATATGTTGGCATAAAGACCAAGATTACATAAAATCTTTACTTTAAGTTATACTAGGTAAGAGCACAGATGTTATCAAAGTCTCCTGCTACTTGTTTCTATAGGTGGTAATGGAACCAAGCAAAGTACATTTATTACTTTAACAAGTGCTTAATCACTATAAAACAAAAGTCTTAAAGTGTTAAGATACAAAGTGGTAAAAATGCAGCTGCTTTTGTACTGAGACTAGAAAAGCAATGGCATAAAAAATTCATCCTGGCTGGTATGGCTCAATGAATTGAGTGCGGGTCTGTGAACCGAAAGTTTGCCAGCTCGATTCCCAGTCAGGGCACAGGCCTGGGTTGTGCACCAGATCCTGGGTTGGGGGCGTGCAAGAGGCAACAGATCTGTGTATCTCTCACACATTGCTGTTCACTCCCACTCTTCCTCCCTCCCTTCCCTTCTAAAAGTAAATACATAAACCCTTTTAAAAAATGTATGGAGTAATGGATCATATGAAAAACAAGGGCTGTCCTGGCTGGTGTAGCTCAGTTGGAGCAGAAGCTAAAAGGTCACGGGTTTCATTCCCAGTCGGGGCACATACCTGGGCTGTGGGTTTGGTTCCCAGTTGGGGTGTTCGACAAGCAAGTCTTTGTAACAAGAGGTGCTGGGGAAACTGGACATCCACATGCAGAAGAAGGCAGTGGGACATTTACCTTACGCCTCAGACAAAAATGAACTCAAAGTGGATCAAAGACCTAAACTTAAGAGCTAAGATTATAAAACTTTGAAAAAAAAACAATCTAATATCTTCATGATGTTGGATTTGGCAATGATTTCATAGATATGACACCAAATGCACAGGGAAGAAAAGAAAAATAGATAAATTAGATTTCATCAAAATCAAGACCTTCTGTGCATCAAAGGATAGTCTCAGGAAAGTGAGAAGACAAATTACAGGATAGAAGAAAATATTTGCAAACCTTGTATCAAATAAGGGATTCATATACAGAAAATATTAAGAACTACAACTCAAACAACAAAAAACAAACAAAGCAATTTAAAAAATGGGATAAGGGCCCTGGCTGGTGTAGTTTAATGGATTGAGTGCCGACCTGTGAACCAAAGGGTCGATTCCCAGTCAGGGCACATGCCTGGGTTGTGGGCCAGGTCCCCAGTAGGGGCCGCATGAGAGGCAACCACACATTGATGTTTCTCTCCTTTCCTCTCTCTCTAAAAATAAGTAAATAAAATCTTTTTAGGGGGTGGGCTGGGAGGGGGGTAAAAGGCAGAAAACTGTACTTGAATAACAATTAAAATTTAAAAAATGGAAAAAATCTTTTAAAAAATGGGCTGAGGACTTAAATAATAGACATTTTGCCAAAGAAAATATATAAATGGCCAACAAGCACATGAAAAGGTGTTCAACATTATTAGCTACTCATTAGGTAAATGCAAATCAAAACCACAGTGAGATACCACTTCACATCCATTTGGATGCCTAGAACCGAAACAGCAGGGATGAGTCAAGAGCTGGCGAGAACTAGGAGAAACTGGAACGCTGTGAATTTCTGGTGAATATAGGATAAAATGGCGCAGCCACTGAGGGAAACAGCATGGTGAGTTCTTTAAAGATTAAACATAGATTTATCACACGACCCAGCAATTCCACTCCTAAGTATATACCCAGGGATCACAGACAGGATTCAGACAATAGCCTGCACATTCATGCTCACAGCCGTGTTGTTCACAGTGGCCAAAAGGCAGAAATGGCCCAGGTGTCCCATGAAAGATCAACAGTTACACGAGGTATGAGATGTATTCACAACGGAATATTATTCAGCCATAGAAGAATGGAATTCAGATAGATGCTACAACCGCAGTGAAACAGCATGCTCAGTGAAATAAATCAGACACAAAACTGCAAATATATATTATTTCATTTAGACGAGGTACTTAGAATAGTCAAATACATAGAGACAGAAAGTAAAGCAGGGTTACCAGGGGGTGGGGGAGGGAGAAATGGGGACTTATTTTTTAATGAGTAGAAAGTTTCAGTTTGGGAAGAAAAGAGTAGGGAGATGGGAGACGGTGACAGCTGCACAACAGTGTCAATGAGTTAACGCCACAGAACTGCCGCTTAAAAATGGTCAAAGTGGTCGATCTTATGTTATTTCTATTTTACCACCAAAAAAAGGATTTTTCAACATAAAAAGTGGTTAGGATGCTAAATTTTATATTGTATATATTTTATCACAATAGAGAAAAATACGTGTGTACCCTGAAAAAAACCTAGATCTAGTTTCAAAACGAGATGACTTCTCAGGTCCCTTCTAATTCTAAATTTTTTTGCGATATCATGATAACAAAGAGAAAAGAGAAAGAGAATCTAGTTGAGGAATAAGCTCCTGACCCCTTATTCTTCTGAAGTAACATTGTAACTCTACCTTTCTTCCAAGTGATTATAAAAGGACCAAGAAGTTCCAGCGATGGTAGCAAACCCAAATGCCTTTAGAGGCCGGCAGGAAACACAAGCAGGTGAAGCAAGGCAGCTGGGGGCGGTGGCAAATCTGAGGCCACATGCCCAGTCTGAAGGGAGCAGCTGCACCTCTCCCTGGAGGACTGTCTCCCTGTTGGAATGTGGGCATGGTATTGGATTTTCCATTCCGTAAGTGAAACTGAATTGAGATTTCTACGTTAAATGTTGGCATCTAATTTTTGAAAAATTGTTTTTAACACTACAAACCAAAGAGAACGTGACTGTAGTCCCAGGCACATGCTGTCAGCTGACCACTAGCTTGCGATGTCTTTCAGAACATAAAGGCTGGATCCAGAACACAAAGGAGAAGAGGTACTATTGGTCAGATCCTCTCCAATGTTTAAAGCTAGCAAGCAGATCAGGATCTGAATCTTTCTTATTCTTGTTTGTGAGCACCCGTGGGTACTACATATTTCAATTAGGTGTCATTCAAAATAATAACATAGCTTTTAATGGGCCAGATTTTAGTGAGGTACTTGAACATGATGTTCAAACATGTGAGTGCCTTGCACACAGTAGGTGGTCAAAAACTGGTAGTTATTATTTTAAATCAAGGCTCCCATATACCTTGAAAAGTTAGTATGAAGCAGATTTTCAAAACCAATCCTACCCTCTAAAATAAGAGATGATAATAATATAATCTATTCAATAACTTATCCTCTATATAGTGATTGGAAAAATGGTGAGCCTTCATATTAAAGAACCAAAAAAATCATTTATGTATCTTAAGTGCTAGAAAAATAGTTATTTGCATAATGAACAAGGTTCTTGCCCTCAAAAAGTTTACAATTTAATAAGGGAAATGAACATTAAGTAAAGAGTCTTCCAAAAAACAGGTAGTCAGGAACTACTCAAAGTGGTGTGACTGAAAATTGCAGGGTGATGTAAAAAAGAGTAGTGAAAGGTACGAGCAGATGAGAAAGGGGGTCACAGAGAAGGATCCTTTAAGGAGCTGACCTTTAAACTAAGACCTAAAGGATCAAGATTGGTTAGCAACCTCAGGGTGTTGTGTACTGAGCAGGAGGAGGGTTGGGTGGGAAAGGAGGTGGTGACAACGCATTCCAGGAATGCTTGTGTGATACATGTGACAGCCCCAAATAACCAGAACAGAAAAAAGGGAAAATTAAATAGAAGGCGATGTTAAGGTTATTGAAGGCAGTGAGCTGAAAGCTTTGAGGGGACATCAAATGTCAATGTTCTCTCTGGAGAAAAGATTCTGATGAAGGAAGTAAAAATTTAAAAGAAAAGGAAGAAAATTAGGAACTGAGAAGTAAGTGAAATGGGAGACAGGAAACGGGACTTTGAGGTCGAAGAAGTTGTTTATTGGCCACATCAGGTTTCCGGGGAAACGGGAGGCAGGGAAGCACTCATGGAAGCAGGTGAAGATGACTGGCCAGAGGAAACCACAGGAGTGAAGAGGTTGCATGGAAGGCTTTGTGCCTGTATTCAAAAAATTACAAACAGTCTTTAATATTTCAAACCAGACAGCCACCCTACCCCTGAAGCAAGTACTGCCAGTCCTCATATAATAGTTTTTGGCGGTGAGGGTGATGATTAGTGACAAGCAAAATCAAGTGGGAGTTGATTTTGGCGATTACACAGAAAACTCCGACCAAACCTTTTTTTCCGTCTAAATTGTCTTTAATTTTCCTTGAGATCACTTCACCTACTATAACATTAGATATTTTAGGAAAAAGTAACAATTTTTGTCATATTATCATTCAGACCCACTGCAATTCCCTGATTCCTGGAATGTGAGATACTTTTAAAAGAGCAGGAATTTTGTTCAAATCTCAGATTATCAGACCACGACTCAGTGAGCCCAGGAATATCTGTCTCTTCAATGCACTGCTTTAACACTAGCAACTGATGGCCTGTTTGTCAAGTGAATGAATATACCCATACTCTGAAGATAAAACCACAGTAAATTCAGAGTAAAACATAAAAAGTGGAGGAATGGGGAAGGAAAGGAAAAGATGAAGGGATGGATGAAATTGGTGATACTCCAGATTCTGGCATTCACTCTGGACTCTTCTCACCCACGCCTCACACCCAATCCATCCGCAACTCCTTAAATAGGTCTGTGTTTCCACACCACTTGCTGTTCTACTGTAATCAGCTCCTAACTGGCTTTCGTCTTCAGTCTTACTACCTACCTGCCTTCCACTCTATCTTCCATATTCTGAAAATACTGCATGAATTCAGAAGGTTGTACTGATTTCTTTCCCATGTGCTAATCACCGCCACAGTGGATTTTTCAGAGTTTCCCAAAGGAGCCATGTTGTTCCCTGTCATCACACTTTCAAAAATCTTGCTTTCTCTTTTGAGGATGTCCTCCTTATCTGCTTAACAGCTTTCGCCACTCCGAGATCCATCCCAACTGCCTTTGCTCCTTTACAGCCCTTCCCAGCTTCTGCAGGAAAAACAACTTGCTCCCATGCCCTGTCGCTGACTCTCATACCCGGCCCTAACCATCACGCTCCATGGAAACCGCTTCTAGACTGCTCTGTTTCTCCTTCTGGTCAGTGAGCTCCTTGAGGGCAAGTACCGCCATGTATGCATTTGTATGTCAAGCATCTCATACACTATCTGACGCAGAACACATTAAAAAATAATACTCTCCCCAGCCAGCTTTCTGGCTTCTTTGGTTTTAGCTTTTTCACTTAGAACATGTGGGACCCAGAACAGCTTACTGAACTTCTGGATCTCAATTCCATTTTCTATACAAAAAATATAATCAAAGTATCTACTTACCACATAGGATTGTTGTGAAGAAAAATGAGATAATCTACATAGGAGGGACTTAATAAATGTTAATTGTGCCCTGGCTGGTATAGATCAGTGGATTGAGTACTGGCCTGCAAACCAAATAGTTGCCAGTTCAACTCCCAGTCACAGCACATGCCTTGGTTGCGGGCCAGGTCCCCAGTGAGGGCTGTGCAAGAGACAACCACACACTGATGTTTCCCTCTCATTCTCCCTTCCTTCCTCTCCATCTAAAAATAAATAAAATCTTTTAAAAATAAAAGAAAAAATTCAAAAATGTTAATTGCTATTATTACTGTTATTTCATTTTTTTAAAGATTTATTTATTTTTAGAGAGCAAGAGGAAGGGAGGGAGAATGAGAGGGAAACATCAGTGTTTGCCTCTCAAGCACCCCTTACTGGGGACCTGGCCTGCAACCCAGGCATGTGCCCTGACTGGGAATCAAACCGCCAACCCTTTGGTTCATAGGCTGGCACTCAATCCACTGAACAGTACCAGCCAAGGCTCATTTCTCATGTTATATTTTTTATGTTTTGAAATTCCACTTGGATCTTTTTAATATTGTCCATTTATCTCTTAACCAGATTATGTTTTCCTTTATATATAAAACTGTTCACTGGTCCTTGTTAGTTAATATGATCATCTTTGTCATTTCTGTGTCTGCGTTTCTACTGATTTTTTTCTCCTAGTTATGGATCATATTTCTGCCCCTTTTAAAGTTTGGCAATTTACTTTTTATTTTTTTAAAGGTTTTATTTACTTATTTTAGACAGAGTCAAAGGCAGGGAGAAAGAGAAAGAGATAAATATCAACCAATTGCCTCTCGCAAGTGCCCCAGCCAAGGACTGGGCCCACAGCTCAGGCATGTGCCCTGACTGGGAATCGAACTGGTGACTTTTCTCTCTGTGGGAGGACATCCAACCAACTGAGCCACACCAGTCAGGGCCTGTCGAGCAATTATTAATTGGATGCCATACTTCATGAATTTTATGTTACTGAATGCTAGATTTTACTGAATTCCTTTAAGGAGTATTAATTTTGTTTAGGTATACAGTTAAATTACATGCATATTGGTTGAATCCTTTTATGCTTTTAAGGTGCTCTATCCAGTGCCAATGTTCTGTGTACTTTGAGGTTTCTCAACTCTGACTGGTAGAAGTGTGAACCACCCCTAACCCTATATATACTGCAGGAATTGTTTGACTTACTGTTTTCTGGTGGTTCTTTTTCCAGCCCACATATGGGCAGAGTTTATAGCCAAAGACTCAAATATCTGCTTTCGGCTCTGCAGAACTCACTGAGCTACCCGTCCCCCCGTCTCTGGTACGCTGCCCTGTAAATTCCGGCTCCCTGGGTCTCCCTTACGCCCAATCTCTGTCTCTTCAACAGTCAGAGGCTGCCGGGCTCCTTGACAATCTCCTTTCCTATTCGTCTCTTGGTAACTGCCTCTCAGGGACCACAGTCCTATTTCAGACACTGGACATTGTCTGATTTTCTCGCTGTTCATGACGGGACAATTCCTTTAGTAGGCCTTCTTCATGGGCAGAAGAGGAAGCCCCTATATTATTTTATTAAATGAAATATATATATATTTGTTGGTAAAAGCACAAAGCTCAAAATTAAATTCTAATAAACTGAAAATAAACTAAACAAATGAAAACGAAATAAACTGAAAATGAACGAAAGCTCTTTTGAGCCAATATCCCTAAACAGAAGTGAAGATTTACTTTAAGGGAATTTCAATCTTTGCCAAACTTAGAAAATTCAGATTAATCTTTCTATACTGAAAGAAATACCAAAGTGAGAAGTTGGATTTTAAAGGCTTATTGCATTTGAGTAGATCTTTTTGTTTCCAAGAGTCTAAAGTTGCCTAGTAGCAGGAGGTTCACTATAATCTTCATGAGGTTATTTGAAATTCAGACATAGGAAAATTAGCATCACTCAATACGCAAACCTGTAGCAACGACACTGCATCCCTGGGCCTGCTAAAAACTCGGATAAACTCTTTCGGGAGGAATCCAAGTCCTTAGTTTTCTACAGTGGCTTCATTTTTAGATGTATTATGCTGGGACTCTGCTTTGCTTTGCTACCTCCCAGAAGAGTTATTTATTTCCTCTGGATAATGCTATATATAATACGTACATGGTACTCTAAGGAACTGTCTGCAGAAGAGTAATATAGCGGAGGCTCTGGAGTCTGATACTTGGAATTCTAATTGAAAAAAGGGAGCATATTTTCTTTTGCAACCTTGTCTCTGAATGCTTTTTACTCACTTTGGATTAAAATTGGGACCCTCACATTCTGACACTGAGAAATATTCTAAAGTTTCTTGGAAGAAACTGAGAATATATTAAAAGTATTTAACCAAAGATTTTAGCATCGCCTAGACACAAGTGTTGTATTTGGTCTGTAAGAAACCAGAAACTGATTAAGAAGCACAGTAGAAGATATCCAGCAAAAAATCTAGGTCTCATAGAAACAGGGAGAACCTAGAGGTGCTCCCTCTCAGCAGCTGGATAAATCAATCACTGGCAGCTGCTGTGAGAAAGATAAAGAAACCCACATCTGCTTAGAGTCCAAATGCTATATGGATCCCTTGTGATAGTAAATAAATTCTTGAAGAGGCCCCAGTTCTAAATCAGAAAGAGAATTAAGGACATTTAAAGGCTGTTTTCCATAGTTACCTATCTCCATGTGCTATTCCACAGAAACCAGCTCAGTATATATGCACCATTCTTCAATACAGTGAGTATTCAATGCATATTTGCTGACTGATTAAGGCACTGGGAGAGGATCGGGAAATAGTACAAACTCCACTATACATTCGCAGTGCCCAGTTTTGTTTATATAGAGACTGATGGGTTAGCTTTTCTGTGGTAGTTCACTTAAAAGTGGGTCACACTGGTTTTTACTGACCAGTACATCTGTAAAGGACACAATGCTATTCTCAGGACACTAAGTATTTCTTGTGTGGTAGTGTAACTGAGATGGATGTTCTCTGGAGTTCATGTCACAGAAGACTGTGTGATTGGACCAGTAGAAAGAGCAGAAATAGCACATTAGCGAATTAGTACATCTGAGTTTTAGTTCCAACTTTGTTACTAATCCACTGTGCAATCACAGAAGTTATATAATTTCATTATTTATAAAATGGGCACAATAATAGCTACCTTACCTATTTCTTAGGATAGTGGAAATGATCTAATAAGATGCTACAGAGAAGAAGTTTTAGAAAAAAAGTTTTAGTAGCTATACATAAAGTAGCAGTAACACCCATTAGAGCAGGATGGGGTTCTTATAAATCCAATGAAAGCAGGGAGTGTACCTGTTCACTTATTCTAACCCCACTGCCAGGCAAATGGTTAAGTCCACCAGAGATATTTGTTGAATGAATGAGGAAATAGTTTAGGCCTCCCTCTAAGTTGCAATCACTAAACAAACTGTTTTAAAGGCATTCAGTACTAATCTGGAATAACACAATGTAAAGGCAGGACTACAAACACGCCCTTGAAAACAGATGTGAACAAAGATTTTGATGAAGAGATTCTAAATCTGAAAATTTTGAAGCAGTTTAACCTATTCTAATATTCTGAATGTAAAAATCTAATTCCACTTTTAAAAAGTTCTCAGCAGGTACCTTTTGCCTTTCATCTCACCAAGATCTTTAAAGTATCAATAAAGCCATTTTTTAAATCTTTACTTGAGGATATGTTTTTTAGAAAAATTGATCTTAGAAAGAGAGGAAAGGGGCAAGAAAGAAATAAAGAGAGAGAGCGAACTATCAACTGGTTTCCTCCCATATGTTCCCCAGCCAGGGATTGAACCGGCAAACTTTCGGTGCACAGGAATACACTCCAACCAACCGAGCCACCCAGCCAAGGCAATAAAGACATTTTTAATCAGTGTTTTTCTTAACATATTCCTTAGAATATGATCAGAATATGCCACACCAATAGTACGCGAATATAAAAATGTGTGTTTCCTAGTGCGTATAGCCCCTCTCAAGGATTTGTAAGGTGAAATGAAAAACTCACCTTAAGTCAACTTTATTCTACTTCCCCCAAACTATATTTCTAAAACCTGCCCTATATTTCCTGCTGCTTACTGAAGCTTTTTAACTGTCCTAAAGAAATACCACTTTTTCCAAACCTTATGTTGAATTATTAACCCTAGCCAAAAAGATGGAAGCAACCCCAGTGTCCATCAATGGATGAATGAATAAAGAAAATGTGTATACATACAATAGAGTGTTATTCACCCCTAAAAAGGAAGGAAATTCTGACACTTGCCACAACGTGCATGAACTCTGAGGATATAATATCAAATGCAGTAAGTTATTCATGAAAGGATAAATATAATATGATTCTACTAATATGAGCTATCTAGAGTGGTCCAATTCGCAGAGACAGAAAAGTAAAGTAGGGGTCGCCAGGAGCTGGGAGAAGGGAGAGTTAGTGCTTAATGGGTCCAGAGCTTTAGTTTGGGAAGATGAAAAAGTTCTGGAGATGGATGGTAGGGATGGGCTCAGAACTCTCCAAGTGTACTTTACGCTACAGAACTGTACACTTACCTGGAAATTCATCACTGGTCATCTTACATCACCACACATGCCAACACCGAGTTACCAGATCCTGCAGATTCTACCTGAAAGCATCCGTTCCATCTCTGTGGATGCTGCCTTAATTTGGCTCTTGTTATCTCTTACTTCAACTAATGCAGTTCTACTAACTATGCTCCTGGCCTCCAGTATCGCCCTCTAAGCCATTTCCACAGTGCCTGAAGAACGCTCTTTCTAAAACTCAGATATCACCACACCACTCATCTGTCTAAAATCCCTCATATAGTACTTACGGAAAATACAACTTCTTTTTTATTCCCCCCCCAAAAGGTGTTTCAGTACCTGAGTCTTTCTTTTATTCCATTATAGACTCATCTCCCATCGCCTCCTTCACAAACCCTAGTCATTCTGATCTTCTCAGCTTCTCTAATTTTCCAGGTTCTTTCATGTTTCTACACCATGGCGCATGCTCTACCTAAACTGCCCTTCTCTCCTTTACTCCTGTGAACAACTCCCACTCTGCCTTCCCTACTTAGATCAAACAGCCGGTTCCCAGGAGAACCTTTTCTTTTTTTTTTAAAGATTTTATTTATCTATCTTTAGAGGGGAAGGGAAGGAGAGAGGGAGAGAAATATCAATGTATGGTTGCCTCTCATGTGTCCCCTGCTGGGAACTGGTCTGCAACCCAGGCATGTGCCCCGACTGGGAATCGAACCACGGTTGTTTGGTTCGCAGGCCTGTGCTCAATCCACTGAGCTATACCAGCCAGGGCAAGAACCTTTTCTAATCCACTTCCTCACCCTTTTCTAACAATAGTATCCCCATCCCACACTCCTACTCAGAAGTTTCCCTCTTTGTATTCACATCATTTCATGAATTTACTGCATGGTATTTTAATATTTGCCAAGAGTAAAGGCTCTGGAGCCAGACTGCCTGCGTATGAATCTGGCCCCAGCAGTTTCTGTTTCACCTCGCCAAGGTACTTAACCCCTCTGATCGGCCGTTTCATTAGTTACAGTGTCTACCACAGAGGGATGTCGTGAAGAGTAAGTGAATTACTACAGGTCAAGTGCTCGGAGCTTCGCCTGGCTCTGAATGTACTCATCAGTGATGGTGGGAGGATTGGAGGTAGAATCTCTGACACAAGACAGACAGCTCCGCCGAAGTGGGGTGTGCCTAGCGCCTTGAATAGCATGCATTCAACAATATTTATAGGAACGAGAGAAAAACAGAAGTGTGGAAGGAAGAAAGCAAGAAAAGAACTATGGGAAGACTTACCGCCATTTTTGCCCACGGTTCGGAAGCACCTCCAAAAAGCCCGTAAGAATGATGCCCTGTTGTGAGGGGTGGCTTGGATGAAGCTGAATTCCCGAAAGAGAATGTGTGTTCCCTGACATACGCTGTTAAAACTGCAAAAAGAAAAACCAAGAGGTCATCATTAGATAGGTAGTTACAGAAGGCTGGAATCAGAATGAAAACTCAAGACCAGAGAGAACCACTGCCAAAAGGAGAAAAATATTGTTTCTCCAACAAAACTCTGAACTATAGTTCTGGCCAGGTAGCTCAGTTGGTTAGAGCGTTTTCCCAATATGCCATGGTTGCGGGTTCAATCCTGGTCAGGGCACATACAAGAATCAACCAGTGAATACATAAATGGGTGGAATAGCAAATCGACGTTTCTTCCCCTCTCTCTCCTCCTTCCTCTCTCTCTCTCTAAAATCAATAAAAACAAATTTAAAAATACAGGAAAAACTCTGAACCATAGATTAGACTGAGTCTTTCCAGAAGAAAGTCTCTTCACATAACCATATCCCTGTTAAAACCATTGGAGTCCGATTCCTCTGGGTGCCTCCCCCTCCCACATATACACACTGAGGCCACTTTAATCAGTCACTGGAGCATCTTAAATAGAGGGAAATATTTCAGTCTTTAACTGAATGATAGCGGCACTCATATCTTTTTGGAGAATACTCCTCTCCCTACATTTTTTGGAATTACATTTCCTTTAAAATATTCTTTCTGTACTCTGACCTGTATCGCTGCCATAAGAACAACATAGCTCATGGGACACAGCTAGCTTGTCTGTTCCGGTTGAGGGGTGGTGTTGCATACTTCTCTGACAATAACCTCAGAGGAAAATCCATGTGCCAAAGAACATAAAAGGTTCCAAGCAGAACACTAAAAGCAAGTAAGAAGGACAAGGGTAGAAAGTGGCCTCTGAATGAAAGTATGAAGCAAAGCCCCAGGGCCCAAGTGAGTCATTGTTTAAGCTGGGCTGGGGAAGGGGAAAAAATATACTCCGTTGCCTTTGGGTTCTTCTGCCAAAGAAGTGAAGACTGTAGAGCCTGGCGTAATCTAAAAATGGAAATTCCACCAAAGAATAGGCCATCATCCAGTAATCAACACCACCAAAGGCAGACTTCAGGTTCCACAAAACTCCTAAATTCCCTGACAAGTATTGCAAATCATGAGTGGAAAACGTGTTAATTTTTATAGAGAGGCAGACATTAAAATGAAGATGGCAAGCAAGAGAGGGACAATGGTAATTCTAAATGCCACTTTTAATTTGTTGACTAAAGGGAGAAAAAAAAAATCTGAATCTCTGAACTGAACAGGAAAAAATTTCAGGAGCCACATTCTCCATTCTCCTTTTCCCTGACCAAATTCAGAGGAAAGTGTCTGGCCTGCCTTTAACACACAGTGTAATAAAGGATAAAGTTAACCTCTTCCCTTCAATATTAACAATGCTGTATGAAAAAGCAAATTACACACGCTCCTCCCCTCTTGGAAAAGTAGCATAGAGATGTATTTCTAAGACACTATGAGTAAGTGTCAGGACAACACCTGGCAAGGAAGTAGGTAAGATGAGAGATTTTTAAAAGGCGATGAAAGTGTTAACCTGACTGGGCAGTTTGTGGCAGTGCTAGTTATTGTTTTGTGTGAAGGAAAATGAAAAAGAAAGCAAATGAGCTGTTACAGGTAAATGGAGTTGGCTACATTTTTAGCAAATGAAGTCTAAAATGATAAAATTCTAGCCTAAACTTATGAAGTTATCCAGCAAAGAATTGGCCTCAAAGTGAGCTTTATACCCCTCACCAGGGGAGTGCTGCTGTCTGTATCACGATCTGGCTTTAAAAGAATTCATACTAGTAAAATTATGTCCTCAGTGCAGCTTTAAAAAAATATCTTTTAAAAAAATCTAGGAAGTCATTTATGCATTCAGAAATCTGGCAGAGCCTTATTATACAAATAAGTACAAGTTTCCCCCAAAATTTATAAAATAGGAATTTTATAAAACAAATGGATAGAACAAGAGCATATAATATTGAATATGAAAAAATTTACAATTGTGTTTACACTACTGCCTTTAGATAATCCTTACTGATAAAATTCACACTTAGAGCCACAGTCCTTCAAAAAAAATCACGTTTAACTAAAAATAAAAATAGTTAGAAACATTTGATCAGGGTGGCAGCTGGTCAGTATGGGGGTCATAATCACTTTGCCAAAAGAGTTCACAGATGATCTTAACATGACCAGTGAAAATTCTTTTAGGTGAGATGGCTATAAGGAAAAGGCAGAAAAGGCAACACTGCTCAAAATTTTATTGTTCTTCTTCAACTTGAACTATCCTTTTTCTACCTCCACCTGTTAAAATTGTATGGCTTCCCGTACTATCTCAAATGCCACGTTTTACATGAAGCCCCTTCCTGACCCTGTACCCCACAATTCCCGGCATACCTCACTGGTAGCTGTCGGATGGCACTCACCATTTGCTGTGTTGTTTTAAAGTTACTGGACTCATTTCCCCTAAGAGACTGGGAGTTCTATGGGGTAAGCAATCAGGTTGTACTTAATAAGTGTCCTGTGGGAAATATTTTGAGGCTGTGAAAATATACTGTTAACTCTTCAAACTTTCATTTCCTAGTTTCAGCATCTATTGATAATTCTTACCAGAAGCAACAACAATTATGATGGATTTGCCAAATGGTAATTTTTCTAGTTATATCATTTCATGAATATTTATAAATTGACTTTCTATAGTAAAGAAGAGCTTACCTTTCTCATTCATTCATATTTTTATTTACATTAGTTTGGATTCATGAACTCTTACTTTATTCAATAGGTTATAACCCTTTATTACCATTATTTATTTTGATGGTCAAATTATCCCAGATACAGCTATGGAAGCTCCTTCAAGTTGACTTCTATATACTTTTGACATGTCCACACAACTCTTTGATGATTTCCTTACTTTTTGATAGAATACGATGTTCCAGGCTCATCTTGTTCTTTTCCTACCTCATTCTGGAAACAGCCATTTCTCCAAGAAACCCAAGTTGCTTTTAGTAGAAAACGGTGTTTAGAAACCAAGATCTAGGTACGTGCTGAATGGGCTTTTTGCTCCAAATGTGTTATTGCTTCTAGGTTCTCTCAGAAGACAGTTTAGAAACAGATGATAGTACACACACACATACACACACCCTATATTCATTTCTGTATATCTAGCTGTCTACATATATTAAAACACATGGGCTCATACTGATTCAATCCCAATTCATTGCTACAGGTTACCTACCTTCCATTCTTTCCCCTTTTTGTATTTGAAAATTCCTCTTTTCATAGAGAGAAATCTGGCTCCTATTGTCCATAACATATATTTACTTATTTGCTCAATCCTAAAAAGCACAGCAATTGATAACTTATGCTTGTGTGGAAAAGCAGCCCACTAATTATAGTTCAACACCTGTTTAGAGCTCTTTTCATTTTTAGTCTGAGGAAGGGCACATCGTCCAAACACTGTGTCCACTATTACTTCGCTTCCCCGATTCCCTCAGTATGTTTATGCGAGTCACTTGAAATACAGTTTGCTTCCATTGTTTCTGTCTGTATTCAATTTTAGGGACCCTTTCCTTATTAATTATATCTATAGATGTCTTGCCTATGTGAAATATTAACAGGGTTCCAAAAGTAAGTGGCACCTTCCGCCCTCTCACCCGTACCACGTTAACCTTTTCACCCCATTTCCAACAATGCCCTGTAGGTAATGAATCTCACTGGTCTCTGGCTTATTCTTCCTGTGTGCATTTTTTCTCACGTGAGCAGATACATATACATATCAATATTCTTAATTCTCCATCTTTCATGTACAAAAAGTAGCATAATAAAGATACCCTCTTGCTTAATTCATAAGGATCTGATTATTTCTTTTTAACCTGTCATGAATAAGTAGTTCAGGAAATCTCTGTATCCTCTGGCCGCAAGAGAACCAGAGATAGCAAAATTAAATTATCTTTGTTAATGACATGTATCTTAGAAGGTAAACATTAATTTATTAAAATGAAATGGTCGGGGTTCCAGCTCGTGGTGCAACTCCAGGCAACAGGGTTGCTGATCAGCCAGTGGGTGGCGGAGAGCTGCAGGGGCAGGGAGGCGGGCCTGGGAAGAGACAGCTGGGTGGGCCAGGAGGAGCTACAGTGCCCGAGGATTCCAAGAATTCAGGGCAGGGGCCAGAAGGTGCAGGGCAGCCAGGCCCTCCCCTCAAAGAACATGTCCCTGGGCAACTGGACTTGTAATGTGGCAGCACCCTTAGACTAGGAAGACGCAGGATAAACTACACAGCTGGTACAAGACCGCCAGGATTCAAACCCAGGAGAGAACTATTCAACATGAAGTTGAAAGCACCTGCCCCTCTTGCTGGCAACTAGTTTCCTTCCTCTGATGGGGAAGACAATCATCGTGATTGCTACAAAGATGTTTGCAGCACTGCCTATCTGTGATCCTGTGACTGTTACAAAACAAATACTCTACCTTCCAAGTAATTTTGTGGTTGAATACATCTTTTTGTGGTTATATAAGAAGTTTTTATTTTAAAAAAGTTTTTATTTTTATAAGCAAAATTTAAATGCTCCCCTTTAAATCTGTAATATTTTTGATTAATACACTTAAAATGGTGGGCTGACATTAACATTTCTAAGACTGAATTGCCTCAGAAACTCAACACTCAAAGGATCCTGTTGTAAGGCGTCTAGTCAAGATGGAGGCATAGGTAAACATGGCTTGCCTCCTTGCACAACCACAGCAAAAATTACAACTAAATTACAAAATAACTATCACCCAGAATCGTCAGAGAATCGAGCTGTATGGAAGTGTACCAACCAAGAAGAAACTGAAGGAGTCACATTCATGCAGATAGTTAGCAGCAGCGGGAGATATGGAGGTGTGGAACGCCTGGTCCCACATCCACATGTGATGGATAAAAAAGGGGAGGGATACATGGGGAGTGAAGGATCCCAGCCCCACACCAGACCACCCAGCCCAGGGTTCCAGTGCCAGGAAGATGAACCCCCATAACTTCTAGCTGTAAAAACCAGTGGGGGCTGGGGTGGCAGAAGAAACTACAGGATTCTCAGGTGTTTCCTCTTAAAGGGCCTGCAATGGACTTAGGACTTATGCAGACTCACTCCATCTGGGCTCCAGCACTGGGTCAACAGGTAGAAGGGTACCCATGGCACATGGGGAGATACTGAAGTGTCTGACATGAGGGTGAGCACTGGGGGACAGCCTCTTTTCACACAAAACTCCAGAGGCCAGGCAGTGGCCATTGTCCCTTTTCTGAGCTCTCCCCTGCACAGAGCTACAGAGCAGAGACCCCATATCTGACACTCCATTACCTGGTTCACAAAGGTTGCCCTGCCCTGATGATTACCTAAGGCTCCACCCCATTCAACTTACAGGTGTACTTTTCTACAATAGGCTACACCACTAAGACAGGGAGTCAAAGCAGCTCTATCTAATACATAGAAACAAACATAGGGAGGCTGCCAAATTGAGGAGACAAAGAAACATGGCTCAAATGAAAGAACAGAATACAACTCCAGAAAAAGAACTCAACAAAATGGAGATAAGCAATCTATCAGATACAGAGTTCAAAATGCTGGTTATTAGGATGCTCAAGGAACTCACTGGGTACTTCAACTGCATAAAAAAGACCCAGGCAGAAATGAAGGTTACATTAAGTGAAGTAAAGGAAAATTTACAGAAAATCTACAGTGGATTGGACGAAGCCAAGAATCAAATCAATGATTTGGAACATGGGGAAGAAAAAACATTCAATCAGAATAGCAAGAAGAAAAAATAATTTTAAAAAATGAGTCTCTGGGATAATTTCACATGTACCAATATTCCAATAATAGGGGCGCTAAAACAAGAAGAGGAAGAACAAGAAATTGAAAACTTATTTGAAAAAGTGACAGAAAACTTCCCTAATTTGGTGAAGAAAATAGACATACAAGTCCAGGAAGCATAGAGACTCCCAAACAAGCTGGACTCAAAGAGGACCACACTGAGACACATCATAATTAAAATGCCAAAGGTTAAAGATAAAGAGAGAATCCTAAAAGCAGCAAGAAAAAAACCCAGATAGTTACTTACAAAGAAGTTCCTATAAGACAGTCAGCTGATTTGTCAAAAGAAACTTTACAGGCTGGAAGGGACTGGCAAGATGTACTCAAAGTGAGGAAAAGCAAGGACTTACAACCTTGATTACTCTATCCAGCAAAGCTATCATTTAGAATGGAAGGGCAGATAAAGTACTTCCCACACAAGGTAAAGCTAAAGGAGTTCATCATCACTAAACCATTATTATATGTAATGTTAAAGGGACTTATTTAAGAAAAAGATAAAAACTATAAACCTTAAAATGGCAACAAATTCACAAATTGAATCTGAAAAACAAACTAAGCAAACAGCAGGACAGAAACAGAGTCATAAATATGGAGATCATTTGGAGGGTTATCAGTTGAGAAGTAGAAAGGAGAGAATGGAGGAAAAGGTGCAGGGATTAAGAATTACAAATTGGTGAGAACAAAGTAGACAGGGAGATGCTAAGAACAGTATATGAAATGGGGTAGCCAAAGAATTTATATGCATGACCCATGGACTTGAACTAAGTGGGGGATTACTGGAAGGAATAAGAGGTACTTGGTGGAGGGGGGCAAACGGGGAAAAACTGGAATAATTGTAATAGCATAATCCATAAAATATACTTAAAAAAAGAAGTGGTCAGAGTATAAATGTCTCCTAAGTTGATTTTTAAAATAAAATAATTAATAAAATTCCATAGTTCTCCCATTTTATTAGCATAGTATTTAAATAACTCTAGAGTAACATATCAAGAAAGTAAAGCAGAAGTTGTGTTAAAAATTAAATAATTTAGTAATCAGACATCTGTAAATTTGTTAAGCTAGTGTGAGTCCTTGATTCAACTGTATTTTCTCATTAAATAAATAAAGCTTGGGGGGTTGGGTGAAAAAGGTAAACATATTAAGAAGTGCAAATTATCAGTTATAAAAATAGCCACTCAAGGACTACCAAGGACAGAATTAAATATAAGCGTAATAATAGTAGGCCTATAACACAGACATTCACATTCCACATATATACATAATAAAGAGCACAAGAACCAAATTAAAATATTCCAACTCATTTTAAATGTGCCAGGAGGCAAAACATTCAAAGCTCCTACAATACTCCCTATCTTCCTAATATTCCTGTGCTTTCACTCAAACTAAAAATGGCCAGTGGGTGTTGACCTACATAATTAGATTTGACTGTAGCAATTCAGAGTCTTCTTGGCCCATTCTCTTACCCCTTTTTCTTTCTAAAACCAGGCCAGATCACTAGAGCAGACTTCTGTTAGAACTGGAGTTGTCTCCTGATGTTTTGAGATGAGATTTATTTGGAAGGAATCCTAAACAGATCTACCAAAGCAGCAAAATATGAGAACAAATGACCCGATTATGCAGCACGCACTGGCTGTACCGAGGTGGTACACAGAACAGGGACCAGACTTTGAAAAACATGTAAGGTTAGACAAGAGTCAAGGCAAAGTAAGCTTCTGTTGCTTCTATAAACAGAAGAAAAAAGATATTCTGTATAGAAGGGAAGTAAAATTTTTGTGGCATATTTCCCACTAATGGATTGGCAAAATCGGCAGACTGGAGTTTTGTTTTGCAGAAAATTACCAAACCCTAAAGATATATATATTCCTGTGGCATGATGTGGTCCCCTGAACTAACAATTCCTCGATTTGTTCTCCTTCCTTGTGAAATTCAGATGAAGTCGAAGCCATAAAACGTTTTCTTTCCATTGTCTATCTGCCACAGAATCTGGCAGCGCTAACCTCATGAGCAAGTCTGTGTTGTAGAACCCCGATGTAGTTTGGACAGCACATGTGAACAGAACTGCCTCACATCAATTCCTCGCTAATACTGCTGCAAAGAAGTTTCTGCACATAAATTTAATGCTCAGTTTCTAGGAACTTCTAACTCTCTACTGGGCTGTTATATATTGTTCAAGCATACAACATACCTATCACAGGAAAAAGTAAGTGAACAATATGATCCCATATCCAAGGGGAAATTTGACAAAGTGTGGCTTTAACACGTGGTACATTTTGAATAAGGTTCTGCTGACAGATATGCATCAGGGGAACCAACTTCAGATTCTCTGTTGGCCAGGAAGAACTAAGTGGAAAAGTACAGAAAACAGAAATCAACCACACTACAGATGGGTACTCAAATCCTCTTCACCTTCCCATTTCAGCACTGGCTAAATTGGAAGTAGAATGTCCAAGATCTCTGGCTTATTAAAAAAAAGTCCCAAATTTAGGAAGAAATCCAACAGGGACTAATCAATCTTCAGTCACTTTCTAGAACAGGTTAGCCAACTTGTGAGAACCAAGTTGTCACTGTGTTGAACGGAACTCATAATTTCTACATAGCAAAACAACATCAGAGGCTTATCAGTTCACTCCAATGCCCTAAGCACTAGTATTGCACACTGGGATTTCTTCTGCCTGAGCGATCCTCAGTAGCAGAGCCAGTTTTCAGACCAGCACATCAGCGAGATCACATCTGACTGCATTTTGAAGACAAGAACTCACGAGATGGGCCCTGAAAGCTGTGGAAAGCTTATGCAATGGTCAGTATAAGCAATGCTGAATTTTCTCTCCTTGGTTACACCACTGAGTGTTCTGTCACCAAACCCCAGAAAGAATCTTCTTAAAGCACTTGTCCAACCCACCCTGGTCTGATGCTAAGGGGAAAGGAGACTATTTGCAGACAGGGAAATCTCCAAGCACATTCTCCCCTAGAAGGCTAATCAAAGGACTTAGTTCTCACTTGCTGTTGTTTCCTGAAAGTAAAATGCTTTTTATTAGATCTTTCTTTTTAACTCGGTTAGCCCCCCTGCCAGAGTTAAAAATGTTTCAACTCCCTTTTCATGCCTTCCAACTTCAAAACTTATTGCTAAAGGCCTGGCATGCTGTGGTAAACTCCCAATTGCATGTCAGTGGAGAAGCAAGATGATTCATTAACATCTGCTAACTCTTTGCAATTTTAAGTGTTAAGGAACATCTCTCTCTCTCTTTTAAAAGATTTTATTTATTTTTAGACAGAGGGGAAGGGAGGGAGAAAGGGAGAGAAACATCAATGTGTGGTTGCCTCCCGCACACCCCCCCACCAGGGACCCAGCCTGCAACCCAGGCATGTGCTCTGACTGGGAATCAAACCAGCGACCCTTTGGTTCACAGGTTGGCACTCGATCCACTGGGCCACACCAGCCAGGGCAGGGACACCTCTCCTATAAGGTTGTTTACACCACGCCAATGGAAAAAGGCAAATGAATACATGTACCTCAGGATGGGAAGTCAATGCACAGAGAGCACTGGGAAAAGGTTACTACATACATACTCTTTACAGCATCTTAGAATTTTAAATTATAAAAGACAATGTAGCAATTTAGAAAATGCTTTCCATACACTATAAAAAACAAAAAAGTATGTAAATTATAATTTTAACTACATTAAAGTAGGTCTGCATAAGGAAAATATTAAAAATTTAAAAGACAATTGTATTTACTAATCATATTAGGGTAGTTAGCTTATAATTGATTTATTCCTCTGTCATCCAAATATTCTGCAGTGTTATGTTAAGGTTTTGCAATAATTTTTCTAAATGACACTTACCATATATGTCTAGTTTGTCTCAGTCCTACAAGGTGTCTAAACCGACCTCTTGACAACAGAACTTCCAGGAGCTTGCCTAACGTCACTTGAAATGCAGAGTGATTGTGTTTTCATGGTTTCTCTGGGGAAACATCCTCGCCTTACAGGAAAAGTTCCTGGACAAAGAGTAGTTCTTTAGAGTGTTGCAGTATTTCTGCTAGAACTCACATCCTGCTACTCGTCACATATCATGTTCATTCACCTGTGGTCTCGAAACCTGTCACCTATTATTTTTTTCTCTTCAGCTCTTTTAACCAACTGGCTCACCTCATCCTCTACGTAAGAAATGTTTTTTTAAAAGAGGGGCAAGGTGGAACACAAACATTAACTTGGAAGTATAATGTGTACCTTAGAAAGTAAAATATAATAGCCCTGGCTGGTGTGGCTCAGTAGATAGAGCGCTGGTCTGTGAACCTAAACATTGCTGGTCTGATTCCTGGTTGGGGCACATGCCTGGGTTGCGGGCTTGGTCCCAGGTTGGGGGCCTGTGAGAGACAACCAACTGATTGATGTTTCTCTCACATATAAATGTTTCTCTCCCTCTCTTTCTCTCTCCCTCCCCCTTGCTCTGGAAGTGAGTGAATAAAATCTTGAAAAAAAAGTAAGTAAAATATTATAGAATTATCATATGACCCAGCAATTCCACTTCTGGGTTTATAGTAAAAAGAAATGAAAGTAGAGACTTAGATATCTGTACACCACGGTCATGGTGCTATTATATTATTCACAACAGCCAAAAGATGGAAGCAACCCAAGTGTCTATCAACAGATGAAGAGTTAAACAAAATGTGATATATGCATACAATAAAGTATCTTTTGAAGGATTTTATTATTTTTTAAAGATTTTGTTTATTTTTAGAGAGAGGGTAAGGGAGGGAGAAAGAGAGGGAGAGAAACATCAATGTGTGCTTGCCTCTCATGCGCCCCCTATTGGGGACCTGACTTGCAACCCAGGCATGTGCCCTTACTAAGAACTACCGACCCTTTGCTTCGCAGGACGGCACTCAATCCACTGAGCCGCACCAGCCAGGGCTTATTTATTTATTTTTAGAAAGAGAGGAAGGGAAGGAGAAAGGGAAAGAAACATCAATGTGTGGCTCTCCCCCGTGTGCCCTCCACTGGGGACCTGGCCTGCAACCCCGCGTGTGCCTGATTGAGAATTGAACCTGGGACCCTTTGGTTCGCAGACCAGCATTCAGTCTACTGAGTCACACTAGCCAGGGCCATACATTGAAATATTAAGCCTCAAAGGAAATTGTGCTACATGCTACAACATGTAGACCCTGATGGCATTATGTTAAATGAAATAATCCAGTCACAAAAAGGCAAATATTACATGATTCCACTTATACAAGGTACCTAGAATATTCAAATTTACAGAGAGAGAAAGTAGGTTAACAGGGGCTGGGGAGGGAGGGTAGGGAGAGTCTTGTTTAATGGTATTGAGTTTCAGTTTGGGAAGAGGACAAGTTCTGGAGACGGATGGTGGTGGCTGCAGAACAGTGAACGTGCTTAAGGCCACAGAACTGTACACTTAAAAATGTTTAAAATGGAAAATTTCATGTTATGTATATTTTACCACAATAAAAATTAAATGGAGTATGTTATTGGTGTCAAATTCCCAGTATGTCTATTTAGAATTGCCTGATGGAATGAGAAATTGGAAGTTATAACCAAAACATTTTTTAGAGTGGTTCTGAAGCAAAAATGACTACAGAATGCTACTTAAAAGTGTGGACCAAGGACAGTAGCTTTGGTATCACTTAAAATCAGAATCTCAGGCCCCATTCCAGACCCATTAAATCTGATTCTGCATTTTAACAAGATCCCTAGGTGATTCATATGCATAGTAAAGTCTGAGAAGCATTAGTCTGGGGTAAATCTAATCACTTCCTAGCTGTGTGACTTTGGGCCAGGTACTTAACCACTTTGTGCCTCAATCATTTTTTTAAATATGTAAAATGATGATAATAGGAATACTACTACATAAGGTTGCCAAAGATTAAATGTGATAATAATGCATGTTGTATAATGCCTGGCACATTCAGGGACTATTAGCTATTATTATTACTTTGCTATGCAGAAGATCTGAGAAAGTTGATTTGGGGGACTTTTTCAAAAAATGGTATACTTAAAAAAATTAGTATACTTAGGCCCTGGCTGGTATGGCTCAGTAGATTGAGCACGGGCCTGGGAAGCAAAGCGTCACTGGTTCAATTCCCAGTCAGGGCATATGCCTGGGTTGCAGGCCAGGTCCCCAGTAGAGGGCATGCGAGAGGCAACTAGACACTGATCTTTCTCTCTTTCTCTCTCCCTTCCCCTCTGTCTAAAAATAAATAAATAAAATCTTTTAAAAAATAGTAGACTTAGGAAGTCAATATTTTCTAAAAATAAGAATAGTGCATAGCTTCAAGAGATAGTTGTGAAAAAAAGAATATCTGGGAGATATAGTTTTGGAAAAGTACAAAGAAATAAAAATACTTTCTTCAGAAGATCCAACAGAGTCGAGGTGTCAAATTCATTCACAATGGGGAGATTCTTTTTTCTTGGTAAAGTAGGGAAGGACCAGACTAATATTATTTACAAAGTACAAATGGAATGGAAGCAGCCTTTAATGAAACAATATGTTTTTTGGTTTTTTTAAATATTTTATTTATTTATTTTTAGAGAGGGGAAGGGAAGGAGAAAGAGTAGGAGAGAAACATCAATGTGTGGTTGCCTCTCATGTGGCCCCAACTGGGGACCTGGCCTGCAACCCAGGCATGTGCCCTGACTGGGAATCGAACCAGTGACCCTTTGCTTCATAGGCCTGTGCTCAATCCACTGAGCTACACCAGCCAGGGCACAATATGTTTTTCAGATATTTTGGGAATCAAGTGGTATGTGTCTCACATGTCCAAAATCCTCATGTGGGATATAAACTCTCTGCCAAAATATCACAAGTATTTTTTATTTATGTGATAAAGGACCAAATATTTGTCTGAGGGAACAGGTGGGTGAGAGTGAAGTACTGACAAGGGCGGAGACAGAAGGGACAGTGCCACAGGAACCCACGGCCTGCTGGCACCTGCAGAGGACGTTGCTGAGTTCCTTATTTCTCTGAGGAACTCTGAAGGCAGGAGATCCTTCCTTGTCCCAGAAAAGACTTTTGGAGACAGAGAGGATTTAAAGAAATAATATTGTTAAGAAGTGAGGTTGCTGGGCTTGCACTTTACCATCCGGAATCCCTTTATCTTTCTTGAGAGCCCCCCCCCCACCAGATCTCTTTTATTCTAGGTCAGTAATTTAACACTCTCAGTTCTCAATTCAAAGCCTGTAATGACCTTGCTGTGCTGAATTATTAGCCCAGGATATAGAAAGAGAGAGAGAGAGGGAGGGAAAAAAACACTAAAAACAACAGAGGCCTTTTGATCAGAGCACCAAACTGCAGTTTGCTGTAACTCAAGCTGTCCATTCTTACATGGCAGGAATTAAGGACTCCCCCTGCCAGGCAGGACCCTATTAAAAGACAATAGCTGTTTGAAAAGGGTAAGCAAGTTGATATGGATATAATAGGCCACATATGGGGGGCCCTTTCTACTGTGAAATAAAGCTCCTTCTTAAGAGTTGTGAGCTGAGAAATCCAGTATTCAGCAGGCAGGAGGAGGAGGTATAATGGAAGAGAGTGGGTAGCCATGCAGAAATGCTTGAAGGTGCTTCAGGAAAAAGGGAGGAGGGCTTTGGGGAGCCGGAAGAGGTGAGCATCAATCACTGAGGAGAGGGGCTTTCAGAATGGCCAGGTGCAAGCTTTTTAGGGCCAATGATGACAAAGATCTGGCCGGAACCAATATAACAGTTGGTTTCTCTAATGGGTTAACAACAACAAAACAAGCAGCAAAGTAGTGAGCTCTTGCCAGGAATGATGCAGCTGGCAAAAAGAAATCCTTTCTGCCTTATTTTAAACAACCAAAAATGTAAGCATCTTAAACTCCAGATGAATGCCATCTAGTGCTACTAAATGTTCTTATTGCCTTAAAAAAAAAGCTCTGCAAAACAGAGACAGTGGACCCCACAGAATTCACCTCTTGCCTACAATCTATATCCCTCCTCAGATACAAAGAGGTTAACCACAGGATGCAGGACTTCTTACTCTATTGGTTAAACCATATCTACTAGTTAATTCATGTTTGCTAATCGATCACCAAACACTCTGTCCATTAGTGGATAATGCTTCTGGAGAATCTTAAATCCACACAACAGAATGTCCTAACCACTGGTTTAGCTATCTGTAAGATCTTCTTAGTATGTTACAAAACAAGGAATGACTTAAGAGTGATGCAAGGTATTTAAACACATTAATCTAGTTGTTTATGACTAAATCCTGGACCCCCAAAGTCCTAAGCAAAATATATCAGGAAGATATTTTTCTTTCTTCTACCACCATGTGCTAACTGCCAAATGTTTGAATGTTCCAGTTCCCATCCACTACACGTAATGGGCTAGCCTGATGGAATCACAGCAAAGAAAATACATTAGATCTCTAACACTGGCTTGTTTTACTAAGTGGTCAACAGGACACAAAACTGGCCTTTAGCAAATTGAAGTGTTTTGCTGGTTAAAGAGAGGACAAAGATTCCCAAGGGGAAAAACAAAACTTTTTGATCACCACTGGGTTTAAGACTCCAAAGTAAATACGTTATTTTTATTAAAAGTTACTAGAGATCATTGTTTCCACCAAAGATCACAATTCTAAACTATTCTCCAGGATGGAGGCTGGTTCACATCATGTAGGAAGGGAGGGATGAGACATAAAGAGCAATGGAGAGCACCAAACACTGTGCTCCTTCCCCAGTCCATGCCTTAGCATATGGTGACCATATTTTTAGAAGTTCAACTTGGGACATACAGTCTAAAAAGGTTTATTTAGTTTGTGGTGGGTCACGTCCAGGTGTGAGAAACAGTCTAAAAATTACATGTATACAATGATTGGATATGTTTAAATGCCATATTAATTGATAAATATTAAATGCCCTATTATCTGATAAATCTTAAGAGATAGATGGCCTATGTAATATAAAAAATAAAATTCATTAAACAGGATAGCATGTGTAGTATGGCACCATTTATAAAAAACTACATATCTAGATATATATATATTCGGAAAAATGTTTGAAAAAACAGAAAAAGTGGAGGAAGGGAAAAAACTGAAGAAAGTTTCTCCGAACTGAAAGACGCGAGTTTCCAGGATAAAAGGAGCTTTTAGCCTACCACAGCGAATGCAGATGCACATCAAGGCACACTGCTGTCAAAACTGGTCTACCCCTTTGACTGGGGGTGTGGCAAGATCACTCTGTGGAAGAGCAGGTAGGAGAGGAACTATTGATGCAGCTATCTTTGGAAAATACAGTCTGTCACAGTTGCCCCTGGCCACAACAATTTATAGTTCTCCCAAATGCAAAATACACCCTGACCCCCTATAGCCCCAAACTCCAGGATCTTGACATACAAATCAAGTCCAGGTACAGATGCAATTACAAGCACAATTTCTTGGGTACGGTTCCTCCAGTACGGTTTCTCTTTTTGAGCTCCTGTAAACTACAGAGACAAGTTCTATGCTCCCACACATCAGTATGTAAAATACTAACACGGGGACAGGATAACCACAATAGACTCCCATTCAAAAAGAGGGAGAAGGGGTGGCAATATAGTAATTACTGGTCCATTGCAACTCTGAAATCTACCCAGGTACCTGTCTTATTTCCTCAATTTGTGTCCAGTACTTCTCCCTGGTAATGATTTGCCATGGCCTTTGACTCTGTACTCTGGACTTTTGGTTCCACTTTCTGAACTGTACTTTCATTTCCACAAAACATAGCTTCAGTTTACCGCTGAGCAGCTTTCTTAGCTTGCTTCCTGCCCATAGAGTCTGGGGGTCCAAAGGCCACTTTTTACTTTGTATTATCTCCATCCTCTTAAAAACTGATGGCTTTTCTATTAGCGGTATTGGGTTTTACTCCAGTAGACAAAATCTATACCCACAAATCTCCTTGAGACAAGCCCTTCTCTATTTGGGTCTCCCCATGAGGCTGCTGTGGGACGAAACCCTTAAGATCCCTGGCCTTTGGTCTAAGAGTCTATGAGGCTCCACCTTGAAATCTTTCTGGGGTCTTAACGAAGGGTTCATCTTTCCCCTAAGGCCCCATTTCCCTGAGAGCACCCTAATTTGATCTTGTCTTGAGACACTCTCTTTGAGTACTTTTTGCTGGTTGGAAAACATGTCCTGAACTCTCAATATTTCCTCTAAATTCTACTTGAAAGCAAACTAGTTCATTCTTTAGTTCGTCCCTCTCAAATTTCACTGTAGGCAGTTAGAAAAAGACAGGCAGCCCAGAAATCTCCGTAACTAGATCATCACACTCTTTAGGTACATTCCCTACTTTTCACATTACTAAAGGTATCGTTACATAGCAGGGGTCCTCTTATCTCCAGTTTCCAGTAACATTTTCCTCATTCTTTCAAGCCTTCATTGACAGTCTCCTTCAGGCCCATCAGAATTCCACTAATCGTTTCCTCATGGTCCTTCCAGTGGTTGCCTGCTGCCTGGTCTTAAACCAATGACACTGGTTTTAGGTTTTTGTTCCTGTAGCACCTTGCTCGTGATAACAAATTCTGCTGCAGTCATCTACTGATGCATAATAAACCACACCAAATTGAGTGGCCTAAAAAGTAACTATTATGTTCATGGATTTAGTCAGGAATCACACAGAGTGCAGCCAAGATGGCTTCTGTCTACCCCATGATGCAGGGACCTAAATTTGCAGGACTTTTATGGCTGAGGTTGACTCAAATGGTTGGTGATGGAATCACCCGCAGCTTCTTCACTTACATGTCAGGCAGCTAGACTGCAACGACTTGAAAATCAGGCTTGTGGCTGAGCTTCTTACTGCACGGCATCTGGTTAGTAGGAAAGGGTGTCCTGAGATGGGATGTCCGAAAAGTGAGTTCCCAGAGATCAAGATGGAATCAACATGGCCTCTCATGACCTAGCCTTGAAAGTCACGTAGTGTTACTTCTATAGTATTATATTCAAGGGGAGGGAACAACATAGACCTCACTTCTCAAAGACAGAAGTGTCAAAGAATGGCATTCTGTTTTAAAACCACTATCAAAGACAAAAGGAACCTCAAGACTACTGGTGAGAACCCAAAGGTCAGATCACTAGATAACTGCCATTGGCAGGAACAGAGATCAAATAATACAGATGAAGTAGATCAGAAGATCCTAGGAGAGACTTCTTTAAGAAGATAGAACAGAATGAATACATACAGATATTAATGTACTTTCTTTCATCGAAGTCCTGGTAGTTAATGAATAATTCATTTTAAAAGGGTAGCTGAGGAAAGTCTTAAAAAGAGAACACTTATAAGATGCATGGACAATGTTAAGGGAAAGTACTTTCTCAGGGCTGGCAACAGGTTTCTTTAATCTAGAAAGAACAGGGACCATTGAACACCAACTGCCACGTTCAGCAGAGGGACAGAGCCGACGCACACACACGGCAAACTGGTGGGGAGAGAAACACAAGAGTGTACACCCAACCTCACTCCCTCTTCTGTCCTTCGGTCTCCTGCCAATACCTGCCCCTGGCTTTAACCCCAATGGAAGCCACAGTACAAGGGAATCTATGGATTCAAGTTCATACTGATCAGTCCTCCAGACCAGAGAAATGTGGGGAGTGGATCTGTGGGGGCAAATGGAAGATAAATAACATGGTACTAAAAGGAAATTTACTCAGTTGGGTAGAGTTTGAAGAAGAATCAGTCATCATTTTATAGGAAATTAATCAAATGAGAAAAAAAGAAAGACAACCCTGGGATGAGAAGGTTGTGCAACATAATTCAGTGTCAACAATGTTTATATACTTATAAAACACAAACACCGAATACTGATATACCCCAAATATTTTTTTAAGTATTTTATTTGTTTATTTTTAGAGAGAGGGAAAGGGAAGGAGAAAGAGTGGGAGAGAAACATCAATGCGTGGTTGCCTCTTATGTGTCCCTTACTGGGGACCTGGCCTGCAACCCAGGCATGTGCCCTGACTGACTGGGAATCGAACCAGCAACCCTTTGCTTCACAGGCCTGTGCTCAATCCACTGAGCTACCCCAGCCAGGGCTAACCAAAATCTTGATTAAGTATATTAGAAAGTTGGGGACTTAGCAAGACTATGTATGTGTGGTAAAGTGTGTTGAGGAAGTTATATTTACCTCTTAGACAGTGAGAAGGCAATAGATAATGCCTGAAATTGCAAAAATCCAGTAGCAACATAAGCAAGTAATTTAGAGATTGACAAATAAATGCCAAACAAATCACTCTAAGGAGTTGAAAGTGGTTACCTCTGAGGAATGGGAAACAACATTGAGAGGTGGGGACATGCTATTTTTTTTTTAATTCTCACAGAACTATTTTAGCCTTTAAACTGTATTCATGTATAACTTTGATTTTTAAAAAAGTCAGGAAAAGAATACTCAACTTTGAGGGCCACCTGCTCTGTGAAACCTTCCCCGACCCCTCAAACTGAATTACGTCATCTTTCCTCTGGACATTCTTACTGTTAACACCTAGGCCTCCAGTTAGCTCGTATTACAAGTAATTTAATTACTGGCTAATTTGACTGTGAGTAGCCTGAAGGCAGGGACCACATCTTATTAATCATTGTTTCTCGGCACCTGCCAAACCCAGGCACATAAGGGATATGTAAGAAACATTTCCTGAACTGAATGATCTCAGTTGATGGCACCAACAACCTACCAGCAGTAACACGGGATAGAAAATTTCTATGACCAAACTATCTTTCTAACCCCTCACTCACATATCTTCCTGAGCTCTATTACCTCACTGTTACATACTAACTATTTGTGTCCCCCTCAAAATTTATACGTCGAAGTGTCCAAGGTGGGCGGGCGTATTTGGATGTGGGGCCTTTGGGAGGTAATTAGGTCATGAGGGTGGAGCCCTGGTGAATCGATTAGTTCCTTATAAGAGAGACTCAGGGGACACTTGCCTCTTCTGCCATGAGAGTATACAGTAAAAAACAGCCACTTAGGAAACGGGAAGCAGGTCTCAACAGGCTCAGAATCTGCTAGAGACTTGGTCTTGAATTTCCAGGCTCCATAATTGTGAGGAATAAATTTCTGTTCTTTAAAACCCACCCAAGTCGGCAACACTTTGTTATGGCAGCTCAAACAGCCCAAAGCACTGACCTGGCCCTTCCGTCATTCTCCGAGCACACCAAGCCTCTGTGCCCCTGTGCACGCTGCCCCCTCAGCTGGAGACGCCCTCCCTGTTAGGTTCCCATTCCCCGCTGTGCATCCTCCGAGGACCACTTGAAGTCTTATTAAACACGACCTCTTCCATGGAGCTTTCTTCAAAGTCTGTAGTCAGAATAAATCTCTCCTTGCACTTGTCCCAAAGTATGTTTTGTGAAATTCTACTTGGCACTTATTTAATAGCATCTTAATAATTATACTTACATCCTGGCTGGTATCTCATTTGGTTAGAGCATAGTCCCCATATGCCAAGGTTGCAGACTCAATCCCCAGTTAGGGCACATATAAGAATCAACCAGCCCTGGCTGGTGTAGCTCAGTGGATTGAGCACGGGCCTGCGAACCAGAGGATCGCAGTTTGATTCCCAGTCAGGGCACATGCCTGGGTTGCAGGCCAGTTCCCTGCAGGCCAGTCCCCAGCAGGGGACACATGAAAGGCAACCATACATTGATGTTTCTGTCCCTCTCTCCTTCCCGTCCTCTCTAAAGATAAATAAATAAAAATATTTTTAAAAAAGAATCAACCAATGAACACATAAATGGGGTAAACAACAAATTGATGTCTCTCTCAAAAGTCACTAAAAAGATAATTATGATTATGCTCACATCTGATTTTCTCCCTGAGTTCATAAGTTCCTCAAGTTCAACTGGCTCATTCATCTCATATCCTCCACCAGCATGGTGTCGAACATACAGCAGGCCCTCAAATACTGTGGAATAATAGTGCTTTTCTGTCATGTAAACTGTCATTATTTCTGCCCCCATTAGAATGACAGTGAACCCTTGAGGACCATGTCTGGTACAGGAATTAACATATATATAGTAGCTATTTGACAGGTACTGAATTTTAAAAATTAAAAGAAGACCACATGGTAAATTTTATTTCTCAGACTTCACGAGGTTCTTCTACTCTGCCCTTCCTCTTATGTCCACATAACTGGGCCTTCCACAAACTGGGCCCGTCCTGATTGTATATTTCCTGTTTGTTGCTTTGCAACATGTACTGGTTTCCCACAAGTCAAGTTAGACTTCTTTATGACTCCTTGCAGTGCATGGCATTTTCTACTTCTGCTAATATAATTATATTTCACTAGAATAAAAGTTCCAAAATACCTTCTCTTACAATAAAAGTAGATTAGGTAATTCAGACTTACCCTCCTAGCTGAGAAAAACTGGATGAATTATTAAAAGCATCTGTGTGAAGCCACCAGGGCAAATGAAGAATGACAAGGCCAAGTTGTGAGAGGAGAAAATACAAAGAGGTGAGCCCAACATTTGGGGCCACTTTTCCCCATGGGCAGGAATTCTAAGCAGGAGGATCCATGTATTAAATTCAAGGGATTCTATAAAACTGAATATGAAAAGTAAATCAATTTTTAGTTTTACTAACCTCTACCTGGAATTTAGTATTTCCTTCAATTATAAATGTAAATATAGAATTAGCAGTACCAGTGATTTTTTTAAAACAATAGAAATCTCAGATATTTTCATATTACATTAAAGTTGCTCCAGGTATCTTATAATATCATTTATATTTACTACTACTCCCCAAAATAATGTATTATTGCACCCACTACTAGTTCCAGGGACCTCTGCCAGTCATGAAAGAGTCAGCTGATAGATTGCGCGGGTAATAATTTTGAATTAAAGTTAAGTTCCTGAGTTTTCAAATGATTCTTGATGCTTGGTAGTAAAAAAACTAGAGTTCAGGACTCGCCCATGCTAGGGACAGGGACTCTGGTAAATCTTTGGCTCTAGGTGGCACTCTGAAAAGCTATACCTAGAAACAGATCAGCCCTGCCTGAGACCTACACCTGGTTTCAATGATTTCAGTCCCTGATTAGACTGAGGTAACCCAGGATTGCTACTGCTCAGGTCATCTGCCAGAAATGAATGTAAATCCCCTCTGAAAAAAGAGAACATTATTCTAAGCCTCACATTACCTCTATAATTTTTCATGTACAATGAATAGCTCTCACCTAAAGGCAGAAAAGAAGTATACTACAAGATAAGACAATGAAGTAAAAAAACAAGAGATAAAATAGACAATAGACACAGACCCCCAGGGAATCCAGATAATAAATTGTGGACTTTTTAATAATTATACTTTACTATGTTCAAGCAAATGAAAGATTAAAATCTAATAAAGAAACCATAAAAAAAAGAACTGAATGGTAATTCCTGAACTAAAAAATACAGTAATTGGAAAAGGCTATATACTGTACGATTCCAACTATATAACATCCTTAAGAAAGCAAAACTATGAAGAAAATAGAGGTTGGGGTGAGGGTCGGGGATAAACAGGCAGAGCACAGAGGATTCTGGGTCAGTGAAAATACTCTGTGTGATACTATAGTGATGAATACATGTCATTACATCAAGAGTGAAGCCTAGGCAAACTATGGACTTCGGATGACAATGATGTGTCAGTGTAGGTTATCAACGGTAACAAATGTATTACTCTGGTGAGGGGTGTTGGTGATGAGGAAGGCTATGCATGTTTGGGGGCAGGGAAAGTATGGGAAATCTCTACCATCCTCTCAATAGTGCTGTGAACCTAGAACTACTTTTTAAAAAGTCTTTAAAAAACAAAGCATACTTAAACTACATAAAGTTTTCACAATAAACTATAGAAATAAACTACAGAAAGTAAAGCTAACTAACATCCTCTCTGTTTCTGGGCATAAAAAGAAGACTGAAGCACTGTGGGGGGCAATACTAAGAGAAGTATGAGAAACACTAGTAAATAAATCCCAAGTTTTCTTCACGCTAACTTTTAATCATTCAGTTTCCCCAGCTTGCAATTTCTATTTTTCCTTCTATTATATTTACAACAGACTGATTAAAAGTAAGATACAAAACACAGACAAACAATAACTAGAAATAAGAACTTGGTAGATGGGTTTAAAAGCAAGTCAGACATAAATGAAAAGAGAATTAATGAACTGGAAAATTGGTTAAAAATATCCAGAATGAAGCATAAAAGACAAACAACAGAAATTTCAGAAAAGTACATAAGAGTCAGAGGATATCAGGAAAAATCCTAATGTTTATGTCATTGAATCCCAGGAGTGAAGACAGTGGAACAGAAGTAAAATTGAAAAGCTAAAAACTGGAACTTGCCAAAACTGATATACGGCATCAAGTTTTTGATTCAAGAAGCACTAAGACTCCCAAATAGTTTGAATATAAAGAAAAGCAAACTGAGGCACATCATAGTAAAACTACTAAAAAGCAAAGATCAAGAAGAAATATCTAAAAAGTAGCCAGAGATAAAGAAAGGACAGATTATTTTCAAAGGTGTAAGAACAAGACTGATAGCTGATAGCTCAACAGAAACAGTGGAACCCAGAAGCTAATGGAATGGTATATACTAAGTGCTGAAAGAAAATAACTGTTGCCCTGGCTGGCATAGCTCAGTGGATTGAGCGTGAGCCTGCGAATCAAATGACCACGGTTCAATTCCCAGTCAGGGCACATGCCTGGGTTGCAGGCCAGTTCCTAGCAGGGATGCACGAGAGGCAACCATACATTCATATTTCTCTCCCTCTCTCCTTCCCTTTCCCTCTAAAGATAAATAAATAAAATCTTAAAAAAAAAAAGAATAGAACTGTCAACCCAGAATTTATAAAAGAAACTGCTCTTCAAAATGAAGGTTTATAGATATTCAATAGTTTTCAATTGATAATTTCATGATTTTCATAATTATGCTATGTTATAGAAGATGTTAACATTAGTGGAAGCTGGGTAAAAGTGATATGGGAATTCTATTATTTTTGCAACTTTTTTCTAAGTCTAAAATCATTACAAAAGGAAAAAGGGGGTAAAGCTAGTTCAGAATGAACACTCCATGAAGGTTGGGACTTCTTGTTTGTTTTATTCACTGCTGAATCCCCTAGTGTCTAGAACACTAACAGAAAGGCACTCAGTAAATATGTGTTGAATGAATGAACAACAGTAGCAGTAGCTTTCATTAATTCAACATAGTATATCTTAGGTGGAATGCTAAGCACTTGACATTCATTATCTCATTTAATCCTTCCAAATAATTGTGTAACATGGAACTTCATATTTTACATATGACTCCACTTTACAGATGAGGCTCTGCAACCTGCCCAAGGTCACACATTAGTAAGTAACGGGCCTGACTCCAATGTCTGTGTTCTTAGCCACTGTGCTACAGTGCTCTCATGTCGCATACAAATACTTCTTTCTTTTTTGTTCATCCAAATTCTACTCACCTTTCCAGGTTGCATTAGTCAGGACTCTCCAGAGAAACAAAGCCAACAGTGTGTGTGTGTGTATATAGATATATAGTTATAGTTATAGTTATAGTTATAGTTATAGTTATAGTTACAGTTATAGTTATATATAGGAGGAGATTTAGCTTATGTGATTAGGGATTTGGCTTTTGCGATTATGGAGGCCAAGAGTCCCACAGTCTGCCATCTGCAATCTGGAGAAGCAGAAAAGTTGGTGGTGTGATATAATCTAAGTCTGAAGGCCCAAGAGCCAGGGGAACTAGTGTTGTAAGTCCCAGCCCAAGTCCAAAAGCCCAGGAATAGAGGCGGAGGGAGGATCAGTGACATAAGTTCTAGTCCGAGTTCAAAGGCCCAATGAACAGGAGTGCTGATGTCTCAAGGAAGAAGAAAATGGATGTCCCAGCTCAAGGAAAAAGAGCAAATTCACCCTTCCTCCATCTTTCTCTCCTAGTCAGGCTCTTAATGAATTGGATGATGTCCACCCGCGTTGGCGAGGGCAACCTTCTTTACTCAATCCACCACTTGAAATGCTAATCTCTTCTGAAAACACCCTCACAGACACACCTAGAAATAATGTTCTACCAGCCATCTGGGCACACGTTAGCCTGGTCAAGCTGACACAAAAAATTATCCATCACACATGTTGAAACATACTCCTCCATATATAATGACTTATTTAATTACTTTAGTACCCAATTATTTCTTCTTACTCACAGAGCACAACGTAATGCCATTATACAAGGTCTTCACCTGCTCTCTAATTGTTCGTTAGTCAGTAAACGTTACCTCCACGCCTAGACGGCAGAGCCTGCACACACCTAGCTATGCAGTGTGATCTGATGGACCACCATGCACTTTGTCATTGACCAAAGTCTCATTACTATGCAGCACATGGCTGTGATGTCCTTTCCACAGGCTCACCCAAATCCCCTTTTGTTTAAGTTTCCACTAACAATACTCTAGTAATTTCATTACAAACACTATTTCTAAGATGACAACAGGCAACTCAGGTCAGGTTCCCTGAAAGCGGAGCCGAGACACGGGTTTTGGTGCCTGTGACTGATTGAAGCGGTGCCCTGGGAAGAGTGACAGAAGCAGGATGGGATGGGAGGAGGATTCGGGTTCTGCCCGATCCCACAGTGAGCTGTGGAGCACGAGTCGCACCTCCACACCAGTCCCATTGCGAGGCAAGGGGACCAGTCCTTTTAATGCCTGTGTGTCGGTCAGTTGTTGGCTGCCTGAGGCCTTCATGGTGGTGGGCAGGTGTTAAGAGCTCCTGATTGGCTGAGACTAATTTTCTGGAGAAGAGACAGCTGGCCCCAGTAGGAAATTAAGAATTGACATCCCTCATATCAACTACTTTGCTCCAACCCCATAATCACCAAATATCAGAAAAAAGTCACATTAATCCCTTAGACACTTGTTTGAAACTCACTGTAATGAGTTTCTGAACTACATTAAGCACACACACACAGATTTGTTTCAAATGATGCTGCAGCCTTCATGTTACTACAAGGTCTCAGAACTTGTCTGCCACTTGGCTTTATTGAGCTTAGAATGCAGTGCCTCTTATATTTGCAAATATAAAATACCTTTGATAAAGAGCACTCATCTTTAAAAAATAAAAAATAAGTGTTATCTCCTAAACCAGATTAGATAATTTATAATCCTATCGATGTAGGCCACATTTGAAGCTTTGTAACAATACTTTATGGTGGTAAATAGATTTAAAAATTTTATCTGGAAAAACCATGCAAGCAACAAGGTTTGGGTATACTTTAAAGATCAGGCCTGTAGGGTTTAATATTCTAAACATTAAATATGACTCTGAAAAATACTACCTTAAAAAGGTGGTTTTTACATAAAATTTTTGATAATACCTTTTTCTTTATGGCAAGTTCAGGGCAATTTGGCACAGCAGCATAATTCTCTGGGTTGAACCCCCTGAGAGGGCACGTATGGTGCATAGAAGGTGAAGTATGAGAGTGTGCAGATGAACAATTATCCCCACACATGTAAACTGCAGCTTGTGTGGCGCAAATATACTCCCCCTGCCTGGAACCGCCTGTGTAACGTTCTCTCTTTGGGCTCTGTGGTTTCTCAATACATTCCAACTGTTTGGAGGCTGGAACTTGGCTCAGCAAGCACAGATAAACAGCTTCCTGGAGCAGGTTGCCAGCATGAGGAGCAATGACCTCAGCAGAGAATGTCTGCTTTTCATTACCCTGAGCACATCACTGTAGCACTAGAACTAAGGGTAGGAACAATACAAGTTAGCTAGACTTGACTGGCCCGGGGCTCCCATTACAACTTGAATTTTTAAATGTTGGCTGCCAGAGAAAAGGGGGTATAGACAAAAAGTGAGAAAATGGTTTATAGGTGGAAGGGAGGGGGACAGAAAAGCTTTCTTAGGCTATTCTCTGAATGTACTAAATGATGAGGGAACTGGATATCACCAAATGGCTAATAGTTGACCTGGAAATCATCAAAGACTAATAATCTGCAAAAAAAGTACACAAAATGGAAGATAAGCAAAAGGTGTTACAGAAAACAAGAGAGACCAAAAATTCCTCAAGATTTTCAACTCTGATACCCTTTAAAGAGAAAGAAGAGGACGACTATCACTTTCTAAGACATCCATGAGGTAGGAGAGAAGCAAAAATCCCATAAAACGGGAGCTAAAGGGAAATGAAATATAATGAAAATGAATTATACCTACCTAGACATTGTACACATGTCATTTTGCCTGATTTACACAACTGTATGAGATAGGTATTAATCCTAGCAATGATCTTGACTTGCAAAATATAATATAAGGCCATTCGCAAAGGCATTTGTTGTGAAGGTTATTTAATGATAAAGGGATGAATTTAAGGCTCCTCCTATGGCCACCTCGGAAACACAACTACTGCTGCTGCTACTGCCCCAGAACTTAGCAACCCTGGATCAACGTGTCCTAAAATAAATTTACATGCTCATGATATTTTCTGATAAGATAGTTTCCACTGTGCTGGTCAGAAGTGCATCTGATAGTCAAAGAAAGGCATCACAGTTATGGCCTCAGGCAGGAAATTAGTTGAACATGACCCCTCTTGAGGGACCCTGAGAAACAATTTGTTTTGTAAGGAAGTCACTGACTGCAAAGATGCACCTGCCACGGAGCTGGAAGCCGAGAGACAGACAAACATCTTCGCAAATCACAGGAACAGAGAGAAGATTCATTTGACTTTCATTTCATTTTCTCAGGGAAGAAGAACCTTTGTGTGGCTGCCAAAATCCTAACTGTCCCTCCTCCTTCCCCTCTACCCCCGCCGCCCCCATGCCGGTTCATTAAAACCTTCTGGTTAAAGGTGCCAGATTGTGTCATTCTTTCCTGCTCTCGTGCCAGGCCTGTGCTGCCAGCACCACAGATCTAGAGTTCTGAGCAAATCATGGAAGAAATTAAAGGCACTGATGAATTTAAATTGTTCTACTGTTGATGAAGCAAAGTTTTAAACTGTCAGAGCGGGGGTATGGGAAAGAATATTAGAACTTGGATTGGACCAAGTAAAGATCCTTTATATTTCTTATAGATTAAAATAAATCATGTAAATTCCCTGAGGGAAAATATTTCAGTGTGAGGAATTACAACTAATTTTATACTAGCTCCCATATAAAAGCAGCTCCCATGAAAACAAATAATATCACTGGGTCTTGAGAATACTTCAGGCAAGGACGGAGGAGTTCCTACATTTCTTCTTAAAGAACAGTTTCACAACAGCTAAGCTTCTCTTAACTTGTAGAAGAGGGGGGTGGGGAAGTGAGGTCTTTCCTGACAGGGAGAATCTGGGCCCAATTATTACTTCCATAACCTTTGACTCTGACTTCTAAATGAGTCAGGGGACCAGTGGGCTGTGAAATGGCTTCCTCAGTTACCAGGTCAAGTGCTGCTGGATGGTTTCCTGTAATCAAAACATGAAGGGATGAAGAAGAGGGATGAATTCTAAGCAAATATGGAGCTTCTTATATCCTCAATGGACCTGGGTTTTTAAGCTTCAAAATAGATTTGGGTGACTCTAAACTCACTACCACATCTTGTTGGAGTCCTTTTGCTATAGAATACCTCTGGTAATATAGAAAAGGACCAAAGTGCTCTACGGACTTCACAAACAACAGCTAACAGAATAACAGTGAGGCTAGGATTGCTTTAGCTCAAGGCAAAATCTATTCCTGGCAATTATCTGAGTCTGTGAGAATCCAGATGCTGACAATGAGAAATGGGTAATTTTCTGTTACAATGTGTTAACTCCAGCTAAGAACGGAACTGTGGAAAAAAGATGGGGTGGGGGAGGAGAAGCATTACCTCTTTTGAAGAAGCCTGTAATAGAATTAGTCCCTATTTCTTCAGCACACTATATTTTGGCTCAATCTGACAACAATAAGTAGGGAAAACAAGGAGCAGAAATGGCCCAGAAAAGCCTCAAGTCCATTCCTCATTCAAAGCTTGGGAGCCTGGAAACCAGTGAAGTCTGGTTTGTTCTGATGTGTTTCTTGTTGCTCCAAATCTCCACTCCTCCGTGAGCACAAGCAGAACCTAAAACAACATTACTTAAATGCTGGATGGTGGGTAATACTAAAAAAAAAATCTGCCAACTTTCGAACTGAAAGTTTACATGCTGATTACTTAGGAGAGAAGTGGGTCATTTTTTCATAAGGTTTAGAGTACCTGTTTAAAAAAATAATAATACATATTTTATAATCGTGGATTGTTTTAATTAGCATTATATTTCAAGGATTTAGTAACATGTACTATTGGAATCTACTTTTTAAATCTATATTTCATAAATTTATCCTAATCAAAACAATAAAAAAGGAGTTTGATGTCAGTACCTTTCACAAGAGTATATACATTAAAAAAAGTATGCAACTTCCCAAATGAATTCAGATGATTAATATGAATCAGAATGAACTTTTCTAAGAACTGACAAAGATTTTTATCTCCATATTTATACCATCTATTAGATAACAGGAAACTTTATTACTTTCACATATCACATATAAGTGGCGATAAAGGAGGCCAATTACCTGTAAGGGAGCTTTCTGTGATCACCACCTAGGATATTTTATTCTGAGTAGCAGCAAATAAAATCAATCAAATTATCTTTTTTGGACACAGAAAGCCTGGGTAATAAAGGTAGATGATGCAAAGGTGAGTCACCTGAGCTGAGCTAACTCACTGGCTCTCAGATGGGATGAGCCAGTCACTCCATGGGATAAGCCCTCAAATGCCACCTCCTCCAAGAGGCCTCTCTGGACGTGCTACACGTCACGTTACCCTAGTTGTTTCCTTTTTATTTATCTTGTTACGGTAACCAGCTATGTGACTTGGGAATACTATTCCAATACTTTTGTGTGCCTGAATTTCCTAATGTGTAAAATGTATCGTGAGACTTAAAATGAGATAATGCATGTTATATGCTTAGAACAGTGCCTGGCACAGAGCAAGCATTTATTGACTATTAGCTGTTGTTGTTGTCATCAATTTACTTCTTTACTGACAATCTCCTTTACTGAAACTTTAGGTTCATGAGGGTAATTATCTTATTTGTCTTGTTCACCACTGCATCTCTACTGCCTAGGCACATAGGCACATAGTAAGGGCTCAAAAATAAATACTGAGCCCTGGTTGGTGTAGCTCAGTGGATTGAGTGCAGGCCTGTGAACCAAAGGATCGTGGTTTGATTTCCAGGCAGGGCACATGCCTGGGTTGCAGGCCAGTTCCCAGAGGGGACCCATGAGAGGCAACCATACATTGATATTTCTCTCCTTCTCTCCTTCCCTTCCCCTCTAAAGATAAATAAATAAAATCTTTAAAAATGAAACTAAAAAAATTCACATTTGTGGATCACAAATTTTAAAAAATTACTGAATGAATGTTGTCTTACATTCTCACATCTCCTTAAAATAAACCATCAGTGAAGGTAATTCGCGTGCTTGTCACTGAAACAGTCATCACAAAAACTTCCCAAGAAGCTATGATCGTCATTTAAAAAACAAAACAAAAAAACCCAAACAAGACAGTGGATCATAAGAGCCCTCTGGGGCCCAGCGCCCGAGACCGCAGAGCAGCCTTCTTTTCTATATTAGCATGTGGAGGCCATCTCCCTGATGCCGCAGTGCTGCAACTATCAATTTAGCCGTAAAGAATGGTTCCCAGTTCTGATAGGAATTCTCAGATTTCAGTCTGTTTTTCTCTCATCATTATTTTCCAATGTCTTAAAAAACCACAGTTCTCATTTTATCTTTGCCACAAAACCTGGTCACACTCTGCTGTGGTTTCTAAGTTACAGCTACTCCAGCCTCATTTTCTTGGATGTACTTCTGCAGAGGTCCTGACCTGGGGCTGACACTTGGGCTATTCTTAGAGCGGCACCTAAAATATTAGTTCCTTTTACCTTTCGCTGGTTGGAAGACAACATTCAGAGGTAAAGGCTGCATACAACAGAAAGAAAACCCTCTGAGATCTAGAATCCTCCTTTCAGGAGAGTGCAGAGGAATGTGACCTAAAGCGCTCACAGTCTGCAGACACACATGGACAGCACGGCTCAGCTACGCGGGCTTTACAGCTTACCCAGACTCTCTGGGACGATCACAGATTTGCTGGAAAAGACCAGCAAGGGACAGCACAGGTGTGAGGGCAAGCCAACCCAGGAGAGAAAATCAACAGAAAGCCCTTCCGCAAACAATTTTGAACAAACAATTTTGAAGAGTACTTCTATCATTGTTTAAAGGTAAACCATCCATCATTAAATATGTGAAAATCTCAATGTGTGAATTTGAAACTGCAAGACTGAAATGTTCAGTTAACATACTTTCTTTTAAATGCTTCCTGCCCTGGCTAGTGGGGCTCAGTTGGTTGCAGTGTCATCCTGTAACTAAAAAGTTGCAGGTTTGATTCCCTGTCCAGGCACATGCCTAGGTTATGGGTTTGATCCCCAGTCTAGGTGCATATGGGAGGCAGCCAATCCATGCTTCTCTCCTTTCCTCTCTCACTTTCTTTCTCTCAAAGCAATGAAAAAAAAAAGTGTCCTCAGGTGAATATTAAAAAGAAAATGCTTCCTATTATTTAGAGCCAGCTCCAATTATATCCCCCACTCCAAAAGGCCAATACTAAATATTAAAATGAAAATGAACTTTAGTCGCCAGATAAAACCATATAATAGTTCATAAGGGAAAATTAAAGAATTTAAAAAGTATATCTAGAAGAAGCCTCAAAATATTATCTGGGTAGGCCTCCAGCAAAACTAGGCAGGACAGTCACTTGGAGAGAGCAGAGGATGCTGCTTTGAACCACAAATAAGACTCCATTCCTAACTCTGTTACTTATTAGCTTATGAACCTAAAGAAGCTATTTTAGCCATGGCTGGTGTGGCTCAGTGGACTGAGCACCGGACTGTGAAACAAAGGGTCACTAGCTCAATTCCCAGTCAGGGCACATGCCTGGGTTGTGGGCCAGGTGCCCAGTAGGGGGCACTTGAGAGGCAACCGCACATTGATGTTTCTCTCCTTCTCTTTCTCCTTCCCATCCCCTTTCTCTAAAAATAAATAAATAAAATCTTTAAAAAAATAAACAAAGTAAAGAAGCTATTTAAAGTCCTGGTTGGTGTGGTTCAGTGGATTGAGCACCAGCCTGCAGATTTAAAGTTCACCGATGGAGGCACATGCCTGGTTTGCGGGCCAGGTTCCTGGTTGGGGGCCCGCGAGAGGCAACTGATCTACATTTCTCTCCCTTTCTCCTTCCTTTCCCCTCTCTCTGAGATAAATACACAAAATCTTTTTTTATATATTTTTTTATTTTATTTATCTTTAGAGGGGAAGGGAAGGAGAGAGGGAGAGAAACATCAATATATGGTTGCCTTTTGTGCCTCCCCTGCTGGGAACTGACCTGCAGGGAACCGGCCTGCAACCCAGGCATGTGCCCTGACTGGGAATTGAACTGCGATTGTCTGGTTCACAGTCCTGCGCTCAATCCACTGAGCTACACCAGCCAGGGCTTAATACACAAAATCTTTAAAAAAAAGAAGCTATCTTGTTTCCTGGGTCTGTTTCCTCATCTATAAAATAGAGATAATATAACAGTATCTACTTCAAGGAATTATAGTGGCTGAACAATAAAAATTGTTTATTATAAAATAGATTTATTATATTATTATTAGCATGTAAGACTTTATTATACCCATTTCAGGGATGAGGTAACTGAAGCTCAGACAATTTCAGAAATTTGCCCAGGATTCTAGAGCAAGGACTTATGAGAATAAGGATCTCTGCTTCCTGGGGCTGTGTGTGCTCCTCCCACTTCATTACGGTTCTATGAAACAATAAAAAAGAGGGCTAAGAGAGAAGGCTTTTCACTAGATATATAAAATTCACAAATCAAAGTAAAATCAGTAACCTCTACCATCCAGGTCTTATCCCAAAATACTACTTCCTGTTCCATGAGACATCCATATCTTGCGAGTCTTTTTTTTTTTTTTTAGGATTTTGAGTGAGTTTTGATGCCAGTTGACTTCCCAAAGTAACTTGCCTCGGGCCCATATGGTATCTTGTAGTTACAGAAGTGTCAGGTACATGCCACCCACACTGTACAATTTTAGTTTCCTGAGGAGAAGAAACAATTAACTTTGGCAGCTAGCTTTCTATCAGTGCTGTGGAAAATGTTAAGTTTCTTCAATTGTGTATTGGTAGATAAAAGCTATAATCAATAGCATTCTAAAAGTTGTGTGTTACCATTGATTTTCTAGAGCTCAGTATCTATTACACAGACCTGTGGGGTTCACTTTTGACCACTATACATATAGGACACAGTCTCTTAAATGGCAAAATATAGAGCTTTATCAAAAAGAATAAACAAAAAAAGAGAAAACAAATATATTCTTTATTAATAATAAGAGCAAGAATAAGAGTATAGTATGCAATAACTTAAAATACAGGTACAGCTGTTGATTCAACATTTATCTGACATGTATTGTATGCTAAGCACTGTGCCAGGCCCTGGGAATACAAAGATGAAGAAGAAAAGGTGCCTACCCTCAAGGAACCAGTGTAACAGGGAAAAGACTTTTAAAGCAGATGGATGTGGTGAGGGCGGCAGCAGGGGGTGGGGCAGGCGGTGAAAGAAAAAAGCCAGGAAGAAGTATTGCCCCAGAAGAATCATATTTCGCTTGGCAAGGAGTCTCAGGAGTGCTGGTACAGATTAAATGGCCTAGAAACTTAACCCCTAGGCTTGTCAGTTCTGTAAAAGCCAGCAAGGCTATTCAATCTCAGTCTTTATTCCCTGACCACCTCGTTTGCTTCCCACATCATGAGAAGGAGAGAGGTTCCTTTCCTTTCTCTACTTTATCCTCTTTATAAGACTGGAAGCAGGGACCAGCTCTGCTCCTGGAAAGCCTGTTTTTCCCAGAAACTTGAAATTCCAGTCCATAAGAAATCTAGATTTTATTTGCAAGACCCATTTTTCAGCAAAAGAGTTTGGGAGAGGCGAGAATTCCCCTAAGAACAACTTAAGTTTAGGCCATGAGAATACCTGTCTGATCTCCAAGAAACCTCTGGAAAACAGAAAGGAAGAAATCTGTTTCCAGGAAGGATGGACCTGAGTTCACAATTCCTCTTAAACAGAAGCCTGAAAGACATGGCTCTTCCATTCTTAGAGTACTCCCAATAAATTCCAACAAAAGGAAGGAGACATCAAATAATTATATAAATATGTAACGACACACTGGTAATAAAAATGCTGTTATTTCTTTAGCAAATCCTTTTTGGATGACCCAGATGTTTTAAAGTGATTCTCTGATTCAGCCTAAAAACAGTTCTAGGATGCTAAAATAGTAGTAACCATTTTGACTTTGACACACTCCAAGCACACTTTACAAAGAAGCATAATCCTCCAAAGATGTAATCTAAGCAAGATGCCCTGCCTCTAGAAATACTGTTAAATTATGTGATTGACACAGCTTCCTGTAGAAAGAAAACTGCAAAGGAACATTATCCTAAACATTTCAATGAAAAAAGGCAGCCATGAAAAACACAGGCTAACTGATTTCCTTTAGTTAGTGACCAACTAACTAAAGGAAATCGGAGTGAATATTCTGAATCACATGGAAGGTTAAAAATTATAAGAGGGACCTAAAGACTCAGATCCACTAGAACAGACAAGCAGCTGTTGGGCTTCTGTAGTCATGACCATCGTGATACGTGTCCCTGGACAAAAACCAGGTGCTCCAAAGGCATGTTCCAAGACACGTCAGGGCAGCCCTGGGCCAGCCTACCAAACTGAGCATTCACTGCCACTGCATACTTAGCACTGTTCCGCTCTACTCATCCTGTACCTTGCCTTCCCCCAGGTGCCTTCTCTGGGCTCGCCCTATTTGCAAAGCATGCGTGTACTTACTATTCAGTGAAGAATCTGGCAACACCATATTGGCTAATATCTTCCTTATTTTCTAGCAGCTGGCACACTGCATCCTCCATGTACGTGAGGACATGTCGCTGAGCTGCAAAAACAAGAGAGACAAGTGAAAGAGAGACAAAAATATAAAAGTCCTCCCCATCCCAGCTGGAGGTCACGAAAGTCCATCAAGGTTTTGGCTCTCTCCTAGGAAGTGGACTGAAATAGGCCAACCGAACTTGCTGGCCCTAACGGAGCTATGGTCCCAAAGGGTAGAATGGGACATGATGTAGCACATGACTCGGTGCCATTTGATTGGCTGTCAGTATTAGCATTAACCCTTCATTTCAGTGATGAGGGTGAGCGGGAGAGGAGCCTTGGCACCATTAAACAGATACACCTGGAAGTTCTTCCCACCTCCTTCCACCCGCTTCCAATTTCTGCATGTCTCAGAAACTTATCCCAGGGAAGAGTGCCTGAAGCATAAATTATCTGATTGGAAAGAAAACTCAATTTTTTAATTTAAAAAAAGTCACTAAAAAATCCGAGGACCATGAAAACTGGTGTATAAGCTAGTCACCTTGGGAAAGAATAAGACCATGAAATCTGTGTTGCTCGATTTATCAGAAATTATGTTTTCCACATTTGTTGTGACTGGTAAATGTGCAAATTAATCACAGTCTTATCAGAAAGGATCTGAGTGTTAGAATTAGAAAGAACTGGGTTTGAATCACGGCTCTATCTTTGGTAGCTTACTCTTAGATAATAATTTAATTTGTACTTGTATGGAAACATAATTTAACTTTTTCTCAAAATATGGTCAGTTGTTGATCTGCAGCCCCCCTGTTGAATGTAGATTTATAAGCTGGCACCATCCCAGACTTAGTGACCTTAAATTTCTAACTGGAACTCCATAATTTTAACAAGGACCCTTAGTGCTTCTTGCGTATGCAGAAGTTTAAGAATCAGTGGTTTAAAACGTGAGCTCTGAAGTTCAGAGAGGCCTGAGTTCTATTTGCAGCTCTACCAATTCCTAGCTGTGTGACCTTGAGCAAATTACTCGCCAAGCCTATTTCCTCACTGTAGAATGTAGATAATAATACTATCTCTGTTTGGCCCTGGCTAGTATGGCTCAGTGGACTGAGTGCTGGCCTGCAAACCAAAGGGTCACCGGTAAATAAATTTTAAAAATCTTTGAAAAAAATACTATCACTGTTAGTATACTATTATACTGTTATTAATATAATAATACTGTTAGTGCCTACATCACAGAATTATAAAAATTAAATAAGGTAATGTATGTAAAATGCCTGAGTGTCTGGCTTGCTTGATAATGTATTTTTTTAGAAGAGTTTATTCATTTATTTTCAGAAAGAGGGGAAGGGAGGGAGAAAGAGAGGGAGAGAAACATCAACGTGCAAGAGAAACATCAGGTGGTTGCTTCTCATGCACCCCAACCAGGGACCTGGCTCACAACCCAGGCGTGTGCCCTGACTGGGACTTCAGCCTTTTGGTTCACAGGCTGGGGCTCAGTCCACTGAGCCACACCAGGCGGGGCCTGATAATGTATTTTCTTAAAAGCCCATTTCAAAGGGCTGTTGAGGGGCTATTTCAGTAAACAGCACAGGTCAGAGCTTCTGATATAGCCTGTGCTCAACAAATGATTGCTCCTCCTCCCTGAATTTTATCTGTAGGTATGACAATGGCGACTAGGCACATTTCACGTAAAAACTTCCAATTCAGCATTTTCCATTTACCAGCCAAAAACATTTTTTTTAAAAAAACTACAACTTTCTTTTGGAGCAGTGAGAATAAAAAACCCAAAAGTGATGAATAGCCTGACAAAACGCAATTCCACTAAACTGCTGCCAAGATGGACATCTGCCTCTTTCATAGCTTTATCCCTCAAGAAAATATGGAGTAATTACCTAAAATTAATAAAAATGAGTACTTCAGAAACATGATTCCTGAAGTCCTGGTGGTCCCGTAAAACTTATAAAGCAAATAAGTTTATCTACCCAAGCTGGGCTCCAGAGCGTCTTCACGGAACAATGGTGACCCAGGGATCCAACGTGTTTGCACCAGCCTCCAGTCCCCATGAACGACGTGTTTACATTCTGTTGCTTCTTCTGTTGATTTGAGTGCTTCCCAAAACTAACAACCATCAATCACTGCAAACATTCTCCAGCCCTCCACCCCCAAAAAGATGTGAAGACAAACTCAGTGCTTCACCAACAGGTCTTCAACTGGAAAACTACTTCTCCAAGAAATGGCCAAACTGAGTGGAGCTGTGAGATAATACATGCAAATTTCTGGTGTTAATTGTTTTATAATTAAATACATATTAAATTGGGAGGAAAAAACAACCAAGCTAACATTAAAATCGGCTACGTTTTCACCTCTGTGTTCTCTTTCCCTTCTTCCACCCACTTCCCCTGATTTTACGAGAACATTCCTTGGGCTGTATGGGCGTCTGTGACTTAGATCTATCTAAGGCTATCAAAAAATGTTTAATGGTAGAAATGAAGGAGCTATGCCATAATTAGAAACAAATCATGCTACTTTTCCTTAACTCCAAGGGTTGAAAGTCAATGTAATAGCCCTTAACGAAGAAATGTTTTCAAAGTAATTACAATAAAATACTTTTGTACTCTTACAAAGACAGTGGGGGGGGAGAGAAAGAAAAATAAAGGACTATACCTGTTTAATGCTCATTACCAACAAGATGTTTAGCGTTTAATCTTACATATAATAATGATAATAATAGCTATCAAGTTTGAGCACCTGTGCAACTTACCAAACAATGTGCCAGATACTACACTAATTATTTTACACTCATTATTTTATTTGGTCTTCACAACAATCATCTGATGCGTACTTTGATGACTTCCATTTTACAAACAGGAGAACTGAGATTTGTAGAATTAAAGTAACTTCCTCAAGATTACATAGCTAGTAAAAGAGAAGCCAAGACTCACACCAAAGTTTGCCTTGCACCAAGAACTCATGATCTTAATTAACACTACACCATACTGCCTCCTCACTGACATTTCATAATTAGTTTTGGAAGTAAATAGGATCTTTACACACGGCACAAAGGCAGGGGTATATGGTCATAATAAAATCATCTGAGAGATGTGGTCCACTTGTTTCTATGTGAATTCACATGTGTATGTGTGTGGCAGGAGGTCCTGTCCCCACTTGCATAGATGTGCAAGCCAATCAACATTTGTATGAAGTTAGAACTTGTCCACCCCACCACAAAATATTCACCCATCCCCAGTTCACAAGGTGGAGACAGAAAGCCCTGGTGCTCTTTTCATCTGTGGGAGAAGAGAAGCTACAAAGAGCCAGCAGAGGCAGGGAAAGGTTCCTCCCTTCCAAGAATTTCACACAAGCCAGTGCGAAGAGCTCTCTCTAATTGCTGCTCCCTGGCGGTTTCCTTCACCTGCAGCTCTTATCAGTCCAATGTTCCCTCTGTGGTTAAGGGCACCACCCAACCCTGGAAAATCCTCGCAGTTTATCAAACTTCAATGAGACAGGAGTTCAAAGCTCTTGCCTGGCAATAAAGCATGGAGAATGTCATTTTATATTATTTTTTAAATGCAAAGGAATAAGCTTTAATTTGTGTGAATGATTAAAGAATACAAACTGCACACCTGCACCCCTGGAGGGAAAAGATATCTAGGCACCTTAGCTGCCCTTTTAGAAAAGAAAAAACATTTCAGATTGGATTTTTTTCTTCTACTATGCTGCAACTTCCACAAGACCAGAATTAAGTATATTTTCTAACATGTACCAAAAGGCTCCACTGTTCTGAATCCACACTTAAGGCCCCAGCATCCACATCTTGCTTAGATAGCATCACTGTTTGAGATAAGCACTTATAACTTCAACATGCTGCACTGAAAAATCGAAGTGAAATATGAGGAAACACTGGGTGATCTTTACATGAACCTCCCAAGTGCAGACAACTGTGCATCAGAAACTTCCCGGCTCTGCCCTGGCCAGGTAGCTCAGTTGGTTGGAGTGCCGTCCAATGTGCCAAGGCTGTGGGTTTGATCCCCAGTCAGGGGACATGCAAGAACCACCCAATGAATGCAGAAACAGGTGGAACAGCAGACTGATGTTCCTGTCTCTCTCCCCACCGCTTTCTTCTCTCCGAAATAAAGAAATATAAATTAAAAAAAAAAACTTCTTGGTTCTGTTGAATCACTCCCTGCTGATCTCTTAATCTCTATACCACAGACACTCCTGCTATAAAGTGGGTACGGCCCTGGCTGGTGTGGCTCAGTGACTGAGTGCTGGCCCATGAACCGAAGGGTCGCCGGTTTGATTCCCAGTCAGGGCACATGCCTGGGTTGCAGGCCAGGCCCCTGGTTGGGGGCGTGTGAGAGGCAACTGATTGATGTATCTCTTGCCTATCGGTGTTTCTCTCTCTCTTTTTCTCCCTCCCTTCCCATTTCTCTAAAAATAAATAAATAAATAAATAAATAAATAAATAAAATCTTTATAAAATGGGTATGATATTAAGAATAGCCCTGGCTGGTGTAGCTGAGTGGATTGAGTGCGGGCCTGCAAACTAAGGGCTCACGGTTTGATTCCCAGTCAGGGCACATGCCTGGGTTGCAGGCCAGTTCCCAGCAGGGGACACACAGGAGGCAACCATACATTGATATTTCTCTCCCTCTCTCCTTTCCTTCCCCTCTAAAGATAAATGAAAAATCTTAAAAAAAAAAATGTCTAATAATAAAGTCCTTTAAAAAAAAGTTACATATATAAAAAAGGTAACATATTAATGATTATACTATTATTGCTACGTACTGATTCTACAGATTAAAATAACACGGCGATTTACTGCAGTGGTTAAAAGCATGGGCTCTGGAGTCAGGCTGACCTCTATTTGATTTCTAGTTCTGGCAATTATTAACTGTGTGACTTTAAGCAAGTTACCTAATCTCTCCCTCTGCCCTTTTCTATAAAAATAGGGAATAACACCTACCATTTAAAGTTGTAAATAAAATAATGTGATAATCTTAGAATAGTGCTTGGCACATAGTAGATGTGTAATAAATATTAGATATTTTATTACTGTCGTTATTATTGTTACTATGTACCCCTCTAGACATGGCAACACTCAATGAATGCAGACATGACAACACTCAATTGTCTCACCAGACAATAGGGTTTCAACACTAATGAACACCAAGAGGCCAACCTACTCTAGCCCTCTATCACTTATTTAACTCTGTTCATCTAACCAAGATGTTTATAGATTATATTCAAAAATTCCTGGGCTGTATGGAACCCTACACATATAGTAATGCACATAATCATACACCTATTTCCGCTATAGACTTTAAACTTGTGGGAAGCATTCACTTATTAACTGCTACTCAGGAAGCTCTCATTTATATGGGGAAAGTCCAAAACTATTTCTTTTTACTCCCTTCCAAGGCATAAATACCATCAAAGTATCAGCTGTTTGTTTTGCAACCGAATGATAAAGGGTCGCATCTGGAAATTTTTGCTTGAGGGACCCAGAATTCCCACCTACAACATTAGTTAGACCACTGTTGTTATTATTTAATACAGAGTTCCTAAACTAGAATAAATGAGTCTCACAGGAAAAATATTTACATGAATTACTATATGTGATACTAATAGATACATACTATAGCAATAGCAGTAAGAGAAAAACATATACTCAAATATAAACAAACCTCACAGACACAGACAGCAGTATTGTGGTTACAGAGAGGAAAGCGGATGGGGGAGGTAGAAGAGGGTAGGAAATAAAATGTGATGAAAGGAGACTTGACTTGGGGTGATGAACACACAATCCAATGGTGATGGTGTGCACAGATGATGTAATATGGAATTGTACACCTGAAACCCGTGTAATTCTATTAACCAATGTCACCCCAATAAGTTCAATATAAAAGGGAAAAAAATCTAACTTTTTTCTCCCTTGCCAGAGTCCTTTTGAGACCTGTTTTGGTTTTTAAAGCCTCTGAGCTTCACATGCTGGTTGGCACAAATAAACATTGGATTAAATTAAGACTCTCCCTGAGATAAGAAAACTATTGCTGTTAACCAACAACCTGTCATGTAAACTGTTAAGAAACTTCAGGTTCAATATCACTTATAAATCACTAATATGATTCAGTACTTGATCTTGTAAAGTACAAATAGATAGCTTAATGGCTTAAAAAATTAATAGACCTCTAAAATTAATTATTTACATCCTCTATCTTTATGGTATGCCCTGATCTAGGGATACAGTATGCTCTGGGGAAATATTTCATCACCCATACACAGCCATCTTTGATCTTCGACCACACTACAGCAATTTCCTTTAACCAAAGGAGATGGGGAAATGAGGAAAACTAGCTCATGCAATACTTATACAACCCAATGAGGTAGGTAATAAACTTTTTTTGAAGCTCAGAGAGGTTAAGGGACCTTCCAAAGTCTTAATAAATGGCTGAGCTAGGATTCAAATTTAAATTTGACTCCAAAGTCTATGTGCTTCCACCACAACCCATTACCTCCCAAAAACAAAAATAAAAATAAGAAAACCTGAACACCTACAATGTATCCCATTTAACACTGTATCACCTAGAAATTGCTGGCTTTCCATTGTTAATACTAGAAAAGAAGATTAAATTGGTAAATCAGACAGTTGACGAAGTACTGGCATGATCTTTAAATTTTTTTAAATGTTTGTTTCTAATTACAAATGAAAAATTTTTAATGTTTTATTAATTATTTTTAGAGCGAGGGGAAAGGAAGAAGAAAGAGAGGGAGAGAAACATCAGTGTGTGGTTGCCACTTGTACACTCCCCACTGGGAACCTGGCCTGCAACCCAGGCGTGTGCCCTGACTGGGAATTGAACCAGTGACCCTTTGGTTTGCAGCCCTTGCTCAATCCACTGAGCTACACCAGCCAGGGCTAATTACACATGTAATTATTTTTAAAGATTCAAACAATAAAGAAAAAGTTAAAAACCAATCCCAGTTCCGACTGAGTAACAGCATTCTAAGCACTTTATTAGTATTAATTTATTTAATTCTTAATGCAATGAGATGGCTACTTTTATCTCAATTTTATAGATAAAAAAGGAGGATTCATACCTGTAATTTATCTAAAGGTTAAAGGCCTATCTAGTAAGCAGCAGAGACAGGATTTGAATCCAGGCCTTTGGTCTGCACTACATTTTCTGCAGCCCTTAAGGAGCTATGCAGCATGACATACACCCAATGGACGTGCCTAAGAATGAATTTAAAAATTAAGGAAAGATCTCTTACATTAATAGTTAATCATAAAACAGAAAAACTAATATGTTGCTTTTGGGCATCTGAACCACCAAAGTGCTGCTATACAGGTAGTCAAACTCAAATACCAAAAGACAAGCCAGGGAAAACAAAGCATTACACATGCGTTAACATCACCTGTGACAACCAGAAAACCAGCAGTGACTAGAGATCTCTATGTAAAGTGGGAGATGAAAAGCGAGTTTCCTTACTTCAACCAGCAGAGGTACTGTACAAGTTAACAGCTGTGCAAAGCTGAGTGCTTTGGCATTAAAACAGTCTCTAGTCGACCATTAATCCTTCCCTCCTTCTTCCTGAAACTGGTGATTTTTGATATTTTTGGGGATGCCAATTCAGGCTAAGTGCTTAAATCTTACTGCTTCCATATTTCCAGCCTAAATCTCATTATACAGAATTAGTAGATTGGAGTCCTGCAATTTTTTAAAGGAGGCTTTTACAGAGGTCCAAACTAAAAGCACTCAGCTAGCTCACCATAACAAAATGTAATGCCTGAATGTCTGAGAAATCTAAAGTAGCACTTAAGTTTCCCACAGTTACAATCTACAGGACACATGAGGAACCCAAGTAACATTTTCATGACAATAGCTTTGCAAAAATAGTTACTCAAAGAGCAGTATACTTATCGGATCAAGTCCATAAACATTCGCAAAACTATTTTCCAGAATGCATCACAGGTTTAAAAAAAACCCTATAAATTGACAAGTATGGAGTAAATCATATATCACTCATGTTGTCAGGCTGAGAAATATTAAAGTTACAGGGTGATAATTAATTGTGCTAGATAGTCATCAAAGATTGTAGCCTTTGGGGTAAACCCAAAGCACTTATAAGTTATTAGTAATTATATTTGGTAATATGCAATTTACTATTAATATATGGATTAGTGATATTACTGCAACAAGGTATTAATGCAATAACATTAATAACCTGACATGTCATGCTCAAACTATTCCATAAAAATTTGCTGGCACTCACGACAACTCACAGAAGAACTCTAATTTAAGGCCACTAAGATTCATGGGCTTCAAATCCCTGACCCTCTCTCTGCTGGTTGATACTGCCTCTATATGAAGGTGGGGATTCTTTCTCAATGAGAGTCTCATGTGTCAAATCTCCACTCAGATCTATGTCTACACAATACTTATGGAATATGGCTTGTAATAATGCTCAATAATCCGTTTGTTTCTATTTTTGATGTGAAAGTTAAGGATGCTAGTGTAGGTCTTTATAGATATTTATAGCCTAGGCCAAAGTGCACAAAAGTCATACAACACGAAAGCATAGGCTAGACAGACCCCAGTTTAGTTTACACAGAAAACACATGCCCACACATTAATTTTTAGCTGAACACATCTAAACTAATGGTGTAAAACCTCAAAGTGCCCTACAATACTTTGGACTTTATTTTTACCAAACTAACATAATTTTTGACTCAACACTCTTATGGATGCTGCACAGTCCAAGCCTACCTTTCCTGCCAGGCTCAACTGGAATGCCGGCTTCTTCCTGAAGGGTTCACTGGTTCTCTCCCAGCCAGAAGCACCTCCCTTTTTCAGAACTCCCTGAAACACCTATTTCAGTATTTCCAATGGCACTTTCTACCTTGATATAGTTATTTCTGTTATATTTCTACCTAATACAGCTATTTCTGTTATACACAGTTATTACTGTCCTCCTCCTTAAATACAGATATGATCCATGACTCGTTTACCTTTTATCCCCTTTAACACTCAGGACCACTCAATGTCTTCCGCAGAGCAGTCATTCAAATATTTACTAAACGAATACATAGAGTGTATCATTATTTATACACTGTGAGGTTATTCTTTACTCAACTCAACCATTTTAGGACTGTGCCTCCCAGGTGGAAAACTCTAAGTACCAAAACACATTCTGTTACAATATGAGGGTTCTTACAGGAAGCCACTTTTGTCCTGTTCTCAGCTCCTCTTTCTGTTGCCTTTTAACTGTTCCTTCTCTCTATCCCAATGAGAAAGCACTTGTTCCTTCCATTGTTACTAAGAGCCTCATTATGTTCAAGGTAAAGTGAAAAAATGCATTCGATGCAATTACCAGTTCCTTACAAATCTGGGGGCTACTTGTCATTTCAACATCTAGGACATGAATAAAAGAAAGTCCAAATTCTTTTCACTCCAAGAACTATTTTCTTTTTTCCCTTTTTAGAAAATGGAAGCACAGAGCACAGGAAGCAGTCCTCAGCAAGCCACCGTTCATAAACAGCTTCGCTGAAAGGGTAACAAAGGTTCTGTTGTGCTCCTGCGTGGCAGGGCCAGCAAGCAGCAGGAGCAGATGAACTCTTTAAGAAACAAAGGTTCTGTCTTCATGCAAATGTTTGCATTAATAAAAAATGAAGAAAAAGATATAGAAAATGCAGGCTAGCTGGACATAATAGGTCTCTAAATGGGAGGTTTTTCACATTTTTCAGGCGGAGTCAGCAGGTCTTTTAAAAACTTTGTCATTCTAAACATTTCACAGACATCACAAGAAAGACATGCAAATAACAGAAGCAAATCAAAGGACATCCCGCTGCTCTGCTGGCGCCTCCCTCATCCATGCCTGGTTTGTCATTTTCTGTTAACCCTGGTGCTGGCTGCTGTTTTGTTGAGGAATGGAGTCCCTAGCCCATGTGGCAGTACATGTCCAGCCAGCTGGCCCTTGTACTGATGACATTACAATGCAAGCCATGTACCACCACTCAGGCACACGTGCTGCCGGGCAACAATTCCCATGTGCAATTATCACACACCCGGCTTACAAATCTGCATAGGAAAGAACCTCTAAACTAACCACTTAATAAGACATAATCACCTCGAGTGTATTACCAAATAATTCTTTGAAGATGAACTTAACTGAGGACCAGTCCTTCAAAGTGAAATATACAATAAAGGCCTTAAAATTAATACAGAAAATTTAAAAGCTTGTGAGGGGAGAAATTTACCTAATACTTACTAAGTGCCGAGCATTGTAGTAAGTACCCAACATGCATTATCTCAATCTTCTCGACCGCCACTTAAGGCGGTTACTTATATTCCTGTTTCACAGCGGAGGAAACTGAGGTCTAGGGAGCTTAGTAACTTGCCAAGGTCACACAGCCAATGATGGCAAGCCAAGACTCAAAACTGTCTGGTGGCAATTCCTCTCCATTCTACACACTTTTCTCACCCCTTATTTCTATTTCTGTGACTTTTAAAAAACTTTTTAATAAAGATTTTATTTATTTATTTAGAGACAGGGGAAGAGAGGGAGAAAGAGAGGGAGAGAAACATCCATGTGTGGTTGCTTCCCACGTGGCACCCACTAGGGACCTGGACCACAACCCAGGCATGTGTCGACTGGGAATTAAACCGGTGACTCTTTGGTTCCCAGCCCAACCTCAATCCACTGAGCTACACCAGCCACAGCTTATTTCTCTGACTTTTGTGACTGAAACATAGCTTCCTCTCAAAATATCACAAAGACCATGTTCACCAACTGAAGGACTCTTTTTCCATTTTAATCATTGGGAGTCTTTATCATTAATTTTGAAGAGTGAGTGGCTTTTGTGTTAGATCATAAGAATCTAATTAAGCTACAAAAGTTTTCTCACAGAAAAAAATGGATATAATTTAATACGTTATGTATAATTTTAGAGCATTCAGAAACCTCCTAAGCTCATTTTAGCTCCCCCGAGAGTTCTTGGCCTACACATTAAACAAAACAAAACAAAAACAGCTCACATCTCTTTCCCTTCCTGGAAGCACTTGACCAGTTTTCTTTCACAATCGGGACCCATCAAATCCCCTGACCTGAACATTCCTTGTCCTCCTCAACTTCCACGGAACATCCTAACCCTCTTCACCAGGATGTGGAATCACTGCGTCCACCCGCAGACTGTCCCACTGGCCTTTCTAGGTTGTACTGAACTGGAAACCAGTAGCCAGTTGCTCATTACTATTCTTATCCCTGCTCCTGAATTACAAAAGCTTAAGGAGTGGAAAGACTTTAAGATTATATCATTCGACTCCCACTGTTTTACAAATAAAGAAACTGAAGTCTTTTTTCATTGTTCTCCCTCTTGATCCAATGATGGAAAGTTCTTGGGCTTGCTCAAATGAAGCCTGAAAATTCTCCACATTTCTCTCTATAACCACATTGCCAAAGTTTTTATTTAAACAAAGCAGGCAAAATAAACCATAGCTACAACTGAATTATTTTCAAATATTTTTTGTACTGCCTGAATGGACATAAATGTTAAAAATGGAATAGTCAAATGATATTATCCAGGCTTCTTTTATCCTACCAAGAGTCTACTCAGTTCTCTGGTGCCAATCATAACCACAATTACAAATAATTTTTTGTCCTATAATAAAGGTGATATGTGACATAAGTAATAATAAGTACAATAAGTGAGAAGATAAGTGAAAATAAGTATAATAGTTAACTTTCTTTAATATAATGGTTGGCTGGAAGGTTAAGTATTGAGAATCAGATTACTGAATTATACTGAGCCTTTAATTTAGAGACAAGAGAAAGCAAATTATTACAGGACTTTATAGCAAAAGGCAGAAAAAGAGTATTTTAGAAAAAGTAAAGAAGGGGTTTATTTCAGGAAAAAATGGCAACACTCAACAGTATTGGAAACTTCAGGATTCAAAACACCATTCTGGATTTAAAAGAGCTGGTTAAGTAAATATAAGCAATTGTCTATAAAGCACAGGAGAAGGGGTAAACTGGGACCAGGTGAAACAATTCCTCTCAATGCATGCCTTATATATTTTTTAAATCTGTGAATCTGTTACCTAGCCAAAGCATGTGTGTGCATGTGTGTGTGCATGCACACACATCTTAGGTAAAGCAGGAGATGTTTATAACAAACCATCCACACATTTTACATGATGCAGTAGCAAAGACTGCTAGTTGCCAACCCCAGAACCTCTCCTCCTTGGAAACATACTCCAAGTTTTCCTGGGCTCATGGCTACTAGCAAAAAGACCATATTTCTTGGCTTCTCTTGCAGCTAGGCTTTAGTCATGTGATTAAGCTGTAAAATTTAAGCACAATATTGTATGGGCCTTGTAGAAAGTACTTAAATAGAACTGATTCAACTGAAAGCTATCTCTTATTTAAACCAGGGAATAACAAAGAGTCTCTTCAGTCCTCCTGGATCCTGAGATAAAAGATGGAATCTATAGTTAGGAGGTTGGAGGAAAGAGAGAAGCCTGAGTCCCTGATTATACCTTGAAAAATACCATACTGGCCATGAATTGATTATTTTCAGGCTTCTTTTCCACAAAAGAAAAATAATCTTCTAACATTATAAATATTTTTTAAAGAATATATTTATTTATTTTTAGAGAGAGGAGAAAGGAGGGACAAAGAGAGGGAGAGAAACATCAATGTGTGGTTGCCTCTCATGCATCCCCTACTGGAGAGCTGGCCCACAACCCAGACATGTGCCCTGACTGGGAATCAAATCAGTGACCCTTTGGTTCGCAAGCCAGCTCTCAATCCACTAAGCCACATCACCCAGGATTCTTCTAATTTTTTTTTCAGCCTTCTTTTTTAAAAAATATATTTTTATTGATTATGCCATTACAGTTGTCCCATTTCCCCCCTTCATTTCCCTCCACCCTGCACATACCCTCCCCCGCATTCCCCCCCTTTAGTTCATGTGTCACAGTTCTTTAGTTTCTACATTTCCCATACTATTCTTAGCCTCCCCCCTATTTTCTACCTACCATCTATGCTATTTATTCTCTGCACCTTCTCCCCCCTCCTCCTCCTCCTTCCACACCCCTGTTGCTAACCCTCCATGTGATCTCCATTTCTATGGCTCCACTCCTGATCTAGTTGTCCTCTTAGTTTGCTTTTGTTTTAGGTGTGGTTCTTAATAACTGTGAGTTTGCTGTCCTTTCACTATTCATTTTTTCTATCTTCTTTTTCTTAGGTAAGTCCCTTTAACATTTCATACAGTAAGGGCTTGGTGATGATGAACTGCTTGAACTTGAACTTATCTGAGAAGCACTTTATCTGCCCTTCCATTCTAAAGGAAAGCTTTGCTGGATAGAGCAATCTGGGATGTAGGTCTTTGGATTTCATAACTTGGAATACTTCTTTCCAGCCCCTTCTTGCCTGTAAGGTCTCTTTTGAGAAATCAGCTGACAGTCTGATGGGCACTCCTTTGTAGGTGACTGTCCCCTTAGCTCTTGCTGCTTCTAGGATTCTCTCCTTCATTTTAATCTTGGCTAATGTAATGATGATGTGCCTTGGTGTGTTCCTTCTTGAGTCCAACTTCTTTGGGACTCTGAGCTTCCTGGATTTCCTGGAAGTCTATTGCCTTTGCCAGATTGGGGAAGTTCTCCTTTATTATTTGTTCAAATAAGTTTTCCACTTGTGGCTGTTCCTTTTCCCCTTCTAGTACTCCTATAATTCGGATGTTGGAACATTTAAAGATGTCCTGGAGGTTCCTAAGCCTGTCCTCACTTTTTTGAATTTCTGTTTCTTCATTCTTTTCTGTTTGGTCATTTTTTTCTTCCTTCTGGTCCACTCCCTTGATTTGAGTCCCAGTTTTCTTTCCATCATTATTGGTTCCCTGTGTATTTCCCTTCATTTCATTTAGTGTAGCCTTCATTTTTTCATCTAATTTGTGACTAAAACCAACCAGTTCTGTGAGCATCCTGATCACCAGTGCTTTGAACTGTGCATCTGATAGGTTGGCTATCTCTTGGTTGCTTAGAGTTATTGACTCTGGGGCTTTGAGTTCTGCTTGAGCCATAATGTTTTTGTCTGTTTGCACTTGTTATGTATGAGGGGTGGAGCCTAGGTGTTCACCAGGGTGGGTCAAGCCCCCTTGCTGGGTTGTAATGCTATATGTGGGGGCAGGGTCAGAGAGGGAGCAATGGCGTTTGTTCTGCTCTCTCTCAGATTTCTGTCCCCTGTGCTGCTTCCCATAAGCAAATTGTGCCCTTCTGGTGCTGGTTTCCAGGTGTGTGGGCTTGTGTATGTTCTAGGACCCTGTGGGTCTCTCCAGCGAATTCTCCTGTGAGGCTGGGAGCCTCTCCCAGCACCTCAACCCCCAAAAGTTCTTCCAGTTGATGCTTTTAGGCTTTAATTCTTGTCGCTGGGGCCCTGGGTTGCTCAGTCTGTCTCACTGCTTTTTCCTTTGCCTGGTTTATAAGTCTAGATGAATGGTTCATTGTTGTCAGACTTTGGTACAGTTCAGTTTTTTGTCTGTTTTGGTTGTGTTTTTCTTTCTAAATCTTTTTTGTCCTTAAACTTGGTTGTGCGAGGAGGTACAGTATTTCCACCTACACCTCCATCTTGGCCAGAAGTCCCTCTTCTAAAGTTTTAAAACCATATTATTTTAGTTTTTTTGTTATATGCAGACAAACCTAGTATTAAGATAAAGCATCTATATATTTTCCCAATAGTATAAATAAAGGGGTCAAACTAATTGTACCAATCAGAATGCTCAGTGGCCTATACATCCATCTGGGTAGGATGCTAGGATAGGATAGGAATGAGTGTTTCCAGACCATCCAAGCATTTCAGAGATGTACTACTGTCTCCAGCGCTTACCATTGTTACAAAAAGGGTTAAGGTCTCAGTGACTTTCATAACTTGAACAATAGTTTACTAAATACTTCCACATACACTATCACATTGACCTAGCAGTCAGATAAGACTGGTATTAATATCTCTGTTTCACAAATGGGGAAACTGCCCAAGGTCATACAGCTTGTAAGTGGTAGGGCAAAAGCTTGAGCTTTAATCTCACGAGTATAAATATTTTCCACCGAATCACAGAATTAGGAACATTCTTAGAGAAATATAGAAAGTTTAAAATGATCATGATCAATACTAATTAATCGATATAAACATAAATGTCATGATTGCAAAGTAGACCACAAATCAATGTCTTTATATTTCACAGAACTTACATGAAGATCTTTTAAAATTCATTTTTCCATTTACTAACAGGAAACATTCTGCTTAATTTTAGAACTGATGACAGTACCACTCCCTTCTCAGATCTTGCATTTTGCACTAGACAGAGAAATAAACAAGTAACGGGCAGCACATGAAGTAACAGGTGGCAAAGAGGTGGAGCTTCTCTCTTGTGGCCACTTCTCTTTGGACAACCTAGGTCAGATTCTATCAGGTTCCACCAGTTAGTGGTACAGGACACTTCTACAATTCAGTTTAGAAATCTTCCTTCAGAAAACTTACACAGCTCCAGTAATTTGACTCATAAAGGTGAACTGACCTCTAGTCCGGATCTGGCATAGTGAATTGATCTCAGCCCTGAACTGCCGCCCCAAAAGGCACATGGGCCGAACAGCCTTAGCAAGAGGGTCTCTTTATAAAAGACCTGGTTTCTAACCCTTGTTCTATAGATGACTCCCTGAGGCATTGCGGGGAAATTATGCAAGGTATTTAACCCCTCCCCAACTTAATTTCCTCAGTAGATCGTGGGGGAGAACACTTGACTCTCCGGAACTATTGGGAAGCCTCATTAAGCTTAAGTGAACATTTTGCTTTTAGAATGTATAATATAAACAGATATAGAGAATGAAATTACTGCACTCTTTTCTACGTCTCTGAATTTATACTTTGTCTTTCCAAAATGAAATAACCCAGTAGAAAGCCTCATTAATGGACCTAGTTTAAGAAAAATGTTAAACTAAGGAGAAAAATTTGAATGGTGTTAGGAGAAGGCAAAAATCATTTTCTTGAGATTTCATTACCATGGAGCTAAAGGCAATTTTATTAAGTAATTTAATATTTTAAAAATTATATTGCCCTTGCTGGTGTGGCTCAGTGGATTGAGCGCCAGTCTACAAACCAAAAAGTTGCAGGTTTGATTCCCAGTTGGGACACATATCTGGGTTGCAGCCGGGTCCCCAGTAGGAGGCACATGAGAGGCAACCACACATTGATGTTTCTCTCCCTCTTTCTCCTTCCCTTCCCCTCTCTAAAAATAAATAAAATATATTTTTAAAATTGTCAATATTATTGTATTTTTAATTATTACTTAAATACAGAAGTATTTCTCTATCTTAAAATAGCGAGCATTTACATAGCTTCTCATCTTCATCAATGTATGCTTGTTTACATTGGATTTCTACTTTTTTAAAAAATATATTTTATTGATTATGCCATTACAGTTGTCCTATTCCCCCCTTCATTTCCCTCCACCCTGCACCCCCCTTCCCCACTATTCCCCCCCTTTTAGTTCATGTTGTCACAAGTTCTTTAGTTTCTACATTTCCCATACTATTCTTGCCCTCTCCCCCTATTTTCTACCTACCATCTATGCTATTATTCTGCACCTTCTCCCCCTTCTCCTCCTCCCACTCCCCTGTTGCTAACCCTCCATGTGATCTTCATTTCTATGGTTCGGCTCCTGATTTAGCTATTCTGTTAGTTTGCTTTTGTTTTAGGTGCGGTTGTTAATAACTGTGAGTTTGCTGTCCTTTCACTGTTCATTTTTTCTATCTTCTTTTTCTTAGGTAAGTCCCTTTAACATTTCATATAGCAAGGGCTTGGTGATGATAAACTGCTTGAATTTGATCTTATTTGGGAAGCACTTTATCTGTCCTTCCATTCTAAAGGAAAGCTTTGCTGGATAGAGCAATCTTGGTTGTAGGTCTTTGGATTTCATAACTTGGAATACTTCTTTCCAGCCCCTTCTTGCCTGTAAGGTCTCTTTTGAGAAATCAGCTGACAGTCTGATGGGGACTCCTTTGTAGGTGACTGTCCCCTTAGCTCTTGCTGCTTCTAGGATTCTCTCCTTCATTTGAATCTTGGCTAATGTAATGATGATGTGCCTTGGTGTGTTCCTTCTTGAGTCCAACTTCTTTGGGACTCTGAGCTTCCTGGATTTCCTGGAAGTCTATTGCCTTTGCCAGATTGGGGAATTTCTCCTTTGTTATTTGTTCAAATAAGTTTTCCACTTGTTGCTATTCCTCTTCCCCTTCTGGTACCCCTGTAATTCGGATGTTGGAACGCTTCAAGATGTCCTGGAGGTTCCTAAGCCTGTCCTCATTTTTTTGAATTCTTGTTTCTTCATTCTTTTCTGTTTGGTCTTTTTTTTCTTCCTTCTGGTCCACTCCCTTGATTTGAGTCCTAGTTTTCTTTCCATCATTATTGGTTTCCTGTGCATTATCCTTCATCTCACTTAGTGTAGCCTTCATTTTTTCATCTAATTTGTGACTAAAACCAACCAGTTCTGTGAGCATCCTGATCACCAGTGTTTTGAACTGTGCATCTGATAGGTTGGCTATTTCTTGGTTGCTTAGAGTTATTGACTCTGGGGCTTTGAGTTCTTGAGCCATAATGTTTTGGTCTGTTTGTGCCTGTTATGTATGAGGGGCGAAGCCTAGGTGTTCACCAGGGTGGGTCAACCCCCCTTGCTGGGCAGTGATGCTGTATGTGGGGGCGAGGTCAGAGAGGGGCAATGGTGGTCCCCTCTGTTGTTTCCTGCCACTGGGGCCTTCAAGGTCTGTCTCACTGCTTGCTCCCTTGCCTGGTTTATCTGTGTGGGAATGTGTGACTGCAGTCAGCCTGCCGCCTTGCGTCCTCACTGGGTCTGCCCGTTGCAACTTCATGCCTGGGATATGCCAAGCACTGTACGCACCTAGGTTGGTCCAGCTGGGTTTTCCTGCGCAACCCCACTCCACCAGCCACTGGCTCCACCCCTCTTACTGGTCTGGCTGAACAGTTCATTGTTGTCGGACTTCTGTGTAGCTCAATTTTCTGTGTTTTGGTTGTGTTTTTGTTACTAAAACTTTGTTGTCTTTAAACAGGGTTGTACGAGGAGGCACAATGTTTCCAACTATGCCTCCATCTTGGCCGGGGATTTCTACTTTTTAAAAAAGCTTCATCCCTACATGCTTTTATATATATATACATAAAGTTTTCTTACAAGTTATTTAGTGACATAATATTTCACTGTATTTATCTACCTCAGATTGGATTATTTGCAATTTTTTATTAAAAAATAATGTGGCAGCCCTGGCTGGTGTAGCTCAGTGGATAGAGCGCAGGCCTGCGAATCAAGGATCGCAGTTAGATTCCCAGTCAGGGCACATGCCTGGGTTGCGGAATGCTCCCCTGCAGGCCAGTTTCCAGCAGGGAATGCACGAAAGGCAACCATACCTTGATGTTTCTCTCCCTCTCTCCTTCCCCTCCCCCTCTATAAATAAATAAATAAAATCTTAAAAAAAAATAATGTGGCTATATTTTTATGCAAATAACTTATTTTTCTCTTTTGAGTTATTTCCTTAGGATATATTCCCAGAAGTAGGGCTTTAGAATCAAAAGAGATGCTCATTTTTATAACTTTTTTTCTTAAGATTGTATTCATTTATCTTTAGAGGGGAAGGGAAGGAGAGAGGGAGAGAAATATCAATGTATGGTTGCCTCTTGTGTGTCCCCTGCTGGGAACTGGCCTGCAACCCAGGCATGTGCCCCGACTGGGAATCAAGCTGCGATCTTTTGTTTTGCAAGCCTGTGCTCAATCCACTGAGCTACACCAGCAAGGGCCTCTCCTTCATTTTAATCTTGGCTAATGTAATTATGATGTGCCTTGGTGTGTTCCTCCTTGGATCCAACTTTTTGGGGACTCTCTGAGCTTCCTGGATTTCCTGGAAGTCTATTGCCTTTGCCAGATTGGGGAAGTTCTCCTTTATTATTTGTTCAGATAAGTTTTCCACTTGTTGCTCTTCCTCTTCCCCTTCTGGTACCCCTATAATTCAAATGTTGGAACATTTAAAGATGTCCTGGAGGTTCCTAAGCCTCTCCTCACTTTTTTGAATTCCTGTTTCTTCATTCTTTTCTGTTTGGTTTTTTCTTTCTTCCTTCTGGTCCACTCCATTGACTTGAGTCCCAGTTTTCTTTCCATCATTATTGGTTCCCTGTGCATTCTGCTTCACTTCACTTAGTGTGGCCTTCATTTTTTCATCTAATTTGTGACTAAAGTTAACCAACCAGTTCTGTGAGCATCCTGATCACCAGTGCTTTGAACTGTGCATCTGATAGGTTGGCTATCTCTTTGTCACTTAGAAGTATTGGCTCTGGGACTTTGAGATGTTCTGCTTGAGCCATAATGTTTTTGTCTGTTTGCACCTGTTATGTATGAGGGGCGGAGCCTAGGTGTTCACCAGGGTGGGTCAAGCCTCCTTGCTGGGTTGTAATGCTATATGTGGGGGCAGGGTCAGAGAGGGAGCAATGGCATTTGTTCTGCTCTCTCTCGGATTTCAGTCCCCTGTGCTGCTTCCCACAAATTGTGCCCTTCTGGTGCTGGTTTCCAGGTGTGTGGGCTTGTGTATGTTCTAGGACCCTGTGGGTCTCCCCAACAAACTCTCCTGTGAGGCTGGGAGCCTCTCCTGGCAGTTCGGCCCCCGAAAGTGTTTCCAATTGGTGCTTTTAGGCTTTATTTCCTGTCGCTGGGACCCTGGTTTTTGTGGTCTGTTGCACTACCCGTTTTTTTGCCTGGTTTATCTGCACGAGAATGTGTGTCCATGCTCAGCCAGCCTCCTTGTGAGCCTTACTGGGTTTTCGTCCTGCGCCCGCCTTGGTCTTCTAACCACCGCCTTTTTTTTGCTGGGACCCCCCCCTCCACTGGCCGCCGACTCCATCAACTCAGCCCTTCTTACTGGTCTGAATGACTGGTTCGTTGTTGTCGGACTTTGGTACAGTTTAATTTTCTGTCTATTTTGGTTGTATTTTTGTTTCTAAATCTTTGTTGTCCTTAAATTTGGTTGTGCAAGTAGGTTCAGTATTTCCGCCTATTCCTCCATCTTGGCCAGGAGTCCTACTTGCTTACTTTTAAGTTAAAAACTACCTACCATATATTTTCTAAAACTTTTTACTGAAATATAATAATATACAGGAAAGTATGAATTGACACTTGTAATCAGTACCCTAGAAAATCTCCTAGAACTTTCTTCCAGCTCTCCCAACCCCAAAGCTAAATACATAGATTAGTTTTTCCTGTTTTTTAGATGTATATTATATCATACATAGTATAATTTAGTACCCATACGTAGTCCTTCGTGTCTGGCTTCTTTCATTCAACATTATGTTTGGGACGTTAATCCACATAGCTACAAGTAGTGGTTCGTTAATTCTCACTGCAGCATAATATTCAGTTGTTGAATATTCTACAATTTATAAATTCCCTTGTTGTGACAATAACTGTTTATATAAAATATCCAGAATAGGCGGATCCATAGAGGCAGAAGGGAGATTAGCACTAGCCAGGGGCCAGGTGTGGGGGGAAATGGAAGTGACTGCTAATTGGTATGAGCTTTCTTTTGAGGATGAAGAAAATGTTCTGGAATTAGATCATGCTGGTGGTTGCACAATGTTGTGAATACACTAAAAAATACTGAATTGTATACATGTTTTTTAACCTAATCCAAGTACACGTTATTTGATTTTAGAGAGAGCGGAATGGGGAGAGAGAGAGACAGAAACGTCAATCAGTTGCCTCTTGCGTGCACCCCACCCGGGGACCGAATGTGCCACCTAGGTATGTGTCGTGACTGGAATCAAACCCGTGACCTTCTCATTCATGGGACAAAGCTCCAGCCGACTGAGCCACACCGCTAGGGCTGAATTGTATGTATACTTTCAGAGGGTGGATTTTATGGTATGTTAATTATATCTCAGTAAAAGACACAGACTCATAAAAACACAGAGTTGAAGATGGCAGCATATCAGAGATATTAAGAAACTTTTGGAAGATGAAAATCAGGTAATAACTATTGTAGTAAACCAAAAGAAGCTAAAAAATTAAGTGCAGTGTCTGTATTAAGGAAAGATGACAAGAAGTAAGCCACTCTCTTACATAATACCAGAAAGGCTCAGGAACTATAGGTATCAGTACCTCTGAAGGCATGGTATAAAACAGAAGGCTCGTGTTACGGACGCAATGTTCATATCTGCCCAAATTCATATGTTGATGCTCTAACCCACAGTGTGGCTGTATTTCAAGTAAAAAAGAATTTAAAGTTAAACAAGGTCGGAAGGGTAGGGCCTTGATCCAACAGGATTAGTATCACTATAAGAGACCCTAGAAGGAGATCTCACACACACGGCTAAAAGATAATAAAGAAATGCCTCAAAAATTCTAATGGAAAATGATCTCCAACACAGAATTTTATACCTACACAAACTATCAATCAAGTGTGTACAAAGGCATTGTCGGAAACATAAGATCCCTCAAAGTTTATCTTATTTCATTTATTTTTTTGGTTTTAGAGAGTGGGGAAGGGAGAGAGAAAGACAGGGAGGGAAAGATCAATGTGAGAGAAAAACCTCAATCAGCTGCGTTCTGTGTGCACACTATGCACCCTAGCTGGGACCTGAACCTGCAACCTAGGCAGGTGTCCTGCCTCACCAGGAATAGAACTGGCAGTCTTTTGGTTTGTGGGATGATGCCCAACCAACTGAGCCACAAATGGGGCCCTCAATTTTTATTTTACAAGCACCCTTTCTCAGAAAGCTACTGGCAGATATAACCTAACAACAAAAAAGGAGTATAAGGAAAAAGAAATATATAGGTTTCAGGAAATATGGAATCTAGCTTGACAGAGACAAGTAATATCCACAATAAGGATGAAGGGTTTAGAGAGCAACCAGGCCGATTGGAGCAGGAGGACCAAACAGGTGCAGGAGTACTCCAGGAGACTCAGCTTGAAGAAAATACACTGGAACTTAGAGAACATTTGAGGTGTTTACATAAACTGACCTATCGTTTGTAAAATTTAAACAAAAATCAGAGATAAGTTCATAGAAAACTAACCAAGCAAAAGACAAGGCAATTATTAGCTCCAGGAAAAAAAATTTAACTGTAAAAAAGGGAAAATGTAATCATATTACACTACTTAGCTAAGAAAATATATATCATTTCCATAGTCGTAATAAACCCTGAATACTGCTTTAGCCAAAAATCATAATTTTGTCAGAAGGCTAGGAGGAAGGGAAGTTAGGGGTCTAAGAGCATGAAATCCATTATAGGACAAGCCCCACACCCACTGGCACGTCCGTGCTTTGCCTATGAATAAGGACAACCAGCCGCCAACAGTATGTCTCCCCTGGAGTGGAGAGACACCTCCACTGCACACACCAGGTGTGGCAGGTCGCTGTGTGCACCTCCCCGCAACCTATGCTCCTTTCCTTCTTGTACTCACGATTGTCTAGTTAAGACTGCAATCCCCAGGCTCCTTTGCAATTAGCAGGGACCTTATATTGAGTTCTTACTTATGAAATGTGAGCACCGGTGATGTTGACAAATTCTGTCTCACATGCATAAAAGGTGTTTGCCCTGGATTCACTCCTTCTCCTTTTCCTTTCTACTGGCTGGAAGTGGCTACCACGGAGACACCCTCAGAAACCACGGGTTTCAACCGGCATGGCTGTCCCGCTAGCCTGAAATCCTATGACGGCTTCCTAGAGCAGATCCTGCCTTCTACATCCCGGACTTAGTTTAAGTTAGAAAGGAAAAAAGTTATCTCTCGTATGAGCCATTCCTAGGCAGGGGGTGGGAGGTTCTTTTTGTAACAGCAGCTCAGCCATCACCCTAATACCCTGAGAGATCAGGGCACAAAACCACCTGAAATATAAAACCTCAGTGTACCTCAACAAGTTTACTGACCCGGCAGGACACATCACAGTGCAGAGGGGAGATGTGTACATAAGGGAAAACTTATCATTAATTGATACCTATAAAGTTAGTTAAATACCTACATTTAACTAACATTTATTGAGCAGCACCCAAACCACTGAATTTGGAATCAGAAGAACTAGAGTCAAACCTTAGCTCCGCTAACTGCTATCTATATAAATGCTGGAAAACTACTATATTTTGCCATGTATAATGCACAAGTTTTTGCCCAAATTTTTGAGGGAAAAATAAGGATGCACATTACACATGGGTAGTGCTAATTCCCTATCTATATAAATGTTTTTTATTCTTTTATTTATGCTTATGCATTAAAAGTGTTAAGTCTAGAAAGTAATAACAAAATCTGTATGCAAAATAATACCCAGGAGCCCTGGCTGGTATGGCTCAGTAGATTGAGCACTGGCGTGTGAGCCAAAGGGCCGCCAATTTGATTCCAAGTCAGGGTACACGTCTGAATTGCAGGCCAGGTCCCTGGTAGGGGATGTGTGAGAAGCAACCACACACTGATATTTTTCTCTCTCTCTTTCTCCCTCCCTTCCCCTCTCTCTAAAAATAAATTTAAAATATTTTTAAAAGAAAAAATAATACCCAGGAATATGATAATTGGTTCTGTTTCTAAATATAAATAAAAACTTGAATTAAAATTAAAACAAAAGCTTTTTTCCTGAAAGTTTGGGCCAAAAATGTGAGTGTGCATTATACATGGCAAAATATGGTACTTAAGTTCTCTAAGCCCCTGTTTCCTGACATCCATCCTCACGAGTACACGTGATAACATATCTATAGCACCATATAATAAATGATGTTTAAAATAATAAAACCACATCATCAAGAAAATGTTATACTGGGTTCTATATATGATACCAAAGAATCTAAGGACTATATCACACATTCTGTAGAAAAATCTGTTAAAATATTAAGTTCTGACACTATATCCTTATTGAACTGAATAGAAAAAAGAGCCTATAGAAATAATGGGACCTAAAAGAAAGCAAAGTAGCTGACAACTCAGGCTTTCGAGTCAGATAAACTTCATCAAGCTTCGCCTCCGCAGCTACTAGCTCAGTGATCTTGGGCAGGTTCCGGAACCTGAATCACTGTTTTCTCACGGAAAGGTCAGGATTAGCCTGGTTCCTACTTAGCAGATCTCTTGTGAGACTGAATGAGATTGCTGTCTGCCTCCAGTCCTCCTGGATTCGAGAATGACTCCAGCTGGCACACTGAGAACATCTATTCTAGTACACTTTTCGCTTAAGAGAATTTGGGAGCCTGCACTATTTAGAAGCTAGAATGTGACTGTATCTCTGTATTTCAAAATATAAGAGAAATTATCTCATCCTAAGGACTAGAATCTAAATGAAATAGTGTTCCCTGCTTTATGTAATCCAAGAAAAGATGAAAACTGGGAAGTAAAATTACCCCAATACTACTACACCTGAAGACAAAAGAAGAAATTCTGAAATTAAAGAGTTACCTGAAAATACAAACAAAATGGAAGAAGAGATATCAGTGATAATTTTGCCATTATACAAATTTTGCCAAAATACGAAGTATTTTATGGTATCCCTTCCCCTCTAAAGATAACAACCTAAGTTGTTCTTACTACTTGGCAGAGTTTAAGGACTTTCAGCTGGAGAACCAACGCCAGGTCCTTCAACAACAGTTATTTTCTCTTAACTACTAGGAAATAGGATGAGAAAAAGTTCGAATTGTGAGACAAATCAAGCACTTCTTTCCCTTAAGTTCATTTCTCCTTTAGAAATATGAGATCAAAAACAAATATTTAAGGAAGAGCAAAGGTCAAAACAGTCCCTACGTCTAGACCTGCCAACAAAGATTAGCAAGACTCCCATGGTTATTTGTAGGCATAACCTTGAAGAGAAAAAAGGCAGGGCCATTGCCCCGAAAGATCAATTTTCTTCTCACTACCACGTAGTCACCATTCTCTACCATGCCAATCCTTGAAGACAAGACGAAAGACTGACCAGGACGTGTGTAAGGCTTTATAAGTGAATCATGCGTCTAACATCAGCTTTGGCAATTTACAGACTATCTAGAAAGATCGATTCTAGATTTATTAAATAGTTTACTTTAAAATACTTGACATAGCTTAATTATTTCATCCTCTCAACCCCCTGGGAGGTAGCTTTTATGAACTCCGTTTGTTGGGGAAATTTGATCAAGGAAAATAATAACAGTATTATCTATTTGAGAGCATCACATGCTTATCTTTTCCATCTTCTAACATTCCTGTGAGGTAGGTGGCAACATTACCTTTTCCTTTCTTAAAGACGAAGTGCTGGGAGCTTAATGACTTACTCACATGGGAACCTGTGTTTTATCTGGTAACTAGAACATACTGCTTAGCATTAACACCAGAACGTGGACTCGAGTCTGAACCGCACACGGTTCCAAGGAGCCGAGCTGCTAGTTTCTTCTACAGCCCCCTTCCAACGCATCACACTCCAAGGACTGGGCCGTGCTTGTTTAAGCTCATGTGCTCAGAGTTTACTCTCATTTTTCTAAATTGGATTATTTAAGTTTTGTCCAGACACCTGACAGCTACATTATTTTTTTTTTTGTTTACTGTCCGAGCACCAGCATTGTAAATGATGTCATCAGGAATGTACAAAACTCTCAGACAAAGCTGCAGAGCCAATCAAAGCAAATCACTTGAGCAAGAGTGCGTTTCTTTTTCTTCTTTTTCTGAAGTAGGCATCACACAAAAACGTGACTCATTAAACCCCAAAGAGCTGACTAGGCCAGGAAGGGCTTCTTAGGCAGCCCTCCACAAAGAGGCCTGAGTGGCAGCATGCGGCCTCTTCTTCTGTGCATTTTCCTCCAGGCAGAATGTGCACTTGTGTGGCTACATACACAATTACAATCTCCCCTGAAAGGCAATTCCCTCCATATGACAGGCTGAACAGTGGCCTGAGTGCTGGCCTCATGTTGCCTGTGCAGTTAACATGCTGAAATACCAGACACATTTAATTTCTCCTTTCTGAAAAACTGAGATGGGACAGAACGGAAGCTGGAAAGAACTCCACACAGAGAGAAAGGAGGCCAGTCCGAGGGCCCAAACTCACTTTCTTAATGGGCTGAGCTGCTTTGTGTGTTGCCTACTTACGTGTCAATCTGCAGGACTTTGGGGCATGAGAACCATGCAGCAGAGTGGCTCTGGCAGCCTCTTCATGAGACAAGCAGAGCCGAAAAACAGGTGGCCGTTAGTCACATTCAAAAGTGTTATTGTTTCAAACATGCCTATTTTAAAATACATAATTTTCCCAATTGTGCACGCTGTATGTAAGTTGGCCACAGGACTTCTGCCACATGATTTTTTTTTTTTTTTTTAAGAAAAGCAACGGCCCTAATGCAGCCCTATCCCTGCCCCACACCTGTTTACTGGGGGCCAGTGGGGCTATCCCAGGTGAGAGAAGTCTGAATTTAACAAACACCTGATATGAAGGCCTGGGGCACAAACAGATTTCTGTCTGAGATTACAGAAACTGAAGCTTGTGAATTATCACAATTACCTGTAATCTTAGGGCCAGATAATAGTATTAACAAGACCTTGAGCCACACAATAATAGGACAGCTGGGAAAAGGCTCTGCTCTTTCTGAAGATTTGTGCTTTAAAAAACTAATTCAATGAAGAAAAAGAAAGGGCTCTGAAAGTACCTTCTCAAACAATATTTACTTTTACTGCATTCCTGCTAATCAAACAAAACTTATTCAAAAGCTTTTATGAAAAATACATTTGATGATTTCAGCAGTAATTGCTTTGTTTAAAGAAAGGTACTTAAAAGAAAACATAGCTAATGGGATTAGTAATCTGGTAAATTCAGATGTGTTTGGGAAAAACCCTCCTCTCTTTGACAAATCATTAAAATTCTGTTCAGATAAATGTGTTTTGACTTGAAATTCCAATCCTGGAATGCGCTATCCTAAGGCCCCGAGGGCAGGAGTGCGAGACTGGCCCCAACACAGAGGACCCAGGGGTTCCTTTACCAGGACAATTCTGGTCTAGAATCACATTACTCTGCCCAGCTAAAGGATGGGATCTCATGGAGATGCCCCCAAATTGTATAAAATTTCCTTCCTTCTTAAAATGCCGTTTTAAAAAATGCATTTTTAAAAACTGTTGTGTAACCAAAACATAGAAACTATGGTAATCAAGAAACTAACCTTAGATACAATCAGAGTTTAAAACCAGAAGGATCCAGGTGCACTCTCCCTGTCACGCCTGGGAGGGAGACACGCCCCCGCCTTTCTTCCTTCTCAGGTGTGCCTCTCCTAAACACTAAGGGTCCGCGTGAGACTTGCAACCAGAGGAGTGAGGGGCAGCAGCAGCTCATCCAGGCTTACCCTGGAACCTGTCTCCAGGCCCTCTTTTCTCTGACTTTCCAATGAGCCAAAGCAGCCCCGCCCCACCCAGGCTCTGTCCTATCGCTTCTTATTACCTAAGTCCTTCCTTGTTTCACTGTCCCTCTTTTGTAAAGATTTTATTTATTTATCTTTAGAGGGGAAGGGAAGGAGAGGGGGAGAGAGGGAGAGAAATATCAATGTATGGTTGCCTCTCGTGCGTCCCCTGCTGGAAACTGGCCTGCAACCCAGGCATGTGCCCTGACTGGGAATCGAACCACGGTTGTTTGGTTCGCAGGCCTGTGTTCAATCCACTGAGCTACACCAGCCAGGGCCACTGTCCCGGCTTTAATAAAGTATGCTTTAAAAAAAAACCCAGAAGGATCCGGGGCAGATTTTAATTGGGCGTCCCTTTTTTTCATGCATGGAAAGAGGGAGAAAAAAATCCTAGTGTCTCTTATATGATAGAACTGAATTTCTTTCTCCCAGTTTAAAAAAAAATTTATTCTGCTGCTTAAAGCAGATCATTCATTTAACTTACGCCAAGCACTGTACTAGATTTTGGAGACACTGAGAGAAGAAGCCTACCCTTATGGTTTCCCATTCTAGTAAGAAACAGGCAATAACCAAGTAAACAAACAGATTAACAAGATAACTGTGATAACTGCTACGAAGGACATAAACAGGATGATGAACTAGAGATAAGCTAATGGACCATTTGTCTCTACTGAGCTACTGTTATTACTTTTTAAATTTTTAATTACCTACTCAGCCTCCTAAGATTACTTAATTAGCAAACATAGTATTTATGTATATAAAAGTGGTCCCCAACTTTTGGACAACATTTGGAAGAAAGATTTTAATATCGCTTGAATATATAAATGACAAGCAAGGTAAAAACTTGACAGAAATATTTTAAAGCCCTAGAATAACCCTGAAATAACCTGCAATTTAGTTACCATGGAGAAATGGGGGTGCGTATGGGCTGGGAACAACGTGTCTCAGAACTCACTTGCTCTTTTTCTTTTTTCCCAACAAAAGGATATTTCATTTTATTCAATAGCTCACAGACTCCTTGAAAAGGTGGAAGAAACAGAGTCTGAACGTCCAGGAACAACTCCTAAAAGCATGTCCTAAAACCAGGCCCTAGGGAACTGCTGCCCTGCTTGACTGAAAGCTGCTTATCACAGGGAGAAAGCACCCACACAGCCGCACGCGCAGTTCTCCCACTTGTGAACGGCACTTCCCACACTGTCACTTCGTGTCACAATCATCTGTGAATGCCTCCCATCTCCCATCTACGGTGTAAGCTGCCTGGGGGAAGGGACCTTTATATTCTTGCCTTGCACTATATAGAGAGGGTCCAGGGAGGGAGGGAAGGGGGGAAGGAAAGGAGGGAGGGAAGGAAGGGGAAGGACAGAGATGATTTTGTGAATATGAAATTGTATGTTCATTACTATTTTAAAGTGACCTAGTTTCCAAAGATTTAGGAAGTCAGTGTAACAGACACCAAGACAGGATCAGACTTGCAAGAGATAAACGGGGGAAACACCCATGGGGAAAACAGGGAGAAAGCCAGAGGAAGTTAGGAAAGCTTGGGGGTGACCCTTGTAAAAGGGCGGGGGAGAGCTTGAGAGAGAGAGAGAGAGAGAGAGAGAGAGAGAGAGAGAGAGAGAGGGAGAGAGAGAGAAAGGGAAAGAACTAGAGAACTAGACTACAGACTGGCTGGTGTAGCTCAGTGGATTGAGTGTGGGCTGCGAACCAAAGGGTCACCAGTTTGATTCCCAGTCAGGGAACATGCCTGGGTTGTGGGCCAGGTCCCCAGTGGGGGCCACGTGAGAGGCAACCACACACTGATGTTTCTTTGTCTTTCTCCCTCCCTTCCCCTCTCTCTAAAAATAAATAAAATCTTAAAAACAAACAAACAAACAAACAAAAAAGCAGTGCAGCAGGAGTCTTCAAGCCAAAGTCATCATGGGAAGAGTCACACATCTCCTGGAGGTGGAACTGTCCCACTCAGTCCACCTAGTCACTGGCTGTGAGCAGCCCATGGGAAAAGTGATCTCAGTGAGAACCAGGTATTGGATTCAGGGCTGGGGTTGGGAGTCAATTACCCTTCCCAAAACAGGAGATCACCGAGGCACATTTTCATGGCTGCCACATACATATATTTTACATTTTTTACAAGAGTATAGTAATAATGACAGTGGCTAATATTTATTGAGCACCTACCCTGGTACTCTAAAAAGAAAGTTTTTTTTTACTCATTTTGTACACCCTCTTTTCACAACGTAGACCCAATGTAGCAGCCAGGCACTGATCTAAAAGTTTACATGTATGAGTTAAGTATAATACTATTATTATCTACATTTTGCAGATAAGAAAACTAAGGCACAGAGAGGTTGAGTAACTTCTTTAAGGTCACACAGCTCAAAGTACATAAATTACTGTCAATGAAACTCTACCAAATGGTTTCTTTAGAAGTTATTTTCCTCATTGCCTGCCTCTAGGACATGAGTCCAGTGGCCAGGAGAAACTGTAATTTTACTATTTCCTGATCCATCCTGGTTCCTAGGATGCCCCCTCCTGGCAGAAATGTTAAATTAAGCCCTTGGAGCCTACTGAACTGACCCCAGGACCCATGCACAGGTCTATGCAATAGTTGGAGCCTCATTTTTGGAGTTGCTGAAGATATTTATAGCATGGAGTTTAACTATGTGAACTCTGGAGTCAGAATGCTGGATTAGAATGATTTCCTCGTGATTTATGAGCTAGATATTTAATATCTTTGTATTGCAGTTTTCTCATCTGTGAACTAGAGATAACCACTGAAACTATCTTTATAGGCAGTGATATATGTAAAATACTTAAATATTACCTGGTACGCAGTAAATGCTTAATAAATCTTAGATATTGTTGTTGGCTGCTCACATGTGGAGTACCCTGTCAGATTATTCACATTCAATTTAACATATATGTGTATGTATATATTAAGTGGTTACATTGTGAAAGGCAGACAGGTATACAAGATGAGTAGGATACAATTCCTGTTTTCAGGAAACTTATTTGCAACTAATAAAGTCCATCCTAAGAGGGAAGCAAGGATCACTGCCCTTTGTAGGCAATAGTTGTTTTGGTGTGTTTGCTTTCATCTCTTGGTAGAAAGCAAAAAACAGACTATGGAATCCAACAAACCTGAGTTTGCATCCCTGCTTTGCTATGCTTAATCACCTATGTGGGTTTGTAGAAATCAGTTAGCCTTTCTTACCCTCAGTCTCCTTCTCTATAAAGTGAGATGACATTAATAACTACTAAATGGGATTAATAATAATACGTACTACTACCTGTGGTTGGGAAGATTAAATAAGATACAGCACAATGCTAACTAAGCATATGTGAAATGCTCAATTTATTGTGACTCCTCTAGAAGTGCAGCCTACAAAGGACAAAGACCATCTCTGATTTCCAAGAGTTATCTATTATGCCAACCCACTACCAACCCTAGTGAGAATAAGCAGTTTCCATGGAAACAGAAGAGGCAATTTAGAGCATGAGAGAAGGCATGCACCCCAAATTAGGCGGGGTGAAAAATAAACCTCACACCCTCATGCTTATCCTCAGGTCAGCACGTAGGTGGTGTTTTGTACAGCTGGGACCAGAACGGGCTGCCCTTCGGCTCCAGAGAGCACTCCACACCCAAGCAGATGCACAGACACACCTCAGCCTCCGGCAGAAGCTTCCAATAAGTATGCATAAGGCTGGAAGTCTTTCAAGGGTTCTATACTTATTTCATCTCCATACCAGACTCATCTCTCTGTTCAGGCCTGGGCATTAAAACAATTTCTCTCACTGTATTCTGATGGTTGTAGGCATAAACATCATTGAGCTGATTCTACTATGATGATCTTAAGATCCTAAGCCAGAGATATTCAACCTTTTTTATCTCCTGGCACACATGAACTAATTACTAAAGTTCTGAGGCACACTAAAAAAAATTTTCTCGCCTGACAAAAAATAGGTATAATTTTTATTGGTTTACCAAAAAATAATAACTGTAATTACCTACACTCTTCATTACAGTTACACTGGTTAATTTTTTAAAAATCAGTGTCTATACTTGTATTTATCTAGTACCAAGAATTAACCAATCGGACACAGTCTTCTTATGTGATGTGGTAAGATGCAACTCTATTATATAACCTATATATTTATGGTTCAGGACAGGTCATTCACACCAGATGGCTACTGTGGTGTTGGCTGTTGTCATTTTTTTAAAATTTGACAATCTATAGGGAGAAGAGGTCAGTGCCCTTGACTAAACAGCCAGGCATTGCATGTTTTAAAAATTTTTGCTCCACACTGGTCAAAAATTGCTGTCCTGAGTCATTCAGGGCTTAGGTTCCTAATCTACAAAGTCACTAGGGAATGGATCCGTTTTCCCAACATTATGAGAGATTGTTTTCTTCACTCACAGTTGAAAAGGCAAAAATAAGCCCTGGATAGCAGGTAGAAAGAGAAGTCTATAGATATTCACTGAAGAGGCATCCCTGTGATTTACACCAGAATACTAAAAAGAGGTCCCTGACGCCTTACCGAGTGGGACTCAGCTTCGGCTTCTGTTTGACTGAACGCTTAGAGCTTTCCAGTCTCTGCAATTTTCTTTTCTCTACATGTATTTTCTTCTCTAGGCCTACACATGTAAGTGACTCTATACTTTTTTTAAAAGGAAAAAGAAAGAATGAAAACAAAAAACAAAAACCTCTACAGGAAGTATTTTATTAAATCAGTCCATAGGGAGTAGTCATTAAACTAAGGGTGAAGGCTTCAAAACAGCACGCCTCTAAAACTGGCAAAATTGTATGGGCAGGGGTTGTTCTCAACTGAAGGAAGACAAATGCATTTCAATAAAGTTATATGGTTGGATGAACCATGCGGAAGCCAGCGAGTAGTATGACCCTGCTTAGGGAAGTATAAGTATCCAGATGGGGATCAAGACAGGGAGTTAAGACACTTAAATGTCATAGAGCCTTGAGAAGCACTTGTTCAGGGTTCAAACATCATGTAGACAGTTGGACACTGAAGCTTTTTCAACCAACCTGAGACTTTGTAGATTCATTATCAACACTGCCACTGAATTAGTATTCCTAAAAAAGTCACTTATAGAGAGGGACCACCAACTTCTACTCACCAAAGAGCCAGTATATGAAATATGCCAAGCCTTTGAGACATAATTTAAATGGCAAACACCCAAGAAAATGAAAAATGGACTAGGTGCTTCAAATATTTCATAGATTCATTAACTACTAGATAAGTAAGATAAAATATGTAAAATCCTTAGCAAAAGTCTAGGTATTGCTAGACATTGATATTATTATTCATTGGATAAAAACATCTGCGACATAACTGCCCTTTTGGCTAATTACAATCAATCAATCTCTCTCTTTCTCTCTCTCTCTCTCTCTCTCTCTCTCTCTATATATATATATATATGCCTTTTGAAATACCAAACAGCCCTTAAACTTAGTGAAAAGATGCTCAATTCAGAAAATAAATGCATATTAAATCTCCCTGGGACCATCTGTGACTTAATAGGTTGAAAATACCCAAAAGCTTGATATATTTTATTGGAAAGACTATAGAGAAACAGGCGTGCTCTTACATTGCTGGTCCAACCCCTTAGGAAGGGCAATTTGGCAATATCTATTAATATTCAAAACGCATATACCCCTGCCATGGCCAGTGTGGCTCAGTTGGCTGGAGTGTCATCAGGTGAACTGAAAGGTTGGGGGTTTGATTCTTGGTCAGGACACATGCCTGAGTTGCAGGCTCTGTGCCTGGTCCAGGCCACCGACCAGAGGCAACTAATGGATGTTTCTCTCTCACATCCATGTTTCTCTCCCTCCCTTCCATTCTCTCTAAAATCAATGGGATGTCCTCAGGTGAGGAATAAAAGAAAACTGCATATAGCCCTGACCTACCAATTCTACTTTGAGGAATTGCTCCTTGTAGATCTAGCAAAGAAATAAAATCGCAGGTTATTCAGGGCAGTATTTTTAGTAATAGCAAAAGGCTAATAACTACTTACTGTCTACCAACAGAGAATTGGTTAAACACAATATTTAAATGCTATGTAACTAAAAAATTAAAAAATGAGGAATCACTTTACTGATAAAGAAATTACTCTGAGATACATTAAATGAAAAAAGTATACACTGTATTATCCCTTGTGTACACAATAAAATAAACTCTGGAAGGATACACAGGAAGCCAATAATAGTGGTTACTGGTAAGGGGCTGATTATGGAGGAGAACTGGCAGATAAGGGGAAAGGGGTGAGACAAGGCTTTCCACTATAAACTTTATATTTTTAAATCCAGTTTCCATATTACCAATTCAAAAATTTAAACTAGAACTCGTTTTCATTAAAACTGTGTACAGTACATTTAAACAACTGATGTGATTCAGTGATAAAAAGAAATGAACTATCAAGCCAGGAAAAGACATTCAGGGAACTTAAATACATAGTGTGTAGTGAAAGAAGCCACTTTACTGTCTGACTCCAACTCTATGACATTCTGGAAAAATAAAACTTTAAAGACAGCAAAGAGATTAGTGCCTGGGGTAAGGATGAATAGGTAGAACACAGAATTTTTAGGGCAGTAAAACTATTCTGCATGATATTATTATGGCAGTTACATGACTTCATGCATTTATTAAAACCCATAGAACTGACAACACGAAGACTGAACCCTAATGTAAACCATGAACTTTAATAATAATGTATCAACATTTGTTCATTAATTACAACAAATGTACTACAGTAATGCCAGATGTTAATAATAAGGGAAACTGAGTGCAGGAGAGTGTGTGAACTCTATAATATCTTCTCAGTTTTCTTGAAATTGCTCTAAAAATAGTCTATTAATACTTAAATATTCGTGTGCATGTATCCTGTTTTCATCCAATAAATACCTTACACACTAAAGGTGCTCAATAAAGTACTAGCTACTGCCTTAGTGGTCAAGAGCTCAGATTTTGGAGCGGGTACATAAAGTTCTGATAGCAGCTCCACCATTTCTTAGCTGTGTGGCCTCAATGGTGCAAGCTACCTCTTCAGCGTGTTTCTCACTGCAAAATGGAAGAAAAGCACAGTAATTACTCCTAGGGCTGTTGTGACGATTCAATAAAGAACGTATGTAAAATGTTCCGTACGGAGCCTAAGGAAAAAGAAACGCTCAAAAGCGTTAGCTGTCGCCAAAACGGTAAAATGATTATTCACAGAATGACTGATTTGGCACTTCAGGTTTCAAGGTTACTCCACTACCAGCACATCGGTAACACCCCAGAAGGGCCCCAAATTGTCAGCTCCAGCCTATCCCATTTTGAACACAATCCTCGTGGCCTGGGCTGCAGCCCGTACACCTCATACATTCTTTACTCCCCGAGTGCTGTTTTCCGCCACCCTCGGCCTTACAGGCTCAGGACTCAGAACGCGTCCCCTTCCCCGCTCCTCCCCTTCCCACGGCGGCCGGTTCCACCCAGACCCCGCCCCCACCACATCTCGGCCTAATTCGTCTGCTCTTCTTTCCTTCCCCGAAGCTCCTACCCAGATACTCGTAGTCTGGTAGGGCTAGGCGCTCCGGACTCAGCATCATTTGACTGGGGTAGCTTCCAAGCTCTAGCTCTTCAGCTTCCGGAACCGAGGTCGCCTGTTCTCTCCGTTGCCATGGTACCTAAGCAGCCGGAGAAGGGGTGGAGGCGGAGGGGGTGTCACGCAAACAGTTTCCGTATCGCAACGCTAAGCTGACCACACCAGTTCCGGGGGCGGCTTCTTCGCGGTGGTCGAAGCTTCCCCAGGACTCACGGCTTGTTGAGGAGGTGGTTTTAGAAGAATTTGAATGGAGAACTCTTTGGAATCATTGTATTTACCGGCTTTGAAGAATTACTGCCAGCCTCCCATAGCCTCAATTTCTGAACTTTATAAGTATTCCTGTTTTATGCAGCTGTTATTCTCACAATACCTACCACCCCTAAATGTCCATAAAGACTTAATATCCCATTACCTATTTTTATCTCTTTTTTACTATCTTCACTTGCTACAAAGTGGTTTCACGTGCGTATATCTTGGCTGCTCCTATAACAAGGCTGGACGCCCAGAAGGTGCTCATTAAATCCTCTGAGAGTTCATTGACATCTCTCAAGATCCTCTATCTTTAGTCCCTCCTTTAAACAGTAAAGTTTTTTCTTTTTTCCTACCAAGACACTTCACTTCTGGACGGAATAGGGTGCACAAACCAACACACCTATTGAATTTTTTTCCTCATATGCCTAATTGCTCACTTTTTAAGAGGGAAGAACATTCACAGGTTTTTAAGTTTCCAGAGATACGGACAGTTCTGTTTTGCTCCCCTTCACTCCCAACAACAGATTAGTGGTCTGTAGCACTTGTCACAGTTGAAACCTATTAGAGAAAACTGCTCTTTTCTCACATTTTTTAGTTCGTGCTTCCCCCCACCCCAAACAAACAAGGTAAGGTTTTGTGAAAAGAAAACAAAAATCATGCTATCAAAGGAATGATGGGGAAACCAGTGGGCCACCTACGTTGGGAGGAAAAGGAAAGAGGAGGTTCTTCTCTTTGTGTTTTGAGTGGTCTATTCTTAGCCTCCTCCACCAGGAGCTTCACACTTCCTAACTCTCCCTTTCCCTTAAAATTGTGTATGTGTCTCATTTCTAGGTTCCTGTGAGTCACACTGAGTTTAGATGAGGTAAGGATAAAGGGACAGACCCAAACTAGGAGCAGCATTTATTATCTTGAAGCAATGAATTTATTAATTTGATATTTGATGTGAAGTTCTGCAAATATGACAGAAAATTTGCCTTCTTCCTCCACCCTCGCCCCCCATTCCCTTTATCAATACAGTTTAAGGGTATAGGAACTTTGTAACCTTCACACCTGTGGCCTATTACTATATTATTGATAAAGTAATAACATAGTCATTGCTAAGGATTACAATTTCATTTCTTTCCAAGTAACCTGGAGCTATTTTCAGATCATTTGTCATAAGAACTTTCTAAGGCACTTCCTCCCTTTTTTAAGTAGAAGAACTAAGGAACATATCAGGAAAATGAATTGTCTAGCATCATCCAGCTAATAGTGGGAGAGCTAGCATTGGATCTCAGCTACCCCAACCCCCAGGCTAGTGGTCTGACCACCAAACCACACCGCCTCTTTTTTTAGGGTTTATTGGCTTGGTATTTATTCATTTATTTATTTTTTCTTTTGCTCTGCCCTGCCAGCAACTGGAAGCTACCAGATAAAAGAAGAGAATTTTCAGTCCAGGCTGAACATTTGACATCCTCTTATTTGTGGAGCATTATCCTGGGTCTTGGAGGGTGCCGCTGCTGTTGAGGTCTGTGTGGTAGAGCTGGGAACCAGCCCCAAGAATATAGCTTTGTTCGGGCATTAACCCATTTGCGGTTATAATAATGATAAGTTTCAGCACCAGTGGCGCCCGACTGTTAATGACTCAAAGAAAGCTAAATAAGAACAAGATGTCATCTCTGGAGCAATTTGTAGATTTTTCCTACAGCTCCATCCCTTCCATAAAAACCCTAAGGATCCTTATATTTAGAGTCAGTCTCTATTCTTAATGTCCTGAACGGTCTGTTGAAGATGACTTAGAAGAGGGTAGGTGGTTGCTAGACTAAGGCTTCAAGAAAATTTGGGGTTACACAGAAATGACAGGTAGGCTTTTCCTGGTGGCAGAATTACTGCTGTTTACACTTTTCCTCTTTGCACTTTTCTGTATTCACAAATGTTTTCAATAATAGCCACATATTATAACCTGAAAACAAACAAAAATAAATAAACAAGTGGCTTGAAAAACTTTTAAGCAGAAGAGATGACCTTCGAGATAATGTTTGCTTTTCCCAAGAAAGAGCCACCACTTTTAGATTCATCTTCTGCCATAGATTACATGGTGATAGGTTTTGAAGACACATCGTGGTGGAGGAAATTTTTCAATGAAACCTAAAAACATCAGTCATAAGAAAAGTGAAAATACACAGGAGTTAAAGCCCAGTGTATTTTTGTGACCCTGTTGAATGCTAAGGAAAGGGGGGAAAAAGGTCAGCCTTCAATTTAGATAGGCTTTTCCAACTCTTAAATTATCATAAAATATTTCTGAAAATTTCACCCAAACAAATAATCATACAGTAAATCAGAAGACAGCTCCACAATCCTGGATAAGCAGGCATTATAAAATTGTGAAAGTGAGAGGCCATGGAATGTTAAAGCATGATAGCATAAGGAATGGAAACATCAAACTCAAAATGATAGAAGAAACAATCACAACAGAGTATATGTAAAGACATCAATTTATCAGATTATAATTACTAATTATAAAGAGAAAATTAATAGCCCTGGTTGGGTAGCTCAGTTGGTTAGAGCATCATCCTGAAATGCCAAGTTTGTGGATTTGATCCCAGTCAGGGCACATATACGAATCAGCCAATGAATGCATAAATAAGTGGAACAACAAATTGATTTCTCTCTCTCTCTTCCTCTACCCCATTCTCTCTCTTAAAAAAAAATCAATAAGTCTTTTAAAAAGAGAATTCATAGACATTGCTGGCTCTGCCAAGGATCTGGGAAGAGACTGATAAGGAAAAGAATCCTCCCTGGAACTGAAAACTTCAGAAAAATAAACAGGACTGCACTAAATAGTTTTAAACCTCAAGGAAACAATCAGAAAAAAAAATCAGGCTGAATTATTGCTATAAAACAGGTTCAAGGAACTAGAACAAGCTTTTATCAACTCATCAAGCAGAAAAGATGCTGACAGCAAAGCAGCTCTAAGAAATGCAGGTCATGAAATTCATTCCAAGCTGCTAGGCTCTTCGTAGGAGACTTATCCTCTTTAGGAGCAAAGCAGAAACTAAGTGTGATACCACCATATGGAATTAACATGGTTGAATTAAAAATGCTATTTACATACAAGCCATTTTGGACTGCCACAGGTCAACAGACCAGAGCTTTGGGAGAATTTGCAAAGAAAATTTGCAGTTCACTAACTGTGGGACAGTTAAAATTAACTAATGCATTACAAGACAGTGATTAAGAGGATATGGCTTAAATTGAACTGAAGGTGAAAGGCAAATTACAGACTTGTGCCTTCTTGTTATTTTATATTTTGCAAATGCTGCAAAAAGCATTTAGGAATTACACTTTTATATAGTTTGAAAGGGAGGAGAATTTTCTGATTCTTCTTGGTAGCCCCCCCCCAAATTAGCTGTGTGTTCCTCTGTCCTAGACTATGCATTTTGCTAAGAACTTATGACATTTTTTAAAAAGTCTTTGAATTCTCCTAGATAATGAATTTCTTGAGGACAGAAACAGTCTTCATTCATCTTTAAATTTCTAGTGTTATGCACAGTGCCTGATAGAATAAGTGCCTGAATACCATAAATAAAATTTTCTACCTGAAAGAAAAAACCTTTTCTTTTAATTAAAGAAAAGTAAATTAAAAGTATGAAAACGGCCCTGGCTGGTGTGGCTCAGTGGATTGACTGTCGGCCTGCAAACCAGAGGATGGCTGGTTCAACTCCCGTTCCCAGTCAGGGCCCATGCCTGGCTTGCAGGCCAGGTCCCCAGTAGTGAGGGCATGTGAGAGGCAACCACACATTGACGTTTCTCTCCCTTTCTTTCTTCCTCCCTCCCCCTCTCTAAAAATAAATAAATAAAATATTTAAAAAAGAATCCCTGCAAGTCAAACATTTAAATAAATAAATAAATAAAAGTATAGAAAACAAAGTCCATCCTACCCATAGGACTTATACCTCATAGGAACTAATTCATGAAACAAATTGTGAGAGAAAAAAGTCCAGAGAAATGCAAGACACCATTGAGAAGGTCTTTTCACACCTAAATACTGTATGTGACAGATCATCATACCTTAAGAAATGCCCACAAAAAAGGCAACAAACTCAACAAAAGCATACAGCATTGAGACAATGCTATATGTCGACAAGCTAAGAGAATTAGTTCAGGAGGATGAGAGGAAATACACTAGGAATCATTAGAAAAAAATGAGGATATGAACTGGAAGTCCCAAATTTCAGAATCTTAGGACAAAAAAGCAGCAGGCTCTGTGCCTATTTATTTTTATTTGTATGTATTGACTTTATAGAGAGGAAGAGGAAGGGAGAGAGAGAGAGGAAAAAAACATCCATTTGTTGTTCCACTTATTTATGCATTCATTGGATGATCCTTATATGTGCCCTCATCTGGATCAAACCCACCACCTTGATGCGTATCAGGACGACTCTAACCAGCGGAGCTACCCAGACGGGGCCCGGGTCTGTTTTTTTTTTTTTTTTTTCCTGCCAAACCATCCTCTATACTGTGACAAGAGTTTATTGTTCTAATATTTCAAATTTGACCATGTTACTTCCTCACTTAAAAAGCCATTATTCCTCACTTAAAAAGATTCACCATTATTAGGGAGAAGCAAAATTCCTCAACCTACACACATATATTTCCCTTCCACAATCTGGTCCCAACCCAGTTTTCTAGCCTCCTGGCCATTTACTCTTCCCTGCACAGTTAATACTCCAGCCACACTTTCCTACTCACTAGTCTGACACACACTGAGCTTTCTCACACCCTCTTGCTTTGCTCATAAGTCCTCTCTCCACTGAGAATGTACCTCTCCCATATTTGCTGCCCAGTAAACTCTTACACATCCTATAAGACCTAGATGAAATACTACCATCTCTATAAAAACATATCCAATCTCCTACATACAATCAGGTACAGGCAGTGAGTGAGAATAAGGCAAATTTAGGGTGATGAGGTGAACTTTGTCTGAAGCTGTGACACTCAGTGGAGACCAACCATGGTCGGGGCCGGGGAAACAGCGTTCTAAGTAGAAGGACAGACAATTCATACAAAAGGTGGAAGAAGGAGATGACAGCATGTTGCTGAGGCGAAAGAAAGCCAGTGTGACTAGAGCAGAACGAGTAGGGGAAACGTGGTCAAAGAGGTAGGCAGAGGCCAGCTCACTGAAGGACCTTGGAGGCCAAGGAGAAGTACGGATATTATTCTCAGTGTAATGGGAAGCCATTGGAAGGGTTTATGCCAAATAATGACATAATCTGATTTACGTTTCTTAAGAAGTCATTCAGGTTGCTTTGTACAGAATGAATTATAAAGGGGCAAGTGTGGAAACAGACCATTTACATAGATACTTGATTCATGTTTATTATTAAATAAATATTTATTCGTTGATATATTTGTTTATGCGTCATTCTAAATTTATCTTTGCTGCTGAAATAAGCAAGACATACTGAGATTCTTGCAGCAAAGGGCTCTATTTATATGTACCAGATGTGTGAATATCAAGCTTTCAGGAGATAAAAATGTGCTAGAAAGTCCCATTGTTCAGAGTGTGTCCCAAGTTAGGCCAGGGAACTGAATCAGCGATTGCACCCCAGATCCTGACGTGGGTACCACTGCTGCGCTGGAACATGAAAAGTGTTGGTGATGGGAATGGTGGTATGGAAGATCTGCAATAAGAGAAAGCACAGAAATGTAAATCAGAGTATTCCCTTATATGTTCTTTCTTTTCTGTTTTCCAGCAGTAACCCCCTGCACCTAGATAAAAGCACACCCATTGCTAAAAGTTAACAATACGTTTTCATAAATCCTATGGACATATTTCCTGGCTCACAGCCTTTGCGCATTCTCTTCCTTCTGCCTGGAAGACCCTTCCCATCAACTCTTAGCCTGATGAGTCTTAATAAAATTAAGTGTCAGTGCCTCCGACAGGCCTTGCTTGAAACCCCAAATTTAAATCAAGTCTTGTCTTTAATAGAACCCTGTATTTTTACTTGAATGTTCCTATCATTTGTAGCTTTACATTCATTTGTGAGATCATTCTTTTAATGCCTCTGCATACTTGTAGCCTCCACACCCATCAGACTGCAAGTTCCAGAGATCCGATACATCTGTTTACCACTGCTTCTACAGTGCCTGGCACGTAATGCACTGTAATACACTGTAATAAAGACTAACTATTACTAAGTGAATGAGTACTGGAAAGGGGCTTCCCAAAGCAGATAGGAATATGACTCCTTTAGCTCCTATGGCTGTGTTTTCTCTTGTTTTCCCTTCTACAGCTTTAAGAATTCCTGCCTTCCATTCACACAAAGTGAATTCTAGAGAGATGAGGGAGCAATTCTTTGTAGATTTATGCCCTTAACCTTTTAAATCAGGGTCTCTCAACCTCAGCACTATTGAAACTTGGGGCTGGGTCTTTTTTTGTTGTTGTGGGAGGGACTTCCTGCTCCTTGCAGACAGTTTAGCAGGATCCCCGGGCTGTACTCATTATTTGCTGGTAATACCCACTCCCAAACATGTTTCAGGTATTGTTCCATGCCTGCACCGTTATTCCTGATTGAGAACCACTCATTTAAAGTATGAACTCTCAAACCTTTTACTCTTTTAGAAGAATTTTGTTTAGGAATTCTGGGTTTTGAACAAGGCCTCCATTATAAGAGAATTCTACCAACCTAAGTGGATCAAAATCATGCCCATTTCTATCTTGTTTCTGTAGAACAAGAAAACACTTCCTGTGTTTTCTATGGAAAGGGCATTCGGGATGTTCTAATTCAGGGCAATATTCTGGTCTTGGAAATGCAGTTCCCTGGTCTATCCTAGAAGGATGGAGGAAGGGGGTGGTGTTTCTGAGGAAACCAATGCCTCCGAGACCCCTCTGGAATTGGCAGTCCCCTACAACTTTTCTGGGGGCATGTCCCAGAGGACAATAAAAGGGAGACAAACAGCTCATTCTGGCATGCTTTTCAGGATCTCTCACTCCAAATAAGAAAGTCTGAGAGGCCTGGTAAAAATAAATATGGCTTAGCACTCCTGGCACAAGAGCAGTTTCTGACAGCCAAGACTTAACTCACCCTAGGGGGTGACCCAGGCAGGGACTATGCACAAAGTTCGCTTCTACCCGTCGATATTCCCAGCGCCGATTGCCAGCCAGGATGGCTCTGTGCTCCAGAACTGTCCTGAGCCATGGAGGAGGAGGACTTGGGATGCACACAGGAGACACAGTTTCCTGAGCCTGAGTCAGACAGGGAGAGCCAGCCTCCCCCTTCCTCCTCAATCCCAGAAAAACAACACAAATCATGCCTTCTGGAAAGGAACCTATCCTTTGCATACAGAGTGGAAACTGTTTATAAATCCCTAATCCCCTGACATCGAAAGTATGGTGACCGCCTGTCTTGGATTTTTTTTTGGGGGGGACAAATGTATTCATTACACCACATGTCCTTAGTTTTCATGTGGAAAAAAATATGGTCTCCAGAATCATAAGGTCTTTTTCGACAGATCAGAAAGCAAGTCTTCCTAAGCAACATATAAGGAATTCCGGAGGCCAACCAAAGCTGGGTCAAGAACGTTGGAGGGGGTGCTCCAGGGGGAAGGCAGGGAGTGTATTGCTAAGAATCAGCCTCTACTTTTCATTTTTTCTCCTTGGATTTTAGGCTGAGGTGACAAAGGTAGAAAAAGGTGGATTATCTTTCCCAGCAGTAAGACTATGTAAAGTTGATCTGACTTGCCTGCCGCCTTCAGGCAGCAAGGAGAACTACACACACAGAAAATGCCTCAGTATACGTTACCATGGTGATGCTAGTTCAGCCACATTTCATCTGTGTAAAAATTTCAGGCACAACATTATGGAAAAGTGCTGGCTGAGAAGGAGTTAATACTTCACATTTTTTAGTTGCTGTTGCAAAGTTAATGTTAGCTTTGGTCAAAGATGGTAATTTGAAGTGAATCCTTTGAAAAATTGAAAACAAGCAAGGGTGAAATACCAACCAATCCGTTGGAGAAATCTTTTTTTTTCTTTTTGGAGAAATCTTCTAATATCCTCTGTGCACTACACCAAATTGCTTTTCCCTCAGCTAATATGGGACATTTGGGTCTTCCTGACTCAAATTACTAGTAAGAGGAAAGTGGCTTAACAAAATGACAGAAGATTCCAAAGCCAGAAAAGCTGGCGAACCAACAGGGAGGGAAAAGTGATACAGAAGGCCCTGAGGCAGTGGGGACTTGGACAAAAGTAACAAGACAAGAGCCGGCCCAGAAAATGGAAGATGGAAAACGGTGATGGGCAGAGACTTGACTTGGTTGGGGTGGTGGACACACAATCCGCTGTGCAGATGACGTGTTGTGGAATTGCGTGCCTGGAACCTGCATGCTTTTGTTCACCAGTGTCGCCCCAATAAACCCAATAACAAGGAAAAAGAGGAAATGAAGATGGTAACAAAATTAACCCATATTACGAACCCGCACCCGGTGGAGGCATGGGCCACAAAGCTAAGACGGAGTAGGAGTTCCTGACTGCATGTAGTAACGCAGGGCTGGAAGTTCTGTAGACTGAAGCTGGGAGGAGGCTGGGCTCTGCAGGAGAGTGAAAACTGCAAGTCAGGGCTCACTTCCTTACCCCCTTCTCTCCTTGCCGGGGTCAGAGAGCCGAAGAGGGTGAAGGGGCTAAGGACGCTGATTTACAAAGACGGCGAGGAGGAACTAAGTCTGGGCCAAATCTGGACGTCTGAACCGGGGCGATGGGACCCGGATAGCCACCTCAGGAAATGAGTAAATGCAAAGGGGAGGTCGTGGAATTATTTAGCCCTTACGACAACGCTGCCCATCCGGGGGTGGGGGGTGGGGAGTGGGGCGGGGGTGGAGCAAGAAGAAAATCTCAGAAAAGGAATTTTGACAGTGAGAATGCTAGTTAAGACAACACTCCAGGCCCCCTGATGTCCCTTGTTTGATGTCAATAAAGCCGAGAGGATTATGCATTAGCAAGCCTTGCGTATTCTTGAGACATCAATAAAGCCTAGACTAGGGGACGGTGGGGGTCTCGGGGTCACGTCCAGGAGACTTAGGTCAGCTCGAGTGCTCCTCTCCCGCCCAGAGCTGAGTGACCGGGATGAGAGAGCTGTCGCTAGGATAGTTTTTTAAAGTTAGGGACACTCGAGCAGTAGTAATGGGCACAGGGAGGGGGGGGCTCTCTCGAAGGCCAGGAATGTGGGGGCGGCCTGGAGAGAAGCGGGGCCGGAGCTGGAGGCGCCGGCGGGTGGGATCCGGGACCAGGGGGCGGGGGCCCAGGGCGGGAAGGGGCCGGGCCGGCGCGGGGGGCGGGACCAGGCGCGGTAGCGGTGGCGGGGGCTGCGGCGCGGGAGGCGGGGCGCCCGGGCCCGGGACACCCCTTCCCTGTCCCCTGGCGGGGCGGCTTTGGCTCCGGCAGCACTGGAGGCAGCAGCGGCCGGAGAGCCACTTGCGGGGCGCGCCCGCCGCCGTGGATCGGGACCCTTCCCCTCCGGGACCCTCCGCCGACTCCCTCCTCCGAGCGTCCCGCGGAAGCCCGCCGGACCCCGGGCGGGTGGGAGCGCCCGCGGCACCATGAGGCGGCCGTGGGGCGTGCTGCTGTTTGGCGCCCTGCTCTGCGCACACGGTAAGCGGCGCCGCAGTGCCCGCGCCGACCGGCCCGCGGGGAAAGTTTGCCCCTGGGTCCGGGCTCCGCAGGACGAGGCTCCCGAGAGCGGGGCGGCGCAGGCTGGGGCCCGAGAACCCTCGCCCTCGCTCCCAGCAGAAGCCCCGAGAGGCGTGCCGGGGAGACGAGCACGAGCTTCCCCAGCTCCGCCGGTCCTAGAGGGGGCAGCGGTGGGGCAGCGCCCCGGGCGGGTCTGGGCCGGGCTGGGGGCAGATCTGAGGCGCTCGCGTGCCTGCCTGCGCCGCTCTTCGAAGAGCTGGGGGCCGCTTCCCTTTCAGGTTAAGAAAGACTCTCCGTGTCCTCGGTGCGACTGAGTTTGTGCAAAGAAAGGGACGCGGCGGGGGAGGATGGTCGCTAGACCCCAAGTTGTAAATAACCCTCCTTCCCGGGCCGGGGGTCTCGGGCAGATCGCGAAGAGGGGCAGATCGCTTGAGCTCTGCGGTTCCCTGCGAGAAGAACAGTTCCTCAGACTCCAGATCTTGCTCCCACCGCGAGTCTGTGGGCGCCGCTCGCTCACAGCATCTCCCCTTAGTAGAGTTTTCGGGTTCCCTCTCCCGGCTGCGACCAATCAGCTCCCTACTCCGGATCCTTCCCGGAGGTGGGGTGAGGGGGACAGGGTTGAAAAGGGAGCAGAGAAGGGACCCTGGGAAGAAATTGCTGGAAGGCTTCCGCAGATGCGTCCTGGCCCGGGTTGGGGGGCGGGGGGGGGGCGCGTATCGCCAAACCTAGGGAGGCAGCCTCCCGGCCCGCGCGGCGACCCTCGGGGGGCCTGGACGGGCGGCGGCGGCCGCGGGGCTGCTGCTGCTTCATCTGCTCCTTATTAATAACTTGTTTGGTGCCCGTACGCAACTGTTGTGTGTGATTAGGGCTCCGGCGGAATTTGTTTCTCCGCAGCCGCCTAGGACCGTGGGTGCACCCAGTGATTTAGCAGCTGCCTCTCGTTTGTGCCCACAGATCAAAGAACTTTGATCTTGGCAGCCCCGACCCTGTTCACCCACCACTAATCAACGGCGGGGAGACCCGAGTCTTCCTACTCCCCTCGCGGCCGGGCGAGGGCTGGGGGTGGACACGGAGGGGTCTGTGGACCCTGGCCTGGCGCCGGTTCTTTCTTTAACATAGGGGAGCGCGTGTGCACAGAGGGCAGATTGCAGGACTTGCCTGCCAGGGCGTGGAGATGCCTGGGCACTTGTTTTCAAGAGTGGCTTACCTGCCCAATCCAAAACGGGGTTCTCACGTCTGTTATTTGAACTACCCTCGGGTTTTAAAGGACTTTTTCCAAGCCGCCTCTGACACCACCAGAGCCCTTTCTCTCCGCTCCTCCGCGCTTCCTCTGGGAGTAGGAGCCTCGCCGACCCAGGTTCCTCTTCGCACTGTGCTCTCCCCCTCCCGTGCTCTCTCCTGGAAGGTTATTTGTAGCCTCTTTGGCGTGTCGGGACAGCGGCCCTACTGGGGTAGGAATGTAGCTGCTCTTCCCACCACATGGGCCCCTTAAAGGGACAGCTATGCTTTTGGGGGGTTTCCCCCTTCGGGCTGCAAGGGAAGGGGATGGAACTTTTCTTTCGGCCCCCTGGAGGAAGTTTTGAAAAAGATCAAGGGAAATGGCAAGGCACTGAAAAAAAAAAGAAAAGGTGGGGGTGGGGGGGTGGGGGGGCACTGAAATGAATACCAACAAAGCCAGAGAGGAGATTGACGCCTTCTGCCCTAGGGAAAGGGGAGATGGAAGGTTCCGGGCTTAGAGGGGCAAAGAGGATTTTACTACTCCGGAGCTGTCAAAACTGCATACCCTGCATCTCCATTGAGAACGGGGTAGAGAATTGTGTAAGTTTAATGTTTCCCTCCAAAAATGGATGGGAGTGTTCTTGGTAACTCTTTGGGGTTCTTTTTAAGGACAAAAAAAGTTTAATGGAAACGTCTAAGCATGGGAAGCTTTCTGTGCCCAGGTGTAAGGCCAGTCATGGACCCGAAGATCTAAACTTCGCCCTGCTTGGTAATGAGCCATCCTTGGAGGTCTGGAGGGGACCAATTCATGCTTCACCAGTGAGAGTGAGCAGTTGCTCAGCCGAAAATACCACCATGAAGATTCCTAAACCTGTTCCAGGGACTCGGGGAGAAGAGCGGAGCTGAGACCTGTCTCATTTCCATCTGACTGTTGTCTTGGTGCTTGGTTGACCTTGTCCCTGCTCTTTTGAGACTTGTGAACGATGCTTGGCTTGTCACTGATTTTGGATTTCCTCTCCTGTCTCCTGTTGGATATCAGATAACATCTTTGGGACTAGCACATGGAATTAAGAATGACAGGTGCAAGGGAACCAAGTCTGGCCGTGTCTGATACAGAGCACGCTGGGCATGTACATCTTCGGGGTCAGCAAAGAACACAGGAGGTCACAGAGGACAGGGTGCGCTTTGGAGGTCTCTGCGAACTCTTTCTCTGACTGACTGCTCTTCTTGACCTCCGAGAAGAAGGAAAATGGGAGGGGTTGGTTATGCTGATTCTGCTCTGAAGAGAAGATCAGTACTAGGGGGAGCTTCCCCAACCGGAAACGCATTTCAGGGACTGCTTTTAAAAACTAGTCTTGTCTTTTTTATTTTATGATTAGGCACATCTCATAATTACAAGACAGTTCCATGCCCTTTGTCTAGTACTAGGGCTTTTAGCCTGTTCCAGCCACGGTTTCTGCATTCCTTGACAAAGCTCAGCCATGAGTTTTGTTACAGTTGCCTGGGCGTGGAGCATCTGGGCCCCAGACTGGATTTGGATAACCATCTCATCTTCACCATCAGAAGCCCTTCACCCCTACTCAGCCTAGTGGGATTCAGTGTCCCAGGGAAGACTTCGTGTTCACTGGTTGGTTGGCAGAGCCTGGGTTTGGCCCTATAAATAGCTGTGATGAATGCCTGTGCTTGCCTTTCTTTCTCCAGCTTAGAGCTGGCAGGGTCAGGTTCTTCCTCCCCAGTACACTCAGGAGCATTCCCCAAACTGGGCTTTGTACCTATTCATTTGTTCATTCATTCTGCAAATGCACATTTGTCGAGTACTTAATTGCTGCATGCAGAGCTCAGTGATTAAAAAGCACAGCCAGACCTGGGTTTGAATCTTGGCACTTCCTAGTGACTCCGTGCAAAAACACTTAATCTCCCTGAACTTCCGGGTTCTTATCTGTAAATGGGGCGATGGGGAGTAGTGATAAGTTATCACATGTGAATATTGTAAAAATTAAGTGAGACAATAATATGTTCAAACCATTCAGTACAGGGCCTGACAACTACTGTGTTACAATAGGCCTGGATAAATGTTAGCTGTCTTTTAGCAGGCTTGCTTAAGCGAGCTAGAGATGGTTCTTGTCTTTGGACCATGGGAGCCAGGTAAACAAATCATTACACTATAGTGTCATGTGCTAAAACTAAGGCTTGGGCCTCCATGCATTTCAGCTGGTTTTTCAAAAAAATCTTGCTCGTTCTCCCCCGCCCCTTGAAAACCTATGAAACCTAAGCATAGTTGCCTCCTGTGCTCCCTTCTAGAAAAGAGGCCTATGAAGCAATGCTGTGAGTCCAGGACCTCTGCCTTAGTTCTGCTGGGAGCGGTCCTGGGAGATGGGATGTTCCTCCGAGAGCTTCTCTGCTGGAGCCCCGTGGTCAGGGATGCCGCCGGGCACTTCTCTCTAAGGTTGCTCTGACCCGGGGTGAGAGGTGCTGGCTGAGGTCTCTTGTAGCTGGAACAGTTTAGAATTCCAGGCTCTCCCTCCCACTGGCCTGGGAAAGGAGTCAGGCCCCAGAGCTCATAAGGTAGTAATTGCCCCAATTTGGGGGCTGGGCCGTCGCAGAGCCGCCTTCCTTCGTGACTACTGTCTTCAATCAGGAATCCTGTCAGTGCGCAGGGATAATTGATGTGGGTCTCGAATCCCCAACTCACACCCAGCTCCTCCACCCTGAAGTTTGACCCCTGTTGTCTCTGCTTCTTCCTTTTAACTTGGTGCCAGTCGTGTGATGTTTTGGGGGGCTGCGGAAAGCTGACCATAACCAAGAGCAGCTGTTTAAAAGAGCTGATTCTCTAGCTTTCCTGGCAGTCATTTGACTCCATTTTCTGTTCTGCATTTTTGATTTAGCAAGAAGCAAACATCCGAGGTGCCCCTGGGCACCTCTTTGCTCTTCTGAGCGAGCTTCATTCTTTCACTGCACGTAGGCATTTCAATCCTTGCCACAGCTGAGTGGACTGACTCTAAGCGTCCCTAACGCCCTGCTCCCCTGCTCACACAGGTTTGAGTGAGGAAGGGAAGGGCGCAGTCTGAGACCCAGCTGGGAAAGCTTTGCTTGGACTTGCAAGCCCTGACTTGGCCTACGGGAGCTCCCGCCTCACCTCTGTGCAGAGCCGAGGATCAGAGCTGCAAGCAAAGCCGGAAACAAAAGACTGGGAGCAAACCCATCTGGCTGAGAGGCAGCGACACAAAGGTGCTGCTGCATAATTTATCACCGGAGGTTTTCTGGGGCCAGGAAGCTCGTGGCTTCAGGCAGAGCCTTTTGGCAGGGGAGGGACCCTCCCCCTGTCTGGGAGTAGGGCCAGGCAGGTACAGAGTAGGGCACTGGGAGAGACACCTGATTATCACGTGAAATAAAGTAGCTTTGAGGTGCTCAGGGTCTCCAATGATCTCTCCAAGCTCAGCAGCTCCACTTCCTGCCAGGCCTGTGCGGGGGAAGGAGGGGGTGGTTGCAGGGTGGCATGCTCCAGTGTCCCCTTCATTGGCCCCAGCCTTGGGATCCTGACTGCCACCACCTTTCAGGCAAGGCTGAGGATGAGAGACAGTTTCTCTGTTGGACTGATCGACTTCAGCCTTTAGGAGACCAAATGCAGATGCCAGGTTATAATATCCATAAGTCTAGCGAATAAGGAAGGGAAGCCCCCTTCTCTTCTTTCCACTCCCTGCCCCCTCAGCCAGGGCAGTCTAAACAAGAAGTTGTAGCTACAGGTTCAGAGAGACAGTGAGAGTGAATGGCTCTGAAGTGTATCTCCTTCGAATGAGAATTTCTGTTTTTCTGGGAATGATCTCCTCTGGTGACCAGTTTTGCCACACAAACTGAGACACGTGATCTAAAAAAATACAAATGTGCCCTGGCTGGATAGTTCAACTGGTTAGAGCATCAGCTTGATAAACCAAGGTTGCAGGTTCCAATCCCCTGTCAGGGCACAAGAATCAGCCAATGAATGCATAAGTGAAACAAGCCAATGTGTTTTACACTCCCCCCCATCTTTTCTCCCTCTCTGTCTCTCTGCCTTTCTCTCTAAAATCAATCAATAAATAAAAATTTTAAAAAATAAAAAATATAACCTGGCTGGTGTAGCTCAGTGGATTGAGCGCAGGCCTGTGAACCAGAGTATCGCGGTTCAATTCCCAGTCAGGGAACATGCCTGGGTTGCAGGCCAGTTCCCAGCAGGGGACACATGAGAGGCAACCATACATTGATATTTCTCTCCCTCTCTCCTTCTCTTCCCCTCTAAAGAGGAATAAATAAAATCTTTAAAAAATAATAAATAAAAATAAAATAAAAATATAAATGTGCTCCTGGGGCTGTTGACATTTTTTATTCTTTTGCTGTATCTCTGACACTGCGGTAAATGGAGAGCGTGTGTTTTCACATTGACTCCTCACAGTGTCCTTATGAGGGAGGCACCAGTCTGACAGATGGGAAACTAAGGCTCGGCAGTTTGCTGTCACGTAGCTATTGAGTAACGGAGGCCCCATTCGAACCCAGAGCTTAAGCTGTTAAGCCCCTAACCTACACTACCTCTTAGAACAGAATTTTTAATGATTTTATTTATTTGTTTCTAGAGAGAGGGGAAAAAAGAGAGAGAGGACCATTGATGTAAGAGGGAAACATCAAGTGGATGCCTCTCATACGTACCCCAAACCACAACCCAGGCACGTACCCTGACCTGGAATCAAACTGGAGACCTTTTGCTATGTGGGATGATGCCCAACCAACTGAGCCTCTCTGGTCAGAGCAGAACGGAATGTTTTATATCCAAGCTCTTCCAGAAGATCTAGGTGGGGGTATCTATATTTTATCTTAAGTAGACCTCGCCTCTCTGTTTTCAAACTTCCCTTCCCAGGGAATCCCAATGCATAAAGAATGACCCCTCAGGTGCTTTTTTGATAGACAGAGGCTTTAAAAGGCTCCCAGCAGCAGAGATGTGGTTTGTGGTTCCCGGAAGCTGTGCATTCCTTGTGTTCTGAAACGTAGAGGGGGAGAAAAGCAGTACTTCCAGCAGCCCCGCACAGGCCACCGCCCTGTTCAAGCCCTACTGTATTTCTGAAATCTGTTGACTGAGCTCCTAGGCAGGGTAAGTGGGCTTTTGAGGACCTGTATGGAGATGATGGAAGTAGCAATAATGTAGTAGTCCCCCTTTATTCTCAGAAGGTACAGGGAGTATGTTAGAAGACCCCCCAGTGGATATCTGAAACCATGAATAGTACTGAACCCTATGTATGCTGTTTTCTTCTGTATCTACTTACCTGTGATAAAGTTTAACTTATAAATTAGCCACAGTGTGCGATTACCAAGAATAACTAATAAAGTAGAATGATTATGACAACACACTGTAATGAAAGCTTTGTGAATGTGGTTTCTTTGCTTCTCAGAATACCTCTTCGTACCGTACATTCGATGTGGATATGCTGGCAAAGAGATGATTCACATCCGGGCAGATGGGGCGGAGGTGCCGGGATTCTGTCTCGCTGCTCAGAGTGGCATGCAATTTAAAACTTGTGAATTGTTTATTTGCGGAATTTTCCACTTAATATTTGCAGACCACTACTGACTGCGGGTAACTGCGATGGCAGACAAGGAGGGGCTACTGTGACAACGGCAACAATAGCTGCTTACTGAGTACTTGCTGCGTACTATCTCATTTAAACCTCCCCCGAACCCTGTGAAATAGGTCCTATTATTATTCTCTGGTTTACCAAAGAAGAAAGGAATCCACTTCTGAATTGCTCTGTAATTTAGGCTCTGGATTTAGGTTGCTCTTTTCTCTGCTTGCCTCCTAGGAGTTGGTTGATGATAAATTAGGCAAGGATTTGAGGGATGTTGTGTGCCTGCAGAGAAAGGCAGTAAAGTGAGACTCCTAGCCTCTTTTACCTCTTCCAGTAGTCCTTCAGACCACCAGCTTAACTCTTAAATCGGCATGACCCACAGTAGGGTTCTTAGGCACCCCCAGTCCCCAAACCATGGTGTGTCTAGATAGGACAGTTCTGAGTCATACTGTAAAATGGTAATAGCAAGAACTATCATTTATTGAGAGCTTAATGTGTGTCAGGCATTATGCTAAGTGCCTTTCATGAATTAACTGATTTAATTCTCATAACATTTAGATAAGGTAGGGACTCTTGTTATCTCAATTTTTTGCCTATGAGAAAGCAAGGCATAAAGAGATTAAATAATATGTCCAGGACTAGGTTGCCAGGAATTAGCTTAGTTTTGTTCCCAGGTGATACTCTTCTCCCTCATAACTTGGGGGGTTGACCATTAAGAACTTCTTCTCTGTGTTTAAGAATGGCAAGAGAAGACTGACCTTGCTTGGACCAGTAATTATGTGTCTTATGGTATCTGATGATAAGGCCCTTTTGAGAAGACCCCACTAAGAGAAGATTTCACCAGGTAGAGTTCCAAACCAATCAGGTAAGTCTAGCCTCTAGGGATCTAGGGACAAAAATAAGTAAAATCATAGCATGTTGATGTCACGGTCTGATAATACAGTGAAGAAAGCAACTCCGGGAAGGGAGTGAGCTGGAGAAAAGCCACCTGAAGGAGAGGATTTCTATTCTCTTAAGTGTAGGTTAGGTTAGGAAGGAAATAGTTTTGTTTCTGATAGTCTAGGCCTCTCTCTTCCTTTGAGTTCGGCTCTCACAGGACTCTAGCAGGAGTGTCCCACCTGCGGGCTGCATGCCGCCCAGGGTGGCTATCAATGCAGCCCACCACAAAATCGTAAACTTACTTAAAACACTATGAGATTTTTTTGTGATTACATGTCTCGATGTATTTAATGCGTGGCCCAAGACAACTCTTCTTCTTCCAGTGTGGCGCAGAGACACCAAAAGGTTGGACACACCTCTGCAAGAGGAATGTATTATTGATTCATTTATTCAATTATTCATTTTATAAATTTATATTAATCATCCACTATGCCAAACATTGAATTATGCACTGTGAATACAAATACATAAAACTCTTGATCACACAATCCTAACTGCCCAAGGCTTCTGGTCCAGCAAGTGAACAAAGATTCCTCCCACAGTGTGCTAAATGCAACCATGGGAGGGGGTGCAAAGGGCCTCTGGGGTGCAGAGCAGGGGCTTTTTTTTAAGGTTTTATTTATTTATTCTTAGAGAGAGCAGAAGGGAGGGAGAATGAGAGGGGCAGAAACATTGATGTGTGAGTGAAGCATCAATTGGTTGCCTGTCACACACTCCCAATTGGGGACCTGGCCCGCAACCCAGGCATGTGCCCTGACCGGGAATTGAACCAGCGATCCTTTTGCTTTGTGGGATGATGCCCAACCCACTGAGCCACACCAGTCGGGGCCAGAGCAGGGGCTTTTAATTTGGCCAGGGCTGCGTGTGTCCAGATGGGGTAGCATCAAGAAAGGCTTCACTTCTTGACCTGCTGCTGCCCACCATTTACCTTTTTTAGTGTTGCTTCTGACGTTTTCTCTGTCCTTTCCAAAGGGGCTGTTTATAGGCACCTAGCACTCTCCCGATTCTAGGCACCTCCTGGATGAGGTTAGATCCCTTTCCATGTGGTTCCTTGTTGCCACCGTTTTGAGTCATCGGTTTTGTCTTGCTGCGTGGGCATCCCTTTTAGTGAGACACTTGCTGATTTGGCTATTCAAGGAGCTGAAATCGGTGGCTTGGTGCCTCAATTGGCCTCAGTGTAGTTTAGTGTAATGTGATACAACTTATCCTCATTAAATAAGGTTTATGTCCTCACCATTGCCGCTAGTGGACAAGAGGAGAGAGGAGAGCTCAGCATGTTATAAGAAAAATATCCTTCGCTTACATGAGTAGTGATTCCTCCTTTCCTCACTGCCACCCTTCCACACCGGGGTAGCTGTCATATTCCAGCATTCACGGGCCTCTCATCTCTGGTTCGACTTGAAAAAGCTGTTCTGTAGCTGTGTAGTCACTGTCCACCTTAGGTTCCCAAGTGATAGGTGTGGTCCCCTTCCACCGAGTGTTCTGTGGGATGGTGAAGAGCAGAGCCTCTTGAACTTAAGTATGTCAGTGGAAGTCAGGAAGCTTCTTGAAAGTCCAGATTCTGAGATCACATTAAAAGAACAACGCTGACCTAGGGGTCAGAGTGGGGCTGGTATCCTGGCTCTCCTACTCCCCCCGCAACCTTGGCCAAAGCAGGTGACCTTACCTGTTAAATGGGCACTACAGCAACTACTTAGAGTTTTCATAATGATGAAGTGAGAATGCAAGTGTGTATGCAAAGTAGCTTGCGAGTTGTAAAGAGAAACCGCGAAATATAATTACTTGTTGTCAGAGCGCTGTTCCTTTCTGCACCAACACGACACTGAGGCGCTGGTTGAAAGGACTGGGGCTGCACACTGTCTCTGCTTTACTACTTTGCCTGAGGGCAAGAGGACTTGGTCTTTGGCCTTAGAAGTAACCAGGAGAGGTTACTGCTTGAGATCCAAATGCTCATTGCTTGCAGGATCCAGCATAAATAATGCCCTGATTTTATTGCAAAATCTTTTGTTACAAAATCATAAGCATGCAATTCTGTAATATAACACTATCACACTCAAGCACACCATATGACATTTTAGGTGAAATGTTCACATTGAAACTATAAATTATTGTACCCATATTATTATTACCCTACCAACTGCACTCAAGCAGGTATTCGTTACTTCTGCTGGACCCTCTGTATGCTAATCGAGAATTCATAAAGGAGCCCTGGCTGGTGTGGCTCAGTGGATTGAGTGCTGGCCTGTGAACCAAAGGGCTGCTGGTTTGATTCCCAGGCAGGGCACAGGCCTTGGTTGCAGGGCCAGGTCCCCAGTAGGAGGCACACAAGAGGAAACCACACATTGATGTTTCTCTCCCTCTCTTTCTCCCTCCCTTCCCCTCTCTCTAAATATAAACAAAATCTTTTTAAAAAATTTTATTAAGGAGAGGGACCCAGAAGTCTCAGTGTTGTAAATTCCCTTTTTCAACCTAGGGTCTTGGAAAATTCTCATAATAGCAATACCATTATTGGGAAACAGAATAATGAAGTGATTAAGAGCAGAGGCTCTGGGATTGACCTGCCTGGGTGAGAATGCTGGTTCTCACCCCAGGACCTGTGTGGCCTATTGATAGACTACAGCTCCTATGTCTCAGTGTCCAGTTGTGAAGTGGTGATAATGATGACAGTGCCACCTCTCGGGGTCATTGAACACTTTCAGTGACATAGCATAGGAAATGCACTTAGAAAAGTACTCAGGTACCTGGTGAATACTCAGTAAGTGACAGTTGTATTATTAGGAAGCTTTTGAGGCTGTGCCAGCCCTGTGCTAGTCAGTTTATATGGGTTATTTAATTTAATCTTTGTTAAGCCCTTTACGGTAGAACTGTTATCCCCATTTCATGGATGAGAAAACTGAGGCTCAGAGACAATAACTCACTTGCTCTAAGTGTAACAGTTAGTGGTAGAACCAAGATTTGAACTCTAGTCTTCTGGCTCCAGAATCTGTGCTTTCTCACATAGTACACAGTCTGGTATACCAGATGGATGTTTCCCTTCTTTCCTTCAAAAGAATGCGTAAGAAGTTGGTAAGATGGCTGAGATTTTGGTTAACCTTTCAGGAAGGCCCTGTGGGCACATTGTCTCCCCAAAGCTGAATGTCTTGATCCAGGATAATGAACACTTCGGGGAGAGGTCTTTCCTTGCTGAATTAGTCCGAGGGCCCATGCCCATGGAGGCCAATGGGAGCTCACTGGGTAGCTAGCCAACGGCTTTCAAGGCTGGAAGCATGGCTGAGTATTCTAACTTAACACTTCTTAAAATGAACACTGAGTTTTGCCACCCGCAGGCATTTGTTTCCTTTTTTCACTCACCATTCTTTTAGTTAAAAAGGGTTAAAAGCTGTCCTTTATGATCACAGCCAGGACTGAGTGAAAAGGCAGAATTCCACCTCCAGGGATCCCAGAGGGGCAGCAGTTGTCCCGAAGAGCTGACTTTTTGGAGTCTGATCTGTCTGTTTACTGTACTAATGCCCAAGCCAAGGATTTGCCCGACCCACTGGCTGCCTGGCCTCCACAGGCTGACGTTTAGATGTTGCTCTGATGTGCAGGAAGTCACGACTCTTCAGCCGCCTGCTACTGACTTGATGCCCACCCGATGGAATGCTTTGTTCCTCGAGTTTGCACAGGAAATCAAGACTTTTGCTATTATTTAGCCAAAGGTGGGGGTGGGGCCTTAAAAAAGTGGGGAGGGTGGGAGTGGGAGCCCTAAATCTCTGCTTTGCTTTCAGTATTCCTGTAGAGTTGCTCGCTGTTCCTGCTCTCCCAGTCCTGACACCAGGGTTCTTAAAATCCAGGCCTTTGGAAAAATCTAGCCCCTGCATCCCCATACCTGCACACCCTCATTCTGCACTTATTGAGCATCTTTGGTGTACCAAGGCATGAAGTCAACTTCTTTCGCATTCATCTTTTCATCTGGTCTTTGTGGTCTTTCTACAAATGAGAAAACAGGCTTAAGAAGCTAAGCCATTCGGACAAGGTCATGCAGCTGGTCAGGGGTATTCCAGGCCTGTCTGCTCTATGACCGGTGCTTTTTCCAGTCTCCCTTCCCCCCGATTTCTCCTTCCTCCTCTCTGTTCTTGTCACCTCCTTACCCTGAACTCCTCGGTACAGTCTGGCTTCCTGCTTTGTGGAGCTAGCAGTGTTTCTTAACCTCTGCTGACATTCTGGGCCAGATAATTTCTGTGTTGTGGGGCTTGCCCTGTATAGTGTGGGATATCGGCAGCATCCCTGGCTTTTATCCACTAAGTGCCAGAAGTACCTCCAATCACGACAACCAAAAATGCCATTACCCATTGCCAGATGCTCCCAGGAGGGAAAGACCATCTCTGGTTGGGAACCAGTGAGTTAGCCGTATCTTTCTTCTTCATTCCTCCCCATGAAGGGATCAGCGTTTTGGAGAGCCCTGCCACATAGAGTCCTCTGGAATCCTTAGTCTTTGCTGTTTCATCCAGCCAAAGTTCCCTAACACAGCGCCTAAAGCTGTGATGAGAGATGGTCACAGAGCCTCAGAGTCTGAGTGAAAAAAGCCCTACTCTCCCTTCTCAGTGCAGAACAGGCCCCGGAGGATGGGGCTGGGCAGCTGGGTCTTCAGCTTCCCTGCTCGGGGAAGAGTCCTTGGTTGTACACTTGCAGGGAGACCTGGAGAGACAGGGGCGCTGGCCTTGGAGTGAGGCCTTCCCGTGAGGTGTGGAGATGCTGCACCTCTCAAACGGGTTCCTTTGGTTTCCACAGCAAATCCTGCATCTTTTCCAGGGCAGCTGATTCTCAGCATGTGGAGGGGGAGGGCAAAGTCTCAGTTGAGCATCTGACAAGAGCTGTGATCCTTTACTCCAGAAATGTAAATTTTGCCTGTAATTTCTAGGGTTCACAGATGCCCATCCATCCATTTATCTAGGTTAGGAGCCATGCCTTAATGCTCATGCTCACCCTTGGGTTTGAAGTGGAGAAGGAAGGGGCTAGGGGTCTCTCCTTGCTTTTGGAGGACCTAGCAGTACAACCTTTTTTTTTATCCTCACCTGAGGACATGCTTATTGATTTTCAGAGAGAGGGGAAAGGAGGGAGAAAGAGAAGGAGAGAAACACCAATGTGAGAGAATCATTGATTGGTTGCCTTTCATAGGCGCTCCGACCTGGGACGGAACCCACAACCGAGGCATGTGCCCTGACCAGGAATCGGACCCACCACCTTTTGGTTTGTGGGATGACGCCCAACCACCTGAAACACACCACTGGCCAGGGCAGTACAGTGTTTTATTCGACTAAACCCTAAGTCAGGCTGAGCCATTGCAATGTGCAGTGCGGGTATTCATCGAAGAGATGAGCCAAGAAAGGGAGGCTGGGCTCGGTAAATAGGAAAGGAAGAGGGGCGGCAGTGTAGGAGCTGACTCCTTCCTGCCCCAGCCTGGCCTGAGGATAGGGCCCAGTGAGGGGAGGAAAGGGAGAAGAAAGCAAGGGGGAGAGATGAGCAATGAGCAGTGGCCCCTTCTTTCCCAGCTGCAGCAGCCCAGCGGGTTAGATGAATGCTGGGAGGGGGAGAGTGACCCTGGCAGAACCTTTTGTTCCAGATGAGGCTGGAGCAGGGGGCACGGAGCCATTCACACGCCATCCGAGGGCATCCTGCTGGGCACTCTGGGGAGGGGGGCACAGCAGCCAGTCATGGGACTTGGCCAGGCAGATAGCTGGAGGCTCAATGGGGAAGCCCAGCTGCGTGCTGCTGAGGCTGGGGGAGGGGCTGCTTCTGCCATCCTTCCTCCAGGCTGTGGCCTGTCCCACACACAGGAAAGCCCTGACGGTCCCACTCACTGTGGCCTGAGGCAACCTAGTTCCTTTCTCCTTGGGGCCCACTCCTCCTTTTCAAAAGTGGTTTCCCCGTCTCAAAAGTGAGCTCTGACTGGGGGACTCAAAGCTGCCTGAGCTGCTTCCTGCTCCTGTGTGTGGATTCCTTACCACGAAAGGGGGTCCAGCACTTCAATTCCATTCTCATTTCATGCCCCTCCCACTCCCGGGCCTCCACCAAGGGCCTGGTCCTAGTCAGAGGCAAAAACATCCCTACTTCAACCCAGCTTGGAAGGGAAGGACAGGGAGGTCTCACCTGTATCATCCCTTCTGTCCCCTGCTCCCCTTCCCCGAGAGCACCAACCCTCCAGGTGGCATCATGAAACTTCAGCCTTTTGTGGGTGCTACATAAAAAAAGCCTGTCATGCAAGGGACTGTCTGGACTACTTGAGAGCCCAGAGTCAAAGGATATTGTGACCATTTGTGCCTTGGAGGAGGGGAAGTCGTCATTACAGGGTCTGCATCTCCCTCCGGTGTCATCATGTCACCTGGGTGACAGTGGTCCTAGACTTGGCTCCTCTGCCTTCGTCTCTGGAATGGGCTTTGCTCGGGTGGGAGCTGAGCCCTCACTGGCTCCTTTTCCCTGTGCCCAGGCCGAGCCAGCAGCCCCGAGTGTGCTTGCGGTCGGAGCCACTTCACCTGTGCAGTCAGTGCCCTCGGCGAGTGCACCTGCATCCCCGCACAGTGGCAGTGCGACGGAGACAACGACTGCGGGGACCACAGCGATGAGGACGGCTGCAGTAAGACGCTCCCACTGGGCAGTGGGGGTGGTAGAAGAGGGAGCTGGGACAAGTCTGAGGGAGCTTTCTGTGCATCAGTGGCCTCAGGCTCAGAGCTTTGGACTCTTGCGAGGACAACAGATATGACAGATGGGTGGTTTCCTCACAATATACATGGCTCCAACCCTTGTGTGTTTCCCAAGTGTCCATACATATATGTCCAGTAACTTTGAAACAAGCCTCAAAACTACAGCTAGTCTCTATAAACAGAGCTGTTTGTGTTTGTGTATTTGTTCTGCATGTTGGTACATTTTTAATGTGCGTGCTATACACGAATGCAGGTTATTTTTCTTATATTAATCTGTATAATCACATATTTTAATAATATAAACTTTGTGAGAAGTCTTATATTCTCTTTAAATCTCCTTTTTCCTCTAGTGTAATAACATACGCACAGCCGGCTACAGGGCCCCATCTTGAATACATAGAAATCCCACTGCTGAGTCAGTTGTCTGGGTTTGGGGGTGCAACCTGCAGCACCTACTTCTGAGGGTGGCTAATTAGTCTAATAAGAATGAAGCTACAACCTGGACCTTATTAACCCGAACCATTTCAGCTAATTGCAATGCTGTTAAATGGCTCACTTTCATGTAATGCTTTCACGAGCATTGTCTCCAAAGACCTCTGCGAGTGGAGTATAATTACCCCCATTTTAAAGTCGAAGAACCTGCAGCTCAGAGAGAGGAACTGACTTGCTCGATGCAATAAGTAATGAGTTTGAGGACTGGAAGTTGAGCTGAGATGTGTCGATCATTATTTAACAAGAGGAAAGGGAAAAAATACACTTCTTTCACTTGCTCATGTTTTTCTTACTGCTTTCTTAGTGGGTTTGAGCTCCTTGGGCTGTTCTACCTTGTGAATGCCTTACCACCTGCTAATACTCTCACTTCTTTGCTACAGTTTCTGCTTTGCTTCTCCATCAGCTGGGGGCAGGTGCAGGAATCTGGAGGAGGATCATAATTCAGACAGCCTGGTTAAGCCTGCCCGAGTAAGTGTACCCCACTGATTCCCTTTTTCCTTCTTTTCCTGGGACTCAGTGCTGCCCACCTGCTCCCCTCTTGACTTTCACTGTGACAATGGCAAGTGCATCCGCCGCTCCTGGGTGTGCGATGGGGACAACGACTGTGAGGATGACTCCGACGAACAGGACTGTCGTGAGTGCTGGCCAAGCGGGCTCTGCCAGGTTCTGTGGGGAAGGGATTTTCGATCAGAAAAGTGATGTCCCCAGGCTCACATCAGCCTTTGGGTCTTCAGCTCTTAAACCTGGCCTTTCACTTCCTCTAGTGGTCAGATAAGTCCCTCCTCCCAACCCCTATGAGACAGCCACCTGCAGTGGATCCTGCCCACAGCCTCGGAGCTGCGGGACTGCTCTGCTCCGCCAGGCTGTCTGTTGGGCTCCTGGGCACTCGCCCCACCGCCTGCTGCAGCCTGATCGCTCTGTGCCCACAGCCCCCCGGGAGTGCGAGGAGGATGAGTTCCCCTGCCAGAATGGCTACTGCATCCGGAGCCTGTGGCACTGTGATGGTGACAATGACTGTGGGGACAACAGTGATGAGCAGTGTGGTGAGTGGTGCCCTGGGAGGCAGACAGGGTGGCTGGTGGATGGCCTGGCCATGGCAGGAGAGCGCAGCAATGACTCTAGCACCACCATAACCTTGAAGTGGCCAGGTGTCTATGTGTCTATGTGGAGCAGCTGGAGGAAGGCAGAAGGGGCAGAGCAGCCTGGGCCCCCGGCAGTCACAGAGCAGAAGCCTCAGGGCCTCAGCTTTCCCCAGAGAGCCTGCACTGTGTCTGGGGTGTCTTGCCAGCTGGGTCAGAGCCCCCAGGGTCGGTGTGGGTGGCAGTCAGGGAAGCTGTGAAGGAGGTTGCTTGCAGGGCCCCTCAGGACGGCTGTCCCGCTGCATCCCCCAGACATGCGCAAGTGCTCTGACAAGGAATTCCGCTGCAGTGACGGGAGCTGTATCGCTGAGCACTGGTACTGTGACGGTGACACCGACTGCAAAGATGGCTCTGATGAGGAGAGCTGTCGTGAGTGGCCCAGACCGCAGGCTGTTGGGCTGGGATGGGGCAGAGGGCTCCCTTGCAGGGGCGAAGGGCCAGGCTGAGGAGTGCTTGTGGAGTGGAGGCTGGGTTCTTAAGAAGCAGCTCCTCCTAGGCTGAGCTCGGGTGGAAGCAGATTCCCCAGCCGGGAAGGGAGGCCCCCCCCCCCCCCCCGTGGTCTGCCTGAATATGTGGGTCTACAAGGACCACCTTCTGTGCCACCTGGTGACATCTCACTTGAGGAAGGCACTCTGCCTGAGCATCCTGCCCCTTGGGGGAGTTGAGGCCCCTCTCCTCTGCCCAGGACTGAGTGTACACCCCTCCCCACCCCTGCCGTCCCATCCAGCCTCAGCAGTGCCAGCGCCCCCCTGCAACCTGGAAGAGTTCCAGTGTGCCTACGGCCGCTGCATCCTCGACATCTACCACTGCGATGGCGACGACGACTGCGGAGACTGGTCAGACGAGTCTGACTGCTGTGAGTGCTCTAGCCGGCCGGGTGGCGGAGGGGAAGAGGCCCTGCTGGGCTGCCCGGGCGCAGGTGCCAGCTGGGGCAGGGGCACTGGGGAGGGCTTTCTGGATCCCCTGGTCCTTCTGGGACAGAGATGGGAGAGCCAGAGTGCTAGGGCCGTGGCTTCTGGTCTGCTACGGGACACTCTGTGCACAGACCGGCCAGAGACGAAAGCTCCGTGTGTCTCCCCAGCCTCCCACCAGCCCTGCCGCTCTGGGGAGTTCATGTGTGACAGCGGCCTGTGCATCAATGCCAGCTGGCGCTGCGATGGCGACGCAGACTGTGACGACCAGTCTGATGAGCGCAACTGCAGTGAGTGGGGCACAGGGCTGAAGGTCTGAGCTGGAGCGGGGAGAGGGGCTTGTGGAGCCGAAGAGGCCGCCGCAGACAAAGCCTGTGGGCAGGCGGGCGCGATCACCGAGTACAGTGCACAGGTTGTGCGCTGCACAGGGCGCTGTGTCCAGAGGGACGCCGGTCACATAGCAGCCGCGTATCCTGTAGTTGCATAGATTTATATATTCACCATGGCGGCTTTCCAGCAGGTAGCAGTAAAGTATCTTGAGAAAAGGGCACCTTTTTCTAATTCATGCAAAGATGCCCCATAGACCAGCCAGGACACTGGCGTCAAGAAGAGCAGTGTGGGTACTAGCATAAAGTGCACTCTTGGGTGGCGGTGGTGCTTCGGGCTGAAATGGGGCCAGCCTTTTATTAGGCCTTTGCTTTGCCAGCCACCTCAATGTGTACAGCCGAACAGTTCCGCTGTCGGTCAGGCCGCTGCGTCCGCCTGTCCTGGCGCTGTGATGGGGAAGACGACTGTGCGGACAACAGCGATGAAGAGAACTGTGAGAACACAGGTAGAGTCTCCCAGGGGTTCCCCAGACTGTTTAGTCTATAGTCGGGGTGAGGCACAGGTGGAAAGTGGGTGTCACTGCTGCCGTTTCGGTTGGGCCAAGGTGGTGCTCTAGTCACTCCTGCTCATGGCCTGGATTTTTTCTGGCTTTCACAGTAGCGGCGTCAAATCCAAGTGTATTTGTTGGCCTGCAGCCTTATGGCCTGTAACACCATGTCAGGGCTCTGGGTTTCAGTCGCCTCTCACATTGCACCTCAAACACAGCTGGAGCCTGTTGCTCTGGCCCAGGGAGCGAGGACCGCTCTCCGTGGCTGACAGCCCCTGTGCCCCCGGCCCAGGCCACTCCGGATGCTAGGCGCACAGAAGCACTCTCTCACTCCGTCCCATGTCCCTCACCATCCACCATGGTGGGGGAGAAGGCTAACACAGACGCTCAGCCAGCCCTGTCTGAGCTGTTTCCTGGCTTGGACCCCGACCCTCCCACCTTGAGTCTCATCTGTCTCCAGCTTGCCTTAGAAAATGACAGGCTCCCATCCTTTTGTTGACCCAAGCCCTGCCCTGCTGTGACCTGACTCTGCCTGCCTTCCACCTTCCTTTCCTCCTTTGCTAGGAAGCCCCCAGTGTGCCTCGGACCAGTTCCTGTGTTGGAACGGGCGCTGCATCGGCCAGAGGAAGCTGTGCAATGGGGTCAATGACTGTGGTGACAATAGCGACGAAAGCCCACAGCAGAACTGCCGTGAGTGTCCCCAGTAGGCGGGCCTGGCTCATGGTTTGTGGCTGAACCCCACCCATACAGTTCAAAAAGAATCCTCCCCAGGGACTTGAGCAGCCCGGGGAGCTGTTCTTCGTGGTCCAGGTGGAATGCCAAGTTGGCTGTCTGGGGGAGGATTCTGGGCTCAGCTCCCATCTCTGGCTTGGCTGGCACAGGGCCCCGGACGGGTGCGGAGAACTGCAATGTGAACAACGGTGGCTGCGCCCAGAAGTGCCAGATGGTGCGGGGGGCAGTGCAGTGTACCTGCCACACGGGCTACCGGCTCACAGAGGATGGGCGCATGTGCCAGGGTGAGCTGGGCTTGGTTTGGAGCAGGGCCAGGATGCTGGGCAGGGGTGGCAGTCGGGCGGCTGTGTGTCCTATGGGTTGGGCATTTGACAGACATGACCTCGTTTCATCATCACAATAACCCCAGGAGGTAAGGACTGTTCCCTCCATTTCACACATGGGGAAACTGAAGCTCAGAGAGGTTAAGTAATTTATTGAAGGCCACAGAGCTGGCGAGTAGCAATGTTGGGATTCCAGCCCAGGTCTGCATGACTGTGAAGCCTTAACCACTTGTCATCTAGTCTTCCCACTAGGCCTGGGAAATAGATGGGCATGTGGGCAGGGAAGCAGCTAGTCAGCCGGGAGTAGAGGTGTGAGGATGGCAAAAGAAAGAGCTCCTGACCTGCCTGGTTCTCACAGATGTGAATGAATGTGCCGAGGAAGGGTATTGCAGCCAGGGCTGCACCAACAGTGAAGGGGCTTTCCAGTGCTGGTGTGAGGCAGGCTATGAACTCCGGCCCGACCGGCGCAGCTGCAAGGCTCTGGGTAAGGGGTGTTGGCATGTGGCGGGTGGGCAGAGGTCTGCATGTGGAGACAGCCGGGTGCTCTGGTGCTCAGCGATTTGCTGAGAGCTAGAAAGATTTTCACCTCAGGAAAATGGAGCTGCGAGGTGCATTTTGAGCTCCCCAAAAAGTCCTGCTGGGGTGGGGTATGGTGGGCTGGGCTAGGGGAATATGCCTTAGAAATACCCACGTTTCTATACTGATGCCAGCAGCTCGGCGCATGCCCTAATAGGCCAGGGGCCCTGTCAGCTGAGAAGCTGGGCTGCATGCTGAGGGTGCAGCTCTGGAGTCCAGTGGGGCCCCATTTCTGTGCCATGTCCCAGGGCCGGAGCCTGTGCTACTGTTCGCCAATCGCATCGACATCCGCCAGGTGCTACCGCACCGCTCCGAATACACGCTGCTGCTCAACAATCTGGAGAATGCCATTGCCCTCGATTTCCATCACCGGCGCGAGCTCGTCTTCTGGTCAGATGTCACTCTGGACCGGATTCTGCGGGCCAACCTCAATGGCAGCAATGTGGAGGAGGTTGTGTCTACAGGGCTTGAGAGCCCAGGTAGGGAGCCAGGCTCGTCGGGTGGGGCAGGGCCACACTGTGTGCAGAGCCGCCAGGGAAGGGTCAGACTGGAGGTTTGCAAACTTTAAGCAACAGAACATCTTTTTCTTCCAGCAAAATCTTGGATGGAGCTAATATGGATAGCGTTTGTTAGTATACATTGATTTTACAAGCTCATATTTGTATCAGTTATTATTAAGCTCAATGAGTTAGAATAATGAGACCATTTTGATGAAGATAATCATTTGAAATCAGAGCTATATGGATGAGGATTACACTCTCTATCAGCTTTTCCATCTGGCTTAATTCTGAATTTTGTTTTGATTGCTTAGAATTAAGAGTATCCTGATCAACTCAAATTAATATATCCAAATGTTTACAGATGAAAAAACCACAGATTACTGTGCGGTCTCAGGCCCTTCGACGAGCACGTGAAGTGGGTTAGAATTCAGTATTGAGCACAGTTGACTCGAATTATGGAACTTTTGAAGTGCCTTTGCAAAACCCTAAGCTGCAATTTGCAAACCCCTGAGCCAGTCCAGCGGAGGATGCGCCGTGTGGGTCAGGGTGCCAGGATTCAGGGAGAGAAAGGAGTAGGGTTGGCTGAGAGGAGCAAGTGCATGCCTGGGTCAGTTACCTGGCTTTTCTGGGCCTCAGTTTCTTCGTCTTCATGGGGTTATAGTGCCCCACTCACAGAGTTGTTGTGTGTATATGATGGTTAGAACACTGCCTGGCCCACAAAACTGCTTTGTGCTGGAGTTTGCTCTTGTTACTATGGCACAGAAGAAAGCGGGCTGAATCCCCGACAATTTCCCACTGATTCTTTCTACCAGGAGGCCTGGCTGTGGACTGGGTCCACGACAAACTCTACTGGACCGACTCAGGAACATCGAGGATTGAGGTGGCCAACCTGGACGGGGCTCACCGGAAGGTGCTGCTTTGGCAGAACCTTGAGAAGCCTCGGGCCATTGCCTTGCACCCCATGGAGGGGTGAGTTGTGTCTGAAGTTCCTAAATCCCTCTTATAACCTCTAGGGACAGTTTCCAGGCCACTTGGGCCAGACACTAATGGGGAGCATCTTTACAGTGTGGCGCCCACAGCCATGGGCTGTGCACCCAGGCCTCCTGGGTTTGAGTCCTGGCTCTGCATTACCTGGCTGTGTGGTCTAAGGCTCATTGGTTAGCCTCTCTGCCTCCATCCACTCATGTCTACATTGGTGATAAAAAACACACCTACCACATAGCTGTGTGAAGACTAAATGAGATGATGACTTTCAAATGGTGTAATACACATCAGAGAAGTTGTAGAAGTTTAGTATTTTTATTAGTAGCTCATAAGGTTGAGATAATTGATGACAACTTTATTATTGAAAGAAAAGTCTCCTGAAATAGAAGGTGTTAGACTCTGGTTTTTAAAAATTCAATGCAGTCCATTGAAGGGAGTGTCCTCTGGGACCCTGCAGTCATAGGTCAGCTACTTTAGAAAGTTTGTGTGTGTGTGTGTGTGTGTGTGTGTGTGTGTAAAATACAAAAGGTGGTGGTGGAGATTATGACAAAGAATAAAGTGCTTTTTCCAATATGACCTTAGATTGCTGATTCCACGAGGGTTGGAATTTTTGTCTGTTGTTCCCTGCTGTACTCTCAGCGTCTAAGATAGTGTCCTGCCCCATGGCAGATGTTGCAAAAAGAAACTGTTAAATGAATAAATGCTGCCTAGAGACACTTCAATTAAAACAGTTCAAAACACTGTCCAACCAAACAAGATGTATCTCCCATCAGCTGGAGCTAACTGCGTGCATGCCCCTTGCCTGTTTGCTGTCCCCGTTACCTGTCTTCCCTCTGCTGCCTCTCAGCATCCTTTCCTGTCTTCCTAGTACCATTTACTGGACAGACTGGGGCAATACCCCCCGCATCGAAGCCTCTAGCATGGATGGGTCTGGACGCCGCATCATCGCTGATACCCATCTCTTCTGGCCCAACGGCCTCACCATCGACTATGCCGGGCATCGCATGTACTGGGTGGATGCTAAGCACCACGTCATCGAGAGGGCCAATCTGGATGGGAGTCACCGCAAGGCCGTCATTAGCCAGGGTGAGGCACTTCTTCTGCTCTTCATCCCCATCCTCCTTTCCGAATGCTGGACCCCCAGAGCCTTGGCAGAGGGTGAGATTGGGGCAGGGCCAGGTAGGCCACGTCTGGACGGAGGTCCTCTTGGACTTTCCCCAGGGCTCCCACACCCCTTTGCCATCACGGTGTTCGAAGACAGCCTGTACTGGACAGACTGGCACACCAAGAGCATCAACAGCGCCAACAAATTTACTGGCAAGAACCAAGAGATCATTCGCAACAAACTGCACTTCCCCATGGACATCCACACCTTGCACCCCCAGCGCCAGCCCGCAGGTAAAAAACTGCCCACCTGGTGAACCTCTGGTGCCTCTGAGAATCTTCCCTGCACCTGTCACATTTTCCATTGTTTCTGGCCAGGAAATTTGAGGCTGGCACTGATGTGGGCTAGTTTCTCCCTCTGCTGGACATTTAGGGTAGTACAACATCTAGATCCTGTGTCCCTGTCTGATTTACACAGGTGTTTATAGAGCGTCTCCCATGTGTCAGGTGTTCACTGCTCACAGCTGGGACTGACATAAAAAACAATAAGACATAGTTCCTCCCCCCAGGGAACTCACACCGTAGCTGAACCCCTAGCCTTGGCCCAACCTTTAGTCTTACCTGACCCTCTTGCTCTGGGCTTTTTGAGCAGGAAAAAACCGCTGTGGGGACAACAATGGAGGCTGCACCCACCTGTGTCTGCCCAGTGGCCAGAACTATACCTGTGCCTGCCCCACTGGCTTCCGCAAGATCAGCAGCCACGCCTGTGCCCAGAGTAAGTGGGTCTGGGGCACCTGCCTCGATGGATGTGCCTTGTGAGGGTGGGTGGAAGGAACAGGGATATGAATTTGAGGGATTGCCTGTTGTAGGGCGGGGCCAGGCTCCTCAGGTAGCCCCTGGAGAGGGAGGACGGATGAGGCCAAGGGCTCCTAGGTCAAAGCTGAGGGCTGAGGCCCCAGGAGTAGTCACTAAAGGTTCAGTAACACCACCCAGTCAAGTACGGACACCTGCCACCGGCTTCTTTATCATTTTACCAGGTAGGCTGCTCTTTCTGTTGGCAGCCAGAGGGTGCCAGGCCCTTAGAAAGCAGTGAACAGACAGTCTCACCCTGTTAAAGACTCTTTCAGCCCCTAATCCAGAGAGCCACGGTTAGGACTTCTGATGCTGCTCGGTATACACAGGCCCTGGATAAATTCATGCCTAATAGCAAAAGACAATGGGATTCCTTGGTCGCTCCTTAAACTGCCACTTAGTCTTCCTTTAAGCTCTTGCAAGGGCATTGCCTTAAGAGGGTGGCCCCATCTAGCTCAGAGCCACAGGAGACTTTTCCTAAGAGTAGTCCGGAGAGAAGTGATGCAGGCATATGGCAGCACCAGCGAGGGGCCCGGGGTAATTTCTCACGTATCAGCAGCTTCCCTTACTTACCACCATATACCTGCTGACCCCTTTATCTCTAGCTAAAAATCAAATTTCTCTTGGGATCTGGGTCCTTTCCAGAGAGGAAGGAAACTATTCAGAGGAACAGGAGTGATATTTATTCAACACACAGTGATTGAAAACCCAGTTTCCTCGCATTCTTTTGTGCCCAGCTCTTCTCTATTGTCTTAGTGAGGGACAAGAGGTTTCCCGGGAGCTTCCCCTTACAGGGCTCCCAGATCTTAGAAGAAAATAGTAAAGTTAGGTAGGAAGTGCCCTTCCAGGCGGAAAAGCAGAGTGGGAAACCTTCAGACAGACCAGAAGAGGGGCAGGGGGTGGGAAAAAAGCAAGCTGGGAAGAAGCTGTGTAAGGGAGTGGCCAGAGCTCCTTCTCTGGAGTCAGACCTGAGTTCGAGTCCCAGCTCCGGTGTTTTGTAGCCATGGGCTCTCCTGCAGGTGACTCAACCTCTCCCAGCCTCAGGGCTGCTCATTTAGAAAATGAGAGTAAGAATAACATGAACCACAAAGACTTGCTATGAGGGTAGAGGAGACAAGGCAAGAAAAGCACCAACTAAGCCCAGTGTCTGGCGTGGAGTAAGTGCTCAATGAACAGTCACTATTGACTATAATGGAGAATGAGAGGACAGGGTATAGATGATGGAGCCCATCAGCTGGAGCCCTTCTGCAGACGGGGGAGCCACACAGGTGGAGGCGGGTGGGGGGGTCAGCCGTGACCAAGCCAGAGCGCTGGAGGAGATGGAGCAAAGAGGGGAGAAGAGTTGACAGATGAAGCTGACAGACACTTAAACAGGATGCACTTCTGGGCCCAGGGGAGAATCCATTTCCGTTTGATCCTAAAGTCTGATTCTGCCAGCGCGGGCTGCCTGGTGCTCAAAGGGGGCCTGAGGGTGTAGAGCAGGGGACAAAGGGCACCAGATCCCAGGAGGTGTGGTTGAACCAGATGTCACACAGGTGAGCATCTGTGTCTGTCACCATTATTGGATTTAGAGCATTAAAAGAAGACCCCTTTCGGCCTTTGATCAGGTCTTGACAAGTTCCTGCTTTTTGCCCGAAGGATGGACATCCGTCGGATCAGCTTCGACACAGAGGACCTGTCCGACGATGTCATCCCACTGGCTGACGTGCGCAGTGCTGTGGCCCTTGACTGGGACTCCCGGGATGACCACGTGTACTGGACAGACGTCAGCACTGACACCATCAGCAGGGCCAAGTGGGATGGAACAGGACAGGAGGTAGGGCCCAGCGTGGGCCCACGCCCTCGGGGAGGGCAGAGATGAGGGGATGGGGTCCCCCCTCTCCTGGGTAAGGGCTTCCCATCCTTTTCCCAGCCTGAGAATTGGTGAAGTTCAGGCCCCAGAGCTGGGGCACAAGTTCAGATGGTGATAGAGCTTTTCTTCCTGTCCAGGTGGTGGTGGATACCAGTTTGGAGAGTCCAGCAGGCCTGGCCATTGACTGGGTCACCAACAAGCTGTACTGGACAGATGCAGGTATGTGCAGGGCAGCCGTGGCCTGGTGCTCGCGCACTCTTCTTATTTAAAATCCTGGCCTCAGGCGGGAGGAGCCCAGTGCCCCTCCTAGACCACTTTTATCTTGACCTGAAGTCTTCAGTAGGTCAAGAGTGGTGGAGCCGCTGCAGGGCTAAAGCTAGAAGCCCACATCTGACAGTTTGTCATTTGCCAATCAAATGGCGGCTACTTGTGCTGTGTAGCTGATGCTTAAGAACGTTTTGAGAAATTTCACATAAGGAAACTGTGCCCTTTGATTTTTCTTCCATCGCTGTCTTGGTAAAACAGACATTTTCTATTAGCCAGGTGAGTAAGAGAGCCAAGGGGAATGCCTTAAACCAGAGCTACTCAACGCAAGGTCCCTGGACCAGCAGCAGCGACGTCACCTGGGAACTTGTTAGAAATGCAAATTCTTGGGCCCTACCCTTGATCTGCTGCATCAGACTCTGTGGGGGTCAGGTTCAGTTAACAAGCTGTCCTCATTCTGATGCCCAGAAGCATTTGGAGTTTGAGAAGCATTGCCTTGAAATGATAGGACAGAGTGGGCTGCTTGGGTTGAGAAAGTCTTGTTCTCCAGAGAAACACAACTGATCACTTCCTTGAATTCCTTCTGGAAATTCAATTCACTAACTATTCCTTAGACATCTACCACAAAGTATTTCTTGAGCATCTGTTGCATGCCAGGCTCTGTGCTGGGCACGGAAGGTAAGAGGGTGAATGACCAAGACTAGAGTTACTATCTTTGTCCCCTCCTCCTTGCTAGGGACAGATCGGATTGAAGTGGCCAACACAGATGGCAGCATGAGGACAGTACTCATCTGGGAGAACCTTGATCGTCCCCGAGACATTGTGGTGGAACCCATGGGCGGGTGAGTACCTGCTGCTGTGGAGTGGGCCCCACCCACCTTCCAGACCTAAGCGCCAGAGGGGAGTTGGGGTTGGCAATAGCAGCCAGTTCTTATGGGCACACCAGGCGCATGGGCAGCTGGAGAAAACACAGAGCACCGTGACACCTCTGTCTCCTCGGTGGACAAGGAAACCTTTACATGTTCTCCTTCTTCTTTTCTTGTCCTTTTTTTAAAACAAAAAATAAAGACTCCCTGTAATCTCACTTTTCAGCAATAACCATCGTTAACAGTTGAGAGTATTTTTTCCATCCTTTCCTCTATGTCTGTATATGCACTTGATGGTGGGGGTGGGGTTTGGTTTTATAACAATGTCATGCTGCTTTGTAACTTGGCTTTTTCACATGACTACATGTCTTGGATGTCTTTCTACTTCATTATGAATATTATATAGATTTATACATTGTTCTTCTTATTGGTTATATAAAATTGTGTACTATAATTATTTATTTTCCCATCCTCCCTTCCCTTCCTTCTTTATTCCCAAATGGGCCTTATTTGCTGAGCACTCCTTGAGCCATGGGCCCTGCCTGTAATAAGACACTTGGTAACTTTTGATAGTGATAGAAAATACAGACCCTCCAGACAGCTCTGAGCCCAGGCTGGGGACTGAGACAGGAAGCTGGGACACCTACTTCAGGGGGCACAGGCAGAAACCCTGAAACCCTAGGGACTCTGAGTCCCCACTGGGTGTTGACTGGAAGGCTTGTGAGACCTCCCTTGTCTCTGCCCAGGTACATGTATTGGACTGACTGGGGTGCGAGCCCCAAGATTGAACGAGCCGGCATGGATGCCTCGGGCCGCCAGGTCATCATCTCTTCCAATCTGACCTGGCCTAATGGATTAGCCATTGACTATGGGTCCCAGCGGCTGTACTGGGCTGATGCCGGCATGAAGACGATTGAATTTGCTGGACTGGATGGCAGCAAGAGGAAGGTAAGGGTGGCGCTAAGGCAGCCCTGGCAGCCGACAGGAGCTAGGGGACAAAGGGACGACCCAGCATGGGGCGTGTGCTGTTTCTCCAAGGCTATGGCTGCCCTGGGACCCTGCCATCTGATGACGAAAGGAAAGGAGGGACTGGTGCAGATTGTTGCCTGGGCCATGAGGGCATTTCTTGGAATCACCGCAATGAACTCTTATTGCACCACGATCTCTCCCAGTTTGTTTTTGTTATTGTTTATTTTGGTATAATGTCAAATTTAGAGAAAAGTTGCAAATCAGAAGAACCAATAACCGACATTTTGCCACATTGTTATACCATTCTCTCTCTATTCACACACACACACACACACACACACACACACACACACACACACACACACATTATTTTTCTGAAACATCAGAGATTAAATTGGAGACATCCTGCCTTTGACCCCAAAATATTCCAGTGACTAATTTCTAACAACAGGGATATTGCCTTACATAACACACTACAAAGATCAGGATCAGGAACTTTTTTTAAAAGATTTTTTAAATTTATTTTTAGAGAGAGGGGAAGAGAGGAAGAAACAGAGGGAGAGAAACATCAATATGTGGTTGCCTCTCATGTGCCCCCTGCTGGGGACCTGGCCAGCAACCCAGGCATGTGCCCTGACTGGGAATTGAACCGGCGACCCTTTGGTTCGCAGCCCTCGCTCAGCTGAGCTACACCAGCCAGAGGCAGAAATCAGGAACTTGAACAGTCACACAATGTTTCTGTCTAACCCACAGTCGATATTGAATTTCACTTCCAGTTGTCCCCATGATGTCCTTTGCAGCTTTTCTTTTTTCTCTCGTAGTCCAGGATGCAATCCCAGATCACGCCTGTGTTCAATATCATGTCTCTTCAATCTTTAATCTGAAATACTTCCTCAGCCTTTTTATGTCTTTACTGACCTTAGTATTTTTAAAGAGTAAATACCAGTTATCTTGTAGAATATTCCTCACCTTGTCTGATGCTTCCTTGTGATTAGATTCAGGTTATGTGTGGAGGGCAGGTCTACTATCAATACATTAAATGAAGTCGTGTCCCGAGTCCTCAGTGTGTCTCATCACCAGGCACGGATGTTGGCTTGTCCCATTATTGTGACATTAACTTTAACTGCATCATAAAGATGGTGTCCACTGTAACGTTGCTGTTTTTCCTTTTGTAATTGATAAGCAACTTGCGCAGAGATACTTTGAGATTACGTAAATAATACGTGATCCTTTACAATTGTCATACAGCCCTTGGAGCCAGGCATTATCACAGTCATCTCACAGATCAGCAGGTGGAGGCCCAGAGGCTCTGTAACCAGCTCCGGCTCAAGGTCACACAGCGGGCGGTGGTGGTCGAGCTGCGCTCTGACTCCTCCCCTGAGCTCTTGGCCACGGCTGTGTCCTGCTGGATCTTGCTGGGGGATGACACATGGGCTGGGTCCCTGATAGGTGCTGATTGGAAGCGAGCTCCCCCACCCGTTTGGGCTGACCCTCTACGGAGAGCGCATCTACTGGACGGACTGGCAGACCAAGAGTATCCAGAGTGCTGACCGGCTGACCGGCCTGGACCGGGAGACCCTGCAGGAGAATTTGGAGAACCTCATGGACATCCACGTCTTCCACCGCCGGCGGCCCCCAGGTGAGCAGCCCCTGGCCCACATGGGCTTCTTCTCAGCCTCCTTTAACCATAGCACTCACTATTGACCCTCTCCTCCTTCCTACCCAGTGTCCACACCATGCACTGTGGAGAATGGCGGCTGCAGCCACTTGTGTCTTCGGTCCCCAAATCCAAGTGGCTTCAGCTGTACCTGCCCCACAGGCATCAACCTGATGCCTGATGGCAAGACCTGTTCACCAGGTGAGTCTAAGCATCAGAGACCTGGAGAGAGCCTCTGAGGGAGGGACAGTGCCTCTCTTCCTTCCCTGTAGATGGACATCAGTGTGGTGTGAGAACCTGTGAGTCCTGGTGCTTCTCAGGCTTAGGGGAGAGACAAAGCTTTTAGAAAAGAGGAGAGGTCCAGGACAGAGGACCAGAGGAGCAGGGACACAGGGTTGGAGGCAGGCTCCAACTTGTCCCTAGGGTGTCTTCATGCATATTTGTAAAGATGCTCCTTTCTCAGACACTTATATCCTGATTTGATCAGAATAAGTCACTTTAGTTCCAGCTGCCCCAAATCACGCATAATAAATATTCAAATATACCATAGCTACCATGTGATGGTACTTCCCTCGGATGAGGCACTTTTGGGAGTGTATAACCAGCACAAGCTATGTGACAACCTTGATCGACACGTTCCAGAAGTGGGACCTGGCTGCCCAAATTTTGGAAGCCAGTGTTTCTCCCTAGGGGACGCTGCATGGTAGGCTGCATTGGAACCCTAACTCCCCAGAGGATTTAGTTAGAAAGAAACTGTGCATTGCACCTCCATGCTGAGGGAAAAGCTCTCTTTGGCTTGCTGTCCATAAATAATAATCTCTTTTAATCCTGTGATCTGAGTCTCTCGGAAACCCTGGTATTGTCCCCATTGTACAGATGATAAAATCGATGCACAGTTTAAGTAAGTGGCCCAGGATCACTCAACTAGAACCTAACAGAGTCGGAGCATGAAATTCCATTTGCCGTACTCCAAATCCTCCTCACGGCGGTGCCGGGGTGACTGTCCTCTTTCCCTCTCTCCCCACCTGGGCAGGCATGAACAGTTTCCTCATCTTCGCCAGGAGGATAGACATACGCATGGTGTCCCTGGACATCCCTTATTTTGCCGATGTGGTGGTGCCAATCAACCTGACCATGAAGAACACCATTGCCATTGGAGTGGATGCTCAAGAAGGTCTGTGTAGCCCACCTTTCCCCTGGGCCTTCCGTCCCTGCCCCATAGCAACCACTGCCCTTTCTTTCCTACCCTCTCTGTCTGCTGGTGAGAGCCCAGGGGCTCACCATTCCCTCTGGCCTGGTGTTAGCTCCTGCCTGCAGCCCTCCCCCTTCAGTTGTCAGGGCACGGTTTCCAACCTACTTCTCCCTCTCTGCCAAGAGCTGTCCTAATATGACATTTCTACATTTATTGATTTCCTCTGCTACGGGGTACATACAGGGCTTGCGGACCAGCCCTGTTGTCTCAGGGCCTGAGTCAGCTGTGCCTGTCCCTTTGTGGGGGTGGAGCGGCCAGCCTGAGCCAAGCCTTCCCTTTCCAGGAAAAGTATATTGGTCAGACAGCACACTGCACAGGATCAGCCGTGCCAGTCTGGATGGTTCACAGCATGAGGACATCATCACCACAGGTGGGCCTTGCTCCCAGCCCAGGGACCACCTGTCTGGCTATGGAGCCGGAGAAATATCCCATCTGTTTTAAGGCAGGAGCCAGTGTGCTCTCTTGACTTCCTGCAGGGCTGCAAACCACAGATGGGCTCGCAGTGGATGCCATTGGCCGGAAAGTGTACTGGACAGACACCGGAACCAACCGGATTGAAGTGGGCAACCTGGACGGGTCCATGCGGAAGGTGTTGGTGTGGCAGAATCTTGACAGCCCCCGGGCCATTGTACTGTACCATGAGATGGGGTGAGAGCCGGCTCCGTGACTCGGGGCGGCAGGGTGGGCCAGCCCAGCAGGGGCTGTGGACGGGCTGAATGTGGGCAGTGGAGAGCAAGCCCACATTCCTGCTTCACTGGAATAGTGACGTTGACTTCCCTGGGGCGGTTCCATGCTGTTGCAACGTCTTTCAGGGTGGCAGCACAGTGTAGAGGTTAAAAGCATGAACCCAGGACTCAGAAATCCAGGATTCAGATTTCTTCACCATTTATTACCTATGCCTGTCACTTTAAGGCTGGTGTTTAACCTCTCAGATTTTCAGCTTCCTTACCAATAAGTGGAGATTATAGTGAAAATGCATAGCTTGTGACTCTTGTGAGGGTTAAGAGAGAGATTACATGGGCAGTCCTTTTTCTTTAATCATGTTAAAAGAAAAAGTAACATAAACTTACCACCTTACCCATTTTCAGGGTGAAGTGTAGTCGTGTGAAATATATTCTTATTATTGCGATGTGGATATCTGGAACTGTTTTCATCTTGCAGATCTGAAACTCTGTACCCATGAAGCAACAGCTCCCCTTTTTTGCATGTAAAATATTTTTCACAGGGTTGGCATCCACCCTATAGGTCCTTGCAGTTTTCAGGAGCTGTGGGAATGACCGGCTGGTACTTTTCTTTGCGTAGGTTCATGTACTGGACAGACTGGGGAGAGAACGCCAAGTTAGAGCGGTCCGGAATGGATGGCTCGGAACGGACCGTGCTCATCAGCAACAACCTAGGGTGGCCCAATGGCCTGACTGTGGACAAGGCCAGCTCCCAACTGCTCTGGGCCGATGCCCACACCGAGGTGAGAGCCCTGCTCCTGCTGCTTCCCAGGAGCCCGGGAAGAGGCCTGTGTGGCATCTCTGCTGGGAGCTCCTTGTTTACTGATAGCCAGTCCTACCTTCTTCCTCCACAGCGAATTGAGGTTGCTGACTTGAATGGTGCCAGTCGTCACACGCTGGTGTCGCCCGTGCAGCATCCATATGGCCTCACCCTGCTCGACTCCTACATCTACTGGACAGACTGGCAGACTCGTAGCATCCACCGTGCTGACAAGGGGACTGGCAGCAATGTCATCCTGGTGAGGTCCAACCTGCCAGGCCTCATGGACATCCAGGCTGTGGACCGGGCACAGCCGCTGGGTGAGAAGACCCCTAAGGCTGTGCGCCAGAGCCTCTGGCTTTCTGGAGGCATCACAACATCAGAGAGCACAGAGATTTCTTTATGATCACAGAGACAGGGGCCTACCGAAGCCCCCTGCCAGGATCTCGCTGTGTTCCCTCTGGGTATGGCTGGTATGACAACTGCATCACGCTGTCACTTTCAAAGGACCCCCAGAAACACTCCTGTCCTTTATGCCTCATTTCTGCCAGGCACCAACCGCTGTTGTTTAGAACAGCGGAAAATCAGGCACAAGAGACTAGAGCCTTTGTGAGATTCAGGCAATATTCCAAGGGGGGGTGTCCCAACTCATGCTTCTGTCTTTCTCATCACCAGGTTTTAACAAGTGTGGCTCAAGAAATGGCGGCTGCTCCCACCTCTGCTTGCCTCGGCCCTCTGGCTTCTCCTGTGCCTGCCCCACTGGCATCCAGCTGAAAGGAGATGGAAAGACCTGTGACCCCTCTCCCGAGACCTACCTGCTCTTCTCCAGCCGCGGCTCCATCCGGCGCATCTCACTGGACACCAGCGACCACACAGATGTGCACGTTCCAGTTCCCGAGCTGAACAATGTCATCTCCCTGGACTATGACAGTGTGGATGGGAAGGTCTATTACACAGACGTGTTCCTGGATGTCATCAGGTATGAGTGTCCCCAAAACCTCCAGAGGACACAGACCTGCTTCCGGTCCCTGATGGGGGACTAGAGGGTCTGTGCTGACCTCTGAATAGATTCAGCAGTTCGACAGCTGAGTTTGACCCTGACTTGTTCACTTTGTAGTGTTATCTCTTACAACAGAGTTTCAGACTTTTAGGGGGTTTCCTGTTGTTGTTTATTTAAAGATCAATAAAAGTTCAATATGAGAAACAAACAAACAAAAAATTTGATCATGTCAAGCTGGGGACCCGGAACCTTCTACCCTTATCACTGAGCCCTGGGATTGCTCTAAGGATCTTCGGAGACCCTCTGAAGAATCAGCTATGTAGCTAAAACATGTATCTGCGCTGTAATACAGGAGCCCTGGACAAATGCCAAGGCCGTCGTGGTTCACAAGGATTTTTTTAACTGATTTTTTTTTATCGCAACACGGCTGAGGAATGTGATGCCTTGCCTCACAGTAAGAGGCTTACCATGGCAGAGTCTCACATGTAGGCACGAGGGCGTTCCCCTTTGTTCTCCCTGGAGACTCTCATGCTGGGGCGCAGGTGGGCCTGTGTTTAGAAAAGTCTCCCATGTGTTTGTAACATGTCCCTCATCCTGAGGTTGAATTTCCTGGCATAGGACTTCTATAAATGGAGCTTTTCCCAAGTTGGCCTTTTTAATAATGGCCCCCTAGCAATCCTTGCCTCTTCCTTAAGGTAACTGGGGAATTGTTAATCCTTCTTCTGGCAAGACATGGGCCCAAATGCCCCTTATTTACAGCAGGAAACATTTGGTCCTCCTAAGAATTTATCTGTTAATTCTGCAAATATTTGGCATACTGACTGCGCTAGGTACACTCGGTCTCTGCCTCTCTATTGTGGAGCTTACAGTATAGTGGGGGCGCAGTTCTGGAAACATGGATTAACGGGGTTTCGGGCTGTGGCTGGTCGATCTGGTCAGTCATCCAACCCTGGGCTCTTCCCCAAGGCGAGCAGATCTGAACGGCAGCAACATGGAGACAGTGATTGGGCAGGGGCTGAAGACCACTGATGGGCTGGCCGTGGACTGGGTAGCCAGAAATCTGTATTGGACAGATACTGGCCGAAATACCATTGAAGCCTCACGGCTGGATGGTTCCTGCCGCAAAGTGCTGGTCAACAACAGCCTGGATGAGCCTCGGGCCATTGCCGTTTTCCCCCGGAAGGGGTAAGTGTATGGCCAGCAGAAAAGAGACCCAGGGAAGAGGGGCCTGGGGAAGAGGCCCTCGGAGGGTGCCTCTGTTAATGGTATTGGTGTGTCCCTTGTATTCTCTCAAGCTCTGGGTGCCATCTTCTCATGTCAGTGATGGTGTCACTGTTGTGTCTCAGGTACCTCTTCTGGACAGACTGGGGCCACATTGCCAAGATTGAGCGGGCGAACCTGGACGGCTCTGAGAGGAAGGTCCTCATCAACACAGACCTGGGTTGGCCCAACGGCCTTACCCTGGACTATGATACCCGCAGGTAGGAATCCTGTCCCAAACAGCCTCCTGAAATGGGCAGAGGAGAGGATGCTGGAGATTGAAGCAGTGAGAACAAACGGATAGAAAGCTGTTAGCAGGCGGGGAAGAGGGAAGCAGTGGGAAGGCGGAGCAAGTACATTCATAAAGCAGGGAGGGGTCGCTGAATCCAGCCCTCAGCGGTCAGCTGGGTTCTCTTTGTCGGGTTTACATGGTTTTGAGTGTGCTTGGCAGAGCATGTCCTCTGGCTGGACCACAGGTCCTGCCACCCCCATCCATTTATGGGCTGATCCTGTACATCTTTTCTTACTCTCCTGATTCCTTCGGACACTGGAGTTTGCAACTGTCTGGGTGGAAAATGCTGAAGGGCAGAGGGGCCTCTGAAGTGGTCGGCTCCCCTTTCTGCCCTCAGAAGAATGGAAAGGAAAGTCCCCCCAGGGAGCTGGAATGGAGATGAGTGCCCGCTTCCTTTACCCTCAGCGACGCTCTTGTAAACCAAGTCTCTTCTTGAGCGTTGGTAGGAGTTTGGGTTTTAATTCTTGGGGTCAGAATGAAAGGGCAATCAAGTTGCTGAAGATGAGACCTGGTGGTGGCCCCTCCGAGGTCATTGGAGGGTCTACCCCCTCCTCAGAACAGCCCTGGTCTCCCCACTTACGAGTCACCATCTTCCCCTGTTCAGCCTTGGGACTCCCAGTGACCCCTCAACAAGGGTGCTTCTTGACTGCTCACAGCTCTTGCCAGCTCGGCTCAGGAAGGGACAGACAGCTCCTGAGGGGGAGGGCGGGGCTCCCTGGCAGGCAGTTTGAGCAGCGGCCCTCCTCTCCCTTCCTGCGCAGGATCTACTGGGTAGACGCACATCTGGACCGGGTTGAGAGTGCGGACCTCAATGGGAAGCTCCGGCAGATCTTGGTCAGCCACGTGTCCCACCCCTTTGCCCTCACTCAGGTACTAGCTCAGGAAAGGCAACTCAGCTCCTCACTGGGGGTGTTTCCTCAGGGTTCTAAGTCGGCAGCCTCAGCCCTAGATGCTACCGAGCAGGCGTGCTGTAGAAGCTCATTTGAGGAGTGCTTTCCCGTGCACTGACGCCTGGCCGCTGCGCGCCCCGCCGGTGCTGCCCCACCACTCCCGTGTCCCAGCATTGGCAGGAAGGGCTCTTCAGTAGCGGTGCACAGAATCAGCCGTAGGGCTTGTTCAAATACATGTTCCTGGATTTAAAGAACCTGCCTCGTCAGGGTCGGGCCGAGGAATATGCATTTTAACAAATTCCCCAGTTGATCCTGGTGCTGGGGTCCCGACACCGGAGCTCGGGCAGCCCACTCGGTGGCAGTAGGATAGGCAGCCAGTCAGCCAGAGCTCACCGAGCCCCTGGACGTGCCAGCTCTGTGGGTTCAAGTTCTGTCGGTGTCAGTAAGGAACTGCGCAGCTTTGAACAAGGCACCGAACTTCTCTAAGCTTCGTTTACCTGTGTATGGTTTAACAAATGAGTGTAATAATAGTATCTGCCTCAAATATACACAGAGCATTAGCACACTCTCTGACACTCAGTGCTTACTCTTTCTAATCACTTTGATTATTACCAGCTGTCAGTTTTGAGAGTTCTAACCCTGAGTAAAATAATTCAGGGAGGGAGAGAAAGGGATCTGCAAAGCCTGGGACCGAAACAGGGACTCTCACTCATGTAGAAATCTCTGTCCCTTTTTAACAAACATCCGCTTGCCTGTATTCTGCATTATATTCTACCAGCCAGTAGGATTTTGTCTGGCTTACTTAATGATAGACTTTTTTCTTTCCCTTTTACTCCAAATGTAAAACTACAGCATAGTTTTTAAAAAACTTATTGATTTTTTTTAGAGAAGAAGAGAAAGAGAGAGAAGCAGTGATTTGTCGTTCCACTTATTTATGCATTAATCGATTCTTGTATGTGCCCTGTCCGGGGATCGAACCAGCAATCTTGACATATTGGGACAATGCTCTAACCAACTGAGCTACCCCACCAGGGCTACAGGATGACTTTGAATATGGTTTTTCAATGTACAAGTTTCTCATGGGGTTTTCTGACATATAACCTGGGGGCAGGAGGGGAAACGACTTCATTGCCCCTCCCCACCTGTACTTGAGACTCTCAAGATCACTGCTTTACAATCAGCTGCCTACAGAAGTAACCAGAGGACTCCGAATGAAGGGCCCAGAAGAGCAGCGACCCCAGAAGGACCCTCCAGTTTACTATATGCTGGGTATAGGAACCCACTTAATTACTGAGCAACTGACCCAGTACTAAGTAACTGTTAAGTGCAACTGTTAAGTAACTGAGAGATGAACTTGAAGAACCTGACCTGGCAGGACAGACAGACATGTGAACAAATGATCATAGAATGTCAACACTCGTAGAAGTGAGGACACAGCACAGAACAGCATGGAGGACAGAATGGTAATTTCTCTGTAGATCAGGGGAGATTTCCTGGCCATTGGCACATCCTGGTGGATGAGAGAAGAGGGCATTTCAGCAGAGGGGATGCACAGGCTGAGGCACAGAAGCAGGACTGGGGTCTGACTGGTGAACAGTATTTCCTGTTTTGGGGTTTCCCTGTTGAGTAGCAGGACAGGTGGATCTACTGGACAGACTGGCAGACCAAGTCAATCCAGCGTGTTGACAAGTACTCAGGCCGGAACAAGGAGACGGTGTTGGCGAATGTGGAAGGGCTCATGGATATCATTGTGGTTTCCCCTCAGCGGCAGACAGGTGGGCTGCTGGGTCCTGAGCCTGCCTCCCTACCGTGGGTGGGGTGGTGGTCAGCCCAGGGACTGTTCACGGCCAAGACAATTAGAGCCACAGAGAGCCTTTTGGTTCACATTTTAAGCTCCTGGGCTTTATTAGCCCCTTGTGGTTATATGCCTCCTGCTCTCTGTTCCTGGGAATGAGGTGGCCCTGGATTTTACTGGGAGACTTAATTCTGTTGCAGGCTAGATATTCTCCTGCTTTGTCCCCAGGGACCAATGCCTGTGGTGTGAACAACGGAGGCTGCACCCACCTCTGCTTTGCCAGAGCCTCGGACTTTGTGTGTGCCTGTCCTGACGAGCCCGATGGCCGGCCCTGCTCCCTTGGTGAGCTGGACTGAACGGCCTCCTGGAACAGCAGAGCCCTTGGAAGGACAGGGGAGCAGCAGCCTCAGCTTCATCCTTCTGGGTGGGGTTCCCCGCAGAGGGTCTTAGAGAGGAGTGACTGGGAGCAGTCGCTTTGTCTGCATTTACTAGAATGGAATTGGACTGTGCCTCTGTGAGCCAGCCAGCCCATCCAGAGCTGTTAATATTGGAATTCAAATCCTTTGTAGTTACAGTATTGACACAGGCCTCTAATGAGGGTCCCCAAGATCAGGGCAGCTTAAAGATTCCTTTGTCAAGTTCTCCAGATGCTACTGTTGGACCATATGTAGAGATTGGGGCTTCAGTGATCTACTCCAGTTCTCTTTCTCTCTCCAGTACCTGGCCTGATACCCCCAGCTCCCAGGGTTACCAGCATGAATGAAAGGAACCCAGTGCTAACCAACACTCTACCTACCACCTTGCATTCCTCCACCACTCGGACCCGCACACCCCTGGAGGAGGTGGAAGGAAGGTAAGTGGGTTCACGTGTGATTGAGGGCCCTTGGATTCAAATCACCATCTCCTGCTAGAAGAAAACCTGAGTCCCACCTTGATTCTGGCAGATGGGAGGTAGATCACATCGTTAGCCATTGGTCCCTGCTATTCAGGGCAGGAGACGACATTTAGACTCATAGATTGTCACAGGTGATTTGAGGGCAAGGAGCTTTAGAGCAGCCTCATAGAGGAGTCACTCAGTTTCCTTTTGTTCTGTGGCGTTTGCTCTCACTCACAGGTTTGGTCTATGGTCTGATCCTACAATTTACTTAGAAACCACCAAGTCACAGTGGTGTCTGCACTGAAGGTCTATGACCTGGAAGTGCCCAGGGATGTTACGGCCTTAGTTCATACTGCCTTTAACACCCATTAGACACCCGTGCGTGATGTATGCCCTTGCACGCACACACCACTGTTAACTGAGAAGCATAGCCATGTACAGGTCTCAAGTGAAATACTGTGTTTCATTACATTGAAAGCACTATCAATTTAAGATGGCTCCTGATTTGAGAGATTAAACTGAAAAAAAAAATAGCCAACAGCAACTGTGAGATACTATTGATCATAAGACACATTCCTATTTCTGCAACGTCAAAATATAGAAAAAATGCACATGATAAAATTGATGAAATATGATGTTACATTCAATTTAGAGATTTCTAATTTATTTTTCTTTTTTTCAATTTAGAGAAATTCTTTTTTACAAAGTGTGAATTTTTTATTTGCAGTTAGAAATGCAGATAGAAATAAAGGAGAAATAAATACCCAATGTAATTGCTTTTAATAGTTTTTAATTTGACATATTAAATTAAAATATATAGAGATACATGTATGTATTGCAAAATGATTATAATAAGTTTAGTTAGCTTCCATCACCACACAGTGACAAATTTTTTTCTTATGATGAGAAGTTTTTGATCTACCCTCTTTATACCTTTCGAAAATACAGTATTATTAACTCTAGTCACCATGCTCTATATTACACCCCAGGACTTACTTATCTTGTAAGTGGAAGTGTGTTCCTCTTCACTACCTTCATTCATTTTGTCTCCCGCCCCCCACCTCCCACCTCCGGTGATCACCAGTCCGTACTCTGTATCTACGAGTTCAATTTTCTGGTTTTGGATTCCACATATGAGTGATAGTATATGGTATTCATCTTTCTCTGTATGACTTCACTTAGCCTAACACCCTCAAGTTCCATCCATATTGTCTCAAATCTCAGGATTTCCTTCTTTTTCATGACTGAATAATATTTCAGTGTGTGTGTAATCACATTTTCTCTATCCATTCATTTGTTCACTATCATTTAGATTGTTTCTGTGTCTTGGCTATTGTAATAATGTTGCATTGAACATTAAAAGTGCAGATGCCTTTTTGACACAGTGATTTCATTTCCCACTCTTCCAGTTTGGTATCTGTCTTTCCAACACTTTTCTATTAGAACAGTGTTTTTTCATTGTAATAGAGCGATCTCTTTATTTTAATATCACTTGTAGCTCCAAAGATAGTTAACACTTGATTTTAATTCTGAAATCGGAAACATAATAATCCCAAATAAGAACTCTAGACTCATATCCCTAAAATTGTAAGATTTGCACATGATTAACTACATTCAAGAAGTCCCATTTTCTCTTTTTGGAAGTATTTATATAGAAAAGCAAACATGCAGATAAAAGATATATCTTTCTCACTAACTTTTGAGTATTATACTATCAATCATTATCTCTGATTTTCTTTGGGTTTACTTGGAAAAAATTTGAACCCTACTCAGACATTTTCTTTTAAAAAAAATTTATTTATTTTTAGAGAAGGAGGAAAGGAAGGAGAAGGAGAGAAACATCAGTGTGTGGTTGCCTCTTACACACACCCCCACCAGGGACCTGGCCCGCAACCCAGACATGTGCCCCAACTGGGAATCGAACCAGTAACCCTTTGGTTCACAGCCCACACTCAGTCCACTGAGCTACGCCAGCCAGGGCCCTACTCAGATATTTTCTTACTGTCAGTTCTAGTTGAAGATTCAATGCATCTTGGTTTCAGATGCCGTAGCAAGTTCCTTTTCCCCGGGCTTTTAGGAAATGCCTGTAGTTGCCTACTCATAATGTATCGCAAGGAAGTTACCTTTTCAGCATTTCACGTTAGTTATCTGAGCTCTCCCTCTGGATGTCTTGCATATTCCCTTGTGAAAAAATAAAGGGAGAAAAACAGTTTGGTGGTTTGTTTGCTTTTTTATGTCTCTTTAGACCTTGTGGTCATTTTTAATCAGTTTGCTTGCCCAGTAGCTTCTTTCACCTCTTCCTGCTGGTTTAATAAAGCCGACTGTTGATGTCCTTAGGATCCTGTCATCAGACTTCCAGTTCATTCACAAACCTGCTTCTCCTTTTCAAAGGATATGTACTTTTCAACACATTTAAACGTGGTCTAGCACCTGGAAGACAGTGCCTCCCATGGATTTCGTGGATTTCCTGGTGCTGCTCTCTCCGTACCTCTGATATCTCCCACCTAGAACAGTCTCCCATATCCAAAAGCCCCACTCACATGACTTTCCTCCTTCCCTGGGGAAAGGCAAGATCTTTATCAAACACTGGTAGCCTTCACATTCGCTCTTCTGTGCCCACAGATGCTCTGAAAAGGATGCCCGGCTGGGCCTCTGTGCACATTCCAATGAGGCCGTACCTGCTGCTCCAGGTAAGCTGTGAGTGCCCAACTGCTCTGAAGAATAATATGTAAGGAATATAAGTCTCTACTGACATCTTCCAGAACCTTCATCAGGACTCTTTGGTGTTTATGAACCCTTTTCTTTTTTTTTTTTTTTTTTTTTTTTAAAGATTTTATTTATTTATCTTTAGAGGGGAAGGGAAGGAGAGAGGGAGAGAAACATCAATGTATGGTTGCCTTTCATGCGTCCCCTGCTGGGAATTGGCCTGCAGGGAACTGGTCTGCAACCCAGGCATGTGCCCTGACTGGGAATCGAACCGCGATTGTCTGGTTCGCAGGCCCGTGCTCAATCCACTGAGCTACACCAGCCAGGGCTATGAACCCTTTTCTTAGACTAAATCCATAGAAAGAATAATCATAATAGTCACCACTTACGGAGTACTTGCCATATGCCAGGCATTCGTTAAGCCATACGTGTGTGTGTACATATATGTATTTGTGTTTGTATACACACACATTTAACCTCCACCAGCTCTGTGAGCAACCTATTATTTACACTTAGCTAAAACAGCTTGTCCTACATTATACAGCCATTAAGTGGTGGAATTAGGATCAGAGACACTGACTGGGCGACAGGTTTCTTCTCAGCTGTCTACCCCTGTGGCCTCTCCTCTGGGGAGGGGGCTGTAGCCATCCTTGGACGGCATGGGATCCAACACCTATGAAAGGGGCCCTTCATTTCCCCACCCCTCCCACCTGCTAGAAGTCGTCAGTGTCCCCACCTAGTGTCCCTCTGTTCTTCCTAGGGGAAGGACTTCATGTCAGTTATGTTATCGGTGGACTCCTCAGTATTCTACTGATCCTGGTGGTGACTGCGGCACTGATGCTCTACAGGTAACCTCAGCCTCTCTGCAGGGGCCACAGGTTTGTTGGTCCTCATCAACGCATTGGGATTTCCCGAAGCTCCACAGCTTGCTAATTCGACCTCTAATCTACCTCATTTCAAGGTTAGGTTCCTGGTCAGAGCAGCAGAAGGGAAAGGCAGAAATCTGAATTCTTCCTCTTCTTCTGCAGTCATAGCTCAAGCCCTCATTTTACGGCCACGGCAACACCTGGGATTTTCTTTATCAACTAGTGTGCTGAGGGCACAGCAGGTGTCACCCAGGGTCACATGGGAAGAACCAAAGCTGGGACTGACTGGAGCATCTGCTTCTCCCTGACCCCACGCTACTTCAAACCATTAAAGTTGGAAATGATTGTCTCTTCACACAAACACGTGCTTGACTACAATATTGGTTGATATATCGTTGCTCAGTGGGGATCTTCCTGGGAAGATGGAGTGTGTCATTTTCAATTTGTAATCTTTTTATGACCACATATATATCTCCCAAATGTCTTAAACACAACTTGCAGCAAACATGTCAGGATTTTGCTGTTTCTGCGGCAGCTCCTGCTGACAATAGCAACAACAACAGTTGCCATTTAACGAATATGTATCAACGCCACAACAACCTTGTAATGCAGGTATTATTATTCCTCACTTTACAGATGTGGACCAGCTAGTAAATAACAGAGTTGTATTGAAACATAGATCTGCCTTGACTCTAAAGCTCTATGTGTTAGTTACCTACTGCCATGTAACAAATTTCCTCAATTTAGCAATTTAAAATGACAACCATTTATTATCTCACAATTTCTGCAGGTTGAACATCCGGATGCAGCTTAGCTGGGTACCTCTGCTTTAAGGTCTCTTACAGGGCTGCCCTCCAGCTATTAGCCAGGGGTGTGGTCTTATCCAGGGCTTGACTATAGAAGGATCCCCTTCCAAGAGCGCTCAGGTCGTTGCTGGCAGATTCACAGGCTGATAAATGGAGGGCCTCAGTTCCTTGCTGTTGGGTAGAGACTCCCTCATCAGGTCCTGTGCCCTTATGGGCCTTTTCAGGGCACAGCTTACACCGTGGCAGCTTACTTCTCCCAGAATAACTGTAAGAGAAAGTAAGAAAGTGAAGGCAATGTAAGATGTAAGCCATACATTTCTTCGTAACCTAATCTATTGAATAGTATCCATCATTTTTGCATTATCTGTTCAGGGAGTCACCAAATTTGGCCCACATTCAAGGGGTAGGGATTCCGAAGGGTGAGTCCTAGGAGGTGGATGGAGAGCACTGGGCCATCTACAGGCTTCCTGCCACGCTCAGGTTACAACTTGCCTGGATGTCCCCTGCAAAACATCTGAACGAGTTCCTCACTGTCTTTCCTCCTAAAGACACAGAAAATCCAAGTTAACTGAGCCTGGGATGGGGAACCTGACCTACAGCAACCCCTCCTACCGAACCTCCACTCAGGAAGTGAAAATTGAAGCGATCCCCAAACCAGCCATGTACAATCAACTGTGCTACAAGAAAGAGGTAAAAACTAAAATTTATATTGAAGGGGTGCTTTTGCAGAGAGGGGAGAAGAATTATTCTCCAACTGCCTGAATAAGTCAGTAAGGGATGTCGGGTAGTGACACGTACCACTTTGGAAGTTACAGTGAACAGGAAAATGGAATGTGATGGGGGTTTCTAGGATCCAGAATCATAAATCGGTTCAGTTTCCAGGTCTAGATTCTCTGAAGGACCCTGGTGAGAACCAGGGTAGGAAACAGACCCCAGAAGGTGTAGGTCTGAAAGCGCAGGAGTGTGCACGGGAGATAGTTTGCCAGGTCCATAGCTTCTTTCCCTCCTGGAGTTGTCATTCCCCTGCAGTGAGGCTGTGCCCCCCACCCCAGAAACAGCCCCCAAGCCCCCCGGCCATCCCCACAAAAACCTAAGGGTTCCTGGACTCTTCCTTTTCTGACCTCTGATCCAAGCTGTTGGCACCTGTGGCTAAGAATGGCCGGTGCTTCTCTCTTCCTCCCCGGGGCCTTAAGGGATTTCTCTAGAATTCCGGTTTACATGCATTTGTTCTTTTACCTCCTTCCTTTTCTAGTGAAAAATTACTTGCTGGGTGTTTAGGCATGAAAAATAGTCCTGCTTCCACCAGGGAACTATAGCCTGGGGTTTCAGATTTATCTAGTCTTATATGACTCTTGTTTTTTTTCTAAACCCCTGTAACCCTTCCTCAAAATTTATCCCTTCTGAGACTTTAATCAGTCTACTGTCTTGGCCCATGTAGCACAGTCAAAACCTGCCCTCACACCTGTAAGGCTCCCATGCATAATGAATACACTTTACATAATAATTAGGTACTTTCTGGATCCATGAATTCCCCTATTTAAAAAGCTTCCACTACAAGCCAAACAGAACCTGCAGGATGGCTTGCAGTTTGAAAGAAAGATTCTTGGGTGCTCGGAGCGTCTGATAAGCCAAAGAATGACCCCAGTAAGGGCCAGAGGTTAGAAAATAAAATCATCTGACCTCTTTCTTCTGTTGTATGCTTCTTCCTCAGCAGCTTTTTCATCCCTCTGATAGTCTCTCGCCCTTTCTCTTCTGATTTCCTCTTGATTTCAGGTACCTGTGTGTTTGCAGAGGGAGTGGTGTCCCCCAGATTGCTAGTGCCATGTCCCCGCCTCTCCCTAACTTTCCCAACGTGTCTCTGCGATGAAGACTCTGAGTGGCCTGCATCGTGTCCTACACTAACTTCAGCTTGGAGGGTGTGCCGGGTGACCGGGCACGCGTGTGTGCGTGCATGTGTGCTGGCGTGTTCTCTGTCTCTTGTGTGCTCCATCCAGGGAGTCGTCTCTCCCAGAGGGAAGGGACGATTTCACATTGCGTGGTCACCCGAGCATCCTGCTCCAGGCAGAAGCTCAGTAAATATCTGTAGAACTGAATCATTACTAAAGCAGAGCAGCAGTGGCAGGGCTCTTGGCAAGAACACTGTCCCTGAGATAGAACTCAAACCGTGGCCCATTTTCTCCTGGCATGGCTGGCATGTTGGTGGTATCCCCAGAAACCAGGAGTAAGGCTACCCTGTGAGGAACCCATAAAGGGAGAAGCCTGAGTAGAACTTAATTAGGGCTCTCCTTGGAACCATCCCAGGTTGCTGGGGAATGGCCCCAAGGCTCATGAGAACGGAGTCAGAATAACTTCCCACAAAAGCCTTTAGGCTATAGGAACCCAATGGATTGACAGAACCCAAGTAAGAGGTTTTTTTTTTATTTTATTTTTTTTTAAGATTTTATTTATTTTTTAAGAGAGGGGAAAAGAGGGAGAAAGGGAGAGAAACATTGATGTGAGAGACATTGATTGGTTGCTGCTCGCATGCCCCCCACTGGGGACCTGGCCTGCAACCCAGGCGTGTGCCCTGACTGGGAATCAAACCGGCAACCTTTTACAGGCTGGCACTGAATCTACTGAGCCACCGCAGCCAGGGCTAAAATAAGAGGATTTTTTAGATTTTTCCTATTACCTCCCAAAACTTTTCTCCTTAACAAAATTAGAAAGAAGAGAATTAAGAATCAAATAGCACAAGAGTAACTTAAAATGCTGAATCAGTGGACATTTAATTGCTTTTGTCAGTTGCTTCTGATCAGATATATCAGCATTAAGTTCCATTAATACATCACAATAACAATGTAATAGTAGCTAACATGATTTAGTGCATCTTCTGTGTCAAGCACCTACTAACTGCATTCCATGTATTGCCTGATTTAACCTTCACAGCAATTGGTTATTCTCCCCACACTGCAGGTGTGGAGACAGAGTTTTAGAGATGTTAAATAATTTGCCCAGGGTGGCATAGCCAGTGAGTGAGTGATGCAGGACTGGAAGCCATGGTTCTCCCTCCTCTGTGTGTGCTAAGGGTAACAGTCTTCATAGCTGCTCCTCTTTTTAGGCTAAGCCTCATGTGCTTGCTCTGACCAAGTTACCCTGTTCATTTGTGGGACCTTTGTGCTCTTCACACCCGCTCTTACCCATCCACTTCCTTTTTCAGTTCAGCATAGGGGATCCTTTATAGGGAGCCAACCAACTGACCGTGTCTCCCCATTCTCCACCCTAGGGTGGACCTGACCATAACTACACCAAGGAGAAGATAAAGATTGTCGAGGGAATCTGCCTCCTGTCTGGGGACGATGCTGAGTGGGATGACCTCAAGCAGCTACGCAGCTCACGGGGGGGCCTTCTTCGGGATCACGTTTGCATGAAGACAGACACGGTGTCCATCCAGGCCAGCTCGGGCTCCCTGGATGACACAGAGACAGAGCAGCTGTTGCAGGAAGAGCAGTCTGAGTGTGGCAGTGTCCACACGGCAGCCACTCCTGAGAGGCGGGGCTCTCTGCCAGACACGGGCTGGAAACATGAACGCAAGCTCTCCTCCGAGAGCCAGGTCTAAGTGCCCACGTTGCCCTCCCTCCCTGCCTGCTCCTTCTCTTTATGGACATCCAACCGGTGTGCTCGCTTGTACAACAGGCCCCCTTCCTCTGTGCTTGCCCCACTCCCCTTCATCTCACCCTGTATCTGCTCCCGAGCCCGGGAGCTGTTTCTGAGTCCGTAACTACCTGTGCACAAGAAATGATGGCGCATCCTGGAATTTACCATGAACCTCACCTCTTGCACTCCATCCTGAGCCCCCTAAAACTAGGCTCAGTAACTATTCCTCGTCAGTACAGAGCTCCTCCTCCCTTCCCTTGGCGCCCTCAGTGCCTGCCCCACAAAAGCTGATGGTCCAAGACTGCACTCTCCCCCATCAGAGCTGGCCTGACCGCTCCTCTGAGAAAACTGGCCCATCAGGAGCTGAGCAGGGGATCATGGGTAAAGAGAGAGATGAAGGAGAGAGGCTGAGAGGAAGAGGAATCAGCCCAGCTGGTATGGGCATCTGGGAAACCTCTAGCCTCAAGTGCATTGCTAATATGAAAAAACTTTTAGGGGTGGTTGGGCCTGCGTGTCCTGTCCATTGCTGGCAATGGATATTATTCTCACTCTTAAGAGTTGCTTGTGTTGCAGTTGGTGAGATCTGGGTGTGGCTCAACTATTGTTCCTCCTGCTAGGATGTCTGGAGTCTCTTCTACCTCCAGATGGCCAGGGCACCCAGTGTGGCCGCTGGCTAATGCGAATTCCCTCCTTATGCCACCACTGGCCGGCACCTGCCAAAGTCTCTGACTGTCAGCGACCAGGTTGTGAACCAGCTGCCTGAGTGAATGTGGGGCCCTGAGGGCTGAGTCTGCAGCATCTGAGAAGCACTGCCTAGAGCAAACATAGCACATCAGCTGAACTTTAATGTTCTACGACACTCTCCCTCATTCTCTGGGATTTTTGAGCACAAAGATCCTGAAACAGACTTTCAAAGAAGGGCCAGAAGTGTTCATAAGTGATCAGGAAGAGCAACTGAGTTAGAGACTTGGAGCCCACAGGGCCTAAAGGGAAGTCTCCATGAGGTTGAACTTCCTGTGTTCTCTCTCAGGTGCTCAGGGATCTAAGTGGACAGAGAGCCTGTGGCTATGGGTGGTGAAGTTCCCATTCCAACTCTCTTCCCAGCTGAGTGACTTACTTTCCATGCTGCGATGCCACCTCTTGGTTCCTGCTTATTCAAAGGGCACATGTCTCACCCTAGCATCAGGGGAGTTGAGAATTTTTTTCTGTGCTAAAACGTCTACCTAGTTCTCTCTCTCTCTCTCTTTCTCTCTCTCTCTCTCTCTCTCTCTCTCTCTCTCTTTGCCTAGTTTGCTTTTTTTGACCTAGTCTTGTGGGGCCTGTGAGCAGAGCTAAATAAAAATGCAAAGTGGGGGGCAAGGACTAAAAAGGTGGAGAGAACCACTGATGAGGCCCTCTCAACCCAGGGCAGATCCAGACTTCTTCCACACAGGAATCAGAGATGATAAGAGAAGACAACGGGGGCTGAGAATGGAGGGGAGGGCTCCCAGGGGTAATGTCTCCATTTGAAACATCTATGGTTATGGTATTGAGAAATCAGCTGTCAAATGCAAGCAAAAAAAGGAAAACAAGAGCAAACTTTTTGTAAGACTGCTTGAGACTGGTGCCAAGGCCTTAGCCTTAGTAGCCAGCCCCAGGTCCCTGTGCAGGACAGCCAGACCAGGCCAAGAAGGCTTTTCCAGTTCACGGCAGTGGGAAGACGAGGTGCCACTTCCAGGAGCAAAGGGGTGTATTTCACGTTTGACGGGGAGGTAAAAGAAGGAGCACTTTTGGTCCTCAGATTCATAGCTGGGGACCGTAGGAAGTAGAAAAGCGGCATTTTCTTGAAAGGGGGAAGGATCTTATTGCACTTGGGCTGTTCAGAATGTAGAAAGGACATATTTGAAGAAATATCTATTTGAGCACTGATTTACTATGTAAAAAGCAAAATCTCTCTGTCCTACACTAATGGAAGTGATTGTCCCGCGCTCATGTGTAATGGTTTTAACGTTACTCACTGGAGAGATTGGACTTTCTGGATTTTATTTAACCACTATGTTCAGTATTTTAGGACTTTATGGTAATTTAATATAAATTTAGCTTTTCTTAATCACCTTGCCTGGCTTGGAGTCATGACTAATAACCGCACCTGCTCTGTGTGGCAGACCCATGCCACGGGACACCTGCTTGCAGACATCACCCCTAAGGCCTTTGGGGTTGTGGGGATGGGGATGAGCAACAAAGGGTGTGAGGTTCCTGGCTGGAGGTTCAGCTCATCTTGAGAAGGCAGGTCAAGACCAGAGTTCATTGGCTTCTGAAATCCTCATTCCCTCTAGAGGAGGGACAGCAGATAGGTTTCCTCTTGAGGACCAACTCTGACTGGTTGGTAGTGGCTGCCTGAGGTCCCGTCCAGACTCAATGGGAAAGTGACATGATCTTTAGTGATACAGCACTCGGGCACCAAAAGAAAGTGTCGTGGCATGTATGCTGTGTATATTCTGTTTCTGTTCTAGGTCTATGAGGACTTCATTGTCACAGAACTTGACTCTGCCTTGCAGTGATGGTCACTGTCAAGGCTATCTGATGCAAGGAAAGTACTGGGATGGGGACAAGGAGAGCTAATTCCGGTCCCAGATCTACCACCAGCTCTGTTTGATCTTAGTCAAGATTCAGTTACTCTGAGAATGGATCCAGTGAACACTAAGATTTCTTTATTTTTGTTTTTAAATATTTTTAAAATTCTTATTGTGGAGAGAGGGGAAGGGAGGGGGCGAGAGGGGAAGAGAAATCGGTTGCTCTCTGCCTTCTGCCAGCACCCTGATAGGGGCAGAGCACAGAGCCTACTTACCCTGGCCTGTACCTGACTGGGAATTGAACTGGCAACCTTTCGGTTTGCAGGGTGATGCCCAACTAACTGAGCCATGCCAGACGGGGAAGATTCCTTTTATTTTTAAAAGCTGTCTTCTCCATCTGCTCCAATAGCTCATCTGCTCCAACTCAAGGCTAGAACAAGGAGTTGGGGATCTCTTTCAGGTTCTCTCAGTGAAGACTGGGACTCACCCAAGTCTTGATGCCAGACATAAAAGTTTATGTCAAGGCTCAATAGTTGATTTTCTAAGCCACTAGCCATTTATAGAACAATGCTCTCAATTCATTCATCTCCTACTATGGGTCAAACACTACCTATGCCTGACCACAGAGCTTTGAGTCTGGCATCAGTAACCCTGCCTCAAAAAACAAAAAGAAAGAAAGAAAAAGAGAGCAAGACATACTGAAGCCCCTTATATTTAAGTGACAGTAGATTTGAATATAAATTATAGCATGTAATTCCTCCAACTTGGTGAGGGATAGGTACACTGGAACAGAAACAAGTGGACTAGCTCCAGGACAACCATCCCCCATTCCACCACTCTTGAAAACACACACAGAAATGTTTTAAGCATTGAAATCCAGCCTAAAGCACCAATTTATACACCTGCAGGAAGTGCCCCTTCCCAAAGCCTCGGGGTCACAGGTCAAGTCATGAACAGAGACCACTACAGTTTGTGTAGAAAAAACTCACGAAGAACCTCTCAAATAGGAAAATAAATGTATCGAACATACTGCGTTTTCTTGGAAAACTGGAGATGTTTCTGGGAGAACAAAGTTTGGTGAATGCACTTTGCTACCTTGTGACAAGTCAACCCGTTTAATCAGGCATTCAGCACTGCGTTGCCTTAGAGCTCTCACTAATTTTATCCTGATACTTCAGCAGGAGATGGTAGAGGAGGACAAGGCTGGCCTGGTGGCCCAGGTCTTGACAAGAATGTGGCCACTGGCAAATGAGAATAGTAACAGCCTCAAGGACTAAGCACCCCATTTTCACGCAATAAAAATGTGCTGGCTCTTAGTTTCCTTTCCTGATCAGTAAAATGCAAAGGTTGAAACAGATGATTGCTAAGGTTTAGTTCTAGCCTGAAACTTGTATTATGTTCCTTCCAGGATATAGGGGATGTAACCAGTGTTGAGAACTTCTTGTCTGGTTCTCTGGATATAAAACCTGAAACTAATAAATAGGGAGATGATGAGTCAAATTCTAACAAACTGGATGTATCTTTGCAAACTAATTACATCCACAATATAGTCCCTGCCCTTCTTTCTATATTATATGAACACACTGGAAGCTAAGATGAAAAGATCTGTGGCCCATAGGGAGGTCTCCATGGCGTCGTGAATTGAAGCTTTTCAATTGCGAGGTTTCCGCAAACCCCAGCCTGTGGAAAACAAAGTGCTGCAGAGGAACTTAGGAGAAGCATGTCCGAGAGCTGAGGGTACACAAGGTTCTAGGGTGACATTCAAGGGCATCGAGTAAGCTTGTTACTTCTGCTTATGGACACTGGTTTTTAAAATGTGGACGAGCCCTTTATATGGCTAAAGAAACAGTCTATAAGTTTGTCTTCACATGTGAAGATGACTCAACTGATCCTCTTAATACTGATGGTGTGTTTGGGGATGTTTCAGGCAGCCTGTGTTTCAAAACATTCCATCACTCACCATTTATTTTCTCTCCAGATCCTTTTCCCATTAACCAGCTGGCAGAGGCTAAGCAGAGTTTTATTTCCAGCCAAGGCTCCAACTCAACTTTGGACTCCATGACATGATGTTAAAACAGATCAGGGCAGCCTAATTAAGGCTCTGAATTTAAACCCAACGCTGAAGTTAGCCTCAAGCTACATAATCTGCTTATTTCATTTTATAAGACACAAAAAGCAAAGAACTCACTTATCTTGCCCTTCTTAGTAGTTTCTTTCCTCCAGCCCCTGCTAACAAGGTCCCTATCTCTCCCTTCTGCCTTCTTCCTCTTTGTGGGGCTGATGCTACTGCGGTCTAAACTCTTGGCAAGCCTGCATTTGGGGGGCTGTGGGAAAATGGACTGCAAGAAGAAAAAAAGGTTATTTACTCCTTCATTCAAACAGCACCTATTAAATGCAATCAAGTGCAAGCTGGGAAAGGCCTTGCAGTCTTGGCAACTAATCAAGGCACTAAACCCATAGCCACTTGAGATCTGTGTTAATGTCGCTACTGCCGTCTCCAGAGAATAATGCAGGGGTACCTGGACTGAAAGTTGAAAGGAAGTTAATCACTAAAGCTGCTCCTCATAGGCCGGTAACAGGGATCTGTGTCCCATGGTAGGGAGCAGAATGCAGCTTGTAATTATGAAATGAGCACTGTCCCAGCCCTAGCAGACTTTTCAGAAATACCCAGCATGGATATTCAGCAGCCACAATGTCTGGCATTTGTTTCCTGCTTCTGGCTGCAATGATATACAGTGTTCACTTTGACGTCTTACACCCACAAGGGTTTTACTGCTCTGTTCGTACCTTCCTTACGTAGAACTATGGAGAACCCCCTGGAATAAAGAAGGCACACATCACACCAATAAATCCATAGATAAATGCTATTTCATGATAATCCTGGAATGCAAAAGATGACTGGCCATTTACTGAACACCTATTATGGACAAGGAACTGGGTTAGGTTTCTATAACCTAACAGGATCTGCAGGATCTGCCACTCCTTACCCATTTCCTATCAGACCTCATCTACTACTCTCCTACTGCCAAATACATACTTTGCTCAGGCTAGCTATACTGGCCTCCTTGTCTCTCAAACCTGCCAGGTATGCTCCCAACTTAGGGTCATTGCATAGCTGTTCCCTGGTTGGCACTTTCTTCCTCTAGGTACACTCAGGGCTAATTCCTTTCCCTTTTTCAAGTCTTTGCTCAAATGCAATCTTCTCAATGAAACTCACTATGATCACCCCTAATAAAATTATAGTCTTTCCAACTCTACTTCCCAATGCCTTTTACCCTTTTTTTCTTTTCCCATTGCACGTATTATCTAGTAACATATTATATATTTATGTCTTGATTGTGTCCTCACTATAATGTGACCTACCAAAGAGGATTTTTTTTGTTTCTATTTTGCTCACCAATTATCCCAAGTGCCTACAACAGTCCCTGCACATACTAGGTGCTCAGTAAATATTTGTTAAATGAATGAGTGAAGAAATTATTGGAATCAGACATCTATTGCCCACCTTCTTGTACAGCTTTACCTAAACCATGTAAAACAAAGAGGGATTTTGACATCTTGTTCTACAACTCTCTGGGACCCAGACTTCACATGTGCTTTACTGAGCAAATTTCAGGTTATCATCATCCTCTCCTTAAATATAATCTTCCCTTTATCTCCAAAAATATTTAAATAAAGTAAACATGCCAATGACCAATGGCTGAAGAAGACTATTTCTACATATTCATAACCCATTTCTCAAAGATTACTGTGACTTTTTTGCTCTGGTTCCTCTCTCCTCCTCCTGCCTATGAATCTGTTATCATCTCCCATTTTCATTTTCTCCACTTTCCCACTCTGTGGTCTCATCTACTACCCCAACTGCATTTTTTCACTTTACAGAGATGATTTCCTAATCTATAGCACTCGAGTTCTAGTCTCTTCTCCCAGCTTCCGTTCTGTATTTCCTGGGCCTATTTAGATGATTCCGTCTGAATGTTTCATTGGTACATAAAAGTAAACAAACCTAAAGCTAAACTCCTTGCCTTCCCTTTGAGACTGGCTTCTCCTGGTTTTCTGATTCCATTTGGGCAATCGCCACCTCCCAGTCCTAAGGTTCAAATCCTGGCATACTCTTTGACTCATTTCCCTAAATGGGTCCAACCTTATCTTTGCACCTCATCTAGTTGGTTGCCCAATCCTTCACTTTCCTGATTCTGTTCTCATTTGCAGGGCTATTACCTCATATCAGAATCCCAACTCTAACCCATTGTAGACAACCAAGCAAATTAGTTTTCATAAAGTGCAATTCTGATTCTGTCACTCCCTTGCTCAGAAACTTTTTAATCTCTCCCACTTCCCACGTAAAGTATAAATTCCTTACCCTCGTATTCAAGACCCTACAGGAATTGTTCCTAACATTCTCTGTCGATCTGTGTCCCACTACTTCCCAGCATGAACCCTGCTCTAAAGTCAAATTCATATGTTGGATTCCTACATATGATGCACTTTCTTGTCTCCATGCCCTTGCTCCTACTTTCCTGCCTCTAGACATTCTCTTAGCTCCTTCTATTGAAATAATATCAATGGGAAAAATTTCATTTCCCTCCCTACCAAGTCCCCCTATTAAATAGTTTCTTGAAATTCCAGGAATGTTCAAACAATTTTCAGGCATGCACACAAATACACATACTTTTAGAACCATGTGTAAGAAAATCATTGTATATATTTGTATGCAACTTACCTTTTTTCGATTAAGCACAATTTATACACTTTCTATACCACATATATAGATTAACCACATTCTTTTTTTAAATCCTTACTTGAGGATATGTGTATTGATTTTTAGAGAGAGAGAAAGGAATAGAAACATCGATGTGAGAGAGAAATATAGATCAGTTGCCTACCTTACCCACCCCAACTGGGGATTGAACCCGCAACCTAGGAATGTGCCCTGATTGGGAATCGAACTGACCCACTCACCCACATTCTTTTTAACAATTGCATATACCATAATTCATACAGCAAGTTCCCTAGAATGGATACGTAATGTCCAGTGGGTTTTCCCCTATTTTAAGCAGTGCTGCAGTGAATATCTTTGAATACTTTTGTTTTTGCATTCTTGCATAGATCTGTAGGACAAATCCCTAACAGTAGCAATACTGGTCCAGAGATCAAGTACATTTTACATTTAATAACTGGTAACTCATCTCTCTAAAAGTTTGTACCAAGTGTACTGTCCAGCTGGAAAAACTTTCTCGTTGTTTCTTTAGTTGGTCTAGCTGGTCAAATAATTTAAATGACATAAAGCAGATTAACAGAAGAAAATCAAATTTAATACATGCCCTCAGGAAATTCACATTAGCGTGAAAATTCCAAAGACAGGCAAAATGAGGTATATATGTCATTTTGGACTAAGGAGAGGGAGGTAGGCAATTCACAGGTAGATAAGAGCAAACATTTGGTTAAAAACAAAATTCATGCAAGGCCTCCCAGATATAACGGGATAAAAGGGAATCTAGCAGAATAGATTTTTGCTTGGATTCTCCCAGTCTGCCACACTTCATTCATATGTGCTAGGGTGAATACATTTATGCTAAGGTTCCCTTCCTGAAGCATTTTTTTTTTTTTACATCTCTGCCAAGTTGAAGTTGATAGATTAAAAAAATAATGTTCTTATTACTTTTACCCAACCTTTTTCAATTTTTTACCATGTTGGGTAGTTACATATCTTTTAAACCCCATCATCAAATTTCTCCCATCGCTTAAGTAACTACAGCTTTTCTTTTATATAATCTCATACTGTTAGTCTATATGTTTTATTCCTCTGACCAGTGCAGTTTGCAAATTCATTGGAAGGAGTCGATCTTATTCTTGGATACACTACCTGTAGAGCTGAAAGAAAATTTGAGATCACATTAAGAAATCTCTCATTTTTATAAATAACGGGAGTATCGCGTTTGTAGAATGCATTACTGTTCAAAGGCCTTCCCTAACCATTCAATTAGTTATATTAAATTTTCACATTAAGCTTGGAAGTAAAACATTGTTAACCCGTTTTACAGATGAGGAAGCTAAGCTCCAGATGATTTACTGACAAAAGTGGTTTACTCAGAGCAGGTCCAAGACCAGACGCCAGCATCTTGCTTCTTCCACTATATTCCAGCTGCTTTTCATTTCCCTCCCGCACTTAGGTGCACAGAACAATATTTGGTGAATGAAATGACATTTAAAAAATCGTCAGATGTTGACAGCAGCCTAAATATAGTAATCAAATAAAGCAAATATGCTGACAGCTGGGGATGCACAGCTCTCCACACACCTCTTTTTTGCACTTCCTTGCCGGGTGGTCGGCAGCCTTCGCTACACTGATGCTATGTCTAGCCATCCAAGCTTGCAGCGCCAGTTCTCAACGAAACACACCCAAGCGCGGCCCCTTTAAGGCTATGGACGGCGCGTGCCCACAGTCCCTTCAAATGGACCAATAGCAGAGCGAAGGGAGGTCGGTCGAGAACCAATAAACAACGAGGACACTGCGGGGTGTGCGGCGGCCCAAGCGGTTTCAAACGGCTTAGTGGAGGCCCCTCGGTTCTGACCCGGCGGAGGTGAGTGGCCGGTGGGTCCGACCCACCCGCTCAGGCCCCGGGATCCGGGCGTCGCGTGCGCGGAGCGTCCCTGAACCCCGCGTGTTGGGCCTCCACGGACGCGTGCCTCCCTCTCCGCACGAACCCGGCGGGGTTGACGCGGCGAAGCGGGGCGGAGGCCCTGGACCCACCGCTGGGAGGGTGGGGGGCGTGGGCGCTCTGGTGCGGATGAGACCAGGGCTGGAATCCGAGTGACTAGAGCCGTGGCGCGACCGGGCGCGGGCGGCAGCGTCAGAGGGATGCGGGAAGCCTAGGGCCGCGCCTAGCGGCTGAGGTTGTTCCCGGACTGGGGCGGGGGCCCGGCGAAACGGCCCTGTTACAGTGCCCATCGCATGATTGTTAAATGAATGAATGAGTGAATAAGAGTCTATGAGCGCCGTAATGGTTATTAAGGCCCTGGTCACCTCAGAGCCTGACAAGGACAGCGGTATCGGGCCTGCCTGTGCACCTGTGTCCCTGCCGGTCCCTGCCGGTCCCTGCCGGCTTGCTGCGATTTTAACAATTCCGATCATACCGCTCCGCCCTTACGCCTTCTTTCTCTCTCAAAAGGTGTCAGTAGAGTTCAGGTATCTTTCCAGGGCTGGACGTTTGGGAGACCAAAACAATAGCCAGCAGTTTAGGTTAAGTAGGGCTTGGTACTTCAAGGTGGGGGCTCGGTAAACTAAATTTCTTACTTGTTAGCTCTTACTACCAGTCTTTGGCTGTTAAGATAGTTATCCTACAATCGTGGTAATTGTCAGGCAGGATTTAAATGTATCCCGTTTTGTATCTGGGATAGAAAATGATGGAAACGATGTCGCCCAGTGGCTACTGTATGTTAGAAAACATTTACATTGATGAATCTCCACAAATGAGTTTTTTCATTCAACATTAGAGGGTGAAGTAGTTTTTGCAGATCTTGCCCCAAATTTATGCATGGCTCTAATGTATTTCTCATGGGAACCAAGGCATCAAATCTTGGCCCAGAAAGTCTGCCTGTCTTATTTTATACATAATTATAGTAATTGAAAACTCATTTTTAGAGAGGTGAACGCCTCCCATCTTCATTTCATCACCCTGAAAAGTCCTTCTTTGACCTAAAGAGCCAATAAATCAAGCTACCAATCTTTTGAAAATTTTAAGTTAAAAGATTGGGACTTTTCTTAAGTGACTTGACAAATGTTAATGTTGTTTTCCTAGAACTTGATGTAGAAAAGGTGAAATTGATTTCTTTTGGCAATATAAATTAAACCTAGTCGGTGAACTCAAAAGAAGTTTACACAACTTTTTAAAGTCTGTTCATTCAGGCAGTGGCAAGGAAAGGTAGTCCATAAAAATATATCTTATACTTTATTGCTTTTAAAGTTTTGGTCATCGACTTTGACTTATGAACAGTGGTATAGCCTTCTACAGCTGACAGCTCAATTTTAGTAGCTGAGTTTTAACTACAATAAATTTGAGTATCTTAATACTGAATACAGTTCTAGGTTTGGGGGAGGCAATTAAAAATAACAAACATCGTTCACAATGCCTTAGGGTATTGTTAAAGATCTTGAGGGATGAAAACTTTGTTTTAAGATTTTACTTATTTCTAGACAGAGGAGAAAGAGGGAGAGAAACATCAGTGTGTGGCTGCCTCGCGCGCGCCCCCTACTGGGGACCTGGCCCGAAACCCAGGCATGTGCTCTGACGGGGGACAGGAATTGAACGTCCATCCTTTGGTTTGCAGGCCGGCACTCAAATCCACTGACCCACACCAGCCGGGGCCAAAACCTTTTCTTTGTATTGGGGTAAAGCCAGGCTTTTTTAGCCCTCTTTGACTTCATGGAGTCTCATTCACTCATTCAGCAAATATTGAGGTTAGTGCCAGAGGTTAACAGTGTGTTGAACATTGTTCTAGATTCTGGGAATACACTAGTGAACCAGAAAATGACAAAGCCCCTGACCTAAGGGAGTTTGACAGTTTTGTCTCTCGAACAATTTGCTTCTACAATTTCTGCGGCCCAGCTCTCATTATTGAACAAACCAAATGCTCAAATACTTTACTAGTGGGGGCTAACATTTATTGAAGTGCTCACTAGATGCCACATTTTATTATTTTTAATACAACTTCTTACAGATGAGGAAAACTGTCTCAGAAAGGTTTTGCAACTTGGTCAAGGTCACACAACTGATAGAACCTGGATTTGAACCTGAGTTAGTCTGTCTCCAGGGCCTTGGTTTTTAATCTATGGTTGTACTGTATGAAGTAATGGAATCTGTTAGGGAGAATTCAGGAGCATTTCTGGGTAGAGTCTTCCTTGTTTTGTTAATACTTCTATCAGAGACATGATGAAATATGGATGATAGACATGGTAGTTTTTAGAGGGAAGATGGAGCAGTTTAAAATACAGTATTACCATATGAGGGCTGTATAGCTGTGGCAGTTGGGGAGCACACAACGGGGAAGCACAAAATTAAGTTCTTTATCTGATTGTCATTGGTTGATTCCTGGTGGTCAGTGTTGCAGAGTTTTGAGATTCTTAAGTGATTCTCATATTCTTATCTCTAGAGTTCAGAAAATGTTAGTTCATTCCTATCAGAGCAGTTGCCCTGTTTACTTGATAGATCTGGAACACATTAAACTTATTCTTTTTTGGCTTTTGAATTTGCTCTTCTCTTCCTGGAACTTCTCACCCTGCTGTACCCCTATTTCAAACCTGTTTTTGTATACAGGCTCCACTCAGGTCTCAACTCAAATGTCATCTCCTTAAAGAGGCATTTTCTCAGCTCCCAGTTAGAGTAGCCCTCCCAATTAGAGTAGCCCTCTTGGTCACTTTCACCTTACTTTTCCTTTTTGTTTACTTTGTAGCATTTATTGCTATCTGATAGGTCATTTATTGTTTGCCTATATATTATCCGATTTCCTCACAGAAATGAAAGCAGAGCCCAGATTTTTTTTTTCTGTCTGTACAGATTACCTCAATGCCTCAGACAGTGCTTGAAACAAAAAAGATGGTCAAAAAATATTTGTTGAGCCCTGCCTGGTGTAGCTCAGTGGACTGAGTGTGGGCTGGGAACGGAAGGGTCTCTGTTTCAATTCTCAGTCAGGGCATATACCTGGGTTGCAGGCCAGGTCCGGGATGGGGGCCACGTGAGAGGCAACCACACACTGATATTTCTCTCCTTCTCTTTCTCCCTCCCTTTCCCTATCTCTAAAAAATAAATAAATAAGATCTTTTAAAAAATTTTGTTGAACAAAATTGGTCCACACCCTCATAGTTTTCTCCATGTAATCAAATGATAAAGACAGTGTATAAGTAAAGCTGGCTATGTTGCTGTGTCTTTGGATGTGAGCAATGTCTGAACAGATGAATTTGGAAAGTCTTCAACTAAGAAAAGTGGAAAAATGATAGTTTTAATGTTCATGTTTACTGAAAGGGAAAGTAGACCTGGCTTCTTACTGATACCTGCAACTCCAATCTATTTTCCACATAGGTCATTATAGCCTTCTCCCCTTGCTGATCTGTGAATTTCCATGTCTTCCTCCCTCCCTACTTTTTTATTTTTCAATTAAAAAAATTTTCACATCTATAGAAGTTTTCAGGGATATTGGTTAAGTATCTTATAGGATGCCTTTCTCTTGGAATTTATCTGATATTTGTCATGATTAGACTGGGATATAGGAGGTTTCAGGGAGAAACATGAGGTAAAATGTCATCATACTATCAAGGGTACATACTATCAACATGATTTGTGAATAATGATATTGACTTTGCTCAGCTACTTAAGAATTGATAGTGTCCGTCAGTTTTCTCCACTGTAAAGTTACTCTTAGTTCCTTCTCCATACTGTCTTGGGAGGAAGGAACTATGTGCAGCCACCATTTAGGGAGGGAGGAGTTAGGCTCCCTGTCCTTTGGAATATTTGAAATTCTTCTTCATGAAAAATTTGTTTCTGTCATTTTAATATTTACTGATTGATTTTTAGAGAGAGAGGGAGGGAGGGAGGGAGAAACAGGAACATTGACTTGTTGTCCCACTTATTTATGCATTCATTGGTGGGTTCCGGTATGTGCCCTGACCAGGGGTCAAGCCTTCAATCTTGGTGTATTGGGACGATGTTCTAACCAACTGAATTATCTGGCCAGGGTTCTTTGATCATTTTTTAATTTAGACAGGTATTTATATAAGTGTGGATTAAAGGATGTATCTTTTATATTTTGAATTACATTCCAAATACTACTTTATTTTGTTGCTCAAATTAATCCAGCTTTCTCCATTGGGAGCTCTTTTCATTGGTTTCTGTGCCCTTCTAACATACCCACATCAGCATTTGTGTGTGTTTGTAGGCTATTTATTTAATTATTTTTTTTTAGAGTTTCCTTACTGGCACTGCAAGATGCTCTGGGCTCATCTTGTATATTCCTTGATACAGTGCTAAATCCTCATTTCTCCAAGGAGCTTTGGTTCCTTTTATTGAAAAATGGTATAAGAAACAAAGATCTTGGCACTAAGAGTTCTGATTGCTATTGGGGTGTTTTTTCTTTTAGTACCTCTCAGCTAACAGAGCAAATAAATATATGTGTGTATGTTAACTGGTGTAAATAGACATGCCTAAAAATATTTTTATGTATAGCCATCTATAACTACATTAAGTTAAACATGAGTTCTTACTGATACCTGCAACTCCAATCTATTTTCCACATAGGTCATTATAGCCTTCTCCCCTTGCTGATCTGTGAATTTCCATGTCAATAGTGAGAAACCTGGCTTTCACCATCCACCATTCATTTACATAATGGTTCACTTCCAGAATATACATACAGCAGTATCAGAATTGTTTACCCATTCTCCCATGAGAAAGAACTTTATCAACAGAGAACAGTGCTTTGTGCAGTTCCTTTTGCCTTTAGCCTTACAGACTCCATGCATTTCCAAAGTTACCTAGGTCAGCATCTTTTACCCCACCCCCTGCAGGGAGGTTGTTTCATTTGTAATACAGTTACATTCTTTTGTCACAGTTTGCATTCTTTTCTGGAATTCCCCCAGCCTTCTAATTAGCATGCATTAATGTTCATTCTTTATGTTGTAAAGTATTGTACATTTTGAAAAGTACATAATGTTTATCCACCATTACAATATCATGAGAATAGTTTCAGACCGTTAAAAGTTCCCTATGCTTCACCTATTTGTCTGTTCCTTTCTCCCCTGTCCCAGGGCAACCACTAATGCTTTTATTGTTTCCATAGTTTTGCCCTTCCCCTTGTGACATATAATTGGGATTATACAACATATACCCTTTTAAACTGGTGTCTTTCACTTAGCAATATTTATTTAAGGTTTTTCCATGCCTTTTTGTGGCTTGATAGCTCATTTTTATTGCTGAATAATATTCCATTGTGTGGATATACCATAGATTGTTTATCCATTCACCTGTTGAAGGATATCTTGGGCATTCTAGTTTTTGACTATTGTGAACAAAGCTGCTGTCTATATTGTGTACAGGTTTTTGTGTGCATATACATTTTCAGTTCATTTGGGTAAATACCTAGGTGTTTGTTTGCAGGATCATGTAGTAAGATGGTGTTTAGTTTTATAAGAAATTGTCAGACAGCCGCTGTCTTCCAAAGTGGCTGTATCATTTTACATTTTCACCAGCAATGTCTGAGGGTTCCTTTTGTTCCATGTCCTTGTCAATGTTTAATTTTATCTGTTTTTTTTTGGGGGGGGGACCTGGCCCATTCTTAGTAGGTGTGCAGTGCTCCCTCTTTTTAAAAACTTTGCTTTTTCATGACCTTGAATTTTTTGAAGAGAAATTATGTCTTTTTAAAGAGATAACTTTTAAAAATACACTTTAAAATGATTTTAGAGAGAGACATCAGTTTGTTGTTCCACTTATTTATGCATTCATTGGTTGCTTCTTGCATGTGCCCTGACCAGAGATTGAACCCACAGCTTCGATGTGTCGGGACAATTCTCTAACCACCTGAGCTACCTGGTGTGGTAGCTCAATTACATTTGTTTTGTAATAATTTTAGATTTACGGAAAAGTTGGGAAGATGATATGTAGAATTCCTGTATACCTCTCACTCAACTTTCCCATTGTTAACATTTCACATGGTACATTTGTCAAAAGAAAGATACCAACATTGATGCATTGCATTTAACTCAACTCCATGTTTTGTTTGGACTGCTGCAGTTTTTCTATTCATATTGCTTTCTGTTTCAGGATCCAGTCCAGGATAACCCACTGTATTTAGATATCATCTCTCTGAGCCTTCAGTGATATTTGACAGTCTTTTCTTATCTTCATGACCTTGACAATTTTGAGGACTAGTAGTTATTTACTTTGTGGATTATTACTCCTTTTGGGTTTGTCTGATGTTTTTCTCACTATTTAACAAGGGTTATATGTTTTGGGAAAGAATGCCACAGAATGCCATTTTTTCATAATTGGAATATGTGATATCTACATACCGTTGATGATGTTAATCATGATCACTTGGTTAAGATAGTGTTTGCCAGGTTAAGTAGTAATATTACTATTTTTCTTTTTTGAAAAATATATTTTATTGATTATGCTATTATAGTTGTCCCAATTTTTCTTCTTTGCCCCCTCCACCTGGTACCCCCATTCTTTCCATGAATTCTCCCCCTTGGTTCATGTCCATGGATCACACATATAAGTTCTTTGGCTACTCCATTATTTGTACTATTCTTAACATCCACCTGTCTTATTTTGTACATACCAATTTGTGCTTTTTAAAAAATATATTTTATTGGTTATGCTATTATAGTTCTCCCATTTCCCCCTTTGATTCCCTTCCACCCTGCACACCCACTCCCACTCACATTCCCCGCTTTAGTTCATGTCCATGGGTCATATACCATATTTTTGTTTTATTTATTTTTAAAATATATTTTATTGATTATGCCATTACAGTTGTCCCATTCCCCCTTTCATTCTCCTCCACTGTGCACACCCCCTCCCACCCACATTTTCCCCTCTTTAGTTCATGTCCATGTGTCATAAGTTCTTTAGCTTCCACATTTCCCATATTATTCTTGCCCTCCCCCTATTTTCTACCTGCTGTCTATGCTACTTATTCTCTGTACCTTTTCCCCCTCTCTCCTCCTCCCACTCCCGTGTTGCTAACCCTCCATGTGATCTCCATTTCTGTGATTCTGTTCCTGTTCTAGTTGTTTGCTTAGTTTGCTTTTGTTTTAGGTGTGGTTGTTAATAACTGTGAGTTTGCTGTCTTTTTACTGTTCATATTTTTTATCTTCTTAGATAAGTCCCTTTAACATATCATATAGTAAGGGCTTGGTGATGATGAACTCCTTGAACTTGACCTTATCTGAGAAGCACTTTATCTGCCTTTCCATTCTAAATGAAAGCTTTGCTGCATAGAGCAATCTTGGATGTAGGTCCTTGCCTTTCATGACTTGGAATACTTCTTTCCAGCCCCTTCTTGCCTGTAAGGTCTCTTTTGAGAAATCTGCTGACAGTCTGATGGGAACTCCTTAGTAGGTGACTGTCCCCTTATCTCTTGATGCTTCTAGAATTCCCTCCTTCATTTGAATCTTGGCTAATGTAATTGTGATGTGCCTTGGTGTGTTCCTCCTTGGGTCCAACGTCTTTGGGACTCTCTGAGCTTCCTGGACTTCCTGGAAGTGTATTTCCTTTGCCAGATTGGGGAAGTTCTCCTTTATTATTTGTTTGAATAAGTTTTTCACTTGTTGCATTTCCTCTTCTCCTTCTGGCACCCCTATGATTCAAATGTTGGAACGTTTAAAGATGTCCTGGAGGTTCCTAAGCCTCGCCTCATTTTCTTGAATTCTTGTTTCTTTATTCTGTTCTGATTGAATGTATCTTTCTTCTTTCTGGGCAACACCATTGATTTGAGTTTCAGTTTCCTTCTCATCACTATTGGTTCCTTGTACATTTTCCTTTATTTCACATAGTGTAGCCTTTATTTTTTTTTCTAATTTGCAATTATATTCAACCAATTGTGTGAGCATCCTGATTACCAGTGTTTTGAACTGTGCATCTGATAGGTTATCTATCTGTTGCTTAGTTGTATTTTTTCTAGAGCTTTGATCTGTTCTTATACTTGGGCCATATTTTTAGCTTGGCACACCTGTTATGTAGTAAGGGGCGGAGCCTTAGGTGTTCACCAGGGCGGGGCAACCTACGTGGCTGCCTCGTGACACTATATGTGGAGGAGGGGTCCCAGAGGGAACAGCACCTCTTGCTCCTCTCTCTGCTGGTTTTCAGTCACTTCCCCAGCTTCCCATAAGCAAATTGGGCTCTTCTGGTCCTGATTCCCAGGTGGGTGGGCCTATGTATGTTCTAGAACCCTGTGGGTATCTCCATTGAACTCTCCTGTGAGGCTGGCGCTTTCTCCCACCACCTCAACTCCCACCAGTATTGTTAGTCAGAGGTTTGAGGCTTTATTGCCTCATGCTGGAACTCTGGGTTGTCCCAGAACTCTGGGTCTGTCTCACTACCCAGTTGTTCCTCCTGGTTTATCCACACACAGATGTGAGACCACCCACTGTGCCAGCTGCTACCTTGCTTCGAGTCCTCTCCACCCAGCTGCCTGTCTTCGCTCCTCCTACCAGTCTGGATGAATGCTTCTTCTTTAACTCCTTGGTTGTCAGACTTCCATAAAGATCAGTTTTCTGTCAGTTCTGGTTGTTTTTAAATTTGTTATTGTCCTTGTCTTGGTTGTGCGAGGAGGCACAGTATGTCTCCCTATGCCTCCATCTTGGCCGGAAGTCCAATTAGTGCTTCTTTATACCTGCACCTTTCCCCTCATTTTCCCCCTTCCCCCTCCCTGTTAATATCCCTCCAGATGATCTCCATATCTATGATTCTGTTTCTTTTGTGCTTGTGCTTGTATGCTTAGTTTGTCATTTGGACTCAATTATCGATAGTTGTGAATTTAATGCCATTTCAATGTTCATTGTTTTTATTTTTCTATTTTTTTAGTTTTTTTTAAAATTATTTTTCAAGTACAGTTTTCTGTTTGTTTCTCCCATCCTAGCCCAGCCCACCCCATGCTCCCCACCTCCCTCCCCTTTTCACCCCCCCTTAGTTATTGTCCCTGTGTCCTTTATACTTGTTCCTCTAAATTCCTCCCCTTTTTCCCCTTAAATTCCCTCCCCTCTCCCCTCTCCCCTCTGGTCACTGTCCCCCTGTTCTGTATTTCAGTGTCTTTGTTTTTTTTTTTTTTAATATTGATGTTCTTTTTTTTAAAATATTTTATTTATTTATCTTTAGAGGGGAAGGGAAGGAGAGAGGGAGAGAAACATCAATGTATGGTTGCCTTTCGTGCGTCCCCTGCTGGGAACTGGCCTGCAGGGAACTGGTCTACAACCCAGGCATGTGCCCTGACTGGGAATCGAACCGCGATTGTCTGGTTCACAGGTCCGTGCTCAATCCACTGAGCTACACCAGCCAGGGCTTCAGTGTCTTTGTTTTTATTTTGCTTGCTTGTTTGTTTTGTTGTTTAGCTTCCTATTAAAGGTGAGATCATATGGTATTTGTCTTTCAACCCCTGGCTTATTTCACTCAGCATAATGCTTTCCAGTTCCATCCATGTTGTTGCAAAGGATAGTAGCTCCTTCTTTTTCTCTGCTGCATAGAATTCCATTTTGTATATGTACCATAATTTTTTGATTCAAGAGTTGGAAGCAACCTAGCTACCTGTCAATAAATGAATGATTTTTTTCTTATATAATTCCCTTTAGCATTTCGTATAATAATGGCTTGGTAATGATGAACATTTTTAGTTTTACCTTGTCTGGGAAATACTTTATCTGCCCTTCAATTCTAAATGATAGCTTTGCTGGATCAAGTATTCTAGGTTGTAAGTCCTTGCTTTTCATCACTTTGAATACTTCTTGATAGTCCTTTCTATCCTGCAGTTTCTTTTGAGAAATCAGCTGACGTCTATGGGAACTTCTTTGTAGGTAATGTCTGCTTTTATTTTGCTGTTTTTAAGATTTTTCTCTTTATCTCTAAACCTTTGGCATTTTAATTATGTGTCTTGGTGTAGTCCTCTTTGGGTCCATCTTGTTTGGGACTCTCTGTGCTTCCTGGACTTGTATGTCTACTTCCTTTACCAAATTAGGGAAGTTTTCTGTCTATTTAAAAAATAAGTTATCAATTTCTTGCTCTTCCTCTTCTCCTCTGGCACCCCTATGATTCAGATGTTGGTATGCTTAAAGATGTCCCAGAAGTTCCTAAGCCTGTCCTTGTTTTGTTTTGTTTTAATTTTTTTTTTCTTCTTGCCGTTCTGATTGAATGCTTTTTCCTTTTTTTGGTTACAAATCTTTGATTTGATTCTCGGTGTCCTCTTCTCCACTGTGGTTCCCTGTAGATTTTTCTTTATTTCACTCAATGCAACCTTCATTTCTGTCTGGGTCTTTTTTATGCTCTTGAAGTACCCAATGAGTTCCTACAGCATCCTGATAACTAGTGTTTTGAACTCTGCATCTGATAGGTTACTTACCTCCAGTTCATTTACTACTTTTTCTGGAATTTTGTTCTGTTATTTCATTTGGGTTATATTTCTTTGTTTCATTTTGACAGCCTCCCTGTATTTGTTTCTGTGTATTAGGTAGAGCAGCTTTTACTCCCTGTCTTAGTAGAATGGCCTATTGTAGAAAGATGTATCTGTTAAGGTATATGGGACTGAGCCTTAGGTAATCACTGGGCTGGGGCAACCCATGTCACCACTCTGTTGCTCTCTGGGCTGGGGGAGGTCTCAGCAGGGACAATGCCTATGCCTGGCCTCTGAAGTTGTTCTGAGAGGAAGCTGTCTCCTGGCACTCATACTTCACTTTCTCCCCATATGCCACTGGTGCCCTTCCAGCTGTTGACCTGGTGCTGAATCCCAGAGTGGGTGGGTCTGCATGAGTCCTAAGACTGTTGCAGGCCCTTTAAGAAGACTCTTTTGAGAATCCCTGTTTCTTCTACTGACCCAGCCCCCACTGGTTTTCACAGCCAGAAGTTATGGGGACTTATCTTCTTGGCACTTGAACTCTGGGCTGGGTGGTCTGGACTGGGGCTGGGATCCCTTGCTCCTGAGGTATCCCTTTTTTTTATCCACTGCATGCTGATGTGGGACCACCTGTTCCTGTCTCCGTGCTTCCCTGTGCTACTCTGAGGAGTTTCTACTCCTCTCTGCCTCTCTGTGCTTCTCCCCCTCCTCCAGTGTGGATGAATGGGGTTCTTTAGATTCTTGGTTAGACTTCCACACAGCTCAATTTTCTGACAATTCTGGGTGATAATTGTTTTGTAGTCTACTTGTATTTTTTGCTATATTTGTGCATGTTTACCTACATATGCCTCCATCTTGCCCAGAAGTCTATTTTTCCTTTTCTGTACTTACTCTTTGGAAGTGAGTCATTAAGTCTAGCCCACCCTCTAAGTGCAGGGCCTAAGTTCCAATTCCTGGAGGGAAGAGTATCTACATATATTATTTGGAATTTTATAAGGAAGATTTAGCTCTTCTTCCCCCATTTATTTCTTTTTTCAACCATTTATGTCACTATATATCTGTTTTGTACTTTGAGTTATAATCAGATTCTATGTTACTCCTTTTTTTGCTCAAATTTTTCCAACTTTGACCATTGGGAGCGCCTTTTGGGTTGGGTCCTGTGCCCCTTTCACATGCCCCGTTCTTTTTTTCTTTTTAAACATTTCCTAACTTACACATACTGTAAGATGCTCCAAGCTCATCTTATGTTTTCCCTGCCCTAACCCTAGAACTGGCCATTTCTCCAAGGAGCCCAGTTTCCTTTTATTGGACAGCGGCATATGGAAACTGAAATATGGGTGCTCATGGTGTTCATTGCCAGGGGTGTCATTGTTCCTAGGCACTCTCAGTGGATAGAGCTAGGTAATATATGTATGTATACTCACTCTGCACGCACATATACTACACATACATATAATTGTTTCTATATCATTCCATGTGTGTTTATATTTAGCTAAACATGAATTCATACAGTTTTCTCCAACTTTAAGAGGAAAGTTATGTCCTAAAGAAAAGTCCTTTTTGTGATGTATTTTTTGCAGAGATCTAAATTTTTTAAACTAATAATACTTTTTCACAGAAAATATTGTTTTCCATGACTTGATAATAGCAGTTGTTTGTTCCTGGGATATGATCTGTTTAGAGATTCAGTGAAAGCATAATTCTGACTCAGCTTGAATGTCAGACATTTTTACATAGATATGATGTCAGGTAAGCTATGGTGACCTGTCTCTTCAAACATGACATGTTATTTTATTGAGATAAGAAACCTACAATTTTGATAACTTAATTATATTTCTTAGAATTTTGTTAGTAAAACAGAATTCTAAGTAATTCTAAATTTTTTATTCCATAAAGCTGAGAAAAAGTTGAGTAGTTTCAAGTGTTTCTTTGAAATAAAACTCATTTGTTTAATGTGAGTGCCTTTTTTTTCTTTTCAATCATAAGACTTAAAAGTAGCATTTTCTTTATCTGAAAGTCAACTACAGGAAATAAATTTTAAAAGTCTTTTCAGCAAGTATCACAAATTTTATTGACTTCCCTCAAGTAGATCCTATTCCCTCTTTATACACAATTTTGTGCACAATACTTCTTGGTTCTTGAAATCAAGAGCTAAAATTAGAAAGGGGTACTGCTACTAACTAACTAGAAGTTTTAACTTTGACCACAATGATCGAGGTAGGAAAGCTGCAAAATATAAAACATTAAAATTCAAAAAGCCAAATGGAAACTATTTAGTTTTGGTTCAAGAGTCCTGCATACCTCTGTGTCACTAGATCTTGAGGGTATTGCTACATTCATTGCTCAAATGAATTATCCTGGAAAGTTTAAATGATTATCGCTCTAGTTTGTTTAAGACTAAGAGGTTGTGTTTTCTTCAGTGGAAAAAGTTACATAAAAATAATTGGTGTTTCAGGAATAAATCTCTGATACTGGCAAACTTTGCTATCTAGAACATCTCATTCCCTCATTATTTTGTTATTTTTTTCTTTTTTATGTATTTTTGTAGCATTTGTTTTTTTCATTTCATGTTCTTACCTACTGCATTATAAAGTTTTACACTTGTACATATTAGAATTTTTTTCAGTACTGTAATTACATACTTTTGATCCTTCTTTTCCAATATGATACTTTTTTTTTAAAGAAGTAAAAAGTCTTTTGAACATCTCCCATTCTAGAACTAGCACTCTGGGTGCTTCATTTAGGAGTAAAGACCAAAGTCTTTCTATTTCTAGTTTCTTGATTTAGTTTTTAAAGATTTTATTTATTTTTAGAGAGAGGGGAATGGGTGGAGAAATAGAGGGAGAGAAACATCGACTGGTTGCCTCTCTTACACCCCAGCCAAGGACCTAGCCCACAACCCAGGCATGTACCTTGACTCGGAGTAGAACGGGTAACCTTTCAGTTTTCGGAATGCCGCTCAACCCACACCAATCACAGCTTGATTTATTTTATTAACCATGGAGAGTGTTAAATCTTGTCAAATGCTTTTTTTTAAAAATTTTTTTATTGATTATTCTGTTACAGTTGTTCTATTCCCCCTTTATTCCCCTCCACCCTACCCCTCATCCCCACCATTACCCCCCCTTTACTTTATGACCATATGTCTCAAGTCCTTTAGATTCTATATTTCCCATGCTATTCTTGCCCCCCCATCTATTTTCTATCTACTGTCTATGCTACTTATTTTCTGTACCTTCTCCCCCCTTCTCCTCCTCCCACTCCCCTGTTGCTAACCCTCCTTGAGATCTTAATTTCTATGTTTCCACTCCTGATCTAGCTGTCCTTTTAGTTTGCTTTCGTTTTAGGTGTGGTTGTTAATAACTGTGAGTTTGCTGTCCTTTCACTGTTCATGTTTCTTTAACTTCTTTTTCTTAGATAAGTCCCTTTAACATTTCATATAATAAGGGCTTGGTGATGATGAACTCCTTGAATTTGATCTTATCTGAGAAGCACTTTATCTGTCCTTCCATTTTAAATGAAAGTTTTGCTGGATAGAGCAATCTTGGTTGTAGGTCTTTAGATTTCATGACTTGGAATACCTCTTTCCAGCCCCTTCTTGCCTGTAAGGTCTCTTTTGAGAAATCAGCTGACAGTCTGATGGGGACTCCTTTGTAGGTGACTGTCCCCTTAGCTCTTGCTGCTTCTAGGATTCTCTCCTTCATTTGAATCTTGGCTAATGTAATTATATGTGCCTTGGTGTGTTCCTTCTTGGGTCCAACTTCTTTGGGACTCTCTGAGCTTCCTGGATTTCCTGGAAGTCTATTTCCTTTGCCAGATTGGGGAAGTTCTCCTTTATTATTTGTTCAAATAAGTTTTCCACTGGTGGCTGTGCCTTTCCCCCTTCTGGTACCCCTATAATTCGGATGTTGGAGCGTTTAAAGATGTCCTGGAGGTTCCTAAGACTCTCCTCATTTCTTTGAATTCTTGCTTCTTGACCCTTTTCTGTTTGGCCATTATTTGCTTTCTTCTGGTCCACTCCATTGATTTGAGTCCCAGTTTCCTTTTCCTTGCTATTGGTGTCCTGTGCAATTCCATTCATTTCAATTAGTTTCGCCTTCATATATTTGTCTAATTTGTCGGTATAATCAACCAGTTCTGTGAGGATCCTGATCACCAATGTTTTAAACTGTGCGTCTGTGACTTTTGCTATTTCTTCATCGCTTAGATCTATTGGCTCTGGGGCTCTGAGATCCTCCTGCACCATTCTTGGTCTGTTGGGGCCCTTTAAGTGTGAGAAGCAGTGCCTTGGATTCCCAGGTCGCTGGGTTGTGACGCTGTATGTGGGGGCGTGGCCAGAGCGGGGAAATGGCGACCCCCTCTGCCGCTTCTCACAGCTGGGTGCGGAGGAGCAGTGCCTTAGGTGGTTCACCTGGGCCGGGCCACTCAGAGTCGCTGGGTTATGACGCTGTATGTGGAGGTGGGGTCAGAGCAGGGAAATGGCGGCGCCCTCCACTGCCGCTCGCCGTGGGGACTTGCCAGCCGGTCCAACCGCCCACTCCCTCACCTGTCCACCCGCGCACAAATGCGCAACCTCAGTCAACACGCAGCCCCACTGCCCCGCTGTCTCCCCCACGGTCGCTCGCCTGGTCGCTCGCTCGGCTGCTCACTAGGTCCGACCCTGCGCCTGGATTCCGCGGGCCTGAGTCTGTCTGGCCGAGTCCTCCTGTGCAACCCTGCTCTGCCAGCCGCTGGTTTCGCCCCTTACCGGTCAGGCTGAAGAATTTGTTGTTAACGGACTTCCGAAAAGTTCAATTTTCCGTGTTCTGGCTGTGTTTTCTGTTGCTAATATTTAGTTTTCTCTAATCTTGGTTGTGTGAGAAGGCACGGCACATCCACCTATGCCTCCATCTTGGCGGAAGTCCCCAAATGCTTTTTATTACATCAATTGATATGACCATGTGGGTTTTATCCTTCATTTTGGGGGGGAAGGACAGTGTGACGGTGTGCTGCCTTGGTTAATTTTGGTATTTTGAATTATCCTTGCATTTCAGGAATAAATCCTACTTGGTTATGCTATATAATCCTTTTAATACAGGGTTGGGCAAAAGTAGGTTTACAGTTGTTTGGATGGAAAATAATACAGTAATTAATAAATAATAAAGGCAAGATTAAGCTCATGATTTTCACCTACCTACAACTGTAAACCTCCTCTTACCCACCCTGTACACTGTTGGATTTGGTTTGCTAGCATTTTATTGAGGATTTTTGCATCAATATTTATTAGTGATATTGGTCTATAGTTTTCTTTTTATTGTATCAGTTGAGTATAGGCTATAGGGAGGCCTGCTTGGAATGTGGTACTGACTACTTGGTGCCACCAATTGTGCTAAATGTGACTAAATGACTTAGAAACTCTTCTTCTCAGTACTATGTGTATAGAGACAGAAATACAGTTCATATTTCTGACTTCTTGAATCAGTCTTTTTACCACATTACATTCTTTGCCAGGCATAAGAGGTTGATAATTAAAATTTTGGTTTTTGAACAATGGTAATTGAACAACAATTTAAAAAAATAGTTTCTGAAAAAAAACTTTTGCTTCTTGAGTGGCTTGTGTGAATCCCTACTTTTTGACCTGGGGATAAAATATATTCTACCAGGGTTAGTTGCCTGAAAAAGGGAAACGATGGTAGAACCCATGTGTGTGCAATTATGGTTGTAAATTATTAGTGCCTCTGTGATTCCCACTGTCCCTTAGCAAAAGGGACTCCCCATTGTCCCTTTCCCTCCAGCCTCTCTACCCACCTTCTGAGCCCCTGGCAACCACTACTCTACTTTCTGTCTCTGTGGGTTTGCCTAAACTGGTTATTTCCTGTGGAAGTATACAACATATGGCCTTTTGTGGCTGGATTCTTTTATTCATCATAATATTATCAAGGTTAATCCACATTGAAGCATGTATCAGTACTTCATTCCTTTATATGGATGAATGATATTTCATCATATGGATATACCACATTTTGTTTACCCATTCATCAGTTGATGGATTTGGGGGGTTGTTTCCACTTTGGAGCTATTATGAATATGTGGACATTTATGTCCACACAGAGTGGTTTGTATTCTCTTTCAGATGCTTTCAGTTCTCTAGAGAATAAGTTGTTGATAGCAAATATTTTCCAATTTACATGCTCACCAACAATGTACACAAATTTCAGACCTCTTTTTTAAATGAATTTTTTTGTAATATTTGACATAGTATTTACAAAAAGATTTTTCAATTTTTTTCTTAATACTTTTGTAAGGTTCTTTTTGCTTCCTAATCAAGAGAATTATACTATTGAAAAAGAAGTTTAATATGACTTGCTATATAAAGACATTGTTGAGGAATTTGGTTAGGCTGCAGTTACACATCTGACTGACAGATGTGTAATGTATGTTTTGGGTTGTTGTACTTACTAGGGTACATTTTGTTTATCCTCGTAGCTTGTTGATGCAGACAAAATGACCAGATTAACTATTCTTGGATGGGATTTGAAAGTGTGATTTGCATTGATGTTTTCCTTTGAAAGTGTTATAAAATAGCATCTAAGATTCTTACCAAATGACCATTGACTGGTTTATAAATAGAAGAATACAGTGTAAAGCATCAGTAATAAATCGCAGAAAGAACTGGCTTCAATTTACAGGTAAAAAACTAGAGATCCATACTGGAAATTAGTGCCAAGTAATAATCCAGTTACACTTGAACTCTCATACATTACTGGTGGACGAGGAGTGCAAAATGGTTCATACATCCACTGTGGAAGACAGTTTTCCAGTTATGTGTAAAATTAAACATACACTTATTATACTACCCTGCATTCCCACTCTTGGGTATTTGCCCAGGAGAAACGCTAACTTGTGCTCATATAAAAATCTGTAGCAGTTTTTTCCTTAATTGATAAAAACTGGGAGCAGTTCACGTTCTTCAACTGGAAAGTGAATGAACAAAATAAGTTGGATCATACAATGGAATACTGCTTAGCAATAAAAAAGAACATATTGATATGTGCAGCAACATGGGTTATCTCAGTTGGATTATACTAAGTGGAAAAAAAAAAAGCCAGACTCAAAAGACTGCCTACTGAATGGTTCTTTTTATATGATATTGTGGAAAAGGCGAAATTGTGGAGCCAGAATATGAATCAGTGCACTTATTGCCTGGGGGAGAGAGGTTGACTGCGAAGGGGCACAGGGAATTTCTTGGCTACTGGAGTTGTTCTTGATTTGTGGTGATGAGTACATGGCCCTATGTTGGTCAAAAGTCATATAACTGTGTACTAAACGGTGGATTTTACTTTAAGTTATACCTCAGTAAACCTTACTTAAAAGCTCTTAGCTCAAGGAGTGTCTTCTCTCTCTCCCTGATCCTCAGTAAGGCTGCTTTTAACAACCAAAACATGGGGAGTTAGGAACAGTCAGTGGGAGGGAGCTATACACTTGCTTTTTAGTGGGTTTTTTTTTTAAGATTTTATTTATTTTTAGAGAGAGGGGAAGGGAAGGAGGAGAAAGAGGGAGAGAAACATCAATTTGTGGTTGCCTCTCAGGTGCCCCCTACCAGGGACTGGCCTGCAGCCCCAGGCACATGCCCTGACTGGGAACTGAACCCGCAACTCTTTGGTTTACAGGCCAACAGTCACTCCACTCAGCAGCACCAGCCTGGGCTGCATTTTAGTTTTAAAAGGAATGTAGCCCGGGCTGGTGTAGCTCAGTGGATTGAGTGCAGGCCTGTGAACCAAAGCATTGTGGTTCGATTCCCAGTCAGGGTACATGCCTGGGTTGCAGGCCAGTTCCCAGCGGGGGACACATGAGAGGCAACCATACATTGATATCTCTCCCTCTCTCTCCTTCCCTTCCCCTCTAAAAATAAATAAATAAAAATCTTAAAAAAAAAAAAGGAATGTGATAGAAAAGCTACACAATAAATACAGGGTGGAGCAAAACTAGGCTTACAGTTGTGTGTATGGAAAAGATCCAATAATTAATAAATAATAATACAGGAATAATGTTTCCCATACTTACAACTGTAAACCTGTTTTTGCCCCACCCTGTATTTGTTAAACACTGTATGTATTATTTACCAAATATTCATATATACCACTATTTTAGACACTGTATTTATATACCACTGTATTTTGTTGTGGGTACTTTAAAATATAAAACACTGAAGCCATTTAATTCTAATAACACAATGAGATAGGTAGTATTACTCTTCCCAGTTTACATATAGAAGGCAGAAGTACAGAGAGGTAGGAATTTGTCCAAAGCCACACAGCTAATAAATGGCACAATCAGGATTTGAACTAAGCACTCTAATTCCAGAGTCCATGCTCTTAACCATGGACTTGGCTTGTTTCCTTCCTTGAATATGCTCTAATAAAGAATACCAGTATTTCTTAAAACTTCTTTTTCCTTTGTTGGTTATGTATGCACTAAATATTTTCCTGTGGTTAATTTGTTGCAGAAAAAAATCTTACAGTAGGGAAAGGTTTCTTTTTTTTAACATAAGAAATGACACCTACATAATACATGAATTGTTATCATTTTCACATGTTCTCTTCTATGTTTTACTCATATGCATAGGTAATATTTACTAAATCATTTCCTAAAGTTTTCATTTTGCCATTTTAAGGAGAATATTACTACCTTAATTTGTTGAATTATGAAAGTTTTACATGTCCAGTTTAGTCACTTCATCCTATCGTAAAGAAAAGAAGCAGTAACCAAAATAAGATAAGCTATGTTTGGACTGTGATATCTGGAAAGATATCTAAAATTATTTGGAAAAACTGTAGTTATATAAAATATATATGAATTTGGGGCAAAAGATAGAAATCCTTATGATAATAATCTTGTTCTGATTTCAGAGACTGACTGAACTGTACAGTCAACAGATTTTTTTCTCTAAATTTTTAATTCACTAATAAAGCACTGCAGTGGGTATTAATCATTTGCGTGTATGCACTATACTCTGCTTATTGAAATGATTGGGATTCCTATGTCAAAGTGTTGGTCATATGTTTTATGACAAATATTCAGTATTCATTTTTTGCACTAAAAAAAGATGATTAAGATACTGGGTTGGACAAAAAGTTTGTTTCTTTTCATAAGATGGCTTCAGGCTTAGTTTTCTTTAACTTCATTTGAAACAATTTCGTTAGATTTTATTGTGATAGCTGTCATATCAGCATGCATTAAGAAAAACTTCTCAAAATTGGTGGATTTTTGTGTAGCCATTTTAATATTGAAGATGGAAGAAAATACACAACATTTTCAGCATATTATGCTTTATTATTTCAAGAAATATAAAAACACAACTAAAATGCAAAAAAAAAAAAAAAAGTGTGGTGCATGGAGAAGGCACCGTGACTGATTGAACGTGTCAAAAGTGGTTTGCGAAGTTTCATGCTGGAGATTTCTTGCTGGACGATGCTCCACAGTAGGGTAGACCAGTTGAAGTTGATAGCGATCAAATCAAGACATTAGTTGTGAATAATCAACGTTATACTATGTGGAGATAGCTGACATACTCAAAATATCCAAATCAATAAAGTCATTGATGAAAATGAAAAATGTGTCTTATTTCATGGAGAAAACCATATGGACTTTTGGCCAGCCCAATACATTCCAGTCCTTGCCATTGAAGTTTTCACAATCTAATGGAAGGTTGCTCTACAAACCATTATTACCCTCAGAATGGTGTGATGTGCTTGATGAAGATATAATGAGAAAAATTGTTTTTTGAATTTATTATACTTTTTTACCATTACCATTTATTCTCTTAATCCCTCCTCCCCTTTGGAAAGAAAATCTTAATTACCTAACTCAAACGTATCATTTACTTAGCCTTAAATTCTCTTAAGACCTTCCAAATAAAGGTAACCTGGGTCTGCTCCCTAGTAGAGCAGTTTTAATGCCTGTCCTTTGGAATCTAAATTTCCATTCAAACCTCTGTTTGTGATGATAGGTGTTAGGGCATTTATTAATGGTCTTTAGTTTCACTAAATTGAGTCCCTTATTGGTCTGGTGGGGATTAAAGGCTTTAGTAAGCTGTGTTTATTAAGTTTAAATGGAGTATAATACAGGCTTAAAAAACACACACCCCTTGCCTGTGTGGCATGGTTGTTTGGAGTGTCCTCCTGTAGACCAAAAGGTCTAGGCTGGGTTTTCTTCCCACCGGGGCACATACCCTGGTTGTGGGCTCAATCTCAGTCGGTGTGTATGAGAAGACAACTAATCAGTGTTTTTCACTTCCATGTCTGCCTGTCTATCTCTCTTCCACTCCACCCCTCTGCCCTTTTTCTTTTTCTCTCTCCCTCTCTAAATGCAATGAACAAAAGTCATCTGGTGAGGATTAAAAGCACACACACAACATACACACACACCCTGGACAGACAGCCCAGTTGGTTAAAGCATCATCCACATAAGCCAAGGTTGCAAATTGGATCCGTGGTCATGGCACATACAAGAATCAGCCAATGACTGCATAAATGGGTGGAATAGCAAATCAGTGTTTCTCTTTCTCCTCTCCCTTCCTCTCTCTAAAAATCAATAAATACACATACAAATCTTTCTTGACATATGAAGGAGACATAAAATGCAGTCAAAACCTTGTAAACTGAGATTGAAAAATTCCTTCTGTGAAAAAAAATTAAAACTCATTGATAACCTGTGGAGAGCTCAGAGACCACTACTTAACTCTCTGAGATATTATTAATTCAGTGTCTCCTAGAATTTTCTCAACTCTTCATATTAAATTAGATGAATGAAAATTGAATTTGCATGCAAGATTCTTTATCTAGATACATAGATTTGTAATGAATCTTGGCCAATCTTGAGAGATTACATTTTACTCACAAGAAGAGTGTTATTTTTCTATTTCATCTCCTGTTACCTTCCTACCCATCTTGTATCATTGTGTGGGATTCCTTGTATTGAGAGAAGAGACAGGAGTCAGTGAAAGGGTGAGTGAAGCTGTACCAGCCGCCAGAAATCTTTTCTGGGCCTCTCAGTTAAGAGTTGAAGAACACTGACTCTCAGGTTAAAGAAGTAAGCAGCTTACATAATGGAGTCTATATATTTACCCGGATGCTTAGGCTATTTCCTGCATTAATTTTTTCACCACTGGAGGAAAGATTAGGATTGTGATACGAGGAAATGATCATCTCCTTTGTTTTTGGAACATTACCTGTATTGCCACCAAAAACGTGGTCCACCCAACCGTGGCGGAATCTTCCTGGTTGGTCCTTAATTTGCCTTAGAAACTTTGTGTTGGAAGAGGCCCCTTAGTCCTGCAGACCTCTGGGCGAAGGGCAGCGGCCCCTTTAAACTATTAGCGTTTGCGGGATGGGGGCCCAGGAGGGGCGGTCTCTCAGCGAGCTCTGGGCCCCGCCCCTGGAGGAGGTGGTTCCCAGCGGGCCAGCAGCACCATTGCTGTCGCCTGCCTGGTATTCCTGCTGATTCTGCTCGGACTTCAGGGGCCTCTCCCTGCCTGGGGAGCGTAAGTGTCAAACTGCGGGTGCGGGGCGGGAGGGGGGAGTCCAGCATCCCGAGCCCAGGCCGGAAGCCCTGGTGGACAGTTCAGGGAACTTTCCCGGCTTATCAGTGGCTAAGGCCGGTGAAAAAGCATAAACAATGCCAGCTGCTGTGAGCTAAAAACCTGGGGCATCTGCTCTACTTCTGGGTGGTGGCAGCGGCCCTAGAGTGCTTGTTTGGTTGTGCAGTGATTGGGCAGTACCCACTATCTGGCTTTGCCTCCCTGGTTCCTACTTAGAGTAAGGAGAGGATTGCTTTTACCCGAGTATAACCTTGTTGAGCTGGATGGTTGCAGCTGAATCCAGTGCCCTTGAGCCTTGGGTCCTTAGCCTGGGATTTGGAGACCTGAGTGGTTTTGGGATGAGTAAGCGTTAGGTGTTCACCTACCGTGGTACTGTTGAGCAGTAACTCTTAAAGTTGACCTAATTCACAGCCAGGTTTAGTTTACAGCCTCCCCAGAGGCCTGTGTTGTTGTCAGGTCCACCTTTTGGAGACATTGACAGTGATCATCTGTTAAGGAGAGTCCAGTTAACTTTCTTTCCTGCTGATGTGTAAAGAGACAGCTCTTTATAGCTCTTCCCCTTCTGTGAAGGAATTTATGGAAGACCACCTTCCCAGGACGAGAACAGCAAGCATACCCAAGTTTGTTGAGATAACTCGCTAGAGAAGCAGTTCAGGTTTCTGGTTCCCTGATAATGCAGAATACTCCAGCAAGAGGATAATTCTTGTCCTTGTTAATGGGTATTACCTGGAGGCAGTGAGTTTAAAAAGAAAGGGCCGGCTGGAGGGGGGCATAAGGGGACTAAATGGTAATTGAAAAAATACAATAAAGAGTAAATAAAAAATAAAAATAAATGGAAAGTGAAGGAGAAAAAAGAGGAAAGCCTTGTCATTTTGTTATTGGTTACCTAGAAATTTTCTCTGGCTTGGCCAAGTAATAAAACTCTTAAATTTTGTATGCCAGTTACATAATTATTATATTTCCTTAATCCAGTTATTTGTTCCTAGACATGATTTGAGCCATTTGTGTATTCTACTTTATTCTTATTTTATAATTATTTTCTTTTTTGCAGTGAGACTATCATCACATCTCATCGGTCATTCAAAGATGTTTTTTGAGTGGGCAAAAATTTTCCTCAAACTTCTCTTAGACTCATTCTGTGCTTTTGCAGTAGCATTTCCTTAGCCAGAAGTGAGAGTCTAGGAATGGTAATCAGATCCAGATCTTTTGTATTGTGATAGTGAAGAACTTTTGTAGGTCAAGGGCTTGGAAATTAGCCATAAAATAGTTCCACTGCCATAGCTTCTTCCCAAGTAGAAAGCTAAAACAATCTGTTTAGTAGCTGTATAATTATTCTTACAAACTGTCAAGGTACAGGAAAGGTACCCTTGGATACTGAGAAAGACTAGTGGACTGGGAGACAGGAGCCATAGGTTCTAGAGCCAGTTCTAACATTATTCATGACTTAATCTCTTTGTGCCTTACTTCTGGTTGGTTGACAAATGAGAAGATTCATAGATACCTTGAGTCTGTTATGATAGTATATAATGTATATTTAGTAGGTAATTTGTTATTTAATTGAATACAAAACTGAAAAGTCAGAGAGTTGAAATTTATTCTAAGTTCTGCCTTTATGTGTGACTTTAGAAACATTTCTTAACTTCTGGTCTAAAAATAAATAATTACATCTAAACTTTTTCTAGCAGTAGTGTGGACTGTATGGGATTTTAGGTTTTTGAAAGACATTTTAGATACATCAGTGGTGTAAGATTATATTTTTATAGAACACATGTATTTTAACTGCCCTCCTTACCTTTGCCTCTGTTTTAGGCTAGGGTAAAACCTAAGAGATCTGAATAATTTAAAGTTTCTAAATATTTGTAATATGTACTAAACTGAACCATAGCAAGCATTATATGTAGTATTTCAAACTGATTTTATTAATGCTTCTCTTTGTTGGCAATTTTGTTCATTCTTAAAGCATCAAACCTTGCTGTATAATGAAAACTTGATTTTCTGTGTCTGTGTTTATGAAATCCAGACCCCTGTGTTCATCCTTGGTGCCATATTTGTAACCACTTGAAGATCGTATTTCTCAAGTCTGAAACCAAACTTATCATACTCCTTACCTCTCCTTCACGTCCCCCAAACAAACAATCTAGAACTTCTTTCTGACATATTCTTCTGTCATTCGTACCATTGTTCCCCCATCACCTAGACTGGGGCCTACTAGACTTCCTACTCATACATTCTTAATTGTTAAGGCTTATTGATTCTACTCCTTTAATGTAACTCCCTTCAGTCTCTCCTCCTGTTCACCTCCATTCCTACTTCCAAAACCCCTTTCTGGCTTCTATTTATCTTGCCCTGGAATATTGCAGTAACTTCCTATCAAAACTCTACTTTCTTTCTCTTCCAATTCACTTTACATAGACTTTTCTAAAGTAGGTAGGATCACATCATTGCCCTGCTTCAGTTCATCAGCATCCTTTGCTGTTTAGCTTAATATTCAGGATCCTGCATGATCTGACCTTGATCTACCTTTCTGGTTTACAGTCCAGTAAATGGAGCCAATTAGTGTTCCCCAAACATGCTTAAGACTTTTCTACACCCGAGACTGCCTTTCTTATTTTCTAAGTCTAGAACATTTCCTCTTCTACTCCTGTTTTGTTTCGTTTTTGAAAAAGCCCACCTATCATTCATCACTGAGTTCAGATGCCATCCTTTCTATGAGACTTTCACTGACCATCCCTCCCTCATTGGTGGTTAGTCCTGTCTTTGAATTCTCATAACCTTCATTTGTCCTTTGCTAATGCCACTTTCCATATACACTGTATTTTGTATTATGATTATTTATTTACACATATTATTTGTACTCTGGTGAACTCCTTGAGAATATAATGGAAACTCAATGAACGAATGTTCTAGGTAAAATCGGAATGGAGTAATTCCTTATTATTAGGTCCTACTATGAGAAGGGACTCAAACGTTTACAGCCAACCTATGCACCTGTAAAGTGATGGGTAGTTTTAACAAATAAAGCTTATTTGTTATGCTTTATTTCCTAAGAACTGTTCTTAGTAAACTTTGTTAGTTTGGGTTTTTTTTTTTATTGAATTTAGTGTTTTTTTAAGATTGGCTTTTTAAAAAGGATTTTATTTATTTATCTTTAGAGAGAGGAAGGCAGGGAGAAAGAGAGGAACATCAATGTGTGGTTGCCTCTCATTCGACTTGGCCTGCAACCCAGGCACGTGCCCTGAGTGGGAATCGAACTGATGACCCTTTGGTTTGTGCTCAATCCACCAAGCCACACCAGCCAGGACTCACAGTCAATTTTAGAATATTCTTACTACTTTGAAAAGAAACCCCATGCCCCCCACTCTTCTGATATCCCCAAACACCTCAGCCCTAGGCAACTTGCCACTGATTTATCTTGTGTCTATAGATTTTTCTATTCTGGACACTTCATATAAATGGAATATACAATATGTGGTCCTTTGTAACTGATTTTTTTTCACTTAGCATGTTTGCAAGGTTCATCCATGTTGTACCATGTATCCGTACTTCATTTTTTTTATTGTGGCAAAATAAACATAATATATACCATCTTAACCATTTTTAAGTGTGAAGGTCAGTGGTATTAAATATATTGATAATGTTGTACAACAATCATCACCATCCATCACTACAATCTTCATCTTATAAAACTTTATACCCATTGAACAATAACCCACTATTCCCCTCTCCATCCATCTACTGAAAATGACCATTCTTTCTGTCTCTATGATGTCAATGACTCTAAGTACTTCATATAAGTGGAATATTAGAATATTTGTCTCTTTGTGACTGGCTTATTTCATTTAGCATAATGATTTCAAGGTTCATCCATGTTATAACCTGTCAGAATTTCTTTCCTTTATGGGGGGGAATTAAAAGTGTTTTATTGACTATCTAGTTTGAATCTGCTTACAACAAAAACTGTCTAATACATAAAGTAATAAATGAAAGAGTTTCTCCTAAGTCATTATTGAATACAAATTCACAGCTTAACACTGTGATTTAAGAAACCAGGAGAGCATGCAACCGCTCTAACACACAGGGTTAAAGAAAGGTAAAAGTACTTTGCTTTGGTAACTCTAAATATACATTAGAATATTTACCAGATCTTCCCTGTAGTGCAGCACTGCTTAATTTCCAAATATACAGTCATTCCAAACCTTAAGGAAACATTAAAAATGTTCCAGGCTACTTTACTGAACATTAATGAATATTGTGTATTTGAAATGTTAGAGCTAAAAATACTATTGTTTTTAAAGTTAAAGGCTATGGAGCCCTGGCTGGTGTAGCTCAGTGGATTGAGCGCGGGCCTGTGAACCAGACAATTGCAGTTCAATTCCCAGTCAGGGCACATGCCTGGGTTGCAGGCCAGTTCCCTGCAGGCCAGTTCCCAACAGGGGACTCACGAAAGGCAACCATACATTGATGTTTCTCTCCCTCTCTCCTTCCCTTCCCCTCTGAAGATAAATAAATAAAATCTTATAATAAAAAAAAAGTTAAAGGCTATGGAAATAATAAAAGTATCATTATTTTGTTTCGCTTAATCCTATAGATGGCTTTAAAGGGATCAAGTATATTAAAAGGAGGCTGATCTCACAGAAATCAGTTCTGGAATGAAAGCCATCCTCTTGGAAAAATGTCAAAATTTATAACATTTCCAACCAATTCATATTAATCTAATCACCTATTTCTAAACAGTTTAATCAAAGGGGTTCTTTTTTAACACTCTTATTCTATACTGGCAGTTGGAATGGAGCCCCTATAGTGCTATTGTGGAAATGTTTCTCTAAGATCTGACCCTAAAAATGACATCTGTGTTTAGTGTTAAATTGCTGAACTCTATAGAATAAGGAATCAAAGGCATCGAGAGGCACAGAACTGATATTTTGGTCAGGGAGAAGGATGAAGATTAAGTTGAAACTCATAGTCTCTTCTACAGTCAAGTCCTAACTACACCATAATCAAGTCTCAACCAACTCCTGATTAGTTCTCACCCTTTAGGAATAACATACTATGCTGTGATTAGATACTGAAGGAAATAAAAACATTTGAAAATAAGCGAGGAAATAGAAACATGGAATTTCTCACAAGGCTCTGGATCAAAAACATTTACGAGATCTTTAGAAAATAATCACTATTGGTGATCTTATTAATACACACAGATTATCACCTTGTTTAAACTGTTAACTTACCAGTAAAATAGTAAACAAACCAACATTTTAAACAGTTTTATAAATTATCTTGTTGTTACTGTCACTTTCAGCAGTATACAAAAATAATGCTACTGGACTATCCACCTATCCCGTCTCCATCTCCTGCAAAGTCCTGGGCCCCGGAAAGAGACTGATCATCAGTCTTCACTGTAGATGTCCCCTGCAAAGGGCAGGTGCATTTGGCTGCCAGTGATACTGGGCAGTTGAGATAAGTCTGGCAGGCTTTTGATCCGGGACCTGAGTTCTTTGCATACTAGGGAAACTGACTAGCCTGTTCTTATATTCTTCCAATTTATGCTCTTTCTCTGCAAGGGCTTCCTTTTTTGACAATGAAGAAAATCTGCTAACATTCGAGTGAGTTGCTTCCTATCATCTATTTCAGTTGCAAATCTGCCATTGTAATCTGCAGCAGCATACAGACATCCTGTACCATTCTAGAAAGCCTTTCTCCAGATTCTTTATCTGTGATCTAGTAGGGATGCTTCTTGGACTTAAACAAGTGAAGAAGCCTTCCTATGTTGAACTGCCGCGTCACCTGAAGCAGCATTTACTAGATTTCATAAATGTTCTAATGGGATCTAGAGTCTATGGTGGTTCACTTGGAGATCCCAGAGAGGAACAGTTTTAATTTTCATCCACCTTTATCTGTTCGTAACTTTGCTTCCTAGCCTTCTTATGACAGAGCTTGCTTAAATTGTTCTAATACATCATTTCCATAAACAGATCTTTCTTCCATAAACAGAGCTCGTACAGAGCTTGCTTAAATTGTTCTAATACATCATTTCCATAAACAGATCTTTCTTCCTGGTTCCATAACACTCTTACGACTTCATCGGTTTCATTTGAAACATGCTTAAAACCCTCCACCTTAATTGGTGCAAAATTCCTTTGTAAACTCTGGCCCCTGCCTTTTGCTGTTCTGAGTGACATCGTGGCTAGGTAAAGAAAGGCAAGCTTCCTGTTTGGTGTGGCTTTAGCCAGCCCCCGTTCCCACCGGTGATGATAGGGCCAGAGTGCTTCAGGTGGTAGGGGATGAAGTATGAGTCACAGGGACAAGGTTGCTCAATTCTGACAGCTTGTTTTCCAGTGCTGCCTCAGAGAAGACAATGTCCCTCGGACACTGCATTCACACTGTCCCACGCAGTGGGGTCAGGGGAGGAGAGTTTCGCAGCACTCACTGTGACCTCGACCCCTCACTCCACCTTTCACCACACTATATCCAAGCCCCCATGCAAAACCCAGAATTTCTTTACTTTTTAGGCTCAGTAGTATTCCAGTGTATGTATATACTACTTTTTGCTTATCCATTCGTCTGTCAATGAATACTTGGGTTGCTTCTATATTTCAGGTACTGTGAATAATGCTGCTTTGAACATGGGTGTACAAATATCTCTTTGAGAACCTGTTTTCAACTCTCTGGGGCATAAACCTAGAAGTGGTTTGTGAACCAGTACACATCTTTGAACCACACTTTGAGTCGCTCTGAGTTGTAGTACATTGCGTGGATGAATTTTACAAATGAAATTTTAAATGACGAAAGCAAGTTATGGAGGATTACAAACAATATGATAACAGTTTTCTAAAGCTCACAGGCGCAGTTAATTTTGGTGTTTAGGAATATGTGACTGTGACTACAGCGTAGAACTAAACAAATTCAGGGAAGTGCTTCTGTGGGGAGAAAGATGGAGTAGGAAAGAAATGTGCAGGTACAATAGTAATATTGGTAGTTTCTAATTTTCAGGTTGGGTGGTAGATCAACTTTATTGTAATGCTTCATAACTCTCATGTTTTCTTAGATATGTAAAAATTAAGTTCTAAAATTAATTTTATAATTAAAATAATTATGGGGAAAAATGAGTGGAGAAGTACTTTTGTCCTTAGTGGATCAATCCTGGAAGAAGACAAACACAAAGGCAGAGCAGGAGTCCTGTGTCACATGCTTGCACAAACACTGTATCCATTATTCAATGGCTGGGGAGGTTCGGGTATGAAACAGGCCTTTCCTTTCCAACAGAAAGATCATAAACACCAACTTTTAAAAACTCAGACTATAACATAGTAGAAGCCATTTCAGAAAGTGTAACACAATGGCATCTAAATTTTCTGAGGCACTTAGGCTGAATAACCTGTTTCTTCATGTTTCCAAAAGTAACGAACAGGAGAAAAAGCATTACAGTGAACTCATAGAATGCTGACAGTTGAATATTATTGTTGACATTCTGTTGGTTGGAAAATGGTTTAAAAGATTTCGTTGAGTGTTCCTCTTTGAAAAACAGATGGGGAAAGATTGCTTTTGCAACTCAAACTTGGGCCAAGAAAGTAATGTTAGATGTTTTCAACCCAGGCTGCACATTGGATCACCTTGGGACTTAAAAAAATAATTTATTGAGTGAAATTCGCATAACATAAAACTTAACCATTTAAAAATAAAAATTCAAATGGCATTTCATATATTCACAATATTATGCATCTACTACCTCCATCTAGTTCCGAAACATTTCCATCACTCTGCAGTAAAATTCCTTAGCCATTAAGCAGTTTCTACTCAATTCCCCCTCTCCTCAGCCCCCGGCAACCACTAGTCTGCATTGTGTCTGCATGAATCGATCTGTTATAATTCTAGATATTTTCATATAATGGAATCATATAGTATGGGACCTTCTGTGTTTGGGTTCTTTCACTTGGCATCATGTTTGTGAAGTTCATTTAGTTGTAGCACATATTAGAACTTCACTCCCTTTTATGGCCGAGTAACAGCCCATTGTATGTACATACTGCAATTTGTTTATTCCATCCATTGATGGACCTTTGGGCTATTTTTTGGCTGTGGTGAATAGTGCTGCTACAAACACGCATGTATATGTACTTACTGGAGTACCTGTTTTCAGTTCTTTTGGATATAAAGCTAGGAGTAGAATTGCAGAGCCATATAATTCTATGTTTAACTTTTAAGGAACCACTAAATTGTTTTACATGGTGACTGGACTATTTCTCATTTACTTGGGGGACTTGAAAAATACAGAGATCTAATAATTAATTTTTATTGTATTTGACAAACATCAGGATACAATTGTTTGAAAAATTACCAAAAAAGGACTGGCCCTTCACTATAGAGTTGGAGAAGCGCTACATAGTTGATTCATTTTTGTTGCTGTATAATATTACAGCAACACACAATAGTGTGTGATTATACCACTATTTTATTCATTCTTTTTGATATACTTGTGAAGTGTTTCCAACTTTTCACTTTCATGAACAACAGTGCTGTGAATAACCTTGTATAGGTCTTCCTCAATATCTAGGGTACATAGGAATGGAGTTTCTGGATAGCGGGGTATGTGCATCTTCAATCTAAGTAATGCCACACTGTGTTCCAAACTATTGTACAATTTTATCTACTCCATTGCTGTATTAGAGTTTCTGTTCTCTATTAAGGTTTGACTCCTACTCTAAAATGTGCTGCTGTTATTTTACAGGGTCTTGGGGACTTTAGAGTGTTCTCAAAGAAAGTTCCACTTTTTCTGATAAACTTTTACAATTCATTCTTTGAGTATTTAACTTTTCCTGGAACATTTCCTACATTTTCATGGAAGGGAACAGGTTATAAAAGAAGAGGCATAGACTTTGAATCTTAGTGTGATCTCACTGCCTGTCAGGTTTGTTGTTTTAGGCAAGTTAATCTTTCGGAGGCTTTGTATACGTGGAGAGAATATCTTTTGTGTAGTTAGTACAAAATGAATCAACATGCTTAACAAGTACTTTGCACAATGCCTGATTCAAGATAGGCATTATCATGATATACATTCATTAAACAAATATTTGTTGAAGATATATTTATGTCTGACCAGGACTGGGATAGACAGGAGAAATAAGCAGAATCCCTCTATGTTATTTATAATATTGAAAAATTGGAAACAATTTAAATTTCAACAGTAGGATTGATGATAGAAATGTAGTGCTGTGCAGCCTTTAAATATCATTAGGTTCTCAAATATAGGAGAATGTGACCATATAAGAAAAATATTTCCCTCTTTTTTTTCCATGTAATTTATACACTGTCTATGTATTGAGAAGAACTTGGAAGACCTCAAGTGGACACACACTTTAGTGTTCATCAAGGGGGTGAAATTTTGTTTAACACTTTCCTTATATATTTTCTGTACTTTCCAGATTTTCTGCAATTAGCATATGTACTTTCATAATCAGAAAGAAATGTTATCTAAACAGCACAAATTATTAAAGGAATGTTGACTGTAAACCTCACTAACTAAAAAATTGTTTAACTATAAAATTTGTAAAGGAATAGTTTGGGGGGAAATTGGGATAACTGTAATAACATAATCAATAAAATATAATTTTTAAAAAAGGAATAGTTCATTCAGGGATTTATTTATTTTTTACTGGTTTACATAAACATATTGACTGAAGTCATATTTATAAGAATTAGAGAGCTGGGTAGCACTGAGATTTTTTTATATTGAATATTTTCTATAAGGAATTTTTGTTTAACAGATGAAAGTATGGCATTCTTTGAAATTCTTCTCTTGCCTTTTTATAAAAATTTATTTTAGAGAAAGAAACATTGATTTTTTTGTTGTTGTTCTACTTACTTATGCATTTATTGGTTACTCCTTATATTTGTCCTGCCTGGGGATCTAACCCACAGCCTTGGCATATTGGGATGATGCTGTAAACAACTGAACTACCTGGCCAGGGTCATCTTCTCTTGCCCTTTTAGAAGGCCAAGTAGCTCAGCTCTCCAGTTTTATTCTAGCTTTGTTATATAATCTAAGAAGTTCCCATTTGGGAAACTGTATAAGCATCATTTTTAAAAAACAAATATCTGTCTAGAGTTTTCAGTTGACTTATTTTTTTTTTGCTTTTACTTTTAAAATGCTCTGTTAAGGTGTATATAAACAAAGAATAGGCTTTTTTAATCTTTTTGCTGCATCATGATAAAAATCTCAGAAAAATAATTTTGTCTTAAGAGACTGCTTGATCCTAGAGTTAATAGATATCAATTTTTGTTTAATTAGGAATTTCTCATAACTCTAAGGAGAACTGGAAGCACAATGGGAGATGATAGTGAGTGGCTGAAGCTACCAGTTGATCAGAAATGTGAACACAAGGTGAGACTTCTCCGGAACTCAGATTTCAGTGTCATTGGCTTCTTTTGTCAGCAGTTATATTGTGTAGCATATTGTATAAAGCTACTCAGTGATTACACAGCACAACTTGAAAACAACGTATTTTGGAGATTGGGCAGTTTCAGCAAGATGATTCATGTTTGAGTTGTCACATCTTTAATGCCATATTCTGACAAAGTTAATAACAAATACTTGAATACTTTGTATCTAACTGAGATACATTTATAATGGCCTGTTAAGAATTTTAGATGACCTTAGCAGAATATCATACATTTTAAACACTTATAAGAAAAAGTTTATTAGATAGTCTTCTATAAAAACTATCTGAATTTCTTAAACTCCTTTTTTGTTTCAACTCATTGGGTCTTTTGTTCAGATATCCTGGTGTAGGGTAGTTATTTCTCTCTCCCTCCCCAATTAACAACAAATAATAATAGTATTACTGTTTTGTCTTTCAAAATACTACTTTTCTTTTAGCTGTGGAAAGCAAGGTTAAATGGATATGAAGAGGCCCTGAAGATCTTCCAGAAAATAAGAGATGAAAAGAGCCCAGAATGGTCCAAATTTTTAGGATTGATAAAAAAATTTGTGACTGATTCCAATGCAGTGGTTCAGTTGAAAGGATTAGAAGCTGCACTTGTTTATGTTGAAAATGCTCATGTAGCAGGAAAGTAAGTAATTTCCTTTCAACTCTTCTGTTAAAAATTTGTCTTGTGCTACCTGGATTAATCTATATATATTAATGTATCACTGTTCTTAGTTATTAGCACTCTTAGAATATATTAATTTTCTTTCATAGTTCCTTGTTTCTTGTTCTTTTTTTTTTTTTCAGTCTTTATATGTTCACAGAAGTCTGAATGGTATGCAAGATCTCTAAAAAGGAACAAATTAGAAGTCAGATCTTGAGTTTTTACCTTAAGGTTTCATGAACAAGTGATGTTTTTTTCTTTTCATCCTTTCAGATGGAAATTATTCTAGACTAAGAAGGAAATCTTCAGTAGCTTTTAAAAGAAACTGAAAGTTTGTCAGCAAAGAAATTATCAGGATTTCACTGAAAATATCTGGGCTTTACAAAAACCATTGTCTAATATCCCAGCTAGGTGATCTTAGAATCATATCTGTCTCCTGGGGTCATTAGGCATTTTTATATTTCAGCCTGTGACTCCTCTCCCATGCCTCTTAAACCTGATCTTTCTAACTCTAGTCCTCATGTCATTGGAAGGAGCTCGCCCCACATACACACGCACCAGTGCGGGGCCCTTGATTCGAGAGTTTTGTTAATATCACCAAGTCTCCCTTGCCATTAGTGAAATCATTGTTGGTTTTTTTTTTTAATTTCATCTTTTTCTGATACCAGAAACTTTTTTGACAAATGCTGCATATGCCTCTAATTTCCCATAACACAGGTTTTATTTAATTTCAAAGAGACTCAAAGCAGTAAAGAAGTTGGGAGCAGCCTTTTGTTGCTAAAGGTGCATAGATATCCAATTCCTTCTGTGAAGAAATTCTCTTGAGTGTTTAAAATTACTTTTTTAAAAAATGTCACAAAATCAAGAAATTTATAATCCTATTTTTGTAATCCTGGAAAGGTTTGGAAGGATGGATACCAAAAAGTTGAAAGTAGTTTTCTTTGGGTAGTAGAATTTCAAAGGATTTTTGCTTTCTCGTTTGAATTTTCTGCATTTATAAACAATGTGGATCTGTGTTATTGTTTTGGTGAGAACATGTCTTAAACTTTTACATAAGTTTTTTTTTCCCCCACCCCACCCACCCCCACCTCCCACCCTCAATCCTTCCCCCAACTTTTACATAAGTTTTTTAATATTCTCAAACATAAATTAACAAATTAGAAACTCATTTACATTATTCCTAAGCATTTAAAAAATTACATGTCCCCCCTACACCCATCCTTGACCTTTTTCCAGCTCTTTCTAGTAAAGTGTGTTCTTGTGTGTATGGCTCTTGTTTATTATAATCTCTATTACAGAACCACAGGAGAAGTTGTATCAGGTGTTGTAAGTAAAGTTTTCAACCAGCCCAAAGCCAGAGCCAAGGAGCTAGGCATCGAGATTTGTCTCATGTACATAGAGATTGAGAAAGGAGAGGCTGTGCAAGAAGAGCTCCTGAAAGGCCTGGACAATAAGAACCCCAAGATTATCGTGGCCTGCACAGAGACACTGAGGAAAGCCTTAAGGTAAGATTTTTTTCATTTAGCTCTAGTTTTATTAACTATAGTATCTCAGTTGAGTTTGGGTTTCTGGTTTAAACAGAAATGAAAACTGCTAGACATGACTTGGCGTGCCATACCAACCAGGAGAAGGACCTGGAAAGGCTGAATTCACCCTCAGGTGTGGGCTTTGTATTCAGTAATTCTAACCTTCAACCTCCTCAAATCTGTTGCATAGTTATTTTATCTAAATTTCTTCGTAATGAAGATAAAACGGGGTATTTCTGTCTTATTCTCAGATTATAAATTGGCCTTTTTGTGGAAAAGCACTCCTCAGGATATTTAAGCAGTTGTTTCTCTCTAACTATCCTCATGCATAAAGTTATATATACTTTGAAGTTTGGCTAAAGACACAGTTTGATGGTTAAAGAAAACCTTAGTTTAGGTGCCTTTTTATAAAATAGAAGCAAATGCTATATGCCTTTGAACAGAATTATAGCAACAGCAAATAGAAGATAACTTGTACTCTTCTGTAATAAGTTATTTTCAAGTCTAGAATTTCTTGTTTTTTTTTAAAGTTTTTTGTGAATGGGATCTCTTTCAAGAACAAGTAGTTGTAATTTGCTATGAAAATCTGAATTAGGCCACTAACTTGTTCTGATTTGGCAGTCCTTCTGACATCCTGTCTCCAGAACCATTCATATGAGATACTTTAGAAAACAGCTCTCGTGGAACCTTAAATATGTGGCCTATGGGAGGGAAGATCATCTGAATTCAACTCTCTTGTGATTTTCTATATGACCTACTTCTTGAAGAAAGAAAATACTTCCTTTGGTGCTTGTCTTATATGAAAGTATCAAAATTTCAAATTTTAAAAATTTTGTTAAACTGTCTTCAATTTACAAGTCTTAAACTTGTATATTGTCTTTCAGTTAGTTCATAATGTTCTTTTATAAAATTTGACTTTCACTTAAATTCTTGTGTGATAAATGTTTCCTTGTATCTAGCCTATTATAGAATAGTAGTCATGTGTTTTTATGAATAGTAAATAAATAGTATGCTTGTTTTTATCTTAAAAATTTAGTGAATTGACTTGGTCATTAAAACTGTGGCCTGGCTGGTGTAGCTCAGTGGATTGAATGCGGGCCTGTGAACCAAAGGATTGCGGTTCGATTCCCAGTCAGGGCACATGCCTGGTTGCAGGCCAGTTCCCAGCGGGGGATGCATGAGAGGCAACCATACATTGATATTTCTCACCTTCTCTCCTTCCCTTCCCTCTAAAGACAAATTTAAAAAAAACTGTGCTTTTATCAGTAGATCTGTTCTGTCCTTATTATTGGATCTCTAATAAAATATGTATTATACTGTAATCTACCTTTTACTTAGAAGTTTCTAATCTAGAATGCTGTAAACTCTGGTTACTTTATACTAAGCTGACTAGGAGAATAAGAGTAGAAAAAGAACAAGTTAGGTATATCTTCCTACATCTTTCTTATAGATGTTATTTAGTCCCATCCCTCAGTGGTTCTTTATTTCTCCTAAAACATCTCAGAATCTACAAGTGGAACTAGATAGTTCTTTCAGACCTTCAAGAACCTTGAGGTCAACTGTTTAATCCTAGGTTCCCAAGCTTCCTTAAGCTGTCTATGTTAGTGATAATTTTAGGAGACCAAATATGTTCTATGGCCCCTAAAATGGGCCTCTAGAACCCTTTTGTTTTTTCTATAGCAGTGTGTTTAGTGCCAAGATTAGCTTTTGTTTTGTTAAGGTATTTTCCATGTGAACCTGCTCCATATTTTTTTTAATCTTTCAGAAGCAGGCCAGAATAGTGGAACAAACAAACAAATAAAAATCAGATGAAATAGTAATAATGTAAGGGAAAACTAAGAATTCCAAATGGTTGATTCTTTAGGCACCATGATATAAAAAGAATGGTTTATCATCACCATAAGGCAGTCTTGGAGATAATCTAGTTTTGTTTCTTGTTAAGATATCTATATTTAAACTATTTACACAACCAGGTAGCTTGTTAAATATCACTTTCTAGGGAGAGTATTTTCACAATCTCCTTCTTTGCCCTATCGGAATATGACAGCTATTAGTGAAAAATTTTGTTGTGTTTATGCATGTGAGATAAATCTGTCCATATTAGATAATAGATAAATAATATATATGGCTCTTACTAGAGAATTTCAGTATTTGTTCATAATTAAATTTGTTTTGTTCCAGAATGTTATTCAGAATTGTTAGCAGAGAATCAGAATGCTAAATTTAGCCATTGAACTTAAAAAGTGACAATTATATGAGGTTGAATATGTTTTTAAAAGAAATCAGAAGGCTATTATTTTCCCTGTAGGAAAATGAAGCAAAAAGATTTAAGTTGCCTGCAGTTATAGTGTGTTACCTTTGAAGTCAGGAATGAAACATACTGCACTGCCAGGATTAGAGATCTATTGAGTAGAGTGTACCACCTTAATTGTAAGAACTGTTAAAAAATTTATTAAAATCAGATTTCACTCATCTATATATGTATAAACTGATTTGTTCTTATTTTTAACTTTGTGTGTGTGTGTGTGTGTGTGTGTGTGTGTGTGTGTGTGTATTTAAGATACTACACAAGTGTTGGCCCTTTATAGACTTGAATTATTTCTAGTCTAGTTACCTAATTTTAATTAGAAAGTTAATTTTAAAATGGTAACATTATGCCCTGGCTGGTGTAGCTCAGTGCATTGAGCTCAGGCTGTGAACCAGAGGGTCGCAGTTCAATTCCCAGTCAGGGCTTATGCCTGGATTATGGGCCAGGTCCCCAGTGGGGGCCATGTGAGAGGGAACCACACATTGATGTTTCTCTCCCTCTCTTTCCCCTCCCCTCTCTCTAAAAATAAAAAGAAATAAAATATTTTTTAAAATAATAATAAAAATAAAATGGTGCCCTGGCTGGTGTAGCTCAGTGGATTGAGCGTGGGCCTGTGAACCAGATGATCATGGTTCAATTCCCAGTCAGGACACATGCCTGGGTTGCAGGTCAGTTCCCAGCGGGGGACCCACGAGAGACAACCATACATTGATATTCTCTCCCTCTCTCCTTTCCTTCCCCTCTAAAGATAAATAAATAAAAATCTTTTTAAAAATAATAACTTTATTTTGGACCCTAGACATTAAATACTATTCTTGGAAGAACAGCATCCAAACACAGATGTGGATATGTGTTCCCTTTTTTTCTGCCTTAAAACTCAACCTATATAACTGTTAGTCTATGGGTATGGAGTTCAGTTTGAGTGAACAAGAGCTAAAACTTTACCCAAGCAAGCATGTTGAGAGTTCTTTTTCCAATTTTTTACTTCTAGTGAATTTGGTTCCAAAATCATCTTGCTTAAGCCAATTATCAAAGTGTTGCCAAAACTTTTTGAGTCTCGAGACAAGGCAGTTCGAGATGAAGCCAAACTAATTGCTGTGGAGATTTACAGATGGATTCGGGATGCTCTGAGACCCCCATTACAGAATATAAACTCCCTCCAGGTGAGGCGCGGGTTTCCGGTTGTCTTTACATGAGGTTAATATGTGAAGGTATTATTTCCTTCTTGTCACTGTTGTTGATATTCTGTCCTTACAATAACTATTTTTGATTCTTAACTTTGAAATCAGGTGGTTTTTCTGAGCATTGCCAACTGTCTGCTGTTACTTTGTCCTCTCAAGTTACATGCCACACATTCAATAATTCCAGTATGTTAATGTTGAATCTAGAGAGTTTAAAAGGTCCCTTTATAATGCTGTTGGTAGCAGGACTTAATATCTCTTTGGACAAAATGCGTTTATCCTTCTTTTATTATAATTGGTTTTGGAGACTTTATCTGATATAAATATACTGAATTCATGAACTAATGAGAGTGTCTGGAAAAAATGGATTTTCTTTTTTTCTGTGTGCTTAGTCCTAATCTTCAATATAATAAATATAAATTAGTTTGATTTATGCTAAAAAATGTATAAAATTTAAATTTATTTTGCCCATTCGGAGCCACATAAATAGGAAGTAAAGTTTTATGTTAGTAAATATAAATGTTAAGTATATTCTCTAATGGTGGAGATGTAGATAATGTTTTAAAAATATTTTATAATATTTGTAGTTGAAAGAACTAGAAGAAGAATGGGTCAAACTGCCAACAGGTGCTCCTAAACCAACTCGCTTTCTGCGTTCCCAGCAAGAACTAGAAGCAAAATTGGAACAACAGCAGTCTGCTGGTGGAGATGCTGAGGGAGGTAAGCCAATTTTAAACACTAGTGTCTATAAAAATTCACAAGAATGCCCTGGCTCGTGTGGCTCAGTGGATTGAGCACAGGCCTGCGAGCCAAAGGGTTGCCAGTTTGATTCCCAGTCAGGGCACAAGCCTGGGTTGTGGGCCAGGTCCCCAGTAGGGGCATGTGAGAGGCAACCACACATTGATGTTTCTCTCCCTCTCTTTCTCCCTCCCTTCCCCTCTCTCTAAAAATAAATGAATGGAATCTTTAAAAAAAAGAATCTTTAAAAAACTTATTTAAAAAAATTCATAAAAATGGGTGCTACCACAAGAACCTATGTTAACTAGTTTCATTTTATAGGACTGCTGTTGAATACAATATAAGTGACATATAGCACTGATAATGCTGATTCTTTCTGTATCAAGATTTCATCAGAGGCATGAAAGGACTAGTAACTGAGAAGTAAAACCATTCCATCCATTTTTGATGTTTGTTTTGTATTTCTTCTGGAAGGTGGTGATGATGGTGATGAGGTGCCACAGATAGATGCTTATGAGCTTTTGGAAGCAGTAGAAATTCTTTCCAAACTTCCCAAAGACTTTTATGACAAAATTGTAAGTATTTGTAAACTTCTTGCATTTATTTCATTTTAAGTAATTGCTTGAGTATAATTAAGAGAATGTTCTGCTGAGCCATTTCCTGGTGTACCCTTTCACCCCGTATCTTCCCTAGTAGAGTGAATTAATTGCTGCTTCTTGGTTCCCATACTACTTTGTGTGTGTACTTACTATTGCACTCTTTTTACATCTTGCCAAAAACTAGAACATTTTTACATCTTCCTTTTCCTCACTGTGTCTCTAGTTTTACCTTTAAATAGCTGTCATATTCATTCCCTTTTCTTCATTCCACTGCCAAGTAGTTACTCTTGGGTTTCTTGATCTTGACACTGTTGACATCCTTTTCCCAGATATTCTTTGTTTCAGAGGAGTATCCTGTGCATTATAGAACGTTTAGCAGTATCTCTGGCCTTTCTCCATCAGGTATCAGTAACACCAATCTCCAAAGTTGTGATAATCAAAACGTCTCCAAACTTTGCTAAATGTATTGCAAAAGATAAAGTTGTCCTCAGTTGAGAAACAGTCTTATCCCAACCACCTTTATGTCTTGCCATATGTGCTACAATGCCGCAGAAGCCTTCTTACAAGGCTCCCTGTCTTTGCGCTTGCCTCTTTCTCCTTCCCATCATATTTCACAATGTAATTAGAGGTGTCATTTTCCAAAACGCAAATCTTATATCATTGCCTCATTAAAACCCTCCAATGAGTTTTAAGATGATGTCTGAGATCATCCTGTGGCCCTTGAGGCCATCTCTGATATCTCTGAGGGCCCTGCTCACCTTCCAGCCACATCCCTAATGGCTCACACACTCCACACTCCAGTCACACTGACCTTCTCCCAGTATCACATGTGCCATGCTTTTGTTTTATTCCTAAGCTCTGGGACTTAACAGGACTTTCTGCCTATAACGTTCTTCTGCTCCCATTCAGCTCATAATACCTCTTTATCTTCTAGATCTCACCATAGGCATCTTTTTTGTAGGGCAAAGCCTACTTGTCAACCTAAACTAGGTTAAGACCTCTTGCTGTGTTACCAAAGCAGTGTGTACTTCTTCTTTTATAGTGGTCATGACCTTGTAGTTGTTTATTAATGATTTTCCTAGCTTTGCTGTCAGCTCCTTGAGTATCCTCTTAAGGAGGATACTCTTTCAAACTTTTGGTGAATAAATAAATATTTGATGAATTGAGCAGTAATGTCCTCTAGGGTGACTAGTTTATCAGCTTCTTTGTACCCCCGATTCTTTCAAATAGTGCATATTCAAATTAATGAGTGATTGCTTGATCTCTAGTGGAGCATATTCTACTTTATGGATGTAAAACAAAAGGTTTTACATTTTATTCTCATTCTGGAAAATTAATCTTCAGGATTAGAACAGTTTTGGTTGTTGGTTATATGATTTGTTCTTTTCTGGTCTTGTTCCATTCTCCTATAGTTGTCCCATTGTCAGATACACTAGAAATGCTTTTTATAAATGTTTGCTGTTTGATACATGCTTACCAACATTTGCCTAGAGAATGGAAGGAAAAGACTATGTATGGCATCTTATTTTGTTTACTTACTATCGCATTTAGTGTTATGAAATGGTAAGACTTTTTATATACTAAAACAAATTTATTTATATGAACAAAACATTCTGATTGGCTATACAATTTTGCAATTGTTTTTGACTAGCTTTAGGAAAAGTTTCTGAAAACAAAAAATATCTTTGAATTGGTGATATGAAAGAAATAGACTCTTATTTTGCTCTCTTATTTTCTGTTCTACAAATGATTCATACTGTGCCCTGCAGGAGGCAAAAAAATGGCAAGAGAGAAAAGAAGCCCTGGAGGCTGTAGAAGTACTGGTGAAAAACCCCAAATTGGAAGCAGGCGATTACGCGGATTTAGTAAAAGCATTAAAGAAGGTAAATGTGTGGAGTTTCCATGCTGGTATCCCAGCAACAGTTAAGGCCATTGACTTTCTTTTTATTGGTCATCCTTTTTATCACAACAACATTGCCATTTAAGGAACACTATTGATGGTTTTTAAATCATAGGCATTCATTTTTGAAGGACTGTTTAAAATTATTGTCCTAGATTATTTTGGAGGGAGTAGTTTTCAGTCTGACTTTAAGAATGCTATTTAAGAGCATGTGCAAACCTCAAGAAAAAGACAGTCTTGCTGATCCAGACCCAACTACTCCAGTTTTATAATTCTGTCAGATGAACTATTTAAGTTGGCTTCATTTAATGCAACAGCTATTAAATACAAAGACTTTTTTTTGTTAAGATGCCACATTATATTGTATCAGCGTGTAAAGCAGAGGATGTGGGGCATGTGGTTAACTATAAAGTAGGCAAGTACTAAATAAAAATATTTTTAGAAAATATTCCTTCAGTATTGCTTAGGTCTAATCAGGTTACTGCTGGGGGAAAATTTTAAATATAGTGGCATTTCATAAAATCTGAAAGTATAGATCAGACACTGTGGATGTAGTTGTAGAACTTAAGAACAAACTGAAGACCTTGTCTTGAGAACAGCAATGCTGAAACCTTTTTTGTTTCCTCAGCCTGAAATTACAGAGGATTAAAATGGTGGGGGGAAGAGGTTAATCTTTAATTATAGACACATGTAAGTACAGTAATTCTCTTTATTCCTGGTAGTTATATTCTATAAAATTACCACAAACACTGAATTAGCGAATGCTAAACCATTATTCCTAGGGGAAATGCAAGGATAAGGTCCTGAGACCATTTGATCATAACATTTTCATCAGCCGATACATAAAACAATACATAACTGTGTTTTATTCTTTTTGAAGATACCTTATGTAATATAAATTATTGATTCATTAACATTGAACTCATAGCCAACTGCCCTATAGCTCGTGCCTGAATAAAGCTTATCTAACACACAGAATTTCTGTGTGAGACACATCACAGCCTTCTTGTGCTTAGGAATGCTGGACAGAACTTTAGCACTACACCTAGGGGCCGTTCTAAACAGTGAAAGGACATACAGAAAGCACCAAAATGCAACAAATAAAAAAACAAGAAACCATAGCACTAAATAGACTGTGAAAAAGATACGTATTTAGTGCAAAGAACATGTGCAAACCTCAAGAAAAAGACAGTCTTGCTGTCTTAGTGTAAAAGACAGTCTTAGTGTATGGGAGCTGAAAGAAGAATCCAGTGTTGCTTTGTTCAGTCTCAGCTGGCAATGTGCACATCAGGCCACTTAGACTTTTCGGAGCTCTGCACTTATCTGCGAATGACCAGCAAAGTGCTGCGGGTAAGAGAGCAAGAGCTTTGCTGTCAGAACAGACTTGGTTTGAATGTAGCATTACTATTTGGTAGCTCTGTGACCTTGAGCAAGTTCATCTGTATTTATTTATTTATTTATTTATTTATTTATTTATTTATTTGAAATTTACAAAATTGAACTAATAATAGTACCTACTTGATAGGATTTGGGTGAATATTAAGTGAAATACGGATTATAAAACAACTATAAAATTGCCCTTTAATTTTTAAAAAAGAAATGTTAGCCTCTTTTCTTAATCCTTACTCCTCAGCACTTAGGGAGTACCTACAGGTGCCAATTAGAACTTCCTTGCATGCTGTACATTACAGATTGTTTAATTTGGAGAATTGGGAATGAAACATTCTGCTTAGGGAATGCCAGATCTTAGGGACTATATAAAATCCAAAGAAAAGTGGAAGCATTACTTCTACATAGGAAAAGAGTAAAAAAACAGGAGTTTGGGGCACTTAAAAGTAAAGCAGCTTTTTAACACCAGCTGACTTGGGCAATATACCACAGTAAAGTCTTAGCAAGAAGGAAACCAGTTATAGTCACTGTCTTCCTAAAGTGATACAGGAACAGCTACTACCTGTGAGTTTTGGGAAGTACTAGGCTTTTTGGGGTGTAGTACAGGAGCATGGTAGTATAAACAGTGGGGGAGGAAACTCTGCCAAGAGGCTCTAAATGCAAGCTTGAACATCTTTTGGTAATTAAAATGGCAACTGCCAAGCCAGAAGCTCCCTCAGAGAAAAGGTTGCAGTGGTGCTTACAATTTAGAATCTGCCTGGACTTCTTGATGGTGCCTACAGCAGTTTTTGCTGGTGCTCCTGGGGTATAAAAGTTAGGGCTGCTGCCCTGTGGGGTCTTCCAGAGAAACATCATCGTAGCTTTCCCTGCCCCAGAGCAGTCAGCAGGCCTCCAGCTTCTCTGCCATTGTCAGAGTCACCTCCTCCTCTGACAGCCCAGACTACAACTGATGGAGTTAATGGCTGGACGTTGTGGTTTTATATATTTTTTTATTGGTAAAACTTCAAGATAGGAGACTAAACATACTGAAAGGAAGCTTCCAAATTTGATATTGTTAAAGAAAAATCTCTTCTTTTGTAGGGAATGTAATTGGCTATCTATTAACATAATAGTTTTTAGAATTCTTTTAAGAGGAAGTTTTCAGTTTCCTTCTACAGGTCTGTGACTGTTTCATTTTCCTTTTTATAGGTAGTTGGAAAGGACACCAATGTCATGTTGGTGGCTCTGGCAGCAAAATGTCTTACTGGCCTGGCTGTTGGGCTAAGGAAGAAATTTGGACAATATGCAGGACACGTAAGTAATACTTCTTAAGGACAAATCAACAATATTATCAAGGATGTCAGGCTAGTTTGCTCTAAACTTGAAAACAGCTCTTTGGCATAGATCTTTATATATTGAGTAAAGTACATTTTTCACTAAGTTTTATTAATATTGAACATAACTCCTTACAGCATTTCAATGAAGATGTCATTTATAACTAAATTCATTAGCTTTATGTAGAAAATCAGGCATTTGGCCTAAAGTGCTTAGTTGAGTTGATTTGCTTATTACTTATTGATTAATATCTTGCTTTTGTCCTACAATATTACATATAGTATAATAGGATGAACTTAAAACTTAGGATATTCAGGACAGAGCAAAAATAAGAGTAGAAAAGACGATATAAAACAAGTGATATTAACATGTAAAATACATTTGTATAGTGTTTTCCTATTTGAAAAATAATTTACTCATATACTTGAGACATTTTATATAGGTTATACTCTTCATGATATATCAGTTTAATTTATTCTAAGGAAATCTCACTGGAGACATTCGTTGAATATACTATTTTCTTTGTGTAAATTTGGAAGCAATCAAGTTTGGTAATAGTTTTTAATAAATTGAGGTGTTTAACTAGCATCTGTCAGTTGGCCTCTAAATCTGAATTACTTAGAATAATTCAGCATCTGAAAATCGTACTGAACTCTAAAGTTTAAAACTTGCTCACCGCTTGATCATTTGATTCCCTGGATGAACATAAGATTCTCCTAATGGTCCATAACCATGTGTGGGTTTTATATTGTGAAGCTAACATCTAACCTCACTTAGTTATGGTATTTGGAGCTTGCTAACTCATAACATTAAAAATAATTTCAGAGAACTTAGCTGGAAAAAAGAAGATGGTACCTAATTAAAATAAACCATGACTAGCTTGTTACCAGGAAATAAAAATAAAGGTCCAAAAAAGGTCCTTACTGGTGTAGCTCAATGGAATAGGCATCTTGCTGTAGTAGACCAAAAGGTCACCGGTTTGATTCCCGGTCACGGCACATGCCTAGACTGTGAGCCAGGTCCCTGATTTGGGGATGTGTGAAAGGCAACCAGTAAATGTTTTTCTTGCACATCACTATTTTCTCCCTCTCTTTCTCTCTCCTTTCCCCTCTCTCTAAAAATAAGTAAAAGGATTTTTTTAAAGCCTTAGACATATAAATATAAGCTAAAATAAAATTATAATTAATATACTTTTAAAATCTTCTTTCTGGGTTTTTGAAGATTTTATTTCTTTATTTTTAGAGAGCGGGGAAAGAAGGGAGAGGAGAGAGAGAAACATTGATGTGCAAGAGATACATCGATCAGTTGCCTCTCGCACACATAACTAGGGACCTGGCCCGCAACTCAGGCATGCACCCTGACTGAGAATCAAAGTGGTGACCTTTTAGTTTTACAGGCCGGCACTCAGTCTACCGAGCCACACCAGCCAGGACTAATTAATATTTTATAGCAATCATATATTTATAGCAATTATATATTGTATAATATCTGTGTATATGCTAAAAAAGTTTTTTAAGATTTCATTTATTTATCTTTAATGGGGAAGGGAAGGAGAGAGGGAAAGAAACATCAATGTATGGTTGCCTCTCGTGCATCCCCTGCTGGGAACTGGCTTGCAACCCAAGAATGTGCCCTGACTGGGAATTGAACTATGAACCTTTGGTTCACAGGCCCTTGCTCAATCCACTGAGCTACACCAGGCAGAACTAAGAAGTTTTTTATATTTCTACATGGAAACCATATTCTTCATACCATGTATCATTTCTGTGAAATCTTGAAAAAAAATTATTTTGGATTCCATTAAACTTTGTCTATATCTTTCAGACCTTAAAAACAACTTTAATTTGCCTGCTAGCACAGTGCGTGATACTCAATAGGTACGTTAGGCATTCACTAAATATTTAATGAATTAGTGATGGTTTATAAGATAAAAGAAATATAAAAATTTCAACTTGACTGGTCTAAACTGAGCACTTGAGCCCTAGCTGGTGTAGCTCAGTGGATTGAGCACGGGCCTGTGAACCAAAGCATCACGGTTCAATTCCCAGTCAGAGCACATGCCTAGGCTGCAGGCCAGTTCCCAGCAGGGGACACATGAGAGGCAACCACACATTGATGTTTCTCTCCCACTCTTTTTCCTTCCTGTCCCCTCTCTCTAAAAATAAATAAATAAAATATTTTTAATGACTCTTTTATCCAACTTATTCACTTTTTTTTTGTTTTGGTGAGCCAAACATTATTTTAAAATTTTATTTATTTATCTTTAGAGGGGAAGGGAAGGAGAGAGGGAGAGAAACATCAATGTATGGTTGCCTTTTGTGCGTCCCCTGCTGGGAACTGGCCTGCAGGGAACCAGCCTGCAACCCTGGTCTGTGCCCTGACTGGGATTCGAACCACGATTGTCTGGTTCGCAGGCCCGCCAAACATTATTTTAATAATAGCTTTTTTGAGATATAATTTGCATACTATAAAATTCACCCTCTTTTTAAAGTGTATAATTCAATGGTTTTAGTATAAACACAAGACTGTATAATCATTGTTAACCATTACCACTATCTAATTCCAGAACATTTTATCACCCCAAAATGAAACCCTATGCCCATTATCAGTCACCCCCCATTCTTCCCTACCTAGACCCTGGCAACCACTAATCTGCTCTGTCTCTGTGGATTCAACATGTCATATAAATGGAATCATACATCTGTGACCCTTTGTGACTGGCTTCTTAGACTTTGCATAATGCTTTCAAGGCTCGTCCATGTTGTAGTATGTCATCAGTACATCACTCCTTTTTGTTGCCAGAAAATATTCTATCTGCTCATTTTTATAGGTTGTGCCAACCATTTTGGAAAAATTTAAAGAGAAGAAGCCTCAAGTAGTGCAAGCCCTGCAGGAGGCAATCGATGCGATCTTCCTTACTGTAAGTTGACGATATGAGCTTGGGCTCTCGTCTGTGTGGTGTTTCGTTAGTGCGATATTTTGATCGTTCTTTAGAGTTGGGAAAAGCTCACTGACCACATTTTCTTTCTAAAGACCACTCTACAGAACATCAGTGAGGATGTTTTAGCAGTAATGGATAATAAAAATCCAACCATCAAGCAGCAGACATCGCTTTTTATTGCAAGAAGCTTCCGCCACTGCACTGCTGCTACCCTGCCTAAGAGCTTGCTGAAGCCCTTTTGTGCAGCTCTACTAAAGGTATAGATTCTCTTTGAAATTGGGGGAATATTTTATATCTAGGAAAGGTTTTTTTATCCTGCTAATTATGTATGGTGACTGTTTGACTTTCAGACCGTGTAGTACGGTGTTTTGAGAAGCTTTGGAAACTGAATCCAAATTTGTATTGTTGTGTTCCTCTCCTTGAAGCACAAGTTCCACTAATTGCTAACCATTTTCTTATGTGGCCCATTTACTGGTGTTCAGCTGGATCTAGCCAAGCACAGGCATACAGTTTGGACTATTTGAAGATTATTTGAATGTGAGGCACTTTAGATGGAGGGTAGGAGGAAAGGGAAGCACGTACATGCTGAGTAGATATCAGGGGTTCCCTTAAGCCAAAAAGAATTTGTGAAAGAATAACTGAAAACTGACAAAAGGAAAGCCTTACTTAGCTTCAATGAGTCATAAAAGACAAATTTGTTATCTAACAACCATTAGTGTAACTTAAAATCAGTAATACCTAGAGTACGTTGTATTGAGATCATTTTGTTTACTTCCGAACTGTAGCACATCAGTGATTCTGCTTCTGAAGTCAGAGATGCTGCATTTGAAGCATTGGGTACAGCTTTGAAGGTGGTTGGTGAAAAAGCAGTAAACCCATTCTTAGTTGATGTAGACAAACTTAAGCTTGATAAGGTAAGTAATAGATTATAATGAAATTGGACAACAGTGCATTATGGCTTTATTTTCAATTTTGTCTGTTCTGTTATATTAAGACAAAAATACTGACATCAACTTGTAAAATTTATTTCATTGCCACTGGTGATTCATACCTAGAGTTTGAAAACACAGCTTTTGAAGATTTAAATTTCATTCCAAGCTACAGTTATTATATTAGTAGAAATACCTTTCAACTTATAACATAAAAAATAAAGCTTAGTGACCATAACCTGTTAAGGTGAAAACAGTGTTTTAAGAACTTTTTTCTAATATCTGGAAAATTACCTTTCTAAATATGAATGTCTTCTCAGATTGTGGTTATTGCAATTCTAATTTGTGTGGAAATAAAAAGGTAAAGTCTGGGTAATTTATCTTTATAGAAAAGGAAACTTCTCTCTCTGAATTCTCATATAGTTGTGGTTTAAATAATCTATTATAGTAAGGTAGTGGTTGTGTTTCAAAGTTGGGCTTGATGATGTTCATCTCAATTTCATTCTCCAGATCAAAGAATGTTCAGAAAAGGTGGAGCTGGCGCATGGTAAGAAAGCTGGACTGGCAGCTGAAAAGAAGGAATTCAAGCCTGTTCCTGGAAGGACTGCTTCTTCAGGGGCAGCGGGAGATAAGGACACGAAGGACGTTTCAGTACCCAAACCAGGACCCTTAAAAAAGGCCTCTACTACTAAGGTTAATAGATGACTTGGAAAATATGGTTTAAAAATTAGAATTTATATAAGGTAGGGTCTGAATCTCAGGTTAATGGTTGATCTTCCAGTATGATTTCATTTGAAATAAACTCATTACCACATTCAAAATACAGCAGAACATCTGTTCATAAAGGCAGAGTATTCAACAATACATTTGGTTATTTGAGACTTTAATAGAGATAAAAATGGTAATGGAAGTACATGAGTGCATTTTAAGGGGTCAGAAAGTATCAAGAAATAAAATGTGGCAAGGCACTTCACATAAATAACATCACCTTCGTCATTTTGCTAATAATGCTGCTGAGTTGCATCAGTGAGCCTCCTGCCAGTCCAGGTCTTGTTACCTTTGCACAGTGTGGAAGAGGCGGAAGTGCCCAGGGGCAAATGTGGCACTCCTTTAAATGAACACTTGTCTTGGGGACTCTTCTAAGTTCTTAAAATGGGGCCTACAGTTTCCCCCGTGAATGGTCTTCAGAAGGTCTGCCTGCCTTTGAAATGGCTAAATTCTGTGTGTACTAAAAATATGCTGTTGTTGGTGGTGGTTGTGTTGTCCCTCATTTTTAAAAAAAGTTTTGATTGAGATACAGTTCACGTACATTATATTAGTTTTTGTGTAACACAGCGATATGATAGTTGTGTATGTTTGGAAATGATTACCACAATAAGCCATACACAGTTTCAGTGATCCCTCATTTCAGAAAAACTTCCAAGAAGTCTCTGACCCACAGAAGTTTAAGAAGCACTCTTCGAAATCCTTGAGTGGTGTGATTGTTTTTTCAATTGCTTGTAGGCTGGTGGACCACCTAAGAAGGGGAAACCAAGTGCACCAGGAGGTGCAGGGAGCGCTGGAACCAAGAACAAGAAGGGATTGGAGATCAAGGAAATAGTGGAGCCAGAGCTCTCGGTCAGTGTTATATAACGTGTCTCAGACTCATAAAGCCATGGAAAGTCAGTATCTATGAGAAGACTTAAGTTCTTCCTTTCCTGCATTCTACAACATGCAGTTCTTTCATACTTTTTAGCTTCTTGAAACTGCCTTAGACAAACTTCCCCTTTATGGTACAGAAATAGAAGCCTCAGATACTGTAGCATACCTATAGGATGTTCTTATATTTTTACATTCTTGCTATCTGTTTCCTTAAGCAATTTTTTGACTTTAATGTGTTTGTATCTTACAGATTGAAGTATGTGAAGAAAAAGCTTCAGCTGTCCTTCCTGCTACATGTATACAACTTCTAGACAGCAGTAACTGGAAGGAAAGACTTGCCTGTATGGAAGAGTTCCAGAAGGTAGGCGCATGAGGATGAGTTGAGAGTGAAAGAAAACTACATTTTATAGAAGTGTTGAAATTGAAAATGGAAGACCTGTCCTAAGGCTGTGTTTTAGAAGTGAACGTGTTTTGGGGTGTTTCCTAAAAATGAGATGGGGTTATTTTGTTTGTTTTTTAGCTGTATAGTGTTATCTTTCAACATCTGCTGCCTATGGTTTCTATAATTTCATAACTTAGTACTTACCCAAGAAAATTAGGTTTATTCTGAATTATAAGGTTTAGATGAATTTTAATATTATGGTACAGTATTTGTTTTTTAATACTAGTAAGCAAACATCTCTGCACTTAAACCACCCCCTCGTCCATTTCTGTGTTTCCCTCTTTGTCATCATAATTTTGGAGAACAGATATTATCATGTGGTGTGAGAAGCTCCTCTCAAAGATCTGTGCTGGGGAGGAGCGTGGTAGTTCACCCTGGCGCATTCTCCGCGATTCTGATGAGCAGGGGCGTGGAGAAACGGAGAGCGCCGGGGCGGAGGCAGGAAACCTGGCTGCCAGTCCGGCATCTGCCGCGTGTTGTGTTCACGCCTGAATTTGTGCAACTTTGAAATTTAATACTTAACCACTTCTAACCTACCTTACTTTTCTGTGTTTTTAGGAAAATCGAATAAGTCAAAATATTAAGCAATTTCTGCCACACGCTAGGCAAATGAAAACTATGTTAGCATTACTTTCCTTGGAGCAAATCGTGAATTCCTACAATTTGAAAAAAAAGTTTCAGTGGTTTTACTATGACAAATATATACTAAACATCCAACTTGAGAAACAAAGCATTATAACAGAAACTATTTAAGTCCCTCTTCATTTCCATTCTCATTTTGTTATATACTATTCCTTGGAACTACTCATTACCCCTTAACTCTTATTCTCTGGTTTTACTTCAAGGCTGTTGAACTAATGGACCGAACTGAAATGCCATGCCAGGCATTAGTGAGGATGCTGGCCAGGAAACCTGGGTGGAAAGAAACTAATTTTCAGGTATTTTTTTTAACTGGAGATTTAATGTTTTTTATTGAAGTAATTTCTGTTACATCTTTGTATGGAGTAATAGAGAGGTATAGTTTTGGTAATGATTTTTAGCTTTTTATTTTTTAATCACTCAGAAATATGTCACCTAATTTTGATTGAATAGATGTGTATTATTTGTTTAGTTTAAGTATATGCATTTTCTCCTCATTATTTAGGCCTAGAAGTCCTCTAATTTTTACATATTCAAAGGAGGGATAAACAGTGAGATAGCTTTCTTATTTGTTTGGATAAAAAATAAATGCAGTCTTTAAATTGCCAGTGAAAAATTACCACAGTCTATTTAATTAGCTGATAACAGAGATGAAATTCAGCAGTGCTGTTATTTAGTCTAAAAAGTAGGTTCAGGAAAGTGATACAGGAAGAAAAACAGGAGAAGAGTTTCCTTTTCCCAGATATATATAGACCTCACGTAAAAAATTTTTCCTGATGTTTCAAGTCTGTACGTGGCATCCTGCTAGTCTCTTTTTTGCTTCTATACTGACACCTCTTGTTCTGTCGTGGGATCCGTAGCTCCCTCTCACTGTGTCCCCTTCGCCCTGTTCTGCAGTACCCACCCATTCTACCCGGCCCCAGGAAATCTCTACGCCAAAGGCTCTTGGGCTGCCCTCTTCCCCTCACACCACGTTTAACACTCCTCTCTATGCAGCTGCTCAGACAGGTGAAGGAAGCACACGTGGTTTCAGCTAATACCCTCCTGTGTGTTAGATCCGTAATGCGGGGTAATTTTATATACCTTTTCCTTTATAACAACTTTATTGAGAGTATAAAACTCACTGTTTTAAGGTATACAATGCAGCACTTTTTAGTATATTCACATAGTTCTGCAACTCCTACCACTATATAATTTTAGGGTATTTTCATCACCACCCTGTACCCATGAGTAGTCACTCTCTGTTTCTTCCCAAATCCCCAGTCCCCCGCCAGTCCCTGGAGGCTATTAGTCTACTTTCTGTCTCCATGGATTACTTCTCCTGGACATTTCCTGTAAATGGAATGATACAAAATGTAGCCTTTTTTGTGTCTACTTTTTACTTTGCATGATATTTTTACTGTTCATATTGTAGCATCTATCAACTCTACATTCTATTTTATTGCTAAATAATATTCCATTGTATGGATAGACAACATTTTATTTACCCATCTATCAGTTGATGTGCATTGTCATTGTTTCCACTTTTTGGCTGTCGTGAATAACACTGCCATGAGTATGTGTGTGTGTCTTTATGTGAATATGTTTGAAATTCTCTTGGATATATACCTAGACGTTGAATTGCTGGGTCGTATGGTAGCACCATTTTATATTCACACCAGCAATGCAAGAGAACTCCAGTTTCTCTACATCCTTGCCAATATTTATTAATTCAATATTCAAACAGAACAAAGGGAAATATTTATGGGCAAAGGGGTCTCAAGTCCAATACATTTGCTGTCATTACATCAGTATCTTTAAGTTGTTTTCTAAGCTTCTTTCTTTCTTCCAATTAAAAATGTACAAGTTCTTTAAGTCTCTCAGATTCTGTTGTGTGTGTGCACAGGAAGGTCACAGTTCTTTTGTGAGCAAAGTTCTTCCTATGAGCAAGTCTTCAGTCCTGCAGTTAGTGTAGTCATTCATTATGTGTTGGAAGATGTGCATTCAATACTGGTTGCAAATCATTATATAAGGAGAATACAGAAATTAAAATTTTCAATTCATGAAATTTCTATGTGGTATCATTGCTGATATTTTATAGCATTGCGTGATTTTTTTTTTCTCTTACCTGTTACTTAGCTACTTTAATTGGTAACAAAGGATAAAAATTATTTTGCTTCTTTGTTTAAAATTCTGATTTTAATTTGGTCATGTTCTCAGCTGTCCTTGACTATATTACATCTTCAGGCTGCTATAAAAAATAAGTATAGCCCTGATTGGTGTGGCTCAGTGGGTCAGGGATTGTCCCACAGAGGTTGCAGGTTCAATTCTCGGACAGGGCACATGTCTGTTTTTCAGGCTAGGTCCCCTTTTTGGGACGTGAGAGAGGTGCTCTCCCACATGACGTTTCTCTCCCACTTTCTCCCCCTCCCCCTCTCTAAAAAGAAATAAAATCTTTAAAAACAAACAAGTTCATAACTAATTATCTTTGGCTTATTTATAACTTTATCATAACTTTATCCTTGTTCAGGTGATGCAGATGAAGCTTCATATAGTTGCTTTAATTGCCCAGAAGGGAAATTTTTCCAAAACCTCAGCTCAGATTGTCTTGGATGGCCTTGTAGACAAGATTGGAGATGTGAAATGTGGGAACAATGCAAAAGAAGCTATGACAGCAATAGCTGAGGCGTGTATGTTGCCATGGACAGCTGAACAGGTTGGTGACACAGCTCTCTTTCCCCAAGTTTTCCTAGTTTGTTTTCAAATTTTAATTTAAGGTTACTAATTAAGCTTAGTTCTTCTCAAGTAAAGCTGTTGTTGATACTGTGTTTTTATTTTACCATTAATAATACGTAACTGCATGATAATTAAATTTTATCTTAGTCAAATATATTGTATTGAAGCCCTGGCTGGTATGGGTCAGTGAATTGAGCACCAGCCTGGGAACCAAAGGGTCACTGGTTGGATTCCCAGTCAGGGCACATGCCTGGGTTTATGGTGCAGGTCCTTGGTGCCGGGCATGTAAGAGGCAACCACACGTTGATGTTTTCCTTCCTCTCTTTCCCCCTCCCTTCCCCTCTGCCTAAAAATAAATAAATAATTTTTAAAAGAATATTCTATTAAAGAAGAGAGTGATTTTATCTTAAGATACAATCCAGAGTGATCACTAACGAAAGTTATAAACAATCCAAAATACTTTAATATTACTGTCACATCATTTTCTTATATGGGTTAAGTATTTTATTCCTAATCATTCTTGCAATTGCTTTAGCATCAGAAAAACCATGTTTCATCCACTTCTGCCTTAATGTCAGCTGTATTTCTGTGAGAAATATGAGAGAAAACACAGATTTGTGGTTTTGGGTTTTTTTTTCCTTCTGCTGTAGGTTATGTCAATGGCTTTCTCCCAGAAGAATCCCAAGAATCAATCAGAAACTCTGAATTGGCTGTCCAATGCAATAAAAGAATTTGGTTTTTCTGGGTAAGTCAGAAAAAATCCAATACAAAATAATTACTTGCCAATCTGTAACTGGTGATTATATTTGGTTATTTTTTTACATTTTAAAAATTTTTTATTTTATTGATTATGCCATTACAATTGTTCTATTCCCCCCCTTCATTCCCTTCCACCATGCACACCCCCTCCCCCACCATTCCCCCCTTTAGTTTATGACCACGTGTCTCAAGTTCTTTAGATTCTATATTTCCCATACTATTCTTGGCCTCCCCCCTATCTATTTTCTACATACTGTCTATGCTACTTATTTTCTGTACCTTCTCCCCCCTTCTTCTCCTCCCACTTCACTGTTGCTAACCTTCCATGAGATCTTCATTTCTATGGTTCCGCTCCTGATCTAGCTGTCCTCTTAGTTTGCTTTTGTTTTAGGTGCGGTTGTTAATAACTGTGAGTTTGCTGTCCTTTCACTGTTCATATTTTTTTTTCTTTTTCTTAGATAAGTCCCTTTAACATTTCATATTATAAGGGCTTGGTGATGATGAACTCATTGAATTTCACCTTATCTGAGAAGCACTTTATTTGTCCTTCCATTCTAAATGAAAGCTTTGCTGGATAGATCAATCTTGGTTGTAGGTCTTTGGATTTCATGACTTGGAATACTTCTTACCAGCCCCTTCTTGCCTGTAAGGTCTCTTTTGAGAAATCTGCTGGCAGTCTGATGGGAACTCCTTTGTAGGTGACTGTCCCCTTATCTCTTGCTGCTTCTAGGATTCTCTCCTTCATTTTAATCTTGGCTAGTGTAATTATGATGTGCCTTGGTGTGTTCCTTCTTGAGTCTAAGTTCTTTGGGACTCTCTGAGCTTCCTGGATTTCCTGGAATTCTATTTCCTTTGCCAGATTGGGGAAATTCTTCTTTGTTATTTGTTCAAATAAGTTTTCCACTCGTGGCTGTTCCTCTTCCCCTTCTGGTACCCCTATAATTTGGATGTTGGAACGTTTAAAGATGTCCTGGGGGTTCCTAAGCCTGTCCTCATTTTTTGAATTCTTGTTTCTTCATATTTTTCTGTTTGGTCATTTTTTTTCTTCTCCCAGTTTCCTTTCCATTACTATTGGTTTCCTGTGCATTTCCCTTCATTTCACTTAGTTTAGCCTTCATTTGTTCCTCTAATTTGTGACTAAAATCAACCAGTTCTGTGAGTATCCTGATCACCAGTGTTTTGAACTGTGCATCTGAAAGTTTGGCTATTTCTTGGTCGTTTAGAGTTATAGGCTCTGGGGTTTTGAGTTCTTCTTGAGCCATGTTTTGGTCTGTTCACACCCGCTACGTATGAGGAGCAGAGCCTTAGGTGTTCACCAGGGCGGGGCCGCCCAGGTTGCTGGGTTGTGACGCTGTATGTGGGGTCGGGGTCAAAGAGGGGCAATGGCAGTCCCCTGTGCTGCTTCCTGCCGTTGGGGCCTGCGCTGTCTGTCTCAATGCTTGCTCCTTTGCTGGTTTATCTGTGCACGAATGTGTGACCATGGTCAGCCTGCCACCTTGAGCCCTCATGGGTCTGCCTGTCCCAACCCCACCCCTGGGATCCGCCAACTGCATGCCTAGGTCAGTCTGGTCGAGTTTTCCTGCCCAACCTGCTCTGCCAGTTGCTGGCTCCGCCCTTCTTACCGGTCTGGCTGAAGGGTTCGTTGTTGTCGGACTTCCATATAGTTTAATTTTCTGTGTTTTGGCTGCGTTTTTTATTACTAAAACTTTGTTGTCTTTAAACTTGGTTGTGCGAGAAGGCACAGTGGTTCCACCTACGCCTCCATCTTGGTGGAAGTCGTAACTGGTGATTATATTTGTTTTAGCTATCTCTGCTTAATTCTCAGAAGCCAGAGTTTATATAAAACAAAACTACACTTGTTCCTCAGATGTCTATACAGATGCTCTTTGACTTATGGTGGGGTTACATTGCAGTAAATCCATTGTAAGTTGAAAATATTCTAAGTCGAAAATGCACTTAACACATCTAACCCACTGAACATCATAGCTTAGCATACACTACTTCACACATGCTCAGAGCACTTACAGTAGCCTGTGGTGGGACAAAGTCATCTGAAGTGTTGACTGTCTCATGGAATAGAGTATGTGTATCTCCACACCATTGTAAAGTCAAAAAATCCTAAGTTAAACTATCATAAGTCGGGGACTGCCTGTATTGGCTTGTGCACCTGCATTTTGATATTCACTAATATTCTCTAAGTTATTTTTCCTTGAGTGTTAATAACTGTCTCACTTCCCAGGATTGCTAATCAAATATATTTGCAAATCACTACATACATGATTAGAGACCTCTAGTCTACACTGGTGAAATAAAGACTCTCAGAAGTCATTCAATAGAGAAGCTTGTTTAACTTGCTGTTTTCCCAAACTTATTTGCATATTGAACACATTTATTTCGTTTATCAAAAATTTTATAGAGCTTACTTTATGCTGGGTATTTTCTAAATAATTTATTAGATTCAATCATCATAAAAGCCATGTGAGGTTGTTATCTCTTTTATACACACACACACATATATTTTGTTGTTATCTTTTTTATAAATAAGAAAACTAGGGCACAGAAAGCACAAGTAATCTGTCTAAGTCACAGCTAAGAAATGACAAAACCAAGATTTAAACACAGGCAGTCTAGTTCAAAGAAAGAAATTGTAATTGCTGTATTATGTTGCCTTTTTCTGTGTCATGTTGCTTTTTACAACATGCCTCTTAATACCTTGCAAAACAATTCTGAATTCTACCAAGTGAAGAAATACTGCATTAGAAATTATCATTCAAGTGTCATTCAAGCAAAGAAATGTCATGGCAGTATCTGAGGTGCCCTCCCCATAGTTGAGGGTATTGTTATAACTTCTTAATCATATAGGCTGTGGTGTAAAACTAATCTCTTGGCATGACATAAAAGCCAGGTGAATATTTTTCTCTTTTTATTCTATCATTTATGATCTTTCATTTATTCACTTATTCAGTGACTACAGATGTTTACCTATGATATTCCAGTCATTTGTTCCAGGTTCTAAAAATACATCATGGACAAGTTAAAATTCCTATTTTCATAGCACTTATATTTGAGTAAGGGGAGATGACAATAAACAGTAAAAAAATATGTGAGGGAGGTCTAAGAACAACAGAACTTTAAAAAGCAGGTTGAGGGGTTAGGTGATATCACCTTAGTGTTGTTGGGACGGGGTTCTTCTCTATAAGGTAGATCAAGAGCCCTTCCTGAAACAATGACATCTGAGCAGAGACCTTCAGGACATGAGAGAGTTAGCTGAGACAGCCTGGGAGAAGAACATTCTGTGGACCAAGGGACAGCAAGTGCAGAAGCCCCTTGGTTGGAGCACATGTGACACATTTCAAAACAGGAAGGGGTAATTGTTTTTCATCCTGTAGCTGGAATGGAATAAGTGAGCTGGTGGAGAGTGATAGGAGGTAAAATTGGAGAAAAATTAGAAAGCCAGGTAATACAGCACCTCTAAGTTTGTTTCATTTTTTATGCAGCAGAAATCCAGTTGGAAGCCCCCATTTAGAGCAAGAGCAGCACTGCGCTGCAAAAGAGCTGTGAACTAAAATTTCAGCTAGGAGAGCAGTGGTTCAGAAGGCTGTCTATGAAGCCAGCTCACATGGGGTCATATCTCTAACCTGCCGCTTTCCAGCTGTGTAGCCTTGGGCAAGGCACTGCTCCCCTTTTGACCTAATTTTCCTTTCTGTGAAATGCTGAGAACTGGACCTGGCATGATACGGGCACTAAGAATCTTGGTCTCTTTTGAAAGTGGAAGTAGAAGGAAGGAATAGAAGCTGATATTGGAGGTTCAGAGTTTTGGGCAGAAGAGTAACGGGACTGTTCTGACTGTAGTTGGAACACATAGTGAGGATCAAGGGCAGAAGCAGGGAGGCCACTTAGTAGGCTATTGGAATAATCCTGTCAAGAAATCCCACTGGCTTGGACGATCTTTGTGGAGGTGCAAGTGTTTTAAAAGTAGAACTCAACGAGGACAGTGGGCATAAGAGAGAGGAGTCAGGATGACTCTGGAGTTGAGTGTGGCCTGAGCGACGGGAAGAACAATATGGCTCTTCACTGAGGTAGGAAAGGTTGTGAGAACAGGTTTTGGGGTTGGGGTGTGGACAGTCAGGTATTTGGTGACAGATGTAGGGTGACATCTAGTCATACAAATGGAAATGTCACAAAGGCAGTTGCCTATCAGAATCTAAAGTTCATAGGAGAGAAGTTAACATTGGATTTTGGAGTGATTAGCATACGGAAAGTATTTTAAGCTCACTTCAAATGAGCGTAGAAATTAAACGTGAGATTCTGGGACACACACAAAGGAAGCCACTTCTAGAGTTTGGCTTTATAAAACTTTTGTTTGTTTATAACTCTAAATGTTATTTCTTCTAGATTGAATGTGAAAGCTTTCATTAGCAATGTGAAGACAGCTCTTGCTGCAACAAACCCAGTGAGTACATACCAGCAAGTACAGGGACAGTACAGCCATCTTTGTAGTTCTGCTCTGACTTGGAAAATTCCCTTTGTTCTGCCAGGCTGTGAGGACTTCTGCTATCACCCTGCTTGGTGTAATGTACCTGTATGTTGGTCCCTCTTTGCGAATGTTCTTTGAAGATGAAAAGCCTGCCCTCCTGTCCCAGATAGATGCAGAATTTGAGAAGGTAAAGATTTCACAAATGATACAATCTATTGGTAGACTTGAGAAAGCTTATATTAAGTTTAAACTTTTAACTCTTTGGAATAAATAGTATGTATTTGCTTTTATATGTATAAAGTATCCTTGGGAAGAGTTCCTAAGAAATTGATGAGGGTTTTTTTTTTTTAAGATTTTATTCATTTATTTCTAGAGAGGGGAAAGAAGGGAGAAAGAGAGGGAGAAAAATATCAATATGTGGTCCCTCTCACATGCCCCCTACAAGGGACCTGGCCCACAACCCAGGCGTGTGCCCTGACTGGGAATCAAACCAGAGACCCTTTGGTTCACAGGCCCTCAGTGGTTCTCAATCCACTGAGCCACAGCAGCCAGGGCAGAAATTGATGAGTTTGACTGTCTAAGAGGAAGAGAACAGAGTAGCTGTGGTATAGGATGGGAGACTTTCCCCTTTATATCCTTTGTGTCTTCAGAATTTCAAATATTGGGTTGGCCAAAAAATTCCGTTAATGTTTCTTCTATACGATGGCTCTAGGAGGGTTTAGTTGTCTTTGGTTTCATTTGAAACAATTTTATTAAATTATATTGTGACAGCTGTCATATCACCGTGCATTAAAAAAAAAAAGAACTTACAAAATTGGTGAATTTTTGCGTAGCCCTTTTAATATGGAAGATGGAAGAAAATGCAACATTTTTGGTATATTATGAAAGGTAAAAATGCAACTGAAACTTAAAAGATTTTTGCAGTACAGTGCATGGGGAAGGTGCTGTGACTGATCAAACATGTCCCAAATGGTTTGTGAAGTTTCCTGGGACTATTCACATTTCGGCCAAATAATTCTTTGCTATGGGGCTGTCTTATGCATTGGAAGATGTTTAGCAGCACCCCTGGTCTCTAGTCACTAGAAACCAATAGTGAGAAAGCCAGCACACTCAAAATATCCAAATCAATAAAGTTATTGATGAAGATGAAAAATGTGTCTTTTGTTTTACTGAAAAAACTAACAGATTTTTTTGGCCAACTTAGTATTTTGAATGTATGACCTATTCAAAAAGCACATTAAATATTTAAAAAATTTTAAGTAAAAATATTGTTCCTCCTTGAATAAACTTTCCATTGGAAATTGCTGTGGTTTGACAGACTTGCTCTATATTGTCTTGGGCATACAAGTCAAAAGACAGTTTTATGATTGAGAAGTCAGACTTTATACATTTTATAAAAATATCCTTTGCCATATAGTCTCAGAATTGGAACCTAAATAGGAATTAAGACATGTGCTGTGTATTATGAAGGATTATGAAGGATTATGAAGTTTTGACACAGGCACCATCCTCTAGCTTGTCTGCTCTCACATCCTTTGTCAAGTTCATTAGCCTCACTCGTTTGCTTGTTTGGCTGTAGATGCAGGGACAGAACCCACCTGCTCCAACCAGAGGGATTTCCAAACACAGCACAAGTGGTACGGAGGAAGGAGAAGATGGAGATGAACCAGACGATGGGGGCAATGATGTTGTGGATCTTTTGCCAAGGACAGAAATAAGGTAGGCTTGTTGGGAATGGTTTATTTGATTAATTATACTGAATTTTTAATCTGGTGCCCTCTCTTTCTCAGTCAGGAGTACTTTTGATATCATTAATTTTTAAGAGTCTGAAATAAGGTCTCTTTCATTTTTTCAGTGACAAAATCACCTCAGAGTTGATATCTAAGATTGGTGACAAAAATTGGAAGATCAGGAAAGAAGGCCTAGATGAAGTGGCTGGTATTATCAATGAAGCAAAATTTATCCAACCAAACATAGGTGAACTTCCAACTGCCTTAAAGGGTCGACTCAATGATTCAAATAAAATCTTGGTACGTAGAGTTCATGCCCGTCCTTTTTCTTCCCTCCTCCCCCCCTTTAAGAGGTTCCTTCTTCTTTTCTTTTTTTTTAAGATTTTCTTTCTTTCTTTCTTTTTAGAGAGTGGGGAAGATAGGGAGGAAGAGGGAGAGAAACATCAGTGCGCTAGAGGAACAAAAGTCAGTTGCCTCTCACATGCCCCCAACTAGGGATCCGGCCTGCAACCCAGGCCTGTACCCTGACTAGGATTTGAACTGGGGACCTTTCAGTTTGAGGGACAATGCCAACCTACTGAGCCACACCAGTCAGGGCCAGGAGGTTCCCTTTCAATGAACTGTCACCAGCAGAAAAATCAGTGGCTGTTTTATTTGCTTTGAACTAGAAATAGCTTTCTTTAATTTCTTAGATGTGCCATAAGATATGCTGATAGATGGCAAGTTTATTAGTCAAATTTTTATGCAGCTCAGATTTGATTTTTATAGGACCCTAATGTTCAGTATCTTTATATAAAACTGCTTGTAATGTACACAATCATGCTTAATTTCTAATTTTTAAATTTGGATTTTATGCCAGGATTTTCTTAAACTATGCTTTACCTTACTTTAAAATTATAAAGCAGTATAACCTGTAGTCTAAAATTCTAATACTCTGATTTTATGAACTAATGATAAAAGCAGAGGTCACTGCCTAAAAATTACTCAGGCTAATTAGAGTAGTGTCATAAAAAGCTGATTTTCCTTATCTCTTACATACACCAGACTTCCCACTGCAATGACCATGTAGAGCAGACTTGCAAAACTTTGTGTTAAGCTTGTTCATGATTTGAACATGAGGTGTTGGCTCTTTCCACTCAGGTGCAGCAGACGCTGACTATCCTCCAGCAACTGGCAGTAGCCATGGGCCCCAACATCAAGCAGCATGTGAAGAACTTAGGCATCCCTGTCATCACAGTCCTTGGAGACAGCAAGGTAACCTGCCTCTTCACTACCCTCCAGTTTGGAATAAGCCAGCCACAAACTGGAGCTAAGAATAATTCTGTTTACTTACATGTAAGGAAACATGTGAACAGTTTGTAAACTTTGAGGAGAATATTAGGAAGAAAATAGTAACCATTTTTACTTTCCAGGCAGTATTAACATGACCAGCTACATCTCTTACTAGCTATGACCTTTAGATAAGTTATTTACCTTTTGATGTTCATTATCTTTGTAATTTTATCATTACAGAATTAAATGAGTCTCTACATAAGGTACCTGTACCTGTTTTATATAGTATGCACTTAAAAAACAGTTCCTATTATGATTATGACATCATTGTTAAAAGTATTGCTGTAAAGAATGAATAAAAATAACGAATTTTTGGATCACGTACTTTCTTCCCTGAACTACCAGAGGAGGATCCTCTAGCACTTGAGTAAGATAACTAGTCTCATTCAGTGTTGTACGCCTCTTATTAGTTTAGCCCTAGATTGAGTATTTGAATGACTGTTTTTGTGTAATACTTTTAATGTAAGGAATTGGACTATTTTAATGTTTTTGTTTTTCATGTCAATAAGTCCCCATTCTATGAATACAAGTTAATATAAAAACATAAATGTTACACTTGTTAGTAATTTCAGTATAACCATTATGCGTTCTCTAATGTGTAGAATTACTACGTGGACATGAGAGCCCCCAAAGGTTCAGAAAACAAAACCTGAGAGTTTATTCCCCTTACATATTTTATGCCCAGGTCCCTGTTTTGCCTAATTATAACTGACTACTGACAATTTAGAGTTTTATGTTTCTCCTGTAATTTAGAGGGGTGTTTTTTTTATCCTCACTTGAGGATATGTTTATTGACTTTAGAAAGAGAGAGAAAGAATCATCGATGTGAGAAACATCCACCAGCTGCCCCTCATATGCACCCTGACTGGTGATCAAACCAAGCCCGCAACCCTTTTGGTGTATGGAACAGTGCTCCAAGCAACTGAGCCACCCAGCCAGGGCTAATTTGGACTTTTAGTACAACCACAGAACTAGATTATGTTTCAAAGAGGATGGTTCCAAGTATATTCGTGTGGACCTTAGAGAGAGCTTCATGTTCACTCCCTACCTACAGAGCACAGTTAATGTTATCCTTACTGGTTCTCTCCCCCATTCAGAACAATGTTCGAGCTGCTGCCCTAGCGACTGTGAACGCCTGGGCCGAACAGACTGGCATGAAGGAATGGCTGGAGGGAGAAGATCTTTCTGAAGAGCTCAAAAAGGAAAATCCTTTCCTGCGGCAAGAGGTTAGTACTACAAAGATCGTGTGCCTTACTAATGTCTTTTACCTTCTTAGAGAGGTCTGGACCTATCTCATAAATATACATATATGGACAGAATGTGTTTCATCATAAAACAGTTAATAAAATGAAACCAAATTTCTGGAGCATTTGTATTCTTGTGCTTTTTTTTTAACAATAAAATTTTTTCAAGGACTAGCCTTTTTGTGAAATTTTCTCTTTTCCGTAACTCTTAAATAGTAAAATTAAGAGGTTTTAATTAGAACATAAAAATAGAGTTAACATTCACTTCTGGCGTAGATGGAAATACCGTACCTCCTTGCACAACCACTTTTAAGGACAACAAAGATTTAGAAACAAATACACAACCAGAACAGACAGAAAATTGAACTGTACCGAAGTCTGATAACAACAAACCATACATCCAGACCAGTAAGAGGAGCAGAGTCGGCAGCCGGTGGAGAGGGGTCCCGGCAGGAAGAGGTGATGGTTGGCAGACCTGGGTGCGGGAGGAAACGAGGTGTGCAAGGCTGCTGGCTGACCAAGGACATACATTTTCTCACAGATAAACCGGGCAAAAAAAAGGGCAGTGAGACAGACTGCACAACCTCGAGCCCCAGCTACAGGAAATAAAGCCTAAGAGCACTGATTGGAAAAACTTTCGGTGGTTGAGGTGCTGGGAGAGGCTCCCAGCCTCACAGGAGAGTTAGTTGGAGAGACCTACAGGGTCCTTGAACGTACACAAGCCCACCCACCTGGGAACCAGCACCAGAAGGTCCCAGTTTGCTTGTGGGAAGTGGCAGAGGGGACCGAAATCTGAGAGAGAGCAGAACAAGCACCACTGCTCCCTCTCTGACCCCACCCCCACATACATTGTCACAAACCAGAGACCTGGTTGGCCTGCCCTGGTGAACACCTAAGGCTTCGCCACTCATACATAGCAGGTGTGACCTGACCAAAAAATTATGGCTCAAACAGAAGAACAAATCAAAGCCCCAGAGCCAATACAAAGCAACCAAGAGATAGCCAGCCTATCAGATGCACAGTTCAAAACACTGGTGATCAGTATGCTCATAGAACTGGTTAATTTTAGTTGCAAATTAGTTGAAAAAATGAAGGCTATGCTAAGTGAAATGAAGAAAAATGAACTATTGAGTGATGGAAAGAAAACTGGGACTCAAATCAATGGAGTGGACCAGAAGGAAGAAAGAAACAACCAAACAGAAAAGAATGAAGAAATGAATTCAAAAAAATGAGGACAGGCTTAGGAACCTCCAAGACATCTTTAAACGTTCCAACATCCAAATAATAGGGGTACCAGAAGGGGAAGAGGAAGAGCAACAAGTGGAAAACTTATTTGAACAAATAATAAAGGAGAATTTCACCAGTCTGGCAAAAGAAATAGACTTCTAGGAAATCCAGGAAGCTCAGAGAGTCCCAAAGAAGTTGGACCCAAGAAGGAACACACCAAGGCACATCATAACTACATTAGCCAAGATTAAAATGAAGGAGAGAATTCTAGAAGTAGCAAGAGATAAGGGGACAGTCACCTACAAACGAGTTCCCATCAGACTGTCAGCTGATTTCTCAAAAGAGACCTTATAGGCAACAAGGGGCTGGTAAGAAGTATTCCAAGTCATGAAATGCAAGGACCTACATCCAAGAAGCTTTCATTTAGAATGGAAGGGCAGATAAAGTGCTTCTCAGATAAGGTCAAGTTCAAGTTCATCATCACCAAGCCCTTATAATATGAAATGTTAAAGGGTCTTGTCTAAGACAAAGAAGTTAAAAAATATGAACAGTGAAAGGACAGCAAACTCACAGTTATTAAGAACCACATCTAAAACAAAAGCAAACTAAGCAAACAACTAGAACAGGAACAGAATCACAGAAATGGAGATCACATGGAGGGTTAGCAACAGGGGAGTGGGAGGAGGAGAATGGGGGAGAAGTTACAGAGAATAAATAGCATAGACAGTGGGGAGAAAATAGAAAGGGGTAGGGCAAGAGTAGTAGGGGAAATGTGGAAGCTAAAGAACTTATGACACATGGACATGAACTAAAGTGGGGGAATGTGGGTGGGGGGGTATGCAGGGTGGAGGGGAATGAAGGGAAAGGGGATAACTGTAATGGCATAATCAACAAAATAATAAAATTTCTATTAATAAAGGGAGTTAATATTTTTAAAATTTATAATGTAATCCATTATACCAACAGGCTAAATACTAAGAAAAATCATAAAATCATATCAATTGATACAGAAAAGTAATTCAAGAAAATCCAACACCCATTCATGATTAAAAAACAACAACAACAACTCTCATCAAGTTAGTAATAGAAGTGGAGAATCACCTCAACTTGATAGAGGGCATTTCCACAAACTTCCCTATACAACACTGTACGTACTGCTGAGAGCCTGGGTGCTCTCCCCTCAGGCTGGGAACAAGACAGGAATATCCACTCTCATCGCTGCTGTTTATTTAGCCTACTCCTGGAAGTTCCAGTCACCGCAACAAAGCAAGAACAAGTGAAAATTATATAGATTGGATAAAGAATAAATAAAATTATCTATAATTGCAGATGACAACTGTCTACATAGAAAGTCCAAAGGAATCTACAACACAAACTCCTAGAAACTAATAATTACATTCAATAAGATTGCAGGGTACAGAATCAACATGCAAAAATCAGTCACACTTATTTACAATACAATGAGCATGTGGAGACTGAAATTAAAAAGATAATAATACCATTTACAGTCGCTCCAAAGAAAGTGCAATCTTCTAAATATGCAAATTTAATAAATGTAGAGTATGTATACTAAACATTATAGAATGCTGATGAAAGAATTCAAGGATAGCCTTTCAGCAGTTGATTCTGGAGCAATTGGCATTCATAGACCAAACAATAAACCCTAACCTAAACCTCATATCTTACACCAAAATTAACTCAAAATGGATCGTGAACTCAAAATGGATCATGAACTTAAATGTTGAATTCAAAACTATAGAACTTTTAAAGATAATATAGGAGAAAACCTTCAGGATATAGAAGTTCTTCAAGAAAAGAATTTTTAGAATTGATACCAAAACCACAATCCATCAGAGAAAAATTGGTTAATTGGACCTCATCAAAAATTAGGAGCTTTTCCCTATTAAAGTCTATGTGAAGAAGATGAAAAGACAAGGCTACAGAATGAGAGAAAATATTTGCAAACTATAGCTGATAAAGGACTATAATCTGAATGAGTAAAGAACTCTAAAAACTCAACAGTAGAAAAAAGGCTAATTAGAAAATGGGCAAAAGACCTGAACAGACATTCCACTGAGGAGGATGCAAATGGCAAATAAGCTATGAATGATGTTCAACACTATTAACTATCAGGGAAACGCAAATTAAAACTAAAATAAGATATTACTACTCACCTATTAAAATTACTAAAATAAAAAAGCCCACACCAAATTCTGGCAAGGATGTAGAGAAAGGTGAACACTGCTGGTTGAAATGTAAAAGGGTACAACCACTCTGGAAAACGGTTTGGCAGTTTCTTAGAAAACTAACATGTAATTAGTTACTCTGTGACCCAAAAACTGTGATCTTGTTATCTTGGGAATTGATTCCAGGAAAAGTTTATGTTTACACAAGAACTTATACACAAATGTTTATAGAGCTTTATTCATGATAGCCAAAAAGCTTATAATATGCCCTGGCTGGTGTGGCTCAGTAGATTGAGTGCTGGCCTGCGAGCCAAAAGTCACCCATTCAATTCCCAGGCACAGGGCCAGGTTGAGGGCCAGGTCCCCAGTTGGGGGCATGTGAGAGGCCAATCGATGTATTTCTCACAACTGATGTTTCTCTCCTTTCTCCCTTCTCCTCTCTAAAAGTAAATAGATAAAATCTTTAAAAGAAAAAAAAAGCTTATAATAGCCAGATATCCTTCACCAATGAATGGTTAAACTGTTCTGTGTTGGTAAGTGTAATACTATTTAGCAATAAAAGGAACAAATTATTGATACAGTTATTGATACAAGAATTTAAATAAATCTTCAAGGAATTATACTGAATAATAGAAACCAAGCCCAAGAAGTAATATAATGTATGACTCCATTTATGTAAAACATTTAAAATGACAAAATTAATGGTTACCAGGGACTGTGGGTAGGGGAGGGGGAGGGAGGAAAAGGGTGTGGTTGTAAAAGGGGCATAAGAGATGCTTTTGATGGAGCTCTTCAGCCTGTTGACCAAAGTGGCGGGTGGACTAACATACACGTGGTAAAATTATATAGACCAGAGGTGTCAAACTCATTTCACTGGGGGCCACATCAGCCTCTGTCCGGAGCCAACCAGCAGCCATCCCTTGACACAGAGGGGATGGATGAGATGCATCTGCATAGCAGAGGCAGCTGTGCCTGGATTTTCCTGTCTATCTCTCCTTGCGTGTTTGTTTTTGCGATTAATAGGTGGTGGGATTTTGCATTTCAGGGTCAATGATCTGCATAATTTCAATGAAGTTGTACAAAATAATCTCTTGGCCAGAGAACAAAGTTCCCCCTAATGAGGTAGCCCCTGAACATCTAAAATGTATTTAGATTGAGTAACATTTATTTATTAAGAGTAACATAACAGCCCCTCCTCTACCTTGGACAGGAATATATATCAAGTAGAATTAGATCAAAAAAAGCAGGACAAAAAAGCTCTGTACCTACAGCTAGCTCTAATTGTCTGATTAATGACTCTCCTGTTCAAAATAACCTTTGTTGTTTAACATAACTTAATCTGTGGAATTTCCTGTACTTTTTCTAGTTACCTCTGCATTTATCTTTTCTGCTTAATTGATCATGCCATGGACCTGCTCCTTTAATGTTATGTAATAATCTCTATAAAAATATAACTTAAACTCTGAGAGTTCAGTCAGACCCACAGAGGCTGGCTTTTCTCCCGCATCCAATCGGGTGTTGACCCCTCATTCGTCGCCTGTGCCGTCCATCCTTCAGGGACCCTGAGATTTGCCGAGGCCGGACCGTGGCAAGCCTCGAGGTTGCCTTCAAAGGGCCGAATGTAATTTTAGGGCTGCATTAATGCAACCACTCCACAGTTAAGTGAGAGCTCAGTGCTGCTGCTGCGTAGAAACAAGGTGCTGGACCTGGATAAAATGAGGAGGGCTGGATTCGACCCAGGCACCCTGTGTTTGCCACCTGTGGTATAGGCTGTACACACATCCACAGATGAGAACAACTGAAACTGGGGCAGTCTGAATAAGATCAGTGGCTTTTGTCACTGTCGAGATTCTGGTTGTGATACTCTACTATAGTTTCGTAAAGGCTACCTAACAGGAACTGAGTGTAGGGCGCATGGGAATCTCTCTGTGTTACTTCTGAAAATTTTATGTGAATCTGTAATCATCTCAATAAAACTTTGAATGAGAAGTATAGATATGAATTATTTTAGAGGCTGAGAGAAAAACTTGACGTAAGGATAAAACCAGAAGCCCTAGTAGAACTTGTCATCTTATGATCAAATAAATGTTTTGTGTCTTCTTTAGCTGAATAGTTCTTAGAATTAAAAAAAAAAGACAAGTGAAAGTTTTTCATCTTTAAAATGTATTAAGAACTAAGAATTTAATGCCCAAGTATGGTCCAAAGAATTGTGTCCTTGTCTTAAAGAAGATTGCCATCTTTGCTTATATTATTTAAATATAGCAGTTCTTAATGAAAATTACTGACTTTATACTGGAAAAATTGTAGCGTGAGAACTAGTTCTGTGTTTGGTACTGATGGAATCCTTAAACCCGAGGTCATAAAACAGTTTTCTACTGGAAGTGTAACCCAGTATTTATCTCTTTTTGTAGCTTCTGGGCTGGCTGGCTGAGAAACTACCGACTCTTCGTTCCACCCCCACAGACCTTATCCTGTGTGTTCCTCATCTCTACTCCTGCCTGGAGGATCGCAATGGAGATGTGCGAAAGAAGGCCCAAGATGCCTTACCATTCTTCATGATGCATTTAGGATATGAGAAAATGGCCAAGGCTACAGGGAAACTAAAGGTACTACTTCTTGTTGCTGCCGCTGCTGTTGTTAAAAACCATCAGAAAAACATTGAACATGAATTTATAGAGGCAAAAGGTCACATTACCTGCTAGGAGTTTCAATTTGAAATCCCAGTGAGAGCAAAAATAAACTGTTTAACAGTGTAGAACTAGAACCCACTGACCCCGCGGGGGGCCGGGGAGGCGGTGCAAGGAATGTGGCCTTCCAGAATGGTAGCTAATTCAGTGTGACTTCATAATGTGTGGTATTTCTCTTGTACCATGTGCTTGCTTCATTGGTATTTCAAAACTAAGAGCTCAAAGATTTGTGTAACTGCAGATCTGTTAATAAGAATGATATGAGTGTATCATTTATGTGGCCTCTCACTTCTGTTATATTGTCCTCCTAGCCAACTTCTAAAGACCAGGTATTGGCCATGCTAGAGAAAGCCAAAGTTAACATGCCTGCAAAACCTGCTGCACCTGCTAAAGCAACCTCCAAACCAATGGGAGGGTCAGCTCCAGCCAAATTTCAGCCTGCCTCAGGTAACTCTTTTGAGAGGGTTAAAGGGGAAGAAACTAGCCCAAAGGAAGTCTAATAAAAGAAGTCCAGCTTTCATTTTTTATCATATTTCCTCATGGCTTAGATCTCAAGCCCTGTCTCCATCTCTCCTTACCCTTTGTTCACAAACATTTGTCAAGTACCTATTTTATACCAGGAACTACGCTGAAGGTACAAAGATGATTAATCTATTCCCAAGTCTAAAAAGGAGTTTTGGAGTGGCTCATTGAAATACTCCAGAAAGCAAGTGTTCCATCCTATCTTTAAGGTTTCCACAACTGTTTTCTGCTATTCAGTAATTAGAGGGAGAATTGGGACCATCTAGCTCAATCCCCTGTATTAACTGATGAGGAAACCCAAAAGTTTAAGTGATTTGCACAAAGCCAGACAGCCAGCCAGTCCTAAACCAGCACAGAACTCCATGTATTCATTCCCAGATGAGTTCTCCTTCCTCTGCACTTGACCATTTACTGATCCATTCTAACATTTACTAATTGTCTTTAAGGGAAAATTCTTGATTTCTTCATCCTGATGTTAAAATTCCATCATGCAAAATAAAACTCTAAACTGTAACCACTTTTCTAGACTTACTGCTTAAACAAAATAATATTCTGTTTAGTGGGATAGAAATTGTTGATGCTCTAAAGTTAGAAATTTTACATGTGTAAAACTGTTTGTATCAAAGTGTGTGTGTGTGTGTGTGTGTGTGTACGCGTGTGTATTCAATTACAACTTTATTGGAATCTTGCTATGTAGAAAATACTAAGTATCAAAGATGACAGACCCTAAGAGAAGTAGCAAACGAGCAAAAAGCTTTCTTTAACTGCTATTTAGAAAATAGTTTTGGGTTGGTTTTTTTTTTTAAGATTTTATTTATTTATCTTTTAGAGGGGAAGGGAAGGAGAGAGGGAAAGAAATATCAGTGTATGGTTGCCTCTCATGGGTCCTCTGCCGGGAATTGGCCTCCAACCCAGGCATGTGCCCTGACTGGGAATCGAACCGTGATCCTTTGGTTCGCAGGCCTGCGCTCAATCCACTGAGCTACACCAGCCAGGGCTGGAAAATAGGTGTTTTTTTTTAATTGCAGTTTAATGTTGGTAAAGCAGATGTAAATTTATTGAATTAATTTCTTGAGGTTATGCTTAAAGAGGAAGTCAGGGAGAAAAAAGATTGGAGAAAAATGTAACTGATAACATATAACATTTTATATTGATACATTTAAAGTTGTAGGCATTCTTATTATCATATATTTAACCTGACCAGAGTAAAGTGATATTAGAGTTTATAGTACATCTTTTTTTCCCAAAGTGCCTGTTGAAGATTCTGTCTCCAGCACTGTAGAACCCAAGCCTGATCCGAAAAAGGCCAAAGCTCTAGGAGTTTCCTCTAAAGCCAAGGTATGCTCACTCTTCATACTTGGATACAGAATTCTGTCTGTGTGTTTGACACAGAGTCATTCTGCTAGGAAATTGATACATATTATATATAAAAGAACATTACTACTCTTGATATTAAATTATAAAGTACTTACCTATACAAATTTCTGTGGCTCATTTTTTAATAAGGTCCCAAGACAGAGACACCCAGCTCCCCAGAGGTGCTGCCATGGTCTCTGCCATGCGGGTCTTTGGGGAAGATTTGCAGTAGTGAAGAGAGAAAATCCTGTGTAGTTCAGGCAGAAGAAGCACTTAGGCCAACTTTGATTTGCAAAATGTAAGGTAATTAACTTCTTTCAAATTTGGCATAATTAGGTCATTAGTAGGTGTTCTGATTAGCCTACAAGGAATACTTTCTGTCCCCACACCAATGGGACTTAATTTGATACATCAGCAATTCGTTTAGTATCCACGCAGAGTTGGACATAAGTTTTGAATCACGGCAAATTGTCACAAGCTTCTGTATCAAGATTCAGAGCTTATCCCTGTATTCAGAGTATTATTAAATACTTTCAAAAGGAAAACTGCATAACTAGGCAGTAAGAAATAAATTAATAATAAATATGTATTACACTAGGAACAGTTTTATTATCCAGTATATTTATTATTCTACGCGCATTATAGAATAGATGCCCTGTGTCTATTGGTCTAAATGTTATAATTATTTGTTTTCTTTCCCTACGCGTGGGTCCTTAATTTAGTGAGTTAATTTAAGTGGGTAATGCTCTTCTACGCAATCCAGTGAAGCTGCTCTTCTCTTGTCCTCCTCCCAGATTTAACAAGTGCTTATTTTAGTATATTGATCACAAGATCTTTGAAGTATGTTTAACTCAGTTCTTAATGCCATACTTTCTGTGCCAGTCTTTGGCAATTATAAAGCAATTTCACATAAATGATTTCATATTTGTTTTGATTGAATGATTTTAGTGTTAGAAGTAGAAAAAACAACTGGCCTACTAGAAATAGTTGACTCTTGCTACACTTATAATAACAATGGTTCCAGTAGTAAAACTGAAATATTATCTTAACTATGTGTACTAAGTGTTCATTTCTTTCAATCTGATAAAAAGATTCTACAACTTGAGTTATTTTTTAAAAGCACTGTAGTAACTTAAGTATTTAAAATGTTTTTAGCAACTTTCTCTAGAAACAGGTTTAAAGGGTCTCCAGTTATAATCCTATGACAGAGATGTATTGTATATGGAGAGAAACAGCAAAGCTTTTCCAAGTAAGTGAGGTGAACTGTGTGATAAACAAAAATATTCTGTGACCCAGACCAATGATCAATAACAGAGCTTTTCTAACTGTGTTGTTCAATACATGCCAATCCAAGGACTAGCCAACAGTTCTGTAAGAATGTTATTAGAAACATCTCTAGGAAACCTGTACGGAAACATGATATATGCAAGATTCTGTGGTCCATCCATTTCTTTCATGTGGAATACAATAAGGAGAGGTGTCTCTGGTTCATTTTGTGCCCTTTTCCTGGGCAGCAGCATTGTATCCCAAGGAGCAGTAGCCTGTCTAACCAGTGTTCTCTGAACCACGGCTGCAGAGTGCACAAGGGAAGAAAGTGCCGAGCAAAACCAGCTTAAAGGAGGATGAAGACAAATCCGGTCCTATTTTTATTGTTGTTCCAAATGGAAAGGAGCAAAGAATGAAAGACGAAAAGGGATTAAAGGTAAGGAAGGAATAAGGCTCCTCAGGAGTTTTTTGCTTGTTTATGTTTTGTTCAAAAGTAATTTTGCGCCCTGGCTGGTATAGCTCAGTGGATTGAGTGTGGGACTGTGAACCAGACAATTGCAGTTCGATTCCCAGTCAGGGCACATGCCTGGGTTGCAGGCTGGTTCCCTGCAGGCCACTTCCCAGCAGAGGATGCACGAAAGGCAACCATACATTGATGTTTCTCTCCTTCCCTTCCCCTCTAAAGATAAATAAAAATAAAATATTAAGAAAAAAAAAAAGTAATTTTGCTATCTGAAATGGGTATCTAATAAACTAACCCTTTTGTTTATAAATCATATCTTGTTTCTATAAAACTACTTTATAGGAGCATTAATTCCTACAAAAGAAACTAGAATGGGGCTGCTGCCTATTGTTCTTCCAAACAGAAAGAAATAGAAGTTGTCGTTTTAGCTTTTAGAATCAAAGAATGGAAAGTATTCATTAATGTTTATCAATTCTACATATGTAGTAGTCATTAATCTTCTTGCACGGAATACCTTATAAGACAAACTGGTGACCATATATATGTACTTCAGTCATTCCTCTTTTACACTTGATCTTAGCCAAAAGGCTGAGAAGCGATCAGTCATTCCTCTTTTGATGTTCTAATTTTATTAAATAATTTTTTTAAATGATTTTTAACATATATATATATATATATAAATTCAAACAGTATAAAAAGTTCAGAGTATAGTTTGAAAAGCATGCCTCCCATTCCAGTCGCCCTCCACAGGGAGCATATTATTACCAGCTTTTTGTATATTACTCCAGACATATTAATATTCTATACCTATACAATCATAAGTGTTTAAATATACAGCCTTCCTTTTGCACAAATGGGAACATACCATACTCTTTGCTCTATATCTTTTTAATAATAATATTTGAAATATCTTGAAGATCATATCTGCATGCATATATGCATTCATTCTTTTTATCAGTACAGCATATGTATATGTACCTTCCTTTATTCCCAACTCACGACGTTGAACATTCTAGTCTCTCATATTATAAACTATAGTGCCATAAGCATTTCCAAAGGCGGTGTTTATGTACATATGTGAGTATGTGTTAATATTAAATTCTTAGAAAAGTATGTATATTTTACATTTTGATATTTGAGTTTTTCCCATTTTTAAAGTTGTACCAACAGGGTCCAACATGTTATATAATAAAAGAGCATGACTTTTCTAGAAAATAAGAATTGTCAAAAATTATATTCCTAGATGATTTTCAGAGTTAAGCTTCCAGAGATATGTTAGCTTGAGAATACATTTTCATTCATATTTAATTACAAATTAACCTTGTTAAATTTTAAAATATTCTATTAAATAGTTTCCTACAGCTGCTTTAAATAGAGTTCTGTACCTCATTTCAGTTGAACACCTTCCAGACCCTTTCCACTGGTGTTTTTCAGGTGCTGAAGTGGAATTTCACTACTCCAAGGGATGAATACATTGAGCAACTGAAGACTCAGATGTCTAGCTGTGTGGCTAAGTGGTTACAAGATGAGATGTTTCACTCAGACTTTCAGCATCATAACAAAGCCCTTGCTGTTATGGTTGATGTAAGTTTGCAGTAGATAAATCTGCACCTGCCTCTTACATGTGGAAACACTGAGCCCTGTGAAATAATTGGAAGTTTGCATGACTTGAGAAGGGAGAAGGAACTGGAATACATCATGTTCTGTATTTTTAGAGCTGTCGTATTATTTGATGGAAAAAATGACTGTACGTTTATAATTTTAGGTCTCAAATGGAGGCTTACAAATCTCTCAGTTTTCTTTTGGACTCTAGTAAAATTTACGAGGTAGTTGCCTAATAATAGAACTTAAAGTTTTATACAGACTTATTTGTGGGGGTTGTCTTGTTTTGTTTTAAGCACTTGGAGAGTGAAAAAGAGGGTGTCATTGGTTGCCTGGATCTTATCTTGAAGTGGCTTACCCTGCGGTTTTTTGATACCAACACAAGTGTCCTAATGAAAGCCCTAGAATATTTAAAATTGCTCTTCACCCTGCTAAGTGAGGAAGAGTATCATCTTACTGAGAATGAAGCATCTTCCTTCATCCCCTATCTCATCCTAAAGGTAATGTGCTTTTCTTACTCTGGAAGACTGCTCAAGTTTCCAGCTGACCTCAGATTCTGTATTTTATTCCATATCCCTTTCTGTTTATTATATGATATAATTTCCACCACTCATTTCCATGCCCTTATTCTTTTAAGATCTAGTGATGCATGTATGGGAGGGGGCGAACCTTTGCTTTTTGGAAAACACCTCACTTAATTATTATGTTGACTAGGTTGGAGAACCAAAGGATGTCATTCGTAAAGATGTCCGTGCCATCCTGAACCGGATGTGCCTTGTCTACCCAGCCAGCAAGATGTTCCCCTTCATCATGGAAGGAACCAAATCCAAAAATTCAAAACAGAGAGCAGGTGAAGCAACAATTTAAATTGAGGCATGAGTCTGTGTAGCAGTGACCTCAAAAAGAAATAATTTATACTAGAACAAGGAAATGTCTTCAGTGTTTGTGTGGTTGACTCCAACCCCCCCAATCTGGACTGTGAGAGTGATGAGTTGCACACTGGTGGAGCCACAGTATCAGTGATACGGGCACTACTCAGTACCACCCTGGTGACAAAATCAGGTGCACAGGGGCCATCTGACTCACAGGCATCCCTTTCTTCTGGAAGCACTTGTTTTAACACCATTGTTTCATTGTGTATTTTATAAGAAGGTAGTAAATGAGGAAAAATTATAGGCAGAGCCAGGATAAGATTTTAGTCCTTCATTTATGCCAAGAGGGAATGTATCTAGTGAAGATAAGTCTCTGCGCCAGATGTGCATTGAGTCTCCTTAATGTAGCCTTTCTCCCCCATCAGAGTGCCTAGAAGAACTGGGGTGTCTGGTCGAGTCCTATGGCATGAACGTTTGCCAACCAACTGCAGGAAAAGCCTTAAAGGAGATAGCGATTCACATAGGAGACCGAGACAACGCTGTGCGCAACGCTGCCCTCAACACCATCGTCACGGTGTACAATGTGCATGGGGATCAGGTGTTCAAACTCATTGGAACTGTAAGTGGCTTTTCTCTGAATATTGTCAGCATGTTGTGAATTACAGGGTCTCTTAGGTGTCAGTTTTCAAGCCATCTCAACTCTAAAGTTCTTACCACTTTTTAATGAATTCAACCTATCAGTGAGTCTTAAAATCCAAGTAAACCCTAGAGGGTGTTTCTTTCTGATTATTTAGGACATTTAGGCTGTGTTTGACTGAAAATCAGATTTTTTTCTCAGTATTCTGTTTGTAGCAGTTTCCTTAGAAATGAGTTATTTTCGAATCAACAAATCTGAGCTCGTCTGGGATTTTAATTCTACCTGACAACCTGTTCTGTACATTTTAGTGCATTTCGTTTTTAGTGAACTTGTGTGTAATATGATACTGGTGCCTGTCACATTAAGTCTTGAGCTACAGCCGTGAGCCAGAGTTCTGCTTCCAACTCCTTACCGCCTCCGATCCAGTCAGTGTTGCGGCTGGACCTCAGCTCTTCACTCCTGTGTTACCTCGTAGCATCGCATATATTTACACTGTGCCTATATACCTTTACTTGTGTTAATCTAATTAAATCCTCACTGTAGGCCAGTGAAGGAGGTAAAGCAGATGGGATTTCACAGAGGACCAAAAGCTTCCTGCCCATAGTCATACAGTCAGCTAGTGGTAACTGCAAAAATGAGGGTACTTCATTTAATTTTTTATCTTTTTATTTGTAGTTATTAATAGCCTTTACTTTTATATCCCTTTCTTCTTTCATATGTTCTATTCTTATAGCAAGGGAGACTTTAAGAATATTTGATTTAAAAATGTAAGTAGTGCCCTAGCTGATGTGGCTCAGTGAACTGAGTGGTGGCCTCCAAATTGAAAGGTTGCTGGTTCAAATTCTGGTCAGGACACATGCCTGTGTTGCAGGTTTGGTTCCGGTCAGGACATCTATAGAAGGCAACCAGTGCCTTTCTCTCTCACATTGATGTTTCTGTCTTTCTCCCTCCCTTCCCCTCTTTCTAAAAGTAAATAAATAAAATCTTTAAAAAACAAAAACAAAAACATGTAGATAGTGCCCTGACCAGTGTGGCTCAGCTGTTTGGGTGTCATTCCACAAAGCAAAAGATCACCAGTTTGATTCCTAGTCCGGGCACATACGTGAGTTGTGGGTTTGGTCCCTGGTTGGGGAGCATATGAGAGGCAACCAATCAAAGTTTCTTCCTCACCTCAATGTTTCTCTCCCACCTCTCTCTCCTTCCCTTCCCCTCTATCCAAAAACAGATAAAATCATTTTAAAAAAATAAATTAAATGTAGATAGTTTTTTTAAAGATTTTATTTATTTATTTTTAGAGAGAGAGTGGAAGGGAGGGAGAAAGAAAGGAAGAGAAACATGAATGTGTGGTTGACTTTTGCATGCCCCCAACTGGAGACCTGGCCCACAACCCAGGCATGTGCCTTGACTGGGAATCAAACTGGCAACCCTTTGGTTCGCAGGCCAGTACTCAATCCACTGAGCCACAACAGCTAGGGCTGTAGACAGTGTTTTGAAAGTAAATGTATCTTTTTTTTAAAGATTTTATTTATTTATTTTTAGAGAGAGGGGAAGGGAAGGTTCAGAAAGAGAGGGAAAGAAACATCAGTGTGTGATTTCCTATCACGTGCACCTCACCAGGGACCTGGCCCACAACCCAGGCATGTGCCCTGACTGGGAATCAAACCTGCAGCCTTTTGGTTTGTAGGCCTGTGCTCAATCCACTGAGCTACACCAGCCAGGGGTGAAAGTAAGTATATCTTAACATAGCAAATTCTGTTTGCTTTAATATGAAAATGGATATTAATTCTTGAGTTTTCCAGTTAATTAGGTGTTTTTATTTTCCTCACACTATAGTAGAGAGCTATGCTAATAAATTAAATTTGGCCTCTTCTTACAGCTTTCTGAAAAGGATATGAGCATGCTTGAGGAAAGGATTAAGCGGTCAGCAAAGAGGCCATCTGCAGCACCAATGAAACAGGTAGAAGAGAAACCTCAGCGCACACAGAGCATAAGCTCCAATGCCAACATGCTGCGCAAGGGACCGGCTGAGGACATGTCCTCTAAACTCAAGTATGTAGATGGAGATTGTCATCTGACAGCATCTCTGTGGACTTGGCCTTGTGTGCTCAAAGCTTATCCTGAAACATGGATCTTGCATTCTTGTAGCCATTATCATGCATGATGGAGTGTCTGAGTAAATGTCTCGTAACCAGATGTTTAATTCTTCAGTCTTCATTGTCTTTGTCTTTGTCTCTAAACCACTTCTAAATAGTCTTGTGCCTTCTTTCACTGCTTTTCCGTGGACAGAATTATGTATCGCACTTATAGGATGTAAGTACTGCCTGCTAATTTCTCATTAGCAGGGCTCTTATATCTTTCTAACTTCTGCCTTGGATTCATCCCCTCTGGAGGGTGATTGGCTTAGAATTTGTAACCAGGGTACAGAGTGTTCATAAGTATCCCACGAATCCAGCCTTTCATGAAAGTGCACTGGCTAGCAGAAGTGGCAGTTTAATGTCATGTGCCTAAATATACTGATTCGCCTTCTTCTCTGCACCACGCATTTGGTCACACTCAGGTTCCTGTTCTTCAGACAAAGCTGAGTAAAATGTCTGCCATCCAGAACGGGTTTAGGGACTCGACATACTGCCTTTTAAGGTAGACAGCTCTGTTTTCGGTTGTATCATGAGTATGTTTCGGCCAATTTGAATTTGGAATCTTTGAATATCTATTTCTTGGATATAATTCTGGCTCTAATCAGTCAAGAATAAATAAAAATTGGTGGCTGACTGTCCCCCAAAGTGTAAAACATACTGCAAGGAATGATGCTTATGATTAGAAAAACTTAAACACTGGTTTATTTGGTAGAGGAGAACCAGCTAGTTCAGATTTTTCTTAAATTTTTGCCAGAAGTAGTAAGCTTTGAGTCAATATAAGTGTACTTTATTATTTTCTGCCCCATCTGGAATAACAGTACAAAGTTTGTTGGCTTTAGTGAACTGGAAAGAATATGTACAATGTGGCAGGTACTACAAGTAGAAAATAAAGTAGTCTGCTCTCAGAATATTAATGAACCAGTATTGTTGCCCGTTGAAGGCACTGGCTTAGCCTCAGGCTTAAATCATCCAGGGGGGCTGAAACCAGAAGTTGAACATCTGTCTTGAAGCTGTGGGGCAGCTGGCAGAGCTACTCTTGCCCTTTGGTTAAGAAGTCTCTCTTAGTTCAGGAGTCTCTTTTTGCTTCCTTAGCCAAGCTCGGAGCATGAGCGGGCATCCCGAGGCGGCCCAGATGGTGCGCCGAGAATTTCAGCTAGATCTCGATGAGATCGAGAACGACAACGGTACAGTCCGCTGTGAAATGCCAGAACTTGTGCAGCACAAACTGGATGACATTTTTGAGCCGGTCCTTATTCCTGAACCCAAGTAAGTTAGCCTCTTTCATTTAAGGGTGAGCAGTTCATAACCATCAGAGTGTGGGGGTGAAAAGCACGCTCTCTCTGCAGTTAGAGCTTTTTAGAACTGGTTACTACCTAGCAGTTAGCAGTTCTTCTCTAAGACCTGGATCTAGTGGGGAATTGCATATATTTCCAACTCACTGGGATATCTTATAATAAAGATTGAATTTGTCCTTTTGCTCTGCTCTCTAGGATCCGGGCTGTTTCTCCACACTTTGATGACATGCACAGTAATACAGCATCCACAATCAATTTCATTATCTCCCAAGTAGCCAGTGGTGACATCAGCACAAGCATCCAAGCTCTGACCCAGGTAATGGGGGTATTACCCATGACATTAATGCCACTGGTGGATCTAAACGCTGTAGGCGTGATGGTTGCATACCGGCAGCAGTCAGCGCCGTGGCGATGAAGAAAGTGCAGAGGGACCGCTCAGTCATCACTTGGTCCACAGGATGCAGCTCTCACAGAGCCTTGCTCTGTACAGTTGCATTCATTCACCAGAGGCTGGGGATACAGCAGTGAGTAAATAGGGACCAATTCTTGGGGAACTTACTTAGATTTTAATGGACAGAGACAAATAGATAAATAAGAAAGTATCTAAGAATGCTAACTACTATAAATATAACTCAAATGCGATGATTGGAGAAAGGAACTAAGTAGTTACGTAGATTGGTGGTCAGGGGTTCAAGCAGAGCAAACAGCTAGTATGAAGGCTCTATAGAGTGTGGGAGTGAATTTAGATGTTCAAGGAAACACTACAAGGCCCATGTGCTCACAGCCCAGTGGGCAAGGGAGAGAATGCTATGGCATGAGAGTAGACTACAGAGAGCTTTAAAAGCCCCAAGGTCTCTGCCTGGTGTGGTTCATTAATTAGAGCACTTCCCATAGACCAAAAGGTAGTGGGTTCAATTCCTGGTCAGGGCGGTTACCCACGTTGTGAGTTTGATTCTTGATCAGGGTGTGTACGAAAAGGCAACCAATCGATGTTTCTCTCTCATGTCAGTGTTTCTCTTTCCCTGCCTCTCTGTATAAGCAATGAAAAAAATGTCCTCAGGTGAGGATTTAAAAAAATTTTTTTAAAGCCCCACAGTAAGTTGTTTGGATATTATTTTAAGTGAGATGAGAAGCCATTAGAAATATTTAAATAAGGAAACTACATGTTTTTTAAAAATCATTCTCTTCTTCCTCCGCTTTCCTTCCCTGATAGTCCACTTCTAAAGCCAGTAGGTGGGTAGAGCAAGGTAGGCATTTATCTTGTGGCAAGGGAGTGAAGGTGAGGCCATAGTGGCCCAGTGCGGTGGTCTCGGAGCCCGAGCCAGCGAAAAGGACGTCCACGCAGACAGCCTGACCGGCACGGTAGCAGAGCCCCACACAGCGTGAGCAGGGCAAACACGTGTGCCGGAGAGAGGCAGGGCAGCAGGCCAGTGGCTCAGAATGGGCAGTCAGAGCCAAAGCAGCGGTGGGCATCTGGATGGGGGCGAGCCGATGGCAGAGATGGGAGATTGATTACATACAAAGGGATTGGCCAAGTTTCGTACTGTCTGAGAACAGCAAAACAAATACAGGAGGAAAGCAGATAGAGTGAACTCTGCTGTTGGACCAGAAATAGATGCATCAGTATGAAGTCATGGTTTTCAGTCTGCAGATACAGAGGTAAATACCAGTATAGATGTATGCATGTGTGCGTGTGGTACAGATGTGTGTTAGAGGTAATAGACATAAGCTCACTGGCGCTTGGCATGGAGAGGACCGGAGACCAGCAGTTGCCTTGCAGGAGATGATGATCACTACGGAAGCCAAGTCAGTGGTCTGAATGACAAGGGGTAATGGCAGTCTTTTGCACAGATGATGCTGGAAAAATGTTTATCCACCCACAGAGGAATGAAGTTGGGCTCTAATAATATATGAAAATGAACTGAAAATGGGTCCAAGACATGGATGTAAGAGCCAAAACTATAGCTCTTAGAAAAAAGCATAGGGGAAACCTTCACACTGGACTTGGCAGTGATTGTGGGGCTGTGGCACCAAAAGTGCAGACAGCAACAGAAAATAATTAAGTGGAACTTCAAAGTTAAAAAATTCTATTCATCAAAGGCACTGTTATGAGAGTGAAAAGCCAACCTACAGAATGAGAACATATTTGCAGATCATAACATTTGCATATAATCTTAATCTAATAAAAGATCATATCCAGAATACAAGAAGAACCCCTTCAACTCGATGAGAAGAAAAAGTAAAAAGAAAAAGAAAAAACAGTTCATAAATGGGCAAAGAACTTGAATATACATTTTCCTAAAGAAGATATAAAAATAGCCAATGAACACATGAAGATACCATCATTAGTTGTTGGGGAAGTGCAGATCAAAATGACAGTGAGATAACAGCTTCACACATTAGGATTTAAAGGGAGGGGGGAGGTAAGCATGGTGAGGATGTGGAAAAATTGGAATCTGTGTGCATTGCTCTGGGGACATAAAATGGTGCAAGCACTGTAGAAAATAGTTTGGTGGTTTCTCAAAAAGTTAAACATCAAATTATGATAAGATAGCCAAGTCACTCTTAGAAAACAGGGACTCAAACAGATACTTGTGTACAAAGTTCATAGCAGCATTACTCACAATAAACAAAAGGAGTAAACAACCCAAGTGTCCATCAGGAGATGAACAGAGAAGTAATAAGTGGTATATACATGCAGCAGGTTATTATCCAGTCATGAAGAGGAATGAAATTCTGATATCTGCTACAACATGGATGGACCTTGAAAACATTATGCTAAGTAAAATAAATTAGACACAGAGGGACGAATATTGTATGATTCAACTTACATGAGGTACCTAGAGTAGTCAAATACATGAAGACAGAAAACAGAATAGAGGTTATCAGGCGGTTGGGAAGGAGAAAAAGAGTTTGTTTTGCATGTTGAAAAACTTCTGGAATAGATAGTGATGCTGGTTATACTTAATGCCATTGGGTTATACACTTAAAATGATAAATTTTGTTATATGTTGTAGCATAATAAAAAAATTAAAAGATAAATTCCTCAGCAACAAAAAAGTTAAGTTTTGCCACGGTCCGGCTGCAGCAGGGTCCAGGGGTTCCCGAAAGGTGGGTAAGGCGTCGGTGATGGGTAACAGACGACAACATGCCTCAAAGGACAGTGAAGCTCTGTTCCGTTTATTGCAAGTTTAAAGCAGGTTTTTATATTTTCATTTTAGGCAGAAAAAATTAATACAAAGGTAACCAGGAAAAATACAAAAGTTCCCATAGATTCAGTTATAATAAACAAAGATTATTTTGACCAGGAGAGCCATAAATCAGACAATTAGAAATAGCCGTATGTACAGAATTTGAATGTCTTATTGTATATTAAAGTTTTCTCAGAATTTGTCATGGGGCAAAAGGATATGCTAGATTGAGTAGAGGTAGTAGGAGATTTATTATAAGGCCTTTGTGATGTCTGACTTAGCTATCTATCCTTTCCTGTCTAAAATGTTTCTCTGTGTACTACAAACTCTGACTCTTTAGTAACTGTTTCTATGTGTTTAGTTTGTAATAACTAGCCAGCTTTTGTTATTTCTTTGCCTGTATAATTGATACATATTCTTATTCAAGGTAAAGGGGGGGCTATTATTCTATCAACTTTTAGACATTTAGGAGCTATTTCATTAGAGGGGATTTTGTTCTCCGGTCAAGAAATTATTTTGTACAACTTCATTGGAATTATGCTAATCAATGAACCTGAAATACAAGTGTCTAACAATTCCACCACCTTTTGATCACCCAAACAAACATGTAAGGAGAGATAGACAGGAAATCCAGCCACAGTTGCCTCTGCCTTACAGATGCATCTCAACCGTCCCGACCGTATCCCTGGGCTGTGGGTAGGGGGTATATAGTTTTTACTTGTCTTCTTGGAAGACTCTTTGTATCTGTGGGTAAGGAACAGGTGTGGGAAAGTCTTTCTAATCTGTTCTTCCCTCAATTGTTGGCAGCACAACCTGTGTTTGCAACAACAACCTGGTTCTTTATTAACTGGCCTTAACTGTTGATTTAAGAGATCTAACTTATTTTTCTTATTTCTGGTACACCATGGCGGTCCTGATCGCTTTAAGTTGCTCAAACCAGGGTAATTCATACAACTTGACATGTTTTCCCTTATGGTTAACAATTATATTACCCTGGCTGTCATACTCCCCTGTATAAGGGAGAGGGGAATCTGTGGAGATTTTTCCATCTTTCAGGCAGTTCCGTGGGGAATACTAATGTTTTCCCCTGAACTGTCCCTTCCTCTTGGGAGATTTTCACAGAAATAAGTAAGCACAGTATAATGTCTGTATTTAGTAGCAAGAGTAAAATAATTAAAATAAAACAGCCAATTGTTAACCCATTTTGGATGCCACGTTCTCTTCTGGGGAGATGAATTCCTTGAACTCGACTCCTCCATGCCCTGAGCTTGTCAGACAACACGGTTGGAAGAGGACATAGCAAAGTTTCTAGGAATAAATCAAGTAGTGTGTGTAAGACCTTTACAGAGACAATTATAAAGCTGTGTTGAATGATATTAGAAAATTTTTAAATAAATGGAAATCTACTATGTTCTAAGACCATTTTTGAAAGTAAAAACGGTGAAGAGGACTTACATCACCAGTACCAACAGTGGAGCCACCTTACTTAAGCTGGTATAAATAGTATGGGCCCCAGGATAAGCATCTCAACCGTCCTGACCATACCCCTGGGCTGTCCCTGGAACAAAGAGCCCAGAAATCAACCCCCATGTTTAGGAAACTCAAAGCAGAGGAGGCATTAAAAATCTCTTGTCAAAAACTAGATTAGCCCTGGTCAAGGGCACATATAAGAAGCAACCAGTGAACACATCAGTAAGTGGAACCACAGATTGATGTTTCTGTCTCCCTCCCACCCCTTCCTTCCTCTACCTCTCTCTCTAAAATCAATAAATTAAAAAAATTAAAGCTAGATTAATCAGTAATGGGCACAACAGTGTGATCAGATTGCTATTTTCTGTACCAAAATGGATTTGAAAGAGATTAAAGATCTAGATATTAGAGGGGAAACTTAGAGGAGAACTTTTTGTGTGTGTGTGTGAGAAGGGTAGGGAGGGAGAAAGGGAGAGAAACATCGATCAGTTGCCACTCATATGCGCCTTGACCAGGGACAGGACCTGCAACCCAGGCCTGGATCCTGACCAAGAATCAAACCAGCAACATTTCACTTTGCAGGAGGCTGTCCAACCAACGGAGCCACACTAGTCAGGGCCAGGAGAACATTTTATCAGTTTAGAGATCAGAGTAGTAATGAAAAAAGAAAGATAAACTGGGAAGGATAGTAATAACCCCTGGTCGGGGGACCAGGTGCTGACTTGTGGGGGCTGGAAGGGCCTTTGGGGGCTATGGATGTCCTGCAGCTTGTTTGCAGTGGTGGGCACATGGACACATGTACACTTACAGAATTACACAACATTAAGTTGTATTCTTAGGATTTGTACATCATACCCTGTGAAAATTAAACCTCAATAAAAAGAATATTAATAAATAACCAGATATAACTAATATACTATATGTAGAGAGAATTACACAATGTCTGAAAAGATCGTTTATTATTTTGTATCTTGATTGAACATTTTTTAAAAATCTATGACCACAAAGAAAACATTAACAAACGCAAAAAGCAAAGGATATACTGACCAAAGACTTTACTGAAAACCCAACAAAATGTTTACTAAATAATGTTAATATTACAAAAATATTGGCTACTCAAGGATCATGAAACACCTTCCTAAGAGACCCCTTGATAAAAGAAAAATAATCAAAATTCTTCATAGCGGCCCTGGCTGGTGTAGCTCAGTGGGCTGAGCGCGGGCCTGCGAAGCAGACGATTCCCAGTCAGGGCACATGCCTGGGTTGCAGGCCGGTTCCCAACAGGGGATGCACCAGAAGCAACCATACATTGATGTTTCTCTCCCTCTCTCCTTCCCTTCCTCTCTAAAAAGAATAAATGAATAAAATCTTTAAAAAAAAATTCTTCATGGCGAATAGGAAAGCACTTCCTTTAACACCACACTGAGACTCCTGGGCTCAGAAACATTGCCTGAAACACATGTATTTCTGAAGAAAGGCTAAAATAAAGGAATGTAGTAAAAAATAAAATGAATTTTAAAGTAAGAAATAAGAAAGCTAAACTTCATGAAGTGGATTTTTAAAATAATAAATATAGAAGCTGTTTTAGAGCCCTGGCCAGGGAGCTCAGCGGGTTGGAGCATCGTCCCTACACACCAGGGCTGCAGGTTCCGTCCCCAGTCAGGGCACATGCAGAGTCAGTGAACCAGTCGCTGTCGTCCCGTCCCCCCCCCCGTCTCTCCCAGTTCTTCCTGGCTCTCTCCCATCCCCTTTCTTCCTTTCTCTCTAAAATCAATGAAAAAATTTTTAATTTAAAAAAAGAAATGTGAATATGTGTTAGTATCTTTTTAAAGAAAGCAGTATAGTAATATCTATTATACCATAATTTAAAATACTTTGTCCTTCAGACCAAGAAGTCAGGCTCTTGGGACTCTTTCTTCTAGAGGTAAAAACAAAGACATGGTCCTGGATGGCATGGCTCAGTGGACTGAGTGTTGCTGGGATTCCCAGTCAGGGCACATGCCTGGGTTGCCAGCTAGTCCCCAGTGCGGGGTGCGTGAGAGGCAACCACACTGCAAACACCACAGTCGGCGTTTCTCCTCTTTCTCCCTTCCTTTCTCTAAAAATAAGTAAAATCTTTAAAATAAAGAACAACCACGGGCCAACCTCAGGCTGCTGTGGGTTTAGTTACAGACTGCTGCAGTAAAGGGAGGATTGTGGTAAAGTGAGTCATGACCTTTTTGCTTGTAGAGGGTCTTGCCTTCGTCTGTGAAGCACAGTAAAGCAAAGCTTGATAAAACAAGGTACGCCTATATTCCTGTTCACCTTAGGGATTTTCGTAATTTTCTGTCGAGTTAGAAAAGCTAGATGCAGAGAACTCTATACTACAACTTCTGGAGAATAAACAGTGCCCTAAACCTTGACCCTGTGTATGTGTGCCAGTGTGGCTGTGTATGATTCTGTGAACGTGAACGACGATGTACTAGGCTGGTAATAGTAATTACCTTGGAAAAAGAGCAGCCCCCCCCCAAAAAAAAGTATTTTTTATAGTAGCTGTGTTGAAGCAGCATTATTGAAAAGTCCCAGTCATATAAAATAGTATACGCTTGCAGGTATACATGCCCGAAGAGGTAAATGGAAGTAGGACCGCTGGTTTCGTCAATACCAGGGGACACCATCTGCACTGTGTCCTGTAGTATAAATGCTCCCCGTGCCCCCCATCAGGGTTGTGCAGCTTTGCCGACCACGAAGGACGATCACTGAAGACTGACAGGATTGTCTCAAGGTGTTACTACGTAATCATAAAGATAAAGATCTTTTCACAGTAGTGAATAGGAAATAAATACTTTCCCCAGGGTAACAGTTTTCCATTGGTGACAACCAGTGTATCAAATCGAAAAGAACACCGAATCAAGGTGTGGGAAGCCTGAGTGTTGAGTTTGAGCGACGTGGTCTGATCTTGCTGAGCCTCCCTTTTCTCACCCGGTGAATGGAGATCTTACTCTCAGCCTGTCTGCCTCTCAGAGCTGTCGGAGTGATTATGAAATATGGGTATAAAAGCATTCTAATAAAATAGACATTTAAACATAGGGATTATTCCCTGAACTAGACAGTGAGAGACCATGGAAGCTGCAACTAATTCACCTACAGTATCTTGCTCAGTAAAGTTTCCTGGAATCATTGAACCCCTAAGGACTAGTTATTTATATGTAAAGATACTGGAAGTGCTTTGCTAACATTACAGAGACACCCCTTATATCTGACTGCTACTTTGAAATATGAAGCTTGGAAAATACATCTTGGATTTTTGTTACCAGATTGATGAGGTCCTGAGACAGGAAGACAAAGCTGAAGCTATGTCTGGCCATATTGACCAGTTTCTGATAGCCACGTTCATGCAGCTAAGACTCATCTACAACACACATATGGCGGATGAGAAGTTGGAGAAGGACGAAATCATCAAGTTGTACAGCTGTATCATCGGCAACATGATTTCGGTAAGGACACCGCTGCACATCGCAAGCTTCTTCAGTCTCTCTTCCCACCTGGTTCTAGAGCCTGAGTTGGTGCAGGTGTTCCAGTGGTCCTGTCATTTGGAGAAGTGTACAGGTGACCTCCACGGGGTGTGGGGTGGCACTCCAGCTGACCTTGTTAGGATACAAAGTGAAATGCTTACATACTACATAGATTCTGTTTCTTGCCCATTTCTTCATCAGGTATGGTGGGCCCGCTGGCTTTTCACATAGAACTGTTCACATTAAATAATGCACTTTTATAACAGGAGAGAAGCACACCAATTAATTACAACTATTACTGGAGGTTTCAGGGAGTGTGGTGATTTTTATTTTTCCTATTACTCCGCCTTTTTAAAGACACAACGATTTCCTAGAATAGCCACCCACATTTATCTTCCCGCTCTAACGTAGTCATGACCACACAGCTGTTTCAGATAGAGAGCCTGGCCCGGGAGGCCTCGACCGGAGTCCTGAAAGACCTGATGCACGGCCTCATCACCCTCATGCTGGACTCTCGCATCGAAGACCTGGAGGAAGGACAACAGGTGATCCGCTCTGTGAACCTCTTGGTGGTGAAGGTTCTGGAGAAGTCAGACCAGACCAACATCCTGAGGTACATCTGTGGGCTCAGCATCACAGCCTAGAACAGCCTCTCTCTTGTTACCCAGGGAGGCCAGAAGGCACTGGGTCAGTTGTAACTTTAAGTTTGCCTAATGAATTGATTTATCACTCTTTCCTCAAGAACCAAAGGCATTCCAGCTTTAAAGAGTAACAACTAATAACACAGTAAGCCAGCAAATAAGCAGTAGTTTTGTGGGCTATGTACATTTCTCTTTCAGTGACTGTTGACAATGAATAGTGACAAGCTTTATCATTTACCAAGTGGTAAATTTACAAGGCTTAAACGGTTGGTGTTTATTTTCTTAATAACTGAATGTCAAATAATCAAAGGCAGTTTTTAATCCACGGGCTGGATTAATCCAGTTGATTAGATGGATAGAGAGCACTTACTCTTGGCCCTTCAGTTACTGATTTTAATTGGAATTCAGGTTGCAAATTTATTAATTCTGTTTTGTTGGCTTTTTTTCTCCTAGTGCCCTACTGGTTTTGCTTCAAGACAGCCTGCTAGCAACAGCCAGCTCTCCCAAATTCTCAGAGCTTGTTATGAAGGTGAAGTTGAAATAATCTGATCTCTTTAAAAAATGCAAAACTTTATTAAAGTGTGAGGAAAGAGGAGTTGGAACTAAGACATAGACCCAAATCAAGATATACCTGAAAAATACAGTTGGTCTTCATTTTGCCTTCCTCCATTTATATCCCTAGCTCAGGCCCAAACAATTCCTGGCCCAAACAGTGAAAAGGAAGAACTGATTTGTAAATATCCCACCAATTCTCCTAGAATTGAAAGAAACTTGAATTCTTTTGGGGGGCAAAGATACCTATAAGCCAATAATATTTTGGTCTCTTTAATGGAAAAACTCCAAATGGTACATATCTATAACATTATAACACTGTTGATACACTGTAATAGTGAAAAATATTCTGTCGTCGTGGGTTAGATTTGGGTACATAATATGTCTGTCTTACTCATAGGGACAGAGTAAACCCAAAAGAGAATTTCCACATTCTCTTTATATGTAAGGCTCCTGGCTCTAGGGAGCAGGAAGGAAGGGTGTCTGAGATGATTAGATGGATGACTTGTCACACTTCAGCCAGTGACATGGTTCAAGCGAGTAAAATTGCTCATTTGTAGCAGCCACACTTGAAAGATATGATATGCCACATTTATATCCCGGACTTCTTTCAGAAGTGATCCCAGAGCTTAGGGAGGCTGGCTGGTGCCAGATTTCCTTTGTTCCTCAGTCATTCCCTCTAACTTTTTTCTTTTTGATAGTGTCTCTGGAGAATGGTTCGACTGTTGCCTGACACCATCAACAGCATTAATCTGGACAGAATTCTTCTGGATATACACATTTTCATGAAGGTCTTCCCCAAAGAGAAACTAAAGCAGTGCAAAAGTGAGTTTCCCATCAGGACCCTGAAGACGTTGCTGCACACGTTATGCAAATTGAAAGGGCCCAAGGTGAGTGAGCAGAGCCACGGGAGTTTGGGAGAGCACCATGGGAACGGCGCTGCTGCCATTAGACTGTGCCCGTGTCTCCCGCAGATCTTGGACCATTTAACCATGATTGACAACAAGAGCGAGTCTGAGCTGGAGGCCCACCTCTGCCGGATGATGAAGCACAGCATGGACCAGGCTGGGAGCAAGTCGGATAAGGAAACAGAAAAGGGAGCATCTCGGATCGTGAGTGTCCTGACTTGAAAGACGAGGGGGTTGAGGCTGTTTGGACGTAACCATCTTCTCGAAGGCTCGGGGCTCGGCCCAGTGTCACTCTCCTGCTGCGTTGCTGTAACTGTTTCCACCTTGCAAATTGCAAACATAAGCTGTTTTATGACTACATGCTTCTTGGTTCCTATGAAAGGTTTCTTTGTGCCTAAGACAATCTACTGTGGGCTCTACTGGGGGAGGAACGGGCCAGATCCACCTTCCTCTTCTCGTTGAAAACCTGAGACTGGAGGCCACAGTGACGCAGAGTGGTGGTGGGCCTGCCTCGGGCCCTGCAGCACGGGTGATTCTGTCACCTGTGGTGACCAACCAGAGTGGTCTGCATGTTGAGCTCTTTCAGTCCTTTCCCAACCTGTGGTTCCTAATTAATAACTCAGGTCTAACCAACTAATCCTTGCTTGTGTCTTTCAACTTCTCAGGATGAAAAATCATCAAAGGCCAAAGTGAATGATTTCTTAGCTGAGATTTTTAAGAAGATTGGCTCCAAAGAGAATACTAAAGAGGTGAGAGGAAAGGGCTGAGCCAGGTGGTGATCTGCATTACGGAAAGGGTCACTAACTGACATCCACCCCCCTTTCTCTATCTCGATAACCAGGGCCTTGCAGAGTTATATGAATATAAGAAGAAATATTCAGATGCTGACATTGAACCATTTCTGAAAAACTCCTCGCAGTTCTTCCAGAGCTATGTTGAAAGAGGCCTTCGGGTGATCGAAATGGAGAGGGAGGGCAAAGGCCGTATTCCCACTTCAACAGGTACGGCTTCCTCTAGTAGCTCCAGGAATAAGTCAGATTAGCTCCCAGCTCAGCAGCCAGAGGTTTTGATGGGTTTCCATTTATAACCATGCACCTAATACTTAATGATCACCAGTAATGTTCACATGGCTACAGACAGTCATCAGCTCCGTCTCCTGCATTGTCAGCATTTGACAATGGCAAGCTTCCTGCCCTTGAACCAGTTTCTCCCCTTGGCTTCCACCCGCCTTGCTGACCTTCTTCCTGGGCCTGAAGTCTGTGTTGGCGTCCGCCAGAGTTCAGTCCATGGTCATCTCTTCCTTCTCACTCTCACTCCCTCAATGAACCCGTCCACTGTCATCACTCTAGATGGCATTTGTGCCAGCAAGGCCCAGCTTGTTTGATGGGTACCTCAGACCGCCTTCCTGACCTTGACTGATACGTCCTGCACGACATTCTCCACTCGGGTTTCTGATAGACATGGTAAACCCAGCATGTCAAGGATTGAGCTCCTGCCCCTCCCCCAGACCTGCTCCATTTGTATTTGTCTCCCTTCTGGTAATGGTGCCTTCGTCCTTCTAGGGTGCCCAGACCCTGCTTTTCCTCTCTGTCGGGAGGTCCTTTTGGCTCTCTCCGCAAACTACATGCAGAATCCACCCACACTTCTCACCTCTGTGGCTGCTGCCTGGTCTGGATCGGAGCACTCCCCTCCTGCTCCACTCTTGCTTCCCCGTGTTATTTCCACACAGAGCATCAAAACAAAGCTCAAATAGTTTCCAAAGGCTCTCCCTTTCACTCTGCAAAAGCAAAAGTGTCTGTGAGGTCCTACACTGTATGGCCTCTGATGGCTCTAGGACCTCATCTCCTGCTGCCCTCCCTGACTTTCATTGCACCTCAGCCCCACCGGGCACGCACCTCCTCAGGGCCTTTGCACTGGCTGTTTCTTGCGTGTAGATTGATCTTTCCCAGACAGCCTGGGGCCAGCTTGGTTTCCTCCTCGAGGTCTTTGTTCAGATACTATCGAAATGAGCTCTTACTGAAAACTTGCAGCCTACCCTTCACCCTCCCAGCGTGCCACACAGTGTAGGGTGGAAAATTCACAAGGGTAGAGACTTGTCTGTTTTGTTGCCTGGCACATAGTAAACACTCAGTACGTATTTGCTGAATGATATGAATGAAGGCTTAGCCTTACGTTAAGCTGAAATGATTCTGTTCCCACAGTAAAAAAGCCAGTGTTGGAGAGTTACTGCTCACAGGACCCAGAGGCAAAGGAAGACTTAGGAGGTGTCATTTAATAGAAAATAGCTGTTCAGAGCCTTAAACCCGAGAAGGACCCAACTGCAAAGGTTCCCTCTGACCGCGCAGAGTAGAACGCACACGCTTGTCCTGCATTTCATTCTTTCTGAGGCCAGGGAGCCTTGCCTTCTCTTACGTTCTGGAATTTGTTTGCCTGTAAAACTGGGTTCCTGTGTGGTTTTCAGATTCCACTTATTTCTCTCTCACCATGCGCCTTGCTGGGCAGAAGCCTCAGTTGTATTCTCAAGTCACTTGTGTCGTTGTTCACAACACCTCATGGTCTTTCTCTGGAACCGTGGTGAGCAGAATGTCTGACAGCATACCACCCAAGGGCAGACCGTGGTTTGGCCAATCAGGGTGAAGCCTTCTTTCCTCATTCCCAGAGTCCTCTCTGCTGCTGTTCAACGCTGGGGCGAGGCTGCGGGCCTAAACAGCACGCTGCAGCGCAGGCCCGCAACCCCGCTCGTTACTGACTGCTCTCATGCCTTAGCCGTAGGAGCGCCCGACACTGTTGGCATTCACGTGATTCCTCCTTCGTTCTCCCCTTTCAGTGTTCTCACTGTGTCGGGTAGTTTATTTCCTGTTTTCCCTAACAGTGTGTCTTCCCTGTGCTTGGTCTCTTTAGCTGATGTAATGCGTTTTTATTAACATCAAATCGGTCCTTATACATGTCTGCATGTGGTATGACTGTTTCTTCCCAGAAATTAAGGAGCTGTGATGGGTTCTTTTAGTTTTGGTTTCCCCCTCTGCTACCAGAATACTGATCTCAGTGCTGGGATCAAAGTTCCGAGTTCCCAGGCCTCGGGCTGCCTGTTGGGCATCTCGGTTCCCCCTCTTCCCCATGAATGTCCTCCCTGGTTTGAATAAGAGCGTTCCCCTTGTGTCACGTGGCCTGGACCTGGTCTGATTCTTCCAAACATTTAAAGCCCGTGGGTGGTTCTCTTGGGCACCGACGTACACTCAGGAGTAGCTGAGGCTTTGGGATTGACCAGGTCAGTTGCAGGGCGGGGGGCATACTCCCTGCACAGCCCAGGACAGAGGACACCCAACTTATATCTCCTCTGCATCCATTCTTGAGTTCTCAGTAAGCTTCTCTGGTGCATTTCTGAACACCCTCAATTACCAGCTCCAGACTGATCCAAGTGGACTTCTGGTCCTGAAGTACAGGGGCGACCTCCAAGCCCCACATTGTTCCCTTTGCCGACAGATTAACGAGGGCAGCCTAGTGAAGTGGGGGGAGCGTGTGTCTGCATATCCTCTCTCCATCTCCTCCAGGCATCTCCCCTCAGATGGAGGTCACGTGTGCACCTGCCCCCACAAGCGCAGTGTCCTCCATAGGCAACACGAACGGAGAGGAGGTGGGACCATCTGTCTACCTGGAAAGGCTAAAAATCCTCCGACAGCGATGTGGTCTGGACAACACCAAGGTACTGCTGCTTCCCGCCCGCGTGAGCCGGGGCCGGGCCAACCCAGAGGAGCGGCCCAGTCTCAGTAAATGTTGTTCCAGGGCCCCCTCTGGACCTTCCACAGTGTTTCTCCTTCTCTCGACAGCAGGATGACCGGCCTCCGCTGACCTCTCTGCTCTCCAAACCAGCTATCCCTGCCGTCGCCTCCTCCACAGACATGCTGCACAGCAAACTCTCCCAGCTCCGGGAGTCCCGGGAGCAGCACCAGCACTCGGACCTGGATCCTCACCAGACTCACCCTTCGGGGACCACGACCACGGCCTCCTCGTCCACAGCTAACATCGATGACTTGAAAAAGAGACTGGAGAGAATAAAGAGCAGTCGCAAATGAAGCCGCCCCCTCCCGGCCCCCGCAGCTTTAGTTTACTAAACTAGAGTCCTCATAGTTTACAGGGGCCTTGGTGGGCCTGGCGCACATGAACTGGTCATTCGCATCCACCACGGATCTGGGGAGGAGTCACGGCACAAGGGTTTGTACATACTCTGCTGCTCCATCAGCGCCTGCCCCTCTAGGAGACTGTCTGCGTGTTAGCTTAGTGTACAGACTTGTAAACAGCTGCCCTCCGCTCGGCTCAGACTAGTTTCCGTGCCCTTTTCTTTTTACTTGCTCATTTGTAAAGTTGTCTTAATCTTTCCTACCTTTTAACTATTAGAACCCCTTTAATAGTCTTCCTTTGAGTTTGTGAGCTCTTCTCCTTGTAGCCCTGAAGGGTCACTGTATTCTGTATGAATGCATGGCATGATACAACTAATTTAAGAGTCTTTTATAAATAAAGTTTGCATTAACTATACCTGTCTCCCAAGATACTCCATGTCTGGGAGTGTTGGGAACTTTCCTGTCTCCTGTTCTAGGGACCAGCTGGGTACTCAGCCGGTCAGAGAAAGATTAAAACGGCTTGTCCGCAAAACCCGCCCTGTCTCGGCTCAGACGCAGCCCCCTCTTCGCTCTTTGGGAACAGAAGGGACTCACCCTTCCTTCCTTTCCTGCGCAGCAGCTCCTGGGGGGCAGAGAAATCTCACTCTTCCCTGTTCTGAGGTTGGGCCATGGCTTCCCTCCCACCATCACTGTGGTTCCAAGGAGCTCATTGCTGCCCACATGCACGGGAGATTGTTCCAGGGCCAGCGCGGGGCGGCAGTGGTTTTCACACTGCGACTGTTCAAGTCGCTGGACTAAAAGAGCGCAGGGGAGCCTCCCTGAGTCGCACCACAGTTGCTGCCCGAAGCTCAGGGGGAGCGAAGCCCCCAAAGGCAGTGGAGGAGTCACTGGAGTGAATGCAAGGGGCCTCCCTCCCGGCGGAAACGCTGGGCAGTACTGGGAGGTTCTGGATTCAGATGGGAGACGTTCGGGCCCATCATCAAGTCAAGGAAGTTTTCCAGACTCCCTTTTGTTCAAGAAATGAATGGTTGATAGAAAATGAGTTCTTTCCTGATTCCAGTCATGATTTTCAGGTGGTCCCCACGCCACCTGCAGTGGAACGTGCCTCTCTCCCTAAGGATGGATCGGGACTAGGCGGTCCCTGAAGGGAAGGTGGAGGTGGAGTCTGTGCCACAGGAGAAGACAGACGTTTAGAGAGCGGCTGTGCTGAGGCCTGGACTTCGCTAACTTAACTCGGAAGAGCAAAGTGCCCGAGCTCACAGTGCCCGCAGCTCGGCTGTATCCCGAGGGAGGCAGTCGTCTGGTGAGAGGCACGCCCTTGCTCAGAAAGCAGATTTGGGTATGAATTCTTAGTCCCCTCCCTGCTCTGTCAAAGCTCCAGGCTGCGAAGACCTGCAAGCTCACGGAATGCCTAGTTTTTACTCGGCTTTCTGGCCAACCCAAAGCAGAGAATGAGGGCAGGGAACTCTGTTCCCTGACGTATTAAAAATGGGAGAGGGGAAAAAAACGGAGCAAAGGTACCTACCTTAAGTCCCTTCACACTTCCCCTTCAAGCTCAGGTATGACCCTGCTCAACACAGTCCTCCAGGCAGTCACCAACCGATTGGCATTTCACACCAGGTGAAACCCACTGTCACCCACACCTGTCGGGGGCTATAGTGCCCAGTTCCCCAAGTAACATACATGCACCCAGCAGGAATGGCAGTATGTACAGACAGGTCAAGTGAGCTGAAAACCTGAGGATATAAGTAACCAAGGACCTAAATAACCAAGGAAACTGAATGCTTAAGAATATATCTCCCTTATCCAGGAGTGGTACCAGCTCCTCCTGAGAGGCCCGTGAACAGCCCTGGGAGCTTGGAGGCTCACATTCACTTTTATTGAGAACTGTAGTTTTAGGAACAAACCACAAAAATAATTCTTTGCTTGGATTGGTTTCTGTGATCTTATGGTGAGGAACCCAGAATGGGGCTGGCCCCCTAACTTCCAGACTGTTCGACGACCTTCCGTATCCACTTCTTCAGGCGGAACACGTGTGTGTAGAAGCCGTATTTTCCATCCCTGTCACAGCCTTCACCCCACGAGACGATGCCCATTTGATACCAGCGGTTGTTAAAGGGGCTCTGAGGGAGAAACACAGGGCTTCCAATAGTCAAGTCCAGGGTCGTGTCAGCATTACCCCATCAGGCAGCTGTTTCTGAACTTGGGCCCCTCCTGATCCACCCCACCAGAACATCCACCCCCAAGTCCTGGTCTTCAGAGAAGCTAGCTTACCTTCATGACAAACGGTCCCCCACTGTCACCTTCACAAGCATCCCCTCGTTTCCCTTCACTGGGCTTGTAACCTGGAGAGAGAACAGCAGTACTCAGGAGCACGGCTCACACTCCAGCCCCACACTCCAGCCCCGTCAGGAGGCACACTGGGAAGCGTTCACCTGACCCTTCTAGTCGCCTCAACTCTCCTCACTTCCCTGCCCCCACACCTATTCTTCTGCAAATCTTGTCAGCTCTCCAGCCTAGGTCCCATATGCAGCCACTTCTACCACTTCTACCCCTGGTCACACCACATGCACTTCTACCTGGAGCTAATGCTGCTTCTGTGCACCTACAACCAATTCTGCATCCAACAGGCAGAAGGGCTTAAGTATCTTAGGTTTACAGGTAGCTGAGGACATGGTGGCTGCCTTTGTCCAAACTCCTCACATATCCTCCACAAACAATGCAGAACGACATGAATGAGAAAGCTACACAAAGAAACCACACCTTCAATATACCTAGAATGTAGAGAACACCCAAACTTCAAATCAACCTGACATCTAATTGTACACCTAATCTTAAAACTTATGTGCAGATGGGGATAAGAAAATATCTACTTAGATTTTTTTTAAGTCATGCAATTTCAATATAAACCCAATTGAAATGTAAACCCTTGTAAATAACCCCAAATCTACAAAGTGAACAGATGAAAGCTAAAGAGATCCATCCAAAGATACTATAGGGAAATAAAATATAAGTACAAAAAAACCTCAGCTAATAAAAATGCTCCCCCAAAACAACCATGAAACAGGAGAACACTGAAACTGAATTAAATTTCTTCAAGCAAAGTTTTGCAACATGACAAAACACCTGGACTCAGAACTTCAAAAATGTAAAATAAATGGGCAAAACAGAAGAAATGCAAACCAAAAAGTGGTTGAGATGGAATTCAGGCCAAAGAAGCAATTTGAGTCCCTCAGGAAGAATAACGCAACAATGAAAAAGAATGAGTATCTTCAAATATCTAGCAAAATGTCACAGAAATGCAAGAAGACCAAATGCACAGACTGAGGTCCCTGGACACCTGGCACACTAGCCTGAAGCTCTCCACTCCACGGCACGCCCTGGTAAAGCTGTTCGACTGCAGGGACAGGAAAACTCTCAGGCCTCCAGGCAAAACAACCGAACACTTCACCAGGTCCAAACAGTTCCACTGACATCAGACTTTTCAAAACCAACACACAAAGCCAGCGATAATCAAGATATATTTTCCAAAAATCCAAGGAAGGAAAATATGGCCGTGGATTCCATGTGCTCCCAAACAAACAGACTATCGGGTGTCCAGGTGACAGAAAAACAACATATAAGAACTGAAAATCCTAACTCAAAACCCTTCTTGAAGAACCAACTAGCAGACAAGCTTCATCCAAATGAGACGAATGCTTCAGCAAAAAAACTGACTGTTCTGACAAGTAGAAAAAAATGCAGCTAAAAATGAAGGGAGAAAAGGAAAAGTAAACACCAACTGTTCAGAGCTAACAGATGGGAGAACAATGAAAAGATTACAGAAGAAAAGGAGCTAAGGGCGTTCCGGAAAGGTGTAAGTTCAAAGATAATAGTAGAACAAAAATGTAACCTTCCTAAACAAATATATTTTTTAAAAGAAAAGATCATAGCAAAACATAGCAAATGAAATGTAATACATGTAAATATTGTAAAATAATGAGTTAATACTCATTCAGTCATATATATATATATATATATATGTAAATGGGCTTAACTTATTACAAAAAAAAGTTTTTGACTCAAAGCAAGACTCAACTATGCTGTATCTATATATAGAGATATATCTATCTATATAGATAGATATATATAACAGTGATCCATAAAGGCTAAAATTAAAGAGATGGGCAAAGGTATATCAGACCAGTGGAAATAAAAACAGAGCAGGGATAGTGACACTAAAACTGAAAATAAAGAAGGAAACATTTAAAGCTAAAAGCCACAATTACAATGGATAAAAAACATTTATGATTATCTGTACCAAATAATACAGCAATCATAAAGTTAAAAACAAACTATAAGCAATGCAAGGAGACAGAAATACATTAATAGAATTTAATGCACCAAACTCAGTACAAAATAGAGCAAGTGAACTGAAAATAAATAAGGATATAAATGCTGTAAATAACGTGACAAGGTGCAATTATGACTATATACTAAACGACATGCATAAGTGAACACACCCGCACACCTCAAACGCCTATGTACCATTCACAGAAATTAATCCAACACCTGTCTCAAAAAACAAAATCATAAAGTAGAAATAGTACAAACAATACTCTCAGACTGTAATGCATCAAAACTCAAAATCATTAACAAAATCAAAATACAAAAGGCCCCTCTCATCTGGGAATTTATAAACCACCTATTAAACAACTCTTGGGTGTAAGAGAAACACAAACTAAAATTACAGAATTTCTAAAAAAAAAATTGCCCTGGCTGGTGCAGTTCATTGGATTGAGTGCCAGCCTGCAAACCAAAAGGTCACCAGTTCGATTCCCAGGCACAGCATATGCCTGGGTTGTGGGCCAGGTCCCCAGTTGGGGGCATGAGAGAGACAACCAATCACTTTCTCTCCCTCTCTTTCTCCTTCATTTCTCCTCTCTCTAAAAATAAATATATACATTTTTTAAATATTTTATTTATTTATTTTCAGAGAGAGGGAAAGGGAAAGAGAAATAGTGGGAGAGAAACATTAATGTGTGGTTGCCTCCCATGTGTCCCCCAATGGGGACCTGGCCTGCAACCCAGGCATGTGCCCCCACCAGCAATCGAACCGGCAACCCCCTGCTCCACAGGCCCGTGCTCAATCCACTGAGCTACACCAGTCAGGGCTAAAAATAAATATTTTTTAAAATTACAGAAAGCTGTACTTGAACAATAAGTAAATAAATTTTAAATAATTACAATCATGCAAAAAAATTACAATCACGAAAAATATTAATTAACCAGTGTCAGCTCAAAAGGTTAGAAAGAGAACAAAGTAAGCCCCAAAAGCATAAGAAAATTTTTGAAAAGATAAAAGCAAAAATTAATGAGATAGAAAATTGAAAAAGAAGCCTAATTAATAAGCCAAATCCCTAAGTAGCTTTCATTTATTTTTAACACCACTAGCCAATTTACTCAAGAGAAATATAAATACATGAAGTAAGGTGCCAAGGAGAAAAAGTCCCAGTACACGGCATCAGGACGGAAAGGTACCAGAGAGACCTGGACAAGTGGGGACACCGTTTCCTGTCCTTGGATAAAATGACTCAGAAATATGCCGGTTCTTCCTAAATTAATTTCTAAATTTAACGTAATCCGGATAAAAATATCTACAGTCCTTTTTACAAAGCTAGACGAGGTCATGCCAAAGTTCACGTGGAAAAACAAATACGCAAGAACTTCCAGGAAACTTCTGGAAGAGAAAAGCTACGAGAGACAAGCCCCACCAGATGCTAAAGCGTACTCCAAAGCCTCTGTAATTAAAATGAGCCCGTGCCTTACTGTAATGAACAACAGACCAGGAGAACCGAATAGTGTCTTCGAATAGAAACAGTCTGAAGTGCACACAGAAATTCAGTGTGTGGCAAAAGCCATCTCAAAGGTGGAATTTTTAATAAACGGTGTGGCCAGCTGGTGAGCCATCTGGGAAAAGATCGATTCGATCCGCACCTTGCTTCACACATAAGCTCAAAGTCCAAAAGCCTCAGGGACCTGAGTGTGGAACAATGAAACCACATGCCGGAAGGCAGCATGGGATTTTCTCCACCACCTGGGCACAAGGAAGGGTTTTCTGACTCTGTTACTAAATGACTACATAAAAGTTTTTAATTGAGTGACAAAAGTTATAAAGATTAAAAAATCAACATAGTGGGAGAAAATATTTGCAACACATATCACCAATAAAGGCCTACTATCACTAACAGGTAAAGAACTCTTTTTTTTTTTTTTTTAAGATTTTATATATTTTTAGAGAGGGGAAAGGAAGGGAGACAGAGAGGGAGAGAAATATCAGTATGTGGTTGCCTCTCATGTGCCCCTACGGGGGACCTGGTCCGAAAACCAGACATGTGCCCTGACTGGGAATCAAACCAGCAACCCTTTGGTTCACAGGCCAGCACTCAATCCACTGAGCTACACCAGCCAGGGATAGATGAAGAACTCTTAAAAATTGATAGGAAAGGGAGAAAAATAGGCCCAAAATTTGAAGAGATAACACAAAAAATGATATAAAGATGGCCACTAAGCACATGAAAAGATGTTCAAGCGGAAACAATCTAAAGGCCCACGTACAGGAAATGGTTGAATAAACTATGGGTTCACCCACATAATGGGGCATAAAAAATGTTTTTAATAGCCACACTAAAGAGTAAGGAAGAGGACTTCCGCCAAGATGGAGGCGTAGGTGGAAGCACTGCACCTTCTCACACAACTAAGTTTAAAAACAACAAAGTTTTAGCACCAAAAACGCAGCCAAACCACAGAAAATTGAACTATACCGGAAGTCTGACAACAATGAACCCTTCAGCCAAACCGGTAAGAGGGGCAGAGCCAGCAGCGGAGCAGGGTTGGGCAGGAAAGATCCACTGGACTGACTCGGGCACGCGACCCAGGTGCGCCAGCAGCTGTGGGCGGATCCCAGGTGTGGAGAAGCTGGCGGACCCACTGAGGGCTGACCATGGTCACACATTCGCACGCAGATAAACCCGTGAAGGAGCGAGCAGTGAGACAACCACGCAGGCCCCAGTGGCAGGAAGCGGCAGAGGGAACCGCCATTGTCCCTCTCTGATCCCGCCCCCACATATAGTGTCACAAACCAGCACCCTGGGTGGCCCCACCCTGGTGAACATCTAAGGTGCCTTTCCTCATATGTAACAGGCACAAACAAATCAAAATATGGCTCAAGAACAACTCAGAGCCCCAGAGCCAATAAATCTAAGCAATGGAGAAATAGCCAAACTTTCAGATGCACAGTTCAAAACACTGGCGATCAAGATGCTCACAGAACTGGTTGATTTTAGTCACAAATTAGAGGAACATATGAAGGCTAAACTAATTGAAATGAATGGAAATGCACAGGAAACCAATAGTAATGGAAAGGAAACTGGGTCTCAAATCAAGGGAGGAGACCAGAAGGAAGGAAAAAATGACCAAACAGAAAAATATGAAGAAACAAGAATTCAAAAAAATGAGGAGAGGCTTAGGAACCTCCAGGACATCTTTAAATGTCCCAACATTTAAATTATAGAGGTACCAGAAGGGGAAGAGGAACAGCCATGAGTGGAAAACTTATTTGAACAAATAATAAAGGAGAACTTCCCCAATCTGGCAAAGGAAATAGACTTCCAGGAAATCCAGGAAGCTCAGAGAGTCCCAAAGAAGTTGGACCCAAGAAGGAACACACCAAGGCACATCATCATTACATTAGCCAAGATTAAAATGAAGGAGAGAATCCTAGAAGCAGCAAGAGATAAGGGGACAGTCACCTACAAAGGAGTTCCCATCAGACTGTCAGTGGATTTCTCAAAAGAGACCTTACAGGAAAGAAGGGGCTGGAAAGAAGTATTCCAAGTCATGAAAGCCAAAGACCTACATCCAAGATTGATCTATCCAGCAAAGCTTTCATTTAGAATGGAAGGACAGATAAAGTGCTTCTCAGATAAGGTCAAGTTCAGGAGTTCATCATCACCAAGCCCTTATTATATGAAATGTTAAAGGGACTTACCTAAGAAAAAGAAGATAAAAAAGATGAACAGTGAAAGGACAGCAAACTCACAGTTATTAAGAACCACACCTAAAACAAAAGCAAATTAAGAGGACCGGAAGGCTGAACTCCAGTTAGCAGGATTGGTTGTCCCGGCTACGGAGGAGTTAGTTCTGAAACTGTGTATTCTGGTATCCATCAAATAAGTAAATACATGATGGAGAATGGGAGTCAGCTTTCTCACCGTCAACCAAGAGTTGTAAGTGTACAAAGGAGAAGTTAACCCTATTGGATGGCTAGGAGAGGCTGCAGTCTGAATTCACGGTTTTAGACAGACTGACAGAAAAAATAGGTACAGATGGTGGTATGTATAACACACATTTCTAGTGCTTCTGGCGGAGAGGGCCTGGACACCCTGACGCTGCAGTAGTGACACACTCACCCACCCCCCAGACCCTGGCTTCTAAACGCCATTCTCCACCAGGAGGAAAGTCGGATGGACCGGGAACATCTCGTTGTGCCAAAAGTAAGAAAGCACCCAGACAATGACAGGGACAGCACCCAAAGTCCCAGATGCTAGGTTGCAGTGACTCCCCCTGCCCTTCCAGGGATAATCTGAACATCAAAATAGATAACAGTAACAAGTTATGACCCTTAAAGTAAGGGCCCACGAGGCCACACTGATACAATGGAAGAAAGAAGCGGTCTTCCCTACCATGAAAAAATAACTAATAAATGCAGAAATGACAGAATTAGAAAAGCACCGTTCAGCCACCATTATAGGTGGGAGAACAATTTGATAAGAAACAGGATAACAGTGTCGAAGTTTCTGCCCATAAGATCCTTACTAATTCCAAAGGGGAAAGCAGAACTTGACAGTGAGAAACCTGGCAGAGGCAGATACCACCTTCACCCAGAGGTCAAAGTCAAGCTCGCCAGCTGTGATACGTAAGGATACCACACTCGCGTCTGCTGATGGGACTCACCGAGGACTCAGCGTCACAGAGCCTGAACCCATCATGAGGAAAACTGAGCCAGGCCCAGTGGAGGGCCAACCTGTAGATTCACTGGCCTGTACTTACCAAACATGTCAAAGTCACGGAAGACAAAGACTGACAATAAATACAGTGGCAAATCTGCACTGGATCCTGGGTAAGAAACACCTATTCTTGTCTTTCACTATAAAAGATGTTCAGAAGTAGGACAGTGGAAAACCTTTGAATAGCCTCTGCAGACAAGGCAATAGCTTTGTGTCATTATCAATTTTCCGATGCAGTGACTACACTGCAGTCCTGTAAGACAGCATCCCTGTGGCTTTGCGGATGTTCAGCCCGCGAGGTGCAAAGGCCCCCTGAGCACAGCTCCCCCCTAACAGCATGTGTGCACACACACCACACCGAGCAGGGGTGCAGGGTCTCACTGATGGTGTACAGGAGTTCTTTATATTATTTTTGCAACTTTTATGAGTCTGAAATTATACTAAAATGTAAAAAAAGTTTTTTAATTAAGTTAGGCCATTTATTCACCTGTCCCAAGACCTCCAATCCCTGCTCTTCTTAGTAAAAGCCAGAGTCCTTCCAGGCTCTAAGGAAAGCGGCCGCCTCTGCCTGCCCTCCTTCCTGTGTTTACTGCTGAACCCAGCCCTGCTGCTCCTCGGTCACACCGAGCATGCCTCCCACTCAGGGCCTTTGCACCTGCTGTCCCCTCAGCCTGCAGCGCATGCCCCCTAGACTGACTCGCCCCATCAGTTCTCCCAGCCTCTGCTCAGATATCACCTCCGAGAGGGCTTCTCCAGCCTTCTGAAGCCACTCTGTGTGGAGCGGCACCCAACCCTATCTCTCTCACCCTGATTTTCCTCTGCTTCATTTCTCTTCCCACCAGGGACGGCTCCTTCGGTCTATTTCTGGACATGCGTTCCCTCTAGGAAGGAAGCGCTATGAAGACACAGTGTTTGGGTCCTTGCTGTGCGCCCTGGACCACTGTGTGGGTCACAGGGGGCGCTCGAGAGGTATTTGCTGAAGGCCTGAGCAGATGAATGGCTTTTTCTCTCTGCCCCGACCCACTTGAGCAGCCAGGTGACCTCTGGCTGCTCCCTGCGCTCACACGTACTGACAATATACCCAGGGCCCGGAACCACACCTAATACTCTGTATGAACTTCCTGAACCCTCACGCAACCTTCTGGTATAGAGGCTTTTGTCTCCATTTTATAGAGAAAGAAACTGAGCACCCAATAGGTTAAGCAGCTTTGCCCAAATTCATGTGGCTTGTAAGTGGCTGGAGCCAGGACCTGACCAGGTCTGTGCTCTTAAGACATCTCCATTCCGTGCCCCCTGCCACCCGGGGGCCCTGCTGCTCCCTCCTGCCGGGCCACCCCAGGGACTTGCCAGCACAGAACATGTTGTCGGTGACATGGATGCGGGTGGAGGCCTTGCAGACCGGACGCTCCACAATGGGCACGTTCACCACCTGCAGGACGCTGGGCTGCACCTCGGTGGCACTGGCTTTCCATACCTCCCTCAGGTTGCCCCAGCCAGTCACCCGTCCTTTGTATCCAGCCTGGAGCAGCCTTTGGGGAAGGGAGATGGACCTGGTAAGAACTCACTGCTCCAGAAGCCTCTGGCCCCAACACCCTCCCTCAGAAACCAGAACCTCAAACACCAATGCAGAAACTGAGGCCTGGGAAAGGGAAGGGCTGCTGCGAGGCAGCCAGGCAGCCAGGCAGGCCCGGAACCCAGCCCAGACTCCTCAGCTGAGGCCGCCCCACCCCTCTGGCTGCCCCACCTCGTAGCTGTCTGCTTGTCAGGCAGGCACACGGGGTGGATGTAGTCGCTGAAGGCGATGGGCTTCTTGAGCTTCAGCAGGGCGATGTCGCGGTCCAGGGTGTCCCTCCAGTTGTACCTGGGGTGGATCTGGATCTTTTCGAGCATGGAGATCTTTTCTATGCCTCGCTCATACCTCCGCAGATCCCAGCAGAGAAAGGGAGAAGCCGTAAGCCACTCAGTAAAAGACAGTGGTTCCCTGAGCAAGGAAACTGATTGCCCTCGGATCTGGGAGCCAGGGGGACCAGTGGGCCATTATCAAGGTGACACTTGGCAGCTCCCTGGTAGCTTCATCCTGGCCTAGCACAGGACTTTGTTGTCAAACAGCCTGGGCAGACAGGGGAGGGAAGCGGGTGTCTGCTCTGGTCCAAAGAGCCTCTTTTCAGAAGTCACCCCTGGGCCTTGCCCTGGGGCCTGCAGGGGAGCTAAGGGCAGGCTGGGATGTGCTCTCTGCAAAGTCCTGGTTTCTCTGACCCTGGCTTGAAGCCTAGATCAGGACGTGGCCAACTAGACGCTGCAACAGATGATGCTGGGTTTCCCGCTGCAAGAGACATGCAGTCGTGGCTCACGCCCCCAGAGAACGGGAGCCCCTCTAGTCCGGTCTCAGGAGGGCTGAGACCCCTGCCAAACTCCCCTGGGCCCCCGGTTCTGTACCTGGTGCGGGAATGCTTGCCAATGCGCACAAGAAGGTCGTCCTTAGTGAAATTCTTGTCCCAAGGTGGGTACAGGAGACAGTGGGCAGCAGTGAGGACCCAGCGGTCACTGATTAGGCTGGCTCCGCACAACAGCTCCTGGGGATTCTTCCGGAAAAGCATCACCTGCCTGGGAGGAAGAACAGGAAGTGTTAAAGCTGGGGAGCTGCCCCTTCACCAGTCCTGGAAGCAGAAAGTCCCGTTTTTTAAAAGAACTAACTGGACAGAACTGCCTGCTGGGCCCAGACTTCAGCTTGACCTGGCCACTTCTGGGGACTGGGGCTTCCTGCTTTTGCACCCCTCCCCAGCTTCTTCTAGTCCAGAGTTGCACTGCTTCGCCCACCTCTGGAGTCAAGTTCTGCTGTGGACTTGACCCCAGTTCTACTGACCCTAGAGCTGTCCATTAGCAGTGCCACTTAAACTCCCTGAGCCACAGCGATGCCTTCTGCATGTGAGGAGCAATGAACCCAACCTCAAAAGGCTGCTGTGAGGCTCGAGGAGGTGCTGGTGCTGGGCTCTCACTACCCGTGAGCCTACACCTGTGAGGGGAGAGAAGTCTCCAGGGGGTCTCGGGTGGGCAGGGAGGTGGGGGGGGGGACGGGCGGAGAGGGCGGGGCTCCATCCAGAGGGAAGGTAGCTGGGGCCAGGGACGCACCAGGGCGCCAGGCCCAACTCCGCGTCCCAGCCGTGCACGATGCGCCCGTCGATGTAGGACTCCAGAAGCTCCCCCTCCGTCTTGTCCTCCAGCGACTTCTGCTCAAACAGCGGCCGCAGCCCACAGTCTGAAGAGCCGGGCGGGCAGTGAAGGGCGTGGCGGAGCGCAGGGCCTGCCCCGCAGCCCTGCGCCCACCCGCCTGCACCTCACCTGCCTCCCCAGTGCCGAAGGTCTTCTCGTTGAAGAAGGGCTGGAACTCTTCGGCAGTGGTGCGTCCCTGGACGGCCACGTTCGAGTCCTCATCCGGCCCATCGCCTGTCACCTCTTCCACCGGCTCCTCTGCAGGGACCCAGGCACCAGTTGGGACATGACCAGGCTGCCCCTCGCCCATGCCCTAGACTTCCCCCGAGCTCCCCCACTCAGGGCCTCAGAGACAGTTGATGTACAGCAGGAGTATCAAACTCATTTTTATCCAGCGCCACAGCAGCCTCCAGATCGCCTTCAAAGGGCGGAATGTAATTTTAGGACTGTAGAAATGTAACTACTCCTTAACACTTAAGTGAGAACTGGGCTCTGTCTGCCTCGGGATGGAAACAAGGTGGAGGGCTGGATTGGCCCTGCAGGCCTTGTTTGCCACCTGTAAGGTAGAGGTTAGGAGTGCAATTGGCACCTGGGTTACTAGGCAACTTAACCTCAGGGCCTCACTGTTCTCAGCTGTGAAATGGGGGGTAAGTGAAATGGGTAATGGAAGGCTGTAGTGAGCACGCGCACAGGCAGTAACCCTTAGATTAGGGAAGGCTGGTCCTCTGTTCCCTCCAGGCTCTGTGGCCTGGCCCAGCCCGCCGCCCAGGCCTCTCACCACAATAGTGCAGGTCGCAGTACTCGAAGTTGGCAGGCCTCCCACTGACGTAGCACCAGGCGCCCTCCTCGTCCTCGTCTGGGTTGCGACAGAAGTTCTCCACCAGTGGCACAGCCGGGCTGAAGTCCTGGTTGCTGCTCAGGGCCTTGGCCTGCTTGCTGGCCCAGTCCAGGCATCGGGACCCATGCATGGTCACCGCCAGGCGACCCTGGTAATGCCGGCCACGCTCAGGGACACACTGGTCTGCTGGAGACGGCAGGTTCACCGAGGAGTCTCTTGAGCGTGGGATCGGCTCCGCTGTGACGCCCCCCGTGCCTGGTCGGGGAGGAGGCAAAGGAGCAGAGTGGCTGGGACCTGAGTCCCTGCCTTACAGCCTTCTCCCCACCTGACCTCAGGTAACCCTGTCTAAGCTTCTGGTCGCTTGCCTATGGAAGGGGTCAGTGATCCGGTTCTTTTGGGAGTGTTGAGAGGTTTCAGCAGAATAAACATCACTGATGTCTGGTGCCTCATAAACCATTTCAGGCTATCTGTAATCTATTGGTAGCAACCGCCTGGAGTTTTTAAAGAAGGATTCTGTGTTTTCACAGGGGCACAGAGAGAAATATAGGGGGTGATGAAGGCTCTCCATGCCCAGCAGCAGGTCAGTTCTCAGCGTGCTTTCTCTACCTATTGACCTTGACCCTGTCTGTGGTTCCTCTGGCCAATGGGCTGTGGGCAGAAATGACAGCCAGTTCTAAGCCTAGGCCTGGAGACACATCTTGTACTTCTGCTCACCAGCTTGCACGCCAGCCATCACCATCAGAAGGCGGTGCCTGGCAGCCTCAGCCCCAGGGGTGAGCAGCCTGAACCCAGCCTGCACAGGAGCCACCGGCTGAACCCAGGTTCCATCATGGCCCCACAGACAGGTGAGCAGTGCCACCCCAGCCAAGAAGAACTAAATGCTTTTAGGCGTGTGCCCCTGAGCTTTTGTGGCTGTTTGTGATTTTGCAGGTTTTGCAGCATTATTGTGGCCATAGCTAACTGAGATGCATCATGGGAAATAATAATGAGAGAATCTTGCAAGACTGGACTGGACGAGGCTTGCTCTGTGGTGTCCAGAGAAGGGCACATGGACTGACATGGTTAGGGAGGGTTTATGGGAGGGGGGAGTGCCTCCAGCAGCAGGGAAGATGTATCTGGCATGAGCCACAGCCTGGAGCAGAAGGCAGTGAAGCTGGGTGGGCAGGAGGGAGGAGACCGCAAGCCAACTCTCTCTGGTCTCAACTTCTCTGACCACCAGGCCCAAATATGTGGCAAATGACTAACCCCCCCCCCCTCGAAGGCAGACACAGTCTCGTTTCCTGTCCCCAGCTGCCAGGCCCCATGGAGACCCCTGAGCCCCAGCCCTGCACAGCCCAGTCGCTCACCGCAGACAGGGATGCTGCACTCCTCCCTCCGCACCGTGGGGTCCGACGTGTAGCACCAGGGCCCAGTGGCGCTTCCATCTGGGTTGCGGCAGAAATTCTCCCGCAAGTCAGCCTCAGGGTGGGTGGTGACGTTGACTCTGGAGAAGGAGATTGCTCAGTGGGAGGCCATGCCCGGGCACCCTGATACCCAGGTCTCCTTGCTCCGCCATTGTCAGCCCGCAGGCAGACAGGCCTGCCTGTCACTCACTCAGGCTTATGTGGGTAACGACTCCTCCACAGCTGGCACTCGATGCCCGACCGGGTCACGCTCTGGTTCCCTCGGTAGTTCATACCCAGACCTTCCGCACAGTTACCTGCAGAGACCCCAGTCCAGCTTTCGTGTCCTGTGGATTTGACCTCCCTTTCTCTTAACAAAGCTCTGTCCGTCCATCCACTCCAAGCTCCCTCTCCCTCATGACCCTTAACCCTGAACTTACTCTGCCCCTTCTCTGCACTCGGCAGTTCTCTAGTCCACTCAACAGTAGTCACCGAATATCTGCTGAGTGCCCACTCTGTGATGACCCACTGACGGGCCTGTGCCAGGACACAGTGATGAACAGGACAGTCCTGGCCCAGGTAGGACCCTGGCCTCCCGGGGCTATGCTGAGGGGCTTTGCATGGCCAACGGGATGAACAAGTGAATAGGCCTCATCTCGCCCCGGTCTACCTGTCCTGTCACCTTAACTCCTCATGCCCCAGGGCCTTTGCACATGCCATTTTCTTTGCCTTGGCACACTGTCTTATTTGTTCATTGGCGCGTCCCACGAATCCAGGTAAAACTCTGCTTCTCCTAGGGGCCCGTCCCAATTCTGTTGGCAAAGCACAGGCTCCTCCTTCTGGCATTCTCAGGACCTTTCCAGCAACCACTCTGATGTCTAGTGTTTTCATTTCCCTATGAAACTGCGGGCTCCCTGATTTTCTTCCAACCCATCCCCTGACTTAGTGTGGGCCACACAGCAGGGACTTAGTGAAATGTCTGCTGAATAAATTATTTAACAAATGAAAGCATGGCCAGTAATGAAAGAGTTCCATGTTATGAAGCCAGTAGTCACACTGACAGTGTAATCAAAAGGCTCAGCAAGGCCCTTAAACCAGTCTTTGAAGGGGAGGGAGGTTTTCAGTGGGTGGTAATGGTTGTTCCAGGGAAAGATAACAACATAAGCAAGGGCCTGGAAGCCGAACCCCCGGGGCACACCTCAGGAAGCTCAGGTGGAGGTCTGGGTGCGTGGTTGGTGTGATGGGAAGTGTGAGGCTAGAAGGGGAAGTGAAGGCTAGAACCTGCAAAGTCTGCCGAGCTAAGAAGCTGCTGCTTTACTGTGGAAGCAAAGGGGAACCAGCCAAGGTTTTGGAGGATGCATGTGACACCATCGGAGCTCTGCCCTGGGGACAGGGGAAGCCGTGCATGGGCAGGAGCCAGGATGGCAGTGAGACCTTAAACATTAATTCATCACTCGTTTGTTCCTCCGGCGTGAACCATCTTATTGGCTGCCAGGCACAGAGCCGGGTGCAAAGACACGTTGTGGAGCGCAGGAACAGAAAGGCGGTGTCAGGTGCTAGGAGCTGCCACCACTGGGCCACCCCTACCCGGCCCTTCTTCCAGGCTGTCCCCAAGTATCCTGTGCCCACACCCCACGGCAGTTTCTCACCTTCTAGACATTCACCAAGCTTTTCTCGAGATGTCTTCACTGACTCACAAGCTGGAAAAGACCCAGAAATACCCTTGGGATTAGAGTAGGGACAGGATGGGCTCATGTAAAGGGTGGGACAACAGCCAGAAACACAGTGATGGACAGACGGATGGATGGATGGATGGAAGGAGAGAGGCACGAGTGGGGGTGGCCGAGTGATGGGCCAGATTCTCTAACACACAGCATCTCTGCCTGGTGTCCCCGGGACCCCCTCCCTTACTGAAACAGGCCCTTCCCAGTGCTCACCTGTGTACTTGGCCCAGAACACATCCTGAAAAACAAGGGCTGAATGTGAGGCTGTGGCTGCCCCTGCTGTGTTTTGTGTCTTAGTAATGCCATGTCTTCTCCTTATACCTTCCTGTCCCCCTTGCCCTGGGCGCGCACAGGCGGGCTCTGGGAGGTCAGTGCGAGAGTTCCCTGCTTCTGTTTCCGGAAGCCCAAGCCCTCTGGGGAGAAAGGCATTTGCAGAGAGGGGGGCTCCCGCACCCCCAGGGGAGACTACGGGGGATTCCCCTGGGTGGGTAGACTAGACAGGAGGGGGCGCGGGTCCCTGGAGGGGGGCCCAGCAGAGCCCCAAGGAAGGGAAAGGCTGTAAGGGCTCCCAGCCTCACCAGAGCCCCACGCCCGAGGGAGGCACAGAGTTAGCGGAGAAGCTGAAGCTGAGAGGCTCCAGAGATCCCCAAACAGTCCTATGTCTGAAAATGGAGAGGCCCCTCTGATGTCCTGGAGCCTCCGTGGGCCCTGGGACCAGGTGTGAGGACCTCCAGGAGAAGAGGCATCACCGGTCTTGGCAGCCCAGGGCGACAGGGCCCCGAGACAGACAGACGAGGTTAGGTTGCCAGCAGAGAGCACTGGTGCTCCCGGCCCCTGTCACGGGGCCCCAGAGCCGGCGTGGAGGGACGTCCTGCTCACCGTGGCAGTGACGGACTCCAGGGCCTCGAAGGCCTCCTCGCGGCTGCACAGCTCCTCCAGGCACTCCCGCTCCAGGTTCCCCGCACGCAGCTCCTCCATGAAGCCCCGGTTGGCCCGGCGGACCCGCTGGAGCAGCGACAGCGCTTGCTGAGGGGCCAGGAACACTGCAGCAGGAGGGGCGTGGGACAGTGGCCTGAAGAAGCCCGCCCCCTCCTGTCACCGGTCACCCCCAGCCCACTCTGCATGTTGCAAGAGAGAAGCAGTCACCTTCCGCCCAGGCCTGCGCGCGACTCCCCCTCTCAGCTGGATGCCGTGGGCCCAGGCCTCCCTGGAGGCTGGCTCTGGGTTCTCCGTGGAGAGAAGAGACCCCAGCCCAGGCCCCTCCCCCAGCCCGCCAGCCTGTCCCAGCTTCCGGGACCCCCTTACCATGCTGGCTATGCACAAGGCTAAACAGGGTGACCACTGCCAGGCAGCCAGGTGGCCACAGCCCTCGGGCGCACGCCATAGTGTGTGGGCTCCGGGGACTCTGCAGGCTCGTTCTGACCCTCTGGGTTAATGTTAAACCGGAGTGAAGAAACCAGCTGAGAGGTCAGCGGGTCAGGGCCATAAGGACAAGGGAATTGATAGTCCACCCACCATCAGGGGGCACAGGTTCTCCTGGAATCAGGGATGGGTGGTCTGGGAGGCAGCCACAGAGGAAACACCAGGGTAGCCACCATCATCCAGCCCCTCCTTCCCTGAGACAGGGGCCGTGTTGGGCCAGCGGGGTCACAAGGTCTGCTCGGGGCTCTTGCCAATCCTAACACATGCTGATGGTTGCTTTAATCTGTGTGCCTCGGTTTCCTCCTCTGTACAATGGGAATAGTACTTAGATGTGGGGACTGAAGCAGATTATGAATGTAAGTAAGTGCTTAATAATCAGTAGGTGTGTGGATGTAAACCGGTGGGCGGTCTGTGCAGCTGCAGCACACAGGAGAGAGACAAGGGCGAGAAGAGACACACTGGGGGCGGGAAGGCCGGCACCGCCCCAGCTTCTTGGCCGCCGGTGGAGGGTCAGTCCCCTCTTGCCCATCTGGGAAGCTGTGGAGGTACATTTGTGTATAGCCGTTGCCTATAAGGTGGGGCCAGGGCCAGGGCCTCTTGGGCCTCTGCTCCACTTCCTCTCACCTCCCAGGACCTGCTGCCCTGCTGGGAACAGGGGCCAGCCCACATCCCTGGGGCCCCTCCCTCTCTGCCTGCCTGTCTGTCCCCTGGGCCAGACTAGAGCACCCGCTGGCTCTGCACTAGGACCCCGCCCAGCCCTGCTCCCCTCCCTCCCCCATTTCCTGTTTGTAGTAAGCAAGGTAAATATTAGTCCTGCGTCTAATTAGGACAGAGGGACAAAGAGCAGAAACACAGGGAGCACAGGTTCTTGCCTCGCCCGCCTTCAGGACCTGGCCAGGCAGGGACTGCGGTCACGTCCCTGCGCGCTGTCTGGGAAGATGGCAGGGAGGGGCCAGAGGAGAGCAGGGAGGAGAGAGGACTGACAGAGAACTGGGGGTCGGGCTCCCACAAATCCACTGCATTCCTGGGCGGCCCAGTTCCTACGTGTATAGTTACATAAACTTATATTTCTAGTACATGTTCCTATTTCTCTCTCTCTCTCTCTATATATATATATAAGTATATATACATACACATATACATATATTTAAGTCAAGGTTTAACCTATATGCAGTAATGCTAAAACAAACCCCAAATGTTTATCCGTACACCCTAGTACCACCCCCACATCAAGGGAAAGAACAGTCCCGCCGCCTGGCTCCTGTGTCCTCCCTGGGATTGACCCCCGTCACCACAGATGAGTTTCGTGGCCCTTTGAACTCACCTAGGTGGCAGTGTGCAGCAGCGTTTGCCTGCCTGGTCGTGTCTGGCTTCTCTGACTCATGTGTTTCCGAGATCTGTCCACATCGTGCGTGACAGCGGTTGTTCCTTTAAAGCTGCACAGCGACAGCATTTTATTGACCCGCTCGCCCGCTGATGGGCATTTGGATTAGCTTCTAGTTTGGGGCTCTTGTGAAGAACACTATGAATATTTGCGTACAAGTCTTCTTTCTACTGGGGACAGGCCCCGCGTGGGTGTGCTGGGTCCTAAGACAGGTGCACGATTTGCTTACGTCGCTGTGACTGGTTTCACCGCGTGGCTGTGCCAGTTCCCAGGGCCCGGCCGTCCCAGCTGCTCATTCCCTGACCCATGCTTTGCGTTGTCCATCCACTCGCAGCCGGAGCTGCGGGTGTCTCATCGTAGTTTTAATTTGCATCCCTGCTTTTGGTGCCACCGAGCCTGCCCTTTCGCCTTCCTTCATGGGGTGGTGAAAAGATCTCATCTCGCCGATTTCTTGTACAGCCCCGCACTGCGCAAGGGAGGGGGCAGAGTGGAGGGGGCCTGCGGTTCCGCCCTCCCACCCGGGGGCAGGCGACCCTCCCTTTTCTGAGGCCCAGGCAGAGCCAGTGCCCAGGGACACACAGGAATAGTTGGACACCAGCACAGGAACAGAGGGACATTCCAGGGGCCCCACGACCCCTGTTTCTCTGACAAGCCCGAGCCGTGGAAAACACGTAGGGTGCGGCGAGGGAGGCTGTGTGGGGTGACGGAAGCCAGAGAGGGACCGAGCAACCACTGCACAGCGGGAACCGAGGCACTGTGCCTGGCTTAGACTTTTGAACAAGTCAACTCTAAAAAGACAAGAAAATTTAAATGTAGACGGAGTTTTTTTTTTTAATAATGAAAAAGTCTTCGTTGACTTAGAATTCCACAGGACGTGGTTGTACTTTCGAAGCCCTTTGAAGGGTTCACGACGCACAGGTGGCAAGAACCGGGTGAGGCCTGGGCAGGTTCCAGTTCGACTGCCTCCGTGTTTTCCTGGAAGAGCAGGAGACCTTGCCTCTGCTCTCTGCTCCGCGGGGGCTGAGGGACAACGTCCCCGCTGTGCGTGGCTCTGGAAGGACCCCAGAGTCCCGCCAGGCCAGGGCTGCAAAGACCCAGCACGCCCTTGGTCTTCAGGATCCAATACAAGTGCCCCAGCCTCCAGGGACCGTTCTCAGAACTCTCTGGGCGCAGGGGGCACCCTTCCCCTGAGTGTGCCCGTCCACTTTCCCCACCGGCACGGGCCTGCACACTGGAAGCAGACCAACCCCGCCCCGCCCCCCCCCCAGCAAGGGTGCAGTGAGGGGATGCATATCTGCCCAGCAGGCTGGCATCAAACATCAGCAAGACCAGCCCTGTGTTGTATGCAACACACCATATTCACTGAGAACAGTGGCATTATTCCAAAACACACAGAGGATTTCAGAGATGGAAGCAAGTCCAGACATTATTAAATCCAGAGATTGCGAAGCCTCGGGCTCTGTGCATGCACTACAGGGCGGCCTTGTCTTTCAGGGTATTTTTTTAAACCCTCAAAGCTGTAAATTTGCCCTAAGACAAAAATAACGTTTTTCCCTTTTGGCTGAAATCATGTCTCTTTTGGTGGTTAATTACCTTAAGTTTTTCTCAATCTGATCAGCAGTTTTCCATTTTGATGAAAAATATGAGTAAATCCACTTCTATTTAATAGAAACCGTTTATTTATTTATTTTATTTATTTATTTATTAATTTCTAGAAAGAGCGGGAGAAAGAGAGGGAAATATCAATGCATGAGAGATACATGGATTAGTTGCCTCTCACACACCCCCAACTAGGGAACCTGGCCCTTAACCCAGGCATGTGTCCTGATCAGGAATTGAACTGGCCACCTTTTGGTCTGCAGAACAATGCCCAACCAACTGAGTCACCCCAGTCAGGGCAGAAACCTCTTAAAAGATGGGATCTGTGGAAGAAAAAGATTAGCAGGGTTCCGAGGTGGAGCTGAGATTGGAAATGGCGGACCGATCCAATTCCCCCAGGTCACTGTGAGGAATGGAGGCTCTGAATGGGAAGCTAAGCGGTCAGTGTCGCACACAGAGCTGGCAGTAAATTCAGGACTAACACCCAGATTCCCGCCTTAGGCCGTCTCTCCTCCTCGAACGACCTTTGTCCTGACTTTCTGGTAGAGTGCAGCCTCACTGTAGTATGAAGTATACTCAGAGGGACACACCCCCAAGTACAAGACCATCGTTAATGTCTGCCTGCTCAAAACCAGCAGTTCCTATAGGAAACATGGGAGTACCTTAATCTCACTTCTTTCAGTTTAGGAGGGCCAGTTACAATGCTATTAACCTCCAGCTACAATTTATCAATTGCTCACCATGTGCCAGGTACACAGTACTAAGGAGGTAGGTACATATTTATGCCCACTGTATGGATTCAGAAACTGAGGCACAAAGAAGCTAAGTAACTTGCCTGAGTTTATGCAGCTAGTCAAGGGCAGAGCCATGGTCCACACCTGAACCTGTCTGTAGATGGAGCTCTTTAACAGTCCATGCCTTACATTGTCAAAAATCCCTGAATGTGATTCAGATTTTATTCTGAGATTTTCTTAATATTAGAGTTGCAAATCAGCTCCTATGTTGATTGCAACATTATTTACAATAGCCAAGATATGGAATCAACCCAACTTCCCACCAACAGACCAGTGGAGAAGGATGTGGTCCATATATAGAATGGATTACTACTCAGTCATAAAAAGAATGAAATCTTACCACTTGCAACATGGATAGACCTAGAGGGTTGTATGCTATGTGAAATAAGTCAGAGAAAGATAAATACCATGGGATTACACTCATGTATGGAATCTAAAGAACAAACTAAATGAATGAACAAAATAAGCGCACAAACAAAACAGAAACAGACTCACAGATACAGAGAACAAACTAGGGTGGCAGGATGGGTGGAGAAAGTGGAGGGAGGGAGAAGTGCAGCTAGGGGCGGCGACAGAGCCGTCCCAGGGATGTAAAGCCCAGCAGAGGGGACATTCAGGGACTCTGTAATGGCTGTGTGTGGTGCCAAGCGGGTACTGGAAATATCAGGAGGAAGCACTTTGTAAATTACAAATTGTCTAACCACTGGGCTATCCACCTGAAACTAACATAAAATGTAAACTGTAATTTTGAAAAATCAAGTGTGGGCAAATCAGGACAAAAGACCATTCTTGCCCACACTTGCGGACGTTGCTGCAGCAGCAGCACAGACACTGCGCGGCTAAGCCCGCGTCTGTGGGAGGGTGTCCGGTGATGTTTTTACGGCCCCTTGGCCCCAAGCACGAAGCAGCGCTCTAGTTCAGCACTGTATACACCACATTGTTCAAAGTGATGTTATCCAGGGATGGAGGAAAGTAGAAGAAGGAATATGGAACTTTTGACACTGTGATGACCAAGAACTGTTTTGAAATCAGGAGGAAAATATCTTCTCAACTGGAGAAAGCCATTCCAGGGACCCGCCTCCCCAGAACAGTCCCTACGTTATGCCTCAGCCAGAAAAGCACTGCGTCAGGCATCAGAACACCCGGGCCCTGCCCTGGTTCTGCCGCCAACCAGTCTCGTGCCTTGGCCAGTGCCTTTCCTCAGGGCCGCCTCCGTTTTCCCGTCTGTAACAAGAGCTTGAACAATGCTCTGATGCCCATTCTCAGCCTGAGTCATGAGTGTTGGCAGAGCAGAGGCTCCCAAACCGGGTGCCCTCAAACCTGTTGGATTTGATCTGACCCTGCTTTCACTGAGAGAGTAGCTCTCCATCTGTGGGGGGGATGTGGTGAGGGGTGTCCCAGCTCTGGGCCTGGGGATGGTTGTGGAGCACCAGCAGGCCTCCCCGGCAGCCCCAAAGCATCCCCACTTTGCTGCACAGTTCAACCCCAGGAATGAGTGCCTGCATCCCCAGGATACCTAACAGCACCGGGCATCCACCGCCTGAGCGGCCGCCTGAGCCAGAATGACGCTGCCTGAAGCAGGAGCTGGGAAAGGACCTGCCTGAGGAGCCTCACGCAGCCTCCAATAAACAGGCGTGGCTGACTAGAAATATTGGCAGCAGTTTTTCAGGCTTTGGGGTGGCTTTCCTCTCCGCAGATCATGATTTCCTGCTGTCCTCCTTCCCTCGGAAAATTTCAGTTACGCTTTGCCAAGAACTAACTCAGAACGGGTGGGCGGCTGGGTTAATGTCAGTAGCAAAGTGGGAGACATGGGCTGCTTATGACATGGGGAGGAGGCGCGGGTGCCTGGGGAGCACGCTGCGTTTCAACCCTGGCCCTGCCGCTCAGATGGTTCACTGATGACGGGGCTCAGAACAGGCCTGCCCGAGACGTCCCACATCGGCACGTGGGTGCAAGCTGAAGGTAACAGAGACCCTGTAAGTGCAAAAGAAATGGTAGCTCTCCTTTAAAGAATTTAGGTAGGAAGCCTTGTCCATCAGTTATAACTAGAAATAACTTTTCATGACCTATCTACAGGGCCAAGTTCTAATTACTGAACATCTGTTCTCATCACCCTGTGGAAGACCTTCACCTCCTCTGAAGCCCCAGGACATCTTACTCCGTTCCGTGGCTCAGGATGCAAAACATACCTCACTTTTCCTGTCTCTGACGCTCTCATTGTGTGGGGCTCCTGTACACATGTAAGTAATTAAATTGGGCAATTTTCTCTCCTTAACCCCCCATGTTGGTTTATTAGGCCAGCCGAAAGAACCTAGGAGGGTAGAGGAAAAATTCTTCCTCCCGAACACTGACTGTGTGGTCTCAGCCAGTTACTTACTTACCGGCTCTGAAACTTGGGAGTTCTCATTGTGAAACAAGGATCACCCCTATTCTGTAGGACAGAAGGATGCAGGAATTTGTCCTTCCTGTCTCTCTTGCTCCCCACTCCTCAAAGCAATCCAGTCTGGCTTCCAACTGCTCTTACTCAGCTCCCCAGTGATGTCCACAAATTTCAACCCTCTCAGCAGCAAGGGACATTGTTGTCACTTCTTCCTGGTTGAGACTGAGACACTCTTCCATCAGCTTTTGCCACAAACTCTGCAGGGTGTTCTGTTTTGTTGGATGGTGGGTCTGTCTCCCCTGAGGAGCCCTCCTCCTCCCCTCTGTTCGCTCTCCCTACCCCCGAGCTTTGCCGACCTCATTGCCAGAGTCTCCCGTGACCCTCCCTCTACGCCAGGCTTCTTTCCCGAGGTTGTGCCAACTACTGACTGCTCACTTAACCTCCTCCCCCCCCGCAGGTGCATCAGCCCATCCCAACCCTAAAAGGGGAACTGTCCCACGCCCACCCTGGTGCTATGTAACTCAGTAACTCGAAAGCAGGAGCCAGAGCTCTCTCCCCACTCAGCCTTTGAACCCTGTCACTCCCACCCCCCAGAGAACATACCCACCAGTCCTCGCCTTGGCCCATGGTGCTCACCCTGCCCTCGGCCCCTCCCAAGGTCTGCCTCGGCCACTCCGCTCCGTTCTCCCATGAAGCAGACATCGACCAGGCTCCCTCCTGCGCAGTGCCGGCCTGGCTCGTGCCACACTATTAGAGACCTTTCCTGATCACCCTCTGCAAAACCACACTTCCCACTCTAACTTCTCCCCTGCGCTTACCCATCTAACATGTGTTTATTGTCTTCTCACACTAGAACATAATGTAATTTCTAGCGGAAATTATGTTGCTGCTAGATCCCTAACGACTTACAGGCAGTGCTCAAGAAACACTTGTTGGATGAGTGACCCCATCTCTCTGCATTTTCACCCCCACTCCCAGTGGGGGTGGCCATCCCACTCTGCAGCTCAGCAGCCTACCGATTTCCCCACAGCTGCAGCTCCCCAACCCACCTTCTCCAGGGGTCTCTTCACAGTTTCGATCGGGTCGTTCCCCTGCTCAAAACCCTTCGAAGAGTTCCTCCTAAGTGTCCTGAGAATAAAGTCTGAACTGCTGAGGTGGCCTGGCTGCTCCCCGCTCCCCTCACTCTCTTTGCTCCGGTGGTGCTGGTCTCTCTTGGTTGCTCACCCCTCTGGACTCCCATTCATAGGGCTGCTTCACATACAGCTGCCCACACCCCACTGGTACCTCTTCATCCTTTGAGTCGCAGCTGAGACGAGGGACAGAGGGGTGCAGAGGTTAAGCGCCCCACTCCAGCACTAGACTATGTGGGTGTGCGCCTCAGCTCTGCCTCCCAGCTTTGTTACCTTGGGTAGGATAAAGATCTTGGTTCCTCAGTTCCCTCTTCTGTGAAATAATAATGCAGCCAGCTACTTTATGAGGTTGCTATAAGGGTTATATAAATCAACTCACTGGCGCACAGTCAGGGCTGAGGGTTTACTATCGTTATCCCTTGGAGACGTGCTCCCTGATGCCCCAGACCAAGTTCAGCTGTCCCATGACAACCTCACAGCGCCACCAGGTGAAGCTCCTCCGAGCCCCCACCCAGTGCTTTCTATCCCCAGGGGACCACAAGCTTTGCAAGGGGCACCGCCTCTTGTCTTGCTCAGAGCTTTGTCCCCAGCAGTCCAGGCCTGCAGTCCATGCAAAAACACATGTTAATTCCTCACTCCTTCCCTCAGCAGGGTGACTGTGAGCCAGGGACACAGAAGGGCACCAACCAGGCCTTCCCCTAGCCACCTCCAGCACTGGAGTCCAGAGTCCTTCAGCACAGAAAACCAACTTCACAGCCCTGGGGTGGTAAAAGCTGCCGCAATAACCTACAGCCTGAACCGCACTTTTGAGCTGTGAGCTAGGCTCAGTCTCTGGCCTTTGAACTCTTAACAGTTGCTCAGTTTGGTTCTTAATAGAAGAGCCCGTCCCTCGGGGAGCTCCATGGGAGGGGCCACCCCAGCACTGAACACCCCGCAGGGCAGCAGCTACCCGCTACGTGACCACCTCCCAGAGCAGGCCACTGCTGAAGTGCTTAAACATGCATTTGTGAGGTTCCTAGGGAGTCGGAACAGCTGTACTCGAAGTGGACAGACATCTTACGAGGTTCACCTGAAGTACTGGGAATCAATGTGGTGGTCCATGAGCAGGAAGGGAAGTCTGACCCACCTCTCCTAGCAGACCCTAGTCTCCACCGGGCAACCCAATGAGAAAGAAGACCCGACACGCAGAAAACAGTCTTTATATAGAGCTGTGCTAGGGACAGGCGAGGGTGTCAGGTGCCTGTCTCCACCTCCAGCACTTCCGCCCAGGTGCTAAAGCCCATGTCCTTAGGGATGAGCACCAGGCTGGGGGCGGGGCCCGGCTCCTCCGGGACCACAAAGCACTTCTCCTGGCTCTCAGAAATGGTGACCTCGAAGACGTCCTGGGCTGGGGAGATGGCCTGTTCGTTGCGTGTGCCCAGCAATTCCGGCTCAGTCTGCAGTAAGACCACAGTGGGCTCAGAAACAGCAGGAGGCACACAAGGGGGGTTGGAGGGCACCCCCGGTTGGTGACTGAGCTGGTGCCGCTTGAGGCTCTGGGGGAGGGTATAGCCCATGCCACAGGTGGGGCAGCGGTAGGGCTTGTCGGCCAGGTGGGACTTGAGGTGGCGCCTCAGCTTGGTGGCCAGCGTGTAAGCACGGCCACACTGGGGGCAGGGGAAGGGCCTCTCCCCCGAGTGCAGGCGCTCATGAGCACGCAGCGTGTGCGGGTCTCGGAGGGCCTTGCCGCACACGGGGCACAAGTGGGCCTCCCCGGTGTGGGAGATGAGGTGGCGCCTCAGTTCGGGCAGCTGGGGGAAGGCACCAGCGCAGTGTGGGCAGCGGTAGGGGCGCTCCCCCGTGTGCAGTCGCAGGTGCCCGCGCAGGCTGCCCCGCTGTCGGAACGCTCGGCCACAGTGAGGACACAGGAAGGGCTTTTCCCCCGTGTGGAGCCGCATGTGGTTCCGCAGGGAGCCCTGGTTGGCCAGCAGCCGCCCACATACGGGGCATGGGCATGGGGCAGGGGCAGCTGGCACCTGATGGGTCTTGCGATGCAGTCTCAGGGAAGGCCGGCGGGCGAAGGCCTTGCCACACTGGTCACAAGCAAAGGGTCGGGCACCTGAATGTACCACCTGGTGTTCTCTGAGATCTCGCCGGGTGCCATAGGCCTTGTCGCATTGAGGGCAGGGAAAGGGCCGCACTCCGCGGTGGCCCAGCATGTGGGCTTTGAAGCTCTCCTCTGAGCTATAGCTCTTGCCACACTCTGTGCAGAGGAAGGGCTTGTGGCCCGTGTGCACAAAGGCGTGCTTCTTCAGGTGGCACAGCTGCAGGAAGGCTTTGCCACATTCCCCGCACCGGTACCGTCGCCCCTGTTTCGGGGAGCTTCCCACTGGGACAGGAGGGCTCCGCAAGCGTGCAGAGAAGCTGGGGTGCTGTTCCCCATCTTGCTGGGCGCTGGGCTCTGAGGTCTTTGCTCTGGGTCGGCACGGGTCACTGGGGCTACATGATATCTTAACCAGGTGAGCGTACACCTGGGTGCCGCTGACAGAAGATGAGGAAGGAGCCTCGCTGCTCTGGAGGCCTCGCTGGGGAGTGGAGCTGCTTTGAGGCTCAGCTGGCATCTGTGTCTGGGGCGGGTCCTCCTCGTCCACGCTGCCACCCTGAGACAATGGACCAGGTGACTGGCTCTCCTGGGAAAGTTGCTCCTGGGTTTGGGGTTTAAGTCGGGAGTAATCCATACTCTCTGCCTGGATGCTGGGGGGTGACTGGAGACCAGGGTCTGTGGAGCAAGAGTGGAGTGCTGGAGTCAGGAGAGATGATAGCAAATGGGGACGGTGGGTGTCACAAGGCAATTACAGGAATATATGTCTCCCCTGTTCAGCCTCTGGACCTTGGTGGGAGCCATGACATCAATCTTTGCCCTAGAGCATGAGCCACATGCCCCATTTCTCTTCCTGCCCAGCCTCAGGTGCTTCCTGGGGAGGCACTTCTGGGAATCACAGAGCCCCAGGCATCCAGATGATTCCTAGAGTAAGGCCATCCCAGCTGTCTCCTGGAGACATGCAATTAGGATGAGCTGAGACCACCTCCTCTTCACCTTAGCTCACTTGAAAATAAAGGAACCCAGTCCCCACCCCAGACAGAAAAAACGTAATAGATTGGAAACCTATACACAGCTTGCTGTTTTCATCAACAGGACCTTACTATTTCCAGAAATTTTCAGGAAGATAAGAGTTGCCAATATCTATACTGTTCATTTTAAGGAAAAGACTCATTACTCTTTACCAAATGACAATTTTTACCTCAAGACTCTGAACCTCTTGTCTGAAAATTCTGACCTGTTGTGCCAACAACTCCTAAACCATTACATCATGCTCCTTATCCAATGCAAATTGAAACCTAAGCCCACCCCACACCTTACACCAGACTTCAAACCTTCAACGCACATCCAGGCTTTGCCCTGCCCCCTCAGAAAAGCTACAGGGACTCTGTAGTGTCTACCTTGCCTTCTTGGGCTGTAAGCTCTGCTTTGTCTTAGCAGCAAGTTGTTTTGGTGATAATCTGGGAAGTCAGCATTTACTTGACTCATACCTGTACAAGGCTCTCCTGCATCCTCCCCAGGAGAGGCCATTTCCTGTTGTACAGCAGATTCCACTTCTGTCACCACAGTCACAGCTGCCTCTTCCTCTGGCCTGGCCTGGGTGGGGCCCAGGCCCTCAGAGGGGGACTGGGGCCGCAGCAGCAACTCGAAGCCTGGCAGCACGACCTGGTACACCTGCAGGTGGAGCCTCTCGCTGATCCACACCGGGGCCACGTTTCCCTCACCCTCCAGCCTGCCCCGCTGCACCAAACTGCAAAGCAGAGCAAGAGCTAGCTCAAGAGACCCTCTCCGAGTGGTCCTCCCTAAAAGCCCCAGCTCCTGGTCAGTCCGAGTCCTAAAGGACCGCATGCCTTTGGAACACTCACTGCAAAAGACCACTGGGTGGGGGATTACAGCTGGCTTCCAGTTCCAGCCCACGCCACAACAGAAAGCCTTTACTACGCATTCTCCTGTAACTTACCTGGTCCAGCCTGAACTCTGCTCACAAGCACACACGTCTCCCCATGGGCCTAGTGACACGTCCTGAAATAAACCAATAAAAGTCCTTCTCCCATGTGTTTGAGGAGGCCAGAGTGGGGGGAAAAAAACAAAAACAAAATAGATGTAGCCTCTCTTGAGAGAGGCCTGAGATGAAGCCCCTGGCCAGCTACTGGTCTCTGGCTCTACCTATACAGGACTGTGCTGGTTTTTCATTCAGTAAAGACCAGAAAGGCGGTCCCCTCACCTCTCTACCAGGGTGTAGACAGTCACTAAACTGAACACACTGCTGCCCTCCAGTGAGTACCAAACCGAAAAAGGAGTAGGAAGAGTCAAGCATCAACTCTTTTTTTCAGTACCCCTTATGCAATAAAACCCTTTAGCTGTGCTATTTCATCTATTGTTCCAAATAAATGTGGAGGATTAAAATGAAGGGAACAGTCATTCCTTTATTTTATATAAGTTAAATGAGACATATCATTTAAGCAGCTTAACTACTAAGGCCAGGATATGACCCCATGGCTCTTTAAGAGCAAAATCTTTGCTCTAGACTTTCCTCAATAATGAGACTGTATTAATCCAGCTTTACCAACTTTTTGCATCTCGATTCCTGATTCCTTAACTGCTGCAGGTGAGGGGAAGGGACAGCTCTGGGGAGAAGGAACTAAACCGCGTCCCATCTCCTGAAATGCCCTGCTTCCTCTAACAAACTGTAGAGCTGTCCAGCAGCTGTCTGAACCGCTCCCAAAAGTTCAGTGGTAGTGATTAGCCACCCTATCCCTCCATACCTTCTTCTGCCATGGTTTCACCCCCTCGCCCTTCTGCTCGGAGTCGGACTCCTCTTCCAGCGGCCCCCAAAGTACTCCTGGCTGCAGAGGCTCCCCGACACACCAGACCCCCAAGCGCTGTTTCTCCATCAGTGACGGGCCAAGGGCTAAACCCCGTGGGAGGTTCTTTAGGGCGAGGACGGCTCGGATCGGCCAGGGTGGGGAGTCTTTGAGGTCCTGGGCACGACCTTCTCTGGACAGGCTCCATCCTGAGCCCGGGTCCATGCTCGGCTCCGGGGCTGCAGGGAGATCGGAAGGCAGTGAGGGAGCGGCCCCAGAGGTCGTGGGTGGGGAGGAAACCGCACGTCTTCTCTGGCCTCAGGAGTCTGAGAGATCGGTTAAGAGCACCAACGAAGCCCCTGGGAGATCTAAAGAGGTTTGAGGGCTGTGAAGAAGCCCCCGGGGACTCTGAGGGCACCAGGAGAGGTGCCCGAGCTCAGAAAGAATAGGGTCGGGGGAAGAGGGTTGACCAGAAAATGTCAGGTGTTCCTAGGCCAGGGTAGGTCGGCGACTTCGCAGGTCACTCACCGAAGTGCAGCTTCTCCCCTTCCAAGAGCAGCTCCGCCGCCTCCTCCATCCCTGGTCTAAGAGCCTCCCTTCGCCGGAAGTGAGCATCATCTTCTCCGCTCCTCCCGGAAACAGTCATAGACTGCCTAATTTACTCTCAGAAACGAGTCCTAAAAGTTAGACCTCATTGGGGCACAGGACCGGGACTTTGGCAATACTGGGGAAACAAAACTCTGTTAGAGAACAATACGAATTTAGGGTTCCGGAGGCCCACCAGAGACTCGAGTATGGAGAATGGGAACTAATTGTCCCAGTCGTCACCCTTCGAGAGGGACGAGTCGGACAGTTTTGCTGTTCTCAACCCAGACCTGCACGTACAGGAAGTGGGTGTGGCTCCAGGAAAAGCCTTGTTTGGACGCGGGAACTGGTCGGAAGTAGGTTGGAGGTGTGGCGGAAGTGGTTGGGGAGTGAGGAGACAGGGAGGGGGTGGTTCTCGTTCTACAGCGGAGCCGGATGTTTGCCGAGCTTTGACAGGCGTGGCAAAGGGAGCATTGCCGGACCAGGGTGAGCTGCTGGGCGCGGGTCTCCCAGGGTAGTGGGGGGAGGGGGGGGCTGGCCTGATCCTCTGAAGAGATGGAATCTGGATGGGGAGGATTCTACAGGATCCGAAAAAGGGAGCACGGGTGCAATGGGGCCTGGGAGCCTCGCCTTCCTGCTGGGGAATTCTGCCCCACTCCCTGATCTACAGTGAGTTAGCTTCCTTTACTGCCTTCCTCCTGCTCTCCCTAGTGCACAGCTCAGGTCGGATCGGCATCATGGAGCAAGCCCATGAGAAAGGGAACTCTCTCCCTTGTCCGATCTGGCGAAATGCGAAGAAAAACTTGAGGCAGAAGTGTTCCACCCTGCCACCTATTATTAAGCCATACTTTCATCTATTTCATAATCAGTGCACCCAATCCAGGTTTTGTAAACCATGGAGCTCTGTGCAAACGTCATTGTAGTAGAAAGTCTTGCGATTGTATTGTAGGATTGCGCCTCACAATTCTGGAGCTCCTAGTAGGACAATCCCCACACTAGAGAATGTGATTTCAAGTTGTTATCTCTATTATTCTCTAAGGAGATTAGGGGAGAGGCTTTCATTTGCCTTTTTGTAGAGCCTTTCTGAATCTGGAGAATTGCACGAATGACAGTCACTTAAAGAAGTATTGAAGGATTGACCTGCACAGTTAGACCACATTAGACAGATAGGGGTTAAAATCTTGACTCTGCTGAATGACCCTATACAATTTGCTTATTTTTCTGGAGCTCAATTTCCTCACACTGTTAAATGGGCCTAGTAGTTCATGTCTTATTGGTGCAGATGTGAAGTTAAAAGATAATGTGCGTCTAGTTCATGGTGCTATACAGCCTTCAACAAATGTTGGTTCCCTTCTCAGGGGATGAATTAATTCAGTCATTCAACAAGTGACTGAGCATCTATCTACACGTGTCAGATGTAGTTCTGAATGGGTCAGGAGTTCTTAATCAGGGTCTCTCAGAGAGCATGTAAACCCCTTAAAATTCCATGCAAGATTTCATGCAAGTGCTGATTTTTCTTAGGGAAAAAGATAATAAATTTCATCAGAATTTCATAGAAGTCCAGAACTTAAAACCTCTACATAAAAACTGCATAACATGAGTCTGGAGATTTTCACTTACTGAGAAGGGAAAACATTATTCTTCCAGTAAGGAGTATTTTGCAGAGTAGAGCAGGGTTCATAGATGCCTGGAGTCTTAGGCTGCCAGGATACTTTCCATCACTAGCTTCGCTCACCGTCCCAGTGAGGGAGCTAAGCTTCCAGGCTCACCGTGGCAGAAGGGGGGCGGACAACAGCTGTGGGCTGGAGGGTGGTGAGAGAGGCCAGTCCAGCTGGGAGGTGGGAACAACAGTGATTAGTTATTCTGGAAAAGGAGGTTGGTGTGTGTGTGTGTGTGTGTGTGTGTGTGTGTGTGTGTGTGTGGTAGTGGTGGTGTCAGTTCTGGGAGAATTGACAAAATAGAGGAGTTACTGGAAAAGAGGTGGAGTTCAAGTTTGGCTCCCTTCAGAGGGTGGCCCTCCCCCTCCCTCACACATACTTCAGTTTGTAGCTGTTCCTTCTAATCCTGTTCACTTCCGCACAAGTACTTTAGAGCACTGGCGAATTCTATTTCTGGGAAGATCCCTCCCTTCTTTTTTAATTGGATTTTTCCATAACCATTTATTCTCTTATACCCTCTTCCACCTCCACCCACCCCTTCTCCCCTGCAGTCATCACGGTGGCATCCATGTCCATGAGTCCTTTTTCTGAACCTTCACTTCTGTAGATGAGGAAGTTTAGGACCAGATAGGAAAAGGGCTGTCCAGCATCTTTGCCACTCACTGGTTTAGGCAGGACTGTAATCCAGTTCTCCAAATACCACATTGAGTGCCTTTTCCATTGTATCAAGCGTCTGCTGTGTGCAGAAAGACTCCTCTGAATGGCTGTGGGCTGGGCTGAAGCAGCTCTTGGTGCCCAGGCAGAAGGAGGGCACAGAGAAAAGGCTCAGGTCTGGAGCCTTTGGGTTACTTTGGCCTGAATTCTGTCCCTGATACTCAGTGGGGGCGGGGGTGGGTGTCCTTTGGCCGAGCCCTCACAGCCTCTTGAGTATGTCGGTGAATCAGGGGCGGATTTCTCAAGACTGGGGTGCACCTGCCTTAGAGGGTAGAAGGGAAATGGGGGAACTGGGGTGAGGGGCACAGTAGTGCTCATGGAGAGAATTGCATTCCCAAATAGTAGAGGTTCATGGGAAGAGACTTATATTTTGGTGGCAAGCAGAAGTAGTGAATAAGGATAGCAGAAAAGGCCAGAGGAGAGGAAGAGGAAAAAGATTTTTTGGGGGGTTGGGGGCGCTCTTTGGCTGCTCAGCTTTGGCTCAGGAGCTTGAAACAGCTTTTGCCACTGAATCAGTGTGGTTGCCCTGGTAACTGGATGGTTGTTGCTAGGCACAGGGAGCCAGTTTACCATCCAGAGTCCGCGGCTGTGACATGTGCAGGAGGTTGTCACGTCAGAGGGGCTCCGGGTCTGAATCCCGGCTGGCAGTTCTCTCCTTTCCGGACCTGTGCCTGGTCTTGTCTGCACTCCTTATCTGCCCTGCGGGTTCTCTGACCATATATGTCATTTTTTGGACTCAGGAATGCAGCAAGCTTAGGCAGCCTCTTCTTTGGGGCTGCACTGAGGGGGTTGAATTGAATATCCCCTCCCTCACCACCCGTGTGGTAGGCTGGTGATGGGAGAGGGAAGTGCTTCTTCCCGTTACTGCAGAGGGCAAATGGTGCATGCAGCCCCGCTGCCTTATAGTCAGACCCAGTGTCTGACTGTTCTCCCTCTCTGCCTGCTCTTTTTCACCTCCTGTATCTCAGCACTCTGATGATGTCGTGAACTTCCCCCTTTCCCACCTGTGCACTCTGATCCCTGTGGCCCTCTGTTGACCTTTGCCATCTTGAAGTTAGGGTCTGGAGCTCTGCACAGATCAGAGTGGGCTGGGGGTGGGGGGCGACCCAGGAGCTTTCAGATTTTCTGCTGTTACTGACAGGCAGATTCCATTCTCTGCTCTTGGTTCCTGTCCTGGGGCAAATTCCATAGGGGACGTCGGCTATGGCCTATTTTCTGGGATGCTGTGGTCTCTGGCCACCTCCTCTTCCCCAGGACCGGGGTCAGAGATGGAGCAGCCAGGCCACAGCTGCCCTTTGGAGGCTCGGAGCATCCCTCCGCTCCTTGGGTCCTTCTACTGCCTTTACCCCATAGCTGCTGGGACCTGAAGACTTCTGTGCTCTGTGACCCCTGAGGAGAGGGGGCACAGGCCTGTACCCTCTGCAGCTGCGACTGCATGACTGAACGGCTGGGTGGTGGGCAGTGCAGGGCTTGGCACGACCCCTCCCTGTCCAGCGGGAGGACTTGAAGGCAGGCGCTGAGCTGTGCCATCCTCAGTCCCAGCTGCCTTTTCTGGCCACGTGCCAACAAACTGTGGCGCCAGGAGGACCAGGAGCCACATGGAACTCTTGGCAAGGATGAGGAGTGTTGAGGAACAGGGACGAGGGAGAAGGGAGTCGCAGCCTTGCCGTAGCGGTTATAGGTGGAAAGAGGGTATCACTGACCTGCCACCCCACTGCTCTCCCCCAGGTTTCCCTTCAGGTTCTGTGGGGTGAAGCTGTGGGGCGCAGGCTCGGCCATGGACCCACTTTCAGACCTGCAGGACGACGTGACCTTGGATGACACCAGCCAGGCTCTGAACCAGCTGAAGCTGGCATCCATCGATGAGAAGAACTGGCCGTCGGATGAAATGCCCGACTTCCCCAAGTCAGGTGGGCACCGCCGGGTCTCAGGCAGCCACAGCACCTTAGACGGAGAACCCCTTCCCGCTGGAGGGAGACTGCGGGAGGGCAGGGTGGGCGCCAGAGTAGGGCTGGGAGCACAAGCGTTACTGGGGGCGGGGGGCAAAGAGCACCAGTCTTGGGAGAATGCTGTGCCAGCCCCCCCAGCTTATCCCGTGACTTTGCCCTGTCCCTCAGATGACTCTAAAAGCAGCTCCCCAGAACCTGTCACTCACCTGAAGTGGGATGACCCTTACTACGACATTGCTCGGCACCAGATTGTGGAGGTGGCAGGTGAGCACGCCCAGCTTTGCACCTTTTCCCTCAGAGTCTGCACTCCCGAGCCGAAGGAGGCTGTCCCCTTGGCCGTAGGGAAGGGGCCCGGGGGAGAGGCAGTGCCCATTCTGTGGTCTGACCCCTGACCCTCGGGCTCCTGAGCACAAGGACCATTCTTTAAGCTCACAGACTTGATTGTGGTAGCCACTTAGTTTGTTCACCTCTGACCCCACTGACCCCCCTGTCTTCTTGGGCGGATGGTATGTGGGAGGCAGTGTGAGTTACTGGCTTCAAAGTCAGACAGCCCTGGGTGGGATTTCCAGCTTTGCTCTCTGAAGGATTTCTTCCTGGCTGGGTTGTTGGGAGGGTCACGCTGTGAGTGTGTCAGGGCCTGGCCCAGAGGGCGGAGTCAGCCCTGGAGAAGTGGTCGTTCACCTCCCTTCCCGCTGTCCTCACGTTGGCTTTTCTGCCCCATCAGTTACTAGAAAGTGGGGTGGTGCCAGTTCCTCCTGGGAAATCCTACCTCCAAGTCTGGAAACAAGGGGCCATGGGACCCCTGGAGCATCAGGCTCCTGGTAGGTGTGCTGAGTGGGTGCAGAGCGCCCCTTGGGTCTTGGCCTCAGTGCACTCCCACCTTCCTGTTCGAAATGCAGGACCCAGAAGACGCCAGGAGCAGCGAGGCAGCAGGGATGCTGGTGACCTGGTTTCTGCCCTTAGGGTCCTAATGCTGGAAGAGGAAATGAATTTCAAGGTCCTTTGTCTTTTCCCTAATGGTTGTCTGTCCTCGCTGGTGAGGCCAGGCAGCTGTGAGCAAGGGTGACAGCACGGCCCTGCTCTGAGGCATTGAAGTGGGCCAGGGGAGCAGGGAGCACAGGGTCCCTGGACCCCCTGTGATACTAGCTCAGGGCCCAGGAGGAGGCAGCTGGCCATAGGGAAGCAGCAGGGAGTTGCATCCGTCCTGAAGGCTGGGCTCAGAAGGTTATCCCTAATGTCAAAGGTGTTTCCATGACACCTTTGGAACACTCTGTGTTCCCGCAGCCTGCCCTGGTCTGGGTTGGGGGCCTTGGCTGTGGCCTCTCTCACCCCCACTGAAGCAGGCTGAGAGTTCTTTCCCGATCTGGTCCTGGGCACAGGGGACTCAAGTGAAGGTTCAGAACTTTCCTTATTACTAGAGGTGGACCTGACTGGGGCAGGGGGGCTGCTTGATGGGAAGGAGTCTATCCTGACCTCTTCTTGGCCTACGAGGCCAAGTCTCAAGGCAGAGCAGGCTCCCCACTCTGCATAGGCGACCCCCTCTCTCCTGCAAGCAGAGCTGCAATCTGTTTCTGTCTCCCCAGGGCGTGATGAGCCTGAGGGGGCCCGGCCAGGTAGGTGTGTTCCTGGCTCTCCCTGCTTGGCCTGTCTGGGTTGTGGCCTTCGGACTGTGGATCAAGAAGGGCTCTTGGGGCCGGCTTAATTGCATCTCCATTCCAGGGAGCTGGCAGTGGGCAGTGCCTGGGAGCTGGAAATAGCCAAGAATTACGTTTGGGGGCTTTGTGGGAGCACATCCAGAGCCAAAGGGAAAGGGGTGTCAGGGAGGGAGGGGCCGTGCCGCGAGCCTGGGGAGGGGGCTGGCTGGCTCTGAGCGGTGGCCTGGCCTGCATGCTGGCTCCTCAAGCCCCAGCTGAGTGCTGCAGGTCCAGGGCCCCTCTGCTGGGACTGTCCCCGGTGCGTGCCTGTCCGACTGCTGACAGGAGTTTGGGTTGACACTGCCAGAGTGACAGTCGTCCAATGAGACCATGGTGACATGCTGGGGGCCAGTTTCCTGGCATGAGGAACCAGAGAAAGAGCCCTTGGTGGAATGGAGGAGGGGCTGTGTCCCCAACTCCTCTGTAGCCTCTCTCTCCTCCTTAGCGGTGGCTGTCACGCTCCAGTGTCACATTTGACTCAGTCCAATTGGGTTCTTCCCAAAAAAGTGGCCCTCCTAAAAGGAAAAAAAAGGCTACTATTTGTACCATTTACAGTTTCTACCATGACAGATTCCAGGCTACTGATGTGATGCCTCCTGGCTTGCAGTATTCCTGACAATTTAACAGTTTACCGAATGCGCGAGCTGGCTCCAGCACTTTGCCTGGCCCCCATCTCCCATCTCCTTCACCTGCTCTGCAGGCTGTGGGCCCGATGGGTGGCCGGCTGGCCCTGCAGTCCCCAGAACACCTGCTGGAGAAGCAGTGCTGTTGCTGATTCACACCCAGGCCACCCGGGGAGCATTCCTGATCGATATCTGGGGAATGCGGAGGCTTTATTCGCTTTATTATTGGGGGGAGGGGTGCTGGTGTTCTCCGGGGGCTTTCCTCCAATGTGTGCCGCCTCCTCAGGGAGCCTTGTCTCCTGCCCCCTCCCTTTCCAGCCGCACTGGTGCTGTGCTCCTTCTGCCCCTCCCGTCTCGGGGCAGAAGTCTGTTTTCTTCTGAGGTCAGCAGGGGAGTTCTGGCCTTTTTACATATGTTCTTGGAGAAGTGGTCGCCCTGCCTGCTGGCAAATGCCTGGGTCACCCAAGGACTTGGGCATTTTAAGGGGGCGGGGCTAGACCCTTGGGTTGCCCATATCTCTTTCCTCACCTGTTGGGGGGGGCCAGGGGGTCTTGCCATCTCTTTCCTCACTGCTCCTTCTTTTGTCTCCCACCCCCATCCTGACCTCACTCAACGGGCTATTTTAGAACACCCACTCTAGCACGAGCCCCGGGGTCAGCACCGAGGATTCACTGAGGGAAGGCACTCATTCCTTCCTGCAAGGAGTATACGGTCCAGTGAAATGGTTCTTAAAGCCGGTCTTTGAGAACGTGAAAGATAAGGACCTGTTTCCCTAGAAAACATGTGCCTGTGCTTGTAAAACATTGTGTGCGACATCATGACGGTGGTGGATGCCTGCAGTGGGGCCCTGGTTGAGAACCCAGTTTCCCTTGTATGAGGCGCTGGGCCCGCTGAGGGATGGAGCCCGGGCTCTGGCCCTTCATCCCAGTTGCTTGTTTCACCAGTTATTAGCTCTTCAAATTGCAAACCTGAGGGAGCTCAGACTTTTCTGTCCTGCCTAAATCCTCAAGTCTGCCAGCCAGCGAAGGCTGCTGTGCTTTTGGAATGCCCATGCTCCTTCCAGCCTTTCATCTCACATCTGGGGCATTTCCTCTGCTTTGAGGGGAGTAGGCAAATGATGTCCCTCCCTTCACAGTTCGTGGTAGGAGGTCCAGGGATTTCTGAAGCTTCAGATTATACATGAGACTGGGCTGGCCAGTCTGATCCCAGCCTGCTCTTCTTCCTCCTGTCCGATCCCATGGGAAGTAAATCAGAGTGAACCTCAGAGGTCCTCCCCCCTGACCGCCCACCACCTTACCCCAGTGGCTGGAAGGAGCCCAGCACCCGGATCTAGGCTAGGTTACGAAAGAGCAGGCGGCATCCGGCTCTTAGACATCTGCTGCTGGGTGAGCTGCGCCATCTCCCCCTCAGACGGCCTTGCAGAGGGTTCTCTGCTTATCAGTCCAGAGAAGTTCTGCCCCAAGCTCTGGGAAACTCACTGTCTAAAGTGGTCTGGTGACCTAGATACCGTAAACAAACTCAGAAATAGAGCTGCGCACCCCATGGCATGCTGGCTGATGTCTTTGTGCAGGCTGCTGACATTTATTGAATGCCTGCCGCGTGCTGGGCTCTGGACTGGCGGGAGAGAGTCCCGGTGGATGAGATACACTCCCTGTCTTCGAGCTGCTCACAAGCCAGCCACATCAACAGTTGCACAGGGGAGTGAGAGCATGGGTGGCGTTCATGCTCGGAGCCATGAAGAGGGACAGCTAACTTGTCTGGGGGAAGGAGGACAGGATGCAGGCTTCTGGAAGGAGATTATGCCTGGGATGAGCCTTAAGGACTCAAAGGAGTTGTTAGTCTAGAGCAGCGGAGCCAAACTGTCTACAGAGAGGTCTGTCTGGTGTGAGACCCAGCGGAGGCTCAAAGCAGCCTAATGTGGACAGGGCTGCTGGCACTTCTGCATTGCCAGTGTGCACAGAGTGAGCCTGAGGAAAGGCAGGAGCCGAGCCAAGAGAATCCTGTGAGCCTTTCCAAGGAGCGTAGCCAGCAGGGGCTGCGGCCACCTGGCCCACGTTCCAGAAGCCTCCTTTCAGTCTCCATTGATGCTGGGCCCAGCCCTAGGGAATAGTTAGAGCTTTGGCAACCACTTTGGAAAAGCACTGACTGCTAAGTGAGGTCACTGACTGAGAAGGATCATCAAGTTCATGGCTTATTGAACATGGAGAAGACACTTAGCAAGGCATGGAGGATCCTTAGTCCTCGGAGGGAGAAGGGAGGCGGACTCACTGTGTTTCATGGGTTTCGAAAGCAGTCAGGATTGGGCAAGTGTGGTTTGGTGACTGGAGAGGCCTGAGGGTAGAGATGCAGGGAAGCCCTGTGGGCTCTGGGGGAGTAGGGACCAGACCTTGACCCCACTGGGCTTTGCTTGGTCCATGCTGACCCTGGATGGGCATCTTACCTTGGGGTGGGGGAAATAGCGTGTCTCAGGAGCTCCCTGGCTTCATGACAAAGCCAGACGGTCAGACCACCAGACCGACTAGTTTTGCACAGACATCCCAGAGAGAGCACATCCAAATGAGCACTGTCCTCCGGCCTTACAAACTCCTCTCAACTTCCTATTCTTTGGAATATCCTCAACGAAAAAGGATGTGATTCTTAGAAATGTCCAGAAGTTAGAGGCAAGTGTGGTCAATGATGCTGCTAATACAAGCAGAAAGGGTTGTTAGTGGTCACAAAGCTGCTTTCCTCAGCGAGGGTCCAAGCACGTGCTGCTTATAGGGGGTGCTTCTGAAGCAAGCGTGGGCTTCCGAGGTGATTGTTTGGCAAGACAGCATTACTGTGAAGGGTGTGACTTGAACGTTGAGGTGAGACTCACTTAACATAGCATTAACCATTTTTAGTTGTGCATTCTGGCAATTGTTAGCAGTCCCAGTGACGTGGACCTGGACATAGTTCTGGCATTTTGGCCACGCCCATACAAACCCTGTACGCATAAGCAGCCGGGCTCTGTTCTTGCCCGCCCCGGCCTTTGGTAGCCACTAATTTGCTTTCAGTCTCTGTGGATTTACCTGTTCTAGATAGCTCGTGGAAATGGGATCATACAATTTGTAACCCTTTGTGATGGGCTTCTTTCATCTAGCATCGTGTTTTCAAGGTTCACTCAGTGTAGCCTGGGCCAGTGTTCCCTTGCTTTTTACGGCTGAACAGTATCCATCATATGGATACACCACCCTTTCTTTACCCACTTATCTGCTGGTGGGCATTGCGCTTGCTTCCACCAGGTATGATTTTTAAAGTCACGTTATTTCTTTTTTTTTTTTTCCACAAAGATTGTATTTATTTTTAGAGAGAGGGGAAGGAGGGAGTAAGAGAGGGAGAGAAACATCAATGTGTGAGGAATACGTCAGTTGCCTCTTGCATGCTCCCGACTGGGGACCTGGCCTACAACCCAGGCATGGGCCCTAACTGGGAATCGAACTGGCAACCTTTTGGTTCGCAGGCAGGTGCTCAGTCCACTGAGCCACACCAGCCAAAGCCGTGTTATCTTTTTATGCCCCAGCTTAGCAGCTCTGAGAGCAACCTGTCCCTCTTTTTCCAGCAACAGCCCCTGGAGTGCAGGTAGCTGCCGGAGGTGCATCTGCATGGGCTCTGGCCCTGGTCCTAACTGGTACTGGTCTACCTTTCAGGCCCTCAGCCTGCTTCTCTTGTTTCATCTTTACCCATTGTGCTCCATCTGTCTCCACACCTAGGAGATGACAAGTATGGCCGGAAGATCATTGTGTTCAGTGCCTGCCGAATGCCCCCGAGCCACCAGCTGGACCACAGCAAGCTCCTGGGGTGAGTTCCCTCAGGGCAGGTGGTGGGGCATGTGCCCAGATCCCTGGTTTGGCCTTTTCCTTACTCTCCATGCCTGTGGGGGGGCAGGGCTGCCAGGCCCCCTCCCTCAGTGCCTCCCCTCGTCTCCTAAGGGGTCTGTTTTATGTTGGGGGAGTCAGACCTGGTTTCTAGTCCTCTTTTTCTAAACTTTTTTCAGGGGATAACCAGCCAGCCCTCCTTCCTTGTAGGAGTGAGGTACTGCATGCATAAATGTTCTGAAAAGTGAAATACTGTCCAAATGTGAGGGCTGATTACCGTCATGGTGTGGTGTCCGATGTGGTTGTGGTTGTTCCCCGTTTATATGAGAAAATCCTGTCTGGGTTCTGTTAGACAAATACGTATTATAGCTCTGGTTAGTCTAGAAACTTCCTGACCCAAATCCAGAGGCTGATTGGAAGTGGGAGTTTGACAAACCCTGTTCCCATAAACATTCGTCACTGAGCCAGGCTGAGCGGGCCGGGTCCCCCAGCGTGTGCGGGGCCTCCCCCTGGTGCTCCTCTGTGTGGGAACAGTTCCCATCTCGCTCTCCTGTCCCGACCAGTTCAAAGCACTCCCTGAAATGGAAAATTCCGCACCGCCACCCAGACCAACTCTTTGGGAACCTGACCGGTTGGTTGTGTGTGTGGAGGGCGTAGTGAGGGGTTGGCACAGCCCAGGGGCACAGCAGCGGAAGGGCCTGAGTGCAGAGTCTCTGTAGCCCCAGTGAGCAAGGACCAGGCCTGAGTCTCCCCGGCCCTGTGTGACATTTTTCTCTTTGACCCCCTGAACCCCCTTCCCACCACTCCTCAAATGGGCAGGCCGAGCCTTGTCCCAGGTGTGTGGCCCAGCTGGGAGCAGGCCGGGGAGCTCAGCCTGAGGGTGGCTGAGTCTCACGTCCCCCAACCCCCGGTTTTGCTATAGTTTTAACACATCTGACGAAGCAGGTGACAGACTCCTGGCCAGATACTTGTCTGAGTATGAGGAAGTCAGAGGATGGGGATGGGAAAGCACCCAGTTTCCAGGAGAGAGACTGAGGAGGGAGGTGGCACCCAATCTGGGGCTTCATCTGGCTTCAGGAAGCCGTCTGCCGTCCGTCCGGGCCTGTGTTCCCCACAGGTCTCCCCACCCCCCACCTGACCTGGTCACAGTCCCTGTGGGAGCAGAGAGGCATGTCCAACAAGGGTCAGTCCTGCCCTCTTGTTCTCAGTTGGGTCATCTGCAGCTTGGCTCTCCCAGCTGTCCGCCCGGTCTGGGGGCTGGAGCAGGAAGTGTCAGAGGCTTGGGTGCGGAGGACCAGCTGTCTTCAGCTCTGCTCGCGCTGGCTGTGCGCCTGCGGGCCCGTCTCTCCTGAGCCCCGTAGACGTAAGAGTTGCCGCACAGCCTCGCTGCAGGCATCACGTGAGCTACACGCGTGAAGTGCCACCATATATTATAGTTAAAACTATATTAGTTGCCCGTAAACCTACCCCCCAGAGAGAAAACCACTGTTAGTATTTTAGCGTATGTGCTTCCTACTTTTTTAAGTAACATATACAGGGCTCTGTAGTAGGTTTCATATCTTAATGTTTTTATCTTCTGAGCATTAAATGGTCATCAAAGACACCCCTTAAAAATTTTTACTGACATATGCAACGCATACAGAAAAGTGACCCAGGTATGTATACTGCTTGATGGGTTTTGAAAAACTGAGCCCGCCCATGGCAGCCCCACCCACAAACCTCCCTTCGCACTTCTGGCTCCCACCCGAAGGGGTGACCACTGTTCTGACACCGCACTCACAGCCTGGCTTTGTCCGCAGGAGCCTCCTGTGAGGCATTCTATTTATAGACGCCCTGTGATTTATTCGACCTGCTCTCTGTTGTTGGACAGGTAGCTTGCTGCTCAGATTTTTTTTTCCATTATAAAAGAGGCTGCAATGAACAGCCTTCTACACAAATGTTTCCGTTCATCTCTGCTTATTTTCCTAGGGTAGATTTCTGGACATATTTACCAGGGCAAAGAGTAGGAATATCTACAGCTTCGGACGGTAACCCCGCACCGCCCTCCAAGGGGCTGCGACATCCATCAAAGGATGACTGTGTTTCCACTGCAGCTAGTAATCTTTCGTAGTTGCAAAGTGCCATCTTTAAAAAAATATTTTTAATCCTCACTAAAGGATGTTTATTTTTTAATATTTTTTAATTTTTTAAAGATTTTTATTTATTTTTAGAGAGGGGAAGGAAGAGAGAGAGGGATGGGAACATCAATGTGAGAGAGAAATATCAATCAGTCACCTCCTGTACACAGTCGGGATCGAACCCGAAACCTAGTTATGTGCCCTGACCTGGAATTGAGCCCTTGACCTTTTGGTGTGTGGGACAGTGCTCCAACCCACTAAGCCACACTGCCAGGATTTTCTTTTTTTGACTATAGCTTTATGTTGCTAGAACGAGACAGATGCTGTCTCTGTCACCTGCAAAGCTGTCTTTTCAAATCAAAAATGTATATTGAGCTCGCTTGTTTTGGGGGCCGGAATGGCTCCAGGTGTTAGACCGGTGGAGTCCGACTGGACCTCAGTTCAGCAACCTCAGGACCTGAGTTCTGGCTACGAAAGAATTCAGAGCCAAGACTCAAATTAGAAGAGGAAGATCGTTTGGAAAGTCACAGGGGGAGAAGTGAGTTGTAGAAGAAATAGGCCCAGGGAACAAGTTACAAAGGCAGAAGAAGGGACCTTCTAAAGGAGAGGGAAGGAAACCATGCAGGGGGCGGGGCGGGGGAGGGGGGAAGTGCGGGCATGCTCCACAGAGCCGCTGTGAAATGCCATCTTTGTGGGACAGATCCTTGCAGAGTTCTCAACGTTGCAAAGTTATTGTTTAGCAATAGTGATTGGTATCACAACAGTAATTCATTCCTAGACACCTCAGTGCCCGCCTAGCACCATGGACCACTGAGTAAGTTATGGTTCTCCAGGTTAGATCAGGGCCCTGAGTCACATTCTTGGGTCACATCCCTTTCCCCCTTCCCTACCTCCCTTGGGAGCCCTTAGCATTCCCGCCTCCCAGCCTCCAGTGGGGATCCTGTTGAGGCCTGGGGCTGGCCACCTGGCAGGAGGGCATCCCACTGGACTCCCCCTTTCTGAAATTCTTGGTTGTTCTCTTCATACCTCTCTGCCTGAGGCGGGCTCCACACTGTGTGTGTGTTTCTTTGGGGTGGGAGATGCCACGTTGTGAGCATAGGGATGTGAGATGTGGTTCTTCAGTCCACAAAAAGGCCAGTGATTGGAGCAGGGGAGGGGACACTCTGGCCAGTTAGAGTCCTGGTCTCCTGACCTGTAGCCCGTGCTCAAAATGGAGAGCTGTCGATATTATTGCTGTTGCTCCGCCCGGCCACAACCCTTCTCCACGACACGGTGGCAGGTGACGCAGCCACGATGGGCAGCGCAGGGTCAGGGGTTCCCGGGGAGGGGGTGCGATAAGAGCGGGAGAACCCTGGGACACCCGCTTCTGTCTGAAGGGACCCCCTTGTGTGCAGGGCAGGCCTAAGCAGGTCTTTTCTCCTGAAGGTACCTGAAGCACACGCTGGACCAGTACGTGGAGAGCGACTACACACTGCTCTACCTGCACCACGGCCTGACCAGCGACAACAAGCCCTCGCTCAGTTGGCTCCGAGACGCCTACCGGGAGTTTGACCGCAAGTGGGTGGGGGCCCCGGGGCACGTGGCTCTGGAGCTAGCCGTTCAGTCGGGCCCTGAGCTGTCCTGTACTTGGGCGGGAGCTCATTCCAGGCCTTGGGGGGAGTCAGGTGCTCACACCCAGGATTAAATGCAAAGAATCTGAAGTTGGAATGGCCTGGGCTTAAATCCCAGTTTCTCTACTTACTCGCTCTGTGACCTTTTATGTTACACAACTGCTCCGAGCCTCTGTTTCCTAATCTGTAAAATGGAGCAACAACGACACTTTGCAGGCTTGCATGAATAGTCAAATCAGAAAATGCCCATTACAAGCCTGCCTCTGCGGCGCCCCAGGCACACCACTGCTGATGCCCCCTGTGCCTGCACAGGTACAAGAAGAACATCAAGGCCCTGTACATCGTGCACCCCACCATGTTCATCAAGACGCTGCTCATCCTCTTTAAGCCCATCATCAGGTGAGCGGGCTGAGGGCGGAGTGCTGGTCTCCCGCACCACCCCGTGAACTCCGAAGCAGGTGCCGGGGGAGGGCCAGCGTCCTAGGGACGGCCCGTGTGGGGTGGCCACTGCCTGATCACGGTGGGGCGCTGAGGGGCAGTGGAGGCCTGCCCCAGCCGGCGCACTTCCGGACCCTCTCCCTTTCCTCCGTCGGCAGCTTCAAGTTTGGGCAGAAGATCTTCTACGTGAATTACCTGAGCGAGCTGAGTGAGCACGTGAAGCTGGAGCAGCTGGGGATCCCTCGCCAAGTGCTCAAGTGAGGCCAGCCAGGGACTGTGCGCACCCACCTGGGGGCATCTGTGTACATGGTCCTGTTCGTGGGTGTGGGGTGCGCCAGCCAAGCGGGGAGAAAGCCTTGAGACCTCCAGGGCAAGCAGAGGAAGCCAATACAGTGATTACGAGACAGCCTGGGGGGGTGGTCATAGAGTTCAAATCCCATTTCTGTCACTTAGAAGCCATGTGACTGACCCTTTCTAAAGTTCTCCCATCCTCGTGTGGAAAGCGAGGGTTGAATAAAGTGAACCGCACGAAAGAGCACACAAGTGCTGGCAGACAAGGGCTGCCCAGTGACTACAGGGCCAGGCAGAGGGCCTGACCACCCCGCCCGCTCCCCAGGTACGATGACTTCCTGAAGTCCACACAGAAGAGCCCTGCCACGGCCCCCAAGCCCATGCCGCCGCGGCCCCCTCTGCCCAACCAGCAGTTTGGGGTCTCACTGCAGCAGTGAGTATGGAACAGTGGGCGCCGGGACTGGGGCGGGCTGCAGGCCATGCTCACTGCCCTTGTCCCCACAGCCTCCAGGAGAAGAACCCAGAGCAGGAGCCCATTCCGCTAGTGATCCGGGAGACCATTGCCCACCTACAGGCCCATGGTGAGTGCGGGGCCCCCTGCCTCCAGGGCCGCCCCCTGGGGAAGCCACCAGGCAGGGTGCACCAGCACCCACCCTGACCGGAGCCCCAAGGCAGAGTGGTGGGGGAGTCTACACACCGCCCCCCAGCTCTGAGACTCACCAGGCCCCATCATTTCCAGCTCTCACCACGGAGGGGATTTTCCGGAGGTCCGCCAACACCCAAGTTGTGCGGGAAGTGCAGCAGAAGTACAACATGGGTGAGTGGTCCGGGGATGCGTTCAGGCCTGCGGGGAGGTCCAGGTCGCAGGAGTAGGGGCTGGGGGTGGAGGGGGTGTGCTTGGGGGCATGTGTGCGACTGTCGGGGGGATCGCTGCTCTTGGCTGCCCGGTCAGTGAGGGCCCCAGACTTCCTGGCAGAGGTTTCGTGGCATTTGGTGTAATCACATGGGTCCTGCTCCCTTGTGGGTTAGGCTCCCGGGTCCCGGGTTCAGGTTCATTTGAAGACAAGAAATAACTGCGTGTGCTGGGTCCACGCCACCCAGATGGCCTGAACCTGTGTCCCCTCGTCACAGAGGACGAGGGGAGGCCTCTGAAGGGGCTGCCAGCCTCCAGGCCAGGCCCAGCTCCTCCCCTCCCACCCCCACCTCTAGGGCTGCCTGTGGACTTTGACCAGTACGATGACCTGCACCTGCCAGCGGTCATCCTGAAGACCTTCCTTCGGGAGCTTCCTGAGCCCCTGCTCACCTTTGACCTCTACCCCCACGTGGTGGGCTTCCTCAGTGAGTGCCCTCGCTCCCTCCCCAGCTCCGAGCTGCTTCTGCGGGGTCTGTGCTGCACTTGGAGCAGGCAGGTTTGGCCTGTCCCCCAAGAAGCCTGGTTGGGGTCTCCCTTCGAGTCCTGTGTGAGGGCTTCCCGCATCCTGAGCCCTCGTTCCTCATAGACATTGACGAGAGCCAGAGAGTGGAGGCGACGCTGCAGGCCCTTCAGACGCTGCCCGAGGAGAACTACCAGGTGCTGCGCTTCCTCACTGCCTTCCTGGTGCAGGTGAGACTCCACTGCCCACCTGATGAGGGGGCTGGGGGCGGAGCTCCAGTGGGGGAGGGTGGGGCAGGGTCCATGGCATTCGCTGCAGCCCTCTGATTGCCCTGCACAGGTGTCTGCCCTCTGTGACCAGAATAAGATGACCAACACTAACCTGGCCGTTGTCTTTGGCCCTAACCTGCTGTGGGCCAAGGATGCTGCCATCACTCTCAAGGCCATTAACCCCATCAACACCTTTACCAAGTTCCTGCTGGATCACCAAGGGGAGTTGTTCCCTAGCACTGCCTCCTAGGGGCTCTGAGCCCAGCCCCTGCCCACCAGCCCCCCTCTCTGATCGCCCCAGTGTGGACCCTTCCTCCTGGCATTGGGGAGCCCAGGGCTCCTGCCCAGGACGGGGTCTTGAGGCCCCGGGAGATAGAAGCTGGAGCCAGCCATCTGAGCCGCTCCTCCCCTCCTTTCCAGCCCACCTCACCGGCCCTGGAGGCCTCCCTGTGACCACGAGACATTTTTCTTGGCCTTATACTTTTGCCTTCTTGGATCCCTGGTTCCTGCGGGGCTGTGCAGAGCTGGCCTTGGCTCTTACAGTGAGAGGACTGGCCCCCGCAGTCCCTTTTCTGCTTTCTCCTGCCTCTTTCCCTGGCAAGTGCAGATGCCAAATCACTGCCGGCTGGGATGTAGCTGGGGCTGGTCTGCCCCTCCTGACTGCTGGGGAGTGAAAGGCCGAGCTGGCTTCACAGCCCTGCTGAGGCCCCTCCCTGTCCAGGGGAAGGCCTGGGCACAGAACCCTGCTTCTATCCACCCTTCCAGCGGCTCGGCCTTGGCTGTTTCCACAGCTAAGGAATTACAGGCTAGAGTTGGCTTCTGTTGCTGCCTTCTTTTCCACAGAGCCTGGTCAGCCTTTTCCAAGTGGCACCGCCCCCAGGACATTCTGACCCCTGCTTCTGCCAGGCTTGGCAGCTTGGGTGACAGGGCTGGGTCTGAGCACCCATTTGAGATAGGGGCCACTCCCACCCAAGGGACCCCTAGTGCCTGATCAGACAGGCAGGCTCAGCCTCCAAGCCTGGTCTCTGGAAGGTTTCTGGGCCTAAGGCTCATGTGGTCCTGTCTGTTGTGGAGTCACACTGGCCTCTGCTCTGGCTGGAGGTGACCCGGTGCCTCAGGAACTGGGGTGGCTCTTTCCTCCTGCTGGGAACACCTGGAGGGACTGGGTGGAGATTTTGCTAAAAGTTAGATTGACCAGGGCCCCGGTGTCTTTCAGAAAACCCGGGCCCCCATGATGATGGCTGCCCCTCACTGCAGTTGTGTCCTTTAGCATTACACTCCTTGGTGAACTCTGGCAATCCCCAGCTCCCCCGCCCCTGCAGTCTTGACCTCTGGCAGTAGGGAAACTCCTGCACAGTGGCCCTGTCCCCACAGCCTTGGCCAGAGCCTGTACTGTGTGGGTCCTCACTGACCAGCCCACCTCCATTTGGGAGCTGGGTGGGACCTGGGCCCAACCTCACTGGGCTCGCTCCCCAGGACCTGGCACGGCTGCTGGTCCTATCAGTCCCTGCGTCTCTAGCTTGGGTAAAGGCCTCCGCTTTCCGCCCTCCTTTGCGTAACAGATGTTCACGCAGCCCCGCTGACTGGGGAGCCAGTGGATCTATGTGGTCTTTCCCCTGCCCCCTGCCCCCTGGTCTGCACCTGGGAGGTGTGGGGGCCTGTACTGTGAATCAAGTGTTCACATTCACACTTAATGAATTCCTTGGCACCAATCATGTATTTCACCTTTGCACTTTTTGTATTTCAATAAAAATGGAGATAGAAACTGCCCATCAGGCTGTCAGAGAAGTGGGCGTGGAGGTTCAGGGCAGGGTGGGGATGTGGTGTGGCTGTGTGAGAGGGGCAGACGGGGTGTCTGGAAGACCCTGTCCCACCCATCTGGCACCCTTCCTCCTCTCATTTATTTGTGAGTGGGTATGAGGTCAGATTTTTTTAAAGTTATTATTTTTAGAGAAAGGGGAAGAGGAGGAGAGAACTATCAGTGTGTGGTTGCTTCTCATGTTCCCCATACTAGGACCTGGCTCGAAACCCAGGCATGTGCCCTGACTGGGAAATCAAACTGGCGACCCTCTGGTTTGCAGCCCATGCTCAATCCACCCAGCTACACCAGCCAGGGCTAGGTCGGCTCTCTGACCCTCTTCACCATGTGAACAGTCACCTTCCATTTGGGTACCTGCAGCATTCCCACCAGCTGCCACATGCAATAGTAGCCTATGACCAGGGCCGCCCTTGCCCCCAAATGGAGTGGGCCGGGGGCGTGGACAGTACGGATTTTCTTGGACAGTACATACAAGGCCCCACCTCTGAGACAGCGCCTTCCTTTCTCCAAGGGTGAGAAATAGCGTGCACAGTGCGTGTCGGGGTGCCCGCCCAGTGGTAACTAGAGTGGCCATCATGTCACAGGGGAACGAGCTGCCGGTTCCCCCTGCTCACAAGGACATCCTGAAAGGTCCTGTTTTCCCTTCCTCTTCGGAGGTTTTGCTTTGATTTAGAGGTTAAGATAGTAATGTCTATGTGTATTTTACCGCAACTTCTAAAAAGTGGTCTGTCACGGAGGGGGTGGGCCAGAATTTCTCTTGGCACAGTGGTCAAGTGCATGCAGTTAGCTGCTTGTCTGCCATTGGCAATCAGGAGACAATGGAGGCCTCAGTTGGGCCTCTTGGGCTGGGGGAGCCAGGCCGGAGCAGCAGGGATGGCTGTGTTGTTAGGATGTGGTTATGCACACAGGCTCGGAGCTCCAGGAGGCTGGTCCTGCTGTGCAGCCGGGCCCTCACCCAGGCAGCTGGGACAAGAGGTGAGAGCTGGCTGTGACTGACTGAACTGTTTAGAAGGGAGGGGCTGTGACCCAGGGCAACGGGAGCACAAGACGGGGAGGGAGCTGTTTACTTGGGTTGGGCTCCTGGCAGGGCCTCTGCCCAGTGACTCAAAAGCCAGTTTACCTCTGTCTTGGCAACAGCAGGTCTCTGGGGACAGTGTGGGAAGATGCTTGAGAGGTGCTGGACACCATCATCAGGCCTGGGGACACCGAACACTTTGCTTCTGGGGGATCCCAAGTGAAGGCGAGGACACCAGATGTCATGCCACGACTTCGAACCCAGGGGCTTGCCACTGCATCGCGACTGGCTGTGTAGTCAGTGTCGCATGTACTTTACTGACAAGCAAGGGCTCCCATAGCCCATCACAGCAGCAGTGGGTGGCCTGTTCTTTTCAGCCTCAGATTTGGGCCGACATCAGAAATTTCCAGCTAGCCCTCCTCTGTCCTGGGGCCAGGCTTCAGCCTGAAGGGGAGGGGAGGCAACCCAGACAGCAGCTGCCGAGGTCTGTCAGGAAGCTGGTCTCTCACCTCCACGACTACCCCTGCCGCTGGGGCACTGGCTCTGCTCCGGCTTCCTGCCCCTGCTGTGGGCACAAGCTAGGAGGCAGGAGTGTGCTCCACAGGGGTGGGGCCGAGACGCCTGCTGCACAGGTGCCTAGGTGAGAGAGGGGCGGGGACAGGAATAATCCTGCAGGGCTCTTCTACTTTTGGGGCTCCCCAGAGACCATGCCAGTGCCCTGGGCAGTTAAACTAACTGGCACAGGTCCTTGACTTCCTGCTACTCACTTAATCCCTTCCCTTTGGTCTGGTTTGCTCAGCCAAAACCCCTCATACTGACTGGCATACAGATCCCAGGCAACTTGGGGAGCCCCACCCTACACACACAGCAGAGACCTTTGTCTTTTCCTCTGAGCCCAAGGCCTTCCACTGCCTCCAGGCCAGGCTGAAGGGTGAGCCCTGTGGCGTAGGGGGAGTAGAGAGCTGCCAGTGGGGATTTCACTGTAAGCTCCTTCCTACACAGGTACGTCTACCTCATACACATCATCCCACTAAACATTCACATAAAAGCCCCCGAAATGGGAACATTACAGTCCAGGGAAATGAGGCTCAGAGGTTTCCTGACCAGCCCCAAGCCTCAAAGCAGCCTGCCTGACTCGAAGCCCTGTCCCGCTGTGTACTGCATGACCTCCCCTTCCGAGGAGCCTGGCGGTGCCCCATGTCTGCACAGAAGTGGGACGCTGTGGGCTAGGATTTTATACAAATGCAGGACAGAAAGTTGTAAAGTACAGAAAAAATTTATTGGAAATCTCTTGAATACATTTTAAAGTATAACAGTATTTCCAAAGAAGGGAGGTGGGAGGGGGGAGGGGCTCTGCCACCTGGAGACAGACGGCCGTTCCCAGCCCCGTGCTGGGGTCAGTCTGGGGCTCACGCCTTTTACTGTACAGGGCTGAGGGGCAAGGGCCGGCCTTGACAATTGCTCTGCTCCTCCCAGGCTCAGCCCACCTGGCCTCTGGCCGCTGGGGTCCTGAAGACAGGCTGCTGCCTGCACGGGCCAACTAGCAGAAGTCAAAGAGGACAACAGCTAACACAAACTGGCCTTTCCATGCTTGGCCTCAAAAGGAGGGCAGCAGCTGAGACACTGGAGCTGGGTGGGGGTCGATTAGTAACCCACAGTGGGCCTCAACTCTTCTCAGCGCTGGGGCCCCTGGGGGTAAACCTGATTGGTTCAGCCAGTGTGGATGTCCTGTCCTTTGGTCCGAAGACAGGAGGGCAGCTGGACACTGCTGAGAACATTTCTCTGTGGCAGCAGAGCACACACATAGGGGCAGGGCTCAGGCTAATGGAGACAGTGTATGAGCCCACTCAAGCCCTTGGAGATCAGCCTTGCAGGTGGGAGTGATGTCACATGCATTTACTAACAAGCAATTGAGGGCGACGTGCTCCACTGCAGAACAGCTGCTCCCCATGAATACCCCGGGTGGACCAGGAGAAATGGGGCAGGCCCAGCTCTCCACGCCCAGGACTACCAATGGGCTGGGAGGGGGACAGATGGCACAGGGTGAGGCCAGGCACCTGACTCACTCAAGTAACAACACCTGAAGGGTTAGGTCGATCATTCGCCCAGCTTCAGCTTCTCAACAAGGACCCATTACACCCAGTAAACCTCAGGGGGCAGCACAGACCCTGGGGTTAAAGAAAGGTGGTGGCCAGGCCCAGGTGAAAGGAGGAAAGGGCCCATGACCCAGCCCTGAGAAACAGGAACAAGTACCCCAGAAGGAGGGGCCTGCCTGGACTTCCCTGGGCTCACCAGTGGGCACTACATTCGGCACAACTCTAGGGAGTCGGTGCGTTTAGCACCCAAGGCTTCCCAAGCTGCCAAATCAAAGTCAGTCACTGCAGAAGCCGAGAGAGTTCCAAGGCTCTCACCGGAAACAGAGGCATCGAAGGTAAAGCCTGTTGTCAGTTCAAATGCAGCAAGCCTGGGGGGGCCCTGCGGCCCTCACCAGCCCCGTGCTGGCTCCCACCTAAAGCACACGGGACAGAAGATCCCCAGAGCAGCAACCCGGAGCCTGAGGAACCTGCACAGGCAGAGGCCCTGCCCCAGGAGGAGGCCCATCACCTTCCCCGAGTGAAAACACCTCACCTGAAACATATTTTCTCTATAAAATACCTGTCTTCAAAAGTAATAAATATTTACCATGTCCTATAACCAAGGAGCGGCGACAGGGGGAGGGGAGAGATGAGAAGAGCCTCTGCTGTGGCCCCCAGGCCTGCAGTCACAGCGAGATGCCTACACAGCAGGGGGCTGAGCACACGCAGCCACCGGGGCTGCCTGGACCTTCTGTAAAGGGAGGGGCTAGCACAGCCTTGAAAGATGGGAATGGCTGACTTTGGAGTTCTCATCTTGGGTGGATGGCATCATATTGCCAAAAATACAGGCACAGGAGCAAAGGGAGGGAGAGAAGAAGAAGATACAGAAATGAAGGAGACAACCAAGAGCCTGAAGTAGCACTTCCTTCTTCCTCCCACAATGTCTCCTTCCTCTTCCTGCCTCCACGCTAGTCTGGGCCACCAGCTGGAACGTCGAATGGTTTGGTGGTAATAGCAGGCAGGCAGGTGGACAAGGGGCCAGCTGCAGGGCAGACCTGGGGAAGACGGGATGACAGCCTCACTGGAGCAGCTGCTGACGAGCAGTGGAAGCAGATGGCCCGCCAGAGGGCCCCTTTGTTGCAAAGGGTCTTCCCATCTCCAAGGCCAGAGGGTGAGCCCTTTCAAACGTTCTAACTGGGCTTGACTGCTGCCATAGAGAATCCAGGAGGTGAGAGCAGGGACTTCTGGATCCCCATGGGGGAAACCGGCCTCCCTTCACCTGGCTTGGAGCAGGACGAGGGGTGGGAGCAGCTGATGACTGGGAGGCTCTCTGTCTCTTGGGACCACAAAAGGGGGCTGCTGCTGGTACTCGAGGGCACCAACTTTTACTGCAGGGTTTCTACAAAGGCATCAAATTCTCGAACATTCTTCTCGTGCACAGCCAGTTTCTCTGGCAGCGAGTCCTGTATCAGGAGGGGAGAAAAAGAGTTGTTCATTTGGGCTGGTCTCGAAGCGGCAGCCGCCCAGGCCTGAACAGAGAAGAGAGCACAGTGAGAGCCCCGCTCAGCAGCGCTGGGCTGGGAGAGCAGGGGAACCCAGGGCAGCTGAGCAGGCAGTGCAGAGAGGGCTTTAGGGGACTGGAGAGGGGGGTTAACAGAACAGCCTAGAGAATCTAAGTGGCCCCCACACTTAATGAGATAGAAAAGGACCACACCAACAACAAAGATTTCTTCACACCCTGTGCTGGGCATCAGGAGCCCCCGGAGGCCCATGGACAGGGCAGTCCCAACCACACTCCTGAAAGATTCTGACTCAGCAGATCTGTGGTGAGGCCCAGCCATCTGCATCTTGACACCAGTGAAGGAGGGGCAAGGTGACAGGGTGAGAGAGAATAAAAAAGAGAACAGAACCATAGGAATTCAGTTTAACTGCTCTCAGTTATCAACTATTAAAAAAATCTGACCCTAATCACTTGGTCTGCACTGAGTAATTTGCATATGAAGTATTTAAAGTTGTAGAATGTCCACCCTTCGACCCAGGATGGCTAGGAATGCAACCCAACACAAAATTGTAAATTTATGATTAAAATGTTATGAGATTTTTTTTGTGATTACGTGTCGCAACGTATTAAGTTTGTGGCCCAACATCTCTTCTTCCTGTGTGGCCTGGCCTGGAGATGCCAAAAGATTGGATGCCCCTGGTTTAAACCATCACAGAGTTCCTCAGAGGCACCAGGTAGCTGAGAGAGGTGGGACAACCCCCTGCCGCAGAGCTCACGAAGTGGCCCAGACACACCGAGCAGTCCAGGCAGGCCTGGACGGCGGGGCCACCAGCTGGGACTGGCTGTGGCACCTTCTGATGTAGCTTCTTCCAGGCACATTTTAGGTCAGAGGGTGGGGCTGGGAGAGGCATCAGTGGTTAAAAGCCTAAAGTCAGAAGCCAAAGCTTTGTTTTGCAGGTTGAGCGTGACTACGGCAAGTTATTTGTTCACAAATAGTTTTCTTGTCTGTGACCTGGGGTAGCAAGAAACCCTTCCCCTTAGGGTTGGTGAAGGACCGTGGAGAGCACTTAGAAAAGTGCTTGGCACGTATGAAAGCCTCGATAAATGTTAGTAATAATGGCATCATTGCTGTGTTGTTATTATTACTAAGCATGCATTTTTGTTTAAAGCAAGTCAGGGGCAGCTGTTCCTAGAATCCTGTTCCTAGAGCCACTCCTTGAATTTCTTTTTAAAAAAATATATTTTATTGATTATGCTATTACAGTCCACTCCTCTGATTTCAATGTAGGAGGTGATACCCCCACTTCAGGCAGAGGCACCCTGACATCCCATGACATGGGACACCATGAGTTTGGGGCTGTTCAGGGCTCCCCTCTGATGCTCAGAGGCAGGAAATAGAGACCACCCTGGCGGAGAGTGGTAATCGTTGTCAGTGTCAGGACAGTGGCCCAGACACAAGCAGTACAGCTGCGGGAATGGCCTCTCTAGGGAAAGGGCCGGACCACCGATGCTCAGGTGCTCAGAGGCCTCAGGCCTCTGCTTCCCTGGGCAGCTGGCACCCGCCTGGCAAGCTGAACAACTGCATGCAACAGATGTTGGAGCAGCTTGGCTTAGTGGCATCAGCCAGTAGAAAACATCAGGCACCAACATGACTGTGTGCAAAAGGAGGAAGTGAGTGCAAGCAAATTCGAGATAAGGACTGTTGGGCAAAATGCAAATGTCCAGTGGAATCAAAAGAAAGACAATGGTCTCAAAGTGTCCCCTCCCTGTCACAGGGAAGATGAGAGGTATGGCGATGGGGGAGTAACCGAAAGTTCTGTGTCTGTGGAGCAGGAATGACACTGGAAGGGAAAGGGAGGTCAGAGGACAAGGCGGCGGGGGTGGGGGGGGTGGGGGTGTGTTTCCATACCAAGTCCTCAGCCATGGACTGCGCCCCGATGTCTATGGAGAGGCTGCTCAGCTGAGGGGGGTTCTGAAATTCACGATAGAAGGTTCCCAAGTCCATCGGAAGAATGTCATCTTTAGAAAAGGCCGGTTTCTTCAAAAACAAGACCAGACGCAGTTTAGCTTACCATGGACCACTGAGGAAAATCAGAGACGAAGAACCCTGTTCCCTTCCGGCAGTCACCAAGGGGAAGGCTGCGCCAGGCTTGTCGAGGAGGACGACCGGCACCTTTTCTCTCCTGGGCAGCTGAATTCTAACACTGCCGAGAACACGCCTCTTCCCTGGTCAAGCTCACGCCACCTCCTTCAAACTCCTTTCCTTAGCACAGCACTGCCCATTCAAGTGTGAGCAGACCCTACTGGAAAATCCCCGTTTAGAGGTTAACTGCATCATCAATGTCACCCAAAGACATGGTGTGAAACGCCTTACTGTTCACTGCCTCCAAACGTCTGCCCAAGAAGGCTCTGAGGGCAGGTTCCCCACGTACACTGCCCAGCCAGGCACCACCGGTCCCACCCCGTCTGTCTGTACTGGCCCTGCTGACCCCTGGGAAGGAGGTCCTCTCTGAGCGCAAAAGATGCCTCCAGGTTTATGTCCCCCAGGGTCATAAACCCCAGGTTGGCGCCCCAAGGTGGCGAAGTCAGGGGGGAGACAGCCACTTACGAAGTCCACCATGACGAAGTCATCGTGGGTGTGGCCGCTGCTGCCCCCACTGGAGCCCTCGGAGTGCAGGCTGCCCTGGAGCGGGGATCCTGTCCCCGGGGAGTCCGGAGGGTTTACCTGATGCAGGGTAAGGCAGAGGAAGGGTTCTGTGCCCTGGGGCAGAAACTGTTCACCGTGGAGGGTTTCGTGAGGGACCCAACCCTGGCTGCAAGTCCCTCAGCAGCAGGGCACAGCTAATGGTCAGTCTGCAGAGGGACAGGGACAGGGACATGCCCAGGAGGGACAGGCATTGTGTCACTGAAAACTTTTCACTCACCATGGGGTCAACATCCTCTAGCTCTAAATTCTTGGGAGCAAACATAGCAAAGGGTATGTCCAAACTCGTCAAGGTCACCTTAAGAGTCACAGAAGAAAGCATTAGTCCTGCCTTCCCCCCCAGCAAGTTCACATCCAGGTTGACTACACGGCCCCTCAGGTTCCTCTGGTGGAAACCCCCCAATTTCCACTGCCTCCCATCACAGGCCTACAGCAAAAACAGGGGCTGGGGCTCCCCAAGACCCTCAGCTTTGGAAGCATGGACCACAGTAACTCAGTAACCACTGTCTGCTGGCTGAGCTGAGGAGGGGCTTCCTGTCTGGAGTGGGAGTGGGGCAACAGCACACTGGGGCCTGCGAGCCCCTGGCGGGGGCCTGACAGATCCCAGAACAGCTCTTCCTGGAGGGGCATCACGGTTACGAGCCCTCTTCACAGAAAACCCCCCAGGCATGCACACAACGTGCAGGCGGTGTCGGCAGGTGCACAGACCCCGGGTTAAGAGGCCTGTTGGTAAGGCCTCACCCTGACTCGACTCACAGCTGGCAGAGGCAGAAAAATCACCTGGTTGATTGGTTTGTTGACAAAAGCCCCCACTTTTCGGGCAAAGATGGTCTCCAAGACATCGTGGGGAGAGGCCCGCCCCTCACTGCTGTTGGACACGGTTTCGGTGTCCTCACTGGGGAAGAGAGGTAATGTCGGTACTCATCCTCAGGCCACAGCGGAGCCCACCTGGTTCCCCATGAATCCATCCCCTGCAGGGGCTGCAGCCTAGGGCAGGAGTTGCCCCCCGACTCCTTTGGGAGATGGCATGTGTGGCCTGGCTGCTGCCATGGGCACCTGCCCCTGTGACTTGAGGGCATGTGTGAGTGAAATGCAGTGTTAACAACTGTTTAAAACAGGGGTGTCCAATGGCTAGTAATGCGGCCCAGCACAAAATCGTAAATTTACTCAAAACATTATGAGATTTTTTTGTGATTGCATGTCCCAATGTATTTAATGTGTGGCCCAGAGACACCAAAAGGAGGGACACCCCTGGTTTGGAGCTTGTATGAAATACCGAGTAGCTTCAGTTACCATGCATAGAGCAACTGTACGCACAGAAAAGCAGCCCCCACAGATTGTAATTTAAATGTTAATTACAGAGACAGACTCAAGATTTTAGCTGTCCTCCATCTCCTTATTTTTGTTTTGCTGAGTTATCTAAACATGCCATAAGATGGTATAGTTTACAGTAAATATTAAATTCAAGCCTTACCTCATAAGGAATAGTGAGTGCCATTATGCCAAGCCAAGAGTCCCAAATCTGGCCCTCTAGATAGCCAGAGCTTCCTCCACCCGCGGCCGACCCCCTGGGCTGAGGTCCTCTGGACTCCGCATGAGGTTCCCTCCCCTCTCCTCATCCCCCGTCACCCCCCTGTTCAGCAGGGCCTGTCATTGGCACACTCGATTTGGCTGTTCCCCCTGACCCCAGTCCAGCCCTCCAGACCGGATGACAGGAGGGCTCCAAGCAGCAGAAACAGGGCCCTATACTGTGGGTGCCAGACTAGTGGTCCCCACTCTGGGGCAGCAGGGGATAGAAAAGCCCCTCTGGCCAAAAGCACGGGCTCAAGGTGGGGAGGGGGACTGTGAACTCCAAGTGGCCGCTGGACTCCAGCCAGCAGGGAGGACACTCACTGAAGGGAGACCTGAATGCTGACCACCTGCATGTAAGAACCTCCCACTCAGGGTCCTCTGCCTTCAGCTCCTCCTGGACCTGCCCCAAGAGTTGAGGCTCAGAAAGCTAGCATGCAAGATAACTAATGCTCTTCCTTATCTAATGAGGAGGGATAAGAGGATGGAAATCCGGAAAGTCAGGAATGAAAGTCATTATTTTTCCTGATGGATGGTACAAACATTTCATTTTCTAAACAATTCCCACCCCACCACTCCACTGTGGGAATGAAGAAACAAAAAACAAAACCCCAGGAATGTCTATGGTCCAGAAGTTCATTAGGATGTGGCGGGACGATCACGTCATCACCTCTGGGGACCTCCCCGCCGAGGGAGGGCAGGTCAGATCGAGACAGCCTCGGCTTCCCACGGGAGAACGTGGGTGCAACGGAAAGAGTGAGCATGGACTGGAAGCCGAGGAGCTGGGCTTGTGCCTGGCCATTTTGCTAACTAACTGCTCTCAGACAAACTACTTAATCGTTCTGAGATCCTCTATCTTTTAAAAGGAGGTAACAGTGGTGATTTCTGCAGGGTGGGATTATGAGAACTTTCATTTTCTACCTAATCAATGTCTTTATAATGTAAATTTCACAGAACATTATCACTTCTGCAACCAAAAAAGACAAAGATTTTTTTTTAATTTTAATGAGAAAAAAAATAGTTGTTTCTCAGGACCCTCCACGAGGCACTGGCACAGCAGAAGAAGGACACCAACCCTAACTACTATCACAGATACGCTGTGGCTCCAGACTTCACGGTGAATGCTCTGTTCTGGTCCTCAGGGGACAATGAAGACCGACTCCAAGAAAATAAATCTTGGGGTAAAAGAAAAACATCTGATAAACCTTTGCTGCACAAAGGAGGTAAAAGCCAAGCCCCTGCTGTTTGCTGTCAGCAGTGAAGCTTCAGGGGTTGGCTTCCTTACATACCAGCTGCAAATAGGAGATTCTTATCAGAAACTTAAAGGCTTGCACATTTGGAGCGCAAACACCAAGCCTGAGCCAAGGCTGAGGCTGTCTTTACCAATACCAAATAAGGCCGTGTTGGGCAGGACAGGCCCCTGGCTGTCCCAAGCAGCCGCAGAGCCAAGCCGTGGACTCACCTGCTAGAAGGTGTGGCAGCACAGTGGGCCACATCAGAAGGGGTGTAGGTTGCCACTCTCTCCTGATCAGCCTGGGCGCCGTGAGCAGGCTGGTTGGGAGCAAGGGGCACCCCACCGTCCTTTCCAGGAACCATTAGCTTTAGGGAAAAATGAAAACAGTGAATCATGGCAGCCTCAGGCAGAACACCCTTCAGCCTAGCATGATGCTTTGGACCGTGTCCATCACCAATGCTGCCATCTAGTGAGCAGAAAGCCTTCGCTCTTTGTTCTCTCTGGGACTCAGTTAATGGGAGACATGCATGGCGATGACTCCAGAAGGAAAGGAGCAAAAATACTCCAGAAGCACCTCTTTCCTTTTGGACGTTTAAGGGGCTCCTGCCTCTCAGAGTCCGGGTAGTTCTCCGAACTCACCCAAGACCTCTGCTTCCAAACACTTAAATGAAACTAGCATCTCCAGAGGTGCCTCTGCTGGAGGCAGCACAGGTCCCCCCAGGGTCCTCCCATCTTTAAAGATACCTGGTGAGGATGTGTGGTGTTTAAGCCAGCAGCAAACACTACTGGGTAAGCCAGGTCAGCTGATCCAACGCCCAGAGCAGCAGGCTGATAGGAAAGGCGAGAGCTTGAGAGCTAAGCAAGAGAAAAATAAAGAGGGGCAGAGGAAAGGAGGAGGAAAAAAAGGCAACCCTAGAGTATGGCTGATGACCAAGATCAGTAGAGAAGTAGAGAATGGGTCCCCACCTAGACCTGCAAGGGACAAGGGCCCGATGCCAGGCTTAAAGACAGACCAGGACATTTCTTTTCAGAAGAAATAAATGCCGCAGTGGGACTGAGGTTCCCAGCTCTGCAGCCCCACAGAGACCTCCGATGACCTCCTCGCTCCCCTTTCTCAGCTCACTGTTTCTGTCTGCAGCCCAGCTGATCCGTGGAGCACGAGCCTGGGCAGAACTTGGAGCCAAAGTCATCAGTTTTTCCCAGGTCATTCTATTTTCTACTTTGTCCTTGAGATCCCTTAGAAACATCAGGCGTCTTCTCTAATCACACCCTCCCTCGCCACTGGTATGGGAGGGTTCCTATTTATGTTGAAATAGAAAGCATACCACTCTTGGATGTTTATTTGGAAATAAGATATAAATAACTCCATGTATTTTTCACATCAATGAGGGGGGGCAAATGAAAAAATCCTATTTTGGGCTGCTCTGCTATATCCTGTTAAAAATCAATTACCAACCCTCAAAATAACCCACAGAACACTTGGGGACACTTCAGTTGCTATATACCCTGTGCTTTATCCACAATTTTTAAATACAAAAATGCCGTCTGATTTACCCCCTTCTTCCCAATGGACTCACTTGATGGGAAAAGGCCAGTCCTGCCATGGGGACCCTCAGGGTATCCGTCACCACAGAAGCAGGGGTCTGAAAATGTGCCTTTGTGACAGTAAACACACACTGTGCACAGATACAAACAGAGACAGGAGAAACAAGAGAAGAAAAAAGAAAAGGGACTTGAGAAAGAAGTGAAAAACACTCCGAGAGGCAGCAGCAACAGAGGTGGAAACGCACGATGGAAGTGTGGCGTGAAGAGGGAAGACAGCTGCGTGACTGCCTTCCCAGCAGACAGCCTGGAAGGGCCTGACAGGTGTTCACCCCCGGGGGCTCCACTGCACGGTGGCTCCCAGGTGAGCAGGGGGAAAACACAGCTGGGTCAAACTGGAATGACTTGCAAAGCAGAGAAATCTGAACCGGGCATTGGCCTTTCGTCAAGAGGACAGGAGGATGTTACAGAATGGCCTCCGACAGGAGGGGCCCAAGAGCTGCCACAGGGTGCACTCAGGATGAATGATGAAGTGGAGATTAAAATGTTAGAACGCCTTTTTCTCGGGACCCAGAATCTTGGGAGCAGGGTTAAAAAGTTGACATTTGTTGGCTGGTACTTTAAAACACTCAGGTGCCCAGCTGCACTTTCCTACATCACCCCAGGGAAGATGAGCAGGTGTGTACAGATGCAGGCTCTGGGCTGAGTGCGCGCGAGTGTGTATTCTTTCCCTGATGGGGCAGGAGAATTTGACGGAGCAAAAGCTGGGGCATTTGCAAGACTCATGACTTCAAAGTTCATTATGGGCATGATGGTTATTTTGGGTCTTGCTTTTCCACCTTTAATAAGTCTCACCAATTAGTTAATTAATGCTTAGAATTGAAGGCAGGACCTTAAGTCACAGTAGCAGGTTCGGGGTCACAACTATTTATTAACTCTGTGCCCAAATGACAAAGTGATCCTTATTGTGTTGGTGAAACAAACATCATATTAACTTGTACTTATTGAACTTGAGCAAAAGCTCAAATAGAAGCTGTTGAACAATTGTGCAATTCCCTGATGGCAAATGATTTCCTCTGTTCAAAATGAGTATTTCTGCACCAAACTATACCAGCCTTGAGTAGAGGTGCTAAGGGACAGGAACAGGGCTCACCCACGGGGTGCTCAGTATTGATAACATCTTGATGTGATCTGCTTTGAGACTGTGACGAGACACAACAGGCAACTGATATCGTGAAAGAAGACAGGCTCTCCTTACACACAGGTCAACAAGCTTTTATGCAAACATCAGGTGCAGAAACTACTTAACTTCCCTCTACTTTTAGAGCTGGGTGAAATTTCCACCGTATCAGAGAAAGAGACAAATTGATTTGATAAGGCCCAGTGTCACCAGCCCTCACATCTCCCAAGTCACAACTTTATCTATGAATTTATTTATTGATTATAAATTTATCACTTATAAAACAAAACTTTAATGAGCACTAAACCTGACATACTCACATTTTATTATCTAAAAAACAGTCTACTCCAGCTAATGTGCACTGTTGAGAAAGTGGGTTTCCCACCTTTTTTGGTCACCATCACTCCATGTCAGTATGTGCACCAGAGGCTGCCCCTCCCAGAGTGACGGCAACACTCATGACTGAGTATATGCCTGGGGAGAGGGGAGCAATAATCCCCACACCCCCAAACCAAACTGTCTAGGCAACTTGAGAAGAACCTCTTTAGAACTGTAAGTTGGGACAACAGAAATAACAGCCATGCATGGATTTGGAACATCCTTCACTCACACATAGCTTCTGTAACTAACTTCTTCTTTTGGAACAGATTAGAACCATAAATTTAATCCAGTGTCTCCTAACAACCCCAGATGAAACAAATTAAATCTTTTTCTCAATTTAAAAAACACAGAAAATGAAACTTAGGGATAGCTAATTAAAATTCTAGGTCCCCAGAATAAGAGGGTGAGAAGGGACAATCTGGGCCCAGTTTAAAGGAAAGCAGAATGGAGTTGGTCTAGAAGAAACTGTCTCACATGAGAGTCAGAGGAGGAAACAGAGATGTCGGGCAGGTAGAGCAGGGAGCTGCGGGCAGTGAGAGAGACGGAAGGTGAAAGACTTGGGACAGAAGGGAAGAAATGTGCCCTGTGACTCAGCCCGCTGGCAGAAATGCTTCCTCAGCCGAGGGGGTCTGGTGCCCTGCACACTACACAACAAGACATACAGGCGCTTCCTCTCAGGAACCTGGGAACGTTGTTTGGAGCCTGTGTTTTATGAGAAATTCCATTTGATGGAAAAGTTAAAGGTTAAAAGTGGTCAGAGAATAGTTAGGCAGAAATATGTGTCAACTGTTAAGAAAACTGCATGGCTGGTTCTTACTCGCATTTTATGCTAAATAATTATTGGCTCCTTTTGAGCTCCTTCCATTTTTAGGAACCACTTCAAATGAGAGAGCTACCAAGTTAACAAGTGCAGGTTAGAGTGTGTCCCTGGTGTGAGAGTACAGATAGGATTCTGTGACTGACCTCTCTAGGGAATTTTATGTAAGATGTCCCCAGGAGGGTAAGGTTACATGTAATCTTGTGGGTTAAGACTGGTCACTGCAACATGACCTGCTCAGCAAGAAGGTTCTTCCTCGCTGCTCAAAAGAACCCCCCTGAAACAATCACCTCCGCCACCACCACCACCACAAGAAACTAAATGTTGACACCAAAGGGCATAAACAATACAAAATACATCTCATACATATATATGTACATGTATATATATGTGTGTGTGTACACACACACACACACACACACACACGTATAAAATTCCGACACCATTCCATCAGGCCCATACATGCACCGAAGAACCACATCCCCAGAACCCACTCCCCTACCTGGGACGGCGGGGAGGTGGAAAAAGAGGTGGTGCACACTTCTTGAGAATCTTCTACAGAAGGATATGTCACTCCAGTGTCCTCACCAGTGGTTCTATAGTGCGGAGAAAGGAAGCCAGGGACTTTATGGTGATGACGGTCAATTTTAGTCAATTTTAGAAAGGACACGAAGGGATACAAGTTGTGACAACAATGGTTTCAGGCAGAGTTCGTAAGGGTTCAGCAAAAGAGCTGTGTGGAGTCCTTCATAATTTCAAACTTTTCCATCCAGAGGTTGAAAATGGCTTCTTTTTTAAAACCCAAACATCTTATCTGACATATCATTTGAGAGTGTTTGCTTGAGCCTGGCCAGCGCTGGGGCCAAAGAATGGTCAGGAACAGACTGCAGTGAGAAAAAAGTCTAGACTACCGAGACAAACCTACCCTTCAGTTTCAGCAGTCCTCCACATAAAGGCAGTGCCCTTCCTGATATATATCTAATCCAACCTCTGGAGAATTCCAGACTTTATTTTCTGAGAACTAGGCCTGATGATATTTAACTCTCACGTACAACTGAAATGTGCCAATGGTAACATGAAAACCATCTAATGGTTTTAAAAGGATATTAATTTGCAAAGGATATTACATAAATCACTGTCATTCTTGTAGTCTCAAAGTCAAATCACTACTGTCAAGATCCAACATGTCCAAGAATTTTCTGAGGCATTCCATCAGGGCCCCATGCCCACTGGTGAGTACCGATAAAGGTGCTCTATGCACCTATGCAAGACGGATGCTTCTGCTGGCCTGTTTGGGAGAGTGCCTTTCACATTCCTCACCTGTAATTGCAGGGGTGCATGGGCGAGGAGCTGGGATAGGGTCGGTCCACAAAGTGATCAATGATAATCCCCATGATGGGTGGGGTCCTCTCAAATTGCCTGTAATGCAATAAGCAGATTGCAGGACTTGTCAGAATGCCCTGCCAGCCTCCCTGAAGTCCTCAGAGGGCCCCTCACCCAACATCTATTAGCAGGGACCACCAGAGCCTTAACGGTCCCATCCTTACATATAAACCACCATTCCTACATGGCCTGCTCCGGGGCAGTCAGGTTCTCCAATGAGACAGGATCTCTCTGGATTCTATTTTTAAGAAGGGGACTGATTTTAGCAATGGCAAGGCTGAACTGTAGCCTTAGCCGTAGAATTTGGGTGGAAACAACTTTCGTATCTTTAGAAGAACTCTTTTGGATTCCAGTGCTCTTTCCTCACCTGGTGGACATGAATGCCAAGTTAATTCTGTAAGCACAAGATAGAGTGATGGTGCCCACAGGGGTGCCCACTGTCCCAACACGCACAGTCTGGAAACCTAGGAAAAGAGAAAGAATCAGCTTGTCCCCAGAGGACGCGAACACTGCTCCCGACCTTTCTCTCCTTGAACCAACCTCTAGCATGATCTACTAAGCACCTTGAGTGTGTCAGTTTCGTGTGTGTGTGTGTGTTTCTTTTAATTAATTCCACATTGACCTAACATTAGCAAGGAAAGCAGTACTCTATTTCCAGATAAAACTACCTCCGAAGAGGTAAAACAATGGTTAACCCTAAAGCCTGAGCAAGTCCTACCCGCACTGTCACACACCCAATGAGACAGCCAAGGGGCACCAGGAGTTTGTCACACAGATACCTCCAAAGTATGAAGCTGCTACGCTGCCACGCCAGAGCTAAGTCCGAAAGAGGCCCAGGGCCTTGCAGATGACACTCCCACTCAAGCTCTCCTGGTTTTCTTGGTTTCACTGTCAATTTTTCAAAACTGTTACTTACCAGAAATATTTAACATGATACATACCTTCCCCTAAGCCATTCAGCTGAACTTCCCCAAAATATATCCTGCAAGGAAGAAAAAGATATGTCACCTGATTCTTTATTCCAATGGCCCCTATAGCAAAAACACCTAGAAACAAAATAAATAAAACCTTTCTTTTCTTATCTACATGAACACCTCTCCACTGGAGTAATAATGCTACTACTTCAATTAAGCTGCAGGCAAGGGGGTGCAAATGGAAAGGATTAGCTTAAAAAGGAAGTTTCTTCTTCCCCATCCTGCAATGTGCTTTTTTAAAAGTACGCCTACTAAGAAATAAAGAATACACACATAAAATTGGCATGTAAATCGGAACTACTGTTAGAGGGTACTAGAGTTCTAAAATTGAGGTATGACTGGCACACAACATTTTATTTATTTCAGGTACACAGCATAGTGATCTGGTATCTGGACACGTTGTGAAAGAATCACCACAGTGGGTCTGGTTAGCATTTGTCACCATACATAGTCACAGAATTTTCTTTTTTGTGTGATGAGAACTTTTAAGCTCTACTCTCTTAGCAACTTTCAATTATGCAGCAGAAGACACTAGAATTTGAACAGTGGTCTTCAATTAAGAGGAGCTCTCTGTGCTTGTCACAAGTCATTCCAAGATAAATTGGTTGAAAAATGAGAAAATCTTTTCTAGCTCAGAATAACTAGGTAAGATTATTCTAAAAATATAAAAACAATAAAACCTTCCCATGAGTCTCCCTTGAAAACCAATGTAAATTAGCTAAAATTCTGAATTATAAAACTCTGAAAATGTATTTTTAAATTTCTCAAGTAATATTGTTATAAATTAAATCCATACGTGGGTTTGTTTAATAACAACCACGCCCCAACAATGTACAAAGCCCTAAGGTTAGGTGTTAGGATGAGACAGGATAAATTAGAGATGAGATTCAGGATAAACCTGAAGCCTACCTCTCACAGATTATAGTCTGGTATGGGAGACAGCCCATAAATATCTGAAATAAATGCATGAGTGACAGCCACAATAAAGCAGGGTCAGCGAACTTTTGTTGAAAGGGTCAGACAGTAAATATTTTAGGCTTATTGGCCACACCGTCTGTGGTAACTGCTCAGTTTTGCTGATGTCCTGCGAAAGCAACCACTGATGATACATATTGAATGTGGCGCCTATTTTTAAAATAAGTTTATTTAACGCTCTGGTTTCTCTTCATATCGTATTAATCTTTCGCCTTTTACTAAAATAACTTTATTTATAAAAATAATGAAATGGTCTGCTGGCACAGTTTGTTGACTCTTGCCATTAAGCAATATACGAACTTAATTGCCATTAAGCAATATACAGACTGTTAATGAGGTTTTGCTAGATACACTCTAATAAAAAACTGACATTTAATCAGTTCACTATAAATTTGAATACTGGTACAGTACTTAAAATAATCTAATTATGCTAAACTTATCCTTAGCTACACTCTTTATGCCATTCAGTTGCTAGGCAAAAGTTTTCCTCCTGGATAGTAGAAAATAAAACTTCAGTTCAATCTTTAAGAACAACAAATTCAGAATCACTTTTTGTAACATTATCAAATCTACAGGGTGAGAAAAATAATAATACTGCTTTAAAAAACAAGGCTGTTCTTTCATGTTATAAGGCTATACTGTTAATCTGTTAATAGTATTATAAAAACTAAAAACAGAGCTAAATCTCCAATAAGATTGATCACCTACTTCTTTCTCTCTGGTTCAAATCATAGTCATTTGCATCCAAAAGCACTCCTAAATGATAAACAGTGAGCAATAAATACCGTATTACTCCAGAGATACAAGACACAGGAAGATTTTAAATAGTGGTATGACACGGACTAAGAGTCCTAGTTAACTAAATTGGTGACCAGTAGTATAATGTGGATACTCATAAAATGACAAAAGTCAAGGGGACTTAGCATAGATAAATGAGAGGTAAGAATTAGAAAGTAATCTTTTTGTTGTGTCTGAATAAAAGTCTAGTGATTTGGAATACTCAACTTGAAACCTGGAAAGACTACAGAGAAGATGACAAAAACCTACCAAAGACTTGGAAAAAATAAATATGGGGAGGATTGCTAGATTATTGCTAACATTGTTAAAGAATGGCCCTGGCTGCTGTGGATCAGTGGATTGAGCACTGGGCCTGTGAACTGAAAGGTCACCAGTTCAATTCCCAGTCAGGGCAAATGCCTGGGTTGCAGGCCAGGTGACCAGCTGGGGGCATGTGAGTGGCAACTAATAGATGTTTCTCTCACACTTGCATTCTCCCTTCTCCTCTCTCTAAAAAATAAGTACAATTTTTAAAGAAATAAATAAAAGTTAAAAATAAAATAACTGAATTAGTAGTTTGTTAGACAAAATGTTTTAATATAACTCCAGAATATAAGAAGGCAGAATCTGCCCAGGATAGTCTGTTTTTTAAAGTCTTAAGTTCCTTTTCCCTCTTTGAGGTCCTACCAACAAAACCTCAGAATCCAACACATAGGAATTATGACTGTGCCCAGACAAAAGGACAAAGAACCTGGTAGCCTTGGAAAGCTGAGTTCTTAAGAGAGGACAGATAATCACAGTAAAGCTATTGCATCAGCTACCCAACCACCTGTCCGAAAATTAATCACAGATACCAGAATGCCACTCAGACGTGTGCAACGTGATGGGGCTGACAAGCAAATCAAGGAGGGTGAGCAGCCATGCTGTTTACCTGTATAATATGACATATTCATGCCCTTGTTTCCTGGAGAGTCTGTAAGCTGGTGTCACCCTAGTTATAGCAAGGAGTGACTTCAGCAGCAACGACAATCTGTTGTACACCGTGTAGGAAACTTTGATTTCTTTATCACACCTGTGGGGCACAGACACTATCAGCATTCCCCTATTCAACTAACATAAAACAAAGAACAGAATAGCAATGGATAGCCCTGGCTGGCTGGGTAGCTCAGTTGGTTACAGCATCATCCCAATACGCCAAGGATGCAGGTTCAATCCCCAGTCAGGGCACATACAGGAATCAACCAATGAATGCATAAATAAGGGGAACAACAAATTGATGTTTCTGTCTCTCTCTAAAAAATAAAAAAAATTAAATACAATGGATATTACAGATATTATTTATGTTCCATCTATTGACTGAGACTAACTTGTTATCATTACTCATAAATTCTGATAGAACATAAACTTTTGTAGTTCAAATACACCATTCAGAGTATCACAGCCAACAGAGACAGTTGCAAATTAAGCAGCAGAACTGTTCAAAATCAAATTTATTATTAAAACAGGCTCTGAACTGAAGCTGTAATCAGAGTTCTTTGTCAGTTTACTACAGATTGTTGAGATAAACCAATAAACCAAAGTTTCACCTTCTCATGCACTGGGCACAGGGAGATGGGCACCAAAGGGCACCCGATACATTTTTTCTAGCTTTGAAGCAGTTATCAAGAAATAAAGGAACACATTTAAAAATAGTAATTCAATGTTGCAATTACATTAATGAAGATGCAAACACAATTTCAATGTACTGTCTTATGAGCTGTCTACCTCTATATATCTGTTTGGTAGTGAACTTTGGTTATAGTGGACTATAACCTGGCAATCGCTTTCTAGTTTTAAAAACTGCTCATACCATACATACTTATTACTGAAATTTTTCTTTTGATATGTTGCTATTTCCTCAATTTTCCTACAGTATAATCTTGCAAACTGAAACTCGAGGTAGGAAATAACCTAATCTGCCTTAAAGAAGAAAATGGAGGCGGGGAGTAACATGCATTTCCAATAGTGACCAACATGGTGTATAAAGGAGTAGGGAGGGGAAATCTCACTGGATTTCTGCCACTCAGAAAACAGACAAACTAGAGTAGTCATGTTACAAGAGCTCCCAAGGGATTTAATCAAAGAACTATCTGTACCCTGGGAAAACAACAAACTCTTTTCAGCTCTCTCTGCTCCTTTCCCTGTTGAGTCTCTGCACTAATGCTCCCTCTGAAGGTCATCTCTGTACTAGGGCTGGAAGCCAAGCATGAAGCAAATTGCAGCAAAGACCTATTGGTTTCATTAAGTGAGCAGCACAACCTCCATGACTGGTAACAAAGCCCTGCTTTTCACAAGATGTCATCTGCTTTATCCTCAGCTACCCAAACCAAGGAACCTAAGGCAGAGAACTTACTTTTCATTCATTTCAAGACACCAAATTTCTAGTTCCATGGAATCTCCCTATAGATGGGACAAATGAAAGGTATTTCAATTTTATTTGTATTTAAAAATTATCTTTTTTCTTATTACAAAGCACTATAGAATCATTATAAGATATATTATGAAGTATAAATAAGCAAAAAGAAAAAAGTTATCAACTTATAATCCATCAGCCACTTCTCTAAATAAAAGTGAAGTCATATCACATATACTATTTTATTAATAAATACAACATGGAATTTTCATTCTAATGAAAAGTTCTGCATTATGTTAAATAGTTGTATAATATTCCAGTACAGGACCATCATTTACCAAACCAGTCCCCCCATGCTTGGGCATAGAGGTTGTTTCTAATTTTTCACTGTTATAAACATCATTATGAAAAATAGCCTTGAGATCAAAACTTTGCATGTACCCTGAATTCCTTAATGCAAATGTCCAGAATTAGAATTATTAGATCAAAGAGTACTCACACTTCTAACACTTTTGCTATGTATATCCAAATTGCTCTTCAGTTAGGCCAACACTTCCAGTGATGGAGGGAGCCTTTCCTTCCACTTCCATAGGGGGTATTTTAAGTGATACAGCAATTAAAGAATACCTTAACAAGCTCCTTATTTTTTATTATTTTTAGCTGTCTGATATCTTTAGCCAAACTGTTCAGTCTCTCCCTGTGTTACTCTGAACAGACTTAGGCTAGTGGGTGGGAAAGAAAAGACTAAAGCCAGAACCCCTCAACCAGGTAATAATCCAATGTGTCACTCAGTGAGAAAGCTAGTCACATACTTTTGAACACAAGTAACCTTTTACTAATCCACTGGAAGAGGGTTATTCTTTTAGGCTTGAGAGTAAACTCGTGTTAGTTTGTGGAATAGACAAGTGTATTTATTCTAGATCAAATTTAAATATGTATCCTTAACATATATCCTTTTCATTATATTATTATTTCTAAATGACATGATGAATCTGAATTCTCCTCATCCCCCCAAAAAATCAGGGAATGGACTGGCTAATAGGAAGTACCCAATGACAAGAGGGTGTGGTTTCTCTAGGACAATCAGAATCATTTATAGTCAGATTTCACAGATGCCTGGGAAATGAAAGAGTTCTTCTAGGGATTCCTTTTCATAGTGACTCCCTATGAATCACTATGAAAAATACTTCAGAGTATAAACTGGCAATTCAATAAAGAATAGAAGTTTTGTTTTATTTGGTTCCAAGGTTTCCATGGAACCAAATAAACTCATCAATAGCTAAGTACATGCCATCCCAGGCACCAAATTAGGCACCGAGATGATTATTTATTCACATTCTGCCTCATTTCAAGGAGAATTTGAAGACATACAAAGATACATAAGATGTAGCACAGCTGCTGACCTCCAGAACAGACGTGTGAAGTGGGTACAGGAACAGGTAAGAATCTTCTATTATATGTAATGTTAGACACTTTACAAATAAGGATTAAGTGAAAAATACTGCAGCTCTGCCAAGACTGTGAAGTGTCATGTTAGTCTGGTGGTAGGGGTGGGGGTGAAGTAAGTAATTTGGCCAAAGTCACTCAACTGGGACCTGAACTTGGGTCTGTGTAGCTCCAGACTCTAACTGCCATTCATTATACCATACAGCCTCACAGTCTTGTAGTAGAAAAAGATTAATAAACATACAAGTAACAATATCTGCCTCAATCCTAACAGAATTAAGATGAGTAAAAAAATATCAATATAGCAAGTTTTACTCTAGAAACAAATACAAACAAAGTACATGGAAGTCTAAAGAGAGTCGTTACCTCTCTCTCTAGAAGAGGGAAGATTTTCTTGAGGATAAGCAGAAACATGTCATCTACAGATGACATACATATACAGTGAGAGTGACGAGGGTACTCCAGGTGGTTGGAAGAGTAAATGAGCAAACCGTGACCTCCTCAGAGAATGACAGGAAGCTCAGAGAGGGAAGGGGCAGGAGTAGGGCTGAGTTGGAACTGGAGTGTGAAGGGCTTTGAGGGCCATGTTACGGCACCATCCCAGCATAACCTTACCTCGGAAGTCTTGAGTGAGATCTCCACACACATAGACCTCCCGACAGCAGGCAGCTGCCCTGCCAGCGCCTTCTTTGCTTCATGTGTAACCTCTGGGATGTCTTTGATTGCCAAGTTAAACTAGAAAACAAAAGGGACTTGTCACTCACAGAAAGTGTTATGGAAACAGCCCTGACCGGTGTGGCTCATTGGCTGGGCATTGTCCCACAAAGCGAAAGGTCACATGTGTGATTCCTGGTCAGGGCACATGCCTGGGTTTCTGGCCAGGTCACCAGTATGGGCACTACCGAGAGGCAACCAATTGACATTTCTCTCTCACATCAATGTTTCTCTCCCTTTACTTCTCCCTCCCTCCCTGTCTCTCTAAAATAAGTAAATAAATCTTTAAAAATAAATAAATACTAAAAAGAATCCGTCTTTAAGAACAAAAGTATTACAGACTGTGTGTTGGGTAATGCAGGTATTGCTTTGCCTGATTAAGACATCCATTCACTTCTTCCTTCCCCATAAGAGGTATCCTGCATCAAAGCCCCAGAACTCAGGCTGAAACTGCTAATGATCTAGGACAAACACTATTAACAAGATAGTTTTGTTTTCTAAAGACTCAGCTTTTCACCTAAAACAGCATAAAACAAAGAACCAAATAAATCCAGGACTAACATTCAATAAAGAACATACTTCCCAAGTGAATGGATCAATCAGAATTAGATATTTTAATGTTATAAATCAGTAATACTACAAACAGTATCCCTCGCTACTGTGATTCCTAGTAACAAACACTGCGGTGTACCCCTTAGCAAAGAATAGGAATTTTACCCAATCTGAACCCGTTGGGGATGAAGATGAACGAGTACAAATCTTTTCTCCAAGTCGAGCCTGGACAATCACTTGAACAGTCTAAAAAACAACAACAACAAACAAATAACAACAACAAAAAAATCAAAGATGAAAAGTCTTAAATTGATTTGGCTTCAAATAAGAATTAAAGCCCTCCCACAGCAGGGTTTAAAAGACGGCAATAATCGTAAACTATCCTTTAGGAACTTAAAATGTTCACAGACAGATAGAAAAACACTACACAAAAAGAATGCCGTATATATTCCTGAGTACACAGTGTCAACCAATTAGAAGAATTATAGCTTGAGGCTTGAAATCCGCCACGTTCACACATGGCAGAAGGAAAGCTGGGCATGGTGGCTCTGACTCTCATAAAGAAACAACTCCGACAGTAGGTGTGAATATTCATTGCCATACACTTATGTAATCATAGTAGATTTAAACCAAAGACTCCAGTTATTCATATCTTGTGGCCCATATGGCAAAAGACTTCCAACTACTTTTACAACCAGAATCTACTGCCTGACTTGTACTTACATGGCAACGTTTGAAAGGAAGGAGTGATAGAGGTGAGAAGGATTTTTAGATTTAGGAAAATAAACTTCTAAAACATTTAAGACCCTGGCTGGAGAGCTCAGTTAGTTAGAGCATCGTCCTGATATGCCAAGGTTGCAGGTTTGATCTCCAGTCAGGGCACATACAAGAATCAACCAATGAATCCATCAATAAGTGGAATAGAAATCAATGCCTGTCTGTCTGTCTGTCTCCTGCTCCCTATCTCTCTCTCTCTGAAATCAACAAATAAAAACAAAAAAATAAAGCATTCAAAATTCAGTTTTAGCCCTGGCTGGTGTAGCTCAGTGGATTGAGCACAGGCCTGTGAACCAGAGGATGGAGGTTTGATTCCCAGTCAGGGCACATGCCTGGGTTGCAGGCCAGTTCCCAGCAGGGGACGCACAAGAGGCAACCATACATTGATGTTTCTCTCCCTCTCTCCTTTCCTTCCCCTCTAAAGATAAATAAGTAAAATCTAAAAAAATTTTTTTAATTAAAAAAAAAATTCAGTTTTAATTCCTCATTTACCAGAATGGAACAATGCATGAGAGTCAGACGTTCTGAGTTACGGGATGCTTTGGGAACGATGCCCAAAGTGCTGTCCATTCCAGTCCCCAGCCCTCGTTCCCACTATGAGGGAACATACTGTGCCGATCACCTGGCATAGCAGTTTGACATTTCTGCAAACAGCCCTGCAAAAAAATTTTTTTGAACAAGTAGCTGTGGAACATTGGAAGCTACTTTTTAGTTACACCCCCAGTACCGCCCCCAAACTTCACAGTTTGGTTTACAACAGACAGAAGTATCCATTAGAATGGGCAAGCTACAAGCTGTTATGCTATATTTCTAAAAAGGGAGAAGCATGGAAGTTATTTGCAACAGTTCTAGGCTCAAGAAAATGGATATATTACCTTGAGGGCAAAAAATTTAATGAATTTGTCCAGGTCCTTTCTGTCCTGGGAATTGAGATCAGTTTCCATTGCCTATGGGAATCTAAAACAGAGGAAAAAATGTTGAAGAATTGTGACTAATATCTTTTGAAAGGGACTGCCACACCAAAGCATAGAGATGGTATTGTCTACGAACTCTGTAAATAGTCATGTGGGAGGGGAAAAAATTCCCCTCTAACTAAAGATACCAAAGTGAAAAAAAATACTAAGATACTATCTTTTGAGGAAAATAAATTCTACACAAAGAGCTAAATCTAGGGACCTAAAAAATGGATAAGGACAAGCCATTTTACCTGACTCTGAATCTTCAAGCTTTCAATATAACTTATGTATTAAAAATGTTTTATTATCCAACTTATTGAAAACTATGTTTTAATGAGACAAAAACTTTGTTAGAACATAAAATGAGTTCATTTACATCCCTTCAAAAGGCCACTAAATCAATTTAACTTTGGGGAGGTTTATGGACTCTTTTGAGAATCTGATGGCAAGACAAGCCCTTTCTCCAGAAAATGTCCATGGAAACATTTGGATATAAGTACAGGGGGACCATGGATTTCATGATGCACATCATAATACCCCCAGGCTGAAACAGCTTGAAATGGGGCTGACATGAGAAAGACAGCATCTAGGAAGAGAAGAACATGAACAAAGAGGTATGAGCAACAGGGCAAAATACCTTTGGAAGTATTAAGTACTCCCATTTTCCAGAGGACTGTGTATGGATGGGGAAGTAGTAAGGCTACTTGGGGCCAGATGAAGAGAGTCTTAAATGCAATGCTAGAGCCTGGTCTGTGCCCAGTACTCTGGAAGTGGCAGCCCCCTCAGTGCGTTGGAGGGGCGGAAGTAATGGAGTGCCAGTGTTATCTGAATGGTGCTTGACAGGCAGCTTTGCTGGCCTGTTGTACAATCATTCTGGGTATGAAAAGCAGAAAAACCAATTAGGTTCTTGGCAATAACCCAGGGTTGTGGGTCAGGCTAAAACTCTAGTTACAGATATGGTTTGGAAATAGTATGGATGGGAGATATTTGACAGGATTTAAGGACTGACTGCAAAAAGTTTAATAGGATTTCAGTTAACAAAAACAGGGAAGCCAGAGAGACAGCTGGTTTTAAGGAAAGGTGTAAACCAAAGGAGAGTTGAAATAGGAAGTAATGAGTACAAGAATAGATATGTATATATGTGTATACATGTATGTATCTGAATATATGTATATATATATACACATTAAAAAGCTATTCTTGGGGGAAATAGAACTATAATGGCATAATCAATAAGATATATTTTTAAAAAGCTATTCTTTATTGAGGTATAACTTACATGTAGTGAAGTGTACAAATCTTGGGTAGACAGCACAATAAATATTTTTATATGTATACACTCTTATAACTGCAATCCAGATAAAGTTACAGAACACTTCCAAAAATCCAGAAGGTTCCTTTGTGTCCCCTCAGTCAACAAACCCACCAAAAGGTAATTATTACTCTGACCTCCATTACCACAGATTAGGTTTATCTGTTCTGAACTTCTTATAAATGGAATCAAGTAATATTAACTCTTGTGCATAGCTTCCTTTTTCCCCCCAGATAGTCACTGTTTTACTCTAACGCATCTGCAAAAAGGTTTCATCTTAATGATCTATGGAAGGACTCTGATTCATTCTAAGACACAGCTTTCTGAGAATAAAGCTGCAGACTCTCAATGGTAAAGGTGCTACCATTAAGAAAGAATGTAGACCAGGAATGCAGAGAGCAAGGCAGGCAGTGGGTATTAGTAAAGGGAAAGCACACTCAGGAGATTTTAAAATGCGGACTCAGACCTGAGTGCCATGTGTAGCTTCCCTTACTCAGTAAAATATCTGTAACATTCATTTATAACATTCAATTAAATTGCTACTATACATGTAGCAATTTATTCTTTTCATTGCTATGTAGCACTCCACTTGATGAAAAGACTACAATTTACAGTCTATTTATAAATTCTACTGTTGACAAACGGTTGGGTTGTTTCCTATTTTTAGCTATTGCATTCCTGCACCAAGTCTTTGGTGGACAGAAACACTCCCTGCTGGCAGACATAAAGCCAGGAGTTAATGATGGCTGACAGAGTATACATGTGTTCAACTTTAATAGACACTGCCAAATAGTCTTCCAGGATCTGTACCAATAAACACCCTCAGGAGGAAGGTATGGGAGTCCCAGGTACTCCACATCTGTACCGCCCGGTGGTAATTCTAATTCTCCAGTTTTAACCCTCCTGGTAGGTGTATGGGAGCATATCGGTTAGATTAATGTGCATTAAAAGATTAATGATTAAATCAGTGGTTAGACAGTGATGCATTTTCCCCTACTGCTGCCTTTTCATATACTAATTAGCCATTTGGATATCCTGTTTTGTGACACGCTAGTTTAAGCCCTTTGTACATGCAAAGAATTAGGCTGTGGCCTAGCCAGGTGGGAGAGTTGGCTGAAGCATTGTCTAGATACACCGAGGTCTCAGGTTTGATCCCTGGTCAGGGCACATACAAGAAGCAACCAATGACTGCATAAATGAGTGGAACAAACTGACGTCTCTGTCTATCTGCCTGCCTGTCTCTCTCCTTCTCTCAGATCATTCAATAAAATTTATTTAACAAAAAAAAAAGGAAGAAAGAAAATAAAGACTCTAGGAAAATATCTACATAAAAGAGCCATAAAGAGAAATGTAAGAACCAATCAGAGAAATAGGAGGCAAAATGTTTTCCTAGCAGTTTTCACTGAAACTAAGGGAAAATTAACATTTCAAGTTTAAAGGGATGGTCAAATAACATGAAGCTCTTGTAGAGAAGGCAAAAAATTAGGTCTACCCATCTTAGGTTTTCAAGCTGGGATTCTTTAACAAAAAACAGATTAAGAAGAAAAAGAGTTTATTAACATGTACAGCACACATCAGGTAAGAGAAACTTCAATGACAGTAACTGAAAAGTAGTGGCTTAGAACTGCAGCTTATACGGGATTGTCAACAAAGAACAACCCATTTGTAGAGAAAAGACAGGATGAGGGAAAGCAGTTTTAGGCATCCAGGGGCTACAACTGCGGGAAGGTAAATAAATACCTGGGAGGAAACTAGAGTAAGGTTTGTTTGCCCAATCCTCTGGGGCCCTCCCTGAGCTGATAAGGGTCTGTCTCAAGTAAAAGGAGATTTTATAGCTTGCCTTTAGGGAGAAAGGGGAGAGAGTAAATAGAGGTTTTCCTACATTTGCTTAATTGCCTTTAGCTCATAATAATTTATTTGGGGGTGACATATTCTGGTTTCCTTCACCCTCAAAAGGTGAGGAAAAGGCCACTGGCATTGCATTGCTAAAGAGCTTTGAAAGGATGGTTTCTTAGAGTAGAGAACAGATTTGGTTTCTCGGGAGAAGTTAGACAGGAAAAGAGCTCAAGCTGTTCTGTTAAAAGGATTTTCCCTGTAGGATAGGGACATCTCAGCAAATGTATAAGGAGGGAGAAGAAATCAATGAAGGAGAAATAAAACACCTCTGAAAGAAATAATTATCAGAATAAGATGCCACAGGAGAGCCCACTGTGATCACAACAGGTTAAAGCCTGTAGTGATCCAAATTATAAAGGATGTATCTTTTGGGGCCTAACATCTGTATGTTGGACAGCATTTGTAATGGATACCCACTTTAGATCTAATTAAGGACACTGACAAATGTTAAAGTAAAAATAAGACCTTTTAAAGGGTTGAACAGCTCAAGGCCCTGAAGCCCCACGGAAACCTGGTGAGACGAGATTAGTGCTGGAGGACTGTGCTGCCCTCAGCTCACACTGAGGGGAGGCCGTGCCCCACCAGCAGAGCATCTACCGATGTGAACATTGTAATGGGACGGTGACTCCTGCGACTTACTGTACCATGGAAGCACTAAAAGGATTATGTAACTAGAATTAGTTAGTGAGCCCAAAGGGGTGAGGTCTCCACCGGGGAAACAATTATCTCAGGCATCAGAGCTTGTTGTTCCCTTGGAGCCCAATCTACCATTCTTGCAACAGAAGTGCAACAGACATGTGAAACAGGACATAAATGGAGCCATTTCGAATGGGGCTGGAGCAATGTGCTGTATTATGTTCCTTGAACCTTGGGATAGGACAAACCACTGGACTGGGCTAAACCACAATTGTTTTATAAAGAACTGTTTTTAAAGTCAACAAAAAAGCTGATATCCTGATAACAAGGACTGATTGTTATGGGCTTTCTATCTGAAGACAGAATCAGTAACCAACCACAATAGCCAAGAGTAGTAGCTCAACTTGTCAGCACCAATAGAAATGTTTTCTTCTTTTCATATAATTATTCATTTCCTTTTTCTCATAAAACCCCACTGCTTTCACCCTGTAACAGGACACTGTGTGGGTTTTGGCCTGAATCTGTGGTCACCAGAGTACCATTCCTTGATCCCATGTTTCCTCTCATTCTAGTTTTTGAACTTTAGGTTAATATAAGGTTAACACTATTCTTTGCTCTTTGTAAAATTCCTCCTTTGAGTGCTCTAAGGACTATAAAGGGAAATTTGGTACAACCATTAAGTAAAAAGAGGTCTACAATTGACTTTTTCCTTTTTTCTGCCCTTAGCCAGTAACTCGTACAAACTCCTTTATATTTGCTGCATTTTCATTTCCATAGCACCTTACCCAGGTCTTGTTTCTTATCTGGAAGAGACTTATTTGGTTAGTTACTTTACGTTTGAAAGGGAACAGGATATGCCATCCCAAAATATGCTGCTATGGCGTAAAGATTATTTTAAGAGGAAGACATTTATTTGAGATTCAAAAAATGTAGAAAGAAACCTTCTTAGAGCTTCTCTTATCCTACGGCAGAAACTTCTGAGAAAATGAAGACTTCCATAAATTCCCATTACCGGTTGGCTCCTTACTCCCAGGAGAGAGACCATGCATAAAGGCACCACCAGTCCCCATCTCTGGGGGAGTTTCACCTCCATAAACAAATATTATCACAAACTTTCTGAACTCCCATTCCTTCTCCTAAAGACCTATTTGTGTGTCCCAAAGACATAAAAGCCTTTCCCCCTTGCTACTTTCTCCTACTAAGTTACATGTGCATGTCCTAAGTTCTGACCACCTCTTTGAGTTATTCATCACTGAGCACTCCTGTGGCATACACTTTGCAGGTGTTGATAACCTGTCTTATCCCTCTTTAATGTGTCTTTTGTCAGTTTAATTTGCAGGTCCTCAGCTACTGAACCTAAGAGGGTACCAGAAAAGTTTTCCTCCCCAATACCTTCTTCTAGATTTTATGGTAAGTTAAACCTCAGGCAAACTGCGAAAGGACCAATCTTAGTAATAAAGTCCCTGCATAAAACCCCAGAGCCAAGTGCTGCACGATCAAGAGGACACAACATTCCTGGAGAAGCAATAAAGATGTTTGCTACCTACCGTGGCAAGGCTGGGAGGTAGGCAAGTCACTCTCAAAACCTGAAAAAGGCCGAGTCATGAAAGTTCATAGCCACAGACCAAAAATTACACTATCTACATGGGTGGTAAGGAGACAAAAAGCCAAGAAACTAACCTAAAAAGTGGCCCAACACACTGAAAGCCCTAAAACAGGCAGAAGCAAGCCTGAAAGAGCTTCAGGAGAAGCCTTCACAGCCCTGCTCAACAGACTGCTGCCCATCCACACTCATAACCTTTCCTCCCAGCTTTCAGCTAGATGAATTCATAATTTAAAAACGTACAGACTGTACGTGAAGATAAAACACCAAAAACTCAAAAGTATGATAAGCTACACATCTGAGACAGAGTAGGCAAGTTATAAAGAAATATGCTTATCTGTGAACTTTTTTTTAAATTTATTTTTATTGTATTTTTTTTTCTATCACCATTTATCTCCCTATACCCTCTTCCATCTCCACCCACTTCTTCCTCACCCCCTACATGAGCTCATTAAACGTGTAAAAGAGAACAGATATTATATATGGGTCTTCCTTCTTTTCCTTTTTCTCCAAGTACTTTCTTGCTTTTCTTAGTCCCTCTCTGTTCTTCCTCTCCCTTTTAATGCACAAAATACAACCCAGATAAATACACTATTGCTGTCCTCTTTACATTTTTTTAATTTGCAAAAACAGTGGAAATCTAGTTCCCTTTCTCCCAGAAAACTAAATGCTGTTGTAATTCATATGACTTTAAGCTAACTTTTAAAAAAGTTTTTATCATGAGAAATTTTAAACATTATTCAACTTCAATAATGTGGGATAAGGTCTGCCTTTAGTCTCTGCCAGAAACACACATTTCTTTCTCGCTGGAAGAAAATAATGTTCCTCTAGCCCACAAATTATCTTGACAATTTTCCATATACAATGTCTGGTACATATTAAAATAAACTAGGCATTCATAGACACGAACCCAAACAACCAAAATCCAACAGACACAATAGGCATTAAACATCAGAAACACATTAATAGTTATCAGACAAAATTTAAAATTACTGTGCTTAGTATGTTCAATTAAATAAAGCACTAAATTCAGAATTTAACAGAGAACTAGAAACTATAAAAAGAACCAAACAGAAATTCCAGAACTAAAAAACAAAAACCACTAAATGAAGAACTAAATGGTTGGTTGAGTCTAACAGATTAGACCAACAGAAGATACAAATATTGCAAGGGAACATAAGCCAAAAGAAAATACATCCAGAATGAAGTACAGAAAGGCAGAAGGATGGAAAATAACGACAAGCATACAAGAGACACAAAGTAAATATATACCTGTGGGATGCTTTTCAGAGTGAACGGGCTTTAAGGGGATTTAAGGTATTGCCCCATGGCAACAGATACAAAATGAGACTTGAGGGTACCTGCGACACCGAGGACACAGGGAAAGGTTGTGCAGACGGAGTCCTGCACATAACATATGGGAGTCCCAGAGGGCAGGAGAAACAATACTAGGAAATGTACAGCTGAGAATTTTCAAGTAAATAGGCAAAGAAAAATAAAGTGGATAAATGTGGTCAGGCCTCATTACCAGGGAGTCATGAAAGTGAGCAATAGACTCTAATAGTACATTAACTGGGAGTCAATGCAGATTCTCCTGTAGGTAAAGATGCAGAGACATTAATCTGAATATAGAAAGGAAGAGAAGACAAGCAAAGGGACTAGAAGCAGAGACATCGGTGAGAAAGCTATTTCAGTAATCCCACCATTACTAAAATAATGCAGGA